>NC_064648.1:106293578-108693578 GCF_023864345.2 Schistocerca serialis cubense
CTTTAGTCGGGGCCTTCTGTTTCGACTTCTGCGGAAGTGTTACTTCTGGTCTTTGTTCTACTTGAACTTTCTTAGAGAGCGCGTGTTCATGTCCTGAATTAATGCTTGACGTATCGGTTGTTTCGCTACAGGTGTAATCGGTTTCGATCTTTTCTTCGATAGTTTGTATCAACTTCGTTCGAAGCTTCTCAAACTGATCTTTGTTTTTAAGTTTTATTTTATTGATCCGCTGGTTACACTTTTTCAGTGCAACTTGTGCGACCTTGCTTTGAATCACTTGTTCTTCCGAAATTTGTATTGCTGTTCGAGTGGCCTTTTTCGCTTTTTCCATCTTTTTGTCAACGTTGACGATGTCCAATTGGACCTTATCCACGTCAGTGCGTAATTGCAGCTGACCTTGTGTTAGTACCTGGATTCTTTCCCTAGACTCTCTCGCGTCTGAGTGATCTGACTACCAATTCTGGCGACCCTTTCTTCCATCTGAATTTTAACCTGTTGAATCTGTGTCTTAATGTCTTGTCTCAGTTTTCAAAAAGGTTTCTGCTGTGTTTCTCACCTTGTGAAAACCAAACTGATTGTTACACAGGAGAGTGAGTTTTTCGAAGTAGCTGCTTATTTGTGTGCGTGTTGCAGTACTTCCAATATCTTTGAAAATATTGGCACAATTCAGACTACTCTGTAGCTATGGGGATACTCTTTGTCCCCTGGATTAACTTTTGATACCTTGAATGATTCAGAAATACTCCAAATTGTACACATTTATTAAATTGTACACATTTATTAAATTGTACACATTTATTAAAAATAAAAGCTAATGGTGTAGAGACAGAGAGTAATGTCTTTTTAATGATGTAATTTGACAACCAATAGCAATTCGTATTTTTAGAATGTGAAAATTTGGAGATAGTTTTTATAATATAAACAGATGTGAAAACATTCCATTGAAATACCTGATCACCTGACAGTGGGGCTTTAATCAGGTCCATTGCTCATGAACGTGTTGCTTTAATATTGTTTTCTATTTCTTAAATAGAGTTTAAAAAGTAGTGATTTCATTCCTCGGCGTCTAGCGGGGTTGCTTGTGTGCATTTTAGTGTGCCCTTGTTTTATTATTTACCATGCTGCCTTGCATTTATTTGGGGCCCTTTCCATTTAGTTTTCCACTCCCAGTTTTAGCAATGAGGGGCTTAGCTCTGCAGAATTTTTTGCATTTAAGACAGGTCCTATAAATGTTCTACCTCTGTTCTGTCCTTTGGGTACGGATATTCTTATGTGCCTTGTACAGTATGAGCGTGTTTGGTTTTCGAAAGTTCTTGAGAAATCTTGTTCAGCCTTTTATTTTTAGGTGCACTTGGAGATTTGTTTTCTGGAGACTAAGAATACCATAAATCTGTACATTTATTTAGAAAGTGGTCAAAGCTCAAATCAGCTCTCCTCTTCCCCAATTGACTATTACATATCAAGTCCTCTCTCAATAAACTCTCTTATGTACTCTTCCTTTTGACCTCTTACCAGTACCACTTCAAGTTGCTTGATTTCAATTGGTTACCTGTTATATGGTGTGAGGAGCATAGGCTCATGATCAGCCAGACCCTCTCCTGCAAGCCTGAGTGTCTCCCCTATGGAAATTCACTACAATAATGTCTATGCACACATTCTAATGTGTAGTACAATTACACACATAAAAAAAGTTTTGCATCAACTCAGTTCGGAGAGTTCCATAACTTGTACACAAAATTGGAATAGAATTAACATAAACATCATTTCTGCTCTTTTTATTGCTCATGAAAACCACACATTGCATATTGTACCACCATGCGGCGAGACCTTCAGAGGTGGAGGTCCAGATTTCTGTACACACCAGTGACTCTAATACCCAGTAGCACGTCCTCTTGCATTGATGCATGCCTGTATTCATTGTTGTATACTATCCACAAGTTCATCAAGGCATTTTTGGTCCAGATTGTCCCACTCCTCAATGGCGATTCGGCGTAGATCCCTCAGAGAGGTTGGAGAGTCACATATACAGCACTTTTCAGTCTGTCCCAGGCATGCTCGATAGGGTTCATGTCTGGAGAACATGCTGCCCACTCTAGTCGAGCGATGTCGTAATCCTGAAGGAAGTCATTCACAAGATGTGCTAGATGGAGGCGCGAATTGTCGTCCATGAAGAAGAACGCCTCCCCAGTATGCTGCCAATATGGTTGCACTATCGGTCGGAGGAAGGCATTCACGTATCGAACGTTATGGAATTTTTCATGATCACTAGCGGCGTACGTCGGCCCCACATAATGCCACTTCAAAACAGCAGGGAACCTTCAAGTTGCTGCAGTAGTTGCACAGTGTTTCTAAGGCGTTCTGCCTGACTGGGTTGCTTCCAAACACATCTCTGTCTGGTGGAGCGATATGCGACACTCATTGGTGAAGAGAAAATGATGCCAATCCTGAGAGGTCCATTCGGCATGTTGTTGGTTCCATCTGTACTACGCTGCATGGTGTCGTGTTTGCAAAGATAGACCTCGCCAGGGACGTCGAGGGTGAAGTTGCGCATCATGTAACCTATTGTGCACGACGTCCTGTGGCTGCATGAAAAGCAGTATTCAACATGGTGGCGTTGCTGTCAGGTTTCCTCCAAGCCATAATCCGTAGATAGCGGTCATCCACTGGAATAGTAGCCTTTGAGCGGCCTGAGCAAGGCATATTAACAGTTCCTGTCTCTCTGTATCTCGTTCATGTCCGAACAACATCGCTTTGGTTCACTCTGAAACAGCTGGACACTCTCCTTGTTGAGAGCCCTTCCTGGCACGAAGTAATAATGCAGACGCGACCATCTAGGTATGGTTGAACTACAGACAACATGAGCTGTGTACCTCCTTCCTGATGGAATGACAGGAATTGATCAGCTGTCAGATCCCCATCTGTCTAATAGGTGGTGCTCATGCACGGTTGTTTACATCTTTGGGCAGGTTTAGTGATATCTCCAAACAGTCAAAGGGACTGTGTCTGTGACAAAATATCCACGGTCAACAGGAATTCTGGGAACTGGGGTGATGCAAACCTTTTTTTGATATGTGGACTTGTATAATATAGGTCCAATGATACTAGCTTATTCAGAAATGTTCTTATAACTAGCCCCTCTGTGCCTGCCATTTCTGCGTTGAAATCACCACATATAGCAATTAATGGCTTATTATTAAAGATTTTTTAACTACTAGCTCATATTTTTCAAAAAAGAACTTTATTTCTCACAGAAGCTTACATCTCAAATAGAGAAGAAATACATAATAAATGACCAGACAAACATCAGCAACCAGGCTGTATTTAAACGAATAAAACACATTGTAGGGAAAGAACAACCCACTAGACACCACAAAATAATACCACAAACTAGACAATACCCCCACCCTGGATCATACACCACTGTGCCATAATAAAGCAATAATTTACGCACTCAGTAGTTGAGACATGATACCTTCACACACACACACACACACACACACACACACACACACACTAGTCGTAAAATATAAACACTAACAGCGCGATAGCAGATACTCCCACCGTTACCAAAACAAACAAAAGAAGAACGCATCTCCTAATAACAAAACAAAACACACAAAATGGGGAGACGACACTAGTACTTCACAACACAGAAACGTGAATATTTAGTACAGCGAAAGCGCTGAGTTCTAAATACCGGAAATATACACGTGGATGAACAACAAGAATAAAGTAAACAACAACAAAAACCATTAGTAACCATAAGAATTGAAACTGTTTTAGTAGTAAGTAAAGCATACGAACTGTTCATTATCCTAGCAAAAAAATGGTTCAAATGGCTCTGAGCACTATGGGACTCAACTGCTATGGTCATAAGTCCCCTAGAACTTAGAACTACTTAAACCGAACTAACCTAAGGACATCACACACGTCCATGCCCGAGGAAGGACTCGAACCTCCGACGGCGGGAGCCGCACTGACCGTGACAAGGCGCCCTAGACCGTGCTGCTACTCCACGTAGCAAAGCATCCCAGATATGCTCAATAAATGTTCGTGTCTGGGGAATTTGGTGGCCAGTAGAAGTGTTTAAACTCAGAAGAGTGTTCCTGGAGCCACTCTGTAGCAATTCTGGACATGTGATTTGTCACATTGTCCTGCTGGAATAGCCCAAGTCCCTCGTAATGCATAGTGGATATGAATGAATGCAGGTGGTCAGATTTGTCACTTGTCAGAATCGTATCAAGACTTTTCAGGGGTCCCATATCACTCCAGCTGCACAAGCCCACCATTTCAGAGCCTCCACCAGCTTGAATAGTCCCCTGCTGACATGCATTGTCCATGGATACCTGAGGTTGTCTCCATACCCAAACATGCCTGTCCGCTCAATACAATTTGAAGGGAGACTCGTCCTACCAGGCAACATGTTTCCAGTCATCAACAGTCCAGTGTCGCTGTTGACAGGCCCTGGCAAGACGTAAAGCTTTATGTCATGCAGTCACCAAGGATACACGAGTGGCTCTGAAAGCCGTTATAAATTATGTTTCATTGAGTGGTTCACATGTCGACACTTGTTGATGTCTCAGCATTGAAATCTGCAGCAATTTGCGGAAGGGTTGCACTTTGGTCACATTGAACGATTATCTTCAGTCGTCGTTGGTCCCTTTCTTGCAGGATCTTTTTCCTGCCGCTGCGATGTTGGAGATTTGATGATTTAGCGGATTCACGATATTCACAGTACACTCGTGAAATGGTCGCACGGGAAAATCCACACTTCATCCCTACCTCGGAGATGCTGTGTCCCATTGCTTGTGTGCCGACTATAATACCACGTTGAAACTCACTTAAATCTTTGGTAACCTCCCGTTGTAGCACCAGTAACATATCTAACAACTGCGCAAGACACCTGTTGTCTTATACAGGCGTTGCCGATCGCAGCGCCGTATTCTGCCTGGTTTCATTAACTCTGTATTTGAATACGCATGCCTATACCAGTTTCTTTG
This sequence comes from Schistocerca serialis cubense, assembly GCF_023864345.2. Lineage (NCBI taxonomy): Eukaryota > Metazoa > Arthropoda > Insecta > Orthoptera > Acrididae > Schistocerca > Schistocerca serialis. Next base: position 106,298,579 of record NC_064648.1, read on the forward strand.
GTGCTGTAGTGTATAAATATCCTATGAAAGTAAATTGTTTTCACGATACCAAAAGTATTCTGAACTCTGTTGAAAACTGCGCGTCTCCAGAGTTTGAAGATATGGAGCACTTATGTGAGATAATACTTGGTACTTTATATATGCTTATTGAAGACGCTGATGATAAACGCTTTTATTCAAGCTTGTAGAGCTTTAAATACATCTTGTGTGTAACAGGCACAGACTAACATACAAACAAGACAACTTGCAGGTTTTCTCTCATATGGAAATTATTTATCCAGCTGCTTACAGGTTCATGATGGAATCTGGAAACCCGCTACATAATGTGCCATCCAAGCACAGTTCCTTTCGATCTACCTTTTCCTGTAATGCTGCAACAGAACTGCCTACTTTGTATGGTTTGTGAGTTCCTTCAATGTAGCTACCATTGACTTTCTTCATGATTATTTCTACATCCATTCTAAAAATTATTGTTACCTGTAAATATTTGCTGTTCCACATTTCCTTTGAGCTGGGACGTGTTGCTACTTTGCAGAGTCCTTTGAATTGCCATAAAATACATTTTACTTTCTCAGTTCAATTTTTCCTATCGCTACTTTTACTTATGTTTTGATATTTTTTGGTATTCTGTGGATAGATGTAATCAAATTTGGTTTTAATGCTCTGGAGAAATCCTTGAAAATGACCAGTTACAGCCAATAACTGTAATCCAGGGCGCCATTCTAATGTAGGTAGTATTGTCTGAAAATCACATAACATTTCCTTACTTATGCCCTCTTTTTACATACATAGTTACAATGCCAGGAAACAACTGGTTGACTATAAACTAACCTTGTATAAAGTTCCACAAGTAACCGGCGTTCATTGGATTAACTGCAGCTCTTAGAAACATTGCCATGATGAGAACAAATTGGAGGAGGAAAGGTTGGATTTCTTGACCGTGTTCTTCTATTGCTGAGTTAAATATGGTTTTCTGTTTGTTTTATGCTATTGTCTTTATTTATTCATTGATGCATCATGTCCCATAAATCCAATGCTGCTGAAGAAGTCAAGATATGTATTAACAGCCAGAAGGCATAACATGTGAGGTATTCAAATAATAAATTATGTCAGGAGAAAAGTAGGAAAAAAGTTTATGCATTCCTTTGTAATTTCCAGTTGCCGTTTTCATCTACTACTTTATGCTAAGCATTTATGTTGCATTATTCATTTTAGAGATTATCTGTCTACACCCTGGAATTAAAAAAACTGGTTAATATGAAGAATAGCGTTAACTGAAAGTACAAGGAGTCTCATAAAATACTCAAGTGGGTAGTGACGTAGTCTTTTGTTCCTTCTGAATATCTTGAGATTCCTGATTTTCTGCCTGATGTCTTCAATTGGCAAGCTAGATTTCTTAGTATAAGTATTTGGGCAATTTTTATCTGATTCCACTTCATTTATCTCTGGAATGTTTTAAAGGATAAGTGGATTCATAGAATTATAACAATATCTTTTTGGAGAGAGATTTCTCTTATTCTGTCCGTCCTAAGTAAACTTTCTCCTGTTATTCATATAGTAAATTCTCTTTGAATGGTGAAGCTAAGTCACCACTTATGATTCTAATAACTGAACTCTCTCTCTCCTTTAACTAAACATTACCAATGAAGATAGTTTATCTCTGCCCTATGACCATTATAGAAAGATAAACCATTTACCATAGAGTTCACAACCGTTTCATGAAAAATAGCAGGAAATAGTGCAACAATGCTTAATTTACTCTATGCCCTTTTTAGTTCGGACTGTTACTATGGGGAAAAAAACCGAAGTTGGACAGCAGTTACCCTAACCAGTACTTTTAGTACAGTCAGTATTATACAAAATGAAATAAATATTGAAATAGCCACAAACAATGACGTCCTAACTATTTCTACTAAATATTAGCACTCCAGTTACTCGGTAAAGTTTAAAAATTTTCTGTGAGAGCTAAAATAACTTAACTGTGATACTCAATTATAACTGTGGCCGGCAGTTTTGTTTCACTTTTCATATATATAGCCAATTTCCCTTTCCTTATATTATGGATGCAGTAATTTGATAATGACTATCATCGTTTTAGTGCAGTTTTTCAGTATCTGTGACTTCCAAATGATGTTTTGTTGCACACAAGGCAGCTGTACAACTACATTCTGGTTCATCACTTATTTGTAGGTGTATGAGGAGCCCGTATTTCTTATGTCTCGTGCTTGGTATGTTTTAATAAAAAATGTAACTTATTTCGATAAGGTATTCCACATAGTTAACAGCGAACACAGTCTACATTCAGGAAGTTTGCATTGCAATTCGTGTGCAACTTTCTTCAGCTGATACAAATATTGAACATAGGTTTACCTCAGTGAAGTTAGCATAGTAATCTGTGCACAGCTTCCTTCCACTGGTACAAGAAAATAGCTTTGTTTCTATAGTGAGACAAGCATCTCAGTATCTTCTATTGTACTGCTGTGTGTGCTGTTTATTTGACTGTCTTTGGTAATAGTTTACTGATGGATATTGTCATACAAGTTTTCTGTGCTGAAAAATAAGTTTTCATTTACTCTGTGGCTCAAAAATATTTACTATTCTTTTTATCATTCTTGATAGATATTTTGATCTTTATTCCAATGTGATACATGCTAATGTTATCGAATTATACAACTATCTACAAGTAATTATGGTGATTTATACAAATATAGCTATTTCTGAAATCATTTTGAACTTAAACAACCTACTGAAACTAGTTTTCATGGATTCTGTGTTTCACATATTAAGCAGTGTAAAAAGAAAAATAGGAAATAAGTGTCTTTTGATTAAATGGATAGCACATAAGCAGAATTCTCACTGATGAATATAAAAGTCTCATAAATGTTTTGCATTTAAAGCCCTACAGACCTGGAAAATAAGGGAAATGAAAGATGCTGGTCTTATTTTCTGATGAACAGTGTCTCAGGAAATACTCTATTCTGTCAATTATTATGACTCTGATGTGTATTCAGCAGGTTTTGAAGTATAAGTGGTGATGAAAATGTACTAAAATAATCTGGAAAATAAATTCTTATATTCTTTAGGAGTCCTGTTTTTATATGCAAGAAAAGGTAAACTTCAAGGTGAGGGAGAAATAAAGAAATTATAATTATAGTTTGTATTCAGGCCTATAGATGCATATTTGCAGTACATTGACAAGACTATTTTGAATGCTCATAAATTATAGAGCAGTTTCGTTCCATTGTTTTATGTAATGGCATGATTTTCTTTAGTTAAACCACAAGGCTATCTAGGAGAAGAAAACATTGAAAAACCGCAGCATTTTTAGATCTGAAAGTCTTGAGGTCCATACACTCTAGCTGCAGTGTTCATCACAGCGCAGTTCTGATAAGCCTGTGACGTCACGGGGATACACGCAGCCCTGTGGTGCATGTGGTACTGGGCCCCACCACACCTCATCGTCTCCGGCAGGAGATGAGGAGGGAGTCCAGTATGAAAACACTGGTGATGACAAGGATGGTACGCTGTGTGCTGCCACTGCTGATGGGGGTGCAGTCCTGAAAGCACAATGGGAGAAGGCGCAGCTCTGAGAGCCTAGCTAAAGAAACAGACCATCATAAACAGAAATTGGCTGGTGTATGCCGAGGTGTGAAACGAGAGTAGCCTAGCACCATAATTTCTCCCGAGGGGCTGAGGGTGAGGGTGGACGCCACCACCCAGATGGACCCTCCCTGGACACTGCAGAGATGCTGGAGTCCATGGAGGGGATTCCATAAGAAGACGGAGAAAATACACCAGTTTCAGCAGCAACATTCCGCCGTGACTTCTTCTCGACGTGACTTCCTGGCCTTGCTCTTTTGTATGATGACCTTCCTGTCTTCCAGTCCCTTAATTTCTTTTATTTTGCAACTTGTTTTGTTCTCCAGGAATCTCATTTTACTGGTGGTCATTCTCTAACCCTTCAGGGTTCCATTTCATCTGTCAAAACCCAGTTGGCCCTTTGACGGCTTCTGGTGGCGTTTGCATGTTGGTCCATATGGACATTGTTAACACATGCCTCTCCCTTAAGGAGACCCAGAACGATCCATGTCCTCCATGTTAATTTTAGCAAACAGAAAGAGCATTTTTCCTAAAACCATTAAACATATTGCTCTCCAATTTGGACTACATGTTCAGTGAATATTTCTCTACAAAGTTATAGTGCCATGTTAAGAAATATTTATTGGTTTTTGTTTTACAATGTTTTTAAACATATGCTTATTTTTTCTCTAAAATTTTGCACTTTTTCTTCTATAATTATACAATATTTTTTTACAATTTGTTATAAAAATGAGGGAAAAGAAGTAAACAATATTGTGTATAAATTTCATTGATATACTGTCAGCACTTTTTGAGAAAATGTTCCTTGAGGATGAAAATTTTAAAGTTGCAGGAAATGGCTTCTAAAGTTTTTAATACATACCTGCCCCATATGATGGATTGTCAGCATCCTCTTCTTTTTCCAGTGTTAATTTCCTTTTCACTGGTCTTTTCTTTCCTTTTGCCGCATGTTGTAGGCTTTTGTCTCTTCTTCCTGCACCTTTTAGTCTTTCTTCATCAATTAGACGCATTGTGGAAGTGGTGTTGTGTCCTGGTTGGAAACCTAAATGTTTCAGCACATCACATTTGATAATGTTTCCTTCATTGTGTGTTGCCACTGCATGATACACTCTAAAATGCAATGTTTTTATCTGTACAAATACTCTTTTGGGAATCCTAATCCAAATTAAATTATTTACACTTTCATTTGGATTTTGTGTTTTCCCATGTAAACACTTTCTCAATAAACTTGGCTGTGATAAATCTATGAATATGGACTTAATTACATCAATTACAGCATTTGGTAGACTGTTTTTATGGGCATATTCCTTTCCTGATTGGTACTTACACCATGAGTCACTCCCTGTGGGGCACAGTGCATGTTGTGGGTACTCATTTGTTGATGCAGTATGAGAAAATAATGCCTATACTGCTGTCCTCATATGCTCAATGCTTCTTGTATTTTGCCTAATTGCACACCCATAATACCTCTGCAATCTATCAATTGCGTCATGTGTCAATCTTCCTCTTCCTCCAAGGGTCTTACCATCACTAAGCTTCTCGGATCCTAATGTCTGCTTTAGTTTGCGCAAGTGAGCCCCCATGCGCTTCTGCACATGTCCACTGCACTCCTGTTTTTTAATGTGAATTTCATTGCCATAAGGTTTGAGTTCCTCTACGGCTTTATATCCCTTAGAATCACAATCTCCTAGGTAGTTAGTGTATCATACATTATACCACTCCTATGATCTGGAAAAAATTGCTTTCATTCCCTCTACTTCCATCACTCCACTCGGGCCATGAAAATTTGCTTCACAAGTTTCACTGTGTTTTGAGAGAATAACAATATCAATTACTTTGCAACTGTCTCCACTGGTAGTTGTCACAACTTCATTTAGAGATTTATGGCCTTTACGTTACCATGGCCCATCTAAAGCAACAGCTAAATTTCTACAATTCCCATTATCTGTCACAGATTCTTCAACTGCTTTCTTCAATGTTGCTTGAGCAATATCTTCAACAGAAGATCCCACCAATTCAGTATAAAATCCCAACTTGGTTGGTGGTTTTGACAAGTTCATAATTCCACATAACATTGTCCCTGCAGCACTGCCCTTGTCAATGCAACACAAGCCATACACTAGCATAACATTTATATCATACACCTTCTTTCCACTATTACCACTACGAGGAATACTGTTAGAAAACGGAACTTCTGCAACACATTTGTTACACTTTAATAACATTTTACGAGCCAAACCAATGTGTGAAGCTATTTTCAATTCCAGTCCTCTTTCTTTGCAAACTCGGCATAGTACGTTATGTTTCAAAATATTAGAGAGCAAGGAAATGTTAATTATTTCATTCATATCATTACGGTCACTTTCATAGTTTTCAAACTTTTCTTTGCTGTCACAATGTTTCTTGCTGGAAGAAGTTCTATCACATTCATTTGGAGCAGTCGGTGTAGCAGTCTGAGCGTCATCTCCCTTCCAGACTACAAAATATTTCTTCTTCCGCTCATTGTGCCTTTTCTTAAACACTCGATTGCTGAAACGGCGCATATTGATATGCACAAACCAAATACGCAAAACAGGTACGAGCAAAATTCGTCAAATGTACAAAATTGAACAGCTAAACAACACAAAGCAAACTCCACAAGTCAACACACACGGTATAGAGTTTATTTTTACCGATATGAACAGTCACTTGTCACAGAAATACAGCCAACACTAATTCCGCAGAGATACCCTGCTTGCAGCCAGCGAGCGGCGCCGTCAGGGGTGACACACCAAGTCGCTACAACCGCGATAAAAAAACACTTAGAATTCACTTAGAAGGGTGAAACTTGATTTGTTTTATTCAGAAGCCTCCAAATAATTTTATAATGAAACAAACTAAAAAACGTTAATTTTGTCATTTTCAATGTACCGACTCCCCTTAACACTACATTGGAAGCAGTTGTCATCCACGTCCACTTGGACTCTGCAGTTACAGTTTGCAATCTCTACCACCCTTCTGCCAGGCCATCTATTCCCCTTCCCATAATTGCCCTCGTTCAGCATCTCCACCCTCCCTTCCTGCTCCACAGGGATTTCAATGCCCATCACCCCCTTTGGGGTGGTGCTGTTTCATCTACCGCTAAGAACCATTCCCTTCTCCCTTCATTATAGTGGTCGCCACACGGTGACCTCTGCAATAGCGACCAAATCCTGTCGATTCTCTCATTCCCTTCCCACCTCTGATGGCCAGGTTACCGTGCTGGGTCTTCCGTCATGCTGACCGGCTGTTGTATATCTTCTAGGGCGTGTTTACCACCTCTTTCTAAGGTTGTATTTATGAAGTTTTTCGTGACATGTCCCAGTCGATTAACTAATGACACCTTTGTCGCATTTGTCACGTATCCGTGATAATGGGACTAGTAAAAACTCGAAGGAGCAAATTAAAATTAAATTCTGCACACAAAAGAGAGGCCCTGGGAATGCGGATTTCAGCGATTAAGGTACGTAGCTGCTACGCTGCATGCTTATATGGCCGCGTTTGGCGCCGTCTCTCTCCCAGTAGATTATGTCTTTTCCTTCCAATTAATATCCTTCACGAAGAGTGAATTTCTTTAGGAAAGACGAAAATTTGAACAGCAAAGTGTAAAATAATTCATTCAAATTCTGTAAGACTGTATCAGAGGATAAACAGGTTCATTAAAGAGTACGCACATAAATGTAATTTAATTGCAAAGTACCGATACAAACAAAATTTCGTGTTTGAAAATCTTTTTTTTCATAATTTTGCTACACGCTGTTCACAATGGAGTCAAATAAAATGACCAGTGCTGAAAATTCATAACAAAATACAATACGTCAAGATGGTGGAAGTCCCAGCCTGGCAACAGTTGAAAGGAGTGCACCAACTCATGAACTGGCCAATGGCTACGGAAACAAACACGATGACACTGGTAATATAACTAATCATGATGTCACTTTTACGAGGCTCGATGAGACAGTTTCTCAGTTCTCACCGGAAAACATTTTTTCAAATAGTGAAACTGATGCGCGCGCAGCGAAAATTCCTTTGATTATTTTCTCGCGACGTCGTGAACGCAAGAACAGGATACAGTTCATGAAAGCAATGCAGATACTAGTGAGACACACAATTTGACACATCTCGTGCAACTAATAACACAACAGGTTACTCAGCAGTTTGCAAGACATCAGAAAATATACAGGGTGGCGCACGAAATGTGTTACCATTTTGTTTTTGAACATAAATTTTACTGTCAATACAATCTGAAAGGAACATATACTACAATGAAGAGCCGTCCATGGAGACTTGTTCTAACCCAGCACATGCTCAATATGTTCACCATTTCGTTTCCTAACTCCTTTCAAACGAACGCTGAAGTCTGTGATTACCCTACAGCACATGTCTTCCGTAATTTCACTGTAAGCTTTAAGAATAAGTCTTCTGAGCTCCATTAAATCACGTGGACGTTTCGGGGAATTGTTTTCCTTTAGGTACCCCCAAAGAAAATAGTCACATGGATTGAGGTCTGGACTATTGGGGGGCCAATTTTGTCCCTCATTGAAGCGACCAGGAAACCTGAGTGAAATGATCTGCATGTCGAAACTCAAACACAGTGTCTGCAGTATGTGGCCCTGCTCCATCTTGCATGAGCCACTGCGTGTTGAATGGCAAGGCAGTAGCAAGAAGCTGTGGAATGAAGCTACTGCGAAGCATGCTCAAATAACGCTCGCTGTTCACAGTTTCTCCAAAGAAAAAGGGTTCAATAAGTCCGTGACTGGAAATTGCTGCCCACACTGTAATCCTCTGAGCTTAAAGTTGTCGTTCATGAAGCACTTGTAGGTCTTCAGTGGCCCAAAAGCGTACATTTTGTTTGTTAACCACACTGTCAAAATGAAAATGCGCCTCGTCTGAAAACCAAACGTTGTTGAGAGTTTCTTCCCTATCCTCCGCCCAATGAGCAAACAGTAGCCTCTGCTGCTTGTGTTCTTCAGTGAGCTTCTGTGCACAGGTCATCTTGTATGGGTACATATGGAGGTCACTTTTAAGAATGCGTTGAACGGAGCGTCTGGTTATTCCCAGTTGCACTGCTGCTTTTCTACACGATTTCCCGGGACTTCTCTGCACAGCAACTCGTACTGCTTCAATATTCTCCTCCGCATCCAATACTGTTCCTTCCTGTACAAATTTATCGTACAACCTGTGGATGGTCTTCTTGCAAGCTACCCATCGTGTGTTAAACTGTTGTCGAAAACGCCTGTGGGTCACAACAAGGTTTTTCGTTTCATGAAAAAGTAACACAACTGCCGATGGTGGCTGTGTCGTCAGTCTTCCATTGTCAGCCATTGCTGCTTACTAGTCTCCTAGAGGCAGTATCGTGAATTACACGTCATTTCGTAACTCATTTCTTTTTCCAAGCTCTGCTGGTACTGCCATAGAGATCCCAGCGGGATATCTAATGTGCGTGGTAAATTGTGAAAGAAACAATTGGGAACACATTTCGTGCGCCACCCTGTAGGACAACAGTTTGCACAGCAAAATCAGGCATTTAATGATTTCAGGAATAGTATTAATCAACAGTTCAGAGAGGTGAGCAAACCTACATGCTCTGAACTATTTGACGAATTATCCGGGAAGTTCACAGAGCTCAATAAACACCCCTTTTGGGGTGGTGCTGTTTGATGTAGTTGAACTCTCTTCATACAGCACTTTCCTAGGGCTTTCGACCTGTGCCATCTTAATGATGGTTCCCCTACCCATTTCAGTGCCTCTTATGGCACTTACTCCACCATCGATCTTTCGCTAATTGACTATTCCCTTCTCCCTTCATTATATAGGTCGCCACATGGTGACCTCTGCAGTAGCGACCACATGTCGTTGTTTTCTCATTCCCTTCCCACCTCTGATGGCCAGGTTACCGTGTTCGGTTTTCCATCATGCTGACTGGTTGCTGTATACCCCCTAGGGCTTTTTTACCTCCTCTTTCTAAGGTTGTATTTATGACGTTTTTCGTGACATGTCCAATTCGATTACTTGCACCGACGGCATTTCCATTCTCCACACAACAGGCCCATAAGCATACCCATCCGTGATCGCTGTCGAGTCTTGCAACGCCTTAAGTAGCACTTGTACTTCGCTTCTCTTATTACTTTTAAACTTCTTCGTGCCGAAACCTGTTACTTAATCAGACACAACAGTTACAGAGAGCTGGTGCTGTATACTTCTCCAACGCGCCACAGCTGTCTGGCAGGTGTTCGAAACAGCTCACTGTCATGATGGAACTAATCCGTCACAGACACATATGAATGGAGATGACAGCACTGTAGCAGAAAAATTGTGAAGTGTATTGATTTTCATGTAAATCGCGGATATTTACCGCCTATAAACTGTAAATTACTCAACAATTCATCGAGCCTTAAGCGAATCTTACCTCTCAGACAAGGTCAAGGAGAAGGCACGAACCATATTTCGGAAGTTGGACGTGATACGTGACAGTACACCACAACTCACCACAGTAGGTACGGTAGAACCCTTACGCAACCACAAATATAAAGTACCCATGGCGATAGTATTTGAGCCTCCGTAAATGATATCCATACGTAATTCTCCATAATTTAAGGACATATAGTCCTTCAGCACTTCTACACACATGTTTTCAAACACACACCAAAAGCAGCGAGTTAAATGACCCTTCTGTGTGCCCAAACTAAAGCTGAAAGAAGAATAAATAAATAAAGAGAAAATTTTTACCCTTTCCATTCCCTACAGAAGTAAAAATCAACGAAGTTGATCAGACTTCAGCGCTACCACCCAAAAAAAAAAAAAAAAAATAAAATAAAATAGAAAGTGGTTGGGTACGTGAGAGGTATCGGTTATTTTAGAAGGGCTTGGTTTGCAAGTTGTCAATTACTGGATGCTCTCGTGATTAATCGTAACTTTGTATTTAAAAGATCAGTATGTAGAGAATTGCAAGTTGGTAATTACCGGATGCTCTCGTGATTAATCGTAACTTTGATTTAAAAGATCAGTATGTTGAAATTTGGTTAGTTATACCTGCAATTTTACAAAATTTTATACTGTGAGATGATACTTTGAAATATATTTTGTATTTAGTTATTTATTTAGAAAAATAAAAGTTTGAAGTTTTTACCATTAATTGAACATATTTAATACAAAAAAGGTCTTATAAAATTGTAGATTGAGAGAGTAGTGTTCATATATGTACTTCAAAATAGTGTTTGTATCAGTGTTCTTGCATATAAGCGCGTGTTTTAGCTAAAATTTTAACTTTAACTATACACAAAAATTACTTTAAAATTTAATTACTATGTTTGTTTTCAAGGAACTATATTTAACTCATTTTCTAAAGGTATGGTGTTCACGTACGCAATTACTGCAGTAAATATTAGCATGCTCTTGGCAGAGGAATGACAACTGTCACACTTTTTGCACCGGCCCCGCTTCCGGATTTTTTTTCTTTTTTTTTTTGCTCCTGAACTCATTGCAGCAATATTTTCTTAACTTACTTTGATTCTGTTAGGAATATTTTTAGTCATTCTTTCCTCTTACATTGTTTTTGTTAACCCATATCCAAGTTCTCTTAGAAATAACCAACTTGTGTACAACTTGTTTGGATTGTAGCCAGGATTAATGTGCACATACAACACATAACAATTTATTGCAGCAATGCCTAGCATATTATAGAACGAACAAACAAACAGGCCATCTCTTAGTACACCTTCTACAGGAATAAGTGCTGGTAAGTTTATCTGTTGCGACAACTCCTCCTTTGGTTTTGTTGTAATGTAATATTACTTCAGGCTTCTTATGCTCTTCAGGAGACAAACTACTGTCATGGTGCATCCTACAGATTAATACTACGGTTTTATTCTTTTTTTGGCACGTACGAAATGAGCCCTACGTCCCTCTGAAATCCAAAGCTGGTTGAAAACACTGATCCGCTATTGTTTGCCAGCATTTTCCTCGGAATCTCTGCTTTGTTTTTTTCTGAGACTTCCAACTATCGTTAGATTTTTCTTTAGAAGTTCTTCGGCGAGAGTGTACTCTGTAAACAAATTATACGTGGTAATGTTTCGCGTAGTCTTCTCAATATTTTCCACAAGCCTCAATACAACACTTCTGACTTGATTTATTGCTCGTGGACCATTTTCCGGCTTTCCTGTATATGCTTCTGCTACACAAACGCGTGCTGGTTTCACATCAGATAACAACCATAATTTTATTCCATTTTTCTCCTCTCGGTTTTGAAGGCATGTACTGATGGAACGGACACCTTCCTCAGAATGGAACCAATTGCTCTTCCACTGTGAAGTTTTCGGAAAGAACGAACATTTTAGGAAATTGTTCCAAAAACATTTCATAGACAGTCCTGATAGCAGCCAGTTTATCATGGCGTCGCCTAGCTGGTCTATCTTCTTTGTTGTCAAATCTGAGAAATTTGCTGATAGTATGGAAACACTGAAGTGGCATCGTTGCACGAAAAACTGGTCGACCATTCATGTTGTTCCATAGCTCTTCAAGAGATCCTCCAGCAGATTTGTACACACCAGCCAATACAAGAAATCCCAAATGAGTCTTAAGTTCCTTTGGCTTGTGACATTCGGGTCATTTCTCTGTTGCTTTCATTCAGAATCAATGCCGACTTTCTTCAGTTATAAATAGTGACAATGAAGATACTTGCTGTTGAAGGTGGTCTTTGTCCCATTTTTAATTTGTTTTATAACAAAGTTAAAGTGTATAGAACAAAAGAAAGTTCTATCTGGATTTTCTTTACTTCTTAAAATGTATGCTGCAGCATCAGTTCACTTAGCTGGTATTTGTGTTTTAGCCTTCCAGAGAAGACTAAAAGGGTTACCCTCTTGTCTGTTCAAGGTTCAGTAACTATTACACTATTGTACAACGAAGATGAGGTGACAAGGAGAAAGAAGAAGCTGCATATGCCGTTACAGGGGATATGCTTATTATCTCTTGGTACCTTTGCTTTACCTTTAATTATTTTAAGCCATGATCTGTACAAAAATATTCTTAGTGTGAATGTCGTTAATACTTCATACAATTCTTCTCATAGTTAGTCCTACGTCTTTCAGAAACACTGATGATCAGGCTGACTAATGATTTGCCCATTTACTCAGACGTGTGCAATGTTTCGTATAGTGCTTTCTTTCAGATATAACTGGAGTTTCGTGCGTTGGCTGAGGTATGAGCTCTTCAGAAATGGGAGGAGAGCTCCCAGCATTTTGAGTCCAGACGTCTTCTTCTCCATAATGTGATGACTATACAGCAGTTTGGCGTCTAGATGCACTCCCAGGTATTTTACAGTTGTTGTCCAGGGGAGTGGCTGGTCTGATATCCGTAGGTGTTCATTGACGATGGGTCTCCGACGTTTGAAGACAATAACTTTGGTTTTCTCGGCATTGACCGTTTTTTTTTGTTCCTGTGGGTCCAGTGGTCCACTATATCTAGTTGGCGCTGCATTTGCGTGACGAGGTGGTCCATTCTGGTGCCTGCAGTCAGGCATAGAAACTGGCAGTAACATGTGGCACCGTCGGGAGGTCGTTAATATATAAATTAAACAGCAGTGGAGATACGACCGATCCTTCTGGAAGTCCTTCAAGGACAGGCCGTGTTGTTGAATTCTTGTGATCAATGCAAACATATAATCTGCGATCCTGAAGAAAATTGTCGAGAAGTTTTAAATAGCAGTCTGGTAGGGGAGTGGTACGTCAGAGCTTGACGATCAACTTGCGTCGCCATACTTCGTCGTAAGCCTTCTCTATATCGAGAAAGACTCCAATAGTATGTCGTTTCTTGTTGAAATTGTCTTGGATAGATTCCGTGATGCGCAGTAGTTGTAACTCAGCCGATAGCTTCGCCTGGAAGCCAAACTGCTCCGGTTGGATGATGTTGTGTGCCACAAGGATGTCCAGCATGCGTTTCAGTAGGACACGTTCCAGTACCTTTCCCAGCGTCGGCAGTAAACTTATGGGTCTGTAGCTGTCAGGGTGTGAGAGATCCTTGCCCGGTTTTGGTATTGACACTATTCTGGCAATCTTCCATGCCTCTGGGAAGTATCCAGTCCTGAGGCAGCTGTTCACTATTCGGGTGAGAAGCACAACAGGCTTTCTTGGTAGGTGTTTCAATTCCATATTGCTGATTCTATCTGTTCCAGGTGAGGTGTGTTTGCTATACTTGATGATCCTCAGAATTTACTCCGGCGCTGTCAGCTGGGGCATAGCGTTAGTCGGGGCGTCCCGAATAGCTTCCCATTCCGCTGCTGTGTCCTCCTGTGCACGGTGGAGTGCATCATCTCCATCCTCTGTGGGGGGCGCAGTCGTCTGTTGTTGGTATGTATCCGCATACAGCTCTGCCTGCGCCAGTGAGTCGTACAAGAGGCCATGGGGTCCTCGAATTGCCCTTTTGGGGGGCTGTTGCTGTCTGAGACTTTTAACTATACGCCATTCATCTTTGGTGCGTAATAGAAAGTTGTCCATTTGCAGATCCCACGTGTGTTGCTTCCAGTCCTGAACCTTCCGACGGAGTTCTCAGGTTAGTCTGTGTGTCTCCCGTCTATCATCCGGATGGCGGTAACAGACCCATCACATCCGAAATCGACTGCGCCTTGTCTTAAGTTCCTGCAGTGGTGGTGGAAACTCGTCATAATTGACTTCTGGTTGCAGGTGCTCCATGAGTGCTTGTTGTTTCGCACTGTTAATCTTCTTCGTAAGTACTGCGATTGCGACATCAATCGCGTCTCTGGTAGTAACAACCTGGGTTGGTCGCACGTTGTTGTTGAGGTACGTTTGGAACTGCTGCCAGTCGTAAGTTCGTGTTGTCAGCAGTGGAAGTTGCAAAGTAGCCCTCTCTATGAGTCCTAACACCGGTCTGTGGTCCGACGAAAGATCATCCAGCGTCCGCAGATGGAGATTCGGGTTGATGTTCTTGATTATGGCAATGTCTAGAACATCAGGGTCTTGTGTCTGGACGTAAGGTATCCTCGGCGGTTCCTGCGGTCCATGGACGGAAACATGTAAATTCTCAGCCAGTGCAAACAACATATGTCCTTTTGGGTTAGTCTTACGGGAATTCCAGGCAACATGTTTACTACTAAGATCCCTTCCAAGAAGGATCTTGTCGTAACCCTCTATAACGGCGTAAAGATCTTCTGGGTGGAGAGGCTTATTTGGGCTAAGGTAAGCCGCAATACAGGTAATGCTTCCAAGCGTCGTGTGGATTGTTATTGCTGTGGCCTCTAAAGTCTGGAGTTGGAGTAAACGTTCTTGGTGGTGACAAATACATTTTTTGATCAGAACTGCGGTCACTCCGCCCCATTGGTCCCGTCTGTCCGCCCGGTACATATGCATGTTCCTCAAGCGGAGGTCAGTTGACTCGCGGATATGTGTTTCGGAGACAAATGCTACGTCTATCTTGTGGCGATGTAAGAAGTCCGTGAATTCTATTTTCTTCAGTTTCAGGCCGTTGGAATTCCAAATGCGGAAGTTAAGATTCCTTGTGTGATGCCGTCTATCCATTTAGGGTGTTTGAAAAGCTGTCAGTACGCTTTCTACAAGCGAGATGATAGACGTCAGCTTCTGCTGGAGGGCGCTGATTGGGGAAGAATATCTGTTAACGCTGGTGTAAAGGTGGTCGACCAGGCAGATGATGTCTCCACTGGTGTTGGCGTCGGTGGATGGGCATGTGTTGCTTCGGAGTAAGAGCGCTGTGGTCTTGTCTGTCGTAGAGTCACTCTGGGTGCCGGTTGTGGTCGAGAGGCGATTGTTTCCACAGGGAGAGGTGCCACTTGTTGTTGGGTGGCCGGAATCGCTGCCATGGCCGAGTTCTTAACAATTATTGGCCATTGTGGGGTCGACTACTTTGGTGTCCTTCTAGTATATTTCCGTAGGAGTTCTTGAAATTTGGAGCAGCCACGGAAGGTCGCTGGATGTTCTTGTTCACAATTGGAGCACTTTGGGAGCGCCGCCCTAGGATGGGTACAATTCGATGATTTATGGGATCCACCGCAGCGGACGCAGCGTGCTGGCATGCTGCAGTAGTTCGCTGTATGTTCGAAACGTTGGCAATGTCGGCACTGGACTGGTCCTTCTTTACTATTATAGGTTTCTATTATCACTCGTGTGTAGAGCAGGTATTTTACATCATAGATCTTGTCACTGTCTTTTCCGGATGGGAGGGTGACTCGGTACACACGTTGCGATATCAATTGTTTCGTCTTCTCGTCGCGTTCCTTAAATTGGTAGACTTGTAGCACTTTGAATCCTTTTTCCTTGAGGGCACAGTAAAGTTGTTCTTCGGTAACTTTCGCTGGAAGGCGTTTCACAACTACTTTCAGTTCCCTGTCGTCTGGCTCTTGATGCGTAAAATAGGAGAAGCTGTGGTTCGTGAAGAATTTTATTGCACGTCTTTGGTCTTCGAAGGACTCAAAGTGGTATTTAATGTGGTTGCGCTCTAGAAGTCCGTTGAGCGTTTCATTGAGGTGAACGTAATCCTTTGTGTAATAAATTGTGTCTGGGGGCACTTTGCAGAAGCACATTCTTGTCTCTGTCCATGGCTTCTGTGGCATTAGAAGGGATGGTCTCCGTTCGTCTCTTAGCCGGGTTGGCTAAGTCCTTGGCTAATGCGTTGCTTCTGCGCCGTTTGTTGTGTACGAGTGTAAAGTCCCCCTCTGCATGTGGGGAGTCGCTGTCGTTTTCTGTTGGAAAGGCCGGTTCCATCTTCGCGTCGTCGACCGTTTGGTGGGAGTGCTGTGATTCAAGATCTGAATTCATAGATGGAGATGACAGACAGGTGTCGTTATCCTGCTCTTGCGTTTCCCATGAATAGCGGATAGGGCGTTATATGTCCTTCAGCGTTTCTTTGTCCTCCTCCCGACATATATCGAGTCTTCTGGCGTAGTCCTGGCGGTCGTCTTCACTGCTGCGTCCATCGTGATGTGATGTATGGCCGACGTCCCAATACGGTTTCGTCGTGTGGTGTGTAGTCTTCTGCGGTCGAATAGCGCCTGTCGATCGTCGTTCATGAAACGAAGCCGCAGTCTGGGTCGTCAACCTGGGATCCGTCCTGTATGGAGCGGCCGCTGGAGCGTCCAGCGGGCCAGGGCCACGGCCAGGGCCCGACCGACCGACCGACCGACTCCGGCGCGTCCGAGGCGCCTGCCCCGGCCGCTCGCGCGGCGTCCTCGCTCGTCGGCATCGCGAACTCGACTGACCACTTTCTATCTTTTTTTTTCTTTATTGTGATTTCATTTCTCCGCCCCATATGGGCAGGGGAGGGCTGTCAGCGGCACAATCCGCCGCTCTTCAGCCGAGAGACACGACAACTAAAACAAGAATAAAATGATACATGCATAAGGAGATAAAAAAGGCGAACATAAAACAGAGTAAGGAGAGAAAATGGAGGTAAAAAGACATGGACATGTAGACGTTCATGGGGGACAGTTAAAAAAGTCACCACATTATGCAGTTATCGAACGACAAGACATGGCAGCGCAGTAGCTAGGCTTGCATTTACTGCTGTGTCTCTTCGTTCTGAACGCAGTTTTTTGACGGTAATCTTGAAGATAGAGGGCGTTCAGTGTGTAAGACAAGTGTCCACAACGTATTACCCAGATAAAAGCAACAGACTAGCGCCGTAACTATAAAAGCCGGTTTCCAGCAAGGGCAGCGACAAACGTCTTCCGAGGTGACGCGGCAGCTCGCGGAATTGGCGTTCCCAGGTAACTACGATTGGCGTAAAGCCAACACTGCCCACCCCAGTGGTACAAGTTTACATGCCTATCAACACAATGAACAGTCTGAAACAATGTACGATCAGATGAAAGAAATTATTCAGATAGTTAAGAGAGTAAAAAATTTAAAATGTGATGAGAGACTGAAATCTTATCATGGCTAAGGCTTTTTTTAAGAATAGCGAAAGCAGGATGCATACGTGGAACTGAGTTTCCGAATCCAGGTATTAAACTTTAACACACTGCATACCGGCTGCCGCGCCGCTGTTAACGCTGCTGTTCCCCGCCGCTTCCGTAAGACGCATGCAAAATGAGCGGCGCCCTCCTTGTTTGACTGTAGCTGCATTCACCAGTGTCTGATGCACATGAAACTTGGCAGACGTGTTTGTCTGGTGTTCCAATATTCTCTGGAAACACACGCCTTAATGTAACGGTACGAAACTGGCAGTAGTTCAAATGGTTCAAATGGCTCTGAGCACTATGGGACTCAACTGCTGAGGTCATTAGTCCCCTAGAACTTAGAACGACTTAAACCTAACTAACTTAAGGACATCACACACATCCATGCCTGAGGCAGAATTCAAACCTGCGACCGTAGTGGTCGCGCGGTTCCAGACTGTAGCGCCTAGAACCGCTTGGCCACCCCGGCCGGCACTGGCAGTAGTGTCTTGTTTAATTTCTTTTAAGATGCGCTGCGCAGCCCTGCAACGTCGTACTGGAGCTGACCGCAGTGGTCTCGCGGTTCTAGGCGCTCAGTCCGGAGCCGCGCGACTGCTATGGTCGCAGGTTTGAATCCTGCCTCCGGCATGGATGTGTGTGATGTCCTTAGGTTAGTTAGGTTTAAGTAGTTCTGAGTTCTAGGGGACTGATGACCATAGATGTTAAGTCCCATAGTGCTCAGAGCCATTCTTTAGCCGTCTTACTGGAAATTTATTTCTCTACGTCCCACAATAGTCCATATAGTATGTTCTTTCATGTTCCCCGACAATCAACTTGCTGGATTCTTAGCAGGCGCTCGTTTTGTAGGTCGGATTGCTTCAGTTGCCTGCACAGTTTCTGTGGCACATTCTTGAGCAGTTGTCCAGGCACTTGCAAATTATTTCAGGGACGTTCTGTATATATGTATGTCTAGATTTACGTTTCTCTATACTTCGTATGCATTAAAAAAAGCACAATTTATTAGTAACAAAACTACTTTCATTGTCTATTTACTGATCTTCCGCATTATTCCACAATATGAAGGATTAGCTCTGTCTGCGACTTTCATAAATTTATTATGCAGCACAATACACTTTGCTTTATGTATGATTTCCGCTTGCAGTGTTTTTTTCTTCATGTAGCGACCGTGGAGGCGTTGGGTTGGGTTGTTTGGGGGGAAGAGACCAAACAGCGAGGTAATCAGTCTCATGAGATTAGGGAAGGACAGGGACGAAAGTCTGTCGTGCCCTTTAAGAGGAACCATCCCGGCATTTGCCTGGAGTGATTTAGGGAAATCACAGAAAACCTAAATCAGGATGGCCGAACGCGGCATTTAACCTGTCGTCCTCCCGAATGCGAGGCCAGTGTGCTAACCACTCCAATCGTGGACGCATCGTGAATTGTTGTTAGCATTCTCACCTACCTTTTCATCTTTCCATACCTGCAGCAAAACTTCACTTTGTCTTCGAAATGTAGTGTCTCTTTTCTTTAGAAATTTCGCTTCCGTTTGTAGACACTAAGGCAGACCTCTGTTGATTCGTGTTGTACCACGAAGTCTTGTTTTTCTTTCTAGAAATGTTTTGGCAGTAGCTGTATTGTGGTAATAATTGTTCTGATAAACATGGTGTCACATGCCAAGATGAGGTGAAAGTAGAGAGACAATAGTGGCTTGAAGTTTTCTTCCTTCCCCAGTATATGTTTCTAGATTGGAGATGTAACCACTTACACTTTCGCAAATCATACGAACATGAAAACCATTTCTGACAAATTTCCAGGATTATATGACCGGAAACGAAGTTGCCCTCTCCATGGTATCATTGCTTCATCAAGAAAAGGCTCCTGTTCAGGTTTTTATATTGCGTGAAATTTATCTAGCAAGACCTTTCAATTTTGTAGAGTCTGTTTTCCTGACGGCTCTGTAAAGAACTATCATTGAAATGCTACAATTTCCAAATCTGCTCAAATTGATTTCTGTTCATTAGCTTGCCAAAAATCGGTGTCTCTATTGGAGCTGACCAATAGTCCTTCACATAATCTTTTTTTTATTTGGCCCATCAAGATAATCATGCCCAGAAATTTTTTCACTTCAGCAGCAATAATATTCGTAAGTTTAGGAGACTTGGAAGATCCTCCATAATGATTTTTTGTGAGACTAGTTTGATTTTGGGCGACATCTGATCGAACAATTCATGGTCAAGAAATAATTCCACAGTGCTTATAACGATCTTGATCTCACTGGGAACGGTTTTAACATGTCTAATTACACTAAATGTTTCTAAAATAATGGTGTTGCTCTTCTTCAGCCAACATTCCCTATCAGAAGCTTCGTCACCTAAATCGGTCACAATTGTCTCACTTTGGTTGATTACAGCCGCGTTATTTTCTTTTTCACTTCCACTGCCACAACAATAACATCATCTGAATCATTTGGAACATCAGAACAATTGTCTGCAAACAGTTCAGAGAGAATCTCGCTTCCCGTTAACAGTTTTCCCTCCATACCGCGCAAGGCAACAACAGTACTATTTACCGCTACTGGTTGTTGGCGGTAAATCGAAATATAAAAATCAGTTCGTACTGTAAATCACTGCACTAACCCTCGCCTTCATACATAACCTTTTGTTAAACTGAAATAGTAACTGGCATGAGCAACAGGCTCAGAAAACTCGAGCACAACGAAAAACGTTAATTTATGTGATCTGTCCACAACAGGGACATGGAAACATGTAAAACTTTGTGAGCGGTACGCAATGTGTTAAGAAATCTCGAGGTGCAGATTCAGATTGATGACAATTTATTGTTTAGAGACTGCAGATAACAACCAAAGAGATAGTTAAAGGTAACAAATTAAAGGGAAGGAAGAACCCTAATAAGTTGAGATCTAGAGGTTGTCGACAATCCTAAAAGCATCATTAGACAACGATTGGCTGAAACAGGGGAAGGATACACTACAAGACAAACAGGTACCTTTGACAAAAGAAGTAGTGAAGGGTGAGGGGTAGAAAATAGGAAAGAAGCAAAGAAGTCCTTGGATAAGGCAATATACAAGGTATTAATCAGGAACAGGGAAAAATATTACATCGTAGTAAATCAAGTAGTCAGCAGGGAATACAAAAGTCTAAAAATTAACATTAGCACAAAGTGCAAATTCGCAAATTAAGAGCGGCTTGGACGCAAAATCAACAGCATTATCGTTTCCTCGCACTAAAACTCGCTTTGCAATTTTGCAGGAGCAAAAAGGAGCAACTGTAGAAATATCAGGAGGCCAGATAAACAACCAGAAATAAGGAGAGAAGAGAAAACCGGAAGGTGGAAGGAATGTATAAGTGAGAGTGTATGCAAAAGAACTTGAGCAGAATGTTCGATTCCTGAGATGGTACTGAAGTTAAAACATTCCCGATTTCAGCTTTTAATATATCTGTACTTCTGATTCGTTTTGCTTGCATTTCATCAACCCTAAAAGTCATAACCTAATCTTTATGTACAATAACCCGGCGGAGAATTTACGTCTATAGGAAGGACTTAACAAGGGGAGAGTGGAAATTTCATTTTGCACTCAGAGTTTACATTTAATTATCATTCCTATGAAACGTGCAACCACTTGAAAGGTACAGCAATGAAATAATCAATTTGCACCCATTACAGGCGACAACATGTCTCTTCCATTACATGGAAAAAGGTCACATGACCAGAAGTAACTGTTAGAACACATACTTGCCTGTGCCTGTTGGTTGATACCTGTAACTATTTATGATGTAATATCTACAATAGTAAACCTCATTTTAAATTTGATAGGGTGTTGAAGGATACAAGTTGTGAATTCGTGAACTGCAATTTGAAGCTGTGACAGATCAGGACTGCCTCAGTAATGGAGATTAGAGGGCATGAGGACAACATCCGGAGTGGAACTGCTTTCCGAGCGAGTACGTAGTGGGAGAGGGATTATATCACCATGCACAGTAAAACGAACCCACCACAGGAGCTCAACAGGGGACCAGTTATGGATGTTAAGGTCAACACTAATACGGTTTGAAAAGGTATGGCCTGTGTGTGGTAGGAAGTGGTATAGAATGGGGTTATTTGCTTGGATAAAGATAGTGGCACAGGTAACAGTCATTTTGACGAAGAGAGTGATGGTAAGGTGTTAGGTAGGAGTAGTGTAGAGGGATTATTTTACTGTAGCAGATAGGTTCGAGAAAGGTGATTCGTTTTGAGATATGAGGGTGTTAGAAATATGATTCAGTAGTGGTTGTAATCAATAAATGACTTTTCCACAGGATCCTATGCACGTATGTGCTTGAATGGGAGGACTCGCTTCCAAATCCCAGTATGCTCCAGCGAACACTGTGTATATACCATGTAGAACCAAGACTTTTGTGAGGGTTGTGCTTTTTTTCTACATTTCGCTGCTTGTAAGACGATTAAGCCTCTCTTTGTAGGACACAGTGGAACCATTCGCGAGAAAACTTATTAGACATGTCGACCCATGGTTGATTTTTGGGCAGTATTACTTCGTATCGAAGGCAATCACTTATTGACAATGTATTATACTTAGTAGTAGGGGATGTCTAATAGGTTCGCCTTGAGCCTGAGGCTCATAAACTATGTGTTTGTGTTCCTAAATTTGCAACGGAAATGACTATGTCCAGTCATAAGGAAGGTATCGGTTTGACATGCAATACTGTAATGACGAGGGGAGGCATATGTCAAGTCATAAGAATGGTAAAGATATTTGCATTTCGAGAGCTACAGCCATCAGCAGGGTGTATTTGGATAACAGATGATGTCACGGCCGCCATCTTCGATAACAGTACTCTGGGATGACACTCCTGTTTTCCTACTATTAAGGTAGTGGTTGGAAAAGGTATGGTGGCAGTAGGGTTATCATTTGACATGGCTGACGTATTCTGCAGCATTAGCGATGCTAGCAGCGTGAAGGCAGCGGTGATGGTAGCAGTGATGGTAGTAACGATGTTAGAACAGTGAATAAACAGCAGTGAAATGGAGATGGGGACAGTAATGAGAATGATGCTCAAAACAGAGTGCCGATGAACAGGCAATCTTGAAGGCAGAATAAACTGACGATGAACAGGCACACACACAGAAGAGCTGCTAAACAGATCCAAAGCCTAGGGGCATTGCCTATACCACGCAAATTAGCACCAACTGAATTAGTGGTAGAGTGTACACTAGCTGATTGGTACTAACCAAAACTATTTTTTTTTCATTCAATCGCTGGTGGGAGTGGTGGGCCCTTTCTCAAATAGACTGATGGGATCAAGTAGGGCAAGGTTATATCTTTATACTGTAGTGACAAGAAAAGGGAAGCTAGATTGTGATAGACATTTTGTGGCCAAATGCTCTCCAGTGAATGAACAAAGGGGAATATTCCAGTCGAATTTCAATGATATAATAGAAATTCAAAATCTAGTTGAGTGGAATAGAGATTATATTCCAGGAATGTTATTCTTTTTCACTCATAGGTGCATAATTGTTATAGATGTTTAGAAATGGTGGAACAATTGGTTGACAATGAGAGCTAGATCTGTTGACAGCTTCTGTAACAATGTAAGTTCGAACTGCTTATTGCATGGGTGTGTTTATATTCAGCAGGTAGTAGATATTTCACAGTGAGTGTAGCATTCTTTTGTGTTCTGTGAAAAATTTCTGGATTAGGTGAGAAAGTAGTGTAGACGAAAACTAAGTGAAATAAGATAATCATTCAAAGTAAATGGAGAAACCAGCTGGAGAAAGGGGTGAAGAATTTGTGAAAAGAAAGAATTATTTGGGGGAGGCTAAAAGAACTGGTTTAAATTGTTTATGTTGTAACAAGTGCATGGCTGGTTTGAGTGCTGCAGAAAAACGGAGTGTGATCGAAAATTTGTACAGTCGATGCCCGAAAAATGTAGGAGACACATATCTGTTAGCAGTGATAGAAAGACACGATACTGTTAGACAAAGGCCAACCACAGAAAATCCAAACAAACCACGTCATACTTCGTGTTGAAAGAAATCGGGTGGAAACTTGTTGTAAGGCGTATGTTAGTTTGCATGCTGGTAAAAATAAAGTGGTACAACGTTTAAACAAGGTTTTACAGAGTATTCAGTCGTCTATTGTCATGAGAGAAAAACATTCAAACCGTGGAAATACTCTTGCAACGACTACAGCTAAAATTTATGAACATTTCCCTTCATTTCCCAAACAAGAGTCGTAATATACTTCCATTCCTACCACACATTCATCCATCGATGGCCTAGATCAGGGGACATCCGAACTGAAGAAGGAGGAGGATGTAGAGCTCCTGAAAGAAATAACATATGTAATAAAAAACACGATCAGTTCTAAGAAGCTGGAGGACGTCTACAGGTTCAAACACAATGTGCCTGAAAAAGACAGGTCATTTTGTGATGAGATCCTTCTGCGGAATACTTCTGTCACAGGGATCAGCGACATTGATGAGTGAAGCATCTCGAAATGATTCTGTAAATTTTAGTAGGTCCACATTTTATTCTATCAGAAAATATATTGTCCATTAACAGCTGTAAATAATAGCTATTGTCTTCAGTGTTTTGTTTTGGACTATTTTCTGACTTAAGTTAATTAAACTAATAACCTTCAAATTTATAATTAAAGGAAAAGTTAATTAATAACCTTCAAATTTATAATTAAAAGAATGATTTTAGGCCTTCCCAATAGCCATCCTTATCATTATTGATAGAGGTGTTTAAACAGTAATTGGAAAAAGGAAAGTATTCTGTCATGTTTAATCATTAATTACTCATTAACTAATGACACTCCTATTACGACATTTTGATTTTCAACATGGCGAGCAACGTGAAAGTTAGACGTGGTTCTCCGAGGAAAAGTGTTAATTTTGTCATTAAAAAGGAGGCATGTCCAAGTTGTAAATACGAAATCACAAAGTTAAACGAATATGTGTCCAGCTTACAATGGCTAATCAGTGCTCTGAAAGTGGAAATTTCGAATTTTCGGCTTGGAAAAAGTGAGCCTAATAGTCGACAAATTCCGCAAAGCGTCGCCCCTGCTAGCAAAAAATTTATTAAAGTCACTTACAAAAACAGCACGCAAGAGATACAAAATCGTGTAAACATTAAAGATACTGGTGAAATAATCTTTGTGCACGAGAACCCTTTTGAAGTGCTTTCAGCTGTAGACTGATATCTCAACCATCTGTGTCGAACCAAATGGTAAGAAAATGGACATCAGAGACAAAGAACGAAAGAGTCGCTTTCAGTCACAGGAAAACAAACAATGCAACAGTGAGTATAGTCACCGACAGTAAATCAAAATCAAGTGTTCCTGTAGTTGGATTATCGACTACTATGGACAAAAAAGACAAAACAACCAGTTCCACCACGCAACATCCAAGTACTGGCAGGCTTAAAAACAATTACCATCAACCAGCAAAAAAGTATAAAATAAACTTATTTGCACATACTAAAGGACGGAACGTAGCAGCCAAATCTCAGTCTAGAAGCAGTAACAAACAAAATTACTAGCATAGTGAAACCAGGTGCAGAAATTTCTGGCAGTCACTTCCATAAATCATGACATGAAAACAGCAACAACAAATAACGACTTTTTCGTCTTCTTAGGGGGAACAAATAACTTAGCAAAAAATGAAACGAAAGACCTAGTGACCTCACTTAAAAGAAGGCTACATAAGCAGATAAGATCAAACGTGATCGCCTTCTCTGTTCCACATCGACGTGACTTGCCTGGTCATGCATTAATAAAGAAGAGCAAAGCACAGTTAAACATATGCTAAACATATGCATGAGATTCAAACATTTGTGGACATAAGCTGTGAAGGAAGAAGATTCCACACATTCCATGGCTTACATCTCAACAGACTAGGGAAGGACTTAGTTATATAATGGATCCAAGAAATAGTGACCAGCAAATTGAATGTGCAGTGTTGTGCTACAGTGGCCATCCCTCGTTAGAACAAAAATAACGAATACTTTGGAGAATCAACCACGAAACACTAAGTCAGTAAAACAAAACATCTGCAGAACAAGAGTGATATTTTTTAAGACAATAAAACCTTCTACCAGCTAACACCAGATGCAGGTGTATGTGTTTCATATGTGCCTCAAGCAGACGTCAGTCAACATGAGAATAATTTATCGCTTTTGCATTATAATGAAAAGGGCTTAGGAAACAAAACAGATACTTTTGAATCATTTATCACAAGACTATGTCCACATGTAGAAATAGTGACAGAACACCAGAAAACAGTGAACAACATTCAGTATTGCAAATTAGAAGGCTACAACCTAGCTATGTTGTGTTGCAGAACACACAAGAAAGGTGGTGGTGTTGCCAACTACTCAAAAAGAAATGTAAGACCTTAACTACCTCGGATAAAGTGCTATGAGGGAAAATTTCTATGTTGACAAACATTTCGAAATTGCAATTCTTAAAAACACATTTTGCGCTATTCCTTACTATGTCATACTTGTATATCGATCCCCCCATGGAAACTAAGATGCTTTTCTGAAATCACTTGATGGATTTGTAAGTAAATTAATGTCAGGCTGTAGAAGAGTAAATCTTGTTGTACTGGGGAGATGTGAACATCAACACTTTACATGATAGTCAGGAAAGCAAACGTTTTACAGATTGTAACCTACCTTAAGGGGCTAAAGATCTTCTTGGACTACACCCACCAGAATAGCTAACACATATAGTAGTTCAGTTGATCATGTTATCGCAGATTATGACCACATCATCTCACCAGACATAATAAATGGTCACCTCTCAGATCATTTACGCCAAACACTAGTATTAAAATGTAATACAAAAATCAAACCAAGAAAAATGTACGAGCACAGGAAAATATTATCTGTAAACAACATTGCTATGCTAAGACACAGTTTAGGCTGGTAATCATGGGAATCATTTATAAGTACAATTGGGGTCAACAATAAATGGAACATGTTCACAGAAATTATGACTGAACACTTAAACAAAGCCATTCCATTAAAAAAAGTGAGCGTCCAAAAAAATCAGCCTTCAAAACAAAACCTGTGCCATTAGATTTTAAAACAACAGATCTGAAAGAAAAAATGGGAAACATGTATAGTGTACAAAGACTACGTCACAGTTACATAAACAACTCTACAAGCAGTAGAAATATAAGTATCACAAAGAAGTCAAGAGATTAAAATCAGAATTAATAAGCCAACAAATACGTGGTTCAGATAACAATTCAAAGATTTGCTTGTCAATTGTAAATAAAATCAGAAACAATGAAACAAAAACCAAAATTAATAATACACTATTAACTGTGAATAATGAAGATATGTCTGATCCCCGTCTAGTAGGCAATGTCCTTAATAATTACTTCATAGATTCTGTCAAAAACGATGTCTCTATGAAACAGGATATACAGCACTCATATGAGTTCTGTAACAAATAAAACTGCTGTACACTACATGCAGTAAGCACATATGACATTATGCAGCTTATTGATAACCTCAGAAATAAAAATCACCAGGATTAGATGAAATTTCTCCATATCTATCAAAGAAATGTGAACGTCAACTAATGAAACCACTAGTTCATCTAATAAACTGTGTTCCCGAGGACATTGTGTTCCATGACAATTTTAAACTATCTGTAGTGAAACCAATACACAAAAAGGGGGAAATAAAGCATGTACAGCACTACAGACCCATTGCCCTAATCTCAACTTTCAGCGAACTGATAGAGAAAATAATAAAAAAAAATCTTGGAACATTACTACAATGCTGACATATTGAATGATTTCCAGCATGGTTTCAGAAGAGGTTGAAGTACCACTTCAGCAGCACTACAATTTGCCCATAATGTACTTGAAAAATAAACAAAAAATCCCAAGCAGCAGCAGTATTCCTGGGCCTCCCAAGGGCTTTTGATAGAGAACATCATGATGTGCTCTTATCAAAAATTGCGAAGAATGGTGTCACTAGAACACTCATACAGTTGCTAGAAACATATTTAAAGGGTATACAACGGTGTATGGAGATTGTGTACTCTAATGGAGAAATACTGGAGCAGAGAAGGTCAAGTAAGGATACATACAATATGGTGTTCCTCAGGGCTCTATATTAGGTACAGTCCTATTCATATGCTATGTAAATGATTTACCAGGTTCTCTTGACAATAAGCAATTGATCACTATGTATGCAGATGATACATCTGATGTCTGCTATGTAGATGATGAGCCCATCCTAACTGAATAGACAAATAACTTTATTGAAAAGGCAAGAGAACATTGAAAGAGAGAACCAAAAAGTAAACATAAAAACCTAATATTATTCCTTTTAAACCAAATGGTCCAAACAGAAAATACTGTGATCGATTAAAGTCTACCAGAAACCTGTACAGATGGTAAATTCTTGGGTGTATGCATAGATGACCGACTTTTATGGAAGCAGCAAGATGATTATGTCTGTAACAAAATAACACCCAGTCTATTTGTATTAAGATTATCACCATATCTTAATTCTGAAGCTCTAAGGACTGTGTATTATAGATTAGTGCATCCTTTCTTGTCTTATAAAACAGTATTGTAAAGTGCGGCATGGTAAACTAATATGAAATGAGTTTTCATACTGCAGAAGCAAGCCTTGAGGAGCAAGAGCAAAAGCAAACCCCTATTCATTAGACACGATATTCTCACAGTTTATGCCATGTATATTTTAGAAACTACAATGCTAGCGAAAGAAGACACTGAGATCACAAAAAGGAACATGGATATTCTTAGCTACGAAACAAGTTATAGAAAAGATTTTCATATGGTTAACAGAAGATTACCACTGAAAAGCGCCTGTGCCAAAGAAGCTGTTTTTAATAACTTGTTACCAGATGAAGTTAAGACACTGATAGGGGATGCTTTTAAAAAGCGAGTCAAGCAGTGGATTATCCAATAATGCTCTTATAACTTGAACTCATCATTAATTAAAATGTAATAAGAAATAATGTAAACTGAAAAACTGTAACTGTAAAAACTTTATACTTAGTTGAAAACGCACATGCCTCTAAAATTACGTATTACGAGCAATAAATTGAATTGAATTGAGGCGTAACCATCGTTAATACTAATAAAATTGCTTAATAGTGAAGGTTTCAATACGATGTGTGGTTTGTGCAATAAAAAGTTTTTCTCTGGAATTGTAAGAATATTTTTGTGGAGAGAGATTTCTCATTTTCTGTGTGGTTTGGGCAATAAAAAGTTTTTCTCGTACTCTCAAAAACTTGGTAAATGGTATGTTATCCCTTTTCTACTCAACTGTTTAACTGTGACAAATTGAACGAAGAATCTTTGATGTGACAATGTCTTCAGATGCCATACTATTATGAAATGCAAGTTATAAGGAAGGAAGAGACAGAATACGATGAAATCTAGCATGAAATTTTCGCATTTCAAAGCAAACAACGTCACGTGAACGGACCTGAATGTCGTGAAATCCAATTGGTTATTCTTGTTTTGGGCCAGGGGCTACACTAAGCGCTGCGCAGAACCAAACGCGTTACTGCTGCTATGTGCATGAAGTCAGACAGGACCACTTGGTGGCCATATTTGTAGGCTGCGTGTTTTCGTTTTCGCGTAGTTTCGTTTGTGTAGTGAATGATGTCCTACTACAAGTGTTCTGAGTGTGTTCAAGGAGTGCCAGGTTGTGATGTTGTTGGCTCTAACTGTCACAATCGCAATACCAAAGCGACTGAAGTAGTGCTTCATGGTTTCCCTCGCGATGCACGTCTGCAGAAGATTTGCTTATCGAAGTGCTGTAGAAAAGACGCTGCGACTGTTGCAAATGCTAGAATATGCTCCCGCCATTTCAAAGCAACTGATTATGTTAGAAACTTGCGTTCGGTATCGCTTAATTTACTGCGCAAACGGGCGCTTAAAAGCAACGAATTTCCGTCGCGTAATTTTCATTGTGGTAGTAGCGCCAGTGATAGCACGGTACATGCAACAGAACGTAAAGTCCGTTGAAGAAACATAGAGACATTAAAAAACTTCTGTCCCACATGATGTTGTTTGTAATGATTCAGATGAAACCACTTCACAGAATTACTTAGTGGAATTACAGTGGAAAACTACTCATTTAAACATCCTGTGCATGAAATTGGGAATATATAATAAAGATCATTGAACTCTATTGTCATTAGCGAAACAACACCTGCACAATGAAAAATGTAAAAGGAATAACCGTGCGACAGCTACGGTCGCAGGTTCGAATCCTAGCCTTGGGCATGGACGTGTGTGATGTCCTTAGGTTAGT
This sequence comes from Schistocerca serialis cubense, assembly GCF_023864345.2. Classification (NCBI taxonomy): domain Eukaryota; kingdom Metazoa; phylum Arthropoda; class Insecta; order Orthoptera; family Acrididae; genus Schistocerca; species Schistocerca serialis. Next base: position 106,328,433 of record NC_064648.1, read on the forward strand.
TAGGTTTAAGTAGTTCTAAGTTCTAGGGGACTGATGACCACAGCTGTTAAGTCCCATAGTGCTCAGAGCCATTTGAACCATTTTTTTTTTTTTGTAAAAGGAATACACTTGTGTTCGTTAAATTAATCGAATTCTGAACAATGTATTATCATCCACTAAAATCAGATCTTTCTTACAGAAACTAAGGCGGTTTCCACGAATCAAAGGACATTTCCATGTCGAATACGTAGCACACTATTTCTCACGAAAGTTACAATTTTCTCAGGATATCCTCTGCCTGCACTGTCAACTATGCCTTCTTGGAGAAACCGTATTTTCATTTGCCACCCAGGTATCCTGAAGAATCTTTTAGTTACATTAGCTAATTCATGACCTAAAGTTTTTCTCTCTTGTGCAAATTATTTCTCCAGCCCTCTAGAGGTCCGTGATGCAATCTGAAAACTTTGTACTTAATGTCCCATAAAAACACTATTCCTTTTTATCTGCCTCTCGCCGTAATGCTGCTATGGAACCGACTGCTTTGTATGGTTTCCGAGTTCCTTCAAAGAAGCTATCATTGTTCTTCCTTTTGACTTCTTCTACATATGTTCTAATAATTGTTGTTACCTTTAGATATTTGCTGTATAACATTCCCCTTGAGCTGGGACCTGTTCGAGTTCTGAAGAGATCATGTAGTTCTCTTAGAAAGCATTTTAATTTTTTATTTCACAAATACACTATATTTTTCTTTCACCAGTTTTCCCTGTGTTATGGCATGTTTGCAGGACATTTTTTGGTCTTATACGGGTAGATATAATCAAATATGTATTTTATGGTCTAGAATAAACCTTTACATTCATCAGGTGCTGCTATTTATTGTAACCCAGGCTGCCATTCACCTGCAGATAGCAATGTTTGATAATTACCTAACATTTCCTTATTTACAAGCTTTTTGTAAGTACATAATCATAATGTCAGGAAATAACTGAGAGCAATGAAGTATAAAGTATATGCTATAAAGTGTAAAGAATAAAGTTCCAGAACTAGTCAGAATTCATTGGGTCAACTGCAGCTAATACAGACCTTGCTGTGATGAAAATAAGCTGAGGGAGGAATGGTTGGTTTTCCTGATTGGTTTTCTTGTACTGCTGTGCATTAAGTGTTTTTCTGTGTGCTCATTGCTATTTTCTTTATTCATTCATTGATGCATCACATTCTATAAATCCCATTCCGCTGAACAAGTCGAGGTATATGTTGACACCCAGAAGGAGGTGCTATAGAATAACATGTGACATATTCAAACAATAAATTGTGGCAGGAGAGAAATAGAAAAATAGTTTTGGCTTTCCTTTTGTAATATCCAGCTGCCGTTTTTATCCTTGTACTTTATGCTAAGCATTTATGTTGCATTATTAACTATAGAGATCATCATCTGCCTAGATCCTGGAATAAAAACCTAGTTAATACGAAGAATACCTTGAACTGGAAGTTATGCACCTGAGTACAAGGATTCTGATAAAGTACTGAAGTGGCTAGTGAGGTAATCTTTTGGTTCGTTCTGAATATCTTGAGATTTCTGATTTTCTGCCTGATGTCTTTCAGTGGCAAGATAGATTTCTTAGTGAAAGTATGCTGGCAATTTTTTTATATTTTTCCAATTACATTATCTCTGGAATTGTAAGAATATTTTTGTGGAGAGAGATTTCTCATCTTCTGTGTGCCCTCAGTAAACTTTCTCCTGTTATTCATGTAGTAAATTTGAATGGTGAAGCTGAGTCAGCACTCATGATTCTAATAACTGTACTTTCTTCTCCTTTAACTAAACATCACCGACGAAAATAGTTTATCTCTGCCCTATAACCATTATAGGCAAATAAACCATTTGCTATGGAGTTCACATCCGTTTCGTGACAAATAACAGGAATTACTGCAACGATGAATAATTTATTCTATGCCCTTTTTTAGTTGTGACTGTTGCTATGGGGAAGAAACCAAAGTTGGACAACAATGACGTCAACCAGTACCTTCAGTACAATCGGTATTATCCAAAATAAAAAAAAATATTGAAATAGGCACAAGCTATGACTTCCGAGCTAATTAACACATAGTTAACAGTCAACACAGTTTACCTTCGGTTGTAATTCGTGCACAAATCTCTTCACCTGATACAAAAAAATAACTTTGTTTCTATAGTGGGACAAAAATCTCAGTATCTTGTACTGTAGTGTTTTCTATTTATTTGTCTGTCTTTTGTAATCTTTTACTGATCCACATTGTCATACAACCTTTCTGTGCTGAAGAATAAATTTTCATGCACTCTGTGGCTCGAAAATATGAAAATATTTATTATTCTTTTTATCGTTTTCGATACATATTTAGATTTTTATTTCAGTGCGATACACGCTAGTGCTGGTGAATTACATAACTATCTACACAATAATTTTGGTGATTAATACAAATATAATTATTTCTGAAAAGATTTTGAACTTAAACAACCTACTGAAACTTGTTTTCATGGATTCTGTATTTCACACATTAAGCAGTGTAGAAAGAAAAAATAGGAAATAAGTGCCTTTTGGTTAGATAGATAGCATATCTGGCAGCATTTTCACTGAAGAAAATAAAAACCACATAAATTTTTTCTATTTGAAGTCCTACAGAATGGGAAAATCAGGGAAATAAAAGATGTTTGTCATGTTTCCTGATTTAATGAACAGTGTCTCAGGATATTACTCTGTTAAACATTATGGCTCTAATGTGCATACAGCACGTTATGAAGAGATGAAAATTTGCTGAAATAATCTGGAAAATAAATTTTTATATTCTTTAGGAGTCCTGTTGCTCTTGTTAATATGAATGTTTTTATATGCAAGAAAAGGTAAGCTCCAAGGTGAGGGAGAAGTAACGAAATTAAAATTATAGTTTGTCCTTAGGCCTACAGATGCACATTTACAGTACATTGACAAGACTATTTTGAATGCTCAAAAATCATCGAGCAGTTTCGTACCATTGTTTTATGTAATGGCATGAATTGCTTTAGTTAAATCACAAGGCTATCTGGGAGAAGAAAGCATAGAAAAAACAGTAGCAGTTTTAGATCTGAAACTCTTGAAGTCCATATACTGTAGCTGCAGTGTGCATCACTGCGCAGTTCTGATACAGACTCAGTCACCTGTCTGTGACGTCATGAGGAGACATGCAGCGTTGTGGTGCAGGGCCACACCACTCTTCAATGTCTCCGGCAGGAGATGACAAGGATGGTACGCTGTGTGCTGCCACTGATGATGGGGGAGCAGTCTCGAAAGTACTATGGGAGAAGGCGCAGCTCTGAGAGCCTAGCAGAAGAAGCTCACCATCATAAACAGAAATTGGCTGGTGTATGCTGAGCTGTGAAACGAGAGTTGCCTATCACCATAATTTCCCCCAAGGGGCTGAGGGTGGACGCCACCACACAGATGGATCCCCCCTGGACACTGCAAAGAGGCCATGGAGGTGATCCCATAAGAAGAAGAAGACGGAGAAAATACACCAGCTCCAGCAGCACCATCCCACCGTGACTTGTTCTCAAGGATCCCTGGCTTTGCTGTTTTGTAGGACGAACAGCTTTACTGCTTTGCTTACATCCTCCAGAGTTTATTTTGCTGTGACATCTCGTTTCGTTTCTTCTGATCTCATGCTACTTGTAGCAGTTGCTGATTGCTGGTTCTGATCTTTTGGTGTCGGAATTCTCGTAATCTGGTGCAGCTCAGGGGAGGTGCAGTGCATGCTGTGAATTATCTATAGTTTTTTCAGTGACATATTGGGGAACTTTTCCCACATTATGGTGATATGCTCCATCAGTTTGAGGTATCGAATATATTGCTTCCCCCTACTTATACCTCCCGAGGAGATCACGAATGTAAAATTAAAGAGATTAGAGCGCGCACAGAGGCTTTCAGACAGTCGTTCTTCCCGCGAACCATACGCGACTGGAACAGGAAAGGGAGGTAATGACAGTGGCACGTAAAGTGCCCTCCGCCACACACCATTGGATGGCTTGCGGAGTATAAATGTAGATGTAGATGTAGATCAGTGGTCTGATGAGTTGCAGAGTACAGCGCACTGCCACAGTGTGCAGGCAGCATCATCATCACATTTAGCAAGAGAAGGGGGGGGGGGGGGGTGTAGGCAAGTGCATCCTGCCCAGTGCTTTAGCCCTTTCCTCCAGATGTGTGCCTTCCCAGCTAGGTTGCTGTCCAAGGCGATACCGAGATACTTTCCAGTGTGGGACCAGTATATGAGACCTCCCATGATCTGCACTGGATGGGGATTCGTCAGAATCTTCTTTCTCGTAAATATCGCAAAATATCTCTTTATTGCATTGATCTTGGTAGCACACTGTCCAAGTTCCCACCTTGCTGCGTGCCAATTGCAAACACCTCCACATCAGTTGCACCCACATACTACATGCTAACAGCTTGGTATTATCCACATGGAGCATTAGTTGGATACTCATTGCCATCATAATACCTGCCGTGAACAGAGAATACTTGGGGGGGCCAGTCACACCTTCCGAAGTAGAGACCAGTGACCACTCAGCTGGCTGCCCTGATGTTCTATCTGCATCCATGATCCAACAACATCACCAAAAACCACTTGTGGAGCCACAAAGCTTTATTCTCACTCTCCGGAGTATGACCTGCAGCAGCACCATCCACCTTCCTCCTTCTTCCAGGCATCAGAAGTGTGCGACCAGTGCTTGACAAGATTTTCTCATGCCTGCGTGGTGGCATTTATCCCTCTCTCCTCAGTCCCCACGCTTTCACCCTCCCAATCAACCAAGACCACTTTTCACCTTCATCCCCACCTATCCTTTCACCCCTGTGCAACAAGAAACACTGCTCAAAATCCTTTCCTTTGCATCTACCAAGTTAATCAGTACCAGGGCCATCTTTTACCACCACACTGTTGAAACTGCAAAGGAGACGCTCCATGTAGTGCAAGAGATATTCTGCAATGGAAACTGACAGTGCGATGAAGGCACCATCAGAGGTGAACCTTCAGGCAGCTGCTTAGAAGGTTGTCTGAGAAGAGGAAAAGGAAGACGATTATCAGGACTCAAGCTGGTGTTCATCACCATTTTCTTATTTTCTGATTTTACATAAACCCATTCATCCAGAGGGCTTGAACCGATTTCTTGAGTTTGTGTATGATGCACATGTGGCCTCAAGATAATGCAGCCCTTTCTTCCTTCCGAAGCTGCATTTCCTTCTCTGTCGTCGCTCCTTCCCCTCTGACTTCCCCTTCCTCTCTCTTGGTGTCCTTGTGTAGATTGGACTAGCTATCCTCCTGGTTTCTACTATCACATATCTACTATCAATTTCCATTTTTGGCGGTTTTGGTACACTTTGGGGGTTTACCATCCTTTCTAAATTTTGTCTCCATAATGTGATACAACTGGGGAAGAACACCCTAGTTAGCGTCTTTGGCACATGACTTTACCACCTCTCCCATCATTCCCCTGACTCCATTGTCTATAATGCTATATAGCCAGCATAGTAGCCAGGCCATGTAGTGGTATTTTTCTGTTGCAGTTTGGTTGAGCACCTGTCCACTGTGCAAGGTGGCTCTTGCTGTGGTTGTGTGGCACAAATGGGCAGAGCCCATCATTGGAATGGGTGTATAGGGGTGTACACTCTAGGTATGAGAGACATTAACTTTTCAAAAAAAACTTGCCATTCTTGTGAGGTCGTTTCTTTATTTGCCAATGGAGTTTTCATGCTGCTTCTTGAGGACTTACTGTCCCTGGCTACCCTCTGGGAGGAGTGCCAAGTATGTCAGCATGGGGTGAAGCACTTTAACTCTCACCTGGTCTGTACCAGGACTGATGGGGACGCTTTTACTGCCAACAAACAATTATTTTCCATGAGAACTATCTAAGACAAATCCTGTGACTTGGATTCTTTGAGTAACATGTGGTCTGGTTCACTGTTGATCAAAACTTCTTCTGCCATCCAGTCTGTGGCCATTCATGATTATGACCACCTTGATGTCAGCCCAGAGCCCATTACTCCTTACCAGTCTTTGAATATAGTCCACTAATCATTTTTCATAGCGAACTCGTTCCTCAAACAGATGTGGACATCCGGGCCAATCTGGAAGAGCGAGGTATGCGTTTTCTTCAGAGTGTTAACAAAAGCCATAAGGACAATGTCATTGATACTGGCACATTTACTTTGTCATTTGAGGGGATATCCTTCAAGAGAGTGTCAAGGTTACGGTTTATCAGTGTGATGTGAAGCCTTACATCCGACCACCGGTTTTTGGCGATTGTGTTTTGCCAAGTTGTCATCCCACTGTACAGGAGATCCTTTATGCAGGGAATGTGGACATTCACTCCTTGGGGGAAGCCCCTGTGTGCACCGCCCATGTGTGTTAATTACCATGATCATCACCCTCCACACTCACTGCTTTGCCCAGTTTATAAGTAGGAGAAGAAGATACTGTAGTGTAGATCCCTTCAATGTTCTTCCTGTACTGTGCCTCATCAGAAAGATGGCCAGTGTCTATGATATCCAACTTTGTCTTTTGTATATCCTTTCCCCTTCCCCACCTCCTCATCTCAGGCCTGCTACCACTTCTCTCCCACGTCCCTGTGATTCCCACGCCCTTCTCGCTGGGTGCTGCCCTCTACCTGGTTGGAGAAGTGCCTCCCCTCCATTCAGTTCCAGATCCCATTGAAGCCTGCTCTGATTTCAGGTCCAGCGATCTTTAGCCTATTAGAGAGGAGGAGGTTGAGGAGGAAAATAAGAAGAAGGATAAAAAGAACAAGAAACTTAAGTTCCAGAACAAAACCCCTCCAGTGCCCCAAAGATGCTGAATCCCTTCTCAAACTCAGTCTGACCTCTTGTTTATTGACGTCACTCTGGCCTTGTTAGTGGCAGATGGTTCACAGTGGTGTCTATGTCCACTGTCCTAACCGCCCTCCTTTAGTAACTCCACACTCCCTTCCTTCAGCTTGAGGATTTTAAAGCCATTCATCACTTGTAGGGAGGTGCTTTTTTATCTACTCAGGCTCTCCTCATAGAACAGTTCCTTACAGCATCTTCTTAATTATGGTCCCCCGTCCCATTTTGGTGCCTATAATGGAATTTACTGTGTGACTGATGTTTTGTTCAATCCCCCTCCGCTTCTCCCTTCATTATACTGGTCGCTGCACGGTGACCTCTGCGATAGCGACCGCATCCCATTGAATCTCTTATTCCTTTACCAACTCCCGATGGCCAAGTTACCGTGTTGGGTTTCCATCATGCTGATTGGTGGCTGTATACCTCTTAGGGCGTGTTTACCACATCTTTTTCAGGTTGTATTTATGAACTTTTTAGTGACATCTCCAAGTTGGTTAATGGCACCGACGCCATTGCCACTCAATGGGCCCATTTTGCCACCAGTTGTGCGCATGGTAAAGCATAGCCATCGCCATACCCATCCATGATCGATGTCGATTCTTGCAACGCCTTAAGTAGTACCTGTACTCAAGGTGCCTTATTACCTTTAAATGCCTTCATGCCAAAAGCTGTTACTTAATCAAACACAGCAGTTGCAGAGAGGTCGTACTGTACAGTTCCCCAATGCGCAGATGTTCAAAATAGCTCACTGTCATGATGGACACAGATACATAGGAATGGAGATGACAGCACTATAGTAGAAAATTTGTGAAATGTATTGATTTTGATGTAAAACGCGGATATTTACCATCTATAAACTGTAAATTACTCAACAATTCTTTTCAAATGTTTCCCTTCCCAGAGCAGTTTATCTGAAAGAAAGCACTATGCAAAACATGGCACACATCTGAGTAAATGGGCAAATCATTAGTCAGCCTGATCATTAGCCTTTCTGAAAGACATAGGACTAACTATGAGAAGAATTGTACGAAGTATTAATGACATTCACACTAAGAGATTTTTATGTAGATGAATGTATAAATAAATGATGACTTAAAATAATTAAAAGCAAACCAAAGGTACCAAGAGATAATAAGCATATCCCCTGTAATGACATGTCCAGCAGATTTTTTCTCCTGGTGACGTTATCGTCGAATTCCGATAGTCTAATAGTTAATGAACTTTGAATTGAATGTATGATACAAAAGTTGCGTTTATTGTCTCATAAGGTAAGCACGAGTAAATTCACACAATTGTTTAATAACACCTCACTCTTCCAAAATATAAATAAAACAGTTACCATGAAACATTATTGCAAGGGAACTGGACGAAGAAGGCAATACCAGTCACATTACGTACTGCAGCCCCCTACTAGCTAGCAGTGTTGAAACTTTCACATATTATGTTCGTCGCTTAACCCTCACGTAAAAACCATATGCTCAGTGATTGGCCAGTGAAATGAAGACACAGCCCCTAGGCGTTGTGATAGCAATGGAAATAGGTCCATTTATGTATTAGGTCCTTCAATCCACAGTGCGTAGTTCAAACTGTAAAGCATGGAGGGGATTCTGTGATGGTATGGGGATCCTATGGAGGGAATATAGTCGGATATTTGGTGAAAATAGATGGAAAAATGAACCAAAAGGATCATCATGCCATTTACCAGCGACATGCTAAGACATCTGGTTTGCGTCTGTGAAAGGATTTGACTTGCAGCAAGACAACGATCCAAAACATACGTTTCGCTTGTGTCAGAACTATGTGAAGTGTCTAGGGGCTCATAAAACATTGAAAAACATGGAAATGCCGCCACAATCCCCTGATTGTAATCCAATCGAACTGCTATGGGATGAATTGGACAGGAGGAGCCTAAAATTGGAAATCATGAGTAGGTCACAATTGTGGGAGGGATAATTCCAATTGAAATCTTGGCAAAACTGATGCAGCACATGCCGAGAGTGTGCAAGGCAGTGATGAAAGCAGAGGGTGGCTAATTATAGGAAACGAAAATTTAATGGTTGCACCTTCCTGTGTATTATTTGAGCTTAATAAACATTTGGAAAACAACAAATTGCATGTTCATACTGTTTTTTCTTCCATTGTCTATAATTACTAGGTGTTTCGAAGTTTCCAAACTAATGGAGGGTAGTATATATATATATATATATATATATATATATATATATATATATATCTATATATATATATACTACCCTCCATAAGTTTGGTTGTTTTTTTCTCTATATCCCTCCATGCAGACCCCCTTCTGCCTTCGTTCTTCTTTTCGTCCCTCATTCCCTCCTCCCCTCTCTTCCTATCATCCTCTTTGCCCTGTGCCCTTCCTCCAGCTTCTCACCATACGTCCATCCTCCTCCCCTCCTCCTCCCCTTATTTCTGTGCTCTGTCACTTTCCCTCTCTCAAACCTCCCACCTCCTCTCCCTCTCTCCCTTCCACCCTACCTCCCTCCCTCCTTCCCAGCCTCCCTGCCTCCCTCACTCCCACCCTCCATCATGCCCTCCTACCCTCCCACCCTCCCACCATTCCTTCTACTCCCTACTTTTCTCTCTCTCCATCTAGTTCTTTATGCATTACAGCATGCAAAGCAATTTATGCAAGCTCCTCAGGTACTGCACACACATTTGCTGAAAGAAGAGAGTTACTGTACGTGCAAGAGTCACTGTGCGTGAAGAAGTTACTGTGTATCCAGGAGCTACTGCACAAGTGAGACTTACACTGCACATTAGAAATACTGTGCATGCAAGAGATCCTGCACACACTATGGTTGCTACACTAGCTAGAATTGCTGAATGTGCAAGAGTTCCTGCACATTCCAGTGTAATTCTACATGCAAGTGTTACTGTGTACAGATAAGTTGTTGCAAATGCAACTGTTACTGCACACACAACAGTTACTGATTGCGTTATAGTTATGGCATGTGAAAGAGTAACTATGTATGAGAGTTACTGCATGCACAACAGTTGTTGAACATACAAGACTTTCTGTATGTACAAGATTTACTACAGGCACGAGCGTTACTGCACATGCAAGAGTTACTGCACCCATGAGAGTTACTGCACACACAAGAGTGCAATTATTGTGCATGCAAGAGTTACTACATCCACAAGAGTTACTGCATGTCGAAGAGTCATCGTGCACAAGAATTACTATGCACACAAAGCTTACTCACTAGGTTACTGTATCCCAGATAGATATCCAGATAGAAAGAGGAGTTGAGGAGTTGATATCACACTATGCATCAGTCTCTGAGTCATCACTTCCACATTATAGAAGCAATAAAATTATTTCGTCTTTACTCAGTATCACAGCAGCAATGCGACCAACACAAATTGTGATTCATTTTCAATGCTTTGAGAATTGACCAATGGTGCATAGTCCTTCGCTTCATTAATATCGATACTGTAGGGTCTCATATGTTGCCCCATGGTAACATAACGTACGCTTTTGTCACTACATTTATACATTCACAATTTCAGCTGATAACTTTCTGTAATGAAGCAACATACTTTACATCTTACATCGTAGCACCTAGATTAAAAGTATCTCATTTTCTGTCACGTAGTTACCATCTGGTAAATTTCAAAGTTATAAATCGCTACGAACGCATTGTGTCATTTTGCCGTTTCCAGCACTTTCTATGGACTCCTGATCATTCGACCATCATTCTGTAACATCTTGTCTGGGATATGCAGTGTGTGGAAAAACAATGTGAGCAAAGGTGTAGGCAGAAAGACGTCATCAAAAATAATAATAATAATAGTCTGAGTATGGGAACTAGAGGTCACAGTTGAATAGTTACAGCGCTATGTCAGCATGAAAGTGGTAGTCTGTTTCAACCCTTGTTACAACATACTTAGCTAGGTGGCCGCTTAATTATTATTTACTTCGAGCTTTTTAAGACATCTTGAAACATAAAACATGGACATGTGGTTGTTTCTAAAGAAGTGCTGTCTGGAACGTCGACCGAGGATGTGATGTTTCAAGTTTTTCTTGATATCATCCTGGAGACTGGTTAGAGTGTGTTTACACATATATTTTTTGTGAATTAACTTTCATTTTGAGAAAAGACGTCAGTATGTCAGACTTTAATTGCGTCCCTGTAGCGCCGTAAACATGGATTTGCAACTGCGAGTTGCTGCACTCGAATTCATACTGTCCTTCCTCCCTACTCTTTTGGGCAGATTGATTTTTCGTACCCTGTATAACGTTGCTGGATGGCAAACCTTGCTCAACCACCACTGCTTAAATTATACACTTTTTACGTACGGTACACATACGTCATTGAATGACTTCCAGTCTGGTCGTTGGCCTATATTTCGCAGCGTCACTGCAAAGCCAGCACGAAAGCACCATCTGATCCGCATAATTACACTGTACTGACTCTGAGCACATTTAGACGTTAATCACGAAAGCCGATAGCAATAATGTGCATGCTGAATTTAGTTTTCAGTTAAGCTTATGTCTCCTTCAACTGACACAACATTATTGCTGCCTCAGCGACTGACTGTTGCTACTAGCACCGCGGAATGATGGCAGTTTTTAAAATTCTCGTGAGTAATGGCAGTTTTCTGAACTGAGTAAAAACGGAAAAATAATTCACATGCAGGTGTTCATCATCGAAATGAGAGTGAATGCCTACTTGGTGCAGCGACTTAATTTTTAATATCTTCCCACATGAGAAGCTCGCGTATCCCTACAGTTGCGAGATGCGTGTCCATTCCCACATGGGAATCACACTCCTAGTCGCTGGCCAGTTGTACCATTTTAATGGATCCGGAGGGTGCTGTTTCGTACTCCGCACATTCATGGATAGCCTTCTGACACAGCTGCCTCCTGCTGATGTAAACTTACATGAGAAGGAGGCGACTGCATGAGAAAACCTTACGGAAAACACGTAAAGAAATCGTCAAAAATACCTTTAAAACGTTTTTATCCAAGCCAGTTAACTCACGTGATACTGTTTTATTATGCTCACCTGGATGATACGCGTTGTGCAGAATATGCGAAGCGATAAAAGGGGGAACATGTTCACACTCCATGGTTTTGATGTTTGGAGTGGCTAGAAATATCCCTCTCGATTCAAGCCGATATCTTAGTCATGTATGTAGAATTAGTGGATACGTTGTCACCAGCTATCGCTTGTCTAGACACAACAAAAAAGATAACAGTATCATCTGCTTTTTATCGATGCGAAATATAAACTCAGTGAGAGAACCAGTTTTACTTCGTGGTAATGTGTCCCACTGTTCTCCCTCTGTTTCTATAAACAGCATTCGTCAAACGGTAACAGATAAAAACGATGCGTCCAGGGCCTTTACACAATGGAGGAGGACCGCATCCAAGTCGAGAATTAATTAACTGAAAAGGCGATGAAAAGAAAAAGAAACTTGTGTCAGCGATATTATTCGGTCGTATCGCTGGGCAGCAGCGATCGCGAGAACGAAGGCCACCAAAGCTTTATTTTACGGTGCTTGACTGCGTTATACGCCCCTAGCTCTCGTATGTGGACAAACACCACCCTTCATGCCATGGACCTTAGACATGCAGAAACACACGGTGCATGCTTCAATCCCTGCTTGATGGTATCTGAAAGCAAGTAGATCAGACAGTTGTAGTCTCTGTACCTAGAATCAATAACTGATTTCAACAACTGATCTCGTTGTTGTATTAGTGTCACACATGTAGTAATTCAGTTAACCAAATTTCCACAAGAGTCGCAGTATTAGTCCGATAACTATCCTTGTTACGTTTGGCTAGGTGTAACGACAGCAAACGTTTCAAACACTGTCCCGATAATTCGTTTTTTACACAAACGATAGCATTGCAGTAATTCGACGATTTTCTGTTCTTGTTGAACTGTGGCTCATTTAGCTGGCCGTTTTCACAGGAGACCGAATATCGGTTTGACGGGAAGCACGTAGTTTTCTGGCCATTTACTGAGGAGTACGTGTGATGTGTTATGCTTTGTGAAGTAATATCCGTAATGTCCGATTTTTACAGGGAATGAAAGGCTATGACTTCTCCTTAATCGAATACAGCTAACGATATAATATCGAGATAAGAAAGATGTGCCAGGATACGTTACTTGTAGAGGGAATTCATAATACTGGGTTAGAGATTAACGCTCCGTTGTGTCAAAAATTTTCGCCTTTCGTAGAGTTTTAGTTCTGACGACCGACGTAGCCTACATCCCTACTTTCATCGAAGCAAGGATTTTGGAATATGGTGGCTGCGTAGCTCGTGCAGTTATTTAGCTCGAAATTCTCCCTTTTCAAAGAGAGTGACCAAATTTTCGCCGGTGCTTCGTCACTGGGCAAACAGTAATCACTTATGTTACACTGGTGCTTCTGATGGTCGGCAAGCACTCGCACCTTTAGCAGTGTCGACAACTCACCGCTGTAAACCCAGCCCCGGAAACGCGTATGGAGATGTAGTCACCTACCTTAGAACATTTACGCATACAACTCCACACTTCGCGGCAGATCTCGTTGTGTGATACAAAGCCGAGTCGTCATAAGATGGACGCTGTCGTCGTGTTTAGTACGACCGACTCTGCAACGCCACATACGTGGCCCCTACAATTGACAGAGCTTTTCCTTACACCCTTCTCACTGAAACAAGCCCTAATACGCAATTAAAACATTTAAATGGTGTACATTTAATCTATCGTTAGGAACAAGGTGGTTTACAAGCGACAAACGTATGGATTTCCTTCGCTTTATTTTCTGCTCGGCATTAGAATCGAGCAACCTCTGTTGCCAAAGTGTTTTCTTTCTAGTTGTTTCTTCCTCCGTGAAGTAGAACTGGGACATCGTTCACCCTCAGGCCTCGTACTTAAGCAGCACCGGAGTAGACTTGATGACGACAGAGGAGAAATCTATCATTAGTAGCTACTCAAGCGCAATCTGATATGCGCGATTGAATTCTACATCATAGAGAACTGCTAGGAACTGAAGTGAACCTAATCTTTGAAAACCATGACCGAATTAGGGCAATGACAATTGCTATGCTGCAACTACTGTCTACTATTAAAAACTTTACTTTCTGTTCAATACACTGACTTCATGTACGAGAGCGTGTCTTTTGGTGAGAAGAAACTGTTAGCACCTATTTGTCCCGGCGCATTATCCTTATCATTGCTGGAAGTAGACGACAACGTCAGGCAGATTATGTTACTCTTGTGCCATAGGTATATGTTGAGACGAGAAAGAAGGAAACGGTATCACGTTATATAACGCCTTCTCATTGATTTTTGGTTGTTTAATATTAACCAAAGTAGATGAAAAACAATTAGAATGAGAGACTTGAAATTCTGATCAACGCACAAGAGAGGGTACATCTTGGTCGACAGGCAGGACTTCCTGTAAACAAATACCCTCGATGGGAGTAACAACAGAAGGTCGTTCCCACGTCGCCTGATTGGGGGACGTCAACGGAACAGATAAATTTAGGGGCGCCTCAGTTTTCTGCTGTTTAGCCATTGCAACACCAGAAGGCTCAACGACTTCCCCACCTTTGTATGTTTCTGCAGGAGTTACTGCAGCTGTGGGAGGGATACTAGGAGAGACACTAGCCACCTCAGCTTCCATTCTCGCACCATCGACCCTGTTAGCAGTGCAGGACTCAGCACTACAGGATGCAGCAACCAACAGACTCACTTGAGGGGGCGGTCTATGAGGGGTAGATGTGTCCGACTCCTCACTGTCCTGTGTACGACGTCTCTCGTGTTCACTGTCTGCACTGCCAGTTTGGCAACAACAGTTTCAGGACCGTGCTGTGATGGTGAGACTCCAAAGTGTTGTTCCATTGCGCACGGAGAACAGATGGCACCAACCTCGCGAGCGGTAGAAACGAGACCAGCCAACCCCAGTTTCCGACGCTGTTCAGAGGAGACCTTCAACCAAAATACCTGTCTCTGAACATTAGGTCTACGGTTCGTTGCAGAGAAAGCACGTCCCTAGTTGCCCTTATTCGTTGCATGAGTGCGTAATCAGAGATCTGTAAATGAGAAGGAATGTTTTGTTTGACTACCATGTCCACTGAACGGATCCAGCTATTACATTACAACCGGAATTGAATGGACTAGCTTCGCAGCGTATACCCCTCACATGACTATAAGAGAGAAATGTCGACTGTTGTCAGCTTCTGGTGGGAGATTAAACACTCAGACATTTGTATACTTCAGTTCCTCGTTACCAGGAAGCAGCATACTTCTGGAACCATCTCAGTGCATAAATAGAACCTGAAAACATGGAGGCTAAAGCAACCTATCTATTTGTAGTTGATCCAAAAACTTAACGAAAAAGACATATCAGAATGAAAATACACAGTATGAACGTCATCAGATGTTTCATTTATTGTATCAACGAGCCAGTCGTGAATCTCCAAAGATCCGGGCTGGAAGGAACCAGTGGGTTTGTCGAAACTGAAGCTGTCTCTACCTTTTCCCAGAACACCCATGGCCGATATTATGAGCGGACTACTCTGCTATCAGTGGACCCACACAACAACTGACACTAAGGTCCTGACGACGATGTGCTTCACACGACGACACAAAAAACACCGAGAGAAAGCTGTCCAGATGCGCGCGTACTGTGGTGAGGCAGTAAACTGGCGACCCTCCCAGTCGGCACTCGATGCGGAACTACCCCTGGACCAAGGCTGCAGAAATATCGTAGAAGAATCTGTATCTTATGAAATCACATTTCAAACTCAGATTTCTCTGGTCACACTGTTGCATTGAAGCTTTCACGAGTTCCTGGATGACTAATTACACTACTAACCTGTAGAATGTGGCAACCTCGTGCTTTGGCAAACAGTTTCTCCAAACATTATTCCACAAATATTTCATTTGTGCGCGTTTGTGTGCGTGTTCCAAGCGACGAATACAGCTAGGGTGCCTGACGTTCCCACACTATGACCATACACGGTATGTCGACAGAAACCACAAATGTGTAGCAATAGCTGTGGTATATTCGGCGCCGCGTTTACGAGAGGTAACGATGAAATCGCGGTCCATCTTACCAGATTTAAATTTTTGTGGTTTTGGCAAACCACTGCAGACAACCAGCGTGGTTTTTCCTTGAACACAGGTTCAGTTGATTCTTGCCCCCATCCTTGTCTAGTGAGAGCCCATGTCACTGTTCGAATGGTCTCGATGACAAGCGAACTTTAAAGTTCAAAACTTTCCTCCTTTTCTTCAGGAACAGGTCTCGCTATTTCGTTCGATACCTGTCACAGGCAATATGGTTTCGCTGAAGTAGCTACACATAGTAATCTGTATATCAGCTGAAGGTCCTGCTCAAACTAAGTATACGAGAGCTTAGAATATGTAAGGGCCTGTGGAGACATGTCGGCTGATGCAAACTACCCCAGTTTTCTAAAAACATATATTAGTGCCCAAGAATGTTCATCTCCGCCTTAACCGTTAATTTACGTCTGCCACTTTCCTTAGACAGCCCCTAATGGCCTATTCTATGTCAACATCAAGAATTTGTAGTTCCAGTAGGACTGAGGCACGTCTTACGGTGCTGGGCAATCGACAGTAGTCATTCATCTGATGTTTGGAGGGGGTATCATAGGAATATTGGCGACATTCCAGGCCCTGGAATGTGAGACAAGGCAATTTCCAGCTTTGCAGGTGTGGAGTACACTACAAAGTCCCAATTCTCATGTTTGATCGGTAAATGGCTACAGAAGTATTCTTCTGTTGTATAATTTTCCTGTACGATTTGCATGTGCAGATTTCATGTTAGTTTCCAGTCAATAGTTAGTCCTGTGCATTTTAGTGAGTTACTAAACTGGATAGGATGGTTTCATGAGGCAGTACTTGTGGGGGTGAAAAGCGGCGATTTGTCATATTCAATTGTATGGATCTTGGTATGGCTGGTTTCAAGGTGTCTTTGGTTGCACCTGGTTAAGGTGGGGTCGTCAACAGATTGGAGGAAACGGGCAGGGTGATTGAACCCACCCACTCCTACCATTTCCATAAAGAGTACAGACAGCTTATCCACTAACTCAATATTAGCAAATTCGTCATCTCTGCAGCTCTTACCATTCTGTGTGTGTGTGCGTAGAGGGTGAGGGACAAGTGTCTGTGCCCCTAGAACAGTATTGCACAGTTCCTCGTCTGCAGCATAGCGACGTGCAGATGCATGTGCCTCAATGACTCCCCATCACGTGTTGTCAGGTGTGGTGAGGTCAGGACTTCTTGGTGGCCATTTCAAGGGAGCCACTGTTGCTGATGAGCCACGACCTGTCCAACCAATTGAGAAATTGTTCCATATACACTTGTATTCGCAAGAGTAGCATGCGGCTAGAAATACTAAACAGCAACAACTGTGCACTGGCCTGCACCCTTTCCAGGAGGATATTGCAGCACCGACAGGCGTTACTCAGCCGGCCCACTGTTTCCGTGCTGACAACAAGACAGCGTCCCCGCACTCCACGCAGCCGCTGCGACAGTGCCGTCGCGCTGCCGTCAGCTTCTTCTCTACTAATTTTCTTGACTGCCACGTGGCAAGCTCACAAGCCCTCTCACTGCGCTCTCAGTGTGGTCTGCTAGCGTCGGTGTGATGGTGTATAACGTGGCCAGGTGCTGGGCTAACACTGATTCAGACGTATCTGTGATTTCAGTCTTTCTCGGCTTATTCCACTGATGAATTCTTCTCGGGTTATCAGCCGAGTGGTGGCGTGATGTTCGCCAGAAGATGATGGGTACGAAACTCATTGAAACGTTGCGACAAGACGACGGCACCACTCGGCTGGTAACCCGAGAAGAGTTCATCACTGATTATTAACAAGAAGTTCCTACACAATATTTACAAAAAATTCATGTTGCCCAACCCATTCTTTTCTTTAAGAAATGTAATCATTACAATACTCTTCATTAAATATTAATCCCGATCCAGAATGACGTCAAATTTAAGATTATGAGAACTACGACATTAGTGAAAGTTACTGCTAAAACTAGCTAATTGCTTAACATTAAAATTTAAATCCCAAAATCCCTCTTAAAAATGTATATAGTAAACAACAAAATATATAATCACAAGTTGACATCGAATTTCAAAGCATTTTTCATAGAAAATCAGTTTAATATCAGAAATTAAAATTCACAGTGTAAATGACGTTGGGACTCCTACTCAAGTTTACACCCACAACTTTCACTCGTTGCACAATTTAAGATTTACTCAAGTACTGTTCGGAAGTACCAGTCGTCATATTTTATTTCACTCCTGTACTGTGTGCACTTCTTGGTGATATATTAAAAACATAATTAAATTCGCATGGCGAAATCTCTCTTTCTTTGTCGCTGGGTGTTGTGCCTCTATCGAACTTTATACGGTAGACCGCTTTTCTCCCCTCTGTTGCCCATCTGAAGGCGTGTATTTCCCTTTACTGTTTGGAGTGAAGGTGGAACGCCACATTCACGCTCACGAGAAAGCCCAACAAGAAGTACGAGCTGGTCGCACAGGGCAAGATATGAAAAAAGTATAAACTTTCACTCGCTTACAAACATAAGAAAAAGTGCCAGTGTGATACAATATGTTTAAATGACGTTCAAGGCTTTATGTGACGAGTTGGCGCATAAAATCATGCCCATTAGCGTACATTCAATTGCTTTTCTTCATGATCAGACCCAGCCTTTGATATGTCGTCAAGCATGTGTTTGCAACCCCTGGACTCGTACATCCACAGTGTATATTCTAATATGGGGAGACATTTTAACTGAAAGTCGCTTGTGCGGTGTCTGCCGACAAATACGTTGTTGCAGTGTGTATGTTGTTCAGAAATACGATGCTGTGTTTCTTCGAACATGCATGCATGCATATATGCATGTATGTCCAGAACAACATTGCATTGTACTTCTGAAGAACACAGCAAGTACAATTTTATATTCTCGTCCAAGGAAAAAACTTTGACCAAAATTTTAGTCACACTCTTTACTCTGTGGAGATCCTGTGTGACACGTCCTGGTTGTCTGAGGGAAAGTTCGTATAGTCCTTTGTAATCAACAGGCCTAGAAATCATAAACAAATTAACTTGTGCATCAGAATGTAACCTATAGATGCTAATAACTGTAAGTAATGCTTTTAGGTGTGCTTAATGACATAAAGAGTTTTTGGTACCTCCAACCATTCAGTGCTTAGCTTTTCAGATCTTTATGTAATACCACACAATTCCTTTCGTTACGATTCCTTGGTACTTGAGGATATATCCTACAAATCGATTCCTCCTATTAGTCAGATTGTACCAGTACTGATTTCTATCAGTTCAACCCAATACTTCTTCAATACGTATACGATTTAGCCATCTTATCTTCAGCTTTGTTCAGTATATCATTTCAGATGCTGAATCGATGAGAGCATGACAGCTTTATTTCCGCTTGCCAACGTATGGAGGGCATGTGGGCTAATGTTGCAAGGCCAGACCTTCTGCCAGTCACCTGCACTGGTCCCCTCTAACTAAGGAATATTCTTCTGCCCCTCATTGGGAAACATATGTTGGTCTGGCTCCTGCATAGACGCCCCTTGCACGTTGTAGCATCTACAGTATGGCATATACACCACCCCACCTCTGTATGGCCTTGTTGCTAAACAGTGTAGGTGGAGATGGGATTGGAGTATTGTAGTCTACAGTGTGGAATATCTTTCGTGGTTCATAAAAGACATGAGGGTATCACAGGTTCTCTGTATTCTCCCTTGCACTGATAACAGCCAGGTAAGACTGGCTGCTCTGACGTCTATATGTCTACTGAATCTTTTTTTTTTTTGAGATTCTTATATAAAATTTTTTAATTAGGTGTTTGTATCTGAGAATATACAGTTAAAACTGAATGAAGCGATTACCAGTGACTGTGGATATAAAACAGAGAGGATATTGATTTTTGATTCTTTATCGGTGTTTTGTATGAAGCGCATGGTGACATGTACAACATTTAAGCCTCCAACCATTTTACACCACACATTTAGAAGGGTATGTGGAGTTTGTGGCGTAGCTGAAATGTGTGATTTGTGTTCTGGAATGGTTTCCGGCAAAGGTGGCGTACACGCAAGGTATTTCGCATAACCCCACGAAAAGAAAACCTTGGGTGTCAGGCGCAAAGATATAGGAGGCAGAGAACGCAACGCCGCCATGGCAAGGTCGACGGATTCATCGTTTTGGGAGGTGCAGCTTCAAAAATGTGGAGCGGCTTTGGATTCTCTGCTCTTGCACAACGATGGAAATTCCAAAGTTGATTTTACTTTGCCTGTAATGCTTATGACGCTCACATCCCCGCTGTCAAAATTAGGAACAGTTTGAGCACAAACAGGATTTCAGCTCACGCAAATCGCTAACCGCCTGCGGTCACAGCTAGGATATGACGCCAGCACTCGTGGCCGCACTTTGCACACACACACGTAAGCATGTGGACTATTCTTGGTGCACATCCGTGGTGATGTCGTTACGCAAATAAGACATAACATGTCCTTAAACGGCAAGTGCATCGATACTGTGTGGAGACCTGTCTGTGGTGGACTAGTGTGCTGACTAGTGTGCTGTTCTCGCCCACGTGACTTAGGCAAACTGAATTGTAATGTGTAATGGTTACTCACAACCGTCGATAGCCACCAAGGCCATATGTCACAAGCTCCTAATACTATTTAATAGTTTATGCCTCAAATACATTTTCACAATGACCTCCCAATACAGAATCTATAGTTTTTAAAAGGTTCTAGGAAATTTTGATCATGTCAGACAGGTACCCCACTAACACAATCACGTAAAGCCCTATTTGGGAAGTAAGATCCGATCAGGTGTAAAATGGAAAGCACAGAGAAAATCCGATGATACTTTGCACAGATGTGATTGGCAGTGAGTCTAGTATGGTAATCGATCGCGTCATGTCACTCTTCCCAATTCTGACCGCACAGTGAGCACGTAAAGATGACTCGAAAATAGTGTCTGCTGTCAAGTATGGGTGTGTGCCCTGTGTTTCGCCTGATTTCATGCAACCCCACCTAACGTACCTGTCGTGCGTTTCCTTCTGCTGTGGCAACGAAGACGCTCCAGCAGCGTTTTGCATGGGCAGTTTTGATTGGCCACCATACATCCCGGACTTGATTCCCTCTGAGTTTTTATCTCTGCTCATATGACCTGCTCGCTTTCAGGACTCCCTCTTGGAACAGACAGAGAGCTGCAGACCAGCTCAGAGAATTGGCGGACAGCACAGGTGGTTGCTTTCTGTGACAAGGATGTCGGGAAGTTGGTACAACGCCACGACAAATATCTAAGTCGGGGTGCCGAGTGTGCACAGAAGTATCGCGATCGTGTAGCTAACTGTTACAAACAAAACACTTTATATTATCACTGTGGTTTCCATTTCGCGGCCGATCGCACCCTACTCTCCGAATAGCCGTTGTAAATGGTGGTGACTCCAGTCTACCCTCGATATGTTTGCGACAGTGCATATTAAAGTCGGTGATAGGCATAAAATACAGCCCGAAAATCCACTAAATGCTTTTTCCGAAATTTATTTCAAGGAATTGGTTGCGGAGACAACGTCTGCGAAAACATTCAGTGACCATTCAGTTACAAATAATTCTGAGCACATTGGGAGCATCATGACGCTTACACGGATTGTTGCAGCTAGACTGAACAACTTAACACCCAAATTCACTGAGAATCAAAGAAAAATATATCTATTAAAAAAAAAGGAGACAAACGCTAGCTTCCTGACTTCATAAGCTTTCAAAGCTATGCAGGCTTAGACCGGTTTTCACTTCAATTTAAAAAAAAAGACTGGCAATGTTTTATAGAAACTCAGAATTTAGAATAGGCTTCAGTGTGAGAAGCTTTTAATATTTCCCACAGTGAATCTTTGTCTCTACATCTGGCAGCAAACCAAGAGAGATTCTGGTCGTATGTAAAGTACGCCAGTGGCAAAAAACAGACAATACCATCTCTGCACGATGGCAGTGGTAATGTTACTAATCAAAGTGCGGCTACGGCGGAGTCACTAAACACGGTTTTCCGAAAGTCCTTCACCAAATAAGACGGAGTAAATATTACAGATTTCGAATCAGCAACAGCTGCCAACATGAGTAAATTAGCAGTAGATGCCGTCGATGTAGAGAAGCAACTGAAACTACCTAATAAGTATACCTGTTGGATCAACTACGGAGGACGCTGGTCAAATACCTCCATATTTAGGAATCATGTACAGCCGCTGGCTCGACAAAATGTCCTAAAGATTGAAATGTTCCACACACCACACCTACAGTGAAGAAAGGAAACCAATACGAGTAACATCGATTTTCACTATGACTTTGAACATCCACTGTGTTCGAACATTATGAATTATCTCGAAGAAAACGATATATCGACACTTACTCTAGACCGATTCAGCGCACATAGTTCCTATGAAACACAACCAGCTCTTCACTCAGTCTAAGTAATGAGAGCTATCTACAAGCAGTCTTAAACCGATTAATTTCCAGATATCTGGGAGTCTTTTGACACCGTTCTTCACAAACTGCTTGCAGTCACATTACGCGCCTATGGAGTATCGTCAATAGACCAACATCGACAGACAGATCAGCACTCCCCAGCCGCAGGCAGCACAATAACAGAGACATGAACTGTGGATTGAGTGAACACAGAATACCGAACAAATGGGTTAATTCGTATTTCTTAACAACAAAGACAAATGTAACATTATTGGTAATAATTACTTCTTAGAGAGGTAATAAACAATGGAGAAGAAACACAAGGTCAAGAATACTATGAAGGTATGGCTTTAGTGTGTATCGATATATTCTCTGTGTGGATTCGTGTATCATAGTATTTTATGTGTTAAATAGTTGTGATACTAAAATTTATTACACAAATTTAATAAAATAAAAGGTTTTATTGAGACAGTCAGTTTGGTTATTGACAGAAGTTTGGGGTGAGGTATGTTGATTCCTCATAAAGTAGTATATCTCAGAGGGAGGAAAGGGTACTTCAAACAATATTAATGACTAACTGGACTGCTATATTTATGGATGCCGCGGATGTTATCGACAGGTTTGTTACAGTATATGTTTATGAGCAGGCCACTTCATGTTATACTGAGATAAACAGGTACTGCAAAGATGTAACAAATACCAAAGAAAATAAATTGCTCCTAACCTTTCCTATCCTACCAGACGCTGAGTCCAAAGATTTTAAAAAAGTGACCTGCTTGTAACACCAATTTCTTTCACCTAGACAATTTAACACTTAGCCAACTGTCATTCAGTCAAGATGGTGTACTCAGTAATGAAGCAAAGCAGTAGACTCTGTGACTAATAGTGCATTATAATTTGACAGTATGCCATCTTACGAAATTTACAACACTTGTAAGTAAGCATTACAAATATATAGATTCTCATATGGTCATGTCATTTGTTACGTATTTCACTGTTATTGTCTAACCTACTTTCAAAAGACACTTGATAATGGCACTTTGAAGACGATATCATGATTGTGTAAGTGTAAATGTAACACTGTAAATATACAACAGTCTAATGGCAGTACTGACTTTAAAGGGAAAAAAATTAATGGGTACATCATTCAGCCTAACATAGAAATGGTGCAGAGCATGCAGCATGTCCTTTTGTGCCGTCACAACATTGCCCTCGTCGATCTCGAGAGACGTGTTACACGCATGAGGAAGACGAGTCTGATGTCGAATCAGATGATACAGAGGAGTCAGTTGGTCCACAGCCCAGCGGACGTGTATGGAACGCCACCTCAACCCTCCCACTTGACGCCGCTTCACTCCTAATAATCGCGCCTTTACACGCCTGACGTCTGCAATACGTAGCAGAGCCTGATGCGCACTTTCTTAAAGGCCACATAAGAGAGAGTTGTAAACTTGTTGAGTGCTCCGAAATTTCCGCGCTCTATCAGCGCACAGTCGTATCAACGTTTGTCATAACATCGGGTTTTCCCTCCGAACTCAGCATTCCAAAATGGAGGCTTATCACGCAGCTGACCAGAGACTATAGTACAACACTTCTGGGTTCACCTTAATATGGTAAGGATCTCCATTTGCGCCGTATTCAACACCCAACGGTATCAAAACATTTTCACCGACAGTCGTGTGTGACGTAATGTGACAGTCACTACCTGTGGTCCGTGAAGTCGGCGGGGATGGCATCGATAGCCAAAGTCCTTTCACACGTCCGGTCAGACTAAATATGTGACACCTGTTGCTAGAAGAAACAGTAAAATAAGTAAAACTGACAGAAGTCGGATATTTACAGACGCAAAGAATGGACAATTTAACTACTGAAACTTCCTGGCGGATTAAAACTGTGCCGGACCGAGACTCGAACTCGGTCCCGAGTTAGAGTCTCGGTCCGGCATACAGTTTTAATCTGCCAGGAAGTTTCATACCAGCGTACACTCCGCTGCACAGTGAAAATCTCATTCTGGAATTTAACTACTACCGACAGAAATAAAAATTAGGAAACTGGTCTACAGGACGCAACACACAGTTAGAACATCCACCTGTGAAAATAGTATCCAAACATTTGTGTAACAAATGAATCACCTGTTCCTTAAAAAATTCGGATAGATCTAAAGTGCGTCACGTACTGGATGACGCATAAAGGAGAATGGTCACGTGAAGAAAAGTCCATCTTATCCCTTTACCATTATAAAGGATTTCAATTCCTTCAGTGGAAATGTCCTCCACAAAAAAACATAGAGAACACACGGGAACCACATTAAACACATGCTAAAAACCGAGACAGAAAAAGATGTAGACTCGACTTCTTCCAGGAATACGGTACCTGCAAAGGAAACACAGAACAATTTACATGAAGAAGCTAGCCGCAAATCCGACACAACCCTATCAATATTCAAAGGAAGAAGCGTATGAGCCAGCACACTTTAACAAACAAGAAGCTAAATTCGATCTCATGGCTGGCTTAATTACGTGACCAGATTGTGTCAGGGTCCATTTCCGAGTCCGCTGACGCGTCCACGTTAGACCGAGCGGCTAGCCGGGCGGGCTTATCATCACTTACTCAGCGACGATTCAGTCAGTTAATATCGCTCCTCTGAAACACTACCAGCTCTTCACACACTCAAAGTAATGAGTGCTATCGACAAGGTACCTTAAACGGATTCCTTTCCACATTGCTGGACGGCTTTTGAAACTGTTGCTCACAAAAGGCTTGTAGTCACATTGCGTGCCTAAGGAGTATCCTCCCAGTTGTTCGTCTGTAATCGTGTATTCCTGTCGGAAATGACACAGTTAATAATAACTGACGGAAAGTCATCGAGTAAAACAGAAATTATATTTGGCGTACGGAACGGAAGTGTTAGAAACCGTCTGCTGTTTCTGATCCGTATATACGATTTAGGAGTCTATCTGAGCAGCCCTCTGAGTGTGTATGCACATGATGCTATCGTGTTTCGGCCAGTAAAGTCAACATAAGCTCGAAACCAGTTCGTTTTGTACCAGCGCGATGTAGAGGAAGGACTGTCACGCATATGATCTGCGGGTTTGGGGTGGCAATAAGTCAGACAAAGATGTTTTTCGTTGCGGCGAGACAAATTCAGTCAAATAGTTTCTCCTGCGAATATAAAAATAATTTGTGGATGTCCATCCACATAGCGAGGAACGATGGTCGTAATAAAGTACAAGAAATCGGACGTAGCATGGAAAGATACAAGTGTCATTTCTCATGCACGATGTTCGAGAGCGGAAGTGTACAGAAATAGGCTGGAGGTGGTTCGACAGACCCTCTGCCAGGCACTTTAGAGTCAATTACGCAGTGGCCATGTACACGTGTTGTCCGCCTACACACTTTATCTGGTCAACACTTGTTTGTGGTACAGGCACTGGTCTGATGGTACTTTACCGGCTGGTATGTCCTTTGCACTTCTGTACAGCCACTGCCGTGATATCCATTTCAGCGTTCTTACGGTAGTCGAGCGATGGTCCCCCTCTGCAGTTTCAACCTCCAGTAATTCCCTCATTAGAAACTCTACAATTCCTTGAAGTCTCAGTGTGACCTCTCAACCCAACCAATCTTTTAAGCAAGTTACCGCTTAAGTTTCCGTTTTTCCTATGTCAATGTAGTACTTCCACATTAGTTACTCGATCTACGCATTAAATATTCAACAGTATTTTGTAGCGCCACTTTTTAAAAGCTTCTGTTCCCCTCTTGCCTAAACTGCTGTTCAACATAAGAGAAATAGCTTCAGGAGAAGTTCGTAAGATTTCTATTTACATTCAATGGTAGTATATTCCTCTTTTCCAGATATGCTTTAATGCTCTTCAAAATCTCGTTTCGTGCTATTACTTTTTTATTTTGTCGCTCTTTGTTTCGTCCATCTTTAGTTATTCTGTTGCCCATAGAACAAAGCTCATGCCTACATAATTTCGTAAATTATTTCGTTCAGCAGCGTCTCATCTAATTTCATTACATTCCGTTGTCACTGTTTTACAACCGGTTTTCAAGATACTATCCATTCAGTTCTATTGCTGTCCCATGAGTTTCGGCGTTGCTGGCGGAACTGTGTCATGCATAATTCTTAGGGGTTACTTTCATTTCCTCACAAAACTTCTCTTCCCGTTCCTTTACTTGTTGCTTAGTAGACGTGGAGATAGGCTGCCACTCTCCATTTCAGTACTGTTTCTGGTTTGATGTGGTATTCCAAATGACCCCTGCATGGTCTGCAGGATTAGGATCGGTTTGCTTAATGAACCATTGAAGGCGCGATAGAGTGCTTCAAGGTTAGTAAAAGCAGGAGCGTTTGTGTACAGACCTGGAAGATGTAGCTGTCCATAGCACACTCGCCACGAATTGGTAGGATGAAGGACAACAATTGGTCACCAAGAATGTTGAAATAAACGACCTGATTTATATTCACGATATTCATGGTACATTATCATAACATCACAGAAGCGTCTGCAACCTGAGCAGTGCCCTCGACACAGGGCGAGTTAAACAACTCACTGGACTGTCAGTGGCCTTGACACGTCACATCATTTGAAAGACGCGACCGCTCAGAGCACACTGAACTCGCCACCCCCCCCCACCCCCCCCCCCCCCCCCCCCCCACACACACACACTCCAGTCAGCCTCTGGAGAGTTCCTGTGCTGTTTGGCCACTGGAGACGTGCAGCGTTATGTGCTACTGTGAGCGATGGCCTTCTTACAGGTACCGAGCTCCACATCTCCTCTGTGTGCAGCTATTATACAAAATGTTCGCTTGGAAACTGGTTGACATGGACCCCGATTGACTGGCAGAGAACTGTTGTACTTAGAATCAAATGAGACACCTCCAACGTATTTCACTCTACTAAATTTCTCACTACCATGCCCTGCAAAGATAGCCAGCTTGTCTATGATGGATGTAACAATTTATGAATTTTGATATTTAAAAACTTTTTAAATTCATGCAGTTGCTTCTGTCACCTGACACTTGCTTTAAAATGTTTATGAATGTTCCTAGGTAGGTCGCCCAATCTCTGGGAAAACATTTACAAGCTTCACAAGCACATTTGTGAAGAGAGTAAAATATGAACTAGGAAACAATTAGTTCGGGAAGTTTTTCAGTTATCCGAGTAGCAGCAGCGATTCTTGGACGCTTCATATAATTACAGTGAGCAGAAGCAAATATTATAATATTGCTTTCAGGAAAGTTGTACTGAAAATAAAAGAATTATATTAGAATAAACCTTTTTACTTGTTCCAACTTCCAAAATTTACTGTCAACTTCATTTGTAACCTCATCAAATTTTTGGGAGCAGCTAGTGAAAACCTGGGTGTTCGCTCTTGTATTTCTGCAGTCTACTTCCATAATGTAAGTATTACGGTCTGTAATTGTAGTAATATTTTAATATACTAGATTATCTTGAGTTACTTAAGTACTCCAGTCCACATGTTTAATTTCATTACTCACTGTGTCACCAATTTTAATTTTCAGCATATCTAGCAGGGAAGACGCCACATTTCAATGTGGTACTCATCCGACACTGGCGTGATTTCATTCCTAATTAAAAATGTTCTTTCTTACAGATTACATGAACGGCTCCTCCAGTTGTTCAAAAATGGGATCTGAGTTTTTTCAAACCAATCATTCACCATAGAGCGACTACCGACCAGAGACATGAAAATTACATTTCCTGAAATTCAGTCTGTCTACATCCTCTGTTT
Organism: Schistocerca serialis cubense; assembly: GCF_023864345.2. Lineage (NCBI taxonomy): Eukaryota > Metazoa > Arthropoda > Insecta > Orthoptera > Acrididae > Schistocerca > Schistocerca serialis. The sequence continues at coordinate 106,356,542 of NC_064648.1, forward strand.
TGCTCCTCCAAACACCAATCTGAGACCATTATCTTCATTCTGGTAGCGAAATTCTGAAATATATCAGTTGGCAAAAATGGGAGATCAAACTTAAACTTCCATAGCTGTTTGTGATTCTATTACTGTATTCAGCTGTCTCCTCTGCATTTAACAGTGGTATTCCCATTGGACTCGTAATTTTACCGTCCTTCCTTTTAATTTCACCGAAGGCTGTTTTGACTTTTCTATTTCCTGGGTCACTCCTTCCGCCAATTATTTATCTCTTTTTCGATTTCATCACATTTCATGCAGCCATTCCACTTTAGCTTTCATGCATTTCCTGTTTATTTCATTCCTAAATGACTTGTATTACCTTATTCCTGATTTTGCCTGCACGTTTCTGTACTTCCACCTTTCGTCAGCCAGCTGAAGTATTTCTTCTGTTAACTTCTCTCTGTTTCCTCTCAATTACCTTCTTTTTAGCTATGTTTCTCTTTCCCAATTGTGTAGTCCCTCTTTTTATAAATGTCCATTCCTCTTCCATTGAATTTCCTTCTGAGCTATTCATCGGCGCTGTTATTATAGCCTCAGAGATCTTCAACCATATATCTTTATTCATGAGTATTTCTGTATCCCAGTTCTTAGCGCATTATTTCTTCCTGCCCAAATTGTTAATCTTCAGTCTGCTCTTCGTCATTACTAAATTGTGATCTGAGTCTACATCAGCTTCTGCGTGTACCTCATTCTAGTACTGGATTCCATATCTCTTTTGATTTCGGAATCTCTGCCTGACCATGATGTCATCTAACTGGACTTTTCCCATATTTCCGAGTATTTTTCTAGTAAAGGCCTACCCCTACCACTCGTAAATACTGAACAGAGCCTTCGCTATTACTGCCTGAAATCTGCTGAAGAGCTCAATTAGTCTTTGTCCTCTCTCATTGTTACTGCCAAGCCCATATTGTCCTTTAACATTTTCTTCTACTCCCTCCCCTACAACCGAATTCCAGTTCCTCATCACTATTTTGTTTCCCCTCCCCTTTCATACTGAATTACCCGTTAGGTACCTTCATATATGTTCTCCATATCTTCATATTCTGCTTGAAACATCGGCAAGTATACATCAACTATCGTTGTAGGTGTTGGTTTGCTGTCGATTCTGATGACGAAAACCAATATTTTAGGCAAACTCTTTGGTTTGTTTACGTCCGTAGGACACCTTTGGGTTGAGGTCTGAGGTAAAGTTTGTATAGTTGTTTGTAATCTACAGGACTGGAAATCATGAACGATGTATTCCAAATTGCATTGCGTATCAGGATTAAATATATGTATGCTAGTATCTAGAAGTAATGGTTTACATTGTAGCTAATGACGTAAAGAATTCCTAATAACTCCAACCATTCAGTGTTTAGCGTCTTCCCTTTTTATGTACCACGCACTTCGTTCCATTACCTGATTCACTATTCCTTGATACTTCCGGTCATGTACTGTCAATCGATTCCTTCTATGTGTTTCATCACTTCGATTCAGCACCTGTTCATTAAATACTCGATGTACCCATCTTCAGCGTTATTCACTATAGGCTGCTGCCCCTCTTGGGAACCCCATGTTGGTCTGGCTCTTGCATAGACGCCTCTCCCATGTTGTTGCATCTACACTGCATCACTGAGGTAATCACGCCACCTCACTGCGGTCTTTTCGCTAAACAATGCAGGTGGAGGCGGGATTGGACTAATTTAGTTTACAACGTTGAATATTTTACTTAGTGCACAAATGACATGGGGGTACGACAGTTTCTCTGGCTCTCCCTTGCACTGATAATCTCCAGGTAAGATTTGCTACTCTGATATCTATATGTCTACTTAATCCCATTAATATTCACCTTATTCTTTAGCATTTTGTTGTTATATAAATTTGTTGAATTATGCATATGTATTTGTAGATGTACAGTTAAAACTTAATGAAGTGGGTACCAATAGGTGTGGCTATTCGAACCACAGCAAATTTATTTTAGATTGTTTGCATGAAGACCATGATGACACGTGCAACATATAAGAGACAAACCACGTCACGCCATACATTTAGAAGCGTATGTGGAGTAACCGACGCTTCAGAAATGGGCGAATAGTTTTCGGCAAATGTGACATATACACAAGGTATTTCGCATAAGCCCACGAAAAGAAATCCTTGGGTGTCAGACCCATAGGTCTAGGTGGCAGAGAACGCTGTGCCGCCATGACAAGGATGACGGATTCAACGTATTGGGGGCTGCTGATTCAAAAGCGTGCACCGGCTTCCGATCCGGTGCTCTTGCACAACGATGGAAATTCTGAATTTTATTTTTCGTTTTCTGTACTGCTTATCGACGTACCGGCAATAGTCACCTGCAGTAACGTGTCACCATTACAGTGATTTTGGGTCGGTCCGTACGCCGGGCCCCCTACTGTGTGGACTCGGCCCGTGTCGCTCTCTGGCCTCCCTCGCCCTGTGACGCCCACAGCCGGGCTGTCGGAAGCGCGAAGCGGTTCAGACCACAAACGGGATGGTAGCTGCCCGCTGACCGCTAACTGCATGCTGTCACAGCGAGGACATGACGCACTTCCCTCACACACACACACGTAAACGCGTCGAGTATTCCTGGCGCACATCCGTAATGGTCCAAATACGCAAATACTACTTGAAGGCGAGCAATCACGATCCTGCGTTAGTAGCTTCCCGCAGATCGAGAGATATATACCAAATATATTAATAAGCGACAGTACTAATCTCCTATTGCGCACAGGACAGGTTGACAGGTTACTATTCAAGAAGAAAGAAAAAAATCACGGGAAACTTAAAACAATGGAATATCACCAAGATTGGCAATGTTCTATAAAACCTCAAAATTTTGCGCGGACTTTAATGCGAGATGCTTTTAATACTGTCCACAACGGAGCTTTGCCTACACATCTGGTAGAAAAACCCAAAGAGATTCTGGTCGTATGTAAAGTACATCTAAGGCAAGACACAATCAGTGCCACCTCAGTATGATGGCATTGGTTATGTTACTGATCAAAGTGCCGCTAAAGCGGAGTCACGAAATGCGGTAAATATTACAAAATTCGGTCAATAACAGCAGCCGACTTGAGTAAGTTAGAAGTAGATATCCTCGATGTAGAGGAGCAACTTAAACCACTTAATAAAGGCAACTTTTCCGGCCGAATTGTATACCAGTCACGTCCCCTTACGAGTATGGTGGTATATATTTAGAAATCATCTACAACCACTAACTCGACAAAATATCAGCCCCTAATGAATGTAAAGTTCGACACGTCACACCAACAGTCACGAAATCAAACAGGAGTAATTCCCTGAATTATTGCCCCATACCAGTAACATCGATCTGCAGTAAGATTTGGAACATTCACTGGGCTCGAACATTATGAATTGTCTCGAAGGAAACGGTCTATTGAGATATACTCACCACCGATTCAGTAAATATCGTTCTTCTGAGGCACACCTAGCTTTCATAGTAGCGAGTGCTATCGACAACGGACTTTGAACTGGTTCCTTTCTAGATATCCAGAAGGCTTTTGATACCATTCCTCAGAAACGGCTTGTAATCATATTGCGAAACTATTGAATTTTGTCACAGTTATGCCACTGGATCCGTCATTTCCTGGCGGAAGGGTTACAGCGCGTACTAACTGACGGAAAGTCATCGAGTAAAAGAGAAATGGCATTAGGCGTACGAAAGGGAAGGGTTATAAACAGTCTGCTGTCCCTAATCTTTATAAACGAATTAGGAGACAATTTGAACAGCTTTGTCAGAGTGTTTGCACATTCTTCTGCCGTTAACCCTCTAGTAAAGTTGGCATAAGATCGAAACCAATTGCCAAATGCCTAATTATTCAGCCAAAAGTGACAACTGACTCTATACAATGCACACACTTAGGTCATGCAAAGGAATACAAAAAAAAGACATTCACGCCCCGGATACGTATTAGATCACACAAATATAAAAACTGTCAGTTCAACTAAATACCTAGGAATCACAATTACGAGTTATTCGAATTTGAACGATGTTACAGAAAACGTTGTCGGAGAAGATGTCTCACAGACTGGTGCATACGTTGTAGTTCGACAGTCCATGGTGATGGGGAGGCCGCAATGGCTCTCCTCCTGGGTGGTACAGCAGCTTTCACCGCTCTAACTACAGACCCCACCATCTTTTCACCATACCTATCAACGTCTACATCACCCTCAGGCAACGGATGAATGTCACACTCCTGAGCTAGGCATTACCAATATGTCTTATTGAAGTTGTATTGGATCTCCTACCACAGGTCCCAGTGGCACTCCTTGTCACTAAGGCTAAACACAATCAGATTATGGTCGTTGTGACTTGGTCTAGGACTCTCCAGTTCGATGTTGCTGATGGAACTGGGTGTTGACAGGATGACATCTATGGTTTTTTACAAATCCACCTCCACCTCTATAGGTGTGGGGGTTCCCTCATCTGTTTGCCACAACTAGTTCTGAGGCCTTGATTAACTCTTCAGCCTTCTCCCCACTTGCATCTCTAGTGCCGCCATACCATAGGGGCGATTTGGCATTCATATCGGCGGTTACAATAATCTTTTGCCCCCACAATGCCGTGGTGACTCGAGCGAGATGATTCAAGAAGTCATAAAAATTACCTCTATATTGGAAGTACATGTTAATGATGTACACTAGTCTTACAGGTGATTGTAATTCTACGATGTTGCAGGGGCTTTTTGATAATTGTGCTATGGTAGCAACTCGTAAGGTCTTATTTGCTACAATTATAGCTGCTTTTGGCTCCTCCCCAGTGTACATTACTTGCCAAGTGGCAGCCATAAAGGAGATTTCTCCAGCTTGGGAGTGTGGCTCCTACAAACATATTATATCCAGCCTCCACTCCTCCACTGCTCTTGGCACTTCCTGAATGACCTAGCGACTATTGTGAGTATTTATCTGTCCAATCATTATTTCACTTGACATTATGGAAAGTAAGTAAGTACGTTACAATCAGGTCAGGTCTTTTTCCAATCTAACGCAATGTGTCCATTTGCTTGGACACACTGTATTTAAATTTCCTCCAAATCAAATATTTCATCTCGTCTTTCAAAAACCTGTGGGGAGATTCATCGACTTGAGTTGTATCCTGTCCACAGACTCCATTGCTGAGAGGGTGACCTTCCTACCATACTTGTACCCTATGCATACGACGTGCATGTCAAGCTCTAAGTTTGGGTACACTCTTCTTGGGTCTGCTCCCATAGCTCTTTGTTCTGCCTGCAGCTGCATCGTGCTGGTAACAGTGCTTTTCTGTAGTATTTGTTATGAAAGTCCTTCTTGTACGGGCATGGCACTGTTTATTGTACTAGCATGTGGGCTGTTGTCTAATACTGGGCTGCGTTGGATTATGTCTGGTCAGCCTACTACCACTGGTCGCCCAAAATATCTTTCCGCTTCATCAGTTTGAGTAGGCCCCCAAATGAGGGAGGAGGAGAAACCAATAGGAGCCTGAGAAACTTTCTTTTTTTGGCTCTCCTGGTCTCAGTGACACCATCAGCCATAATCTATTCTCGAAATTAGGTGCTGTTCCAACATTTTATATGTTGGTCAATTTCTACCAAATACACCACAGGTCTTTTTGCCCCTATGCATGCATGGTATACAGACGCCTGGTTTATTGCAGTTTTTTCTTAAGTGGTCCTCAGCTTTGACTTTGAGCATGCAGGCTTCCTGCTACAGTATTTGTGTATATGATCTATGTCTCCGCAATTGTGGCAATGAGGTACCACGAGGTATACCAAGAGGTAATTTTTGAGGTGTATGGCATGGAACCCTACCTAATCCTTTTCCAGAGCTGTCAGTTTCTTCCACAGGGCCCTTGAGACCTCCGTGACACGATGGACTACATCTCGGTCCCTAGGTCCTGTCCTCAATCTTAGCTTGAAATCTTTCATAAAGGTGTTTATGAATATATCTTGTTTTTATCATCCTCTGTATCAACATCAACTACGACTACATTTTTAGTTGCCTTAACTCTATTAATTTTAATTTTTTCTGTGACCAGATTTACTGTAGTGGCGAATATCTCCTGAACTTTCTTGACATCTTGGCCAGGCATTGGTCAAAAAGTCTGCCGTGTCTGGCCATTTGCAGACCTTGACCATGGTGTCCTCCATTAACTGGGCCTTTAGTCCTGCTTGTGCAACCACGCCAGCTCATGTTTTGACTGGTTGATTTTTAAGTCTTTCATTTTCCTCTTCTAGCTCCTCAAATCTGCCTTCTAACTTGGCATTGACAAATGCCCATGCCGCCAGCTCATTTTTGATGGCCCAGACTGCGTCCTGACTAATTTTACGTTTTTAATATTTTGATCTAGGAACTGAGTTATCCTTGTATGCCTATCCGTGACCTGACACAGGGCATCTTGTGGCGAGGTCGGGGCTAGCATGGAAACCCTTATGGGCGCACCAGAATCGCTTCTCTCTTCAGTAGCCATCATTTCTTGGCAAGCGAAAAAGATTGGGAACCACTTCTCTTAACCTGGACCGACTCCTCTGGCATGGGCGGGGGGGGACTAAACTGCAGCTCCACCGCCGGCCTCGCCCCTAAACCGAGGACACTTCAGCTGCCGCGTTCAACACCTCGTTACCAGCACACTTGTCCCTTCAGTACTTGGTCACCGCCGATTTCACTCGTCCTGCATCGGCAAGTACAGCCCGCAGTCCCTAGAGGCGGACGCACCTCTCGCCCTTCGACCCCTACTGGTCTGAGTTTCCACCTTGCGGCCAACGACCCACTCCTACTCAGGTGGTGGGCTGATCACGCAGTTGTTCGGGGGTCTGGACCCATCTGGCCTAACCCTGGTTGTGCTACCACCCCTTGGGCTTGGCAGAACACGCCTCGGAAGACAGAGGAGTGGCGAGGCACACTTGCCGACTTGGGGTAAGATATCACAGCAAACCAGGCCACTAGCAGCAGAGACACGGATGGTAGCATGTCCCTGCGTTCTGTGGAGCAGCAGCGCCTGGGAGGCGCAGCACGCCGCAACCAAGGCCAGCAACGTGCCGCACCGGCCCTACAATGCCACTCAGCCCAGAACCCAGAAATGACAGATTTTGTGTCCCTTTTCGCAGCGCCCTCTGCGCCATGCACCCTTTGCTTTCGCTTTGGGTTGGGAGACTCTTAACGTCGTCCAGGAAGTGAGGAACTGCAGCAGCCAGGCCGCAGGGTTCCGGAATCGTCGTTACACTTACCCTCATACCCTCGCCCAACTGCCGCACTCTACTGAGGAGAGACAGTAGGTGTGCCTCTCGTAACCCAGCTTCCCCTCCATCACGCACCCTTTGCTTTCGCCTCAGGTTGGGGGCGCTTAACTTCCCACCATGACGGGAGTTTACACATCCTTCCTTGATATCTCCTGAAATTTTGCTCTGCGGTATGGGACCATCTGCTGACTGAGTTGGTGGAAGACATCGTAAAAGTTCAATGAAGGACAGTTAGTGTTGTACTGTCGCAAAATAGTGGAGAGTGTCATGGATATGATCTACGAGTTGGGATGCTAGTAATTTGTACAAAGATGATTTTTCTTTATGGCGAGAACTTCTCACGAAATTTCAGTCACCAACTTTCTCCTCTGAATATAAACATATGTGTATAATGCAGCTGTTTGCAAAACCACACAAATACACTAGGAAAAAGCAAAGAACGTTACAAAACTAAAATATATTTAATACAGATGAAGAGAAAGAAACAGACAATTTTCAGAAGACGGACGTAGATGTTCTACATAATAATAAATGCGACACACCATTCATGTGTTACATTCTCTGCTGTGTAAGAGGCTGTAGACATCAGAATGTAGAGCAATAACTTTCACCAGTATGACGGTTATTATCTTATCCCTAGGAGACGATAAAGGAATTCGCCAAATTATTGCCGGCCGTTTTGGCCGACCGGTTCTAGGCGCTTAAGTCTGAAACCGCGTGACCGCTACGGTCGCAGGTTCGAATTCTGCCTCGGGCAAGGATGTGTGTGATGTCTTTAGGTTAATTAGATTTAAGTAGTTATAAGTTGTAGGGGACTGATGACCTAAGATGTTAAGTCCCATAATGCTTAGAGATATTTAAACCATTTTTGAGCCAAATTATTAACATCACAACTTGTGGAAACAACATTCGAAATTGGTCGGCAATGTACAGGATGGGGCAGCCACCGACCCCTTGTCTGGTAGCACAGTGGTAGTCAGTTGTTTCTGAAAACGGCGATGGAGATATTTCTTGTGAACTAGAACTTTTTTTTTCAAAAATGAACATGGACGGAATGTCGAGAACGTATGACACAAGAACGTCATCGTCAGGAACTTAGTTGCACGTTGTAACGGAGTTTGAGGCCCAGAGCAGTTTTCGTGGCACATCATCAATTTTCCATCACTTTAATTGTTAGGTATGTCATGTTGTCGAACTACAAACTAGTGATCTGAGGATAAATGTGGTTACGATGAGACTCAATGAAGAATTTAACCTCCAAGATAGTTCAGCAGTTTATATGGTGGGGCAAATAAAAGTGGTCTACAGAACAGAGTTCCAGGTAAAAAGAAACACAGCAGGGGAATGGAAATACAGCACTAACCAGATTGTGGCAGATACCACGAGTGACCACCGTCCACCACTTGCCACTTGTGGGTCCTGGTCATTCAGTTGCTGAAGGTGGACCGAAGCTGGACCGCTGGGATTGCTGCAGTATCATCCCAAATGCTCTTCTGCAGTTCTTGAAGGCTATGAGGGTTGTTGTGACACACCCTAGACTTGAGGGCTCCCCACACAAAATGACTGCACAGTGACAGATCAGGTGAAATGGCTGGCCTCCGCTAACAACTCTTTCACACGTGACTCCTAGAATTGGATGGCTGTATGGGCAGCTGCTCCATCCTGCCGAAACAAACTGTAGGTGTTTACCTCCTACGTTAGTGCTGCCTGAAATGATTCCAAAATGTTGGCAATGTAACACCCCGAAGTGAGACCCTGATGAAAGCAGATGGGGCAATCACGTGGCGTGCAGACACTGCACACCCAACCCCATCGTTGTGGAAAATGTGCGGATTCTCTGCTGCCTAGAACCTGTGATTCTGTGAGTTGACAACCACTTCGTCAGACATAAAGAACGGATCCATGTCCAAGCCATTCATTGTTATCTCATCCAGTCACAAAACTGGAGGCACTAAGGAATGAGTGCTGGTTATCATGCACGAGAAACAGATACTCAGTAAGGATGCATGTGCCGAGACAGGTAGAATATTCGTCAGCATGATCGATGTGTCATTCCTGTCTCTTGCAACAGACGCCGGATTAATTTGGTAGAACATTAAAGTATTTTCAGGTGCATTAAAATCACATTTCCAGGTGTCCGGGCATGTTTCAGAGTGTTTTTGATACTGTCTGACGCCATTTTTGGACTACGCTTAGCGTGGCGTTTCTTGCTGGCACTTTGACACTATTAAAGTTCTCGACAAACAACTGACCACAGCATTCCACCGCCTTTTTTGTCACGTAACATTCCACAACGGACACCAGCTGCTCCTCTGTGAGCACCGTCGTCTCCTTTGCACTGCTCCACTCGCACTGACACAGCTCGCACTGCGCTCTGCACTGGTCTGGATCACGTGGCCGGCATATACGTCACAGCGTGTTGTTATGTGCACACGTTCACGTCCAATCGTATCCATTCGTCCGCGCCATTTTTATTTGTCCCTGCCTGTATATTACTGGGTTTGCTCGCATTTCACGTATGATGCCCAGACTGGAATGGAATGACGTAAACTCGCGACTTGAGGATGAAGTGAGATGGAACAGCTGGAAGTGACTGAGAGATGGACGTACTGAGACTGCAGTTTTATGTCGATTTCTTCCCCCAGGTTCCAGTTCTGGAGGTCGCCCCGTGTTACTGTGTCTGCCCCCACCCCATGCCACAGATTTGTTACTTGCCGTACTTTTCCTATTATGTGAGGCATTATTGACAAAATTCGTTGCAAGAGTCTGATGAGAAAGATAACTTTAAAGGTGAGAGTGAATATTATTAGTTTTTTTTTTAATTTACCATCAGATCAAGGGCACTACTGATATTGGATAACGTAAATGAAACAAATTTTACCTCTGTTTACTTAATGAATGGAAATAACTTGCAGCCTCATGCGCTACCTCTAGTGTGACAGTTTCGTGGTGCTGTTTTCCAACAGGACAATGCTCGCCCACATACTGCACGTGTCTCTGTGAACGGGCAGTGTCGTGTTGAAGTATTCCCTGACCCCGACGGGATGTGTGTGGGGCAGCCTCGGACGCTGGCTTCGTCCCAGTGTCAGCATCAACAGCTGTGTGCCTGCTGGCCCCAGATGGGTACAGAGCGACTCCATGACACCCATTCCAGCAGAGGCGCTGGAACGTCACACTGATAACTGGGCTCATATGCCCACATCTCTGTGAATTTGACTCGATTTTGCAATTATGGAAGTTACACCGATTATCTCCCTATAGAGCTGAAGTTTCATTTCGTTTTCTCCTCCCCTTATCGATATTTAATGTTTTTTTTGTCAGGTAGTGTATTATATTATAATTGTCATTTTTAAAGTGTAGGCTTCTGTGGCACATTAAAAGTGAGTACAGATATGGCGTGATGCTAATGGCACGTAATATATCCAAGGCTGTGGTGAGGGGGCTAGAGACAGTAGTAAGGTACGGCCTCTAGAACTGCAACCTGGGGGATGTAATAGATATAAATTTTTTGTGGGAAAGACAAGGAATAGTTAAGGTAAGAGAGCTGGTTATCGACTTATTTATTTATCAAGAAACTGGGCATGGTGTATTTTAAAGTACTAATTAGACCTTAAGTCTTAGATATAATTGATTTGCATATTCAGGGAGAAATAGTAAGGTTAGCGACATGTGGTAATAGCTACAACGACATCTACATCTATACTGCAGAAGCCGCCTTGCGCTGTGTGGCGGAGGATACTTTGCGCAACGCTCACCTCCCCCTTTTCTGTTCCAGCCGTGTATGGTTCGCAGGAAGAGCGACCACTAGTTACCCTCCTTCTGTGCTAAGATCTCTCTACTTTTATCTTCGTGGTCTTTTCGCGAGATGTATGTAGGAGGAAACACCACGTTGGCTTCCAGCGAGTCTCACTCTGGCGTCTCTCTCACCAGCGACTATTTTGTGTGTTCTTCCACTTCAAATCACTCCATAAGCATAGCTCCTAGAAATATTAGGGAAATAACTGCTTCCGGTGATTGTTTCGCGGTCATGTCGTCATACAATGAAGAGTCTTTCTGTTTACGTATTGCCAGTACACTACATTCGTTTATGTTGAGCATCAGCTGCCACTCCCTGCAACAGGCGTCGATCCTCTCCAGGTATTCCAGCATTACGCAGTAATTACTTGAATCCGCGACTTCTCTGTATACAACAGCATCATCCTACGAAATCTCATGAAAATTCTGACGTTATCACCTACGTCATTTATATGCTAAAAAATAATAGTTATTTAGCACTCTTTTGGGACATATTCGAAATTACTTTAACATCTGACGATTTCTCTGCGGGGTGAACAACTTGAGCTGTTGTCCCATCTTGCATGAAAAGAGTGGTTTCCGCATTAATGCATTAGCATATCTGCCAAATTTCGCTGCCATGGAATAATTGCAGCCAGTACTCGCCTCCATGAGCAGACGTACGTCAATTGTAATCCCCGGGATATTAATTTCTACTGACACCCACTGTGCAGAACTGTGGTGCTGGATCCAAGTGTGAAGTTTACAGGTTGTAATAAAACTCGCGAAATTATTCATCTTCGGCAATTTCGGCACAAATCGTCAAACCAAAACGTCAAGAAAAGCTGTTACAACGTTTGTTATTGTAATATATAGCCTGGATCCATAAAAATGAAGTAATATGCATTACAAATTCATTCTATTATATCAAAAAATAGTCGACCCACTATATCCATGCAGTACCCAAATGGCGAAAAATGCAAACATTTATAGAACACGCACGTGTATATAACTTCAGATGCTACTGATTATATATAACAAAAAAACTCATATTGGCAAGAAAGAACAAAATTAAGTATTTCACTTGTAATGCTGTATTATTGTGTTACATACTGTGGTGCTGCGTCACAAGTGGCACGTGTTCTTCCAGCAGCACAACGGTCGATCCCTCACTGAACATGTCACACAGCTCCAACCTTCCGCTGGTTATTCAGTTTCCAGGACAATGTACAAAACATAGAGGGGACACCACAAGCAAACGTAACCCAAAACAAGAATTATCGTCTGTTGAGGGATCCTTATGGTGCAGGATGAAACAAAGCCCATTCTGTTTGCTCCTCCACTACGTCGCTGGAACGTGTGCTTCCAACAAGACAACGTGACTGTACTCACTGCTTTCCACGCTCTGCTCTCACAAGTGTTCATTACATACCCGACCAAGACTGAGTACAGTGCTGTGAGAAATCACAACCTAAAATTGCACCAGGGTAATGTTGAAATGATACAGCAGTGTGCTGTATACATGCTGTCGGTTCTGATGAAGATTCTGCAACACGTTTACTTTCAGCAAGACGACGCGCTTTTACTAAAATACTGCGTGAAACTGATTCTCCCTCCCACAATTTTCTAAGATTTTATGGCACAGAGATAAAAGATCAGTCTTTGGAATCAAATAGTCAGCACCTCTTAACATAAAATGTATACGTACTGATTGTGGATGAGACGGCAGGAGCCTTACTGAGTGTATCTGTAACCGACAGTCACATATCGTGGTTGTTGAGGTAAAACGGAAGTTAGAAAGAGCATACAACCTGCCCTGCTGCCGTTGGTACATTATCAGCTTTACCTCATCTCCCATACTCTGTTGCAGTGATACAGCCGACGTAATGCTCATTATGCCCCGCCTGAAGACATGCAAGACCAGTTTAATATATCCTGCTGTGCGGAAACGTAAGGTGAAACGAAGGCTGATGTTTGTTAAGGAGACGCTGAACTGTGGAGAACATAAGAAGCGTTAGCCTGCACTGACCCTGCCACACTGGTATCTACCAGCACGACAATGTGCCTCACTCATAGCTCCAGTCGTGCTGAAGTATCTCAGCAAACCTGGTTGTGACATCTAAGAGCTAATCCAGGTAGCGTGTCTTGTTCAGTTGCAGCCACAGGTAACCCATGAGGCTCGTTCAGGGCACCCAGAAGAGAGCAGGATACAAGAGACCTGTTCCGACTCCATTCCTACAAAACCAGCTGATTTAATCTTTGAACGGGACGACACCCATCTACTCAGTTATTGTGTTACACGGATACGTTTAGCAAGGAGTTCAACTGACCCAGACGTACTGATATATTGGCGTTTCTTGCTGACAGAATCATAAGCCAAAATAACCAGTGGTGTTTGGTCGGGAATCACAGAATTCGCAAAGTACAACAAGCCTGGTCTGCTGCCTTTCGCACAACTTTACTGGGATGTGTTGTTCCAGCAAGACAGCGCTTACTGACTAACTTCCTGAAGACACACGTTCCTCATATCCTGTGTTACTGGTTAAAGGGTCAGTTTCTAAATATCCTTTGTGGCCAACTGCAACTGACAATAACCCATGCTGTTCTGTAAGGGAAAACTAAACTGTGCTGGATTCCTCCAGGCTGTAGTACTGTGCTGCTATGCGCGTGACCTTCCAACAGCACAAGACATTTATTCACTTTTACCACAGGGTCACTCTCCAATACGTACCACAGTTCCCTCGGAAGTGACGAGTCGGATACACTGTCAGTCGCATGGCTTGGGAAACTTTAACATGAAACAATCCTCCTGTGTCTGAGGAATTACTGAACTCTGCAGGTGTCCAGAGTGTTGTCCTGCCTCTGCTGGGTGAGTAGGAGACGGTGTTCCACAAGAACACCGCCCTTTCAGTCCCATTCTGTGATAAGTGGCACAAGTTGTTCTGAGGTTCATCAGTTCCCCTGGCAGTGACATGCAAACTCACTTTTGAGTATCACGTTTTAGAGGAGCCATTAAGCAAACAATCACTGATGATAGATCAATGAATAATAAAGCATGGTCAGTGACTCTTGCCAATAACGATATTCCTTTGCCATATTTACCGGCTGTATATGACTGATTAGATACCATTGTACGCACATTAATCTCTCTTACTTCGTCGTCGATGGTCCTGCTTGAGACGTGCAATAGTTTCAAGATAAATGTAGCACACCGTGCCTCGAATTCCGTTTCTGTAAATTTACCAAATGGAATTTCACAGAAACAACTTCGTCCCTCTGAACACTCCCGTTTGAATTCCACAACCACCGCTGTTACTTCTGCGTGTGCTCAGTCCTTCTGATTTTGCTGCATACTCGCAGTCAAGTCGTCTTGACCAGGTCTCCAGCTTCTGCAGCAGAAGTCTAGATCTGCATCTGCATGGGTAGACTGCAAATAACATTTAAGTGCCTGTCAGAGGGTTCATCGAACCCCATTCACAATTGTCTGTTATTCCAATCTTGTATAGGGCATGGAAGAAACGGCACACACCCAACACCATTACAGAGCCTCCACCAGCATGAACAGTCCCCTGCTGACATGCAGAGTCCTCGGATTCATGAGGTTGCCTCTATACCCGTACACGTCCATCCACTCGATACAACTCTTACCTTTCATTTTCTTTGGTTGATAATACTAAGTTTATGACACTAGTTAAGTCATTAGATGCGAGGTATTCTTCGGCTTCCTGGAGGACCCTGACAAAAAGACTTAAAGACTTAAATTAAGGACGTTTTTAGCAACATACTGACTGAAACAAAATATCAGTACAACGAAAAACCAGACAATGTGGGATATTTCACTTTTTTATTCACTTGATAGCTAGTTTCGGACCAGGACCCATTTTCTTCCTTTTACAAGTTGCCACCCGCTCAAGGAAGATGCGTTGCTTATAGCGATTACGAGGCAATAGAGCGACTGCTGTCAGGTACGTAGGTTGTTCTTGAACATTAGCCAGATTATCTGAAAAACAATTTGAACCAGAGGCTCTGTCTTCCAATTCTGATCGGCACACATGAGAGGAGTCAGGCATCACATCTGGCTAAAGAGGGAGGACATCCTGGCCACCAATCGGCTTAATGGCAGTAACAGGAGAAAGTCGATAAGAGGTCGTAGGAAAGGGTGACTTAAACGGAACGGACAAATTTAGAGGCGTCTCAGTTTTTCTTTTGTTTAATCATTGCAATACCAAAATTCCCAACGACTGCCCCACGCCTGCATGTTTAAGGAAGATGCTAGGACACACACCAGCTATCTCAACTTCCTTTTTCGCACCATCGATCCTACCAGTAGAGCAGGAGTCAGCACTACAGTTTATAACAACCAACAGACTCACTTCAGGGAGCGCTGTGTGAGGAGTGGATGTACCCAACTCCTCTCTGTCCTGTATACGACATCTCTTGTGTTGCACTGCGGACACAGCCCGTCTGCTAACAACAGTTTCACGACCCTGCAACTAAGATCAAACTGAAAAGTCAGGAGCAGGTAGATGTGCGTTCATCTGTTGCTCCATTGCACCTAGCCAAGACGTGGCAACAATCTTGTGGGCAGTAGAAACGAGATCAGCTAACACCAATTTCGACGCTGTTCCAAGGAGGACTTCAACACAAATATCCTCCACTAGCATATTAGATCAGAGGTGGCCACCTTAGGTAATAAGAAAGAACGTCGCTACTTCCTCATTACATGTTGTATGAATGTGGTACTCACAAAACTGCAGGTGGGAAGGAGTGTTGTTCTTTACTACCATCTCCACTGAACGGATCCTACTGTAACTCTGTGAAGGATATTGAGTGGACTAGCGTTCACATCGTATACCCGTCACATCACTCTAAGAGACAAAAGTAAACTGTTGTTACACTCGTGGACACGTAAACGCTGAGCGAAAGCTGTCCAGGTATGCACGTTCTGTGGTGAGGCAGTAAACTGGCGACCCTCCCACCTGGTGCTCGATGCAGAACTACCCCTGGACCACGGCTGCTGAAATATCATAGAATAATCTATACCTTATGACGTCGTATTTGCAAATCAGATTTCTCTGGTCAGTGTGTTGCACTGGAACTGTTCACGAATTTCTGAGTGACTATTTACGCAACTTGTCTATAGAACGCGGCAGACGAATGCTTTGGCAACAAATTACTGTGAACATTATTCGACAGTAGTCATTCATTTGATGTTCACAGGGGGCGTTCATAGAAAATACCAGCTCAGGAAAATGAGACAAGTCAATTCCCAGGCTTGGAGGTGTGGAGTACTGTAGAGCGATACAGTTCCCATGTTTGGTCAGTAAGTAGCTACTGAAGTATCCTTCCGTTGTACACTTTTCTTGTATGATTTGTAGTTGCAGTTTTCACCTTTCTTTACAGTCGAGGCGTAGTTCTGTGTATTTTAGTGAGTTAGTAATTTGGATAGCCTATTTCCATGAGGCAGTAGTTATGAGGATGAAAAGTGGTTGTTTGTCTTATACAATTGCCTGGGTTTTGGAATGGCTAGATTCAAGGTGTGTCTGGTTAGCATGGTTGAGGTGGGATCGTCAACACATTGGAGGAAATGGACAGGATGTCTGAACCCGGCCGCTCCTATTGTTTCCATAAACAGTACATCTTCTTGTCAATAAGAGTAGGGTTCACTTGGAACTTCTCCTTCATTGACTATGTTCTGCAACTTATCCACTACCTCAATAAGAACAAATTTGTCATCTTTACAGCTCTTAACCTTCTGACTACGTCTGTGTGTGTGAGTGTGTGTGTGTGTGTGTGTGTGTGTGTGTGTGTGTGTCCAGGGTGAGGGACTGGTGCCTGTACCACTGGTATAGACAGAACACTACCGCCTGTTACTGCTCTCACCCAGCGCAATGTATTAATTTTCATCGCTACAGTAGTCATTGCATTATCACACAATGGGTAAACAGTTCTTTATTTCTTTCTTTGTCACTGTGTTGTGTTTCTATCGAACTGCAGATGGTACACCGCTTTACTGTCTGCTGTTCTCATCTGAGAGTGTGTGCTTGCGTTTAGTTTTTGGAGCGAACGTGGAACGCCACATTCACGTTCAGGAGAAACTGGAACAGGAAGTACGAGCTAGTCACACAGAGAAAGAAATGAAAAAAATGTGAAGCTTCAGTCACAAACAAACACAGGAATAAAGGCCAGTGTCCTACTAACTATTTAATTGACATTCAAATAATTATGAAAGATATAGCGTCAATCACGTGCCTTTCTTCAAGACCAGACCATGATTTCCATATGTCGTCAAACATATGTCTGCAACCCCTTGCACTCGTACTTAGACTAAATATATTCCCCTACAGGTGAGACATGTTAATTGACAATCGATTGCCGGGTATTGGCGGATAAATGCAATACTGCAGTTCCTGTGTTGTTCATAAATACGATGGAATGTTTCCTCGGACATGCATGCGTCCGTATTTGCATGCATGTCCGAAAGGACATTACAGTGTACTTCTGAAGAACACAGGTAGAGCAGTATAGTACTGGCCCACGAAAAGCTCTCGTGCGAAGCAAAAATATTGACCAATATTTTAGTCACACTCTTTAGTTTGTTTACGTCCATAGGACATGTTAGACTTGTGGTCTGAGGGAAAGTCTGTATGGTTCTTTGTCATCAGCAGGACTGGAAATTATGAACAATGTGTCGCAAATTGACTTGCGCACCAGGATATAACGTATGGATGCTAATATCTGTATGTAATGCTTTCAGGTGTTCCTAGTGACGTAAGGAATTTCTGATACCTCCAACCATTCATTTCTTGCTTTTCCGATTTTTTTGCACTACCTCACACTTCCTTCGGTTACCTACTTAACGATTCCTTGATATCTAAGGATGTATCCGGTCAATCGATTCCTTCTATTAGTCAGACAGTGCCTCTATTGTTTCCTATCAGTTCGATCCTGTACCTCCTCATTATATATTCTATTTCACCATCTTATCTTCAGAACTATTCTGTATCACATGTCAGATTCTGCTACGATGGGAGCATGACCGTTGTATTTTCTGCTTGCCATCATCCGCCCATAACACCAACGTATGGAGGGCCGGTGGGCTAATGTTGCAGGGCCAGACCTTCTGACACTCATCTGGACTGGTCCCCTGTAACTAAAGAACAGGCTGCCCTCCTCTTCGGGAACCATATGTTGGTCTGGCTGCTGTATAGACGCCCCTTCCACGTTGTTGCCTCTGCAGTATGGCTGTCTGCATCACTGAGGCACGCAGGCCACCCCACTCCTGCATAGCCTTGCTGCTAAACAGTGGAGGTGGAGGTGGGACTAGACTATTGTAGCCTTTTTTTTTTGGTCATCAGCTTACTGACTGGTTTGATGCAGCCCGCCACGAATTCCTTTCCTGTGCTAACCTATTCATCTCAGAGTAGCACTTGCAACCTACGTCCTCAATTATTTGCTTGACGTATTCCAATCTCTGTCTTCGTCTACAGTTTTTGCCCTCTACAGCTCCCTCTAGTGTCAAGGAAGTCATTCCCTCATGTCTTAGCAGATGTCCTATCATCCTGTCCCTTATCAGTGTTTTCCACATATTCCTTTCCTCTTCGATTCTGCGTAGAACCTCCTCATTCCTTACCTTATCAGTCCACCTAATTTTCAACATTCGTCTATAGCACCACATCTCAAATGCTTCGATTCTCTTCTGTTCCGGTTTTCCCACAGTCCATGTTTGACTACCATACAATGCAGTACTCCAGACATACATCCTCAGAAATTTCTTCCTCAAATTAAGGCCGGTATTTGATATTAGTAGAATTCTCTTGGCCAGAAATGCCTTTCTTTGCCATAGCGAGTCTGCTTTTGATGTCCCCTTTGCTCCGTCCGTCATTGGTTATTTTGCTGCCTAGGTAGCAGAATTCCTTTATCGACTTCGTGACCATCAATCCTGATGTTAAGTTTCTCGCTGTTCTCATTTCTACTACTTCTCATTACCTTCGTCTTTCTCCGATTTACTCTCAAACCATACTGTGTACAGATTGAAGAGTAGGGGCGAAAGGCTACAGCCTTGTCTTACACCCTTCTTAATACGAGCACTTCGTTCTTGATCGTCCACTCTTATTATTCCCTCTTGGTTGTTGTACATATTTTATATGACCCGTCTCTCCCTATAGCTTACCCCTAATTTTCAGAATGTCGAACAGTTTGCACCATTTTATATTGTCGAACACTTTCTCCAGGTCGACAAATCCTATGAAAGTGTCTTGATTTTTCTTTAGCCTTGCTTCCATTATTAGCTGTAACGTCAGAATTGCCTCTCTCGTCCCTTTACTTTTCCTAAAGCCAAACTGATCGTCACCTAGCGCATTCTCAATTTTCTTTTCCATTCTTCTGTATATTATGCTTGTAAGCAGCTTCGATGCATGAGCTGTTAAGCTGATTGTGCGATAATTCTCGCACTTGTAAGCTCTTGCCGTCTTCGGAATTGTGTGGATGATGCTTTTCCGAAAGTCAGATGGTATATCGCCAGACTCATATATTCTACACACCAACGTGAATAGTCGTTTTGTTGCCACTTCCCCCAATAATTTTTGAAATTCTGATGGAATGTTATCAATCCCTTCTGCCTTATATGACCGTAAGTCCTCCAAAGCTCTTTTAAATTCCGATTCTAATACTGGATCCCCTATCTCTTCTAAATCGACTCCTGTTTCTTCTTCTATCACATCAGACAAATCTTCACCCTCATAGAGACTTTCAATGTATTCTTTCCACCTATCTGCTCTCTCCTCTGCATTTAACAGTGGAATTCCCATTGCACTCTTAATGTTACCACCGTTGCTTTTAATGTCACCAAAGGCTGTTTTGACTTTCCTGCATGCTGAGTCTGTCCTTCCGACAATCATATCTTTTTCGATGTCTTCACATTTTTCCTGCAGCCACTTCGTCTTAGTTTCCCTGCACTTCTTATTTATTTCATTCCTCAGCGACTTGTATTTCTGTATTCCTGATTTTCCAGGAACATGTTTGTACTTCCTCCTTTCATCAATCAACTGAAGTATTTCTTCTGTTACCCATGGTTTCTTCGCAGCTACCTTCTTTGTACCTATGTTTTCCTTCCCAACTTCTATGATGACCCTTTTTAGAGATGTCCATTCCTCTTCAACTGTACTGCCTACTGCGCTATTCCTTATTGCTGTATCTATAGCGTTAGAGAACTTCAAACGTATCTCGTCATTCCTTAGTACTTCCGTATCCAACTTCTTTGCGTATTGATTCTTCCTGACTAATGTCTTGAACTTCAGCCTACTCTTCATCAATACTAAATTGTGATCTGAGTCTATATCTGTTCCTGGGTACGCCTTACAATCCAGTATCTGATTTCGGAATCTCTGTCTGACCATGATGTAATCTAATTGAAATCTTCCCGTACCTCCCGGCCTTTTCCAAGTATACCTCCTCCTCTTGTGGTTCTTGAACAGGGTATTCACTATTACTAGCTGAAACGTGTTACAGAACTCAATTAGTCTTTCTGTTCTTTCATTCCTTTTCCCAAGCCCATATTCTCCTGTAACCTTTTCTTCTACTCCTTCCCCTACAACTGCATTCCAGTCGCCCATGACTATTAGATTTTCGTCCCACTTTACATACTGCATTACCCTTTCAATATCATCATACACTTTCTCTATCTGTTCATCTTCAGCTTGCGACGTCGGAATGTATACCTGAACTATCGTTGTCGGTGTTGGTCTGTTATCGATTCTGATTAGAACAACCCAGTCACTGAACTGTTCACAGTAACACACCCTCTGCCCTACCTTCCTATTGATAACGAATCCTGCACCTGTTATACGATTTTCTGCTGCTATTGATATTACCCGATACTCATCTGACCAGAAATCCTTGTCTTCCTTCCACTTCACTTCACTGACCCCTACTATATCTAGATTGAGCCTTTGCATTTCCCTTTTCAGATTTTCTAGTCTCCCTACCACGTTCAAGCTTCTGACATTGCACGCCCCGATTCGTAGAACGTTATCCTTTCGTTGATTATTCAATCTTTTTCTCACGGTAACCTCCCCCTTGGCAGTCCCCTCCCGGAGATCCGAATGGGGGACTATTCCGGAATCTTTTGCCAATGGAGAGATCATCATGACACTTCTTCAAATACAGGCCACATGTCTTGTGGATACACGTTACGTGTTTTTAATGCAGTGGTTTCCATTGCCTTCTGCATCCTCATGTCGTTGATCATTGCTGATTCTTCCGCCTTTAGGGGCAATTTCCCACCCCTAGGACAAGAGAGTGCCCTGAACCTCTATCCGCTCCTCTGTCCTCTTTGACAAGGCCGTTGGCAGAATGAGGCTGACTTCTTATGCCGGAAGTCTTCGGCTGCCAATTCTGATTATTTATCAAAGTTTAGGCAGTGGCAGGGATCGAACCCGGGACCGAAGACGTTTTGATCATGAATCAAAGACGCTACCCCTAGACCACGGGTTCCCCTATGCTGTCCAATATTTGCCTTGATTCATAAATGACATGAGGGTATCACAGGCTCTCTGTATTGTCCCTTGCACTGATAATCGCCGGGTAAGATTGTCTATACGTCTACTGAGTCCTTTTAGTCTTCTGAGTCTTTCTTCATATTCTTATATAAAATTTATAAATTACGTATTTGTATCTCTAGGTATACAGATAAAACAGAACGAAGCGATTACCAGTGGCTGTAGATATTCCGTACGTAGCAAATTTATTTTAGATTCTTTATAGGTATTTTGTATGAAGCCCTTGTCGACACAGACAGTATGTAAGCGACAACATTTCGTATCATAGATTTAGATGCGTCTGTGGATGAATTGTCGCATCAGAAATGAGCGACTTGTGTTGTGTAATGGTTTTAGACATAGGTATTTCACATAACCCCTGGAAAAGAAATGAGTTGGTGTCAGCGCCAGAACTCTAGCGGGCAGGGAACGCAGTGCCGTCATGGCAAGGACGACGGATTCAAAGTTTTGGGAGGTGCTGATTTCAAAGTGTGCAGCGGCTTCCGATTCGCAGCTCTTGCATAACGATGGAAATTCTGAAGTTAATTTTACATTCTCTGTAATGCTTATCAATGTACTGGTACGTGTTAGCTGCAGTCATGTGTCACCGCTGTAGTGATTTTGGGTTGGCCCGTACGGTGGGCCCCAAACTGTACGGTCTCGGTCCATGTCGCTGGCCTCCCATGCCCTGCATTATAGCGCCCACAGCCGCGCTGTCGCAACCGGGACTCAGTTTGGAGCACAAACAGGATTTCAGCTGACCGCAAACCGCTAGCCGCCTGCGGTCACAGCTGGGATATGACGCCAGCACTCTTGCCTGCTCTTCCCACACACACGCCCGTAAGAATCTGGAGTATTCCTGGCGCACATCCGCAGTGATCTCGTTATGCAAATATGCGTTCCTGCGTCAGTGGCTTCCCACTAAAGGATAAACATGCCTTTAAAAGGCAAGTGCGTCTATACTGTATGGAAGCCTGTGTGTAGCACATCCTGACACTTAACACTAGCTTTAAAATGGTTATGAATATTCCTAGCTAGGTTTGGAAAGTCATTTACTAGCTTCACTGACACATATGTGAAAATATGAAATATGCATTTGAGTATAATTAGTCCAGGACATTGTTCAGTTAAGCGAGTAGCAACAGTGTTTCTTGATCGCATCATATAACTGCAATCAGCACAAGTAAATCTTATAAGATTGTTTTGAGAAACATTTTACTCAGAAAATGGAAGCATTACATTATTATAAAGATTTTTACTTGTTATCATATTCGCCATGTTTTAAAATATCACAAAGGTTCCGAAAATTACGTCAGTATTATTTGTGTCCTTATCAAAATATCAAACCAAAACACACGAGGTTTTAACATATTCTACGTCTGTTGACTCGTCAGTGAGAACACTGAATTCAGTGTGTCTCAGTTTTCTTGGAACTTCGTTCTGCGTTGTTATGGCTCTCTCCTATCACATTGTTTACGATCTGGAAACATTCAGTTCAACGCAGTTGAGTAGCATCTGAAATTTTAGAATCAGGGAAACAACTCTCGACTACGACTTTCAGCTGATTTACTACAATCAAAAGAAGACTGTTCTGCAACGAATTCTGTCAAGTAAACATTGGATGATTTAACAGTGGAAACACGCTGTATGGAGTGACGAATCACGGTACAGAATGTGGCGATCCGATGGTAGGGTGTGGGTATGGCGTATGCCCGGTGAACGTCATAGGCCGGCGTGTGTAGAGCCAACAGTAAAATTAGGAGGCAGTAGTGTTATGGTGCGGTCGTGTTTTCCATGAATGGGGCTTGCACGTCTTCCTCTTTTGCCTGGTACTATCATAGCACAGGCCTACATTAATCTTTTAAGCACCTTCTTGCTTCCCACTGTTGAAGAGCAATTCGGCGATGGTGATCGCATCTTTCAACACGGTCGAGCACCTGTTCATAATGCACGGCCTTTGGCGGAGTGGTTGGACTAAAAAATCGTCTCTGTAACGGACAGGCCAGCACAGATTCCTGACCTAACTCATATAGAACACCTTTGGGATGTTTTGGAGCCCGACTTCGTGCCAGGCCTCTCCTCAGTGCAGTACTCCGAGAAGAATGAGCTGCCATTCCCCAAGAAACTTTCCAGAACCTGATTGAACGTATGCCTGCGAGATGTGTCATGAAGGCTAAGGAAGGGCTAGTACCATATTGAATTCCAGTATTGCCGATGGAGGGTGCCACGAACTAGTGAATCATTTTCAGCCAGGTGTTCAGATAGTTTCTTAATGGAAAAAATAAAAGGTATTCATATGATGTGGGCTATAAACTGAAAGTAATAGCGTATGCAGAAGAACATGGAAAAAGAGCAGCTGAGTGACATTTCGGCCGTCCACCAATAGAAATGGTGGCTCCATCTTGGTGTGGGCTGTCTTCCATGGAACAGACTGGGTCCTCTGGCCCAGCTGAATCAATCGTTGGCTAGAGATGGTTATGGTCGGGTATTTGGTGAACATTTGCAGCCATTCATGGACTTTATCTTCCCAAACAACAATGCGTCATGTCACCAGGACACAATTGTTCGCTACGGATTTGAAGAACAATCTGGACAGTTAGAGCGAATGATTTGGCCACCCACACAGCTCTACCACTCGTTCCTCTGCACCCGTGACCGGGATACTCTCACCCACCACCGGCAATTACAGCAACACATCTGGAAACTCCTTACAACAAAAAAACGCCGGGACTGCTCCAAAGGCAACACCACCCCTGGTCATGATGGCGTCATCTACCACCATCCCCCACATCCTTCCTGTCTGTCCTTGCTACCTTCTACAAGGTCCTCCTCTCCACTGGATTTTACCCCAACCTGTGGAAGATTTCCCATGTCCTACTGTTCCCTAAACCTAACAAACCCCCCTGCTGTTCCCTAAACCTAACAAACCCCCCTCTGATACCTCTTCCTATCGTCTCATCTGCCTCACCTCCATGTTCAGTAAGGTCTTTGAGGCCATCCTCTCTCACCGTATTCACCGCCACCTTAACCAATACCACCTCCTTCCCCTTACCCAATGTGGCTTCCGGCCTTCCTTCTCCGCCAACGGCCAGGCCCTTAACCTTACCAATCTTCTTTCCCTCCAAACTAACTCCCATTGCTCTGCTATCTTTGTTTCCCTTGATTTCCAGAACATCTATGACCATGTCTGGCATCCCGGGCTCCTCTTCAGATGTATGCTCTCCCCATCAACTTCATCCATCTCGTTGCTTCCTTCCTCTCCCATCGTCCCTCCTATGTGACTATCCACAGTTCCAACTCCAGTACTTTCTATCCCTCTGTCAGTGTGCCCCACGGTCTGTCCTTTCCCCTCTCTATCTCCTGTACACTGCTGATATGCCCAAACCTTCCCCACCTGTTCTTCTTCTCCAGTTTGCTGATGACACCGCCTTCCTAGCCCTTTATACTACCTTTCAATAGTTCCAACATACCCTCCAAATCCACCTTGACCAATTCACCACTTGGTGCAACCAGTGGTTCCTCCGCATCAATCCCTCCATGACCCAGGCGATGATCATAGGCCGCACCACCTACTCCTTCCGCCTCCATGATTTCTACCTCACCATTTATGGCCGTCCTATCCACCTCACTCCTACCCTCAAATACCTTGGCCTCACACTCGACCGCCACCTCACCTGGACTCCCCATCTCCTTACCATCCAAAACAAACCTCACAACCGCCTCCACCTCCTGAAACTCCTGTCCGGCCGGACGTGGGGTCTGCATCCTTCCACCATCCTTCACACCTACAAATCCTTGATCTGCCCCATCCCCTGTTATGCCAGTGTAGCTTGGATTTCCGCCCCTCCCCGGTTCTATAAGGCCGTCCAAATCCTCGAATGCCTTGCGCTCCGCCTCGCCTTCCACATCCGCCTTCCATCCCCCAATAGCATCCTCTATGACCTCATCCCCCTCCCCCACCTTCTCCTTTTCCTTGAACACATCCGCACACTATGTATTGTCCGCCGCCTTGATCCCCCTCACACCCAGGTGTCTCCTTTCCTCTCCACCCCCAACCAGTTGCCACACCTTTACCTTTGTGTCCCACCCTCTCTCCATCTCCACACCCTCCATCACAACTTCCACCATCTACCCCTCCCAGATGATGAGCTTCGCCCTGACATCTACTCTTCCTACCAAATCTGACCCCATCTTCCTGCCTCCTCCTCAGGGCTCCCTCTCCTCCCCCTTCCTCCTCCTGAGTGGCTTCCCCCTCCTACTTCCCTCCCTCGCTTGTGCCCTCTTTCAGTGTCTCTGCACTCCCTCCTGCCCTGTCTTCCCTCTTCATCTCCCACCACACGTATCTCCTGGCCTCTTCATGTACCCACTGACAACCCTGTTCTCTTCATCCTGCCGCTTCCCCTGCTGCCCCTTGCTCTCCCTCCTTTCCATCCGCTCTGACCTTTCCCCAGGCAAGTCCCACCTGGCAGTTTTATTCTTCGTCATGTGTGCTACAAGTGGGTTTAAACGTGTTGTTCTGGAGTTTTTTTAATACTGTGGCCGACTTTTAACCTGTGCATGTCCATTAAGTGTCTTCTCTGTGTTTTAAGCATCGCCAACTGTGTTTTTCAACTTCCTGGTGACTTTTTTAACTGTCCCCTGTGAACGTCTCCATGTCAGTCTAATTTTATCTCCATTTTCTCCCTTTGCTCTGTCTTATGTTCCCCTTTTTTATCGCCTTATGTATGTAACATTTTCTTCTTAATTTAGTTGTCATGTCGCTCGGCTGAGGAACGGCGGATTGTGCCGCTGACAGCCCTCACCTGCCCATATGGGGCAGGGGAGTGAAATCAAAAAAGAGCAAAAAAAAAAAAAAAAAGAAAAAGGTGCCCAAACGTCAGCCAGGTGCGCAGTACGTAGGAGGGTGGACCAAAGTGCGCGAGAGGCTGGTGTAGCCGACTTGGACAAGTCCGTTACAGTAAACAAATACATTGGTGACTAAGGAAAACTCACTGTATGTCGATGCTTTCAGGTCTGTTAAGCATAAACTATCAAACCGATTACTTGACTACTTATTACAGGTCGAACAAAACGCCCTCACACCGACATGAAATAATGTTGAGGTGGACTCATACAAGAAGGTGAAAATGAGCATTTATTTTTGTTTTGAAAATGTTGGTTTTAGTCTATACCCACAGTTTGTTTATTTTGCCTCCCAGCTACCAGTTGCGGTACACACTAACATCCTCAGGCCATCCTCTGGCACGCATTCGTGACCCTCACTTCCGAAGCAACTGTGTCAGATTTTTGTATTTGACACGTTACATCTACTTGGGAAGTAAACATAACCAGAAGCAAATTAAATAAACTGCTACTGAAGACTAAAACAAAAAAATTTCAGTATTGTATTCATCGTTGTTCGACTGACAGTGTGTGAGGAATATGTATTTTTATATGTAAGTTGAGGTGGAGGGGGAAGAAAGGAAGTGAGTGGGAATGGGGTACTGACGTCAGCTGCATCGAGGCTTTATGCAGAATCAGCGGCGACGAGTGGAAAGTGTGTGCCCTGCCGTAGGCCGCCTCAGCGCCACTCTGCTACTGCACTGAGTTATCTCCACTGGTTCTACAGAGAAGACAGACAAATACGAGAGCCACGCAACACAATATCGCTGAGGAGGCAAAAAACAAATGTAGAATCTACCCTCCATAGTTCTGGACACTTACAAAGCATTAATGTAGTGAAAGGAATGTACGGCCGACCTCTCCAGACTGGATGTGCTGGGTCAGACTAACTCCTAATAAGCGTGTCACAAGTGCTGATGTCGTGACGTCACAGACGTGTATAACCGCGTGAGGCGTGCAGCGACACGGAAGTTTTCTACGCCAGGTGCTTTTTACGTCTGCGTATGCCTGTCAGACGCTGGTTACACCGTGACGAGTTTTCGGCACTGTGTATGATGGAACTGTTTACCAAACCACAGAAAAACACTCGAGAAAAGTACAGAATGTTAGAAAACTAAAATATATTTAATACGAATGAAGAGAAAGGAGCAGGTAATCCTCGGAAGACGGACGTCGATGTTTTGTTCAAGAAAAAATGCGACATGCCATTCATGTCTTACACTTTCTGCTGTGTAAGAGGCTGTAGACATCAGAATGTAGGGCTTTGACTTTCACCGGAATGACGGTAATTATCTTATCCCTAGGAGACTATAAAGTAATTCGCCAAATTATTTACATCAAAACTTGAGAAAACAGCATTCGAGATAGCTCGGCAATCTATACGGTGGGGCTGCCACCGGCCCCTTGTCTGGTAGCCCAGTGATAATCTGTTGTTTTTCATAACGACGCTGGAGATATTTCTTGTGACCTTGAAATTTTGTTCATATTTAACACGGAAGGAGTTTCGAGAACATACGACATTAGAACGTCATCATCAGAAACTTAGTTGCATGCTGTAACGGAGTTTGTGGCCCAGAGCAATTTTCGTGGCACATCATCAATGTTGCATCTCCTTAATTGCTAGCTATGTCATGCTGTCGAGTTACAAACTAATGATCTGAGGATAAATGTGTTTATGATGAGACTTGATGATGAATTTAGCCTTCAATATAGCTCGCCAGTTTATATGGTGGGGCAAATAAAAGTGGCGCAGAGGACAGAGTTCCAGGGTACGAAGGAACACAGCAGGGTGAAGGAAATACAGTACTGACCTGTCTGGAGCAGATGTCGCGAGTGACCACCGTCCACCTCTTGGCACTTGTGGGTCCTGGTCAGCCAGCTGGTGACGTGGGTCGAAGCTGGACTGCTGGGATTGATGCAGTCTCATCACAAATGCTCTGCTGCAGTCCTTGAAGGCTATGAGGGTTGTTGCGACACACTCTAGACATGAGAGCTCCCCACACAAAATGATTGCACAGTGACAGATCATGTGAAATGGCTGGCCAGCTACGGTCGTGACCAGACTGACCTCCGCTAAAAACTCTGACACACATGACTCCTAGATTTGGCTGGCTGTATGGGCAGCTGCTCCATCCTGTTGAAACTAACTATAGGTGTTTACCTCCTCCGTTAGTGCTGCCAGAAATGATTTCAAAATGTTGGCAATGTAACGCCCCAAAGTCAGACTCTGATGAAAGAAGATGGGGGCAATAACGTGGTGTGCAGACACTGCACACCTAACCCCATAGTTGTGATAACGCAGCTGTGTTTTGTGGAAATTATATGGATTCTCCGCTGCACAGAACCAGTGATTCTGTGAGTTGACGTAACCACTCAGGTGAAACCAGACTTCGTCAGACATAAAGAAGCCAATCACAAAACTGGAGGCACTAAGGGAACTCTGCTGGTTTTAATGCGCGAACAACAGACACTCAGTAGGGATGCATGTGCAGGCCCAGCTATATTCGTCAGCATGATCGACGTGTCATTACAGTTTTTTGCAACAGGCGTCGGATTGATTTGATAGGACATCAAAGCATTTTCTGGTGAGCTCCATTCACATTTTATGGAGTCCGGGCATGTTTCGAAATGTTTTTTTTGACTAGTTCAAAACAGATACTGTCTGAGGCCATTTTTGGACTGAACGTTGCGTGGCGTTTCTTGCTGGCACTTTGAGACCATTAAACTTCTCGACAAACAAGTAACCACACCATTCCAATGCCTTTTTGTGACGTAACTTTCCACAACGGACACCCGCTGCTCCTCTGTGAGTACCGTCGTCTCCTTTGCACTGCTCCACTCGCACTGACACAGCTGGTCCTGCGCTCTGCACTGGTCTGGATCACGTGGCCGGCATATACGTGGTGTCTGCGTCACATTCACCTCCAATCGTATCCATTCGTCCGCGCCATTTTTATTTGCCCCTGCCTGTTGCTTGCATTTCACGTATGATGCCCAGACTGGAATGGAATGACGTTAACTCGCGGCTCGAGGACGAAGTGAGATGGAACAGCTGGAAATTCATGTCGAGTGACTGACAGATGAACATACGGAGACTGCAGTTTTATGTCGATTTCCTCCCCTAGGTTCCAGTTCTGGAGGTCACACCGTATTACTGTGTCTCTCCCTACCCCAGGCTCAGATTTGTTAGTTGCCGTACTTTTGTCAGTATGTGGGATATTATTGCCAAAATTCATTGCATGAGTTTTCGCACTCCAATTATTTTTTTCTGGACACTGGTTTACTTTGGTTAATTGTATGTTACGAACAAATGAGATTAATTATTATTATACTGGAACTGGCTTCTTATTAAATGAACAGTTTTGTTACTGTAACTCAGTAGACGGCACAACATATCCACCTCTCCTACAGTTATCGTAAAAATGTTCTGAAATTATTTCTGTTGTCAAAAATAATGAAGTTACCGTACGGAACGCTTAAATAACCTCAAACCTTGCAGTGGATTTTTCGTCAACATTAATTATTAATCAGTGCCATGGCTAACACTAGAGCGTAAGACTATCATTGTTAACCGGAAAATGATTTCTCTATAACTTTTACGAGCCCATAATTTTTGCTTAGCAAGGTTTCCTTTTGAAACATGAAAGTATTTTAACTTTGATACTGTTAAAGTTTACAATATTAGCAGCTCGCGTCCGCCTGTGAAACAGGACGTAAAATCTGCTGCTTTGTACTCCGATCTCTAACTGCTGTGAGAAATAATTTTAAATGAACTTTTCACCTGACCGCTTATTGCCGTATGATTGCCCTTATTATCAGATCTGAATCTGCCGCGGCGGCGGCTCGCTCCGCCGTGTCTCAGCTCTGCACCGGAGACACGACTTAAAAAGCTGAAAGTGTCGCAAATAGATGTGTAAAATACCAGGCAAGCTTTCTAATAGTACCATACGAATTCTTATTACACAACTATATTTAAAACTCGAATAACAAGTTCACACACCATTCTTTATACTCAGCGCCCAATAGCGTCCTGCTTACAATCTTGACAAATGAAAGCTAGCTACGTGTTAAACATAGCGTCACAGATTCCTCCTCTCTATGTGACTCCAAGAAGACGACAATGACAATATTATTCTTACACTACTACTTATAAAATGGCTGATTGTCATGAAATCTTTGAGTTTTTCTTTATTAATTCTTTTCTGTGGCGGTTTCAGAACTCGCCGACACAGATATTATTTCGGAAATCCACTACTTAATCCTTTACAAATACAAAATATATCATAATTGTCTCTATTCTATTACTATTCAGAGCTCACACACGTAATCAGTGCCTGTATATACATAAATAAAATTGTAGTTGCACAGTTATAAAGTATGTTTTACGTGGAAACGTTATAGAGTCTGATGTGAAAGATAACTTTAAAGGTGAGAGTGAATATTACGAGTTTACAGCAGATCACATGTGGTGGTAGTGGAGGTAAAACGGAAGTTAGCAGGAGCATCCAGCCTGCTCTGCTGCCGTTGGTACATTATCAGCTTTACCTCATCTCCCATACTCTGTTGCAGTGATACAGCCGACGTAATGCTCATTATGTCCCACCATGAAGACATGCAAGACCTGATTAATATATCATGCTGTGCGGAAACGTAGGGTGAAACGAAGCCTGGTGTTTGTTAAGGAGACGCTGAACTGTGGAGAACATAAGAAGCGTTAGCCTGCACTGACCCTGCAACACTGATATCTACCAGCACGACAATGCGCCCCACTCATAGCTCCAGTCTCGCTGAAGTAACTCAGCCAACCTGGTTGTGACATCTAAGAGCTAATCCAGGTCGCATGTCGTGTTCAGTTGAGGCCGAAAGTAGCCCCTGAAGCCTGTTCACGGCACCCTGATGAGAGCAGTATACACCAGACCTGTTCCTACAGAACCAGCTGATTTAACCTTTGCTCAGAACGACACCCATCTCCTCAGTTATTGTGTTACACGGATCTCCTCTGCAGGGTGTTGCTCAGGTCACCTGTTGCAGACATGCTGATTTATTGGCGTTTCATGCTGGACAGAATAATAAGCCAAAATAACCAGTGGTGTTTGGTCGGAAAACACAGAATTTGCTAGATACAACAAGCCTGGTCTGCTGCCTTTTGGACAACTTTACTGGGATGTGTTGTTTCAGCAGGACAGCTCTTATTGACTAACTTTCTGAATCACACAGCTGCTCTACCGCAGATGTTCCTCATATCCTGTATTACTGGTTAAAGGATCAGTTTTTAAACATCCTTTGTGGCCAACTGTAACTTAAAATAACCCATGTTGTTCTGTGAGGGAACACTAAACTGTGCTGGATTCCTCCAAGCTGTACTACTGTGCTACTTTTAGGAGTGATCTTTCAACAGGACAAGACATTTATACACTTTCACTACTCTCCATTACATACCACAGTTTCCTCGGAAGTAACAGATCAGATACACTCTCAGTCTCGTGGCTTGGGGAACTTAAACATGAAACGATCCTCCTGTGTCTGAGGAATTACTGAACTCTGCCGGTGTCCAGAGTGTTGTCCTGCCTCTGCTGGGTGAGTAGGAGACGATGTTCCACTAGAACACCGGCCTTTCTGTCGCTTTCTGCGATAAGTGGCACAAGTTGTTCTAATGTCCATCAGCTCCACTGGCAATGACATGCTAGCCTAATTTTTGAGTATCATGTTTTAGAGGAACCATTAAGCAAACAATCACTGAAGATTGATCAATGAATAATACAGCATGGTCAATGGTACTTGGTAACAACCTTAACGAATGTATTTACTGTTTCTTTGCCATATTTAGCGAGTGTGTGTGACAGAATAGATACCATTGTACGCACATTAACCTCTCTTACTTCGTTCTCGAGGTTCCTACTTGAGACGTGCAATAGTTTCAACGTATATGTAGCACATTTTGCCTCGAATTCCTTTTCTGTAAATTAACCTAATTCAATTTCACGCCAGCCGCTGTGGCCGAGCTATTCTAGCCGCTTCAGTCCCGAACCGCGGTGCTGCTACGGTTGCAGGATCGAATCCTGTCTCGGGCATGGATGTGTGTGATGTCCTGAAGTTGGTTATGTTTAAATAGTTCTCAGTCTAGGGGACTGATGACCTCAGATGTTGTCCCATAGTGCTGAGAGCCACTTGAACCATTTTTTTTTAGAATTTCACGAAAACAACTTCGCCCTTCTGCCAAACACTCCGGTTTGAATGCCACAACCACCTCTGTTACTTCTACGTATGCTCAGTCCTAGCACTCCTTCTGATTTTGCTCCATACCCGCTGTCATGCCGACTTGACCAGGTCTCCAGGTGCTGCAGCAGAAGTCTACATCTACATCTACATCTACATCTACATCTACATGGATACTCTGCTAATGCCATGTAAGTGCCTGTCAGAGGGTTCAATTCTCTGTTATTTCAATCAAGTATAGCGCGTGGAAAAAACAGCACTTATATATTTCCGTGCGACCTCTGATTTCCCTTATTTTATTATGGTGATCGTTTCTTCATATGTAGGTCGGCGTACACTCCTTGAACATCCACATTCAGGTTCAGGTTCTTCCTGTCGTTCAATATCAGCATAGCTATACATTGAAACGTCGTGTATTTCTGTATCATCCGCATGAAATTTCTGAATTGTTACGTTATACACTGAAGAACCAAAGAAACTGGTACACAGGCCTAATATTGTGTAGTGTCCCCGTGAGCACGCAGAAGTGCCGCAAAATGAATAATGTCTGAATGAGTTCTGGGGGAAATAACACCATGAATCGTCCACGGCTGTCCATAAATCCGTAATAGCACGAGGGGCTGGCGATCTCTTCTGAACAACACGTTGAAAGGCATACCAGATATGCTCAATAATGTTCATGTCTGGGAGTTTGGGGCGAGTGGAAGTGTTTAATCTCAGAAGAGTGTTCCTAGAGCCACTCTGTAGCAATTGTGGACGTGTGGGGTGTCGCATTGTCCCGCTGGAATTTCCCAAGTTCGTCAGAATGCATAATGGACATGAGTGGCTGCAGGTGACCAGACAGGATGCTTATATACATGTCACCTCTCAGAGTCGTGTCTCGACGTATCAGAGGTCCCATATCACTCCAACTGCACATGCCGCACACCATTACAGAGCATCCATCATCTTGAACAGTCCCCTGCTGATAAGCAGGGTCCATAGATTCGTGAGGTTGTGTCTGTCCATCCACTCGATACAACTCTTACTTTTCATTTTCTTTGGTTGATAATATTAAGTTTATGACACTAGATAAGTCACTAGGAGCGAGTACTGTTAAATCAACGTTGTCTCGAAGTCACGGAAGTTATTAGCAACATACTGGTTGAAACAAAATATCTGTACAACGAAACACCAGCCACTGTGGGATATTTCACTTTTTTATTCACTTGATAGCTAGTTTCGGGCCAGGACCCATTTTCTTCCTTTTACAAGTTGTCACCCACTCAAGGAAGATGCGTTGCTTATAGCGATTATGAGGCAATAGAGTGACTGCTGTCAGGTACGTAGGTTGTTCTTGAACATTAGCCAGATTATCTGAAAAACAAGTTGAACCAGAGGCTCTGTCTTGCAAATCTGATCGGCACAGATGAGAGGAGTCAGGCATCACATCTGGATAAAGAGGGAGGACATCCTGGCCACCAATCGGCTTAATGGGAGTAACAGGAGAATGCCAGTAAGAGGTCGTAGGAAAGGGTGACTTAAACGGATCAGACAAATTTAGAGGCGTTTCAGTTTTTCTGTTGTTTAATCATTGCAACACCAGAAATCC
This sequence comes from Schistocerca serialis cubense, assembly GCF_023864345.2. Classification (NCBI taxonomy): domain Eukaryota; kingdom Metazoa; phylum Arthropoda; class Insecta; order Orthoptera; family Acrididae; genus Schistocerca; species Schistocerca serialis. The sequence continues at coordinate 106,390,807 of NC_064648.1, forward strand.
CAATGACTTCCCCACGCCTGTATGTTTCTGGAAGATGCTAGGACACACACCAGCTATCTCAACTTCCTTTTTCGCACCATCGATCCTACCAGTAGAGCAGGAGTCAGCAGTACAGTATATATCAACCAACAGACTCACTTCAGGGAGCGCTGTGTGAGGAGTAGATGTACCCAACTGCTCTCTGTCCTGTGTACGACATCTCTTGTGTTGCACTGCAGACACAGCCAGCCTGCTAACAACAGTTTCACGACCCTGCAACGAAGATCAAACTGAAAAGTCAGGAGCAGGTAGATGCGCATTCAGCTGTTCCTCCATTCCACCTGGCCAAGACGAGGAAACAATCTCGTGGACAATAGAAACGAGATCAGCTAACGCCAATTTCGACGCTGTTCCCAATAGGACTTCAACCCAAATATCCTCCACTAGCAATTAGATCAGAGGTGGTCACTTTAGGTGAAGAGAAAGCACGTCGCTATATCCTCATTATATGTAGTATGAATGCGGTTCACACAAAACTGTAGATGGAAAGGAGTGTTGTTCTTTACTACCATCTCCACTGAACAGATCCTACTGTAACTCTGCGAAGGGTATTGAGTGGACTAGCGTTCACATCGTATACCCCTTCACATCACTCTAAGAAAGCAAAGTAAACTGTTGTTATCTTCTGGCCAAGACGATGTGCTACACTCGAGGACACGAAAACACCGAGGCAAAGCTGTCCAGGTATGTGCGTACTGTGGTGAGGCAGTAAAATGGCGATCCTCCCAGCCGGCGCTCGATGCGGAACTATCCCTGGACCACAGCTGCAGAAATATCATAGAAGAATCTATATCTTATGACGTCGTATTTGCAAATCAGAATTCTCTGTTCACTGTGTTGCATTGGAACTGTTCACGATTTCCTGAGTGACTAATTACACAACTTGTTTATTGAATGCGGCAGACGAATGCTTTGGCAACAAATTTCTGTGAACATTATTCGACAGCAGTCATTCATTTGATGTTCACAGGGGGCGTTCATAGAAAATACCAGCTCTGGAACATGAGACAAGTCAATTCCCAGGTTTGAAGGTGTGGGGTACAGTAGAAGGATGCAATTCTCATGTTTGGTCAGTAAGTAGCTACAAAAGTATTCTTCTGTTGTACGCTTTTCTTGTATGATTTTTACGTGAAGTTTTCACGTTTCTTTACAGTCGAGACGTACCCCTGTGTATTTCCAGGGACAGCGGCAACAGTTCGTACATCTACCACAGCACAGGTAACAGAGCTCGTGAGACCAGACACCTCAACACAAACTGTTGTGAACCACCTATTAGCAATGACACTATGGGCACCCACACTTCTACCTCCTCTCCCACCCACACCACAGCATCGACTGGTGCCTGAACATGTAAGGGTGCAGCGGAGAAGGTGAATGCTCGACTTCGAATTGGAGAATTTTAGGAAAGAACGGTTCATTTGTAGAAGACAGAATATAGGACACTAGTACAATCCGTTCTTGAGCACTGTTTGAGTGTTTTGGATCCGCACAAGGTCTTACTAAGGAAAGACGTCGAAGCAATTTAACTGTGCAGCCAGAGTTGTTACCTCCAGGATCGAACAACATGCTAGTGTTATTGAGGTGGTTTGTGAACGAAAATAGGAACCCCTGTAGCGAACACGATATTATTTCTAGGAAAATTATAGAGGAAATATAGAGAACCGACATTAGAAGCTGACTGCAGAACGATTTCACTGGTGTCAACGTCCATTTCGCTTAAGGAGCACTAACAGAGAAATTTGGGTGTCTGTGGAGTCATGACGAAGAAGTGGGATCTAGAGAAGATAAGATCCAACATAGAACAAATTACAGAAATGCTGTCACTTGAGTTTCTAAACACATTAAGAGACAAAGAACCACCTGATAATGTCAACGAGTACTGGAATATGCTGAAAGAAGAAATCATTAAAGCAGGACAGCAAAATATAGGATATGTAAAAGGGTAAAGGGAAAAGAAACGATAGGTCACACAAGAAATGATTTCGAATGTGGAGGAGAGAAGAAAATTTAAAAAGAAGAACACTGAAGGTGCAAGAAAGATGTACCGAAGGTTAAATAATGAACTGCAAAGAGAAACAGAGCGGGCTAGGAAAAAATGGTTAAGAGGAATGTAATGCAATCGAAGAACTGGACAGGAAGGGAAGATACTGTGGTGTCACCGCCAGACACCACACTTGCTAGGTGGTAGCTTAAATCGGCCGCGGTCCATTTAGTACATGTCGGACCCGCGTGTCGCCACTGTGTGATCGCAGACCTAGCGCCACCACAAGGCAGGTCTCGAGAGACGATATAGCACTCGCCCCAGTTGTACGAGGAGATTGCTAGCGACCATACGGACGAAGCCTTCCTCTCATTTGCCGAGAGACAGTTAGAATAGCCTTCTGCTAAGTCCATGGCTACGACCTAGCAAGGCGCCATTAGCCTTACCTACTTTGAGAGTTATAGTATAAATGTCTCAAGAAGAATGCTGTAGTCATCAAATAATAAAGTTAAGTATAAAGCATCTACGTACTTTTCTTGCTACCATTCAATAGTTATCCTGTTCCAGAATTGACGCCCGTCGGCGTGAGTGTGTACGCGTGCCTTTCTATCGGCTACCCGTCACTGTGGACTGGCTGCCTTGTCAGTCCACTTCATTGGTGACGAGTCTACAAAGGATCTTGTGTTTTGCTTTGCCCTAATTTATTTGTGTCATGGCTTCGCCAGATGTACTGTCCGAATTTTATCGCTTGCAGAATCAGCAGACGCAGGCGTTATTGGATGCCCTTGGACAGCTCGTCCAGGGTCAACGTGCGCTGCACACCGATGCGGCCGCCACCGCTTCACCGTTACCGCAGCCACAACCTGCCGTTGCACCGCCTTTTAGGCACTACGACCCGAACCAGGAGACGTGGCAGGAATGGTCCCGACAGTTCGCCTTCCACCTCGCTGCCTACAGAATTCAAGGTAATGAGCGGCAGCCATTTTTGCTTTCTTGTGTCGGTGTGTCCACCTACCGTGTGATAGTGAAATTGTTTCCCCGACGAGACGTAGCAACTCTGTCCTACGAGGAAATTTTGTCTGCATTAGATGTCTATTTCAAAGAAACAGTTAATGTGGTTGCAAAACGGTATACGTTTTTTTGTACAAAACGTACGGCCGGTCAAACTAATAGGGAGTGGGTAGCAACATTGCAAGGACTTACTAGGGACTGTGCCTTTGAATGTGACTGTGGTCTTTTTTATTCAGATACAATGGTGCGTGATGCAATTGCACAGAACGTTTCTGATGTTCGCATACGGGAGCAAATTTTGAAACTAGTTAATCCCTCCCTTCAACAAGTGATCGACATATTGGATAGACAGGACACACTTGACTGTGCTCAGGAATCTTTTGAAACTTCGCCAGCTGTGTGTAACATTAACCGGCCCGCCGGGCGCTCTAGAGCTGCGCGGCCCGGTCAACTGCCCTCTCATACGTCCGCACAGCTGCCGCCGCGCGCTAAGCCAGGTGTGCCGCGCCAGCACACAAATGCAGTGAAATCATGCCCGCGGTGTGCTACTAGACATTCGCGTGAACATTGCCCGTCACGCCAAGCTATTTGCTTTTTCTGCAATAAGAAAGGACATGTTCAAAGTGTTTGCCAGAAAAAGCTCCGTTCAGACAATCACAACCATTCCAGGCCCTTTGCTTCGCGCCGGAATCGAACCAAGGACACTCAGGCTCGTGGACCTTCGCCCATGGACATTCATGTCGTTAATTCCACTTCGTCCAGTGACACTTTCTCTAACAGTGCCTGTGTTCGTCCCACAAAAACTGTGCGTCGACGTCGCCGGAAATCACGTCGATTAGCAAGTGATTCTGTACCAGTGTCTGTTCAAATTGCACAAAACAGTCGCTCTTGTCGTCAGCAGAACAATAAACTTTTTGTGGACTTAGACTTTGAAGGCAAAGTGATACCATTCCAGGTCGATACCGGAGCTGCAGTTTCATTGCTCAATCACGACACGTACAAACAACTGGGCAAACCTCCGTTGCGTTCTGCAAATGTTAAGCTAACCACATATTCAGGACAGACAATACCTGTGTTAGGACAGTGCAGCCTTCTTGCCACATACAAGGGACAAACAAAACTGGTGTCATTTTACGTTCTTCGTTCTTCTACAGCAGTGAACTTGTTTGGCTTAGAATTATTTCAGTTGTTTAACATGTCCATTGTCAATCAGGTCCTCTCAGTGAATCAGACTGTGCCTTCAGACAGTGTTTCTCGCTTATGTGACGAATTTGCAGACATTTTTGCACCAGGCTTAGGTTGCGCTAAAAACTATGAAGCACATTTGGAACTGAAAGTAAACGCGCAACCGAAATTTTTCAGAGCGCGCAATGTTCCCCACGCCTTGCGTGATGTGGTCGCAAGAACATTAAACGATCTAGAATCACGGGGTGTAATTGAACGTGTGCAAGCTTCTCTCTGGGCCTCACCCTTAGTAATTTTGCCAAAACCTTCCGGCACATTGAGACTTTGCGTGGACTTCAAGGCCACAGTGAATCCCCAACTAGTGACTGCTACTTTTCCTTTGCCCCGCCCGGAAGACCTTTTTGCTAAACTGTGCCCGGGAAAATATTTTTCGAAGTTGGATCTCGCCAATGCGTACTTGCAAATACCTGTGGACGCCGAATCCCAGCGCGTATTGGTAGTTAACACGCATCTTGGATTGTACAGGTTCAAAAGACTGCCATTCGGGTGTGCATCCGCCCCTGCATTGTTTCAGCAATATTTACAAACTATTTGTGCGTCGGTCCCTACTGCAGCAAACTATCTGGACGATATAGTGATCTCCGGACAGACAGAAGAAGATCATCTTGCGAACTTACGAACGTTATTTCAGGTCTTGCGACAAAATGGTCTTCGCTTGAGGAAGGACAAATGTGTGTTTTTTGCTCGTGACTTACCATACCTGGGCCATGTCATCGATGCCCAAGGCATACATCCGAGTCCAGCGCACCTCCGTGCCATACAAGATTTACCTTCCCCTTGCAATGTGAAACAGCTACAGAGTGTGTTGGGTAAAATTACCTATTATCACAAATATATGCGCAATGCCTCTTCCATTTCAGCTCCGCTTCATCGCTTACGCCGTAAAGGTGTTCCGTTCGTCTGGACGACGGAATGCGAACGCACCTTTCGCCAGTTGAAATCGGCGTTGCTTTCTAATACGTGCCTTACGCCATTCGATCCCCAGAAACCCCTTTTGTTGATGGTAGATGCATCGGATTTCGGGATCGGTGCTGTGCTTGCGCACAAAGTTGGCTCCCATGATCGCCCTATTGCCTTTGCGTCCAAATTGCTCTCGTCTGCGCAAAGAAATTATTCACAGATAGAGAAAGAAGCTTTGGCTCTCGTGTTTGGTGTTACTAAGTTCCATGATTTCTTGTATGGTCGTCACTTCACCATCATCACAGACCACAAACCTTTGACATCGCTTTTTCATCCGACCAAGCCTGTACCTCCACGTACAGCGCAGAAATTCATTCGCTGGTCTATTTTCCTCTCGCAGTACCGCTACGATATCTTGTATCGGTCCACTGCTAAGCACGGAAACGCCGATGCGTTGTCCCGTTTGCCTGTTGCTGAGGATAAAGCATTCGATTCTTCCGAACTTGCTTGCATGTTCATTGATTCGGAAACCGACGAAGTGGTCGAATCGTTTCCGATTGATTTTAGTCGTGTAGCTACAGCCACAGCTGCTGACCCTGTCCTTGCTACTGTTTTGCGTTTTGTTGCTACGCAATGGCCTTTGTCAAAGTCTCGGATCGAGGATCCGTTGGTTCGCCGATTTTTTGCTCACAAGGAGAGACTTTTTGTTCGACGTGGTGTTTTGTTGTTGCGTTCTGATAATGATCAGTCCAGGGTCGTGGTCCCAGGTTCGTTACAGTCCTCTGTTTTACGGCTTCTTCACCAAGGACATTGGGGTATAGTGCGAACGAAACAACTTGCTCGTCAGCACTGTACTTGGTTCGGAATCGATGCTGCGATTACGAATATGTGTTCTTCTTGCATGGCGTGTGCCGAACAACAATCCGCACCGCCGCGGAATGTCTTTGCATGGCCAAAAGCCACTTCCCCTTGGCAACGCTTGCACATTGATTTTGCTGGTCCATTCTGGAATGCTCGATGGTTGGTTCTGGTCGATGCCTTCAGTAATTTTCCTTTTGTTGTCCGGATGTCTTCCACGACGTCCTCCGCCACCATCCAAGCGTTGTCTGCTATCTTTTGCATTGAAGGTCTTCCGCAGACTATTGTTTCCGACAATGGCCCACAATTCATGTCCGCAGAATTTCAGTCATTCTGCCAGGCCAATGGTATTCAACATCTGACATCCGCGCCGTTTTCGCCTCAGTCAAACGGTGCCGCTGAACGATTGGTCCGGACTTTCAAGTCACAGATGTTGAACTTGAAAGAGTCGCATTCTCGTGAGGACGCATTGTTGCTCTTTTTGTCTTCGTATCGCTCTCAGCCCCGAGATGGTCGCTCGCCGGCTGCGTTGCTCCACGGTCGTCCTCATCGCACCTTGATGTCTTTGCTGCATCCGCCGCATCAGGTTCCTGTGCAGCGGCAGACTCCTGCTTTTGCTCCAGGCGACGTTGTATTTTATCGCAACTATCGCGGTTCACGGCGTTGGCTCGCAGGGCGCATTCTTCGCTGCCTCGGCCGCGCGATGTATTTGGTTTTGGGGGCCTCTGGTGAGGTGCGTCAGCATCTCAATCAGCTGCGCCTCTGTCGTCGCACGGGTTCTGCCGCTCCCCGTCTGCTTTCAGCAACGGTGCCGTCCGGTCAGCGCCCTGGGGACCCATCTACTGGCTCGCCTCATCCCCAGGTGTTACCGACGATGCCTTCCCATTTGCCCCATGGCGACGCGCCGCCGCAGCCGCAGCCGCAGCCGCCGCCGCCGCCGCCGCCGCCGCCGCCTGTTCTCCCGCCGGCGCCGCCCGCATTAGACGCTTCGCTGCAGCCGCCAAGCGCCTCCCAGGGTCACGCGCCGCCGATCGCTTCCCGTGACCAGCTGTCCTCCGCCATGGAACTCCCGACCGCTCCGGACCACATGACGTCATCGCGCGTCGGCTACCCCGACGCAATGGAGTTCGACACTTCGGCCCCTCATGTTTCTTTACGGGCGCATACACCGCATGTTGACGTGCACCCTGGACTAGCTTTTCAGGCGTTTCCTAGCTCCCCTCGGACCGAATGGCCGGGTGCGGGTGGCACAGCCTCGGCTGTTGTTAGGCTCCCCACCTCGTCGCATACGTCAACATGGGGTCCTCCCCACGGCGGGCGGAAGCCTTATCTCACGACCGTTCGCCGATTTGCGGGGGAGGAATGTGGTGTCACCGCCAGACACCACACTTGCTAGGTGGTAGCTTAAATCGGCCGCGGTCCATTTAGTACATGTCGGACCCGCGTGTCGCCACTGTGTGATCGCAGACCTAGCGCCACCACAAGGCGGGTCTCGAGAGACGATATAGCACTCGCCCCAGTTGTACGAGGAGATAGCTAGCGACCATACGGACGAAGCCTTCCTCTCATTTGCCGAGAGACAGTTAGAATAGCCTTCTGCTAAGTCCATGGCTACGACCTAGCAAGGCGCCATTAGCCTTACCTACTTTGAGAGTTATAGTATAAATAAGACTGTTACGCCACTTGAGGTAGCCAATTGAAAGAAAGGCACGCGTACACACACGCCGACTGGCGTCAATTCTGGAACAGGATAACTATTGAATGGTAGCCAGAAAAATACGTAGCTGTTTTATACTTAACTTTTATTATGTGATGAATACAGCGTTCTTCTTGAGACATTTATACTATAACTCTCAAAGTAGGTAAGGCTAATGGCGCCTTGCTAGGTCGTAGCCATGGACTTAGCAGAAGGCTATTCTAACTGTCTCTCGGCAAATGAGAGGAAGGCTTCGTCCGTATGGTCGCTAGCAATGTCCTCGTACAACTCGGGCGAGTGCCCTATCGTATCTCGAGACCTGCCTTGTGGTGGCGCTAGGTCTGCGATCACACAGTGGCGACACGCGGGTCCGACATGTACTAAATGGACCGCGGCCGATTTAATCTACCACCTCGCAAGTGTGGTGTCAGGCGGTGACACCACATTCCTCCCCCGCAAATCGGCGAACGGTCGTGAGATAAGGCTTCCGCCCGCCGTGGGGAGGACCCCATGTTGACGTATGCGATGAGGTGGGGAGCCTAACAACAGGCGAGGCTGTGCCACCCGCACCCGGCAATTCGGTCCGAGGGGATCTAGGAAACGCCTGAAAACCTAGTCCAAGGTGCACGTCAACATGCGGTGTATGCGCCCGTAATGAGACAGGAGGGGCCGAAGGGTCGACCTCCATTGCGTCGGGGTAGCCGACGCGCGATGACGTCATGTGGTCCGGAGCGGGCAAGAGGTCCATGGCGGAGGACAGCTGGTCAAGGGAAGCGATCGGCGGCGCGTGACCCAGGGAGGCGCTTGGCGGCTGCACCGAAGCGTCGAATGCGGGCGGCGCCGGCGGGAGAACAGGCGGCGGCGGCGGCAGCGGCGGCGGCGGCTGCTGCGGCGGCTGCGGCGGCTCGTCGTCATGGGGCAAAATGGAAGGCGTCGACCAGAACCAACCATCGAGCAGTCCAGAATGGACCAGCAAAGTCAATGTGCAAGCGTTGCCAAGGGGAAGTGGCTTTTGGCCATGCAAAGACTTTCCGCGGCGGTGCGGATTGTTGTTCGGCACACGCCATGCAAGAAGAACACATATTCGTAATCGCAGTGTCGATTCCGAACCAAGTACAGTGCTGACGAGCAAGTTGTTTCGTTCGCACTATACCCCAATGTCCTTGGTGAAGAAGCCGTAAAACAGAGGACTGTAACCAACGTGGGACCACGACTCTGGACTGATCATTATCAGAACGCAACAACAAAACACCACGTCGAACAAAAAGTCTCTCCTTGTGAGCAAAAAATCGGCGAACCAACGGATCCTCGATCCGAGACTTTGACAAAGGCCATTGCGTAGCAACAAAACGTAAAACAGTAGCAAGGACAGGGTCAGCAGCTGTGGCTGTAGCTACACGACGAAAATCAATCGGAAACGATTCGACCACTTCGTCGGTTTCCGAATCAATGAACATGCAAGCAAGTTCGGAAGAATCGAATGCTTTATCCTCAGCAACAGGCAAACGGGACAACGCATCGGCGTTTCCGTGCTTAGCAGTGGACCGATACAAGATATCGTAGCGGTACTGCGAGAGGAAAATAGACCAGCGAATGAATTTCTGCGCTGTACGTGGAGGTACAGGCTTGGTCGGATGAAAAAGCGATGTCAAAGGTTTGTGGTATGTGATGATGGTAAAGTGACGACCATACAAGAAATCATGGAACTTAGTAACACCAAACACGAGAGCCAAAGCTTCTTTCTCTATCTGTGAATAATTTCTTTGCGCAGACGAGAGCAATTTGGACGCAAAGGCAATAGGGCGATCATGGGAGCCAACTTTGTGCGCAAGCACAGCACCGATCCCGAAATCCGATGCATCTACCATCAACAAAAGGGGTTTCTGGGGATCGAATGGCGTAAGGCAAGTATTAGAAAGCAACGCCGATTTCAACTGGCGAAAGGCGCGTTCGCATTCCGTCGTCCAGACGAACGGAACACCTGTACGGCGTAAGCGATGAAGCGGAGCTGAAATGAAAGAGGCATTGCGCACATTCACTTACACCTTGTGATTCTATATAGTTCAATGTTCGTGCGACCTCATCACGCAATGCGTGGGGAACATTGCGCGCTCTGAAAAATTTCGGTTGCGCGTTTACTTTCAGTTCCAAATGTGCTTCATAGTTTTTAGCGCAACCTAAGCCCGGTGCAAAAATGTCTGCAACTTCTTCACATACACTAGAACCACTGTCTGTAGGCACAGTTTGATTCACTGATAGCACCTGATTTACAATAGGCATGTTAAACAACTGAAATAAATCTAAACCAAACAAGTTCATTGCAGAAGAAGAACGATGAACATAAAATGACACAAGTTTTGTTTGTCCTTTATATGTTGCAAAAAGAGTGCACTGTCCTAACACAGGAAGTGTCTGTCTGGAATATGTGGTTAGCTTAACATTTGCGGAACGCAACGGAGGTTTGCCCAGTTGTTTGTACGTGTCGTGATTGAGCAATGAAACTGCAGCTCCGGTATCGAGCTGGAATGGTATCACTTTGCCTTCAAAGTCTGAGTCCACAAAAAGTTTATTGTCCTGCTGACGACAAGTGCGACTGTCTCGTGCAATTTGAACAGACACTGGTACAGAATCACTTGCTAATCGACGTGATTTCCGGCGACGTCGACGCACAGTTTTTGTGGGACGAACACAGGCACTGTTAGAGAAAGTGTCACTGGACGAAGTGGAATTAACGACATGAATGTCCTTGGGTGAAGGTCCACGAGCCTGAGTGTCCTTGGTTCGATTCCGGCGCGAAGCAAAGGGCCTGGAATGATTAAGATTGTCTGATCGGAGCTTTTTCTGGCAAACACTTTGAACATGTCCTTTCTTATTGCAGAAAAAGCAAATAGCTTGGCGTGACGGGCAATGTTCACGCGAATGTCTAGTAGCACACCGCGGGCATGATTGCACTGCATTTGTGTGCTGGCGCGGCACACCTGGCTTAGCGCGCGGCGGCAGCTGTGCGGACGTACGCGAGGGCAGTTGACCGGGCCGCGTAGCGCGAGCGCGCCCGGCGGGCCGGTTAATGTTACACACAGCTGGCGAAGTTTCAAAAGATTCCTGAGCACATTCAGGTGTGTCTTGTCTATCCAATATGTCTATCACTTGTTGAAGGGAGGGATTAACTAGTTTCAAAATTTGCTCCCGTATGCGAACATCAGAAACGTTCTGTGCAATTGCATCACGCACCATTGTATCTGAATAAGAAAGACCACAGTCACAGTCAAAGGCACAGTCCCTAGTAAGTCCTTGCAATGTTGCTACCCACTCCCTATTAGTTTGACCGGCCGTACGCTTTGTACAAAAAAACGTATACCGCTTTGCAATCACATTAACTGTTTCTTTGAAATAGACATCTAATGCAGACAAAATTTCCTCGTAGGACAGAGTTGCTACGTCGCGTCGGGGAAACAATTTCACTATCACACGGTATGTGGACACAAGAAAGCAAAAACGGCTGCCGCTCATTACCTTGAATTCTGTAGGCGGCGAGGTGGAAGGCGAATTGACGGGACCACTCTTGCCAGGACTCGTGGGTTGCATCAAAGGGTCGGAATTGAGGTGCAACAGCATGTTGTGGCTGCGGTAGCGATGAAGCGGCGGCGGCCGCATCGGTGTGCAGCGCACGTTGACCCTGGACGAGCTGTCCAAGAGCATCCAATAACGCTTGCGTCTGCTGATTCTGCAAGCGATAAAATTCGGACAGTACATCTGGAGATTGTGGCAAAGCCATGACACAAATAAATGTAAGCAAAGTAAAACACAAGATCCTTTGTAGACTCGTCGCCAATCTGTAGTGACGTAACAAGACTGTTACGCCACTTGAGGTAGCCGATTGAAAGAAAGGCACGCGTACACACACGCCGACTGGCGTCAATTCTGGAACAGGATAACTATTGAATGGTAGCCAGAAAAGTACGTAGCTGCTTTATACTTAACTTTTATTATGTGATGAATACAGCGTTCTTCTTGAGACATTTATACTATAACTCTCAAAGTAGGTAAGGCTAATGGCGCCTTGCTAGGTCGTAGCCATGGACTTAGCAGAAGGCTATTCTAACTGGCTCTCGGCAAATGAGAGGAAGGCTTCGTCCATATGGTCGCTAGCAATGTCCTCGTACAACTCGGGCGAGTGCCCTATCGTATCTCGAGACCTGCCTTGTGGTGGCGCTAGGTCTGCGATCACACAGTGGCGACACGCGGGTCCGACATGTACTAAATGGACCGCGGCCGATTTAATCTACCACCTAGCAAGTGTGGTGTCTGGCGGTGACACCACATCTTAATCAAAAAGCCTCAGTTAAAGTGAGAGGAGAAAGTACAAACTGGATCGGACTAGGAAAAGGAGTAAGACAAGGATGCTGTCTATCACCTAACGTTTTCAATCTCTACTTGGAAAATATGATTGCCCAATGCACATTAGATGAAAAAGGAGTAGAAATTGAAGAAGAGTAGGGTGTTTGAGGTTTGCTGATGACATGGTCCTTCTAGCCACAGGGGAAAAACAATTACAGGATTTAGCGGACACCATTGACGCCATTATGGAATGAAAATTAACACAAAGAAAACAAAAGTATTGGCACTAGGAGAAAATAAAGAAATAAAAATTATGCTGAATGGAGAAATATTAGAACAGGTGCTACATTTTAAGTATCTTGGAAGAAGGATAGACACCGAATGGAAGTGCACTACAGAAATGAAAACAAGGATAGCAATGGTAAAAGAGGCATTTTATAAGAAAAGGAGAGTTTTCTGCAGCAGTGTGGACAGAGAACTGAGGAAAAGATAAAATGTTTTGTACGGAGTGTTCTTCTGTATGGCCTGAAACATGGGTTTTCAGGAATAAAGATCGAGAAAAGCTGGAGGCTTCTGAGATGTGGACATGGCGGAGTATGGAAAGAATAAGTTGGATGGACAGAGTAATAAATGAAGAGGTACTGAGATGAGTGGGAGAGAAAAGACAGTTGCTAGATGTAATAAAGAGAAGGAAAAGAAATTGGATTGGGCATATATTAATAAAGAATGACGGACTGATAAAAACAGTTGTAGAAGGTTATGTAGAAGGGAAAAGGAAGCAAGGAAGGAGGAGATTTCAGATACTGGATGACGTAATGGACGGTACAACATACAGCAGCCGTAAGAAGGAGGCAATGGATCGCAGAAAATGGAGATGCAAAGGACCTGCTAATATAGCAAAAAACTGATGGTGATGGAGGCATAAAGAGAGTCGCTTTTCCCTCTCTGTATTTACGAGTGTAACAGGGAAGAAAATGACTAGTGATGGGTGCAAGGCAACTTCCACCATGCACCATATTGCGACTTGTGTGGAGTTTTAGATGTACATCTGCAGCTACACCAATACTCCGCGTGACACCCGGCGGTGTGTGGCGGAGGGTTCTTCAAGCATCACTAAGTGACAGTCTCTTTAGTGGGCTTGTCGCTTTGTCTAGGTGTTCTGCAAACAAAACACAGTCTTCCCTACAAGATTTTCTATTTGATCGTTCCTATTTAAGTTGGCCCTAATTGTAATACCTTGGCATTTAGCTTAAACGGCACCCTTTCGATTTGTGTGACTCATCGAGTAAAAGAAATTTAACGGGTTCCTTCTAGTTCTCCTGTGGATGACATAACACTTTTCATTATTTAGAATCAAGTGCCACTTTACGCAGCGCGGCGGTACACTCTCTAAATCATTTTGCTATTGCTTTGATCTTCTGATGACTTTACTAGATGGTAAAAGACAGCATCATCTGCAAACAATGGTTGTTCAGATTGCCTCCTAGATCGTTTTTATAGATTAGGAACAGCACAATGACTACAACACTTCCTTGGGGAAGGGCAGATACCACGTTTGTTTTACTCGACGACTTTCGCGAGCTCTCACCAGGCAGACAGGAATACGGCGGTCATCCGGATGAGAGGCGTCACGCCACGCTTCCCGTGGTTTGGCCGTCCTGCGGCAGACTTCCGCTGCGCCCGCCGTCATATTGAGCGCGCGCTCCCTGCGGCGCGCACTGCTTCTGTTTGCTCCCCAGTGTCGACAGCGGACAATGCAGCCGGCGGGCGTAATTGCCACAATGGCAGCTCTGATTGCAGCAAACGGGACCTCCTCGGTGCTGGATTGCTTCTGTTGGCACATGGACAAACGCTCGGATCTCAGTATCAGTGAATTTGTGCTATGGTCGCGCTACTGTCTCGATACCAGTAAGTGCTTTTTCGTGCTGTACGGATTCATAAGACGTTATGCACTGTCCACTTATCAAACACTCACAGGCGGCTTGGCTTACATATGCTGTTATTAAAAATTATACGTTTTCTGCCTGACAGTGAAGGACTGCGTTTATTATGAGGACGCTCAGCCAGGTATCGGCTCTTAAGGAATACGTATAGAAATGACATTGGTGTAACGGGGTGACGAGAACTGAAGGAAAGTGATGGCATGCAACCGAATGCGAAACAGCCTGTCGTGGAGCTTATCGTAAAACTGGCTGTCCTTTAAGGCGTTGCTGCAGGTAGTGTTATAATATGTTTCATACACACAGAATAGACAGATATCTGGAGGTACTATTCATCGGGTGGTTCCAGGTGGTACGAACTGCTATGTCACACACTTTCCAGGAGCGGTAGCTTGTTCTTTAGGAGTATGATTTCTATGCGCAGCCTAGGAATCAAGAAAAAACACCTATTTTGACGAGCTATTGGCCAAAAGCAGTGATCATACAATAGCTGTAGTTCTCTTACGTCTGTTCTCTTACTCTTGTTTGCTGTGACGTAAATATTCCCTACGGCCCCTGCCAAAATTACACACACGAGAAAGAATCAAAGGACGCAGAGCAATAAATAGCGTTCCAGCCGATTTACCATCTGGTTAATCAGTCGGCATAACTGTATACGAATGCGAATTGATAATAGATGATATTGACTGATCTCTCTTGGTACCTCTAATTTCCAGGGTCCCTTTCATGTACGTTTCCTCTTCAAATGCCGATTGGCTGCAGTTGAAAACAAATTCGTTACACAACGACGGGGCAAATTTCCTTATCTCATCTACAAATATTTCGGTCGATCCTGTAGTTTGCTGTGCATCGTCAAGTTGACGCTTTCTTCGAAATTTCATTATCTCACGTCTCACACTTCTGTAGCACTGTTTGACGTCATGCAAGCATCCACTGCTTCTCTTGAAATCTCTATAATGTATGTCGAGCATCCTTGAAACGCGCAAATACCAGTTTTTTGGACAAGTGCGCCTTGTCCTCCTTTGGTTGTCAGTAGTTTTCCTTAGACACTAACGGTCATATTTCTGCTGACTTGTTCAAAATATGTTCGTAATTGTTCTTTTGCTATGCTGTCTGCGATTTTCCAAGTACGTAATTATGTTTAGTATCCGCTCCTTGGACAACGACTGTCCTTCACTACGTTTGACTGGAAACTGGAGCTGCGGCCCTCTGTCCGACAACGACGATGAACTACAGCACACCTGTTTCAGTACAACTTTCTAGTGCCGTGCACGTATCGCCATCACTGCACTCCCCTTGTACATTGTTCGCACGACACCACGCATTCCGCTGACTCATGCGCCACTCCTTTCTCACTCAACGAAATTTCTTGAGTTCCTTTCTGATCAAATCTCGACTTTGGCTACTGTTACTGAAGATATAACGCAATGTTTGCTTTGTTTATCGTTGCCATTGGTCTGCTTTGTAACAACAGCACTAGCACTGTAGCACTGTCGTGAGTTACTCGTCGACTAAGCAGTTCAGCCACGCTCCGTAGCCTCGTGCTGTCGACATCATTTGACAGCTCCAGTCCCGCCCCCTGTTGGCATCTGCAGCCAGTGTTGTGTTAGCAACGTGGGCAATATGTGGGGCGCCGAATGCTGTCACATCTGACATGCAAGTGCATGTCCAGCTTGTGTCTTTACCCGTAGCTTACAGCAAACATGGAAAATAAAATGGGTTATTGGTAGGAGTGAAGCAGGAAATGCAAATGTTGCTTTTACAAACATTTACAATAAAAGAGCTGCAGGATGCCTTACTTCAGCTTTTTCATCTTTGCTTTACCTCGAGCTGAGGCAGCGGCTTTTGTACTTCATAGTTCCCTTCGAAGCTATAAGGTGTGTCATCTAGAGAGATGTACCCCCGCAATCCCATTCCTCTACAGTAATTTTTGTTTTGTGCTGAGATTCTCTTTTCCGCCAGTGTATTTCTAGCGACCTTTGCCCTCGCTCCTCTCTGCTGAAGGAACGATCATTAACTTCCGCACGGAGGTTCAGAAGAGAAAGTGAACCTTGGCAATCCCGGGTAATGCTTTCAGTCATACACTTGCTATTTGAACAAGATAAAATATCACACGATAAAAACTAAAGATGAAGAAAAAATGAACTCATACGAGGCAGAATCGAAGTACGATTGTTTCATTACATATATTTATAATCTGCACAACCAGCTCTTTTCTGGGGCTTGTAGAGTTTTCAGACTTTAGAGGTTCCAGGCTGTGGCTGGAGTGTGTTCCCACAGCCGGAGAACGCGAGTGGTCCGCGGCGCGAGTCGCCCAGTGCGGGGGTGGGGCCCGTGGCCCGCTGCGTGGGAGGCCGGCCTGCCTGCAGCCAGACACACAGGTCGGGGAGTACGTGGAGGAGGCACGCCAGTCGGCCGTAAACACACTTAATGGTAACAGGGGTAGTTTCCTTTCGTTACAGAATTTGTCAGGGAAAATCGCTCAGTCATTGCCGTAACTGTGGCATTATTCCAGTACCGGAAGCTTCAAGTATCGTTACACAGTTGACGGGGACAGGCTCTCGCGAGAATACATCGCAGGTTACGGAGAGCGCCAAGTGAGTCAGTCGGCCCTCAGACACGACGAGGCGGAGGTCTCCGTGTTGGGTCAGGAGCGGGGACTTCCCTCTGTACGAGTCAATTACGTTCATTGATATCAGGTGTGCATTACTCGAACGTTCGCAGTGGTTAATTACAATAGGCATACAGCAATGGCATCCCGATTTTTCGGTTAACAGTAGCAGTTGCCCACAGTCCCATCAGAAGCAACTGTTTGTATGTTTACAGCCCGGTAGCCACACCGACGGCGAGAGACGTCTTCAGAATTAGCAGTCTCACTGGGCAGGTACGGAACTTTCAGAATGTTTACCGGCGAGGTCAGCTCACCGCCGAGGTAGCCTCTGCTGGGCTGCCTTAGCGAAGCGGATCTGACGAGTGTAGCTGCGCGGCCTAACCGTCTGTTCCTTCACAGAGACATTACGCTTTCTTCTTTCCTTTTGCTTCATTTTGCAGTCTAACTCACTGCGGGTTTTATCGCGCATTTGCTCAAAAGGTCGTGAGTCCCTCGTGAGGGAATGAGCAGGCAGAATATCTTTTGTGTGTCCAGAGATTCTGCCGTAACCTTTCTGGCAGGTAAGAACAGATCAGCGCTTTTTAGTGCAAAGCCACTCTCTGCCACTCAGTGCCTTCATTGCTGCTTTATCTGCGGCGAGGAACCGTATGTCAACCGCACTTGCATATCGGTCGACAATTTAAGTTCGATTATTTCTAAAATGATCTCAACATTTGATGAGTACTTAGCTATTACATTTGTTTTCTCCCTGCTCCGTAAGCGCTGAACGTTCGCACACAAGTACAAAGGGACAGAAGTGCAACTACTGCCTCGGAAGTGTACAGAACAACGTATGGCAGCGCCTCTGCTACTTGCCTAACGAGATACCCTGGGTAAACACGGCTACAGCTAAGAGGAAAATACAGCTCAGAGGCGGATCCCAGAGATTAAAGCGAGAGGAGAGTGGTATGCCGACTACATCATTGGGAATTCCAGATCTTCTGGCTGCAGTTATTTGACTGTGACGCAGTACTTGGCAGGTAAACTGTGATGAGACAGGCTAAGTGTGCGGCGCTCCAGGAGAGGAGAGTACAGAATGCCCGGGGTCGTTATTCACGGCCCAGCGTGGACTGGAGATCTGAAGTCACCAGGAAAGGCTCCCACCGGTTGCCGCTCCAGTCCGGAGCGCCCTGCCGCCTGCAGCCCAGCTGCCTCTCGGCCAGCCTGGAGTCTCCTCTCCAGCCCCGCACTGCCAGCTCTGACACCAACGTGAGACTGTATCTGCTCTGGCCTTCTGCTAAGATCTATGAGCACGGGTCCATATGTCTTATTCCCAATCTCGCCAATCAAACCAGTTAACGATAAGTGTGATTTTCACTTAAATATTACTGTCTGCGCCATCGCACGTTCCTGTGGTAGCGGTGCTAACTCTGTCAGGCTGGGGCAGAACAGCATGGCTGACATGCGACATTAAATTATTTTGTTGAAAGGATGTCGAAAGTATCGCAAGCGAGCTGTCTCAAGGACTCAGAAATGCAACAGCTGCTATCAGTGTAACCTGTTACGTATTGTGTACCGAGTGGCTCCCCGTGAGATGGGCGAGAGTGCAACGTGGCATTCTCCGCTCTGCTCAGGGCCTCGATGCACGGATCGTCCACACCGATGCTGCAGTCAGAACTTGGGCTCATACGGAATGACGGCACAGTGTCCAGTGTTGTACTGTCGGCGCAGCTCTTCCCGCTTCCTCGTCAAGGGGAGCCGCAGCAGTGGCCGCCGTGCTGACAGTCAGCTGACTTGTTGACCTTTTGCTTGTAAAAGTGTGCAGCACACCTCACGCCGTGTCGATTATCGTTGGCTGCAGCTCTCTTAGTGTTTCAGTAGCTGCTAGTACTGATGTGCATATGAGTAGCCCAGGGAAGCTCGTGAGTCAGAGTGCAGACCTCGAGGTGACTGAAGAACGTTTTGCAGTTTCGTCACCGGAGCTCGCAAAGTGCGACAGCCTGGAGCAGCCGTCCCCCGCGTGGTCAGCTGCGCAGCGCCTGGCAGACCGCCTCAGGGACTCCGGACTGTCGCCACCGCCAGCAGGTGGAGCGGAGGAGGGAGGGGGGTGCGCCGGCGCCCTGGCGCAGATCCGCCGCCTCACGTGGGACGAATCCTGGGAACTCGTCAAGGAGGTCGACTGCCGGCTCGCTGACGACTGTATCGACTCCCGCTGTGTACCGAGGTATGTAGACCACTCGATGCCATTACTACTAACTGTACAACTAATTCTTTCTCCTCTCCTTAAATTTATTCTCAATACTGTCACCTACTTTTCCTATTTTGCGATACTAACTATATGTCAATAAGGGCACGTTAGTGAGACCCAAAGAGGAAGCGCGCTAATACCTTCTGCCGCCGCCTCTTCTGTTGACACTTTCCACCGAGCAGTCAATGGAATGTGCCTCGTGGCATACGTCTCTCTCCGCTCGCTGTCTCCGCATATCGCTACAGCAGACAGTAAATAATCTGATGATGACAGTCAAAGACTGAAAGCGGTAACTAACAATAAAAGCTTTTCATCGAGACTGCTTGCCTTACTAAAATTGAATTTATATTCCTATTTCCCAACCGTATTATCAAAAATCAATAAAAGTATAGCGTCGTTTGAGATGACAACAGCTGTAGCTCGATATCGTTGTTAGTTGTAAATTAGTTCAAAAGTGAACAATAAACACTGCAAGTGGCTAAATTAATTACTTTTCGAAACAAGCAATTATAGAGTCAACACCCTGCACCACCGGATTACAGTAATACTCCACAATATTTGCTGTATATACGTAATTAAAATCTCTAACAAGGCAGCAGTCAGCAACAGTAAAATTATGGAAGCCATAGGAATCGAACAGCCAACCAGTGGCACGTCAGATGTTTATTCACAGTTTTACCTTGCTTTACTGTTCATTAAGCCACGTGGCTATACCTTAGCATTTATATGGGTCATTTTAGTGTTGACTGAGCTTTATGACCTGTTTTCTCTTTTCACACAATAAGTTTACACACGTTACTACTTCTTCCAAGGAAGAAATGTTTATATCTGTTTAAACCTAGGTAAGGATTCGAATAAACTTGTGAAGTACAACGTCACATGCAAGCCAACTTTTGCTCCAAGCATCATGAAATGGCATCACGGTATTGCCGCCTCTAGCCTCGAAGACTTCGTCAACTCGGCGGGGAAGAGAGTTCCGAAAGTTTCTTCAGATACGCAGCATCTGCCCGAGGCCTCCCACTGCTGCATCAGATCCCGCAGAGTTACCAGTGTGTGGGGATGTCGGCTGCCACTTCTCAGCTGCTGTTCCAGACAGTACCGTACAACGTCTACGGCTCTGAGACCGGGATGTCTAGCGGTCGCCTCGATGTGCTGTAGGGCGCCTGAGTGTTCGTGAAACCGGGAGTGTATGCTCGCAGCCCTGGGAACACGACTGTGTGTGTCATCTTCTACAACGCAAGTGTCCAGAGAATAGGGCATCACTTCGTGACCGAGAAAGTTGAAATAAACGTGCTGGTTCAGGTTCACATTAACCTTGGTGACTGAATCCAAGTCACGGTGACAGAAACACCCCTATGACAGCATAGAACCACCAGTGGCTTGAACTGCATCCTCTCTAGGCCGTCGGTCCCATTGCCACCTCCATAATTTCAGAAGAGGCGAAATCGCGCGACTCGTGTGACGCACCTCCACCCAGCCACTGTCCGTCTCTGTGTGGTTTGGCCCACTCAAGACGCGCAGCTGTGTGTGTCTGTGTGAGCGGCGGTCGCTGACTCCAAATGTCGAGTCTGTGCAGCCGCCTTCCGAACGATTGCTAGGCAGTTGGTTCAGATGGAGCTGCTTTGCCAGGCATTGGCAATTTGCGTCTCGTTTCAAACCGACCGCCAGTCACTTGGAGTGACACTCGTCAACAGCCCTGTCGGCTAGGATCTTTTTACGCCACTGCCTCACATCACTACGACTGGTTCACCATTCGTTGCAGATAATTGGACAGTCCACATTGATAGACCAACAGATCGTGTAACTTTACTAGTGGTGTGGTCGTGGACATGACGAAACGCAAAAATTCCTTTCTGCCAATTCTCGACATCTCCACGTCGACGCAGGTGACCGCCCTGATCCCACGCGAGCGACTGGCACGTACACACCGCGATTGTCACCTCACCGTCACCACTGACGTCAGCGGTGGAGCGTCACGTGACCGCCTGTTCCTCCCCTGCAGCACGGCTTCCAGCCCTCCAAAGCGACCTCTGTGGTCAATTAAGTGGAGGCATTTCGTCTGATGAGATTAGTTCATGCTTTCCAGAAGTTCTGCGTTTTGTACACTTTTAGTCAACACTTAATTCGTCTATGATAAGCATCAAGTGGGAAATAACTTTGTAGTTGGCGACTTCAAGCACACTTTGTTCGTTTTTAATTTCACTCATAAATGGTGTACCATAATCGGTGGATTACTTTCATTCTACAAAAGACATATCGTTTTACGATCGCCACCCTAGTGTTGTTATTGCTGTTAGAGGCATATGTGTACTGTTCACTGAACATACGCAAATTTCCAATTTAGTTCCTCATTTGCATATAACGCCATTTTAATATCATAAAGGAAAACGTTCCTGATGTTCTGCAACTACTATTTACATAATCACGGACTAGGATTCATATTCTTATGCTGAGATATGATGGGTTGCGATTAATTTCGTAACATCTGCACAACATTGGGAAAATGTTTCCTTTTTGACATTATTTTCATGCTCTGTCGATCATCGAACGATAATTCATTTACTTAGTGTCATTTTCTGTCAAATATGGTGATGTCTCCGTCATACACACATGAAAAAAGTTTTGCATCACCCCAGTTCCCCTGAACTGCTGAAGATAGACGTTGATTGTGGATATTATATCACAGTTACATTCCCTTCGACTGTTCAGAGATGTCACTAAACCCGCCCAAAGACGTAAACAACCGTCCATGAGCAGCGCTTATGACACGGAAGGGATCCGACAGTTCCAGTCGTTCCACCAGGAAGGAGGTATACGGCTGGTGTTGTCTGTAGTTCAACCATGCATATACGGTCAATACCGCGGTTCGATCGCGTCCGCATTGTTACTTTGTGCCAGGAAGGGTTCTGAACAGGAGAAGTGTCCAGGCTTCTTGGAGTGAACCAAAGCGATGTTGTTCGGACATGGAGGAGATAAACAGAGACAGGAACTGCAAACCACATGCCTCGCTCAGGCCGCCCAAGGGCTACTACTACTTCAGTGGATAACCGCTACCTACGGATTATGGCTCGGAGAAACCCTGAAAGCAACGCCACTATGTTGAATAACGCTTTTCGTGCAGCCACAGGACGTCCTGTTACAACTGAAACTGTGCGCAATCGGCTGCATAATGCGCAACTTCACCCCCGACGTCTGTGGCGAAGTCCATCTTTGGGACCACGACACCGTGCAGCGTGGTACGTGACCCACCAACCAATCTTAGGGATCTACGCCGATTCACCGTTGAGCAGTGAGACAATATGGACCAACAGTGCCACGACGAATACAGGCAAGCGCCAATGCCAGAGGACGTGCTACTGGGTATTAGAGGTACCAGTGTGTACAGCATCTGGACCGTCACCTCTGAAGGTCTCGCTGTATGGTGGAACAACGTGCAACGTGTGGTTTTCTTGACCAACAAAAAGGGCCGAAATGATGTTTATATTGATATCTATTCCAATTTTCTGTACAGGTTCCGGAACTCTCGGAACCGAGGTGATGCAATCTATTCTTTGATGTGTGTATTAAGTAGTGAAGTACATCTCAACATATCCATATCTTACTAAGCGAGCTAATAAGATTGCTGAAACGTTGACCTGTCACATTCAAAAGGGTAATTAGATTAGGAAGGAACACTCTAAAGCAGTAGATGAGTTGTCCTATTCAGGCAGCAACATAATTGTTTGCAGCCGAAGTAGACAGGACATAAAACACAGACTGGCTAGGGCTTGGAAAACGTCTCCGGAAAAGAGTAATTGTTTTGCTGTTTAACATAAATTTGACCTTTACGCTGTCATTTCTTAAGGTACTTGTCACGAGTGTAGTCTTGTATGGAAGTGAAACATGGATGGTAAGCAGCTGACACAAGAAGAGAATATGAGGTACTGAGATGTAGTGCTAGAGCAAACTGCCGAAGAATAGGTGTTTAGATGGTTTAATTATGAGAAGATACTGAATCGAATTAGAGACAGTAAAAAAAATGCCACAACTTGACTGAAAGAAGGGATCAGTTGACAGAACACCTCCTGGGACGTCAGCGAATCGTCCGTTTGGTAATGGAGAAGTAGTGTGGGGAGAAAAACTTGTAGAGGGACACCGAGTGCTGAGTACAGCAAACAGGTTCAGACGAATGCAGGCTGCAGTAGTGGAGGGGCTCGCACAGGATACTGTAGCATCGAGAGCGGCATCAAACCGGTCTTCGAACTAACAATGACAGCGACAAATAACTGCGACAATTGTAATGATAACAGAAACAACTTTATTTCTCACTAATCTGAAATCTGAATCTTGCTGACAGATGGAAACTGTGTGTCAGGCCGGCACTCAAACCCAGTCCTCCTCCTTCTGCGGACACTTCTCACACCAACCGTAGTATCGAGATATGAACAACAATGTGGGCATTGTCGGTCCGCCTCGATGCAAAATATTTTTGTTGTTCATTTATTTATTTATTCATTGCCCATGTTAGTTTCAGAGACAAATATCGC
This sequence comes from Schistocerca serialis cubense, assembly GCF_023864345.2. Taxonomy (NCBI): domain Eukaryota; kingdom Metazoa; phylum Arthropoda; class Insecta; order Orthoptera; family Acrididae; genus Schistocerca; species Schistocerca serialis. The sequence goes on from NC_064648.1 coordinate 106,414,179, forward strand.
CATCAATGTAAAACATGCAGAAAATAGCACAGCTATAAAACGGTGTAAAACGTTATTACATGTTTACTGTTTGTTTTTTAAATATTGTGTTCTGTGGGTACTTTCATAATAGCTTATTTATTATACATTAAAAGCGTGGTTTTAAGAATCTTGTTGGTGTTTGGGGCATATTTTCTGTGTTTTTCTGTTGCCGTTTTTCTCAACATAAATCACGTCATTTGCAACTGTGTGAGCGACTATTAGTAAACAAATACGAAAACGTGAACTTACCTATGTCAGCGTTATGCAGTTGGGATTACGGTAGTGTTGTGGATACAGTTTTGGTGTATACTAGGTTGTTACATAGTTTCTCGTGTACTCATGTTCGCTGGACGGCTTGCAGCTAGTTCTATACACAGAAAAAGATAACCGTCGCACTTCTTTCATAAATCATAAAGTTACGCCAACTTGCCGCTGGCGTGTCTCGTGAGAAATGTATCACACGTTGGAAGAAGGTTATGAAAATTAATGCGCGAGTTCTGACGACTTCCGTTCCTCATTTATGTGTCTCTGTCTGATGGGCGAGTGGTTCTTTTGCAAGTGTGTGCTTTCTGTTGTGTGTCGTGCGTCAGTTCTCTCAGAGCAGTGAGGATTGTGTCGTTGAAAAGTGTTTTTTCTTCGTTTATTACGTTTTTCCCTTCCACTATTGCTTTTTGTATGTGATAATTTTCTTCTGTTGTTGATATAAACAGAAAAACTTCTGGGATAGAATAAAATGACCAACCTAAGTGATTATCCAACACAAAGATATCAAAGAAACCCAAAGACATTAATAAAAAGCATCACATGCATCCTCACACAGAACCAGACAAAAAGAATGATACAAAGGAATCCTAAAGCTCCACTATCAACAGGCCGCCACAAACTTCTCATTCTAGTCAGGCCAGCGGTGGACTTCAGAGAGACAGATGTCCACATCCCTAGAGAAATCATACACATACACAAACAACAGAATCTTCAAAACCCCATAAGACATAATAGAGAAAATTAAGAAGATCCCCCCAACAGCAAAACTTGTATCTTCTGACATTACATCCATGTACACATACTCACAGAAGAAACTATAAACACTATAGAACAACAGCTAAAGTACAAGAAATTCCCAGAAAGACAAATAAATGAAATCTCATCCATTCTTAGTCTAATCACTGAACAAAACTACTTTAATTTCAGCAACAACTTCTGTTTGCAAAAAGAGGGGCTATCCATGGGATATCCCCTCAGTGCGAAATCAGTAGGCATATTCTTGGATCGTATAGAGAACACAATAGTGAACAACTTTTTAAAACAAGATGAGTACAAAATAATTGTCTGGTACAGATATGAGGATGACATAATTCTCTTATACATGAAACACAAAACAGTTGAAGAGCTACACAGTAACATCAACACAGTACTACCTCAGTCCCACTTCACAAAGGAAAGAGAAAAACAACAAGAATCTAAATTTCTTGAATCTCACAGTTACAAGAAACAAGCACCAACATTATTTTTCCATCTTCAGAAAACCTACATCCACAACCACTGCTACCCATATCTCATCCAACCACCATACATTCAGTAAATATGTCAGCTTTGGACCCATGCTCCACAAGATAAAAACAGAACACGTCTTAAACTGAAGAGTACACACAGGAACTAAATATAATCAAACACGGCCACCCGGAGTGGACGAGCGGTTCTAGGCGCTACAGTCTGGAACCACGCGACCGCTACGGTCGCAGGTTCGAATCCTGCATCGGGCATGGATGTGTGTGATGTCATTAGGTTAGTTAGGTTTACGTAGTTCTAAGTTCAAGGGGACTGATGATCACAGCAGTTAAGTCCCATAGTGCTCAGAGCCATTTGAACCATTTATAATCAAACAAATTGCTGTTGAAAATGACTATAAAACAGATATCATAAACAAGCTCAACAGCAAGGTAAATATGAAACATAAAAATAGTGGCCACCCACTCAAAAGCACAAGAAAAGAATCTGAAAACCCACAGGCCAAACACACAGACAACAGAGCAGACCACATCACTTCAGGAAACGGAAACATATGGTACACACTGACATACAGTAATAAAATATCACATAGAACTGGAAACATCTTGAAAAAGCAAGGGATCCCAATAACATTCTAAACAAACATCATAGTTCATAAAAGACTAAGACCAGACAAAAGAATCTCAGAAAAATTCAGCATGCTGGAATATACCAGCTCACATGTAACTGCTGTCAAGCCTAACCCATAGGAGAAACAATCAAAAATATCCGAACGAAGTACACAGAGTCCTAAAAAGTGACAGCACACATTCCACTTTCGCAAGACACCCAATGAACAAAAACTGTACCTCTACTAATATCGAAAGTGATCTACACATAACAGAATGCACACACACACAAAAAGACATAAACGAAGAACAGAAGTCGTCAGAAATTCCGCTACAATTTTATGGTGTCCTTGTAACATGCGATACATTTCTCGCGACACATGCTAATGGCAAGATGGCGTAATATTTTGGATTATGAACGAAGTGCGAAACTTACGTTTTTCTATGTGTAAAATTAGCTGAAAGCCTTGCCACGAACGTAAGTACACGAGAAACTATGTAACAACCGAGTACCATCAAAATTGTATCCACAACACTACGGCAATCCCAACTGTATGACGCTGACATACATAAGTTAATGTTTTTGTATTTGTTTAGTAATAGCCGCTCATACAGTTGCAGATGACATAACCTATGCCGCGAAAAACGGCAACAGAGGCACACAGAAAATATGCCCCAAACAACAACAACAGTCTTAAAACCATGCCATACTGTATAATAAATAAGGTATTATGAAAGTACTCACGGAAAACAGTATTTATAAAACAAACAGTACACATATAATAATGTTTTACAGTATTTTATAACTCTGCTATTCTCTGCACGTTTTAGATATAAAGACCCCATGACCAATTAATGAAGGCGACATTTGTCGCTGAAACTAGATTGAGGAATAAATAACTAAACAACAAAATCGTTTTGCATCCAGAAGGACTCAGAGTTCCCCTTTTTTTTTGTATGCAAACACCATCTGGAAGAGTTCCAAATAAAATTATTCTATGGAGACATGATTCACGACTTGTACTCACAGCTTCAGTTTTGACATTTTCTTTTCTCCGGCACCTCGTTCTCGGAATGATAAGACGTCAGCCACGGCATTTTGGTATGCATGTTCCTGTCTTGGAAGAGGCGTATCAAGAGCTGGAAAGAAGACAGGACGACAGGCAACTCCTATGGATAGCTAAAGCAAGAGATAAAGCGACCAAGGACATAACATCAGTGAGGCCGATAAAGGATAAATCAGGTGTAGTATTATACGACCTTGAGAAAATCCTGAATAGGTGGTGGGAGTACTTTCAAAGGCTATTGAATGAGGAAAATGTATGAGAGAAGTATGAGTATGGAGATATAAATGAAAGGGTGACCCAAAGTATAAGTAGGAAAGAAATCCAACATGCGATGAAGAAAATGAAAAACGGGAGGCCCTAGGAGCTGACCAAATCCCAATAGAAGCATGCAGAAGTCTGGAAGAACAGGGTACTGATATTCTCTGGGATCTAATGCAGAACATCTGGAAAGGAGAAAGAACGCCGCATGTGTGGAGAAGCAGTATGCTTCTATATAAGGGCAATTATAGAGGGATAAAAGTGATGTCCCACACAATGAAGATCTTGGAAAGGATATTTGAGAACAGGGTGCGTCTAGAAACCGACGTATGTAAAGAACAGTTTGGATTTGTGCCGGGAAGAGGAAAAACCAACAAAGGATGCGAAAAATCTATATATTAACCTGCAAGGAGAACAACTGATGATCAAGAAATTTAAATACCTAGGCTCATACATAAAAAGTAATGGAGGACTGGAGGTCGAAATACAGCAGAGGATAAATAGTTATGGATGAACTGGAGGAAACTGAGCTGAGTACTGTGTGATAAGAAGGTTAGCTGCAGCATGAAAGGAAAGTTTTAAAAGTCTGTGGTGAGGCCTGCAATGCTGTATAGTGCAACAACTTGCCCAATTACAAAAGTCCACGAGAAAAAGATGGAAGTGGCTGAAATGAGAATGATAAGGTGGATGAGTGGGGTGACACGAAAGGATAGACTAAGGAAAGCGTACACCAGAGGAACAGTGAAAGTGGAGCCCATAGGGAAGAAGATCCAAGAAAGTAGTTTGAGATGGTATTTACACGTGCAGGGAGAAGAGTTGGACCTAGAAATCGAAAAATCAAGGAGAAGAGGAAGACCCAAACTGAGGTGGAAAGACAAGGTAGCAGGAGACCTACGGGAGAAAAGATAGAGAAGAAGCACTGGATAGGAATTTATGGAAGAGAAGGATCCAGCAAAACACCGCCGACCCCACATGACGCGGGAAAAGGCTGATATGACGATTATGAGGATGACGATGATGTTCCTGTTATTTCTTTGGAATGATTTGGGCAAACAGTAGCAAGCGTAAGTCACAATAGACGGATCAGGCATCCTTGTTTGACAAACAGTTCACGAGCTTTTCAAATCGCTGCTTCTAACACTCTGACCTTGTATACAGGATGATGCTGGCTGTGTAATTCCCACGAGATGTTCTGATTATGTTACTTCGTGATCTTCCTAAATTACTTCAGGCAAATGTCCAGATGATTCCTTCCAGGACCTCACGGCCAACTGTCTGCTCATCCTCGTTAAACTAGACTTATGGGTGTCCACATGCCTCTATATACATGTTTTCAGTTGTCAACCTGCTCACGGGCAGGCGTGTCGCGGGGGAGCTGCGGGGCTCCTGCTGCACATGTCCGACGTTAATGATCTGGCAGACATAGTTAACAGTCACTGCACAGACGGTGTAGTTGTCTGTAACAAAGTGAACACGGTCAGGGAAGGAGGGGACATGTTGGATTCTGCTCGCGACGACAACGTACAGGAGGTCGCGAAGTTAGGATTTAAAAGTGGGCATCCGAGGCTGCCGTCGAATGACAGTACAGGAAAATAGCTAAAATAAAGAGAATATATTTCAGTGCACACTGTGCAAGGAGCGCGCCCAGGGACGGAAGTTACCAGGTTTAGGCCATTCTAGGAGGCTAAACTACTAATTGAAGATGGCAACGGAAGGGGAGGCGATTCACATTAACTGATGTTGGTGGCCGTTCGTGGAACGCCTCCCAAGAAAGACGTCTGTTCTGCTCGAGGTCTGGATCACGAGAGAGAGAGAAGCAACCGTGTTCTGCATTGCAGAGTGCTCCAGTGTCCACACACGTGACCTGTATCCCACACACGCTACTGGGTAAAACCGATGGCGTGAATCCACTAGCAGTCTCAGCACAGGGCTCAAGGCGCCTCTTGTCAGCGGCTTCAACTGGACAGAACTGCCACAGGCAGGCAGCTTCTGTCACGTAGGCACAGCGTAAGTTGCTCTGGGAGAAAACTTTTAAAGATTTCATTGGGCCTTTGAAGTAAATTCTTTAAACCATTTCACTAAAATATTCCTTTACTGGCACATCCAAAAGTACTACCTCAAAGCAAAAGCACCGCATGTACCTAATCACATCTGGATAAGATCTTAACCTTCGAGCTGGAGAGTGTCGTTTATCACAAATTTCTTTCTGTATGCATCGTTAACTGTCTTACGCATTTTCGAGAACTACTTAAAAATTTTCACGTGTAAGCGCTATTCTCCCATGCCTTTTGCTAAAGAAAGCTGCGGTCTGACCTGCAACTTAAGGTAGTAGAGGTGCTTTTTTTTTCTCCCGTCCACATGTCACACGCCGTCCTCTTTTCTTGGTGGCAGCCTACCCAATTGTTTCAACCCACGGATCTTTGAATTTCTCTAGGAAAGTTGCTACGTTGACAGGAAGTGAAGCAACCTTATCTGTTTTAACTAGCTGAAGCCTCGCAAGGGAAAATGCTAAGTCTTTCAAGGAAAATGTTCCTTTTCTGGATTTACCTCATTTGAGTCGAAAATGATTTGAGCTCTTATTCCAGCTATATCGATTACAGAATAGGATACGACCAGTGGCCATCTTCTTGTGACCCATGCTATGGAATACGCTCTTCCCAGATGATCGACTATATAGACCCCTCCATTTGTCACATTGTAATACCTGCCTTATTGCAACAAGTTTATCAGTTGCTCTCCCTTCTTGTCTTGAGCTTTTGTCGTCAAAACGGATGCAACGTAAAAGGAACCGCAGTCTTCTATTGCTCATCACATCTCCCGTAATCTCCATACTTCTGCCATCTGCTCTCCACAGTTCGACAACATTAGTGTGGCTGGCTTGCGTTATCCCAGAGAGGTAAAGCAATCCCAGTAATGCCATTACTTCTTCTTCTGTAGTGTTCTTAGCATCCCTTTCTCTTGAATACTGTACACTTTCTTTCTTAGACTGAGTACAGAAGAGTGTGTACTTAATATTTTGTCAATCGTTTCCAGACTAAGTACTGTCCATTTCACTTATGACCTTTCTGGATACACTTTCTGACCCAGGAATTATTTTTACAATATTCTTTCTTTTTGTTTTTATGATTACATTAGCGCATAATTGATTCCATTTTCATTTTTCCCTTTCCTAATAAAAATACAAACAGTGGAGAGCGACTGTTCGCGGTCATCGTCTGAATTGTGTTCCCGTTCGGGATCCGAACCTCGGTCACGTCGTGTGGCCAACTGTTCCTCTTCTTCCTCAGCGTAATCGCCAATTTTCTTGCCTGATTCGGTGTCGAACCCTGGATCCTCGTCGAGTGGCCACGCAGCCTCCTCGTTGTCGGCCAGCTTTGTTGTGGCCTGTACAGGGTGACAGGGCCCGCTTGTGGACGAAAGGTAACGAGATGAGAGTGAAAGGAACGCCACTTACACGACTGGGCGCGTTGTGTACCTTGTATTCTAAGACGGCACACGCGTTGTTTATTTTACGTTTCTGCTGCGCACTTGGACGTGTGACAACACAACTTACCACTGAGCTAGCTGAAGCTATAATGAAGGTATACGTACGGCTGGCAATTTTATAACATCAATGCAATTTTTTTATTTATTATGCAGAGAATTGGACAAGACAATGCCATTTGCGGTTGGCGCGTTTTACGCATAGTCGCGCTCAATCGAGAGTTAAACTGCAGTGAAGACTGAAAACTTCCTTTACTTGTTTGTAAACGTAAAACTGTGCACTTAAAAAATAAGCAGATAATAGTTATCCTACACCTGCCATACCAGTGAGTAATATTTGGAATCAGTCGGTTTACAGAAACACGTAGATGTACGAAACACAGAAACCTGTACTAGCATTCGCAATTATTTCCTTAAAGCCTACCTGTAAATAAAAGTTATTTGAAAACGTCCTGCCTTCAACAAAACACAGTTTCTTCTTTTTCACCCATACATGTTTCGGCGAAGCTTTACCGTCATGAGAGGTTCCCTTCATTTTTCTGCCGAACAAAGAATATATTCAAACTTCCTGGCAGATTAAAACTGTGTGCCGGACCGAGACTCGAACTCGGGACATTCGCCTTTCGCAGGCAAGCGCTCTACCAACTCAGCTACCCAAGCACGACTCACGCCCTGTCCTCACTGTTTTACTTCTGTCAGTGCCTCGTCTCCTAAACTTCACAGAAGCTCTCCTGCGAACCTTGCAGAACTAGCACTCCTGGAAGAAAGGATATTGTGGAGACATGGCTTACCCACAGCCAGGGGGATGTTTCTACAACGAAATTTTCACTTTACAGCGGAGCGTGCGCTGATATGAAACTTCCTGGCAGATTAAAACAGTGTGCCGGACCGAGACTTGATCTAGGGACTTTCGCCTTTCGCGGGCAAGTGCTCTACCAACTCAGCCACCCAAGCACGACTCACGCCCCGTCCTCACAGCTTTAAATCCGCCAGTACCTCGTTGAGTCGTGTTTGGGTAGCTCAGTTGGTAGAGCGCTTGCTCGCGAAAGGCGAAGGTCCCGAGTTCGAGTCTCGGTCCGGCACACTGTTTTAATCTGCCAGGAAGTTTCGTATCAGCGAACGCTCCGCTGTAAAGTGAAAATTTCGCTCTAGAAACATTCCCCTGGCTGTGGCTGAGCCATGTCTCCGCAATATCCTTTCTTGCAGGAGTGCTAGTTTCTGCAAGGTTCGCAGGAGAGCTTCTGTGAAGTTTGGAAGGTAGGAGACGAGGTACTGGCGGAATGAAAGCTGTGAGGACTGGGCGTGAGTCGTGCTTGGGTAGCTCAGTTCGCGTGGCCAGCAGTCTGGCATTAGCTGTCGCCGCGGTCGCACATTCCTCAAGTTTGCTCCGTGAATATTCAGTGTTTACTCCAGTGTTTTCGTGCTTCGTGACTGTTTATCGGCTTTTTGCACGTGAATTAAGTGTTATAAATTGAGCTATTGGTCTTCGTTCATGTCGTCTTTCTACTTAGTGCTGTTGGGATTTCGGTGTTGTCCGGAATTTCTTCGCTGCAGAACACCATGGCAAACTCCGTGAGAAAAAACACCGTGATTTTCACCTTCGACAAGTACACCCGTCCAGTACAGCCCTCTGCACTTGAAATACACGACTAGATTACCGAGGTATTTGGGCTTCATCCTGAATCTGTTCATACCATGCAGCTAGACTGATGAATACTGCATTTTTGTAATGTTTAACGATTCCGTGAGTGTAGACCGCTTTCTGGAAAAATTTGGTTATGAAACGGAATTTATACACCGTGATATACTAAAAGTACTGTAAAACTCAGGAATTCCGAGTCTGTAATTAGAAATATTAGGGTTTTGAATATTCCCATAGAAGTAGACAACTCGAAAATTAAAGATGTCCTTTCAAAGTGTGGGGTTGTCAGGCAAATAGTCAACGAAAGGTGGGCTTCGCATTTCAAGCTGCAGTGCTTTAACGGCATTCGCTCTGTGGAGATGGAAGTGAAGACAAACATACCCTCCCACATCTTTGTTGACGGGCAGAAGGCGCATGTTATTTACTCAGGGCAAACCCCTACATGTCATGTATGTAACGAGTCTGGTCACCTCCGCCAGTAATACAACAGATGCGGCGGCTGTCGTGGGTCCTGTTACTACCTCTGAAAATGTTGGACTTAATGTTAATGACTTTCCGTCTTTAAAACCTGCATTAACTGCTGAAATTCCGTCCCGTGACAGCGAGACTCCCACTAAAAAGCGTCCTCTAGAGGACACTGAAAAAAATGTTGATGAGGACTCTTCCTGTGAAACACCCGTTGCCAGGAAGCCGAAGCCAAGTCCTGTTGGAAGTGGTAAAAGGAGATGAAATGCAAGTCGATGTGGCTCCCACTTCCGCACAAGGAATTATACCGCCACGAACAGATAGTGGCGCAGCTCATAGTGACCTTTCACAGAAATGTGACCCTGAGCCTCAGGTCACAGCTGCAATAACCGCATCGAGTGCACAGCCCATACAGTGCGAACAGTACGAGGAAGTACCAAGCAAACAACCTGCTGGCTCCGAAGCGCAACACCGCGCCGAAGGAGGAAATAAACAAGCATCACCGCCTCGCCAGCAAGACAACGCAACCGACAACACCCCGGAGCCAAACAAATACTGACGACTCGCAAGCCACCGCCGTTGCGCAAGACGGCCACCGTCGGAGGCTGCGACCGAAACCAGGTCTTACTGTCACGTGTCATCAAGCGAAAACCACACCAGAGAAGAAAGATGTCAAGAAAAAGAATATTAAATATGAAGTCATCAGGGCCAACACTGACGAGGAGAAATAGAAAGACCACAGTGACTTATAACAATGCATTGCCAGGATTTCAGGATAATTTTCTTTTCAAGCACTTTGTTTAAAAGCAGTAAAAATTTTTCTATGAAGTCAGTGCATGTAATGGGCACACAGCTTGTAAAGATCGTGACTTGTAGAGAAGCACGTTGCTGCTATAATCATACCGATCCTCATCCCAAATAGCTTCTTCAGGTATGTCTGTGATGCAAGTTTAAAGCATTACTACTATTAACATTAATAAAATACAGTCAGCCTTCAAATTGGCAGAATCGGAAGAATTCTGGTACCAGTCTGGGACAGATATGGCGCTGCTACAAGAAGTTGCGATGACGGCATTTCGGATCCCAGGCTTTTTTGAAATTGTTAACGTTTCTACGGAAGCCATATCGGTACAGCCATTCTTATAGGGGAAGGCCTTCCGGTGACTGAAATCGAACGACTAGAATCAGGAAGAGCAGTAGGCATTAAAATTTTCGATATGACCGTGCTTAATCTTTACGCCCCATCAGGAAATTCCCATAAATTGGATGGTGCGATGTTTTTTCAAGATAAACTAATTGATTTATTGAGGAAAAATCCGTGTTCTCTTATATTAGGTGGACATATTAACTGTGTTTTAAACCAAAAAGATCAACAACCCAATTTCAACTACTCGCCACAGTTAAAAAAGTTAGTAAGTGATCTACAACTCAAAGATGTATAGGAACTTCAGCACGCGACATCAGTCGAGTTCACGTATATAACCAGCCACTCCCGCAGCAGACTAGATACAATTTACGTGGCACCAAATTTGCAAAAATTTTTATTAAACGTTGAAACTGTTCGCGTGTATTGTAGCGATCACAGTACACTTTTAACTTGCTTTAATTTAAGTGTACTGCCAACCCGTCGATTCAGAGGCCAATGGAATTTTAATATCTCTGGTCTAACGGACGAAGAACTGGAATAGGAAATAAGAATGGCGTGGACTATGTGCCTCCGCACAGCAGACAAACACCCAACAGTCATTGACTGCTGGACTAGGAGGGCTAAACCAAGGCTGCTGAAAGTTGTCATGCAGTATAGTGTAGCGAGGCGCAGGGAGCTGAGGAATACAGTGGAGTTTTATTACACAGTTTTAAGAGACTTATATCAAGAGGCATATGATGACGCAATTCGTCTGAATGATATCAAAAAATAAAAGCCAAGTTATTAAGCATTAAACAGCAACAGATGGAGGGACTAAAAATTAAATCGAAAGCCACATCAGTAGTAGCTGATGAAACTGCTTCTCTGTATCACTTGGTGCGGCATGCTAAAAACAGACGTCAAACTTTGGTTGATGAAGTCCAGACGCATACTGGTACAAGGTTCACATGCCAGAAAGAAATATTGGGCCAAGTCCACAGGTACTATGACAACTTATATGCCCCTACCACAGTGGACGATGCGGCTCTCGAGGACTTTCTCACTATTTTAGGTCCACAGTTGTCGGGAACAGAAAACGCTGACATCCTGTCACCTATTACTAAAGGTGAAGTGCATGAGGCAGTGCGTAACTCACGTCTCAAAAAATCTCCGGGACGTGGTGGCCTCCCTGTGGATTTTTATGCCCGCTACTGGTCTATAATTGGGGACAAGCTCACTTCCATGGCGAATGAAGTCCTGACTGGAAAAGCGGTCCCTGCAGAGTTTAAGGAAAGTAAAATAGTACTGATTCCTAAGAGTAAAGGCAAAACCAACTTAAACAATTATCGGCCTCTTTCGCGACTAAATTCTGATTACAAAATAATTTCGCGTATTATCAACATAAGACTCCGTGCCTTTTCCAACAAAATATTGAGTCATCATTAATCTTGTTCTCCAACCAGAACGATATTCGAAAGTCTATCTGCATACAGAGACGTCATTGCAATTACGTCAGTGGCAAGTATAAAATGTGCTTCAATCTTTATAGATTTCAACAAAGCTTTTGACCGCGTTAGTCATAGATACCTCTTTGCGACGCTGTCAAGAATGGCTTTCCACACTCAGATTGTCAACATGCTAAGAAATATTGCAACAGGTATAAATGCGAAAGTAGCAATCAATGGCCAAACATCTAAACCCATACAGATAAGGCGAGGGGTTCCACAGGGCAGTCCCTTATCTATGTTTTTATTTTCCGTATCTTTAGAGCCCTTTCTCCGCACTGTCCACGCAAGATTAACGGGCATAACATTGAGTGGTGAGAAAACCGTCATACGAGTTTATGCTGATGACGTGGGTGTTGTAATAAGGAATAAGGAGGAGACAGTTACACTGGAAAGAGAAATCCAAAAGTATTCTCTAGCGTCGGGAGCGACAACCAATGAAAACAAAAGTAAAATATTGAATCTGCAGGGCCTAGAACACCTCCGACTGGCATGGGCAAAACGAGACAACAAACAAAACTTCGGGAATAACCTTAATGGCATGTCCGATGAGGACGGCTGCTTTTAACTGGACGGAAGCTAGGAGGAAAGTTCATGGTGCTGTAATGGAGAACATCCATCGAACTGTGGACCAGGTGCAAAAAGTCAGATTCATGAACTCCTGCATTTTGTCTAAAGCGTATTTCACTGCACAGGTATTTCCAGTCCCCAAACTAGTAGCGAAAGGGGTCATGTCCACTGTTACCAATTATTTATGGCGAGGAGACATATTCAGTGTTGGTGCGACTACCGTTATACTGGATGTCAGAAACGGGGGCCTTGGTTTGGTGGGCATTCGAAATAAAGAGTCTGCTCTGTTCCTCAAACGGGCTTTCCATATACTCAAAGAACTTCCACAATGTATAACCGCAATGCTCTTTGAGGCTGTGACACCCCATAGTCTGCAAGCACCGATCGATGTGAGTAGAATTAATGCCCGTCTGCAGTATGGAATATATGAAACGAACATATGTGAAGTATTACATCATACATCCAACCTGTGGCCACTGGTGACGCCTCAGGAGTTGACTGAATGACTTCGCCGCAGCTGGGTAGGGGCTTATAATCACAGCCGGCCGCGCCGTGCCACAAGTCACGCGTGCAGCGTGTCTGGCCCACGGGCGGCGCGGGCCCGGCCTGCCTGCCGCTCGGCTCTGCTCGGTCCTTCTCGGAGGCGCCCGGAAGAGCGCGGCGCTTCATCCGGCGTCGCGGTGCGGCGTCTTCCGGCCGGCACAAGTCCCTCGAGTTCGGCAGACTCGCGCTGTCAGCGCTGTTTACCCTTCGCTGTGTGATCTCGGTATGATGGAGGTTCACTGGGCCAGTGGCTGTTTGCACGAAGGAGGCAGTCGAGCCATCTACCGTCGCGATTCTTTAAAATGAGTGGCAGTGACAGAAGAGAGCGAAGAGGTTTCTCAATTCATATACGTTACAGGTAGTGCATATCTACTGTGAAACGACATTAGATGTACATATACATGGATGCTCTGCAGATCACACTTAAGTGCCTGGCGGAGGGTTCATTGAATGACCTTCACAACAATTCTCGATTATCCCGATATCGAACAGTGCTAGGAGAAAACGAGTGCCTATACTTTTCCCTGATAGCTCCCGTTTCCTTTATTTTACTACGACGATAGTTTCTCCCTAAGTATGTCTGCGTTAGCAAAATATTTTCGCATTCGAAGGAGAAAGTTGGTGATGGAAATTTCGTGAGATGATTGTGCCAGAATGAAAAACGCCTTTTTGATGTCCACCCCAAATAATGCATCATGTCAGTAACACTGTTTCCTCTATTTCGGGGTTATACAGAACGTGCAGCTCTTCTTTGAACTTTCTCAATGTACTCTGTTAACCCTATCTGGTGAGGATCCCACACTGTGCAGCGGTACTCCAAATGAGGGCATACAAGCGTAGCGTGGGCAGTCTCTTTAGTAGATCTGTTACATTTTCTAAATATTCTGCTAATGAATCGCAGTCGTTGGGTTGCCTCCCCCTCAACTTTATGTGTTCTTCCCAATTTAAGTCGCGTCTGCCCATTCTGATTTAGGTTTTCCGTGATTTCCCTAAATCGCTCCAGGCAAATGCTGGGATGGTTCCTTTGAAAGGGCACGGCCGACTTCCTGCCCCATCCTTCCCTAATCCAATGATACTGATGACCTCGCTGTTTGGTCTCTTTCCCCCAAACAACCCAACCCAACCCGACCACAACCCCCAATCTATGTGGCTCGTAATTATAATTCCTAGGGTTTTAGTTGAATCTGCGGGCTTTAGATTTAGTGACTTATCGTGTAACCGAAGTTTAACAGATTCCTTTTAGCACTCATATGGAGGACTTCATTATCTAGGATCAATTGCCACTTTCCAAAATATACAGATATATTTTCTAAATCGTTTTGCATTTTTTGATTTCAGATTGTTCCTCAGATTGTTACGAAATCATTTATATAGATAATGAACAGCAGTGGGCCTACAACACTACGTTGGGGAACGCCAGAAATCACTTCTGTTTCACTCGATGACTGTCAGTTATAAGGAACTGTGACCTCTCTGATAGGATATCACGAACCCAGTTAGCTAACTTAGATGATATCCCATAAGCACCCAATTTCAGTAGAAGCCGCTTGTGTGGTACAGTGTCAAAGGCCTTTTCGAAATCCTTGTCGATAGCACTCAACACTTCGCGCTTCACAAGAATAATGTTTTCTGAATCCGTCTTTACTATGTGTCAACAGACCGTTTTCATCGAGGTAATTAATAGTCCTCACACGCAATATATGTTCCAGAATCCTACTGGATATCGAAGTTAATAATATGGACCTGTAATTTACTGGATTACTCCTTCCACCGTTCTTGAATATTGGTGTAACCTGTGCAGCTTTCCAATCTTTTCATACAGATCTTTCGTCCAGCGGACGGTTGTATAAGGTTGTTATGTATGGAGCTGTTGCATCAGCATACTCTGAAGGAAACGTAATTGGTATACAGTACTGACCGGAAGACTTGCTGTTATTAAGTGATTTAAGTTGCCTCACAAATCGGACGATACCTGCCTCTAGGTCACTCATGTGGATAACTGTTCTTGATTCGGATTCTGGAATATGCAGAAAGAGTTTAAAGATTTGATTGACAATGAAACAGGATAAAATCACGAATGTCGACAGACGAGATTCCTTGTTTTGTACATCAAAAAGCACTTTGTGCTAAATTTGCAGGCCTTTGGCACATGGCGAAATTGGAAGAAAGCATAGTATAAATGCTGAAGTCACACGCATCTTCCGTTTTCAGCTGCAACGGTTTTCAGTGAAACTGAACGATTCCTATGGAGACTTCATATCGTACTGCAAAGTACGTAGGATATGTCGAGACACATACCTGGAACGACTTAAAACTTGCTAGCGTTTAATAAAGGAATGCAGGAACGAAAATTAAAACATGTGCAATCTAGTACAGGTTTCACATTTTAACTGGACTTGACTGTACACTGCCCACAGTAATGCACTGCAAGGTCACTTTTTCCTCATTGGATGGGGATGCATTTAAAAAGAAAATCGCGTTTCTGGAACGGACACATTCTGACAAAGACAGTGAAGTTCCCTAAGATCACTGGTGTTAAACAAAATACGAAGTTTGAAGAATACGCTGTGGCCTAGAAAGAATTACAAGGGCAGTTTTATGAAGTTTTTGAGATTTTTAAAAGTTTGTTTACATTAGCGCTTCATTGCGTATTAATACAGGTTATGTAACATCAGTTTTGTTGTACCAAGTTATCCTCTTCCTTTGTGTAAATTTCTCTGTCAAAACATGTCTAGCAAATGTGATGCTCGCCGTAGAAATCTGAAGGCGGGGATGTGAAGACTGTGTAGGTTATGGTTTATTGGGGCGAATGTAGCGGCGAGGAAACTGGGTAGATAAGACGCTCTCCATGGCAACGTACGTTATGTAGAAAGGACGGAAAAGTCGCTGAACAGGAGGCAAAAATTTGTGCACTTAAGGCTGAATTAGAAAATGAGGACTTGGAATTATGTAGACTAAGGGAAGAAACAGGGACGGGAAAGGTAGAAGCAAAAAGAGAAACTGTTGAAAAAACTTCGAAATTCAGTTAGTAAATCAGTATCTGAAGTAGTGGAGGAAGGGCCTCATCCAGATGTAGTTGAATGTATTTTGAAGCAGAATATTAGCTTCAAGAAAAAAAAACAGGTAGGGATCAAATCAGAATAGGAAAAGAAGATTATTGCTTCTAGTTAACAGTCAAGGCCAGGAGCTTCAGGAGGAATTAGGTGTAGCGTACCAGCTCACAAGTTTTGTGAAAACAAATGCTAGGGAGATCAGGTAATTACAGTTGGGGCAGCAGGAAACTGCCTGTGGTGTGAATCCAAGGTGTACTATTGCGAGAGACTTGGATGAAATAGGAACATGAACTGGCCACACAAATGTGGTGTTTGTGGAGATCTTTCAGCGCCATGTTCGGTCCTGCGTAAACACTGCTGTAAGGCGTGTTAACACTCTGGCTTGCTATTTGAAGTAGTGGAGGAACGGGAAGTTCCAGATACCGCCAAAACCTCACACACGCGATGTTCCTGTTGATACTACTGGTAGGTGAGGACACACTACGCATGGCCTGCACCTAAATAGGAAGGGGAAAGATAAGTCAGCTTCTCTATTAGCAGACACTGTAAGGGGGAACCTCAGTCACACGAGGGTGGCCCCTGTGGTTAATGGCACCTGGTAGGCAGGTTTCTTATGTTAAGGTCAAAGTCCAAACAGGCAACACTCAAGAAAAATAGAATAACAGAAGCTTCATGTACAGTAAATAGGGATGAAGCTAAGGGTAGTATCAACTGACTTCATCAGAATATCAGGGGAATAAAAAATAAAGTAGATGATCCGTTAGCATATGAAGATGACCTATTACGCTGTCTGTCAGACAAAAACAGGAAGTTGTTAATCTGTGATGATTTCTATGTAACCTTTCTAACCAGTTCAGGTGGGAAACGTGTAAGTGTTATTAATTGCATATAACATAGAATCAGCTATCAATTTCCCTACACATATAGCTCAAGACAGTAGTGCTCTAATAGATAATGTATTTGTACAGCAAGAGGGTGTAAAACTAACTCATGCTTTTCCATTGATAAATGGATTATCAGCCCATGATGTACAATTGATTAAATTAGAAAACACAGCAAGGTGTACAGTTCAGAAACCATGAAATAAAACTGTAAGGTTGCTCAACCCAGTGTTTATTGAGCACTTCAGAGAAAATTCAATAAATGTATATAATGAGCCAAATGCACTTGTGCCTGGGCATGGCCCGTGAGCCAATGTCTTGGCCACCCCATTTCTACACTCCTCGTTTCTTTTGTAATTCCTACAAACAATAACACCTGTATTCGTACTGACAACTAATTTAAATACAACCTACTGGTGAATTTTGCTTAATGGGTATTAGGCCACTGTCCATGGCATATTTCTGTGCCTAAGACTTCGTCTCCTAAATGTGGAGGCACCACCAGAGACACCACCAGAGGCAATAAACAATGACACAACACTAACTTGTGGAAAGAGACCTATCCGAGATTTCAATTCTGATGTATTCTAGAGCTTCCAGCAGATAAGGGCAACGCTACAATGCTCATGAAATAATGAACCTACTGCAGAAAAACTTGCGTTGTATTACAACCAGGAAGGTACAGTGAGATTAAAAGCAATCTCCCAACATCAGTACTTAGGGTAACGCATCAGCTAGTAAAAGCCTCTTTGATTTCTCTCACCAACTAGAAATGTCTTACTAAATCAGAACTGGTCCCACCAAGAGTGTGTGGTATACCAAAAATTCACAAACCCCTCACTCCATTAAGACCAGTTGTTAGCGCTATGGACTATTCGACAAGCGTGATTGCCAAATACCTGGACAGTCATCTACAGACCTCTGTAGCAAAAAAAGACGTATAAAAGGTTCAGTTCATTATACAAAAAATAGAATCCTTCATGTCCATCAGATATTAGCCCATTTCGACGTTCTATTACTGCTTACTGTAGTTGCCCTTAATAAAACGATGTCACATATGGAATTTACACTCTTAGACAAAAAAATGAACACTCCGTGAAGGAAATATCCCAAAGATACAGCAAGTAGTAGTTGTGCTGTACATGAGCAGACAAACAAGTGGATGACTTATTCAAGAGGGAAGCTTAACAAGTTAAGTTAGTGAATAATGCGTCCTTATGTAAGCAATTTTTCATCTTGACATTGATTGACAGAGTTGTTGGATGTCTTCCTGAGGAACATCATGCCATATTTGGTCCAAATGCTGCGGTAGATCGTCAAAATCCCGACCTGGTAGGACGTCCCTGCCTATATTGCTCCAATTATTATCAATTGGGAAGAAGTCTGGCAACCTTGCTGGCCAAGGTAGGGTTTGGCAAGTCTAAAAACAAATAGTAGAAACTCTCCTCATATGCGAGAGGGCATTATTTTGGAAAAAAAGTTAGCCAACAATGGCTAACCTTGAAGGCAGCAAAACGGGGTGTAGAACACCATAGACGAACTGGTGTGCTGTAAGGGTACCACAGATTACAACCAAAGAAGTCATGCTGTGAAAACAAATGACACCCCACACCATCACTCGAGGTTGTCAGACCATATGGCGGATGACAGTAAGGTTGGTATACTACGACCATCTGGGGCATCTCCAGATGCGACTTCGACCAGGAATCTCATTGACTGGAACAGTCTTCTATGATGAGCCTCGCTTCTAATTGAGCCCCAATGTCCAGCAAAGATGTGTCTCGAAACGCCTTGGAGACTGGGGGGGGGGGGTTCCAACCTGACTGTCGCCCGCCATGAAGCCATCTGTCTTTTTTTTATTATTATTATTGAGTCATTTGTCTTCTCATTCGTTTGATGTGGTCCACTACAAATTCCTCTCCTATGCCAACCTCTTCACCTCAGAGCAGCACTTGCGACCTACGTCCTCAATTATTTGCTGGATGTATTCTCCAATTTCGTACCATGGAAGTCATTCCCTGATGTCTTAGCAGATGTCCTATCATCGTGTCCCTTCCACATATTCCTTTCCTCTTCCATTCTGCGCAGAACCTCCTCTTTCCTTACTTTGTAAGTTGACCTAATTTTCAGCATTCGTCTGCAGTACATCATCTCAAATGCTTTGATTTTCTCCTGTTCCGGTTTTCCCACAGTCCATGTTTCACTACCATTCAAAGTTCTGCTCCAAACGTACATTCTCAGAAAATTCTTCCTAAAATTAAGGCCTATCTTTGATACTAATAGACTTCTCCTGGTTAGGAATGCCTTTTTCGCCGGTGCTAATCTGCTTTCGATGTCCTCCTTGCTCCATCTGTCATTTGTTATTTTGCTGCCTAGGTAGTAGAATTCCTTAATTTGATATACTTCGTGACAATTAATCCTGATGTTATGTTTATCTCTGTTCTCTTTTCTGCTACTTCCAATTCCTTTCCTCTTTCTTCGATTTATTCTCAACCCATATTTTGTACTCATTAGACTGTCCATTCCATTCAGCCCATCATGTAATTCTTCTTCACTTTCACTTTCAGGATAGCAATGTCATCAGCGAATCGTATCATTCATGCCCTTTCAACTTGAATTTTAATCCCACTCTTGAACCTTTCTTGTATTTCCATCATTGCTTCATCGATGTACATACTGATAATACGGGCGAGACACTACATCCCTGCCTACATCCCTTTTAATCCGAGCACTTCATTCTTGGTCATGCACTCTTATTATTCCCTCTTGGCTTTTGCACATATTGTGTATTACCTGTCTCTCTCTACAGCTTACCCCGTTTGTCTCAGAATTTCTAACACTTTGCACCATTTTACATTGCTAAACATCTTTTCCAGGTCGACAAATCCTATAAACGTAACTTTATTGTTCTTTAGTCTTGCTTCTATCACGGACAGCAACGTCGGAATTGCCTCTCTGTTGCATTTACCTTTCCTAAGGCCAAATTGATAGTCATCTAACTCATCCTCAATTTTCTTTTCCACTCTCCAATATATTATTCTTGTCAGCAATTTGGATGCATGAGCTGTTAAGCAGACTGTTCGATAATTGTCGCACTTGTCAGCTCTTGCAGTCTTAGGAATTGTGTGGATGATATTTTTCCGAAAGCTAGATGGTATGTCGGCGGACTCATACATTTTACACACCAACATGAATAGTCGCTTTGTCGCCAGTTCCCCCCAATGATTTTAGACATCCTGATGGAAGGTTATCTACTCCTTCTGCCTTATTTGATCTTAAGTCCTCCAAAGCTCTTTTAAATTCTGATTCTATTACTGGATCTCCTATCTCTTCTAAATCGACTCTTCTTTCTTCTTCTCTCACATCAGACAAATCTTCTCTCCTCATGGAGGCCTTCAATGTACTCATTCCATATATCCACTTCCTCCTCCTTTTTTGACGGTGAAATTCCAACTGCACTCTTAATATTACCACCCTTTGCTAACAATTTCACTCAAGTTTGCTTTGACTTTCTTATGCATTGACTCAGTCCTTCCGACAAGCATTTCTTTTTCGATTTCTTCACATTTTTCAGGCAGCCATTTCGTCTTAGCTTTCCTACATATCCTGTCTCTTTCATCCCTCAGTGACTAGCATTTCTGTATTCCTGAATTTCCCTGAACATTTTTGAACTTCCTTCTTTCATCATGGGTAATAAAAGAAATACTTCAGTTATTTATTTTACATCTACATCTACATCTATACTCCGCGAGCCACCTTACGGTGTGTGGCGGAGGGTACTTATTGTACCACTATCTGATCCCCCCTTCCCTGTTCCATTCACGAATTGTGCGTGGGAAGAACGACTGCTTGTAAGTCTCCGTATTTGCTCTAATTTCTCGGATCTTTTCGTTGTGATCATTACGCGAGATATATGTGGGCGGTAGTAATATGTTGCGCATCTCTTCCCGGAATGTGCTCTCTCGTAATTTCGATAATAAACCTCTCCGTATTGCGTAACGCCTTTCTTGAAATGTCCGCCACTGGAGCTTGTTCAGCATCTCCGTAACGCTCTCGCGCTGACTAAATGTCCCCATGACGAATCGCGCTGCTTTTCGCTGGATCATGTCTATCTCTTTTATTAATCCAACCTGGTAAGGGTCCCATACTGATGAGCAATACTCAAGAATCGGACGAACAAGCGTTTTGTAAGCTACTTCTTTCGTCGATGAGTCACATTTTCTTAGAATTCTTCCTATGAATCTCAACCTGGCGCCTGCTTTTCCCACTATTTGTTTTATGTGATCATTCCACTTCAGATCGCTCCGGATAGTAACTCCTAAGTATTTTACGGTCGTTACCGCTTCCAATGATTTACCACCTATGGCATAATCGTACTGGAATGGATTTCTGCCCCTATGTATGCGCATTATATTACATTTATCTACGTTTAGGGAAAGCTGCCAGCTGTCGCACCATGCATTAATCCTCTGCAGGTCCTCCTGGAGTACGTACGAGTCTTCTGATGTTGCTACTTTCTTATAGACAACCGTGTCATCTGCAAATAGCCTCACGGAGCTACCGATGTTGTCAACTAAGTCATTTATGTATATTGTAAACAATAAAGGTCCTATCACGCTTCCCTGCGGTACTCCCGAAATTACCTCTACATCTGCAGATTTTGAACCGTTAAGAATGACATGTTGTGTTCTTTCTTCTAGGAAATCCTGAATCCAATCACAAACCTGGTCCGATATTCCGTAAGCTCGTATTTTTTTCACTAAACGTAAGTGCGGAACCGTATCAAATGCCTTCCTGAAGTCCAGGATTACGGCATCAATCTGCTCGCCAGTGTCTACGGCACTGTGAATTTCTTGGGCAAATAGGGCGAGCTGAGTTTCACATGATCTCTGTTTGCGGAATCCATGTTGGTTATGATGAAGGAGATTTGTATTATCTAAGAACGTCATAATACGAGAACATTAATTCCCATGGTTTCTTTGCAGTTACTTTCTTTGTATCTATATTTTTCTTTCCAACTTCTATTATTGTCCTTTTCAGAGATATCCATTCCTCTTCAAGTGAACTGCCTACTGGATTATTCCTTGTTGCTGTATCCATAGCCTTGCAGATCTTCAAGAGTATCTCGTCATTCCTTAGTACTTCTGTATCTGACACATTTGCGTATCGATTCTTTCTGACTTATCTCTTAACCTTCAACGTACTGTTTATCATTACTACATTGTGATATGAGTCTATATCTGCTCCTGCGTATGCCTTACAATCCACGATATCATTTCAGAATCTCTGTCGGACCATGATGTAATCTAACTGTAGTTCCCCATATCACCCAGCCTTTTCCAATTATACATCCTCCTCTTGTGATTAAGAGTATTACGCTATTACTAGCCGAAATTTATTACAGGACTGAGTTAGTCTTTCTTCTCTCTCATTCCCTATCCCAACCCCACATTCTCCAGTAACCATTTCTTCCACGTTTTCCCCTACAACTGCATTCCAGTCGCCCATGAGTATTGGAGTTCCATCTCCCTTTACGTACTGTATTACCCTTTCAGTACCTTCATATACTTTTTCTGTCTCTTCATCTTAAGCTTCCGACGTCGGCATGTACTATCTGAACTATCGTTGTCGGTATTGGTTTGCTGTCGATTGTCATTAGCGCAACTGTATCACTGAACTGTTCATTGTAACACACTCTCTGCTCTACCTTCCTAAAGAATCCTACTCCCGTTATACTGTTTTCTGCTACTGTTGATATTACCATAATAGCAGCCCAAAATACGACAGTCCCGCCCCGCAGCAGAGCCCATGGATAGAGACCTGAACCGGTGCCTGGTCACCTACACAGCCTTGTACGACGATCCCCAGTCGACATTCGAAACCTGTACTCGCCAGTGAACACAAGCCCACTCCACTGATCCGGGTTCCGTTACACGTGTCCCCTTAGGCAATTCCTTCGCACTCCAAGGTCCCAAGTAGTTTTTTATTGTTGTTCGTAGTGGTCGCCTAGTGACCAAATTCATCGTGTGAAACTGGCTACTTGTGTCGACGAGCCTCCGAGTTGACAACAAACTGAGGGAGTACTTTTACAGATAGAGACTCCAGCAAAACACAAGCGGAACTGAGCCCACAGAGTTCTACCTCCATGATACAGAGGCACACAGGCAGTCATATGTGTCCCTGGATAGGACCAAAATTTCCTGCAGCTACTTCCTTAATTACCTTGGTGTCTCCCTCTTTCTGTCACTGTGATTTATGCAGCACTGCGCGGACCTGTGAAAGTCGTTTGGTTCTATTCTAAATCAACTGCACTACATTCCTGCAAAAAAACTGGGGAGCAAATGTAGACAAACAAAACAACGCTGCAATTTCTCTTGGTTATTGAGCTGTCGCATATTGTGCTAAAGCGTGGGAGAATGGCAGTTAAGACGTAAGGAGCCATGTTGACTATTAATGACATTGCTACAACAGCTCCCACTTAGCGGTTGCATGTTCTGTCAAATTTTGTCCCTGCTAATCTCACAATCAAGGATGCCAAGGTGCTAATTCCTAAGACAGAGTGCAATAAGTATTCAGTCCAAATGAGTAAGGTAGCACAGTATGGTCTTTCTTGTCACGAAAGACCAAGATTCAACCTCATCCAAAAGGCACAGGAGAGACATGGCAACGTCTTGAAAACGTGGTATTATAGTGGAAGTGCTGCTCGTGATTATGGCGCCAAGGAGCAGACGGTGAGCCATGTTGTGGGGGAGCGCCCACTCCATGCCTTTGAAGGCGGTCTGCTGTGCTTGTCCAATCATACTTCTGGCTGCATGTTTGTATGTGAATTCTTGTACTTCATCAGAAATGATCAGTTCGCCAGAATATGTTATCAGACTCGCATACCAGCCGTAATGTACGCCATAATTCCTGACACCTCGATTCGTCTCTAATGGGTTGGCAACCTCTATCAATGGCAAACGTAAAAGCTGGAGAAGGGCAAGTTGAGTTTAGTTTTCACTATTCTATTCTACAAAGTAGAGTCAAGTTTCATAATATCATCTGTCACATAAGCTGACTCCATTTTATTTTGAAAGGTTGAACAACATGGAATGGAACATGACAGCGCTGCAAAAGGATGATCTGAGGCATCATATCCTGTCCCAGTCAGCGCATGCTGTTCCACGCATCACAAGAGCCACGTTCAGCAGGGTGAAATGTGAGTGGTGGCGTCATGTTCAGTTTGAGTGGAGGGATAAACCTGGTGAGTATATTATTTGGCAGTTCGTTATTGTTAAATAAAGCGTAATGTGCTCATTTAGGTTTTCTGTAAAAACTCTCGTCGAAGTTAATCAGCACATGGTGATGGAGTTGCACCACATTTGAAAATTCTGTCCTAATTAAAGTGCACAGAAATAAAAACATAAGAACTAAATAATAATCACACTGGAGAAAAGAAACAGTTATCTAATCACAACCGATTGCATCTAACAAGAGAAGATCACCAACCTGGTCTGATATACAAAACGCACACTTGCAAGGTGTGAACACCGGTTGTCTATGTCGCGCGGAGATATGGGCCACGATTATGACTGTACGCAGTTAAGACCTTCTGAACACATAGCTTTTCAACGCTCGTGTACCACGTGTTTCTGGCACGCTCCGCTGCGTTCGCCCATTGTCGGAGCTCGAACTACTGTACGGTACGGTGAGTAAGAGATTCGCGTTTATAGTGCCGGTCAACCGACAAGCGACAGTGTGGCACCTCCAGGAGCAGTATACAGTGACGGTCAAATTGCCACGTTTAAACGTCAAAGCTCGCGACAGTTGTGACCGGTAAGCGTCGTTATATGTGGCTATTCGACTAACTCTTACACGAGGCAAAAGAAACTCTATGAGCGTTTCTTTGTGCTACTATTTGTAACTTGCGATTTAGTTGCGGCAGTCATAGAGAAGACCCGTTAAATGGAGAGAAGAATAGTTGATTGACGTTAGACTATTCATGAGAGGATGGTGGTGACAATGATGACGATACCCTTTCACCACGATCATTTTCGTGAAACAACTTCATTGTCACAATGCGACGGAGACGTAAAATCACGAACTGACTGTTTAGGAAGCTTGCTTTGAAGAGGTAATATTGTCAGGTTTCACGTTGCCTCTGTCCGTAACAGAGATCTGTGTGTGTGTGTGTGTGTGTGTGTGTGTGTGTGTGTGTGTGTGCGTGTGTTTTATGAAAAACTGCTGCAGAATATGACCTAAAATATTGCTAAACAGTGTTGACCATATATGCGCATGGCATTGAAATACTATCTGCTCATATTGCTTACCCGTTTTTCATGTTAAATAACATGTGTTCTACTTGAAGAACAAAGTTTCGAAACACATGGGGCAGACGTGACCGGCTCCACACACGTCTTCCCACACTTGCGACATGAAGCGGGTCTGAGGGCTCAGGACGTCACCCCGCTGCACAGTACTCTGCACTCGTGCATCAGGCAGCTGCAGTGGGGCGGAGCCAGTGGCAGGCAACCTGCACCTACAGAACTTTAAAAACTCTGCATTCAAGACGTCTAAAATGAGTATTATCTTAAGTATGGCCATTTATTTTAAGAGAGGGCGGGTGTTTGGTATCTAGGGTTGAGATCTCGCAAGTGTACGTTTTTCTCCTTACAAAACAAGGTCGAGTTAGTTATGTTTATGTGGAAGGTTACAAGTAATAAACATGAAGGTTGAGGACAGATTTCATTCGATGTCAGATAAGGAGAGATCATGCTGACACAGCAGTAGAGCACACCACCTCTAACCTCGACAAGGGCCTGAATTGGCCGACAAAGAGAGTCCACGAGTCTCTCCAGTTGTGTCGTGTTCAGCTGACGTCACTCAACAGGTCCCGTAGAGCCGCCAGATCGCAGGGACGTTGAGACCGCCGCTGTCGACACGCTGGAGCCAGACATTTGCTGTGAGGCTGAGACCGGATGGCTTAGCGGGCATGTCGGGATGCGGCAGGACGGCTGAGTGTTCGGTCGTCCAGCCAGGAGCGTGTCCACGCGGTCTGTGAACACGGCTGCTGTCTTGGGAGCGTCCTCAGGACACTCAGCATGAAGGTAGCGCACAGGTCCGGATTAAAAAATCACTATGCGTTGTGATGCGATATAGACTGCTCTCTCACTAAACTTCAGCACAGATCTCTGACACGTGACATTTTAAGACTCCCGTTCATTGTCGTTGCGATAAAGGTGACAATGCAGGAAGGTACTGTAACTTTTACGAAATTTTTAGACCTTTAATGACATACGCTGCAGAGCGTACGGGGATCCACTACACGATGCCAACCCCAGCAGAACAGACACTAAGAGTCGCAAGAAACGACAGAGCCCGTGTCCTTAGAAATAGTTTAAAGTGCGTTATAAAAAGTAGCGGAATTTGGCACATTGTGTACATTTATTTACATCTTTATGCGTTTATTCCACCTGATAAAATTAAGGCATTCGTGCACTCTCTTACATATAACCTGACATCTCAATGAGTCAACATTACGACATGTGAAGTACACGGGCAGCAGACGGTAGTGATAATTATACTACTTCTGCTAATAACAACAACAACAACAATGGAGACGCATAAGAACACACGTTTCTCTTGATGGGACATGCACAACTGCTGATACACATCCCAGTGATAAAATCAACTGCTGATGTACAATTTTGCAACTGTAGCAGGTATTATCACTGATGACAGAAATTAATGTATGGGGTTTTATAAATTCCACATGCTATGCTTTATATCAGAATGCACATACTACAAAAATTGTAGCTCTGCATCTTTAAGTTGACTTAGATGTAAAACAGTGTAGCTGTTTCAAACTGTGGATGCATTACTTTTACATGTTTGTTCGCCTTTCTTTTAACAAATTACATAATGATAAAAATATCAAAACTTTACATACTGCAATTACATAACATTATTGCTTCAGTACAAACAGTCATGATTGCACACGAGGTTTGGCCTTGGAACGGAGTGGAAGACAAGGGAGTCCCTTTCTCTCTCCCTCTGTCGCTCTTTGTTTTAACTCGCAACCGTCGGTAGCTATAGAAAACTCTCGCTTCCCCACGGGAGGTATGCTTCGAAAAGGATCGAGGCACAGGAAAGTTCCAACTGAGGTTACGTCCTGGTGAAATTCTTGTTAATACTCGTACATCTGTATTTATGGGAAGAATTTTCCGATTATCTATGTCTAGAAGTCGAAATGTATCGTTTTGTAAATCCTGTTCGTAGATTGTGTGGCACGCGTAGGGCCAGATATAAGCTCAGATCTCAATTGAATTGCGATGAAGAGTGGACAGGAGTTTAAGAGAATTGTCTGGAAGAATAAATGCGGGAAGGAGTGGGACACTGAAGTGGAGGGCATTCAGGAAATGCCTCTGAATTTCTCTTGGGCTGTAGATACTACGTTGATGAATACCACACAGGCAGTTCATTTGGACAGGAATGGACATCTATGAAAAGGGCATCACAGAAGTTGGACAAACAAATAACTGGCAACCAATGCTGTACAATCGCAATAAAGTCATGAGATGTTCAATTGAATCATTTATTAGCACATGTTACGCGCTTCGGGATTACACCCATTTTCAGACATATGTTACAAACAAGTACAAAACATAAGCGAACAGCATACTCAACACGTCTCAACGTTACAGAAAATGAGATGTGGTCATATGAGTTACATACCACAAACTTCAACTCCTTCCTACCCAACCAGGCGTACAGCCTTGACAATTCAAAGAAAGTGTCGAATAATATATGACTGTGGCTCGAGCAGTCTTGAAGCAGAGCGTATACTGACGCTAAACAAGTCAACCAGCAGGGAAGCGCCCTCGGTAGGGTGCTGTATGGTCATGTGCTCCATGTGTTTGCATGTAATTTAAGGATAATATACTCATCATATAAATCTAACAGGGTGTAATTACGACTGGCAGTCGGAATAGTACTTCTGTACACGTTAACACTAAAAGTCTTTTAAATTTTTTTTTAAACTCCAAATTTTATTACATTGCCATACTATACCTATAGCCAGTAGTGACACTAAACACTACTCAAAACATATGTCAATATAAAATAAATAATAGGGAGAGGGGGGGAGTTTCTTGGTGAATAAACGTTTCAACCTCTCAAATCTGTAAAAGAATACCACCAAATTAAATACACTCCTGGAAATGGAAAAAAGAACACATTGACACCGGTGTGTCAGACCCACCATACTTGCTCCGGACACTGCGAGAGGGCTGTACAAGCAATGATCACACGCACGGCACAGCGGACACACCAGGAACCGCGGTGTTGGCAGTCGAATGGCGCTAGCTGCGCAGCATTTGTGCACCGCCGCCGTCAGTGTCAGCCAGTTTGCCGTGGCATACGGAGCTCCATCGCAGTCTTTAACACTGGTAGCATGCCGCGACAGCGTGGACGTGAACCGTATGTGCAGTTGACGGATTTTGAGCGAGGGCGTATAGTGGGCATGCGGGAGGCCGCGTGGACGTACCGCCGAATTGCTCAACACGTGGGGCGTGAGGTCTCCACAGTACATCGATGTTGTCGCCAGTGGTCGGCGGAAGGTGCACGTGCCCGTCGACCTGGGACCGGACCGCAGCGACGCACGGATGCACGCCAAGACCGTGGGATCCTACGCAGTGCCGTAGGGGACCGCACCGCCACTTCCCAGCAAATTAGGGACACTGTTGCTCCTGGGGTATCGGCGAGGACCATTCGCAACCGTCTCCATGAAGCTGGGCTACGGTCCCGCACACCGTTAGGCCGTCTTCCGCTCACGCCCCAACATCGTGCAGCCCGCCTCCAGTGGTGTCGCGACAGGCGTGAATGGAGGGACGAATGGAGACGTGTCGTCTTCAGCGATGAGAGTCGCTTCTGCCTTGGTGCCAATGATGGTCGTATGCGTGTTTGGCGCCGTGCAGGTGAGCGCCACAATCAGGACTGCATACGACCGAGGCACACAGGGCCAACACCCGGCATCATGGTGTGGGGAGCGATCTCCTACACTGGCCGTACACCACTGGTGATCGTCGAGGGGACACTGAATAGTGCACGGTACATCCAAACCGTCATCGAACCCATCGTTCTACCATTCCTAGATTGGCAAGGAAACGTGCTGTTCCAACAGGACAATGCACGTCCGCATGTATCCCGTGCCACCCAACGTGCTCTAGAAGGTGTAAGTCAACTACCCTGGCCAGCAAGATCTCCGGATCTGTCCCCCATTGAGCATGTTTGGGACTGGATGAAGCGTCGTCTCACGCGGTCTGCACGTCCAGCACGAACGCTGGTCCAACTGAGGCGCCAGGTGGAAATGGCATGGCAAGCCGTTCCACAGGACTACATCCAGCATCTCTACGATCGTCTCCATGGGAGAATAGCAGCCTGCATTGCTGCGAAAGGTGGATATACACTGTACTAGTGCCGACATTGTGCATGCTCTGTTGCCTGTGTCTATGTGCCTATGGTTCTGTCAGTGTGATCATGTGATGTATCTGACCCCAGGAATGTGTCAATAAAGTTTCCCCTTCCTGGGACAATGAATTCACGGTGTTCTTATTTCAATTTCCAGGAGTGTATAACCAACGTTATCCATCATAAACTAAAACCCGGTGATCAGCTAGCGTACACAAACGTCTTAGGCGCCATCTGTTATAGCCAACGGCAACCACATCGGCGGAAGCCATCCGCCTATCGAGTTACAGCCAAGTGATACTCATGAGCCATGATTGCCCAGACAGAAGCCTTCAAACACCAACTTACACTCTTCTACCACATCGAAAAAGTTTAATGGTGAGAGGAAGAGCATTTTCATAAAATCCCAAAAGATACGTGGGCTATACCTCATACATTCCTTATATAAACTAGTGGCACGACAATTGCTCGAGTCCTACCTATGCTATCCGGACACCAGAGAGCTATAGAGTTTTAAAAAACAGATACAGAACATTAAAAGTGTTAAAACTTTAGTCTAAAATCAATAAAATAAACCATGGTGTCACCAAAGAGCACCCATAGGGCACGGTGGTGAACAAATCTGTAAATGCCAACCTATATGCCCATCTAACTTTCCCTGTATGACGTTAAACTAGCCAACCACTCGGCAAAAAACCTAGCTTATCATAACGGTACGTGGACAGAACACCACCAGCTCCTATAAAATACATAATCATACTTCTAATGAGGGGATAATAGATACCAAGTTCAAAATGGTATCTGTTCAAATAAGCCAGAAAACCAGTTGTTCCCACCGGAAGCCTGTTTATTAAATACTGGGTGTGCAGCGTGCTGTATACGCGTGTAGATTTCCAGATCTTCAAAGTTATCTAAAATCTTCCCTTTGTGTTATAAATGCTAAATTCTTAGGCTATCTTCTATCAGGGCCCGCTTTTGGCCAGTCTCCCTCATATGGCATCCCAGCCCACTATTATTACTATAGTTATGTTCTCTAAACCTTGTGGCAAAATCCCTACCCGTCTGGCTAATGTATGTCCCAGCACATCCCCCACGCTTAAATTCGTATATACCGGATTGCTTAAACTTACCTGATTTCCCTTCGCCCTTATGTAGTAATATTCCCCCCAACTTCTTCCTTGTATGAAAGCCTACGCGAACACCAGCCTCCCTGAATGATGTAGTTATTTTTTGGCAACATGGTCCAATATATTCCACTGACACAAACCTACTATTTAAGTTTTGGCGGCCTGACTGCCGCGTCTTGTTAAGAATTTTAGCTCCAAACTCTTGTATAAATTTTTTCTAGTACCCGTTAGCCCGTCATAATTACACCATGTTAGATTTATATTCTGAGTATATTATTACTGAATAACTTGTGAATGCAACGCCCCGACACTTTCTTTGCGTTGTGAAGACTGTACGCCTGGTAGGGTAGGAAGGAGTTCAAGTTTGAGGTATGTAACTCATATGACCAGATCTCATTTTATGTAACGTTGAGACGTGTTGAGTGTGCTGTTTACTTATGTTTTGGACTTGTTTGTAACATAAGTCTGAAGATGGGTGTAATCCCAAAACGCGTAACATGTTCTAATAAAAGATTCAATTGAACATCTCATGACTTTATTGCGATTGTACAGCATTGGTGGCCAATTATTCACATAAAAAATATCGCAGGCCTCAGAAGGGATTTTATGTCCTATATATCAAACAAAGATAGATATAAGGAGCTAACGGAAAAGAAACCTTGCCAAACAGAAAAAAACACTGTAACTGACCGGTAAATGTAGAAGGTGCAAAAAAGTTCAGAGGAACATAGGAATACAGGAATATAAGTCACTTGGGGACGAAGTAACTAGGGGTGGATGTGAAACCAAAGCGAAATGGATGTTGGAAAAATGTGAAGAGAAAGAGTAACACATGGGCGTCCGAAAGATTTATTCATTGTACAGGTTACTCAAAAGAACATTTGATGTAATCTTTAAGAATTCCACTGTCAAATGCAGAGGAGAGTGCAGGTAGGTGTAGAGAGTAAACTGAAGGCATCTACGAGGGGAAAGACCCGTCTGATGACTTGACAGAAGAAGAAATGAGAATCACAGTGGAAGACACTGGAGATCCCACATAAGAGTCAGGGCCTAACACAGCTTTGAAAGGCAGAAGCTATAGGTAACATACCTTCGGAGTTTCCGAAATCATTGGCGAAAGTGTCAACCAAGAAATATTGAAGTTGGCGTCTACAATATACGAGAATGGCGCTATACCATTAGATACAACCCTGAAGATATAAGCAGATACTTGCGAGGCCTATCGCACAATCAGCTTAACACCTCATGTATGGAATCTGTCGACAGAAATAATACATACAGAGGAATGTAAAACATAATAGAGGATACGATAGATGGCGATCATTTTGACTGTCAGAAGGCTATTAGCACGCGAGAGCGGCACGTCTGACATTGTAACTGATGAGGGAAGCAAAACTTGGGAAATAAAATGGACACATTCATAGGCCCTGAAAGGAAAAGCATCCGGAAATGTAAAATTCTGCAAAATGTTCGAAATATTGAGAAAAATAAGAGTAAGTTGCAAAGAAAGACGGGTAATACGTACAAGAACCGAGAGGGAACAATAAGGTTGCATGACCAAGAACAAAATTCTGTCCCATATTTGGTAAGTTCCATTCTTCACAGATTCTGCTGAGAACCTCATCATTTCTTTTCTTATCAGTCCATCTAATTTTCGACATTCTTCTCTAGCACCACATATCAAACGCTTCAGTTCTCTTCTGTCCCGGTTTTCCCACTGTCCATGATCCACTTTCATAGAATACTGTGCTCCAAACTTACACTATGAGTTACTCGTCCTCCAACTAAAACCGACATTTAATTGGATAGGCAATCAAAAAAAACAGCTCACCAAGTGGCAGCAGAGCACATACATAAAAGACTGTTGTGACTGACTAGCTTTCTGGCCAGTGGCTCCTTCTTCAGGTAGGAGGGTTGAAAGGGAAGGAAGAAGGGTGAAGGAAAAGGACTGGAGAGGTCTAGGAAAAGGGGTAGATTTTGGGAAAGCCACCCAGAACCGCAGGTCAGGGGAGACTTACTGTACGAGATGAGAAGGGAAGACTAATTGTTGGGGACTGCATCGGACGAGATTTGAAAACCTAAGATGGTTCAAATGGCTCTGAGCAGTATGGGACTTAACATCTATGGTCACCAGTCCCCTAGAACTTAAAACTACTTAAACCTAACTAGCCTAAGGACAGCACACAACACCCAGTTATCACGAGGCAGAGAAAATGCCTGATCCCGCCGGGAATCGAACCCGGGAACCCGGACGCGGGAAGCGAGAACGCTACCGCACGACCACGAGCTGCGGACTGAAAACCTAAGAACTTAAAGGTGGAAGACGAGGTGATATGTACGACAGAGATTACTGCTAAGACATTTATCGCAAGTTATAAAGAGTGAGAAACTAAGTGCATTGTACATAACAGAGGTGGGATGGGGCGGTGAAAAATAGATGGGAAAGACAATGAAAGATGCAGGAAACTGAAACGGAGTGAAGCAAAGAGTAGTTACAGTGATAAAAAGCTGGGTGGAGAGAACCAAGCACATGTTGTAGAGGTAGTTCCCACCTACAGAGTTCTGGGAAACTGGTGTCTGGGGGAAGAATCCAGATGGTGAAACAGGCGCCGAGGTCACGAATGTCATGCTGTAGAGCACGCTCTGCCACATGATATTGTGAGTTGGCAGTGTATACCCTCAGCCTATACCCATTCATCCCAACTGATAATCTGATGGTAGTCATGCCTATGTAGAAGGCTGAACAGTCTTATAATAGCTGGTATATGACTTGTGTCATTTCGCAGCTGGCTCTCCCTTTGATAGAATATGTTTTGCCAGTTACAGGGCTATTATAGGTGGTGATAGGAGGACACACTCTTATTAACATGTGATCACTGTTTTAGCAGTAATCTCTGTCTTGCATGTCACGCTGTGTTCCACCTTTCAGCTTTCAGGTTTCCAAATCCCGTCCGATGCAGTCCCCAACAATCAGTCTTTCCTTCTCATCTTGTACGGTAAGACTCCCTGACCCGCTGTTCTGGGTGACTTTCCGAAAATCTCCCCCTTTTCCTAAACCTCTTCAGTTCTTTTCCTTCACCCTTCTTCTTTTCCCTTCAACCCTTCTGCCTGAAGAAGGAGCCACTGGTTCCGAAAGCTTGCCAATCACAACAGTCTTTCATGTGTGTTCTGCCACTGCTTCGTGAGTAGATGCTTTTATCTATCCTATTAAATAATTTTATCAATAATTGTTTGTTTTCGTTGTTGCAAAACTGACATTTGATGTTAGTTGACTTCGTTTGGCCAGGAACATCCTCTTTGAATGTTCTTCTCTACTTTGTATGTTCTCTTTAACTTGTCCATTATGAGTTACTTTATTCTCAAGGTAGCAGAATTCTTTCAGTTGGTCTAGATCCTCGTCTACAGTTCTGACCTTAAGTTGAACACTGATCCCATTTCTGCTAGACATCATTAATTTAGTCTTTCTTCGGTTGAGTCTTAATTCATAGAGTGTACACATTATATTGTTCGTTCTATTCAACACCTCCTACAATTACCTCTCCCTTCCACTGAGAACAGCAATGACATCAGCTATTCCTGTCATCCTTTCAGCACGAATTTTAATTCCATTTCTGAACCCCTCGTTTATGTCTGTCATTGCTTCTTCGATGTACAGATTGAATGGTAGGGGCGATTACATGTATGTCTTTCACCTTTCCTAATCTGAGCTGTTATTGGTCTTCCTACTTTTCCCTCTTGTTTGATGTACATATTGCACGTAACCCTTCTTTTGCTAGGGGTTACACCCATTTTTATGAGTGTTTCGGAAATCCTACATCATTTTAAATTATCATACGACTTTTATCTAACTACAAATCCTACGGACGTTTCTAGATTTTCGTTAAGTCTCGCTTTAATCATCAATCGCCAACCCAGAAGTCCTTCTCTGATGCCTTTACCTTTCCTAAAACCAAACTGATCGTAATCTAGCACTTCCTCAATCTTCTTTTTCCTCTTATACACATATTCTTGTCAGCAACTTGAGTGTGAGAGCTATTTAGGTAATTGTGCGGATGTCCTCACACTTATGTGCCCTTGCAACATACAGAACTATATGAATGATATTTCCCAGAGATACTGATTGTTTATCTCGAGAACCAATTTGAATAATAATTTGGCTTCCAAATTTCTCAAGAATTTTCGAAATTCCTAAGAACTGTTCCATTTGCGTTCCACATGATTTGATCGCAAGTCTTCCTAACCCCTGTTTGTTTCTGTGGGCTGCAGAGCTAGGCTTCTCGACGGCCGCTGCTTCCCGTGACGTCTCACGAGGCCATCTGAGGACAGAGCAGCGTCGACCTGACCGCCACAGGCAAAAGCGTCTCCCGCCGCTGAACACCACAGAACGCCGCTCAGTGCCCCAGCTTACTCTGTCCCTACACTATGCTGCTTGTGGTGTGGTGTCAGTGGTAGCCACAGATCTCAACCCAGGTTACATCAGTCTGTCTGTGATGGCTGGTGAACTTCTCGGCACTCTGTTGTCTCCACCCCAACCCGTGGCTATACATTATGCAGTCGTTGCCCTAGGAACACAATAAACATCGTGTACATACATCATTCTCCATCTTTAGCAATGTCTTTTCTGTACTGAAAATAAGCTCGCATAAGGACGAAATGCGAAAAATAATGCAGTATTTTTCTTAAAGACGTCGTTTCTGCCATTAACTGTAACATTATTTGTTTTGATGACTACAGTTTCGATCCTATGCACTTTATACAGGTATACAGCAATAACCGAAAAGTGAAGGGCAGATTGCATGTATAGAACGCCACTATCATCCCATACATGAGGCAGTTATATTACAAGAAATGCTAAAAACTGTACGTCACTTGCATTGGGCCACTGGAGATGTCAAAATTTACGAATCTTCTGACGTGTGTATATCTCACTGTTGTCTCTGTATGTTGAGCCTCCTAACTCCGAGTGTACATCAACTTTACATGAGCGTAAGGATCATAGTTATGGCATAAGGTAAATTTATTGTTACTGATGTTAACTTCACTAACATGAATCCCCTCAAATCACTGGTCCTGTTGTTTATATGACGACTGAGGCGGTTGGTGGGTAACATATTCACAAGTCGTTTCTTCTTTGCTCTTAGCAGTGATTGTACATCCCACAGTAAACGTTTTATATCAGAGTATCTTAACATTGTGTTTACATTCGTTAACAGAATTTGCCATTCTGTTTACGATACAATCATTTGATGTAAAGAAATAAGATAAGACACTTCTTTATTATGATGGGGCGTGATAGTACATATGGTATCCATCGTCAAAGGCTTACAGTAGCTTGGCTGCTCATGAAACCATGGCAGTGATAATCTCATATATATATATATATATATATATATATATATATATATATATATATATATATCGTTTTACATATGTATTCTTTGTACCATATTAACATCACAAAGGCATAAATCGCCTTCACAACAACTTTCGCACATGAATTGATCGAGTGGACAAATAAAAAGAAAAAGGAGTACAAAAATGAGATAAAAACATGTGATGGGATACTTGTCACAAATTACAGAACATTATGTGTATCACCATGTAATTGCAAAATGTACTGTTAATATGTAAGGTACTGTGTCAGTACAAATGTAGTCATACATTTCCATGGTCCATAGAACGCTAAGGCCGAGAATGGCTTTTTCAGCTACACTTGCAAAACACCTTATTCAATTTTTTACTGAATTATGAAAATATATTACTTATGTTAAAATAAATACATCCTAAA
The DNA here is from genome assembly GCF_023864345.2 of Schistocerca serialis cubense. Lineage (NCBI taxonomy): Eukaryota > Metazoa > Arthropoda > Insecta > Orthoptera > Acrididae > Schistocerca > Schistocerca serialis. The sequence continues at coordinate 106,450,272 of NC_064648.1, forward strand.
TATAAAAACGTGTATGAATGGACATAATTCTTCCTCATTTCCATGCAGATCATACAACTAACGGTAAACGCCGTAAAGACTACTCATATTATAAAACCAGCATAGGCAAATCGTTACGTTCTATGCTTATCAGTAAATGAAATTCAAATAGCCAAACTATACATCCTCATTTATATTACCTTCCATTATTAGCACATAAAACTGACTGGAATTTATCTCGAGATCTCATATTTCTTAAATCTGTCTTATTGCTGGGCAAGTCGTGAGGGTGATTTTTAAAACAGTTGTATATTTCCCCTTCTTCAGATAGGTTGATACTTCTACCCTTAGGCAATGTATCAAGAATTTTTGTGCCTGGATCTACGTTAGTTGATGGTACTCCTCTCTCTTTGCTTGATGTGCTCTTTAAATTTGTCGCTGGAATATGAGCTTTGTAAAGTCCGGTCAAGGTGTCCATGCTGTAACTCATACGATTACTGACATTGTATATTGATCTAGTTTCAAAAGGTAAATGCTACCTGCATACACTTTGTGGGGGCAGAAAGTGAAAGCTGTGCTTCCTACAGAAGTTTGATCCACTGGCTTGTTCACCAGTCCGTCGTCTCCCGTCTTGTGCAGAGCTGCAGGCCCAGGCGGCTGTTTTCCGGGAACGACTCTCCAGCTACTGGCGGGACTTGGCGCAGCTGCTCTCACTCGGTGCGACGCACGCCCCACAGCTGTTGGTTCCCATCGCATTCGAACGTATGGTAAGTGGAGTTTTTTCCTCCTCTTATAAACTGTATTATACGTACAGGGGGTGAGAAAATGACACACACCACCTGGTCAGTTCTTGGAGAGTGTTTCCCAGTTTACCTGCTTCACACTGTAGCTATCTTTGGTTCTCCAGTTCTACTGCTAACCATCTGCAAGAATTCAGAAACCACCTCTACTTCTGTGAGTTTTGTGGGGCTTTGATACGGGGAGGATAAGCTCGGAATGGTTAAAGGTAGGGAAGAAAATCGTCTGTATCATTCTTTTTTCGTACTTGCTCGCTACTTCCGTAACAGATTTAAGAAACTTTGCATCAGACTCTGCTTTACAAGCCTAAGCCTGTTAGGTCCATATTTAGTGGAGACTGCTCTAGAGTCCATTGTCTGGCATTTCTTGTCAGCGTCAGCATTTTCACTTGCTCAGAATCTCTGCCCCTAAAGGGAGGAGAAAGGTAGGGGTCGGATATTACATAGCCAGCGAATTGCAGTGCTTAATGAGGTAGCATAGAATAAAAGCTATTTGGTCTTAACCCATGGAATGGCCACTGTGCATTATGACTGTTTGGATTCTGACAGTAGTGTACATATAAAGCAAAAGGACGCAGTATGATCTGTGTCTTTGTGTAACTTTCTGTGGCGTATGTAGCAACGTGCCACTCCCTAAAGTATCGTATGAGCCTCATTTTGGATCCTTTGAGAAGAGAATTAGGCGATACCTGTTTTAGTGAACTGAAAAGGTTCTGGATAGATTAAATCTTTTTCCTATAAATATTACGGATGTTTGCTGGATGGTAATTTCAACGATTGATAGTAGCGGGTTCCGTATTTAAGAATGGTTTCTGCCGACATCGTATCATGTCCTATCATTGCATCTTGTTTTCGTTACCATCATCCAAGCATTTCACTGCAGCAAAGGCAATTTACCTGATACGTATCCAAAATTTTGTAGAGTTAGTACCTCACAGCTTGCGAGAATGTTTAAAGGACGACTTCTTTATTACATTTGCGGTGCAGATACGCTTCGTTGATCATACACTGCACCTGCTTAGGAAAAGTGTAATTGCGAAAAGTTATTCCGTGAAACCAATGTTGTACAGATAGTTTCGATTTAAAGACACACTTTGCTTTCTGAATGAAACTTAAGTCTTCAGACAGCTGCAGCAGTCTTGAGGTATTCGTATTCGAGATAATTCCAGTCGTAGTTCTTCACTGCAGCCCTGCAGAGTAGTACGGCACGGCGTGCTGTGGCCCAGGTAACGACGCACTTCACGATTTTCGCCCTGTGCCCCTAGTAACTGGGCTCTCACATAATACTGTGTACAAATATGTATGTATGTATGTAAATTTAAAAAATATTTTGATCGAAAAGGTTTTCTTTTTCTGACATCTGTCATCAATATAAAACCGATAGACTTAAAGGAGGTATTTTATTCAAAAAATATGTAGAAGAAGTACAACTATATTGTGAAAACAACTGAAAGTTTTTTAATTTCCATTTTTTCTCGTATTTGAGATATGCCTAACAGTTTTGTTATTTCGTAGTTGGTTCTTATTTGTTACAACGTACACAATTTTTATGAATAAAATAATTTTTTAATTTGCAATATATATGAAACACTCATTACTAACAGAGAGAGAGAGAGAGAGATTTTCGGTGTATACATACTTACTACAGCAACAGCAATGGCAGCACAAAAACAATACACACACACCATAAACATCATAAACATATGAAATACTTTCTTTACATGAACGCATATTGTACATGTTCCACACAAAATGTACTCTCTCTCTCTCGCTCGCGCGCGCGCGTACGCACTCATATGCATGCACGCATTCTGCAATGAAACATTCATAATCTCAAACATGCAGTCAGAACTGTGACAAACAGTTCATCAAACTATTCCACACACACTCAGTCACGTGGAACACCTTTCTACTAACAAATATACCCACCCAGACACATCAGTAAATAGTCTGGGTGCAGCAGATTTTCATACCTGTACCCACAAATGAACCACTTGTGATCGTGGTAGGACACCCCTGCTTCCAGCCGGAATTGCAGTATATACCTCAGTATATAACCTCAATCGAAATTCTCCTGATAAGCATTTGTGGTGCAGCGCCAATGCCCTTGAGGAGGGTTGTAGTCCCTGAACGTGAAAATCTTTCAGGCTGTGCAAATCACCGTGTTTGTCACGCAGACTTGTGGGACAGTCCAGCTCTACCTCTAGGACATATCCCTCAACAGCATAGCGGCCAGATATTTGATCTCTTTCCTCAGTCTGGTGATTTCCCCTTTGGACATCCATCAGAACCCTCCAAATGGTAGACGTTGTTGCATGGTTTGCCTGTGGAGACAGTTAACATCCAGGTAAAGGATGATACTGAAATCCTCAGACAGCCTGCACTCCCCCTCGATCATTTGCAGGTTATTTGCCTTGGCATACCTATGCACACGTTGGCAAAGTAACTCGTGAATCGCATTTTCCAGGAAGACAAGCATGTCAACGTTGGTCAAGAATGGCTTGTGTCTTTCTTAACATGGCATCCCACGAAATCTCATCCATCTGCTACAGAACTTCTCGAAGATGTTGGCGGTCAGATGTACATTGGTGTTCATCATTTTACATGTTCTGATAAATCAGAGATGCCGTCCTGCCATTCATTCACCAAGTGCCTGTTCTTTTCATTCATTATGGAAATGCCTCTGAGTTTACTAGAGAGCAGATATTCGTATGGAAAGACCTCTTCTCCATCACAAGCTGAAACTCTACACCATCGAGATAAGTGGCTCCCTTTGCTATGAATATCTTCAGGATGCGTTGGTTCAGCAAATTTCTAAAGAGACGTGAGCATGAAGCGTTGTGAATCCCGGAAGTGGAGCTTTATTCTTGGTGTGATCCTCTTTGAAGGGGCATATATCTGTCAACGGTGTCAGCAATGACACTGATCTTATCATCCTACAACCCAGACTCGTCAAAGTGCTGAACTAGAAAGTGGGCATCATGCTCACTGAAATTGTGGAAAAGATGGCTGTGTGCTGTGGCAGTTAGTATTTGAAGTTACATGGGTTGTCAGCTGCACTCTGGGACTTCCCCGTTACATGGCAACAGACTCTACAGGGAGCTTCCTCACCTCTGTCCAGTCACAGTCCCCAGGTATAACGATCAGCTGCCTGCTTGTACAGTGCATCATTCTCCTTCACATTGGTCATGAGGACGTTTTCACTACAAATGTTATAAACATCCCGTACAAGACTTTCAAGCTCAGTGAGCAACCATCTCGCACGATTCCCTTGACATAAGATTTTAATTTTAGAGTTATACGTGCACGGAACTTGATGGGTAGCCACATGTCACAATCATCATTTTGTGGCAGTGATACGGGAGGCAGAGGCACCACGTTCACACTGTACCACAGGAGCTAGAAGGCGCTCTAAATCGACATAAACAACGAAGGGACAGAAGTGTTGGTGAGAGGCAGTCTTAAACTTCTAGAACCGTTTATCCTTGATAAGCATTTTCACACATATTGTTTCCTGGCTCTAGCAGTCAATCAGGTGTCTTTCAAGATACATGCTCTTGGTAAACGAGACATCTACAGCAAAAATATCTTGCACCTTTTTTGTTTTCATTTCAGAGGAACGTAGGTGGGACATGCATTTGATCCGAACGCTGTGTTGCTTATCGCCTTCAGAGATTAGCAGCAGGTCTACACTTTTTGGATGTTTCTATGCTAATATGGACAAGAAGAGGGGACCACCTAATTTACGCTTGACTTCTTTGTCGATGTGCCACGCAGTGTGTTAATGTTTGTCTTCTCCTTATGGCTTTCCAACATCCGGCCATATACGAGAAATTAGATCGTCAGTGGATATCTGTTGTTTGTTGTGTAACTGTATGCCCTGTATTTTTAGGGTAATTTCTATCGCTATCGAGAAGCAACCATCGAAAACAATTTAAATTCCTCTCATCATGATTCTGGGCATTAGGACATGCTTTTTTTGCAATGTTTACTTTTGAAGATAGATGTAACTGGACCCCACAACAAGTTGATCAAAATCTTATGAATATAAATCAAGGTATGGTATACAGCTGAGTGTCTTACAGGACCCCCTTTCCTGCACCTCAGAAAAGTGACTCAGTATGACCACTCTGGTATCGACTCACCCCATGATGTCACGACAGCTCTCCCCCTAACTTGGACAATGCTCTTCCCCTCAACAACACGTCGCACTCCTAATAACTCTGCACACGAGAAGGAGAAAGAGACGCAGTTGATAAGTATCTAAGGACGGAGAAACAAAAATCCGTATTCGTATAATAATAATAATAAATTCTGAGTACTTACAAGTAAAACTGTTGTTGTGTTCATTACTGGAATACACTTCCGGCAACTCATCATCAGCGGGCATGTTTGTCATTAAGAGCATATACAGCATGGGTACTAGAGGAGGTGTATGACGTCGGCAGGGGAATGTGCCTAAGAGAATATGAACAAACGAAAACACAGGTGCTAAAGAACTAGTAGCTGGTAGTTATGTCAGAACACCGATATTCGCATTGAGCACATCTACAGACAAGAGCATCTCAAAAATAACAACAAAAAATTTAATACTGTAGAATAAGCGATATCTACCTCTGAGCAATCGAAGTCGTCCCCCAGAGATCATCATCATCGTCATCATCATTATCAGCTGCTGGGTTCAGATCCCACAGCGAGTAACGCCAGCTCGTACCTAGAAAAGAAGAAGTAGAACCAATAAGAATCACTTACACTACTGGCCATTAAAATTGCTACACCAAGAAGAAATGCAGATGATAAACGGGTATTCATTGGACAAATATATTATTCTAGAACTGACATGTGATTACATTTTCATGCAATTTGGGTGCATAAATCCTGAGAAATGAGTACCCAGAACAACCACCTCTGGCCGTAATAACGGCCTTGATACGTCTTCGCATTGAGTCAAACCTAGCTTAGATGGCGTGTGCAGGTACAGCTGGCCATGCAGCCTCAACACGATACCACAGTTCATCAAGAGTAGTGACTGGCGTATTGTGACGAGCCACTTTCTCGGCCACCATTAACCTGACGTTTTCAATTGGTGAGAGATCTGGAGAATGTGCTGGCCAGGGCAGCAGTCGAACATTTCTGTATCCAGAAAGGCCCGTACAGGACCTGCAACATGCGGTCGTGCATTATCCTGCTGAAATGTAGGATTTCGCAGGGACCAAAAGAAGGGTAGAGCCACGGGTCGTAAGACATCTGAAATGTAACGTCCAATGTTCAAAGTGCCGTCAATGCGAACAAGAGGTGACCGAGACGTGTAACCAATGGCACCCAATATCATCACGCCGGGTGATACGCCCGTGTGGCGATGACGAATACAGGCTTCGAATGTGCGTTCACCGTGATGTCGCCAAACACGGATGCGACCATCATGATGCTGTAAACAGAACCTGGATTCTTCCGAAAAAATTAAGTTTTGCCATTCGTGCACCCAGGTTCGTCACTGAGTACACCATCGCAGGCGCTCCTGTCTGTGATGCAGCGTTAAGGGTAACCGCAGCCATGGTCTCCGAGCTGATAGGCCATGCTGCTGCAAACTTCGTCGAACTGTTCGTGCAGATGATTGTTCTCTTGAAAATGTCCCCATCTGTTGACTCAGGGATCGAGACGTGGCTGCACGATCCGTTAGAGCCATGCGGATAAGATTCTTGTCATCTCGACTGCTAGTCATATTAGACCGTTGGGATCCAGCCCGGCGTTCCGTATTACCCTCCAAAAACCACAGATTCCATATTCTGCTAACAGTCCTTGGATCTCGACCTATGCGAGCAGCGATGTCGTGATACGATAAAGCACAATCGCGATAGGCAACAATTCGACCTTTATCGAAGTCGGATACGTGATGGTACGCATTTCTCCTCCTTACACGAGGCATCACAACAACGTTTCACCAGGCAACGCCGGTCAACTGCTGTTTGTGTATGAGAATCGGTTGGAATCTTTCCTCATGTCAGCACGTGGTAGGTGTCGCCACCGGCGCCAACATTGTGTGAATACTCTGAAAAGCTAATCGTTTGCATATCACAGCGTCTTCTTCCTGTCGCTTAAATTTCGCGTCTGTAGCACATCATCTTCCTGGTGTAGCAATTTTAATGGCCAGTAGTGTATAAACAAAAACACTATAGAAAATATGTATACTTGCTTTCATCCTCAGCCAAGGTGACCATGATGAATGACATCACACCGTCGTCGGTAAACAGTGACAACAGTGCGGCGTCATCATTGTTATCCAACGTGCGTGGCCTTGACTGCAGTCACCATCGTCGTCACGGATACCGCACGAGCGCTTGACTCCGATATCAGGGCTGGCTGGCAGTCGGAGAGAGAGAAAGACTCTGGTCGCCCCCCGCAGGGCTGTTTACAAAACTCTTCAGCCGCGCAGCGTGCACTGATCAGCAATTCAAGTCGCAGTTCATCACGCTTCTTCTCTCCCCACTAACATTACTTACACATAGCGCATTGCGACAGTGCCCAGCGTGTTGGTACACATTTGAACACGCCTCTCTCAACTTGCTACTACTCTCATTACTTACCAAGCGGGGACGCAAGGCAGCAGAAACGGGTTTATTTCTCGTAAGAAGAAGACCTTTCACATATTAAACGAGTGGGATTGTGCTGTGACAGAAATGCACGAAATGGAATATGCTGGCTACAAGTAGCTGCTGATCGGCTACGTTTTGAGTGACACATTGCAGAAACTTGGGAAATCATCTCGACAGTTCTCCAAACAGAGTGTAGATGCCGCCTGGTAAATAAACATAGCTGACAAAAGAACTGTAAAAAATGAGCTCGGGAGTATTTAAATAAGTACAAAAATTTTATTAAGAAAATAATATTTGCACATATCTGCAACACAAGTAAATCCATTTTTCTCTCCACCACCGTACACTTGCCTAAGGTGTCTGACTGACATACAGTTGAATGATTCCAAATTCAGGATGGCAGTGTTCTTGAAAATATCCCACATTCTTGCCACCACCTCACGACCTTTGACGTGCATGACGCTCTCTCTGTGATCACAGTTTCGGAGTGATGTCAGCATATCCTCACAGGTCATTCCTGTATCGTGGCGGCTACTGCGATAGTGGAATCGAGTCAATCACGCTACTGTCTTCCAAGACATGTCACACTTCATTGTTCTGAGCAGCTGGGCAGAAGTGACAACTGTGTAGGAACTTGTCGAAACACAGACTGAGTCGATGCGTGTGACAACAGCTACTCCTTTAATCATCTTTAAACATGAAGCGGCCGCACTCGTCGTGGCGGCCTCGCCCGTGAGCAACAATGTTGTACCAGGAGGCAGGCAGCTTGGACCCTGGCAAGCAGGTCTTCAGCTGTATCTACAGGTGTTTCGTACATAACCTCAGAGAATGAAGTCGAGGGTTGTAAGATCCAGCGATCGCAATGGCCATCAGAGAGGATCCCCCCTTTCCAGTCCTACAATGAGTGTGAGTATTCTTCAGCTGCTTGCAAACATTAACATCAAAGTGGAATGATCTTGGATAATGCCCTAAAATACCTTGACTGAGAATCTTTGCTGTTGGCCGATATGGGTGGCGTGGGTGTTGTCCTCATTCTAGATCTGCCTGTTTGGCTTTTGAAAACAACATCACGGATGAATGAGGCCTCATCCACAAACAATACAAACTGTATGAAGTTGGACAGTACAGCGCTGTGAAAGATACTGGATTGACACAAGCAGACATAGGGCTCAAAATCCGTTCGTTCCAGTGCTTGCACATTTCATCTTTGATTACTCATTGTGCACTGTATATAGCAACACACCTCACCATGAACACGACACAAGCTATCTGATGCAATGGACAGCTGACAGCAGGGTCAGTGGTGTGCTTGCGGCACAGGTTAATGCTCCACTGCGATGCTTGAGTGCTACGAGCCTAGTTGTGTACAGTAGGTCCGTTTGGTGGTCAGGTGTGTACACTGTTTATCAGCTGCTACCGTTCGAGTGCACAACGGACACCCGAGATCTTTGCCAGAGTGTGAAGAACTGCAGGCATCATTGCAATACGTGCATTGATTCAGACTGACAGTCGTTGCTTTGAAGAATTGCTATGAGCTACATTGTTGTTAGGTGGTGTATGCTGTGTATGTCCGTAACACAATAAATATGCACTTTCGAGTATTGGTTCCCTATCTCAATATAATCTATTGTGCAACCACTGTCACCTGTTTCAGTGTTCTGTACAAACTCTCCATCCTGGGAATCAAGATTCCCAATAATTTTTGCCTGTTATCGACACTTTGTAACTTTACTGGCAAGATAATGGTCCCAGGAATACCAAGATCGGTTCAAAAATTCTACGTTATTTCCTCAGCCCAGCCCAAACAAACAAGAACAAGCAAGCAGAGGACTTTAGTTTATGTATGTAGGGAGAGAAGATTTGATAACACGTTTTTGTTTACGTACTAAATCATGAATACAACATACATTTTATGTTTGGATGCAGTAATGTTCGTATGTTATACTTTCAACAGGTCATGAATACAATGTATGTCCAAATCGAAAACGACATTTTTATGTGATATAATTAAAAGTTAACAAGTTTCAGATTTTTTGCTTTACTTGTACCGGAAAACTTAGTTGTTGCCAAATCTCACGATTCCAAGTCAATGGAGGGCACCCTATAGGTTTCGGTGAGTGAGTTTTCGATTATCAAAATATGAGACATAAACGGCCGCACCTGTTGACTGGAGTCAGTTGTAAGTTAACAATTTTTACGCCGCCAAGGGTCCATATACCTTTGTATGTCACATAATTTGAACATGATACTGATCCAGAGAAAAAGATTCCCATAAGATGGACAGACAAATAGACAGACTGATAAAAAATAATACGAAAAGTATTTTCTAGAGTTATATAGTTACCAATTATGGATTTTAAGATTTTTTCCTTTATTTGCACTGTGAAATCTGGCTTCTTCTTAAATGTCATGATTGTAAATCAACAGAGAGCACCTTATAGATTTTTGTGAGTGATTTTTCAAGTATGAAAATGTGTAATTAAATGGCCATATCTTTACTGCATTGGCTTAGAAGCCTAAAATTTGTACAACGCCAAAGGAGCATAGCCCTTAATATGTGACATAAATGTGAACTTCGTACCCGAAAATGGTCCAGAAAAAATGATCTTAACGCTCGGACAGTCAATACATTCCTTCAAATCTGCAATATTCGAGACGTGTTCAGATACAGACGACATCGTGTTAGATGACGAGCACAAACGCAAATTTTTGGCAAAAGCGATCAGCCAGGCAACAGACAAATGCTACAAAATTTTGAGTCAAACTGACATTTCGTGTGTGCACAATTAACTCAGATAATGTTTCAGATAAGGAGCGGCTGATGTCTATTGTTGCGTTTGTAGAAGGTCATAGCATGTGTTCAGGTTTTTCACAGCGTTGGTAACGAGTAAGATTTCGACGGATTTGTCAACAGTCCGGCCATTCCATTTTCGAAAATCGTTCAAAAGTTTGAATAGAATCTCCTCAGAGTTCCTGCCACGACATGTGGCTTTACACGTAGGAACTCGACGCTGCTGGCAGCTCCATAACATTTCAGTTGAATACATCGTCACGGGAGTATACATTCATATATTCAGACGTCTGTATTGTCAACTACCAAGAAATATCTGCACCTCTCTTATCTGATGTCACAGTTTGAGAAATGTATTTATTTAATAAAACCTCACTAGGCATCTGCTGTGCATTAATGTTTTTATGCCTGTACAAAACTGAATGTACTACACTCATGCGCTGGCAGTAATTTCAGTGTCATGTAATAGTGCTACATGTAACTGTATATTAAGACAGGCTGCTGCTTGTGGATGTTATGAAAGTAATTTGAACTATTTTCTGTGTGTCTCAGGGTAACCACGCAAGTGATCAGCAACTCCACGGTTGGATTAAGGACATGGAACGTGTGAAAGACATGCTGCGCACGAAATTAACCGGATGGGTACAGGACTTGCAATTAGCCAGCAAACAGGTGGAGCACTACGAGGTGGAAGAAGACAAGGACGGGCCAGAGAACTTGATAATCAGGTATAAACCAGTGTACACTCAAATGTCTGTCGTACTCACTATGGTTTATTGGAGTTTATCTCACTTTTATCCATTAAAGTATTCATTAAAGTTATAGAAAACACAGGGATCATTTAATTCAGAATGGAGTAAAGAACTAGCACTAATAGGCAGTAGTGAAGGACATGGTTACAGAAACTCGTGATTTACAAAGTTTTTTGACTCCGTTTAGCCTTCGATATTTTGATTCGTATTGTGCCTTAAAATGTGCCACGTATTACGTATCACACAAGCGGAGAAAACTGATACAATAACTGATGTTACTGCATTTACTAGAGAAAGTATTGATGGTTACAGATACTTCCGATGTTTTCATAATTAGTGGAAACAATGATGTGGAGCCTGGGCTATAGGGAATGCAGTCGTAGATTAATCAGGAAAAAATTGTCTCACACCCGATTCTGAGGGCTCCATTCTCATCACAACATGTACCTGACACATATGTATCGAATCGATGTACGGAACACTGACCTTAGGACAAAGTTTTACGGCCAATAATTTCTATATGACAAATTTCACTGCCAAACGAGAGACCCACACCAACCAATCACGAAGCGAGACGGAGCGAATGCTTCAGAACCAAGTAAAGAAACATTTTTATGCACTTGTGAAGCGTCATTTTGTCAAGTTTTACATCAGCAGACATGTACTTCTGCACGTCAAACATAGCAGTGTGAGATGGTGGGATGCACACTGCCGGATGTAAGCAGAAACATCATAAAAATGCCACAACTGATAAGGGTATAATGAGTAAAACGAAAGACCTATTGTGAAATAAAAACACATGTTTGGTATTTGCAAAGACGGATTTGAAATAGTTTAAGTCATCGTATCGCGCTGTCCTTAGCCGTTGGAATAGCTGAAAGGGACTGAATAAGTAGACATGCTTGACGGTACACTCACGTTTGTCCATTGAACTCATCTTCCTGTGACAGTTCTGCTTTCAGCTGTCATACAGTCTTTACGGAAAATTATCGCAGATGTCACATCACCTAAAGCAGATAGGAAACTCCCTGGCCGGCTAGAGTCGTGTGTCGGATCCGCGACGTGGACTCTCCACTGCAGAGTGAGGATTCGTCCAGGAGGCAACTCCCGAGGCCTCTGGTCACTGCAGTGCCCATCCTTCCGGGAGCGCTGGTCCCGCCAGCCGTGCAGGGGAGCTTCTGTGACGGCTGGAAGGCAGCGGCTGAGGTGAGAGGCACCCACAAGCCTTGCTCATACTGTGGCATCAAGCAGTCAGGCCTGCAAGATGAGTGGTCTGCCAAGCGAGTGGATTCATTCTTATTTATCGAGTAACATGAACTCTCGTACACACAATTAAGTCACAAATTAACCTCCTGTATGAATAATACGCAACGGAAACGCAAACCTGACTATCAGTAATTTACAGAACTCTGACTGTTCACTACGCACTGGCAATACCACATTTTCTTTTTTCTCTTATTTAACGACTTTTATCAACATGTGGCCACCGCACTGAATATGAATGGCGCACACATTATAAATTCGGGACATCGTGACAACATACAATTCGAAGGAAAAGTGCACCAATCTTTTTCTTTTCACTATCTTATTTATTCCGATAAATTCTATAACCTAAACACACAAATTCTATAACCTACAACAATAACACATGAGAAATTCCGCCCAGTGGGCATGGCTTTACATTGGTGATTCTCTATCTTATGGTCTCGTAATTATTTAACGCTACAGTGCACTTTCTGGATAGGATAGTGGATCTATTTGGTATATCTCACACTTCGACTCTCACAATCATCATCACGAAACTTTCCTCCAGACCGAGCGGTACAGAAAGAACAAGCATAACCCACTAATCTTTTTAAACTACCTTGCTACTCTCCCATGCAAACCACACATACCAAAATTCCATGACATACACCACACTACAACATGGAATACAATACAATAAATAGTCACAACACTATCACTTTCAGCTTTCCCATTTCAATTAGTATTTATCCCAGTTTCAGACGACACTGCCCCACTTGGTAATTCTACTTTCCTACTATGAACTCTGGAGATATATGCACGTCTTCCTGTGCAATGCAAGCCTAGTGGCGTTGCTGGATAGACGGCCGACTCGCCTTGCTTCTCTCTCAGAGTTTGAATCTAGCGTCACACGGAATCACATCACGCAAAGTAATATTAAGAACATATTCATCACACACGCGAGTCCTCAACTGATACCATGGACGAGTACTTCTCTTTATCCTTTGTCTCATACACAGATTGAGACTCACACAGTACTCACCACGTGGAAGTACTCGTCTCTAATATCCAAGTCCTGCACACGCCATTTCTTAAATATTTCAACTTATGGTACACACGCTCTTTCTTAAATATTTCAACTTATTGTACACACACTAGTAATTCAGCTTAACTTAAACACACAGAAGTATTTCAACTTATTGCTACACGTGGTTTCATTGTGACCGTTGGTCACTTCCGAAGATTACTACAATCCCATTAATATTACCTGCCTGACATTTAATTCTCCCCACAAAAGTTCCTGAAATAGAGAAATTATTATTTCAAATTACTCTTAAGTATTCCACATGCATACCATGTCTCCACTCTTTTGTCTTTACGGAGCACAACTAAAACAGGTCTTAACAGCACAAGATCCAGCGGCAGACTGCTGAAACATGGCCGTTCTCCAGGTCCTCTCGCACCTCTGTCGAAGTGGGGGAGCACCTTGCTACCGTATTGGTCAGCCACATTTCAGGTGCTCAAAGCTCAGGTAAATTTCATCTCTTTGGTCCCACCAAAGGTGGCCAAAGGATCGTCTCAAAGATGATCATATATTCACATTCACTATCTGCGGTTAGCAGACGACCATACATTCATTCATTTCACAGATCTCACCAAACTGGATGTAGGGATTTACTTTGTGGGAGTGCGCATGTGATCAATTAAATAAATAAATTGTCATTCTTTCCCACACGGGTATCCGGCTTCGCTGTATTAATTGAAATTGAGTTATTTTACAAAAAAAAATGTGTTGTTCTGACAAGAATAATGAAGTATGTTGTACCTATTTTCAATGTCGGGCGGTACTGTACCCTTTCAGAGGTACTGGCGGCAGTAAGGCTGTGACGGCGGCTCTCGGTTCCTGCCTGCCTAGCTCGATGTCTATTTTTATAAGGACGTCATATTCGCCATTGACTTTAGAAATTGTTTTACAATTGCAGTTTCGGCCTTTTGAGCCATTTTCAAGTGGTAATGTGGAAGATTTTGCTTCAGCTCATGACAGACATGTCTACATGTCAGCGTCTAAAATCATCTATAATTAATTTGAACAAGTCATTCATATCCTTAACATAAATATCACATGTTCACTCTCTTGCAATGCATACAAAATTCTTCTTTAAAGAAAAGAGGAATTCTGCGGCAAGCGCTGCAGTTCTGCTGTTTGATGTGTCTGAAACCACTGAAAACGATATAGCAGCACAGAACAGAGTGGATGACCTGCAAGAAATAGTTATAATCTGTGTCTCACTCAAGTGCTCTGAAATCTAAAGATGAAATCTCGATGCGCTAAAATGCTAAAAAGACCAATGGATTTGCGATTGTTTGCTGTGTTACAATGCATCCTTTAAAGGATGAGAAAGTTCCAGGTTTGTGTCCCAGTCTGGCACACAGTACTTATCTGCCAGGAAGTTTCTAATCCACTGCTGAGTGGAAATCCGTTCTGGATACTTTTAGCCGCGCGGGATTTATCCGAGCGGTCTCAGGCGCTGCAGTCATGGGGTGCGCGGCTGGTCCCGGCGGAGGTTCGAGCCCTCCCTCGGGCATGTGTGTGTGTGTGTGTGTGTGTGTGTGTGTGTGTGTGTGTGTGTGTGTGTGTGTGTGTTGGTTCTTAGGATAGTGTAGGTTAAGTAGTGTGTAAGCTTAGGGACTGATGACCTTAGCAGTTAAGTCCCATAAAATTTCACACACATTTATGGATACTTGTACGTTCTTGAATAAACTATACATTATAGGCTTTTAACTTTTAACCTGGCACTTTGTGTGCTACAGGCGGCCGCTGTTGAGTGAACGCCTGCTGCGCTATCAGCCGTGGAGCCTCTCCTC
The DNA here is from genome assembly GCF_023864345.2 of Schistocerca serialis cubense. Classification (NCBI taxonomy): domain Eukaryota; kingdom Metazoa; phylum Arthropoda; class Insecta; order Orthoptera; family Acrididae; genus Schistocerca; species Schistocerca serialis. Next base: position 106,465,294 of record NC_064648.1, read on the forward strand.
TGACGACGACTTCAGTGCGCTGTGCAAGGAGCGGCAGCCAGAGGCGTCGCAAATGTTCAGCCTCGCTGACGAACTGTACGTCTTCTATCGTGTCTACTGGGCCACTACACCTGAGTACAGCGATTCATTCTACGAAGATGACGTCAAGATTGTAGGTAAGTTTAATACTGGGACCCGGCCACTTCACGGTTATGCGCTGACAACTGTTCAGTTGTTCGAGGAATGAGATTCAAATATCCTTCTGAATATGTAGTTTTAGATCTTGCGTGATTTTGCACGCCACGCAAGATAATCTCTGGTGCTCTTTCCAAAGTCAGTTTTTAGATTCCACGGCAACTCTCCGTCTGGATCTATGACAAGCTAACTACTTCATTTCGATGTATTATTGACTTCTTCATTATACAGGGACTAAAAAAAGACTACATAGACAAAATTTTGAATTGTTTACAGAAGATTAAGAAAAACAAATTTTATGTGTGACAAATGTCACAGGTGTACCCTCCACCTGCACGTGGCCCATGAAGGTTTCAACGCCAGCGATGCACAGAGGCTGTGTGATGTTTTAGAGACGTTACTGAATTGCCAGCTGGGCGCTAACACACTCGACACAAGTGGGTGTCTCACAAATAATGTTTGCAGCCTCAGCCTAACAGGCGACCACCTCACCTGGGGTGTCTGCCAGTGTCTGGTACACTGAACAACTCGTCTCCCTCCCGTAGGAGGCCCGCAGCACCTCTAAAACAGGGCCCATCCCACAGCACTTTGAACACCGTCTCTGAACGCCAGTGCAGATAAGACCCTCATACATGTGCGACACGTGCCTCATATAAAAAAGTGTTCCATTTTATCATCTATAAACACTCTAAAATTCCGTACATGTAGTTTTTTTCAGACCTGGTCTAAGGCTTTTTAAAAATGGCGAATGGTCTCTGCAACATAACGGCTACAGACAAGCTAATTTTCTGTCAATACTGTAACTGGTGTAGTGATATAAATTTCTCACGTGTGATCCTAGCTCGATACTGTTCGTATTTACTAATTTTCTTTGACGAACAATATTTCGATTTGTAGCAGAACAGTTCATTGTATGATGTACACTGTTAATATTATCCTTAGAAGTGTTAATACTATGAACTGTAGTAGGTCTGAGGAAACACAGCTATCGCACCTGTCTGCTAAACAACTCTATTTGTTCGAATCACTATATTTTTTAAATTTATTATTTTATTCTCGTTGCTGGACTTCATCTCTTACTCGATCATCTATCTATCGTGCACCAGACATGAAACGAGTTGTAATCGTTCATTTCTCTCTTTGTAACTGCCTGATAGCTTCTTGTTCGGCAGGGAGTAACTCCATTTAAATGAGAGGAAGGGAGGACAGTGGGCTTGTGCTCTCTCAGCGGAAAAATTATTTATGCCTGCCGTTATCAATCTTGACCGCTTCAGGCAATTGAACTTGCAGGGTTTTCATTGGTAGTAAGCCGACTAATTAAGAAACTAAGGTGGTCGAAAAGGGTTACAACAGATAAGGAAATAAGTTATCATAAGAATATCCATATAGTAGAACCAGGAACTGTAATACTGAGAAGAAAGGCCTTTCCAAAATTTCGGCTGTCGCCGATAATTTACTACAGACACTCATACGAATAATACTGGCACATAAAAGGAAATACGCATTCTTAGCAAGTTACTAAACAAGCAGACTCTTAACCCCTTCTGTTGACAGACTGAGCTGCACTCTGCAGCATGTCTATAATTATGACTGTAACTGTTATGGACACTGAGAACAAACGTGTGAGCTGTAGTTGATGTTTCAATTCCTCACGAGTGGCGACAAGATATTAAAGAATGAGCAGCGACAAGACCTTACAGAGTTGTGGACCACTAGCCGTTTGTCTGGAAGCTAAATTTAAGCCCGACATTGAAGATATCTTCAGGGGCTGGGTGGTGTGGCCGTACGGTTCTAGGCGTCTGGAACCGTGTGACCGCTACGGACGCAGGTTCGAATCCTGACTGGTGCATGGATGTGTGTGATGTCCTTAGGTTAGTTAGGTTTAAGTAGTTCTAACTTCTAGGGGACTGATGACCTCAGATGTTAAGCCCCATCGTGCTCAGAGCCATTTTATCTTCAGGGGAAAGTGGTCGTGATAATCCACAGAGATCGGAGAGGCCGTGGCAGTTAGGTCGTGATGAGGGGGGGAGGGGGGGGGAGGGAAAGGAGAAACTCGTGCGAATCTCTTCTGAGCACGTGGCGATGTTCGAAATGGTTTGCACCATCCAGCAGGCTGCTACAACGCCCCTGTCTGAAAGAGTTGCCCTCGCCACTATTAAAACCGTGGCGCTTCTCTGCCGGATTCTTTACGCATCACTGTCCAGCAGAACTAGATGCTTGCCCACAACAGACCAACGTATCAAGAACTGAGCCCTGATCTGTTTTCGCTGCCATTGTGTAACATCACCTAAATCGCAAATCCAAGGCTACAGATGTCAAAAATACTTCCTGTGTGACGACTATCTGACCCAGTATCGCAGAACCACCTGGCCTATCCCAGTTACAAACAAGACCACCCATCAGTAGGACGAAAAGCCAGTACAAGTTGCAAATTTTTATTTTTTATTCATTCGATGATTTGTTTCGGACCGAGACCCATTTTCAAATCACCATACCATAGTGGAAAATGGCATTTCCGAATATGTCAAAAACGTGCAATGAACATTTACAGTGCATACAGGTAACTCACCGAATGAACAAAACCTTGGAACGGTTTTTCGTTCACTGATTACCAGAAGTTGCTGACCCAAACTACTGCAGCATACTGGAAGTTCGTAAAACCAACCATGTTAACTATGCCAAATGTACAATCCTTGCACAGCTGCATCATCTACACAGCCTCAACTCGAATCAAGATATTGAGTTCAGATCCACAGTTTTCTACACCATCAGTCGAACTCACCGTCATCATCCCAACAGTTTTTTGTGTCGCATCCCTAACATGAAAGACATCCAGTTTAGAACCACTGTTTTCCACAACATTCACTCTCTTTCAACGTCCACATATCGTCCAACAGATGACGATAACAGCCACAGTCACCTTCCATTTTAACATCCCAGTCACTTATTCCAAAAAGCAATCCAACTTTATCTTCAGCCACACCAAAACATCAGCTTAAAACCTATACCTAACCTTGTTCCACCACATAAAACAGCAAGACAAAGCAGCAGCATAGCATTCCATCCATATGTCTGTTCCATCAAATCCACCGAGAGCTTCATCATTCACATGTTATCTCAATGCTACAACTAGACTTTAATGAAAATTGTTACAGTCACGTAACACAGTCCCAGTCACTCTACACTCTACAAAGCACAGATAATTGCTACAACATACAATCAGATGGTATTGCCAATGGGTGCTTTTGAGATATCCTGATACCAGCACCTCATTCTGCAGATCAGAAACCCTGGTATTGGTGATACTCATGAACAAAAACACTGCCACATTTTCCATAAACTGAACAATTTATTGAAAAAGGATTCATTCTCCTCTCATCCATAACAACCACACGTTACCAAACAACCTCAACAAGCCAGACTCAGTTCTTCATATCTTAAAGATATACTCCCTGTATCTAATGACTGCTCGACAATTCGGTACATACAATGTCACACAAATACGACCACCATATCTCTTGGTGCCAGTTTAAAATACCTGTCTATAACGCCACAAAACGAATTAAATATAGCATTTACAACACAAGACTATAAAGCCACACATTTTGTGAGCGTGTGGGTTGGTGTTATTCTGTCATTCTGCACAACAGATTAATCTGAGATGTACCCTTTACCCTTTGGCCCCTGCAAGATGCAATTTCCACCCCCACACTACTACAGAAGTCAGACAGACACTCCTAACGTTCTAAAGAGAAATGCCTGAAATACTTACAGCAATAAATACCTTCTGGAGTCGTCCACTGTAAGGAAATGACACAAAAATTCACAAAATGTCTTATGTAACTAGTGGGATACTTGGGTACTGGAGTAGTGTTAGTTAGTGTAAGATAAACGTGAAAGTAACGAAAATTATTATTCATTTTGCAAAAATTCTGAGAAATCACAATAGCACTTCTATTTATGAAATGAACACGTTATTTGCGGGTTCTTTTCAGAATGTGTAGTTACCTCTTAAGGATAGGATTGGCTAATGAAATTTCTATACAAAGTTTAAGATTGTTATTGACTTGGCAGAATGGCTGAGAGCCGCACCTACTCATCTTGAATGATTATCGGTTAGAATGTTGCTAGGTACAGTCGAGGCTGTCACGTGTGATATGCAGTGAAGGGTACTGTTGTGGAAGAAATGTGGGGGTCGCAAGAGCTGTAGCTGTGATGACTGCTGTCTGCACCACTCCCTGCCGACAAATAAGATAACTCTCATTCTATAACTTGACTTATGCCAATCAAACTCTCCCTACGCCTTGATGAAGTCAAGGACTCCTATTCGAACCTAGTCTATTGGCGTGGTGCACCGGTCAGATAACCAGTCCACCGCGATGCCACTCAAAAATTCGCTCGCAGGCGTTTAACTATTACTCAGTCCGTTCACACCGCTCAATAAGTGTGGCGGCCAACACAGTGAACAACGCTTAATCGCAAGGACTCAATATACTGTTGCACTTCGACTCGCTCTCGACAGAGGTGCTCTCCCAGTGAAGTACTGAGGAGAGACTTGTTCCTCGCCCTTTGAGTACATGTACGAGCGCGCACGCTCTCGTTACGTGTTCTCGCTACAAGAGCAACAACGGAACGGACCCTCTGCATGCCAGATGTGAAGGGGTATATCTTTTGATCTCTTCCATTACTCCTTCAGCTCAAGGCAATATCGTCTGCCAATCAGGATTGCTCTTCTAGGGAGAATGACGTTTTGTTTAAGGCGACCAATCTGGAAATCTGTAGTATCGGTGTTTGGCGTTTGCTGTCTCCCTGTGAAAATCTCTGAAACTGCGTGCTATGTGTAAAGAATGCGTAGGCTGGCCGCTCCCACACAATGTAGCGGAATTTGCTTTTAAGCCGAAAACAGGGTCGTCCTTTCACTCGGGCAAACGCTGTCTGCTCTACAGGCGGTCACTGGCCGACGTAGATAGCTTGGGACCGGCCTCCTGGGGTGCAGTTGCCTCTCTCGAGCTAAAAGCTCCTGTGACCGTGGAGTCTGGAATGTGTGTGTGTGCGCCAGCCTCAGGTATTTCAACCACGGCGCGCACTTGCGATTTATTAGTTATTTGCATATCGTTTACATGAATTCATACAATACTGACTTTATCTTATCGAGTTTGGGCTCGAATGAAGCGTCTTGATGTGCAGAATATGATTGTGAGGGCGGAATATGTAAGCAATGAAGGAGACCACGACGTCTTACAATTTCAGGAAATTGTTATGAGAGGCTGCTCATGACTCCATTACTTTCGACCTCCTTCAAAAAAACAACTCTTATTTCCTACTAGCTCTAGTCAAGTTGTGTGATATCATACTGTATGCAAGTTAATATCCCATGGTACACCTATGATTTAAGGGTAGTGTCTTTGTATACTAATCAGAACGTCATGGGACCCAGGTTCGAATCTCGCTACTGCTTAAATTTAGAATAAAAATCATCAGTAATGATGGATGGGCGGATAGAGCTTCAAGGCACTTTTTTTCCCCTGCTCCTAAAACCCTGAAGAGTCAGCAGTGCTCAAAGGCATGAGAATGCAGAAGGTAATGGGAACCACTGGTGTCCATCCACAGGACATGTGGCCTATAATTGAAAAGTGGTATGATGACTCCTCCACTGGCGAAATATTCCGCAATAGTCGCACATTCGGATCTCTGGGAGGAAACTGGCAAGTGCCAGGTGTCCCAATGAATTATGTTTACTGTATTGCTCCTTGTCTGGCACACCATGCTTCTTTTGTTACTGTAAATCTTACTCAACAGCATATCTCCATCTGCCTCAATAACTTCACCTCTCGGTGTAGCCTCTGCTACATCAAAATCACTTACGTTGAAAACCCAAGGAATTATTACAATAAATACCACCAATCATTTCTCTCTCCCTAACTTCCACCATGGCACACATAAACATGACTGTGTGGTGGTACTCTCTTCAAAGGTAAGCTGGTTCGAATCCTGGTGATGGAAGAAATTTGCATTGCTGGTATTTCCCCAGTAATGGGAGGGGGAATTGAAGCATAAAGTTTCTCATCACCAGACCTCGTGTCAGTGTTCTACATTACATTACCTCTCCTCAGTGTATCACGATACACTGATGCCTGTGACACTGTTGAGGGTGACACATGTGGTGTCGACGATACTCGCCTGCAGCAAATCGACAATCGACCACCGCAGAGATGCTGTACACCTAAGCAGCATCGCCACCGCCTATGAGAAAGAAGTAGTAAGCCACTCCTCCTGTAGCTTCGAGGCGCCACACACGACAAGTATTTCCAGCTCTGCCAGTGCCTAGTACGAATTCTGCCAGAGTCCAGCCTGAGTTCTGTTCTGTCTACGAGGGTATCAACAGTTCCATGACGACTGCAGAGAAGCGACGAATTTCTGCCTTCAAAGCGCAGTGTCGGCGTAACGTCACTCAGTGAAGCCTAGGCCAAGCATGCACGTACAGAGTCGAGGGCCAACAACAGACACATATTTGGCACAACTGTAGTAAACGTTCAGTGCTCATCATCTGCAGACTTGCACTGTAATGCCGCTCAGTGTTTTCAGCAGCTCCTGTGTATTTGAACCCCAATTAATACCACACGTGCTCCAACAGTCACAGCTGCGAGGAGCTAAAAATAAGTTTATCGTTTTCCAAACAACAAGGCGTTCTTTTCATTGACTGTTTCATTTATCTACTTGTAAATTTATTAAAAGCATGACACAACAACATGTGTGTCAGATGTGGATGTTAAGCTCTTAACGCATCCATTACAGTCATGTACACTCAACAGATAACTCCGAGTCACAGTTCTCTCACAATGCAAGGACAGTGCCCAATTACGTGGAGGAAGATAAGCGCTTGCAGTAAGGCGGTGGACCTGCTGCTGCATTCCTCTCTGCTGACATGGGCAGAGGACTCTCACTTTCTCATATCTTGGTATAAGCACGCATCCCCAGCTTACAACAAACTCAAATTAAGAAGACAGGAAACTGGACAATGTGGGGATTCCATCATTCAGCCATTCTCTGTACTTGGGTAAAACCCACTGAACGAGGCGATGCTGTGGTAAGCAGTTGGCTCCAAACTTGATTTTCGACCATGTTTAGTTTCTCTGCGATGTCCCTACACAGCTTAAGGTGAATGACACGAGGGTTCCTATGGATGGACGCAGCTGTCCTGCTTCCCTGTTCTTCCCAATTCTGGGTTATGCTCTAATAGCTGTTTCACCAACAGGACGTTAACCCCTGATCTTATTTCTTCCTTCGTCTTTCCAAAAGCCTTAGTGGCCCCAGTGTTACTTTCGCCAATGTAGGTTGGATCTCAGCACTCTCAAAAATTTACTATTCCTTATTCTTAGAACACCTCGCATTCTGTATCATATTTGCTGTCTCAGACGCAACCTCTACCAGCTGATTACATTGCCCTCTCTTCTGAAGTTCCTCAGACTTTGTCACAAATTGGAAACGTTCCATAAACGTGGGAAACAAAAGCAATTTTTCTCGCCTATTCTCAGGATATCTAGGCTTCTGGTGCACCTATACCAACATGTCATATCCACCCTCCACTTGCCACACTTCTGTATCCTATTCGAGCGGAACTTCAGCTGGCTGGTTCTTCCTGTTCCAGAATAGTATGTAGACACTTACTCCTCCAACCAGCTATAATCCTATAGTCTACGTCTCTTCAATATGTGGATAATCCCACTTCCAGCCTCCTGACCACTGTCATCCCTCCCTCACACCTCCCTCTACCCACATCAACTTTTCAATCATACTTCCCAGCCCACTCCAACACCTTGAATACATACACCCTTTCTGGCCGGCACCTGCATCATACTGTATTACCCTCATAGTAGTTATTGGGAACTGACTGCCAGTGACTTGCCAGAAGCATGAGCCTTATCTTCACCATAGCACCATCATCAGCTTCAATGTACATGTGTTTATGTACAGACGCTATGGCTTTTATTTTTTTGAAACCTATCATTTTATTCATTCTCCCATAAAAGCTATACTGGCCTAACTTTGATAGGCTGAAGAGCAGCAAAGTGTCCGAAGCTTGCGCACCACACGATAATGTGGTGGGAGTGGAATGAATAACAAAGAAAATGGAGTGTTTACGACAAAGTCGTGCATTCGGCCTTTCACAGAATGTGCCTGTGTATAAGAATCTTTCAGAACTTATTCGTCTTACTGGGTATACATTTGCGCTCAACACGCCAATGAGGTATAGATTGGATGACGTGTAGCATATCAGTATCATTCTCCTTTGATTTGTACTCTGAACAGGAATAGTGCTCGAGGAAAACGACCATTAGGACTTCTCAGAGTGCAGTAGGTAAAGCTGTCATCAAGCTGAAGCCTGGTTTGGTCACCACAGTGCTTCGCGAGCCATTGTCCTACTGCAGGTTGTGGTCACTCGCCGTCTTCCTACTTTTGAACTAACTTACCCAGTTAATAATTGTGGAACAAAGTTAATTATTGGGTCTCCGAACAATTCTACAGTTCCAACATTTTCGATTTCCATAAATCAATGTCAGAGGTGAAAGAAGAGATAAGTGACAGAAGGAATCTCGGGAGCAATGCCTGAATCCCAAATCTCTGGAGTTGTAATCCCACATTCATCCACCCAGCAGCTGAGGCATATATGTCCCAATTGCATTTATTGCTGCATTATTATCATTACACTAGGTACAAGTGAGACGAAGTAATTACATTTTTCTGCGTGTTTTTAAATGTATGCAAACAGAGTATTAACAGTAAATCGTTCATTGTGGTAAAGGTACTTCCAAAATCGTCAGTTACTGTATTTTGTTGTGCTTTTTCTCTATAATCTCGTGCTAACGAAACAAACTGGTGACAAATATGCTCCATCACTTTTTATTACGCTGCGTGATGGGATCACTAACTTCACGGAGGAAAGTGAAATATCACAAAGACAAGAATTCAGCCTGCATCCTATTTCTTTGTACAGGACGCCTATGGGGTTATGTCAAAAGAGTATACTCTACATGGACGTAGTCAGATATAAAATAAATACGTATCCAACGGATCAGTGTATGGAAGATCACACCTTCCTCAGATATCTGTGTGTCTCGCTGTCCCCCTTGCTTTATTGCGGATCGTTCTAGTAATTCTCCTTAGAAAAACTTCCTCAACACTTGTGTCAATTTTCCATTAATCTTTCAACGTTGAGCCACATGAGGCTTTATTATTCTTCATATTCAGTTATTTGCGTGGTAAGATCAAACGTTTGTCATGACGATTTCAGAAGGTTGTTGAGGTGGTAATGTTGCGATTTCGTGGTAACCATTTTAATGTGGCTTTAAATGCTGCAGAACCAAATAGAATCCGAGAATAAGTTATTCATTAAGAAACCCACACATCTGACCAACAAAACAAGACCCATGCTCCTTCCTTCTACAACCACACAAGATCCGTGATTGCCTTGTCATGGAGCTGAGATACTGAAAACTTCTGTTTTACAGAGAAATAGACGTTCCCATTCATGTAAGCTTCAAAAGAATGTGGTCCTAACAGGTATTCTGACCACACAATGGCCCACATAAGGTGAGGTAGGTTCCTTTCCAACTCTTGCTGATAATGGGTACTTTCCTTAGACAAGGAAACAATATTTTTCCTGAGCAAACAGTGGTATATGGCACATTTATAAGTAAACAACACTCTTGAGCGAGACATGGCACAAGTCGCCACAACGAAGTACGGTAGGTTACAAATCGTTGCTCCACACTACTGTCAGATAATTCAGTAACAAACATGGGCCTAAATCCTTTCGTATTCATATTTTTTTCAATATGGTCGTGCATTGATGAACAAGATGCTTTAAGTCGAACTGCTCTTTTGCAAATGGTTTTCATTGGAGACTGCTCATCTGATTAAGAGTGGGTGACACACGTTTCCTGTCACTATTCATTGCTTCCAATATGTGGTCTGTCTTTGAGACAGCCTGAAATACGGGACATTTATCTCAATCAGGCATGGCTACTTTACGAGGGTGACTGAGGCAAATGGTCTCATCATGCGTTACATAGTTTTTCCTATCTGCGGATGTTCATGCACCCACAAATCTGCCACTAAACTGTACTTTACAAGATGGATTCGGAACTCGAAGACTACAGTGCTGAAACAAAAATATAATTCTGATAACATTGTTTTTTTAACATCTTCAGTGCAGGAATATCAATAAAACCTATTTACTTCCTCATTTTTACTATGTCAAGAGCGATACAGGGACTTCTTGGACACCCTGTAGATGAAATAGACGCGCATAGTAACATGATATCTGTCTTTGTTAATACTCCTACTTTGTGTTGACATGCCGCCCTACATAGTTCTGGGTCACTGAACCTGGATAATGTGGGTAAACAACGCCCAGGCTCGTGACCCAGAGAAGACTTGGGATTCAGCTGCCTGCAGTGTACGGCCACCACCTACTTGCTGTCGTTTTCTTGCAGACGAGGAGTGGCAGCTGGAGGACAGAAGCCACGCTACGCTCTCCGTGAACACTGACTGCGTGCAGCTGTTGGTGAACGCCCTGGACCACCCCACGCGTCCGCTGGAAGACCTGCCACTGGAAGCCGTGAAGCAGCGCGAGCAGTGCCGCGAGCAGCTGTGGGACGACGTGGTGCAGAGGTCGCCCCACATACCCGTCACCAGCTACCTGGCCTACACGCAGAGGGTAAATGTCAACCTCTGTCTGCTGGCCGGGATGGCGGTCAACTCGTACGGAATTTGTCAGGACGTCCCGTTTAGTATGATACAGTCCGTACACGATGCTTGCTGCTATTTCGATAGTCCCGACGATCAATCATGTCTGCAGTCGAACGCTACAGACGCCATCTGCTCTGTTTCCAGAGCTATTCTGTTGCTAAAGTGTCGCAACTTTTCCTCCATCAGGACTTCCCATGATTGTATGTTGACTATTTCTGCAATTGGAAAAATGCGTAATAGTAGCAGTGGACTGTATCAAAAGCTAACAGAAGAAATACTGAACTACAAAAACACTTTAACCAACGCCACCTTGAAATACAAGGATTTCAAAATAGATAGCTTGAAGCCTTTAGAAATCTCATTTATACTGATAAATATCATTTTCCGTTTTTCGACTGCCGGAGTATACATGTACCTTCCCCAGTTACGTAACTTGCCTGGAAAGATACTCTTGTCCTTTCAGATAACGTGCATAGTCCAGATCCTGTGTTCTGAGGTCGTGTATCGTATGGCAGGCGTCCCTGACTTACCAACAGCAGTGCTGATAGACAGCGCCCTCACACTTCTCAGCTGTATGTGGCTGAACTCATTCTGCTACCACATGTATGCTTGTGTTCGCCATCTCAAGCTTCCTGACCAGCTACTACCTGCTGAAGTAAGCCAGTTATTCCGTCGTGAGGTGGTGTGTGTGTTTATACTGTGGAGTATAGTATGTGTGGCAGCTGTTGCTTTGGAAAAGACGAGTAAATATTACCTGATCCACAGTCGCATAGTAGTCCTTGCAGGGATTTCAGTGTCTGTGGCATTCAGGTTGGTTTGTCTCGGACTGCTTGGATACATATACCTACGTACTCGGTGCTCCATGCGGCAACTCAAAATTGTTGATAACAAGAAATTTGCCTCAAAGAAGCAATGTCTTTTTATGTCAGTTAAGGCCATTATATTAAGTGGAACAGGAATTATTATTAGAATTGGGTTCCACCAGGCTCAGGGAATAGCGCAGTTAGTGTACTATATACATCTAGCTACGATGGTGCAAGGACCAGTGCTCTTCGTCTGTTTCGTTTGCAATGGAACGACGCTCCCCGTACTGAAGAACAGGATACTTCTTTGGTGGAACCCAACTAACATCCCTGCAGGTCTAGAGCTGTGTTCGGCAGCCGAGAGGAATCTGGCCAGGAGAAACAATGAACATCTCCCTTTTCAGAATCCTCGCTGTAGCCTCCTTCAGTATTTTTCGCAAATAACTGTCTCCACACTACACTGCATTAAACCCAGCTATAAAAATGGACTCTACCTGGTATGACAATATTAAATGTCATTAAATGTGATATCATACAGCCAGTACCTCTCCTTCCTAACGTCTCCTTCATTTATAACTGTGTGCTTATTTGTGAGTTGTAGCCCCTGTCTACTTATTCTAATGCACTGAGACTACTTACTAAAACTGATGGGAAATGCTTCGTGTATACAATAGGCTGCGTCAATCACACGGCCTGTTATATACAAGGAAAATGCAGCACTTTGTTGGAGGAATTTCCGTTCGTCAGTGTCATCTACCGTGGCGATGGTGCATCTCTGGACACATGTTCGTAGGACGTTTTTTCTCCGTTTTCCTTCGACGATCTGTCTTTGCAGTTTGTCGGTTTTATTAATGTATAATGTATGAAATTAGTATATAACATTATGTCTGAAACAAGGAAATTTTCCATATGTGTGTGAAAGATGTTCTTTTACATGATTTGTAAATCAAGTACCATGACAAGAGACATTCAGATACTTATCAAATCAAAAGAGAGGGGCCAATGATTGAAGTGGTGTGTGCATGAAAGTGTAAATGGGTTTGTTGAGTTTATTAGTGGTTCGATTACATAGAGTTGCTCAAACAGGTATAGTAATAAAGTAACACATGACTTGTTGTGTGAAATGTGGCTTGAAGTGAACGCAAAGTGTCGACTGGAAGACTTACATGAGATTAGCATTATTGGGTTTGTGAGACAAGATGGTGATTTGTTAAGCTAGAGGTTTGTAAGGGTACTATGGCAGATGTTAAAAGTTAATGTTCCATGTGCCACTCTTGAGCAAGGAAGAACATTACTTAAAGGCATATTTACAGAAACAGTACTGTGGAAGGATAAACTTGTGCCAGTACTGTGAGTCCTGGAAAAAATGTGCCATAGTAGCTTTACTAGAAGCACACAGTACGCCAAAATTGTTGTGATTCGTAATCAATAGACGATCTCCCATTTGTTCAAATAAAACCTGAGTGAGCAAATTAAAGGAGTGTCTATGTGAATTTAGTACCCAGCCCAACTGAAAATCCTGTGATAAATAGTAGTAAGTGGAGTGATTTTCGTGAATTGTGAAACTACAGGGCTCATCGCGCACTTAGCAGGCACCCGCAGTGTTAACCGCGATTTCCGTGCTGGACGCAGTGGAACCAGAGGCCGCAGCGCCACGAGGGAGGCAGGTGCCGGGTGCAGCCCGCCTGGCCGCAGGGGGGCGCCGGCAGCTCAACAGATTCTGTCGAACCGTTTGACGAAGATTTTCAGGCCGTGCGCCTCGATTCTGTCAGCGCAGCGCCAAGCCAACCCTGGCCCGCTTTGCGTGACGTCACAAGAGCGCGCCGCGGCCTTCTCTTTAGGTGGTGGCGGCCAGAGCCGACACGGGGCGCACTGGGGGCGCTTAGCGGCCCACCCAGACAAGCGTGCTGCACCACCGGGACACGCGTAAAGTCGGTCCGACACAGTGGTCGCCAGCCGAGCCTCGACCCGCTGGAAAGTATCGAACCTCATCGCTCGAAAGCCAGTAGTTAACGGCCATCGTGCTACCTACTTACCCCCAGGCAAGATCCCGAGTTCCGACCGCAGTACTGGGTACATTCACAGCCAAGTCCAGGAAATTACTTTCGACTGGCTGTACGAAATACACAGTTCAAACTCAACAGGAAGACGGCCACTCAAAAAACATTACTCCCAGATTTGGATAACATACTGAGATTATCGCTATCCAATTACCCCCAGCCAAGTCAGTCTGAGTCGGAGGACCACTACCACTTAGCTAACATCACCGAGTTTTCCCTGAGCTACAATTCACTGTAAACGCCCACACTAATTACTATTTCAACATTCGCAGATAACGACAGGAAAGTTCTTAAGCGGTTATGGACGCGCACAAACGAGAACGCGTTTGGAAACTCGAGAACACTGTGCGTCGCGACACAGAACTCCGCTCCAGAGCGCCCGCGACCCGCCACGTCGGCCACACGGGCGCCGACGGCCAGCTTTCGATTCCCCGAGCTCCGGGCCTCTCCACGAAATCCTTCTACACGTGGGCCTTTCAGCCAATCAGGAGCAGCAGAGGACTGCAAGCCCCACCACTGGCCACTCCCTGCTGCTGCTTACAGCCGCTGCTGTCACGTTCTGATCTTCAGAAAGGCGAACCAGCGAGCAGATATGGGTGGTCGGGGAATCACCTGTTACAGCCCTTTCAGTCGTGGGGTATCAAGCATTAACTTCTGCAACTGATATACCTGTTAAGGGCTTTCCACTGTTATATCTGGGGACAAGCATTCTCGCAGCCGAAACTGCTTGAACTGTTGTTACATGTACGTAGTTGTTCGACAGCACATGTGTTACTCAGACGATGTCCCCTGCAAAGTGCATCATGCGTAACTCGCGCCACTGTCGCCAAACGCAGCATTGTCAGAGCGATTCAGACTTGGGATCAGCAGTCTGCACAACCGCCACACTTTGGGACAGGGACGACCAACTCGCATCTGCCGAGGCTAAAGGCACAGAACTCAACGCTGACTGCGAGCGTTCTCAAGCAGGGCGTGGGGACTATGGATCGTCCTGTTTCCGATATGCAACAACAGTTTTCAGCGCACCAGACTGAAGTAGAGAACTCTGTCTCCAGCAAATCTCCAGAACCGCAACGCTACGCGAACTAGCCGAAAACCCGGACAAGAAACCCGAAGTAAACAGGCAAAGCCGCCACAAACACGATACTCCAATTACAAAAAGTTTACACTCATCCAAATACATCTCATGAAGAACAAGGTTTACAACTGGTTGGGTGCAGATGGAATTAAAGCACATCTAACACAACTTATGGCACTTTATCAAACCCTACAATAAACTATAAACTAAAAAGGTGGCAAAGAAACCGCCATATCGTTGTAACCTGCACTAAAACAGTTGCCTGGGCCACCAAGTCGTTCACAAAAAAATCCGAAAAAATCTGCCAACATCACAACACACCCATCAGATATCGAAACCCGAGAGAACAGTTTGAGTTACTTACCGATCTGAAGCAACAGTAACAGAAATCACACTGCACGCCAAACACTAAGCAAAAGAGAAACCACACAGACTCACGCTCGCCTTTGTGATAACCAATTTTGACCGTGATACAACAAACGAAAAAACTGAAGGGGACCTAAAGGTACCGGGAAACTAAATCAAAATTCCCCGCTATTCCTTCCAGTCATGTATAGTTACAAAGAACCAACTAACAAACTACTTGTGCACCATTTCAGAATGCACTGTGTACCTCACAAGGTTGGACTATTTAAACACTACCTCCTCAATAACAGCAACGTCCATATTGCAACACTTTCCAATAAGCCACGAAAAGCTGCGATATAAATTGAAATGTAAAGAACGGAGTCGAGCACATCGAATTTTTAATTGCAAAATAGACCCAAAACAAGAAGCACCAAAATGCAGGAGCTGCAACACTGGTAACGTTATTAGTGATGAGAGTTGCAAAGAAAGACCAAAGCAGCCTATCTCAGCAAACAAAACTGAAAACATTAAGCGCATTGATCAAACTATCACGGTCTTCATCCAAGAATGTCACCAAAACAATCAAACGGAAAACATACTCTGAGTCTTCACTACAGCCCTTCCCAACATGATATTTTAAAGAAGGGAAATAATAACAGCAGTTTCTAAAAAGCTCTTACTACGTTCTTTGGCGAACACGGATCCACGTCTATGTCGCCATATTGATAGACAAGGAGGCCTATGCCCAACCTAGCCTGAGACACCAGGAAACAAGAATTAACCTTCACATTCAAGCTTAAGAAAGATATTGCCGCTATCTGCACTGTCAACACACTGGGTTTCTACTCTAAAAACAAACTCCCTAGAGGCATAGTAAGAGAAAAGAAGTTGGTATTATAGTCGCAGCACGTACCCCATGAGCAGGTAGAGAAATCAATCTAGATAACTGTATCTGTCACGCAAACCAGACCATAGTAGAAGCTGAGATAGATGCTTCAGAGTCTTTTATATAAAACACAACCACGATGTATCCTGCCGAGGAACTGCCAACTGATCTCGTTAATTATATACTCCCATTTTGCCCAGCTAAAGGAACAGGAGACTCAGTGCTAGATCTGCGATATTTGCTGAAAAATTGAACAAGAAAGATATTAAACCTGTTGTAGCCATTTTGAATCATGCAAGACTCAGAAATGACTCGCCACCTTTTATCAATCACTATGGCACTTGTATCTTAGAACATATACTACGTACGACATAGCTACCCAGATTCTGAAGCTACACTGAATTTGGCGACTGCTTAGCTAACGAATACCTGTCATTTATTATGCTGTGAATCACAAAAAGTAGGAAACAACTTAAAACGATCATAAACTCACGAAATCGGATAGTCGAAAAATTCAGATTGATACGTTTTAACACAAAACCTAACGAATCAACTATTCAAGCCCTCCTTATAACATATTGTAATCACCAAATACAAGTGGAAGCAATACAACCTGCTATACCTAAAACTACCCTAAGAAGAAAATAACGTAACAAAGAGAAAGACTCCTGACGTACATAGGAAACAAAATTAAACAGTAGGGAAATTCTTTAGACCATACGGCACTAACCAAATGGATATGCTACGATTGGCTTGAACGTTTTCAATGACCTAATAAGAAGAGAAACCCACCAAATGATGCGCGAGGTAATCACAAGAATTAGGTCCCACAATAGCAGTAGTTTTTGGAAAAAATTTCCAACAGGTCATAGCACACCATTTGCGAACAGCCATCCTTAATAGCAGATGAGAATGTCATTCATTACTGACGACCTCAAAAAAGTTCCTAAAAGTGCTAGAAAAACATTCACGGTCATCCGCGGTATCCAAAATTCGATGAAACCGACGAAGAAATAATACTCGAAAATCCGAATGCAACCGCTTAACATCCACTACTTTATAAGATTGACGAATATGAAATGGAAAGAAAGCAGCTCAGAGACTGGAGGCACTGGAAGACAGCAAAAGAAATCACTCCTTTCACAAGACACCTGCCTCAAACACATCAGACATTTCTTCATCGCGGCCATGAAACTGAAAATAGTCTCTCTAAAATAGAAGCAAGATAAAATCAAGATGATTTCCCAACCCGAAAGGCCAAAAAACAACACCAAATCATAGGTTACCGTGCTCTCAGTGACAGGGAAAGCTTTCGAGACAGACTAAAAATATTCAAGGAAGAACAACATAATCGCACAAGAACAAGCCGGATTCAGCGGCAACCACAGCACAGGTGACCCGGTCCCAGGACTGAGCAGCAGAGCGACGCAGGCTGAACGCAACACGGCAGGCGCAACGCCAGCACGCTTTCTCGTGGACGGCGAACGCGCCTTCCATTGGTTGTGGCATGCTGGGCTGCTCTTTGAAACGTTACTTTTGAACTTCCCATGCCAAAGTGAGCAGCTTACTAAAAACGTTGCTGGAAACAAGTAAGTACAAGCGCTGCTTGGTGATCACCATTCGACAAATATTGTGCCAGCCGCAGAGACGCCACGTGGGACAGTCACGTCTCCACTGCTACACACCAACAACACGGCTGACATCGCTAAAGGTCGAAGAACGAAACAACAGCCCTGTACACAGATGACACTGCGTACTGTTGTCAGGGCCTGACATGCGGCAGAATTAACGAGCAGATCAGCCCCTTCACAAACAAGCAGCAATCATCGCTAAGCAAGTCGAGTAGATTAAAATACAGTGGATCCACGAAATCTATTCTTCAGCGCCAACCTGTGATCTTCAACTACCCCTACATTAAATAAATATGTATTCCTCACGTCATCTTCAGAGATACTCTGACAGTCAGTTATAAACAATGAAGAAATACGCCAACTGGAAAATAAGATATTATAACACAGAAAGATGTTGTTCCGCCCCTCAGTGTGAAGACTGGTGTTAAAAATAGCTCTCCATTCTACTGAATAACTTGCAGGCCTCTTCATCTCCAAGTACATACTGCAGCCCACATCCATCCCAATCTGCTTACTGTATTCACCACCTGGTCTTCCTCTACGATTTTCACCCACACTTCACTTCAAAACTAAATTGGTTACCTGTCGACGTCTCGGAACGTGTCCTACCAACCGCCCCTCCATTTGGTCAGGTTGCGCCTCGCATGTTCCCACGTTTCTCGGGAATCCAAACTTATCTTCCCTGAGGTCGGCGTCTACCAGTTTTTTCATTCTTCTGTAAAGAATTTGTGTTAGTATTTTACAACGACAAGTTATTAAATCGATAGTTCAGTAATTTTCACACCTACCAGCAACTGCTTTCTTTGGAACTGATAACATTACATTCTTCTTAAGGTCTGTGGGTACTTCGCCTGTCTCATACGCCTGGCACAACAGGTGGGAGAGCTCCGCCGTGGCCGGCTCTCCCGAGGCTGCCTGTAATCCTGGCAGAAGACTGTTTACTCTCTGGGCCTCGTTTCGACTTAGATATTTCAGAACACTGTCAGATTTGATCTCGTACTGTTACATCTCCCACCTCATTTACATCCATGACCACTTCGCTATCTGTAATATTACCTTCAGTAAGATATATATCTGACATAACTGCATTAGCAAAAAACAAAACCTACGTGATGTCATGACAGCAGAAATTATAAATATGATGTAGCTATGCTATTGACTATACAAAGACATAGATCACTACACCATTCAGACAGCAGTTTCTCCCACGTAACATAGCACTTACCTCCGACTTACAAAGTTATCTTACAAATCCCTTCGTATCATACCAGTGATTAGTTCCTAAGCATTTGTCGTAAAGACTATCAATACAATGTGGCAGGAAACAAAATGCCATAACGATGGACAAATAAATGCGGGTGCTGCTTTTTTAAAGGAAGCTTTTAACCCACTCATAAGGCGAATGCCAGGACTCAGCTGTGAGAATAACATCGTCCTCCAATCCGCCAGGATTACACGCTGTGTCCAAACCAAATAAGAGCCTCAGATTAAAGATGAACACCGTCACCACATCATTAAGCGCATATCCGTTCAAAGAGTAACACGTTTGCTAGGGCACATTGCTGCTTGTACTAAACTTAAATATTTTCATTTTCACCTCTCCCCTGTCAACAGTGACTGTAATTGGGATCAGCTACTCAGAAACAGACATTCGTTAACAAAGTCAGTCTGAAGTAGTCGACGAATGATCTTGGCATTAATGACATGTTATTAAGACCTGACTTATCAGGTGCTGCAGGTAAGTGATCTTATGTTTTTCTAAAACATTAAAACTTAATTACGAAACCTTTTAATTTTCTTGATCGCAAAAACACATTGCTTTACCATTCATTACACGTTTTGGTTGCCAATCAACTATTTTTAGCTTGTAAAAGAAACAATAAACAGGGAATTGCCTTAGATTTAAACAAATTTAATAAAGTTACTTAGTATTGCGTGATGATTTGCCAATCATGGTAAATACTACCTGGCTAAAAATTCTGTACGCTTGAGCCCCATCATCTAATAGCATTTCCTGGAGCTGTGTAAGTAATTGGAAAGTACCTATCAAGTGAGTGTCAATAGTAAACTGTTTTCAGATGTTAAAGAAATAAGCAAATAGAAATAATGAAAACATACCATGCTGACTAATGAACCACATTTTCCATAGACTATTGGTTACAACAACAAAGTTACAGAGCGCAACTCTCAACATATAGTAACAATCGAAACACATTCTTTCGTTAAGAATAAAGGCGCTAGCCCAGCTTAAGAAGCGAAAGTAATTTAAGGAAGAGACACTCTCTCTAGTTACTTATATCGGAAATGAGTATGAGCAGAAATCAGTAAGTGTAGCTGCCTTTTTGGCCCTACCAGCTGTTCTCGACACTGCTTGTTGAGAAGCACTTCTGTTGAAATTCACGATTGTGTCGTAAATTTAAGGACTTACTTAACAACATGCTAAACAATAGAGCATTTCATATCCATTCTCACAATGACAGATGCAGGGTACTTAAACCAAATGACAGTTTACTTCAAATGTCTGTTCTGAGTCCACTGCCACTTTGGTCTGTACATGCACAGCTTACCAAAAGTATTCAAAAAAATTGATTTATGCTGATGACATTTGCTTGGTGGCTCAGAGCCTCAACGTTTATGATGCTGAAATCTCTTTATCCACTGATACGGAAGTCTTAGATGTATACATCAAGAAATAGTGGCTCCACCTAAATCCACAGAAAATAATTGTATCTACATCACATCTATGCAGAAGACAGTCAGAGTGCACACCAGAAGACAGATTCAGAGACCAAGTCTCGTTGTACTGCATTACACGATAATACATAGGAACAGCGCTAGATAGAACTCTTGACTTACAAGTAGCACCTAAAGTCAAAACGAGAAACAACAGTCTTCAAAATTTGGTGGTATCTTATGGGGAGCTAATGCTCGTGTTTTGAAATCCATACCTTTAACCCTATCATAGGTGCTCTGTTGCTGAAGCTTACTGTTCGACCAGGCTCAATAGTGCTCATACTAAGAAGATAGATGTCAAATTGAATCAGGTATTATGGGATGTATTCAATCGCTCTAACACTTCCTGTTCTCAGCATCATCCCACCCCCAGCTCTAAGAAACCAGCTCTCCTAAAGGTCTGGAAGAACATTCTGAAGAATCCTCAGCTAGCCAGTCATCGAGATGCCCCACAGGCAGAACATCAACACTTGAAATCAAGGAAACCCTCATCATGCACAGCAGAAAACCTCTTTGTGTTCTCTTTGATTGTAAACCATTTGCGGAAAATTCAGTGGAATCGGTCATCAATAGTCAACAAGCATCTAGTCAAGGACCCATTCATGCAGACAGGATTCGATCTCCCCAGACATCAGTAGAGGATCTTGAAATTGATAAGCAGTAGAGAAGGCTGATGTGTTCATCTTAAGTATGGAGTAAGTGTTCTTTTTACAGACAATTCAATGTCACTTTCTAAATATTCCAGTTTCAATGGCTTCAGTATTATCATAACAGAAACAGAGTCACATGTTGCAACACGCTTGAGGCAGGTACATGTCCTGCCCGCTGCTGTGACGTCACATGATTATTAAATCTAATGCTAATTCCAGAGATCTCTTTATCCTCAAACGTGCTGATTCGATTATATGCATGCTTAATTATCAAGATATGTAATTACCCAGGGGCTGACTTCTGGATCCTGAGGTGTATGTCATAATTTCATCAAATAATTACAAATGATTTATCAGTTATGCTTCTCCCATGGTCTTGGTCTCTGTATCCTGAGGTCAACTGGGCTGTGGATACTGATATAGTACTTACCGACGAGAGTCGTTGCGCAGTGTCATTTTCACTATGTCTTCACTACTTAGAAAGTGTGTTAACTGCCCTGTCGTCGTGCTATATAATTTTTGCATGTTATTGCATGAAGTCTTGGGATTTCGAGGTCATTTATACTGCAGAGAGGTATATAAACCATACAGCTCTATGATATTATCAGTTCATTTCAGAATGCTACTATTTAGCAGTACATACATGTTAGCTTATGGTTCAAAACATGTAAATGTAGGATTAGCATGAGATCGTGAGTGTGAAGTTATGGTAGAAACTGAGGATGTCCGTCGTAATGTAAAACACAATTTACAGATATGAGTCAGGGCGAGCATTGTTAGCCGATGAAGGGCACTGAGAGGTTGATGACAACAGACTACGATCCTTTTCAACTTCCACTTCACATGAACATCTGTAGCAATAATCGACCTGTATAAAAGTGTCGTGAAGTTGTATTGGTTATGCAGTGCACTACGGATTGCAACAGACAAATACGGTTGTGAATGCGTTACTAAACGATGTTGTATGTTATGTAAGTGAACGTTGCATACAAGATGATTTAGAACAATATGTAAACATATGTATGCTTGCAGCACCAAGGGCTGCTACTATAATCCCATAAATATTGAAACTGTAGAGCCTGGTTTACAGACAGAGAACGGAGATACGTCGTTGCTCCTGTTGGATTGAACAAAATGGAAGCAGAACTTATAGCATAAAAAAACCAGTTATTTAAAGAATAATACAGAGATATAAGACAGAACGAATATTAAGAAATGTGTCAACAATTGTTTTTTTTATTTTGTTCGTGTATAAAACGTTAATAAACAAAGTTATTTAAAATGTGTATTTGTCTTACATTGAAAGAGCACCGGTGCAAAACTAATATTATGCAAGATATTTACAGATATGATAAATACGTCATACTATTCTGCAAACCCTCAATCATACATACAGTAAATATATTCACTCATTGAGTGAATAGAACCAGTATGCTACAGTGTCAAAAATTTTGACGATATAAACACACATTTAAAACAGCTTAAGAAGGGTTCAAGTTACTTGCAAATACCCACATACTTAAATCAGAGATATGAGCAACTGAAGACGGTATTGACTTTGTAAGAGGAGGTCCAATAGTACTACCTTCAGGTTTTCTGTTAGGACAATGCTTAGCATTTGATGCTAAAAAGGTTTGCAAATCCTATCTGCCTGTAGATACACACATCAAAATGAATTACATCACATCGGTTCCTAGAGATCCAGAACCTGTACAGAAACCTGGAATAGGTGGTCATGAAAACCACACATTGCATATTGTTCCACCATACAGCGAGACCTTCAGAGGTGGTGGTCTAGATTGCTATGCACAACGGTATCTCTAATACTCAGTAGCACGTCCTCTTGCAATGATGCATGCCTGTTTTCATCGTGGCATACTATCCACAAGTTCATCAAGGCACTGTTGGTCCAGATTGTCCCACTCCTCAACAGCGATTCGGCGTAGATCCCTCAGAGTGGTTGGTGGGTCACGTCGCACATAAACAGCCCTTTTCAATCTGTCCCAGCCATGTTCGATAGGGTTTATGTCTGGAGAACATGCTGGCCGTGAGATACAAGAGGATTCCATTTACATTACATTATAGTCAGGCAGAGGTTCCGAACTCAGATATTGGATTGTAAGGCATACCCAGGAGCAGTTATAGACTCAGCTCACAATTTAATAGTGGTGAAGAGTAGACTGAAGTTTGAAACATTAGTCAGGAAGAAACAATACGCAAAAAAGTGGAATACGTAAGTACTAAGTAATGGAGAGACAAGCTTAAATGTCTCTGAAGCTACTGATACTGCAATATAGCGCATTATCCAGTTCAGTAGAATAAGAAGGACACTTCTACAAAGGGCGATCAGAGAGAAACGGTCCAGTAAACGAAGTTCTAAAATGGATACGTTATGAGCTATGAGCACTTTTTCACGTTCGATACTGTGGAACGAGCACTAAATAGTTTACCTCTCACTCTTTTTGACGCGTCAGTCCTTTTGTATTTCGTTGTTTGTACCTTACGAATATGTCTATAGTAGTGGAAAAGGGCAGTCACTTGTGTGCTGATAGCAAAGTTTAATCATCCTCCACTCGACCGTCATTTCAGCGTCGTCAGTTCTGAGGTGCAGCGATCATGGTTCAATAAGTTACTTCCTCAGTTTGCACACATACCTGGAAATCCATCGCTATCCTCCGGTGGAAATGATGAAAGTAACTGTGACTGTTGACATGTATGAGCTACGCGTGGGCATTATCGAGGCATTTCGAGCCGTGGAACAAAGAATAATTTTAGGAACTGGAAAATATATTTTAGAAAATGTTGCTTGTTCCAGATATAGGCACAGAAGCTCAGGACGAAGCACGAGAAATATGCACAGACAGTCCAGTTACGCTGGATTCCCTGAAAAATTACAGCAGTCTTAGATAAATAAGGGCATAAATGAGTACTGCGCAAGGGGGAGTGGCACCTCATCTTGGAATGATCAGAAGTAAAAGTCTGCAATCCTGCGAATGAATTACGACACAAGCCGGCCAAAGAGCGAGCCCGAGAAAGTGCACCAGGAAACTAGAGCGGAAATTTTGCGTCAGTGAAGAAATGACAAATGCAGCGCGAAAGAGAAGTGAGAAAGAGTGGTCTGAAACCATGAAAGAGACTATGGCAAAAAAATTTTTTTCAGCTGTTCAACATCGCCATTCTACCATTTACCACTGTCGCCTAGTCTTACAGCTGTGTCGGCTGTGCAGGGGAGATTAAAGGCTCTCTCCAGCTTGCTGAGACAGTTGAGTCTGGTGGGCCTGGCGGAGGGGCGCGAGCCCGGAAACCGAGGGGTCACTCGACGAATTCTCCTCGGGTTATCAGCCGAGTGGTGGCGTCGTCTCGTCCCAACACTCTCTTATACTATGGCTAGCAACTCGCGATCGCGTAAAAGTAGTGAAATTTGGGGTTTCTTCGCCGATTTAGGTGATGGGAAAACAAAGTGCAGCTGTTGTTCTAAGTGTGTTTCATATAAAGGAGGAAATACATTTAATCTAGCGCGTCATGTTCGAGTGCTGCATCCAACAGGGTCATTGTCAGTCAGGCGCTTAGCGCCCCCTGTTCCTGCATCTTCCGATATTTCTTGGACAAATAACCCGGACAATCCGGAACCAACACCAGCAATTGTCAGAAGCGAACAGCAGTCGGTGCCAGAAAATAACAGTATCACTTCATTATAAGACAGCAGGCATCAATAACACAGGACATTACCTACGTATTTTTCGAAACCTCTTTCGAATAAAAGAAATCAGGATTATTTGCCCTTCAACATATTGGAAAACAAACATTTCCAAAGTTTTGTAGGTAAACTAAATGGTGCTTACAGAATGCCAGCTCGGAAGACCATTTCCAATACACTACTACAACAACAGTACACCATGATGAAAGAAATTGTAAGAGTCAAAACAAATTCTGCAGAAGCGGTTGTGCTGACAATTGATGGGTGGACCTCAACCACAAATCAGAGTTATTTGTCGGTGACAGCACACTACGTTAAAGACCTGGAGCTGGCATCTTCCCTCCTAAAGTGCTTTAAATACGACGAAAGGCACACGTCAGAAAAACTCTCCGAAGAACTGCGACATGTAACAAGGGAATGGGACATTCAAGAAAAAGTCGTGTGTGTTGTAAGTGACAATGCTGCTAATATTGTGGCAGCTATAAGACTCACAGCCTGGAAACACAACCCCTGCTTTGCACACACAATCAATTTAATTGCTCAGAATGGGCTTCCACACATTCAACCCATTCTGAATAACGTAAAAAAAAATTGTTCAATTTTTTTAAAAAAGTTCACAGCCCTGCATGAAACTGAAAATGATGCAGTAACAGTTAAAAGAGCCAGTTCTGACACAAAGACAGGACACTGTTACAAGATGTAATTCAACCTATGATATGCTGCGAAGAATAATCGAGCGTAGGAACTCCCTAATGACAGTTATCACTCTGAATTATCCGGATCTTCCAAATCTGACTGCAGAGAACATTGCAAGGGTAACACAGGCCTGTGACCTGTTGAAAGTGTTCAAAGACTGCACGGAGAAAAGGTCAAGTGAAAATGTTTTCACTGCTTCTAAAGTTATACTCCTTAGTCGCTCGTTGAAAAAATGGTGTTGCAGGTTTGTTAATAGCACTGAAATTCATGTAGATGTGCAGCAAATGGCCGAAAAGCTAGCTAAGGACCTAAAATGACGGTTTCGAAATGTAGACGAAAATTCCATTTTCGCAAAAGCAACTTCATTAAATCCCCAGTTCAAATTACATCGTTTTTCTGATAAAAATTCTGCTGAGAAGGTGAAATTAAACCTGATCAGGCACTGTGAGAAATTTGTGACGAACACATCCACTGCTACTGCAACAATCTCAGTTCCAACCACTGAATCTACTTCTAGTCTCTGGCTCGAATTTGACGAAGTGTTTTCCAGGCTGCAGAGTAGTCCACACCCGAGAGCTGCTGCAAAGTGGAAGGGGACAAATATTTACAAGACCACTGCTACAGAGACAAGGCTGTCGGTATACCCCTCGCTCTTTGAACTTGGAAAAATACGACTGTGTATTGTTGCAACCTCCACGCCGTCTGAAAGAGTGTTCTCGAAGGCAGGACACCTTATAACTGACAGAAGAAATCGCCTGACAGGAAAAAGTGGAACAAATCATGTTATCAAACGGAAATCTCTGAACATTCGCCAAATCCGTTGATGTTTATTCATAAATATATATGTATTTTTTTATAATTAGGACAATCCTTAAACTGACATTTAGTGTAATTATTTCAATAATGTGTACGAGATAAACAATCCAACATGAACGATTATCTTTCAAGCGTGGATTCGACTGATGCTTCAGTTCCAGACTCAGAAGGTAAGCATTTTACTTTCATATTGGCAGTGCGTGCTGACACAGCCAGCCTCTTCGTTTGTATCTTTAATATTCATTTGTCTGCAAGCGCTGCCAACGGTAGGCTACCCGTAGACGCGAAGTATAACTGCACAAATAGTCACGGGTAATGTTGTCGGCACTGCAGGAAGCAGCTGACGCTCCCTTCCCCTCACCCCTCACCTCCCCAACCCTTCCTACGCCTGTCGTTCCCCACAAACACCGCGTGATTCGTCGACAGGCAGTAGAGGGAGGACTGAAGTGAAGGGAGGATGAGTGACGTAGCGCCGATGTAGTGGGAGAGGGAAAGGGGATGAGAGTGAGTGAACTAGAACAAAGTGTGGAGTGTGCTATCTGTGAAGAATTTGAAGTACCAGTTCATTGAAATTGAGTGGTTAGTTGACACTTCACTGGAGTAGAGCGTTCATTTGAACGACGCATTCACGAGCTCCCCATCACTAGCCGGCAGTCAACTGTTTCGCGATGGCGATCCACCTGCCCAGTCGTCAACCGGTCAGACTTTCGTGTCCTACATGAGACTTCAACCTTGAATCTTGACCCTAACTTCTTACCCGATGAGCAACCCGGCCACATCTAACGACACTGGTCAAAACACGTCTAGACGTGGAATGTTTACCTAAGCCGTACGCTCATGTCTATGTGAAACAGTTCTGTACTGTGGCACGTCGGTTGTAGTTCACTGGCACTGTTAACGGGTTGCCAGAGTACAGACACACTTCTACAACTATGACTTGTGACGTTTTTACTTTGACCAACGCTTGCCCTTAACAGGTAATTTTATATAGTCAAACTCTGCTGTCTACTATTTGTAGAACTTTTGCCCTACTTCGTTTTCTGAGGCTAAAGTGTCAGTTTTTATGTAAGAGGACTATTCTGAGCAAATCCTCACTTTGCTTTTGTTTTCATTCCATCACCTGGTAGCAAGGTGAACTGATGCGACGAAAATGACGTCAATAAAGTAACATCCTATGTTCTCCTACATTTTGAAATCACTAAAAGATTCTTTTACACATCAAAATGAGAAAATATATAGATTTGCGAAATTCGCCTGTACTTCGCCTCTCCATACACTGATGTCAATAGCGTTAGCAGATTTTTGTGAATCGAGCTTACACACTCCATGGTTAGTGGCGCCATCTGGCAGTCGGCGCTTTCGTGTAGTAAAAACATACATTCATATATACAGTACATACGCGGCCAGTTCCCTGACGGCCATAGTACAGCCACTCCCTGGTTCCTGCAGCGTTGCGAGTGACGGGCCATATCTACATCCGCACATGGGCTGAGTGATAGTTACCTCTGTCAAAGTCTGTGCATTCCAACACAATAGTGGCATTATGAGCAGTGGACCTGTATGGCTGACGTTGCACACTGCGTATCCAGTACGACCTACTTTCGGCAAGTTCAGTGCTTGATTTGTGACGGTACGCATAGGTACTCCCCACTGGTGTCTCGGTCTTGGGGAAAGAAAAGGATCGATACCGCAAATTTTAAGATGTGGTATGATAGAACATTATCTTTTTAGTAATAAAGATGTTGTACTGTCACTTTTGAAATGCGCAGAAAAGCGTTAAAATACCCTCTTAAGAGGTCAATTGCAGAAACACACACCTGACCCCCCCCCCCCCCCCCCCGCCCACCGCCCCGCTGCCATCTTGTTGGAAGGTCACCACAGTATCAGAACCTGTTTTTTACAAATCAAGCACTAGCTGAGGTTAAAGCTGTGCACCACTTACCAAATGCACTTATGTCATTATTTTTGTCATGGTATATAAAATTTTTCAGTGTGTGCATGGCAGCAAGAGCGATTCAGCTCAACAGATTATGGCGCTGTGTAATGCCTGGTGGCTGATACGTACCAATAAATATTACTACTTGTGTGTGTGAATGGAATTTTAAGCATGCTACCTTTTTGTATTTTAGATCTGCAAAAGTCTCGTCAATGATCTGAAACTAATAATCAGTAGAGGAGTTTTAGCGATCTTGAAATACGACTTTTATCCACACATTTTAACGTAACAGATCGCCCATCATCCCTTTTGAAAATGGGAAATAATAACGAGAAAAAGTGTAACTTTTATGCCCAAGGGCATATTTTGCACTGGGTTGGCGCCACCTGCGACCGCAATAATTATTCGGTCTAAATTTCTTTTGGCTACAGAGAATGCAAGTTTGATGGCGCATTGTTGAATGTCTAGTTGCTTAGTTTCATTTTCATGGTTGATTTATAGACTAACCATTATTATTAGCAGTTTGTCACAGTAGAGTAAACAAATGCAGGAAGTAATTTATTTATCGTTGATTACAGATTTCCTTTAAAAGATAAGGAAATTACAAAAAGATGGGTTATAAATATGAAGCGAGAAAACTGGTTTCCTACTACAGCCAGTTACCTCTGTTCAGCTCATTTTGAAGAGAAATATATGTACCACACAAATGTCCAGAGGCGCCTTTTGTCAAAACCAGTACCTACTATCTTTAACTTTCCACCACATTTACAAATGCAAGATAAAGTATTACGACCACAAACCAGAAAGCGATCTTTCGACAATTTGCAAGATAGTGCTATTACAGTGACATCATTAGCACAAAGTAAGTCAATAATTTAATTTTACTCCGTGTTCTTATTACTTTGAATTACATACTTTAAATTATAATCTTATGGTGTAACTCTGTTACAAACTTATGATGTAACTACATTCTTTCAGTGCCTGTATGACCCACATCTGTTTCTGCTGACCACAATTACTGTCTACCAAGCCCTAAGAAGTTGAAAACACAATATAACAGAGTACAAGCAGAGAATGTGCGACTAAAGAAGCGGATAAAGCAAATGAAGCAACTTAGTGTACAACACAAAAGAAGAATAGTGCAGTTACAGACTTTAGTTGCTGGTTTGAGAAGAAGGCTATGTAGTTCAGTTTCTGATATGTTAAACAGTGAACATGTAGTTGGTTTGTTGAAGGAGGTATTGGAACTTCAGTGCAGTGCTAAAGTATGCCATTATTCTCAGCAAATAAGGAAATTTGCCCTGACCCTACACTTTTATTCTGCCAGGGCATACAGCTACTTACGAAAATTTGTGAAATTACCCCACCCAAGAACGCTTCGACTTTGTTATTTAATTACTATGCTTGTGTTAACTGCTTGTAACACATATTTCAAATAAATTCTCGTTCACAGTGTACCGGTTTTTGAGGCTTTGACTGTTTACTTTGAAATAGCGACAAAAATATCGCATTTCTGCGCCCGTTACAGTTTCTAATAGTTAACCACAGCATGTTTAGAAGTTTCACCGTCATATTCTGGTGGTACCTGCTCTAATTGCATTAATTTATGGGCGACAAGTAACGTTATAGTGGATGGACAGATTTATTTGAGTTGTCTTGTAGTGTTATCTACATCGAAAAGTTTAGCCATATTTCGACAAAAACATCTCTTTTTGCTGTCAGTGTACACTGAAATCACTGCTGTCTATTGCTTATTTTAGAAAAAATAAAGCTAGTGTGGGCTATTTCAAGTAATTCAAACGCAGTTACAAGGGGGTGGGACACAGCAGACGAATGCCTTGACTAAAGAAAACATGGCGGCCAGAACTTCAATTTGCTTCAAACATGGCGGACCTATAGCCACTCTATGAAATTTTAACTCGATGGTTGCAAGCTCGGCCCGCGGCATGCGAGGGAACGGCTGCAGCAGAGCGAGCGAGGCGTCTACGTCCGTGTCGGCACTGCCGGACCGACTGCGTCCATCCACGACACAGTCCGTTCATCTCGTTCCGTGCTATACTGTTGGTAACAACCCCCCCCCTCCCCCTTCCTACAAGGGGCTCCCAAAACCGGACTTCGTAAACCGATTTCCCAATACCACTTCTGGTGAACATAACAATGGAACCAAGACGCTGTATTTTCGTCACGGGATGAGGATAGATGCGAACAGAAGATTGTATTCGTACTTACGCATTAGCTATTCACGGTCATATGACACATTTGTAGTCGATGCAACCGACGTGGTGGTGTTGGGTCCCTATGGGACTAAACTGCTGACGTCATCGGTCCCTAGGATTGCACACTACTTAATCCAACTTAAACTAACTTACACTAAGGACAGCACACACACCCATGCCCTAGGGAGGACTCGAACCTCCGAAGGGCTGAGCCGTGCAGATGCCACCGACGCGATGTCTCCGGACTGTTACAGACTACAGTGAGAGGCAGGCGGCAGTTGCAACACAGGTTTCGGCGAGCTCGCTTGAGTGCGCTCCATTGTCTGTTGGCTGTTGTGTGTAAAACTAACTCGCGTCCCTTAATACGAGGAGAAGAAAGTGTTCTTCCTCTAAAACGATGAAAGAAGAGTTCCCTTTCTTGAAGTACACCACGACTGTACAAACATACGCTGTGTCGTTCGGTGTTTCTCACTGAATATGGCGGACGTGTCGATAAAACACAACACACAAAGGAAAACAAGCACCTGTTGCAAGTTTTTGCAAGAATTTCTAGCAGCGTAACTTTCTTTTCAAGTACGAATAAACTACAAACAGAGGAAGACTTTGGCGTATCAAGTTGAAAGTTATGTCACATTCTAGCGTCGATGGCGTGATGGCATTGGAAAAGTTTTGTGCTTGTAGGTGAAGCCAGGGAAAAGTTACGGCCACTTACGTGACACGCTTGGACAGTCGGAACGACGAGCGGTCAAGAGGGTCTTTTAGATCAGACGACCAACATGCATCCACACCTTCAACGCATGCAAGGATTTTTAAACAGGTTTGTACAGTCATTTGGGCTAAAACTGTTTCTTTTGAAAGAGAGTGTTCAAGCATTCCTCATTGCTCCGTGACTGGGCAAACTATTTCGACTTTTGATCCACGTGTCAGTCTGCAACCACTTGCATATTAAGCACTGCCGTGCATCCAGCCCGGGAAACGCATAATGTGGAGATGTAGACACCTACTTTAGAAAATGTACACATATTCTGCACTCATCGCGGCCGGCCACGTTCCGTGATACACAGCCGTGACGTCACAACATGGACACACTCGTCCTGTTTATTACGACCGACTCTGCAGCGCCGCATATACAGTCCCTACCATCGACAGAGCTTGGCCTTACAGTCTTCTTACTCACGATGATATGCTTAGTATTGCAAAAGATTTGTCCTATTATTAAGTTTTAGCATTTGAATCGTGTAATTTTTGTCCTACTACAGCTTTAATATACTCTCAGTACATGCAAATGGCGTACATCTTATCGATCGTTACGAAAACGATGATCACAAGTGCCAAACGCGCAAATTTCCATTTTATTTTCTGCATCGACAATAGAATCGTACAACCTTTGTTGTCAAAGGGTTTTTGTTGGAGTATGCTTCCTCCTCCGCCTAGTAGTGCTGTGATTTCTTACACATTCCAGCCACGTACCAAATCGGTATGAAAGTTGCCTTGATGGCAATAGAGAAGAAAGTTATCATTACTAGGTGCTCGTACGAAGTTTGGTGTCCGCTCTCCGACGTGTCCGGAAAGTCCATACTAGAAAACAGTAGTACGAATTGGCACTCATCGTACATGTACATAATCATTGAAAACCATGTGCCAATTAGGGCAAACACAGTTGCTAAGCTAAAACCACTGTGTTCTACTAGGATCTTTAATTTGTTTTTAATACACTGACTTTGCATAAGCAAGCGTGTCAGGTGCTCAGCACATTTCTGTGGATGACGCATACTACTTCTGCTTCGTTCAACTCGGTGCTTCGAAGTAAATGTCGAAACTAGCAGTTACTGTTTTGGAGTTTATCCACATACGGTTTAAGAGGCAATATTAGCAGCTTTCAGTGTAATCAAGATTTCTAACAAATGAAGCTACGTTGTCTTCTGATCTTAAGAAACTGATAGCACCTCTTAGTTCCGACAGTTTATATTTAACCGTTCCTCTACGTGGACCACAACGTCACACATGCTATGAAAGTGTTGTGCCGCAGGTATATATTGAGACCAGAAAGAAAAAAATACGATGAAATCATTATAAATAAGTTCCTCTCATTGATTTCTGTGTATGTTATTCAGCTTTCTGTGTATGCAATGCTTTATTTGAGAAGTAAGGATGCGTCTCTAGTTAGTAACGGTAGCAAACTTTTGCCCACAGCTGAAACTCCGGTCGCAAACCACAGACGCCATGAAATGACGTCGCCCTTACTAACGAGCCCATGAAGCGAGTTGATCAACTCTGGGTAAATTTTCTGTTTCTTAGTTTCATCGCTTGCGGGAATAGACTGAAAGAGCATTGTGTTGTCTCCCTCAACCCACAGAAAACGCTATAAGAAAGTTTACGCTCTCCCAATTAAACTACAACTAAGAAAAGCCTTCACCTCATCACCGTAATCGCAATTCCTTCCAGTTCGCCGCTCGGTAGTTCCTCAGTTCATATAAACGGACGATTAAAACGGCACGGCGTTTATAATAAACTGCCCCGACACCTGCTGTGGCCAGAAAATTCCGTTACAACTGGGAACGGAGTTGCTCGCGACGGCATTCTTGCCTCAGACGCCGTCCGTGCTCTTGTCGAGTTAAAACTTTAGTAGCAGTTCGACATTATTTTAAAAAGGTCCATCGCCCTTTTCCTCGGCAACGTATGGCCGCCGTCGTGCTGCCAGGGAACATGTCGGTGGCTGCGACGCTGTTTCCTCACGTAAGGACGTAAATGATTCGACGAATTGGTCTGGAGGAACGCCGCTGTCTCGATTCAAATTACTGTTGCGAAATCTGATCTGTGTGGCCTCTCTGATAACAGAAAACGTTAAGCAATATTATGATTTAAAAAAGTCTGTACCCCCGGTTTTGCGTTGATAACAGTACTGCAAATTTTTTTGTCTGAAACGAAAGTGCGAAACATTATACACAGATAAGTCGAATTTATTTTTTCGTTGACAGAGCTTTGTCACTGCCTCAGCGACTGATTGTTGCTATTAGCATCGCGGATTGTTGCCACTTGTAACTCTCCCGCGAGTAATGGCTGTTATATGAAGTAAACGAGAGCGACAGAGAAATTTGCATGCATGAGTTAATCGTCTTAATAAGAGCGAATCTATATTTGACGCAGAGACTGCATTTTTAAAATGCACCCACACCACAACCTCGCGTATCCCTCAAGTTGCGAGACGCGTGTCCACTCCCACATGTGAGTCACACTGACAGTCGCTGGCCAGTTTTACCATCTTAACGCATCCGCACACTTCCTGTTTTGCACTCGACACATTCATGGACGGCCTTCTGTCTCAGCTGCCTCCAGCTGATGTTATTCTACAGTCCCGAGAAGGAGGCGATTGTGTGAGAAGATCTTCCGGAAAACGTGTATAAATCGTCAAAAAATACCGTCTAAACGTTTTTATCCAAACCAATTAACGCATGTGATACGTTTATTATACTCACCTGGATGACTTGCGTAGTGAGGAATAGGAATAGCAGTAAGGGGTGGAACGTATTTACAGTCCATGGTTTTGAAGACGTGTAACTGCCTAGCAAGGTCAAGGCGAACTCCTAATGACGTACATAGTATTAGCGGATATGTCACCAGCCACAGTTTGAGAACAAGTAATAATGAAGTTGACAGCATCATCTGCTTTTTATCGATGCGAAATCTAAACCCAAGTGTGAGGCCTTGTTTTACTTCGTGGCAATGTATCAGCTGTTCACCTTCTGTTTGTACAAATTGCGTTCGTTAAACGGTAACAGATAAAAAACGATTCGTCGAGGGTCTTTACACACTCCACATGAGAGGAGGAGGGCCACATTAGATCCAACAATTAATTTCTCTGAAAAAGGGATGAACAGGGAAGAGCTTTTTTCAGTGGTCCATACAGACATACAGACGCGGAGGGGATAGGAAGAGGGGGGGGGGGGGGTGAGAACTGCGCACGTGCCAGCAGCAGAGAGCGGGCAAACAAAGTCCACGTGGCCGAACTGCATTGCTAGGGACAACATTCAGGCTCTTTGCCTATGGTACATCGTGTTATAGGTTCAAATCTACGAGGGAAATAGTAAATATTCGAGAACAGCTGACACAGTTTTGTGAAGAAGCCAAGTACCATTTTTCTCAAAACGACATTGAAACTGCTTGCAATAATTACCATTTATTGCGATTTGAACTGCATTATAAGTAGAAATTTAATACACTACAAAATTAACTTCGAGCACAAACCGAAATCATAATATCTGCTTGACAACTGCTTCTGCTCTGTGTCTAAGGTGTGTCTGTGTCTATGTGTGTGTGTGTGTGTGTGTTTGACGGTAGTTGAGTGTAATCACTGCGTGTAAAAAGAGAATTAGTGGTAGAAAAGACTGATGTAAAAGACTATCGCAAGAATGGTCTGTGAGTTGTCATATTTTTCCTTGTTAACGGGCATTGTGAGTGTAAACCAACACGTTCGATGTTACAGTGAGAGACCGGATTGATAATCAATTGAAGAAGCAAAAAATTAAGCTCCACCTGCGAATAACTCCAGGGAATCTGACCGATAACATCGAAAACTACCGATATGTCGACAGCTAACCATCATTGTCATTTTAGAGCCCTGTGCAGTAAGTGCCTTGAAAATGACGGAGGTTTACAATACGGCGGAAGAAGCTTAACTTCTCCTTGGGCAATATATTTGTAGTCTGCATAATTAAAAGGATACAAGTCCTAATCGGAAAGGTTAGGAAGTTCTCATTATTATGTATGCAACTGATCTGTTGACAAACACATTTTTAAGCCATGAGTCTTTAAAACTACGAAATATTACTTTGTTCCAAAGTCTACATTGTAATACCATCTTCACTTGTGTTTGAGTCTGTTTCCGAACAATCTGGTATTAAATTTATGATGAGAGGTTCAAGTCTTATATCAATCATCGTTTCCCTGTCAATTTCTTCTTCCTAAAGCTTCTCAGCATGCCACACAGACTATGCCCACACTACAGGTGGGATGTTGTCTGTTGCCTCGTTGCTTATTGCCTCATGTACAAGCGATTCACTGTATGTTACCCTGAATGTGTTGTTTCTTTTTCTTCCACATAGTCTTAACACCCTTTACCCAAACTAATTCCATGTGGCTACAATGACAGTGACACGTGAGTAAACGCAAAATGGTGTGACCGCATTCATGTGCAAGGAAGTCGTGTGTGAACCTTCTGTCACGTGACTGGTACAGTATAAATTAACGAGCTGCAGAAGATCGACACGAGTCTAGATTATACGATGCTTACAATTTTTATTTTTAAGCTGGGGAAAAATATCCACATTTCAGGTGTTTGTACTTGATGTTTTTTCTATAACAGTTTAATTATAACTGGCAATAACCGACTTCGAGGCGAGGTATGACAAGAATTGTGAATCACATCACGAGACTGGCAGCGTTCATCCAGAATGGTAATCACTGCTGTTTTACTTGCACGTAAATACAAGTTTATTCTCAGAAACAAAACGAGAAGAGTCAGACTGCATAATAATTGTCCGAGAACCTATCCCTATGAGAAATTTAAAACCGCCAGTACCATCAATAATTTTCCGGCATATCTTCTTGGAATCATTATAACTGACCCATGTTTCATCGAGGTAATACACTGTTGGCCTACCTGCTTCTCTTGTATCGTGAATCTTTATATGGGATGTAGTTCGTGCTGCACCTATATCCTTTGTTTGAACCAAAAACTCTCTTCTTAGCGTATCTGGAACCAATGTCTTTGAAAATACTTTACCTTGACGAAGCGCTTACCATTGAAGCCTGCGTAATTGTAACACGTTTTTGTTATGTCAGGCATTCATCATTCACATGGATCTCTTTAAAACATCAATGTTAAAACTATCCATTTGTGTTACTGGTTCTTTGCGATTTCGATGCTTTCCGGCGACACGAAACCAACTGTTTCTACAGTTCCGACAGTCTTGACACTTCCCTTTACAATTCGCTTTAACAATTCTTTGCCGACTCCACATGGTTCTGCGGGCCATTGTTGTGCTTTCAAATATCAACCGTAGGAGACGCGCTTTTAAATTCACGTTTGAAAAAGTTATAAATGAGGTAAATAATCCGCCTCGTCCGCTTGTGATGCACTTCACGTTTATTGCCGTCATATGACCTTTTTTTTTTTCAAATCGCTCTTAAACATTTACAAGATACACATTCACAGCTGTACTGCTGCAAGAAAATAAAGGAAAGAAAAAAATCGATAGTTGGATGGACAGTTCGGTTGTGGCGAAGTGCGGCAACAGTGCTGCACGTAGGAGCGAGATTCCCGCTCCCTGCTGTAACTCGCTGCTAGCCGCTCGGAAAGAGCATGAATATTAGTGGCCGCCAGTGGCTAGTGGAGGGGGATGAGGAGAACAGCTGAAAATTGGGCCGCCTTCTTACATGACACAGACAATAGGACTCTTCTGATTCGTCCAGACCGATGCTTCGACGTAAGTATCGAAATTTCCAGCTGCTATTAAAGTTTTGGAGCCAGTGCAGATACGGTTCTGGAATAAGTATTTAGGTGCTTTCAGTTTACTCAGAACCGGTAACATATTGGTAGTATATGAAGCTACGATGTCTTCTGGTCAGAAGAAACTGATAGCACCTCTTTGTTTCGACAGATTATACTTCACCGTAGAGGCACGTACCACCACCGTGCCACACAGAGTATGTTACTCTTGTGCCGTAGGTTTATAGAGAGACCAGAAAAAAAAGAAACCTGATATCAGTATATTTAACGAAGTGATTCATTACCGTGTATGTTACTCACCTCTCGGTGTGTGCACTGCTCTATTTGGGAACCGAGGAAGCGTCGACAGCAGACTCTTGTCAACGGCTGAATCTGGAGGCCGTCCGTACTAGCGATACGATGAAGCGATTTCTCCACTCGGGGCAAATCTGTCTTTTAGTTTCATTGCTTAGGGGACAGACTAAAAAGGCATAGCGTTGTCTCCCTTAATCCACAGAAAACACGATAAGAAATGTTACGTTCTTTCGATTAAATTACTGCCAAGAAAAGCCTTGGGATTATCTACATCTACATCCATACTCCGCAAGCCACCTGACGGTGTGTGGCGGAGGGTACCTTGAGTACCTCTATCGGTTCACCCTTCTATTCCAGTCTCCTATTGTTCGTGGAAAGAAGGACTGTCGGTCTGCTTCTGTGTGGGCTCTAATCTCTCTGGTTTTATCCTCATGGTCTCTTCGCGAGATATACGTAGGAGGGAGCAATATACTGCTCGACTCTTCGGTGAAGGTATGTTCTCGAAACTTTAACAAAAGCCCGCACCGAGATACTGAGCATCTCTCCTGCAGAGTCTTCCACTGGAGTTTATCCACACTCCTGGAAATGGAAAAAAGAACACATTGACACCGGTGTGTCAGACCCACCATACTTGCTCCGGACACTGCGAGAGGGCTGTACAAGCAATGATCACACGCACGGCACACCGGACACACCAGGAACCGCGGTGTTGGCCGTCGAATGGCGCTAGCTGCGCAGCATTTGTGCACCGCCGCCGTCAGTGTCAGCCAGTTTGCCGTGGCATACGGAGCTCCATCGCAGTCTTTAACACTGGTAGCATGCCGCGACAGCGTGGACGTGAACCGTATGTGCAGTTCACGAACTTTGAGCGAGGGCGTATAGTGGGCATGCGGGAGGCCGGGTGGACGTACCGCCGAATTGCTCAACACGTGGGGCGTGAGGTCTCCACAGTACATCGATGTTGTCGCCAGTGGTCGGCGGAAGGTGCACGTGCCCGTCGACCTGGGACCGGACCGGAGCGACGCACGGATGCACGCCAAGACCGTAGGATCCTACGCAGTGCCGTAGGGGACCGCAAAACTACTTCCCAGCAAATTAGGGACACTGTTGCTCCTGGGGTATCGGCGAGGACCATTCGCAACCGTCTCCATGAAGCTGGGCTACGGTCCCGCACACCGTTAGGCCGTCTTCCGCTCACGCCCCAAAATCGTGCAGCCAGCCTGCAGTGGTGTCGCGACAGGCGTGAATGGAGGGACGAATGGAGACGTGTAGTCTTCAGCGATGAGAGTCGCTTCTGCCTTGGTGCCAATGATGGTCGTATGCGTGTTTGGCGCCGTGCAGGTGAGCGCCACAATCAGGACTGCATACGACCGAGGCACACAGGGCCAACACCCGGCATCATGGTGTGGGGAGCGATCTCCTACACTGGCCGTACACCACTGGTGATCGTCGAGAGGACACTGAATAGTGCACGGTACACAAGATCTCCGGATCTGTCCCCCATTGAGGATGTTTGGGACTGGATGAAGCGTCGTCTCACGCGGTCTGCACGTCCAGCACGAACGCTGGTCCAACTGAGGCGCCAGGTGGAAATGGCATGGCAAGCCGTTCCACAGGACTACATCCAGCATCTCTACGATCGTCTCCATGGGAGAACAGCAGCCTGCATTGCTGCGAAAGGTGGATATACACTGCACTAGTGCCGACATTGTGCATGCTCTGTTGCCTGTGTCTATGTGCCTGTGGTTCTGTCAGTGTGATCATGTGATGTATCTGACCCCAGGAATGTGTCAATAAAGTTTCCCCTTCCTGGGACAATGAACTCACGGTGTTCTTATTTCAATTTCCAGGAGTGTAGATTAAACCGTTACAGTGCGAAACCGAGGTCTGCTCGTGCGTGCGGTTTCTGCAGTTTTAAAAATAGCTGCTACACCACCTGGTGAAGCCGTACGATTTTTACGGCGTAATATTGTGGAGATGCAATGATAAAATGCTAAGTTAAGCCCGAGAACCGTGTTTAAAATTATTACAGCGGTTCAAATGGCTCTGAGCACTATGGGACTTAACATCTGAGGTCATCAGTTCCCTAGACGTAGAACTACTTAAACCTAACTAACCTAAGGACATCACACACATCCATGTCCGAGGCAGGATTCGAACCCGCGACCGTAGCAGTCGCGCGGTTCCAGACTGAAGTGCCTAGAACCGCTCAGCCACACCGGCCGGCTATTACGCTGGGAAAGCTATAAGAAACATACCACTAGCAGTGGAAAAATCGCTCCTACCGGAGCACAAAAAAAATCATTTCCTTAAAAGGCTCTCACTCAAAAGTGGGTTAGGAGCTACTTTCTTCTGCACCTGTAAAATTTTACTCAAAAATATAGGCATGCGAACATATTCGTTCTTTTTTTTTGACACGCAGACTTCAACAAGTTCCACTATCTGTAACTCGCTCACATCCAGTAGTCCACCCCTTTAACCAGCTAATACTCATCCACTTCCAGATGTCCTTCGTCACCCACCCATTCAGCTCATCATCGCTATTATAACTTTGTGTATTTCTGTCATTCTCTAATGTCTCACAGCCACACTCCCCTTCATTCTGTCCTACTACTACACCCTTCTGTCACTGTCTCTGTCTCCCTCTTGCTCTTTCTTATTGCTAATATACTATTTCTTCCCCCCCACTGCTTGTGTCTCTTCTTCTTTGTCATTGTCATACACTTTATTCACTCTGTCTCTTAATATCGCTGGCTCTCCTCGATTCCCCCCTCCCCCCCGTCTCGCCCTACCACCCTGGAACTGTCTCCTTCACTTGTTTCAAAGAACTGTTCTGTCACTCTCAACTATGCTCCACTGGCAGTGAGCTTCTCTGTTCCCCCCCATGCCAGCCGGTCTGGCCGTGCGGTTAAAGGCGCTTCAGTCTGGAACCGCGTGACCGCTATGGTCGCAGGTTCGAATCCTGCCTCGGGCATGGATGTGTGTGATGTCCTTAGTGTACGTTGTACTGTACTGATTGTGAGCAACCTCAAACATTAATCGCAAATGCAGATCATAGTAATGTAGAAGCTGAGTTTATCTTTCCGTTTGTTCTCCGTCTCCTGCAGACCAGAGAGCTCTGTCGCTGCATCAGCGGTCGATTACTGGTGTTGGCGCCACGGAACGATGGCAGTTAAGTTGTGATTCTATTAAAGGAATAAAAACAGAAAGAAGTAAAGAACGCGGCATCGAGCAGTCAAGCAGCACGTTTCTGGTAGTTTAATGCGATGACGAATTTAAACGTAGTGGGACTGAGTTAACAGCTATTACATAAAGCCAGATTTAAAGCTACGCACTACAGGGACAAACTCACTAAAGATATCGTCGTTGCCACATTTTATTTTACACACAATTGAATCAGACTACTTCTTATGAACTACACTTAACTATGCCTGTAATTCATGGCGAAGCTGACCATTACTGTTACTATTCTGGTATTTTTCTTACGTAAAGACTGAGCAAAATGCTCACACGATATAGCAGTCTTACGTCTGTCATGTAATTGTCCAGGAAGCAACTGCTCCAGTCCGAGCCATTCCTGTCGCGACTAACCTTATAAACTGAATACTTAGTAAACGGTGAGCCGAATTACTTAATGCATTATGTGCATGAATGCTGAATTTCCTCGGCAACAACGATAAACAAGCACGAAAGAGAAAGATGTAGCTACAGATGTATGCCATCATAGGGTTGTCGTGACAGCTAAGTCATTAATGAAATCTTGCGAGGTGCCGGGGTGGAGAAGAGTTTGTACCTCTCTAATTATGACGAATTTTGTATGAGAACGAGACATGCCCTCGACCCCCTCCTAATCTACCAGCTAATTAATTATACGCACAATGGTAATGGAAGAAAATGATGGTGGCCCCTGCTAGTCAGTTAAATAAGAAGTGCACACTCACAATAATTTAATAAGAATAGTAATCTACTCTGAAAAAAAGAGAACTTTATCATATTAAACAACAGGAAACAGGATTCTGCATATCTCTACGACATGATATACGGATTAAATATTAGAATGAGATTTATTATACATCAGAACATAAATTCACATGATTATCGACACAGACCCTTCGTTAAAGAATAGGGTTACTGAAATATTATGAGAATAAGAGTTGGCTCGAGAACAAGGGGCTCCTACTGTCTGTGAGGCAATAGACCGACGACAATGACTGGAGGTCCTAATGAATCAAATATTAATCTCCCGACTATACAGCAGTATCGCAATTAGCAGTGAGAGGGGATCACATGGAGAAACAAACAAGGTGGACTTGTAACAATGTGAGCATGCTTGCCGCTGAGTGATTCAGTATTGATAAGGACCTACAATGCTGGAGCCGCACAATGCTGTACCGGTACTGAAATCTGCAGCACGCCGTCGGCAGGCAGCGTCCTGTTGATGCAGGGGCCGACTTGTGCCTTGCTGCAACTCTGTGTCAACCCCTGGCAGCGAAGGCTGTCTGACAATTCTAAGCAAGAGCGGAGCCAGCTCTCTACTCTCCTCGGAAACCGCTGATTCCAAAATTCCCGCACACTGTCTCGGAACATCATTCGCGCCAATAACGGCCGTTCCCTGCAATTCCGAGCAGGGCTTTATGACGTCAACCAGCCTCAGTTTAAGTTGACCAGTCGTGCCTCTGCTGTTCAGCTGAGGGCACTGAACTTGCCGTTTCTCTGGCTACGAAAACAACCTGCCTAGGCCGCGGGCCATCTGGCGCCAGACAGTCGCACCCAGACTTGTGGACACCAGTTTTGTCAGAATCAAGAGGAGAATGCAGTCAGTCGGTGCCAGGAATCTCCGTTCCGGACGCGCCGGAATGGTAAACACATAAACTGCGGCGACACTCAGACGTCTCGCAGGTCGCTCCACCAGGGGCTTAAGCCTATTGTACGAACCCCTCAGATTCAGGGAAGTGCAGCCCCCAACCGGAAATGTCATGTGCCACGTGCTCCGATGGTTGCCTCGCACAAGCCACCCAGGGAAGTAACCCAACACGTATAGGAATCAAGTGAACATTATTTTTTGAGCACTCAGTACAAATACTCTCACTACAATAACCTTATTCGGTCTGTTGCTACCGTGCAATGGCATAGAACACTAATAAAATTGATTAAAATGAGAGGAGACACGCAAAAAAGGACACAGAATCTCTCATTCCCCACCCCCAGTCAATTTAGATTATTTTTGGTAGTGGATGACTCACTTGACAAATGTAGTGTGTCAATCACTCAGAAAGAATCGGTCCAAACAGTTTCCAAAATGTCACAACGAACTGGCACATTAAATTGGAAATTGATGATAAAATAAAAGGTGGAATTTTTCTTATGGCTTCGCCAACATCTTACTCACATTGACGAATAAGTCACACGCAACACAGATTCACCCTCAGGGAGCCCACTGTCATGCATGGACATACTCACACAGTCATACAAATGTTGAACACATGCCAGAAGGCTAAGTTCGAAGCTGCAGTAAAATGTTGACCTAATGGACCTGCAAGCTTCTCATTAAAGTAACATTTGAGAATTAGCTACTGGTGCCCAACTCAAACACACACATACTTCTGCATGAAGCCAAAAAGACAAACAATATCTCTATGCTTCACGGTTGAGACGTTTAACCACTCTCACGCCGTTTCCCTGAACAGAAAGGATGATAAATATTTTACAGTGATCGATTGGCTGATGGTCCATTCACCATTAACCAGAATTGTAACCACAGATATTCCGCTCACATAGACAAACAAAAATACTCTCGTGTAACAGTAGCATATTATTGTATATAACATTTTGTAACTATTGAAATTTGTACACATAGTGACAATTGACAGGCATGAACATAAGTCAGATAGAGAGATATAGTGTACATGAAAAGACAGAAATTTCGTAAGTGTAGCTGTGTGATCGAAGATCATGTAACATAGTGTGCATCACCAAAAAAAATTGTTCCAGACATGATGATAGGGAACCAGGATATCTTTAACATGAACATGTACATATAAAACAATAAGACTGAAAGCTATAAAGCAAAAATATATACATGTATTTGACATTGAATTTCCAATCTCTAGTGTCTGAAATAAAGTTTGGGGGGCAAAAAAAAAAAAAAAAAAAAAAAAAAATGTTTTCACTAAAAGCACGAATGTTACTGTGTTCACGCAGTTGTCTGAGCAAGAAAAGAAAAAAAAAAGAAAACAGTTGACAGTAACGTCCTTCGCATGCTAACGTCACACAACGAATCACTCAACACACAAATACTGCGACACTCGTCTGTGGAGCGGGATGGTGGTTCCTGGCGTGGAGAAAGCGGCGCCAGCTGGAAGCAGTGCGACTGGTGGTGTGGGCCACCAATCTAATGTTTCTGGGAACCAGGCGCGGCATCCGGAAGTTGCTCCAGTCGTCCTCCACTCTCTGTAGCGGCACTGTCCATCGACAAGAATCTCGTGGGGTGGTACGACAGCCTATTGTTGATGTGCAGTACAGTGCGGTACTGTGGCCAGCACACGTACCGGCTCTGATTGTATTGAGGACCGCAAGAGTCGGGACAGAGCCGTAGGACAGGTAGTTGGACGTCCTAAGACAGTACACTTGGTCTTATCTAGAACGAAAAATTGCAATACGGGATTCTACCCTCAGAGTGACTGCAACACTCGTGGATTCATCTGATGGAGGATGAAACCAGGATAGCAGATCGATCAACGTGGCTGATTGCTCGGAACTGCTCTCTGTAGGAGAGAACATAATCACGACAAACTGCAGTCCATCAATACCCGGCACAGAACTGCTTTGGGCGTGCAGTCCGGCCTATTATTGTGATTTATGCGAATTCGTGCAGGAACGGTAAACGGCGTCCGTCAGAAGTGCGCCTCACGAGATCTCTCCGACTCTTCGTGCTACCACTGTCAGAGTACGCCCTCGTCGTCTGGCACCTCTCCTGCAATGGAGTCCCCATTTCTAGTGGAGCCCCCATTTCTGCGTCACCGCTGAGCGGTGCCGTGCTGTCTCCCCGGCCAGCCGCCAACGGGGTCGCCCGTCCCGGTGGGATCCCGGGGTTGTGTCCGCCTTCAGCTGGCCGGAAGCTGTCGGCCAGGTGAGCCGCCGCCTCGCTCAGCAGGTGGGCGGCACGCGCCTCTGAGCCGCCGCGGAGGGGCGGG
Source organism: Schistocerca serialis cubense (assembly GCF_023864345.2). NCBI lineage: Eukaryota > Metazoa > Arthropoda > Insecta > Orthoptera > Acrididae > Schistocerca > Schistocerca serialis. Next base: position 106,509,765 of record NC_064648.1, read on the forward strand.
GCGTGTCGTGACTGACAGCCGCCTCGCTCAGGCGTCTCCCTGCCGCTCGGCCTCCATTTACTCCACACCGACCACCGTGCAGCGTCAGTTCTCGTCCAGCAGTCACTCGCTGTTCGCAGTACCTGCGCAATACTTACGACCTTTCATAAAGAGTGCCTCCTCAAAACTTTTTACTAAAACAGCATTCAGAATTTGTAAAGATCGTATTTTGTACATTCGATAAAACAAATTAATAGAGACGAATATTTACATGAATAGAACTGTTACCCTAATACAACACAAAATTCTTATACTCTGCTGAGAGACTTTATAATTAATGCTTATTGTAAAGAATAGTGACTTAACCTATCGGCCCATTGTTAATACCAGGGTACGACTCATTAAGATACAGAGAAGCTCAAGTACTGCACCCGTAACTCTAAAATACTGTACGTAATCCCACCTATGACATACCCGTCACTGGAGCATGCTCACAACTACTGCCGACTCTTTAACTTCACCAACTACGCTATCTACAGGCGCCACTGCACGTCCCTCGCCGTCTCGGATCCCAGAGGCCTCGATCGATCCCTGAAGCTGCTCAAGACATGGCGGACGCACACAAATAAACAATGAACACATATTAGACGAGATATAATTAGCTGCAATCGCCTTAGTAATGGAAATTAATAAAAATACTGTATGCAACTTATCGGCTACACCCGTTTACCATACGTACTCCCCCGTCCTGCCCCGCTGAGACAACTCGGTGGATGTTGCTGTCTCTGGCGTGGCCGATCGCTGAGTCGGTCGCTACTCATCTGAGATGGAACTGGATGTACACAAACTTACGGTGGAAAATTTACACCAAAAAAAAACACGGCAGACTTGGCAAGTTACAATGCAAGGACTCTACCTCTGTACACAATTTCTTGTAAATATCATACTGTTACACTTCTCGTGTGTGCTAGGTCTCACACCGAGACACCAGTTACCGGACTTGTTGAGGAATTCCATACGTTCGGCATTACACCGCTCACACGATAAATCCCGAAGACCGCTGACGCTCAGAGACGTGACGTACCACCGTACGAGAAACTCGCCACACTCCAGAAAGGTGCAACGCGCTGTGGCGTGCCCAACACGCCAACGAAGAGAAAAGCCACACTGAAAGTAGGTGCAGCACCGCAGTTGTGTGCCCACGACAGCAGTGACAAATACCGCGCAAACAAACAAGTGGTGCAGCGCTGTGAGGCGTGCCCAGAACACTGTCGATATGCACCCAGTAGCTCTTCCTCAACAAAGACTCAGTAATTGGTACGGTGTAAAGACAAAACACACGGGAAGGTGTACTCTGTTACCAATGACTCGGAAGAGTGGTGGCTCCCGCATGACATGGAAAGTACAGAACAGTCAGTTAGACCGACCCTTCGTTTTCGGAGTTAACAAAGAATGCGGAAGGTCCACATGTCGCCTCGTAGCCCCTACAAGTTACACATGTACATGTTAAAGAATATAAATAAAATCAAAGTACCACACTTAATGTCTAATACGTACACATCAGAAAGATGTCTATTTTACAAATGTTTCCCTTTTGTTTCACACACAGGCAACACTTTTTTTCTGTACAAAAACTACGTTCTTGCGCTCCTCACATTTCAACATATGTAAACGGCTCTGTCCGAGTATTTGTGCGGATTTTCCACCCCGAGTCCAAACCGCACGGTCCTGGCTTCAAGCTCGCCCTCCATTTCTGTTTCGGTGATTGGAACTCGGGTTAGGACCACGTATTTCGATTCACTCGTCCCGCTCTTCATGTGAATCTCTGCGCCTCCAGCTCGTGTCGTACTGGCGGGTATCGTTTTGTCTCTGCAAGTTATTCTGCCGCCCCAATTTTGTCTCTTATAGTCCTGGCTCCCTCATGTTCCACCACGCTGATGGATGTTGTTATTGCGCGGTGCTCCACGAAAGTCGCCATTGTAATAGTTATTTTGCCCTTTCCTTCCAGCATGCGCTGCTTCTTTTTCGAAAATTTACTCCAACTCCCTCAGAAGGCTTTTCAATGTTTCGATATTCGCTCCGTACTTTCCTACAAGCGCTAGCTGGTAGTTGCTCGGCAGTTTCGCGAAACAGAACTTCATTATTTCACCATCTCTATGTGGCACATCAAGAAACTGATTCTTTCTAATTAAAGCCTCGAAGAGGCCTGACGCCTGCGGATATGGACACAAAATGATTTCTTGTTTTATTCGGTCTTGCACTTGGCGCGATCAATGCTTTCCCAGTAACGCGTCGGTGAATTCTGGGTACATTCGGCATGTACCTGCAACACTACGCATTTTCTCAGCTGCCGTGCCCTCGATGTGCCCGCAGATAAATTCTAATTTTGTTGTCAATGGCCAAGATATTAGTAGCGTGTTAGAAAATTGTGACAGCAAAATTTTTGGGTGAAGTGAGCCTCCATTTTCCCGGAAATTTTGGAATTTGAGGACCGATAAAATGTGTTTGTAATCAAAGTCTGGTACCTCTTGAACATTTCTATTGGGCGTAGTATGACACGCGCCCGTCTCTTTGACGCGAACTGACACCTCCTGGTTCTGCCCCACAATGATACTGGAACTGAGCGTCAGTTGTCGCGGCCGGGCTGCAGTTTTGCAGCCGTGCGCTCCCTGGGCTGCAGAGCGCGCTTCGTACTCGACTGCGTCGCGCCGAGCCGGCCGCCGCCTCTGCACGCTGTGTACCAATTTGTACTCGGCGTTCCCGGCGCGCCACATCTTTTTCTACGCTTCCACACCTTTGGGTGGTACCCGCAACGCGTTCTTCAACGCTTTCCATTCTTTCCGTTGAGCTCGCAAGTGCTTCCTTCCACTGGGCTTTCATTGCATCGATTCCTATTGCATTCATGTGTCCAATTCGGCTAGCGATTCTTGCACGGTTATTTGCGGTTTTTGCCAATGTTTTGGCGCCAGCTGCCTCTACCCGTACTAATTCTGCATGTCTCTTGGCTTCGGTAGCCCTTTTCTTGGCTTCGACACTCGTCTTACCGACCTCCGCTATTTCATATCACATAATCGGTACTGTTTAGTTATGCGGCTCTGATTCTGCTGTCGCGATTTTGTATGTCGCGTGCTGGCGTTCCAGTGACGTGGCGGAATATAGGCGGATGATCGGGCTTGGGACTCATTCAATGACATACGTGTAGCGTACATAAAAAGAGTATAATTTAAGCAGTGCTGGTTGAGCAAGGTTTCCCACCCAGCAACGTTATACCGGGTGCGGAACAACAATTTGACCAAAAGTGCAGGGCGGAAAGACAGTATGAAACGTAAGAATGTGAGTGTCGTAACTAAGGGTCGCACATGCGTATTTTCGGCGCTATAGGAACGTAATTAAAATCTGACATAGGGACGTCTTTATTCAAAATGAAAGGTAATCCACAGAAAATGTACGCGTGAACACAGTCTTTCGACTAATCAGTCTTGAGGACGAGAAAAAGCAAAACTTAGAACATCACTTAGACGTTTATCATACTTAGCCGACGTACGAGACAATACTTCTATAGAAATGAAGACAATCACGTGTCCATGTTTCATGTAGTAGTAAATGTATAAATGTCGTGACACAAGCGTCTGTTACGTTATTATGGGACAACATACGAGACCCTACATCATCGGTATTAATGAAAAGAGAGACAGTGCGCCGTTGCTCAATCCCCAGTGCACGGAAAATGAAACAACTTTTAATGGCGTCGGTCGCATTGCGCCTATCATCGTGAGTAGAGGCGAAATAATTTTATGACGTCTGTGATGTGGAAGTGATGACTCAGAGACCGATGAATTGTGTGATATCAAGTTGTCTCTGTATCTCCATATACACCTGTCACACACTAACCTATGGAGCCAAGTTGCCCTCATTTGTCCTCCTCTCAGAGGCAACCCGTATTCTATTAATTTACCGTTTTCACTGTACTGAAATGTGGTGAATTTTGCCTCTAGTCCTCCATCAAGGTATGTAATACCCGCTGCGGGTTTGCATGTTTGTATTGAGCAATCAAGAAGGACGGTGCGACAGAGACGACGACTACACGGAACACAACGTTCAGATGGCGAAAATTTGGGAAACCGTTTTCCTCTAATGATGTGGTTACATGTTAAACGTTATTCGACTTTGCTACGGCGAACAAACGTCAATGTCCCGAGTTTCATAACTTTTACACGCATGGTCTGTGCAATGCAGCTATCCTTTGACGAAGCGAACTGATCAGTCTTTTTGTAATACGAAGAGCAGACATTAACAGATGGTGGAGAGCACGGATTCCTGGCAGACGCCAGTGGGGTCATGATGTGGGGGAGGGTGAGGAGAAGACTGCACGTAAAGGGATGTTCAAAAGCCTCGTGCACGGTCACTGAGGCGTACGCAGCTGATTTCTTGAGCGATTAGGATTACGCTCGTTGCGGGAAGACGTGCGAGATGGGCACTGCTGCAAACATATTTCACCAAAAAGTATTAGGCGTTTAGGCACGGCGACAAAACTTCTCAAAGACTACAGACCCATCCACACGGCTGTGCACAGAGTTAGGGGGTGTCTTGTCTCCGGCCACTGTTTGCCGCAGCCCTCGCCACTAAGCGAGAGGCTGGCTCTGGCTATAAGCACATTTCCAGGATCGATATCGCAATGTTGCGTGATAAGACAGAACTGGTATTGGCAGATCGATTTGCAAATACTGCCCTACGTACTGTGTAGTAGCAGTCCTACTATTTGACGTTCACAAATACGCTCCCCTACGTAAGTATATTACTGAGAAATCGGAGATTCGAATACTAGAGAACAATTCTATCATCACAAATGTCCCGCAGATGTGTTTTTGTCCCATATTGGGCAATGACTTCGAGAGAGTGTGTAGACGTACAATTCGCGCCGACCTGTGGTACAGCGTTGCGATGTCGACTGTTGAAACACGACGAATGGCACGTTTAATAAGAGGAATTAAAAATGACAACTTTTGTTTTCGTGGTCATTCAAAAAAATTTCGGAATTGCTTTAATAGATACCAATAATGTGAAACAGACTACGGTCGAATTTCGAGATGTAAGACGCTGCAGGAATATTATTAGCATGTTGCCAACAGAGAGCACGTGATCCGTTTGACAAGGCGAACACAAAACCATAAGGAGTATAAGGTCTGCGCTCATAGCCCGGACAGATATCCGCCATCGGACAGATATCGGCCATTTGCACGCTTTCATAGTGGTTTAATACCTACACTAGAAACAAAAGTGTCTTATTAAAAGGAAAGAATCACCTCTTCAGAAAATCATGGATCTTTTTAGAGTACTTAATATATTATTCTAGTGAGAAGCAAAAAGCCCATGCTCACTCGATTTCAGGGCTAGCACATGTGGCAGTGCAGAGCCGTACATAATGAATGAGGCGAGTGTGTGGGTGTTACGACGTCACCTTAGTGTATGAGCAACATACGCCTGCCGTGGCCTTTAGATAATCAAGTGCTGTCCCCCCCAACCAAAAGAAAAAATGCAGAGATACTCACTAACCTCTTGATGTACGAGATAAAATAATAATAACGACTATTTCTTTTCGCGTCGCAATGGAATACGCCATAATAACGAAAACGTGTCAAGCAGTCAACTCTTACAACACAAGTAAGGCCTGAATACATTCGTCTCCGATGCTGATTTGACGGCGGTGAGTCCCCTGCTCTGGTAACGGTGCATTTGCTTGCCGACGGCCACTAACACGTGTGAAAACAGAGAGGGTATTACGAAACCTGAATATGCTTAGGACGATAATGCGGAAAAAAAGTTAGCAGTAAGTATAAATATTCGCTGTAGTATTTTAGGCAAAATTAGTTACGTTATTTATATTCAGGTAAAACTAAGGTACATCAGTTCCGTGAAAAGACAGGCCGCACAGATGGGAACGTACAGCAGAAACTTGCACCGTCACCACGGCTACCGCCGGCCGAAGTGGCCGCGCGGTTAAAGGCGCTGCAGTCTGGAACCGCAAAACCGTTACGGTCGCGGGTTCGAATCCTGCCTCGGGCATGGATGTTTGTGATGTCCTTAGGTTAGTTAAGTTTAACTAGTTCTAAGTTCTAGGGGACTAATGACCTCAGTAGTTGAGTCCCATAGTGCTCAGAGCCATTTTTGAACCACGGCTACCGTCTTTCCTTGAGAAGCTGCACAGGATCTCCAAGACTCGCAAACGTTTCAGGCAAGGGGGAAGCAGCGTCGCAGACATCGACGCCTTCTTTGGCAGCACGGCTGCAGCCGGCTGGTCCAGAAAGAGACGATGGAGAGATTCGTCCGAATCTTGATTTCTTATTCAAGTCTAACGCGGCAAAAACGCCGAAAGCATTTGTATCCAGAATGCAGCTGCGAGACACTTCGTTTCCACTTGCAATGAAATTTTCGGCGCAGTACTGTTTTGGCGGCATTTCAAAAATTCACGTCTTTGTAATTGTTCGTTTATGTATTGCTGAAGAAACGAAAACCTCTGAACTAATTACAATGATGAGTCTACGAAATGTTTAGCTTTGGAATGAGAACGGTTATGGAAATTATTGTAGCTTATATCACTTACTATCATTTTCTAATGATGAATACGATAGGTTGCTACTATTGTAACGAACGACGACTTTCCACGTCTGCATACGAGGTTTACCCTCTGTTTCACAGCAATAAATCATTGTCACTCCTTGTTAACAAACCGGTAGTCGAAGCTCACTTAACGTTTCTGAATGCAACATGGCAGTTAGGAAGAAAGAAGACGATTAATATTTATAGCTCGTCCATTACTATTGCGAAAATATTGAAATGCTTTGAAATGCAAACAGAGTGCCTAATATAGCATACAATCGTTTGCTATAGAGAGGTGGAAGTGTTAATGTCTCCACAAATGATTAGTGGATGTCGGTAGCATGTTCTTCCGATTGGACAGAACGTTAACTTTCGCGAGTTTGTGTGTGGAAGGCCTAAGTCTAAATGTGGGTTTATATAGATTGAACACATTCATGTGTGCTCCACCAAATTATTTATCGTTTAATGGTATACTCGCTTCTAACTTCGATAAATGTAAAGTTTAACTGATGGTTGTGCATTTACTATCCTTTTTCCGTTTTCATTTTCTCCTTAAAACCGTTATTATTCGCAAGAAAGTTAAAACGACCGACATTGTGGAGCGCCAGCAGCAACAATAGGTCGCTGAGGCAGCGACAAAGCTCTGTGGGTTGCAGGAGACGCAGAATTAACGGAAAAATAAACTCAGCCTCTATCTTTCTACGATCTGCAAGCGCGATCAAAAGTGCTCAACGTCAGTACCGTGTCACTATGCGAATCCGACGCCGGTTTTAAGATTTTGTGTAACCCGTGCTGGCGTTCGGGTGGCGTCCCTTTTGGTAGTCGATCTGTGACGTGTGTGAAAAAACGCAAACGTAAGCAGTGGCGGTTGGGCGGGGTTTTGTCATCCTGCACTGTTACACATTATCAGACATGACATGACGAGGGTACTGACCGCAGTCTCAAATATTCGATAAAATGAAAGTGCTTAAAACCGTAAAATGATGGAATTCTGTGGTAGTGTTTTTTTTCCTTCAAAATACAATACGAAATCCGGCATCGGTGACCATGTTTCGGGAGTCGATATGATAGTGTTTACCTGACGAACCAGATGCGGTAGCGGCAGATCGGTTTATAAAAAGCATATTCGTTAGCTGTTTGTAGAACTGTTAAGTAACGTTTATATTTTGTTTGACAGAATGAAAGCGATTATTAACATACTGTTACTCTTTCGAAGCGGAAACACAGAGAATCAAATACCTTATTTTTACGCTTAACATTTCTCCTCCGTTTGACATTTATAATTTTCTGCAAAAAGATATCAGAATTTCCGTGTCCATTACTATATACAAGGTCCTTGATCGTTGAGTGACAGAATGGTGCCCGTAGACATTTTTTTCGCGCTGTTTATTCCAATGTCTTATTCCTTATATCAAAGCTTAATACGGCAAGTCGCATGCTGCCATCTGTCGGCCAGCGACTACACTGCGTCCTCTGTAACTCCTTCCGCAGTTACCTTTTTCTGCAACACGGGGCGCCATCAGAACGTCTTTCGACAGCGCTCTTTGGGGTGCGAATCACCCACTTCCAAGAAATAAAAACAGAACATTCGTACATAAAAATCTTTTGTAGTCGGCAACGAGGGAGGGCTGTAGCCTATTTGTATGAAAGAAGGTCAAATGAGACAACTGTGAGCCGACAAGACCGCCACATCAGAGAAACGGGCGGCTGCGATTTTAAATCCGCCTCCACACAGCACCAGAGAATGTCGTATAACGCAGTCAAGAGCCGTAGAATAAATTTCAGACTCTTTTCGTTCTCGAGCGAAGCGTTACTCAGCGCTTTCAAATAAGTAGTAGCATATTAAAACATGAAAAAAGTTTATATTTTTTATTTCTTTTGAAAATAATGGAAATAAGTACATTCTTTTTTTCGTCACATTCCAACATTACCTGAAACATCACTTTTTTCCTGAGAGGAAGAAATTGATTTCCATATCAGCTACGATTATGTTACCTACGATGTGCACTTTTCAAGTACTTAAAACATAACGCGGCATTATTTTTTATTTAGTGATTCAGTAAAAAAGCACCAGTCGTGGCATGGAGTAACAAGAGTCATAAGCAGTTAGGTGCGACGATGGAAGATACATCATCTGAATGGAGAAAGAGCCAAATTAACAACCGGCGGCAGTCTTCAGAGAAAGCGGTCGCGGATGACGTGTTGCGAGCGATCGACTGTCTGGCGAATCTTGAAACGGAAAATCTGAACTACATCGACAGCAGCGGGAGGCAAAGGCCGGGCAAGTTCTGTTACGAAGGAGGACTATCCAGAAATCTGTAGGCGGCGATATGGCACCGGGTGGACAGATTAAAATCGGCGTAACTGGTCAGTGAGTGGGACACGTTACTGGAATGCATCTTAGAACTGGCAGCAGACGCGAAATGACGTCTGCCTTTTGCGTAGAAGATCAAAATCGCAGCATTCATTCACACTATGCAGCACTTAACTCGGTTCGCCCTATTACTAAATATTCAGTTTATACAGTAAAGTATGAATTACATGCAAAGGTAATTGTAAAATCATTCCTGTGTCGGAAAAAGAAATGCTCTGGCTAGAGGAATTGTTTCCAGGATGACTGCGTGATAGACGCAAGACTGCTATCTCGTGATAGGATTGCGCTAGTTCTTTACCTAAAAAAAATACTAGAGTAGTAGTAGTAATAGTCCACTTCGTCATGAATTAGATTCTCAGTTACATGTAGTTCATAAGAAATAGCGTAATTCAGTTGTGTTTAAAATGAAACTTGGCCAGTACGATAACTATAGTGAGTTTGTCTGTGTAGGGCCCAACTTAAAACCTGGGTTTCTGTAATTGCTGGTAACTCAATCGCATCACGAAAGTTATCATTCAAAGTTGTCATCGCATCAAACTACCAGAAACGTACTGTTTGATTCCGAGTTGCCTCATTCGTTACTTCTTTCTGTTTTCATTCCTTTAACAGAATCCCAGTTACTCCGGAGAAACTCTGAATGTAACTGCCATCATTCCGTGGCGCCAGCAGCAACAATCGACCGCTGATGCAGCGACAGAGCTCTGTGGTCTGCGGGAGACGGGGAATTAACGGAAAGATAAACTCAGCTTCTACATTACTATGATCTGCAATTGCGATTAATGTCCGAATGTGCTTACAACCAGCACAGTGTCACTATGTGAATCTGGTGCGGTTTCGTGATTTTGTGGATCGCGCGCTGGCTTTCCAGCGACATGGCGGAATATAGGCGGAGAAGCTGGCTTGGTGTCATTCAGTGACATATGTGTAACGAACGTATAAAGGGAATAATTGAAACAGTGCTATTTGAGCGAGGTTTGCAATCCAGCAACGTTATACAGGGCGTGGAGAAACAGTTTGACCAAAAAAGGAGGGCGGATGGACAGCACGAAACATAGGAATGTGTGTATGGTGACTAATAGTCGTTAATGCATATTTTCAGCGCTACGGAAACGTAATTGAAATCTGACATACTGAGGTCCTTGTTCAAAATGATAGGTATTTTACAGAAAATGTATACATAAACAGAATGTTTGGGCTAACCAGTCGTCACGACGAGAACAAGATGAATTTGAAGCGTCACAAACACGTGTATCGCATTCAGCTGACGAACGAGACAGTACTTGTTCAGAAATGAGGACAATCACATGCCCATGTTTCTTGTTTGAGTATAATTAAAAAACGTGAAAATGAGTGAAAAATGAGCCACCACTTAATTAACAGGAGTATGTATAGAAAATGTTCAAACTGACCACCGTTTCCATGCTGCCATAGCGCCTTAAATATTTAACTGCGACCTGTATTTTCTATACTCAGATTCCTTCGTTTGGCGCTCTCTTTGTGCCCTACGCTTTTGGTCAAATAGTTTTTCCGCCCTGTATATGCCAGATGATGCGTTACAGAATGTTGTTCGAATTCTCAGGAGTCCAGTACACTTAATCGTTCGTAGGATGTGCTAATAACGGCAAAATGTCAGAATGCGTCGGTAGCGATTTGTAACTATAGAGTTCAGTAGACAGTAACTATGTAAAAGCAAATGTGACACGTATAACGAGGCACTACGGAATTAGACGTGTAATATGTTTTCTGATTACAAAAAGTTCTCTAGTAGAGCGGTAACCGCATAAATGTCGTGACAAGCGTGTGTGTCACGCTATTATGGAGCAACGTATGAGACCCCACAGAATCGGTATTAGTGAAAGCATGCACCGTTGGTCAGTTGCCAAAGCGTTCAAAATTAAACAAAACACTTAACTGGGTCTATGACATTGGAGCTACCGTCGTGAATGAAGACTAAATAAATTTATAGTGTCTATGATGCGGAAGTGATGATTCAGAGACTGATGAATACGGTGAAATTAATTTCTCTCTCTCTTTTTTTTTTTTTTATAAATATCTACGACACTATGCAACCAAGTAGCCCCTATTCCTTCTCCTGACCAGAGGCAAACACTATTCTACTTATTAACTGTTTTGACAATACTGAAATGTGGTGGATATTGCTTCTAGCCCTGCACCTAGGCGGGCTAACAGAATCGGATACCTGCCGGGAGTTTCCATGTTTGTACTGAGCAGTCAAGATGAAAGGCGCGGCAGAGACATCGACTACGCGGGACACCAACATTTAGATGACCAAAATTTCGGAAACCAATTTTCTGTTGTGGTGGTTACATGTGAGACCTTAATCGATTCCACTAGCCGGAACGAACGTCTGCGGTGCGTTCCAAGCTTCATACGTTTCACACCTATGGTCTCCGCTGAGCAACTGTCGACGATGAAACAAACTTGGCGGTGTTTCCGTATTGTGAAAGGAAGACGTCAACATGTAATGCAGAGTACGAATTCCTTACGGACGCCAGTGAAAATATAAGATTGAGAAGTGTGAGGAGCACATCACACGTAAAGGGATGTTCAGAAGTCTTATCCAGGCCCATTAAAGCTGGCTGCTGTATTAATCGACCGGGATTACGCTCGTTGTCGAAAGAAATACGAGGCGGGCACTGGTGGGAGCGTTTTGCACCTGAAAAGATTAGGCGTTTAGATGTGGGCAGAAGATTTGGAGTAAATTCACATTTCCACCGCTGTACGCAGGGTTATGGGACGTTTTTGTCACCATCCACTGTTGTGTGGCGGAACCTTTGCCACTAAGCGAGAGGCGGCTGTGGTTGTAGGGACACATCCAGCATCGATATCGTAGATGTAGAATGTATTAACAGTCCTACTATTTTACTGTCACTCACAAAACGATTTGAAGGCCGCATACACCTCCCCAAATATGTATATAACCGACAAATCAGAGATTCGAATACTAGATAATAATTGTATCATAACGAATTTCCCGCAGATGTGCTTGTCCCATACTGGGCAATGATTTAGAAAGAGTACGTAGACATACAAATCGCACTGGCTCGTGGGAGAACTTTGCGATGTCGACTATTGAAACACGAGTGATAGCACGTTTAATAAGAGACAATAAATATATAATAACTTTAGTTTTACGTGATAACAGTAGGACACTACGGCAGAGTTTCGAGATTGGCCGAAGGTACGGAACACGGTTTGTGTCCAAAATTTTGCACAGGCCGGCGTGCAGCGTGTAACGCATTCAGGCGCCGTGAACAAAGCTCTTGTGGCGTTGGTTCTCGCGACCTGCTCTGCCCAGCAACAGGACAGAAAAATATGGATGACAAGTTTTTTTGTTTCAATTTTCTATCGTCTTGTCAGTGAATTACTGTTTGACTTAAACGTGTTCTTTGTCCTCACAGGTGCAGTGTGTGACGGTTCTGGGTAGATATATTTTAATCTGTTTCCAGTTACGATTGGAATCTGTCGAAACAGAGAAGCAACTGCTGGACTCTCTGCGTTTGCATTCCGCATCGGCACAAAGATGATGACATTGCCGACAATTTTTTATGTATCTTCACAATCGATGTCTGTTGACAAAACAGACGCTGATAATGCGTATATTATTAAGACTTGGCCGTGACTCAAGACGAATCTTTCTAGCCGTTACAAGTCTTCATAACCTTGAAGCGTAAATACGTAACAACTCTTACCACACAAAGCGTGTGATCCAGGTGAGCGTAATAAAACAGAATCTCATGCATTAACTGACCCGGATAAAAATGTTATGACAGTGTTTTTTGACGATTTCTATACTTGTTTTCTGGAAGATTTTCTGACACAACCTCCTCCTCCTCCTCCTCAGAAATTTGGGACAGCATCAGCTGGAGGCAGCTGTGACAGAAGGCCAGCCATGAATGTGCGGACTGCGAGACAGCACTGTCCGGATGCATTAAAATGGAGCAGCTGGCCAGCGGCTAGGCGTGTGATTCACATGTTGGAACGGACGCGCATCTCGTGAATGGCGGGCGACGCGACGTGCTGCTGTGGCCAGTAGCAGAACGATCGATTAGATGTACGGCATTTATTTGTTTTGATAACATATTAAAGCAGTAGCAGAACAAACAGTACACCATTTAAACGCTAAAACTTAATAATAGGACAAATCTTTCGCAATACTAAACGCATCGTCTTAGTCAGACGAGCTCTGTCGAAGGCAGGGGCTGCACGTGTGGCGCTGCAGAGTCGGCCGAGATAAACAGGGCGAGTGTGTCCGTGTTGTGACGTCACGGTTGTGTACCACGTAACGAGGCCTGCCGCGATGGGTACAGAATGTGCGTACACTTTCCAAAGTAGGTGTCTGCATCTGCATATTGTGCGTTTCCCGGGCTGGGTGGACGGCAGTGAATTACCAGCACTGCTTACTATACAAGTGCTTGCAGACCGTCACAAGCGCACGTGAAACAAAAGTCGTTACAGTCTGACCAGTGACGGAGCACTGAGGAATGGTTGGACATTCTTCTTTCAAAAGGGGGAATTTTAACGCAACTGGCTCCACAAGCTACGCACCAAACCTGCTTCAAAATCCCTGCATGGGTTGAAAGCAGGGATGCGTGTCGGTCGTCAGGTCTGAATCGCTACGATTGGCGAAGATTTTGAGACGACAGGATGTTGATCTCTAACTCAGTATACGGGCGTCCTCCATCAGTAACGTATTCGGTTCTTCACGCTTCATATCTCGATACTGTGTCGGTGTCTGTACTGGAGGATGCAGGGTCTGTGTAAATTCGGACATCACAGATGTTAGTTCTTAAAGCATAACAACACACGTACTCCTGAGGAAACGGCCAGAAAACTGTATGCTTCCCGCCAGGCTGATATTTGCTCTTCTGTAGAAGCGGCCAGCTAAATGACCCACAGTCCAACAAGAACAGGTTCAAAATGGCTCTGAGCACTATGGCACTCAACTGCTGAGGTCATTAGTCCCCTAGACATTAGAACTAGTTAAACCTAACTAACCTAAGGACATCACAAACATCCATGCCCGAGGCAGGATTCGAACCTGCGACCGTAGCGGTCTTGCGGTTCCAGACTGCAGCGCCTTTAACCGCAGGGCCACTTCGGCCGGCAACAAGAACAGGAATTCTGTCGTTTGTGAAAATAAAGAATTGTCAGGACAGTGTGTGAAACGTTTACTGTCGTCCCACCTGACCAAACGCAACAGGCATTGATACCGGATTAGCACTGCGAGTCTTGGGGAAATTAGCTTAACTGAATTGCTACACGTGGGACGCTAATACGACACGGAGATCTGTCGTTGAAATGAGTGCTTAATACTGCAACTGTCGTATCCACCTGGTTTCGAACCTCGACACGGCAAGGATAGATGCATTTGCCGTCTACGTGTGTGTGTCTATGGTCTAAGGTATGACACGTGGTGTGTGTCCAAAGTTCCACGTGCGCCAACGAGCGCCGTACAACGCAAACAGGGGCCGTTAAATAAAGCCTTGGTGGCGTTCGTTCTCGCGTTCGGCGCTGCCCAGACACGACAGAATAATATGTGTCATCCATTCGATTATGTAACTTTTCGTTAGGAACTGAATTTCCCCATCTTGTTGTTGTTGTTGTGGTCTTCAGTCCTGAGACTGGTTTGACACAGCTCTCCTTGCTACTCTATCCTGTGCAAACTTCTTCATCTCCCAGTACCTACTGCAACCTACATCCTTCTGAATCTGCTTAGTGTATTCATCTCTTGGTCTCCCTCTACGATTTTTACCTTCCACGGTGCCCTCCAATGCTAAATTTATGATCCCTTGATGCCTCAAAACATGTCCTACCAACCGATCCCTTCTTCTAGTCAAGTCGTGCCACAAACTTTTCTTAGCTGTAGTTAAATCGGAGAAACGTACCATTTCTTACCGTGTTTGCTGTGAATGTTGTTTCAGTCTATTCCCCTAAGTGAATAAATAAAAAAATAAAACAGAAGATGTACCCCGAGTCTCGCTAGTAGGGAGACCTCCGGGTTGAAAACGGAGATTTAGCCGTTGAGAAAAGTTTTGCTACCGTTACTAACTAGAGACTCTTCCTTAGTTCTGAGATAAAGAAGTACACATTGCGAGAGGTGAATGACATACACAGAATCGAATGACGTCGTTAAATATACTGACACGAAGCGTCTTTTTTTTTTTTTTTTCTTTCGTGGGGTTGTACACGCAGGAACAAAGAGGTGCTATAGTTTCTTTTGACCAGAAGACAACATAGCTTCAAATGTTACCAATTCTGACTGAACTGGAAGCACCTAAATACTGCGTCCAAAACCATATCTGCACTGGCTCCAAAACTTTAAGAGTAGCCGGGAGTTTCGATGTTTACATCGAAGCATCGGTCTGAGCGAAACAAGAGTCGTAGTATGCATCATTCATAGAAATGTTCTCGAGTACGGCAAACGCTTTACTACATAAAATGCATTGTATCACTGACAAATTAAAAATTCTAATATAACAGAATAACTCTTGTACAGCAACTGTGTTTCCCGGAATCGGGTCACAGTTTTCAAAGATTACGTACATGTACGATTCACGTCAATTTCTAGTACAGTTTTCTAGTATGGACTATTTAACCGCACCAGGGAGTGGAGAACACATTTCGTAAAAGCAGATATTAATTATATATTTCTTCTGTGCCGTCATCAAGGCAACTTTGATACAGATACGTGGCCGGAATGTGTAAGATATTGCAGCACTACATCGCGGATGAGGGTGCAACTACAAAGTTAACACTTTGGCAGCAGAAGTTGCGCGATACGATTGTTGTGGTAGAAAACGAGGCGATAGAAATTTGTGGGTTTGGCACTTGTAACCCGCCGTGTTCCAAACGACCGGCTAGTTTATTTGTTATAAAAGTTTATTAAAGCTGTAGCAGAACAAAAGTACGCCTTTTAAACACGTAAACTTGATAATAGGAGCAATCTTTCAAAACACTAAACCTATCATCTTAGTGAGGAGAGTATAAGGGCAAGATCTGGCGACGGTATGGGCTGAACACGTGGGGTTTGAGAGTTGATCGTAATAAACAGGACGCGAGTGCCAATGTTGCAACGTCCCGGTTGTCTATCGTGGAACGCGATGCGCATGGAACACAAGTAAATTCCCTAAAGTAGGTGTCTACAGCTGCATACGCGTTTTCACGGCTGGGTTGACAGTGGTGAGTTGTCGGTACTGCAGATGCAAGTGCTTGCCGACCACGGCAGACACACGTGAAACAAAAGTCGTTGCAGTTTGCCCACTGACGGAGCGCTGAGGAATGTCTGGACAGTATCTTTCCAAAGAGAGAATTTCAAGCCAAAACGACCGCACACGCTACGCGGCCAACGTATTCCAAAATCCTTGGGTTGGATGAAAGTAGGGATGAAGGCTATGTCGGTGGTCAGATCTAAAACTCTACGAATTTCGAAGATATTTGACACGACAGAAAGTTAATCTCTGACCCACTATTATGAATTTACTCTACAAGTAACGTTTTCTGGTACATCTCGCTTCTTATCTCGATATCTGTACTGGATGAAACACAAGTCATAGCTCTTTATTCCGTGTAAAAATCGGAGATTACGGATGCTACTTCTGGAAGCATAATGCCACACGTGAGATGGCTATGTGCTTCCCGCCAAACCGGTATTTAGTCTTCCGCGGAAGCGGCCAGCTAAATGAGGCGCAGTGCAGCAAGAACAGGAATTCCTCGAATTGTTGCAGTTTTGTCGTTTGTTAAAATAAAAAGTTGTCAGGACAGTGTTTGTAAAGTATGCTGTCGTTCCACCTGGCCAAACGTAATAAGGATAGTTATCGCATTAACATTGCGAATCTTGGGAAAATTGGGTTAATTCAAATACAACAAGAGGAGATGTTGAAATCAGTGTTTGATTGCAGGCATTGATAATGTAATTGTCTAGTCCACTGGGTTTCGAACATCAGCACAGCAGGGGTAGAGGCAGGCGCCGAGCATATGTGTATCTGTATGGTCGAACGTATGAAACGTGGTGTGTGTCCACAGCTTCACACTCGCCAGAAGAGCGGATGACGGAGTCAAGCACCGTAAAATGAAGCTTTCACTGTCTTCGATGTCGCGATCGGCGCTGATCAGCGGCAAGACACAATAATATCGCTGACGCAAGCTTTTTCCTGTTTACCGCCTCTTGACTTGTTGACTTGAATGCGTTCTGTCTCCTCTCATGTGTAGTGTGTAAAGGCCCTCAGCGGATCGTTTTCCATCTGTTACCATTTAAAGAACGCAGTTTGTGGGAACAGAAGGTGAACAGCTGGACACATTGCGACGAAGTAACACAGATTCTCACACTGGTTTTAAATTTCACACTGATAAAAAACAAACGATGGTGTCAACCGTTTTATTACATGTTTACAAGCCAGTGGCTGGTAACATATCCGATCATTCTACGTACATGATTAAGACTTCGCCTAGACTCTAGAGGAATTCTGCTAAGCATTATACGCCTTCAAAGCCATGGAGTGTAGACACGGCCCGCCCCTTTCCGCTACGCCTATTCCGCAAAACGCATACCCAGGTGAGCATAATAAAACGGCATCACATGAGTTAACTGGCTTGGATAAAAACGTTTCGACGGTATTTTTAGACGATTTCTATACGTGTTTTCCGGAAGTATTTGTCGCACAATCGCCTCCTTCTCAGTAGTGTAGGGTAACATCAGCTGGAGGCAGCTGTGGGAAAAAGGCCAGTGGCTGGTAACATATCCGATCATTCTACGTACATGATTAAGACTTCGCCTAGACTCTAGAGGAATTCTGCTAAGCATTATACGCCATGGAGTGTAGACACGGCCCGCCCCTTTCCGCTACGCCTATTCCGCAAAACGCATACCCAGGTGAGCATAATAAAACGGCATCACATGAGTTAACTGGCTTGGATAAAAACGTTTCGACGGTATTTTTAGACGATTTCTATACGTGTTTTCCGGAAGTATTTGTCGCACAATCGCCTCCTTCTCAGTAGTGTAGGGTAACATCAGCTGGAGGCAGCTGTGGGAAAAAGGCCAGGCCATCCATGAATGTGCGGAGTGCGAAACAGCACTGTCCGTATGCTTACAATGGTACAACTGGCCAGCGACGGAGAGTGATTCACACGTCGGAAAGGACACGTGTCTCTCGCAACTGGAGGGATACGCGAGGTTCTGCTGCGGGTAGATATTAAAAATTAAATCGGTGCATCAACTACGGATTCACTCTGATTTCGGCGATGAACATTTTTTTCCCGTTTTCATTTACTTCAGAAACCGTCAAATCTCGCGAGAGAGCTAAAACCGCCAACGTTCCGCGATGCTGACAGCAACAGCAACAGTCGCTCGGGCGGAGACGGAAGATTAACGAAAAAATAAATGCAGCTTGAACATTACCACTATCTGCATTTGTGATTAACGTCGAAATGTGGTTCAGAAATGGTTCAAATGGCTCTGAGCACTATGGGATTTAACTTCTGAGGTCATCAGTCCCCTAGAACTTAGAAATACTTAAACCTAACTAACCTAAGGACATCACACACATCCATGCCCGAGGCAGGATTCGAACCTGCGACCGTAGCGGTCGCGCGGTTCCAGACTGAAGCGCCTAGAACCGCACGGCCACACCGGCCAGCCGTCGAAATGTGCTCGTAATCAGTACAGTTAAGTTATGCGGATCTGATGCTGGTTTCGTGATTTTATGTGTCGCGTGGTTGCGTTCCAGTGACGTGGCGGAATATAGGCGGACGATCGGCGTTGGAGTCGCTCAATGACATGTGTGTAGCGTATGTGAAAAAGTGAATAATTTAAGCGGTGCTGGCTGAGCGACGTTTGCCTTCCAGCAACGTTATACGGGGTGAAAGAAAACAATTTGACCAAACGTGCAGGGTGGAGTGACAGTGGGAAACAGAAATTTGAGTAACGCAACTAAGGGTCACAAATGTGTATTTTCGGCGCTACAGGAACGTAATTAAAATCTGACATATGGACGTCTTCACTCAAAATGAATGGTAATTGACCGAAAATCTACCTGGAACACAGACTTTCGACTAACCAGTCTTCAGAATGAGAACAAGAAATAGTTAAAACACCACATATACGTTTATCATACTTAGCCGACTTACCAGACAGTACTTCCTTAGAAATGAAGACAGTAATATGTCCATGTTTAATGTTGCAAGATGTATAAGAAAGGTCAAAGTAAATGAAAAATGAGCCACTACTTAATTAACGTAAGTATGTCGTAGCAAATAACGATAGTCGACTTCTCACGAGTCCACAGAACGCGCTGGAAACGGCAAAATGACGGAATGCGTTGATAGCGATATACAACTTTAAAATTTAGTACACGGTAAGTACGTGAAAGAAAATGCGATACGTTTAACCAAGGTGCTACTATGTAAGATGTAAAATACGTTTCTTGATTACAAAAAGTCCTCGACCAAAGTAGTGAATGTATAAATGTCGTGACAAAAGCGTCTGTCACGTTATTATGGGGCAACATATTATGAGCCCCTACAGCATCGGTATTAATGAAACGAGAGACAGTGCACCATTGGTCACTTCCCAATGCACTGACAATGAAAAACAACTTTTAATGGCGTCGGTCGCATTGCTCCTATCATCGTGACTAGAGACGAAATAATTTTATGGCGTCTGTGATGTGGAAGTGATGACTCAGAGACCGATGAATACTGTGATATCAACTGCTCTCTGTATCTCGATGTATACCTGCGACACAGTAACCTATGGAACCCAGCTGCCCTCATTTGTTCTATTTCTGTGCGGTTTTGACTGTACTGAAATTTGGCTGAAGGCCTCTATGAAGGTATCTAATACCTGCTGCAAGTTTCCATGTTTGTATTGAGCAGTCAAAATGAACGGTACGGCAAACGCGGATCTCAACATTCAGATGAAATTTTGGAAACCGTTTTTCACTAATCATGTACTTACATGTTAAACATTAATCGTCTTTGCTAGGATCAACAAACGTCGCCGTCCCGAGCTTCATAATTTTTACACACATGGTTTCTGCAATCCAGCTGTCCTTGACGAAGCGAACTTATCAGTCTCTGTGTAATATGAACAGGAGACATCAACAAATAGTGCAGAGTACGGATTACTGACAGACGCCAGTGGAGTCATGATGTGGTGGAAGGCGAGGAAGGGAACGTGGGTAGATGGATGTTCAAAAGCCTCGTGCACGGGCAGGGAAGCGTTCATAGCTGACTTATTAAGCGATCAAGATTACGCTCGTTGTGGAAATAAGTGCGCGATGGGCACTGCTGCAAACACATTTCACCAAAAGGCGTTAGGCGTTTAGGCACGGCGACAAAACTTCTGAAAGAGTAAAAACACAATCACACCGCTGTGCACAGAGTCAGGGGGTGTCTTGTCACCGGCCACTGTTTGCCGTGGCCCTTGGCCCTAAGCGAGAGGCTGGCTGTGGCTATAAGCACATTACCAGGATCGATATCACAGAGTTTGCGTAATAAGACAGAACAGCTATTGGCAGATCGGTTTGCTAAGACGGCCCTATGTACTACTATTTGACGTTCACAGGAACGGACTGAGTACCAGATACGCTTCCCTACGTCATTATTTTACTGAGAAAACGGAGATTCGAATACTAGATAACAATTCTATCATCGCAAATGTCCCGCAGATGGGTTTCTCTCATATTGGGCAATGACTTCGAGATAGTCTCGTAGATGTACAAATCGCGCCGATTTGTGGTACGGCTTTGCGATGTCGACTGTTGAAACACGACGAATAGCACGTTTAATAAGGGGAAATCAAAAAAATTGCGGGTTTGTTTTAACATATGGCAAGAATGTGAAACCGAAACCTACTACGGTAGAATTTCGAGATGTGAGACACTGCAGGAATAATACTAGCATGTTGCCAACAGAGAGCACGTGATCCGTTTGCCGAGGCGAACACAAAGCCACGAGGAGCGTAAAGTCTTGCGCTTGTAGGCCGGTGAGTTAAAACACGATCGGACAAATATCTACCATTTACACGCTTTCAAAGTGTGTTAATATCTATACTAACAAAAAGAGTCGTATTAAATGGGGAAAAAAATAATCTGTCCAGAAGAGCGTGATCTTTTTAGTGTACTCAATGTATTATTCCAGTGAGAAGCTAAAAGGCCCCGCTCACTCGATTCCAGGGCTAGCATATCTGGCAGTGCAGAGCTGTTCGTAAGGAATGAGACGCGACTCTGGATGTTAGGACGTCACCATAGGGTATCCGCAAGAGACGCCTGCCGTTCCTTTAGTTAATGAAGTACTATCCAACAAAATAAAAATTAAAATAAACTGCACAGATACTCACTAAACTCTTGATAGTACGAGAGAAATAAAATAAAAACTTTTTCTTTTGGCGTCGGAATGGAAAATGCCATAATATGGTCAACATATCCAGCAATCAGCTCCTAGAAAACGAGTAAGGCCAGAATAATTACATGTAGGCGACAGAGTTGGAAACGGTTACATACAAACGGCTCAGATGTTTTTAGAGTGTATCGAAGCTAGAGCCAGACGAAAAGTAAGCCCTCGAAATTCCTTAACTTCCTACAACGACGGAGCTGCTCGGGGGCTAAATGTATTGTCTTAGGGTGACCAATAATAGACCAAGCTCTGTCGCTTCCAAAATACTTGCATACTATAATAACCAGTTTTCTAGGCTAGCAAATTCGTCTCAGATGCTGGTTTGACGGCGGTGAGTTTCCTGCACTGCTAATGGTGCATTTGCTTGCCGAGGGCCAAAAAAACACATGGGAAAACGGTGAAGATATTACGAAACCTGAATATGTTTAGGACGACAATGCGAGAAAACAGTAATAAACGTAAATATTCGCTGCAGTGTTTTAGGCAAAATTAATTACGTTATTTATATCCAGGTACAACCAAGGGACATCAGTTCCGTGAAAAGACAGGCCGCAGAGATGACAATGTGCGGCAGCGACTTCTACCGCCACGCCGGCTGTTGTCTTTTAGCGTCGAGAAGCTACAAAGGATCTCCGAGACCTGATAACGTTTAAAGCATGGTGGAAGCAGCGTCGCAGACATCGTCACCTTGTTTACCGTTTTAGTGAGTTTCATGGGGGAGGGAACCAAACAGCCAGGTCATCGGATTAGGGATGGACGGGGAAGGAAGTCTGCAGTGCCCTTTCAAAGAAACCATCTCGGCATTGACCTGAAGCGATGCAGGGAAGTACGGAAAACCTAAATGAGGATGGCCGCATGCGGGTTTTAACCGTGGTCCTCCCGAATGCGAGTCCAGTGTGCTAACCGGCGCATCACCTCGTTCGGTGTACCGTTTTAAGCACATTCATTTTATCGAGGAATGAGAAGTCGGAGCTCTTGAGACTGCGGCCAGCACCCTCGGCACGTCATGTGTAACGGTGCTGGATGACAAAACATCGCTCCAGCAACACTGCTTACGTTTGCTTTTTTTCACATACGTCACTGAATGACTTCTAGAAGAGACGTCCGCCTATGTTACTCCTCGCCACTCGAACGCCAGCACGGGTTCCACAAAATCGTAAAAGCAGCGTCGGATTCCCAATGATACGGTACTGACTTTGAACGCATTTAATCGCGATCGCAGACCGTAGAAATATAGAAGGTTGAGTTTATTTTTCCGTTAATTCTCCGTCTCCTGCGGCCCACAGAGCTTTGTCGCTGCTTCAGCGAATGATTGTTGCTGCTGGCGCTCCACAATATCGGCGGTTCACAACATTCTCGCGAATGATGGCGGTTTTATGGAGAAAATGAAAACGGGAAAAAATTATAACATATGCACAATCACCAGTCAAACTTCACGTTTATCCAAATTGTAAGCGAGTAAACTTTTAAACTGTAAATTACCCCGGTGGGGCATGCCTAACTGTATGTAGTCTATACAAACCAGCATTTAGAGTTAGGTCTTCTACACACAAACTCGGAAAGGTATCGTTCCGTCCAATCGAAATTACGCGTCATATTCTTCAATGAAAAATGCTACTGACTTCTACTAATGACTTGTTGTGTCTTGCTTGCGTAACACTTCCACCTTTCGACAACAAACGATTGTGTACTACTTTACACACTCTGTCCGCACATAAAAGCACTTCAATATTTCGCAGTAGTAATGGCCGAACTACAAAGAATTATCGCTTCTTAATTATCATGTCGGCATTCTCATACGTAATGTGAGCTTCGAGCACCGGTTTCTTAACATGCAGTGATAACATTTTATTGCTGTGTAATAGCGGTTAAAACTCGATTGCAGGCGTGGAAAGCGAATCGCAAAAGTCGTCGTTCGTTCCAACAGAAACTACCTACCGTATTCATCACTAGAAAATGATATTACCTGATATAAACCACAATAATCTACATAATCGTTCTCTTTCCAAAGCTAATTGGTTTGTAGGCTCATCATCGAAGAATGAGGAAAGACAGGAACTAACGAATAAGTACCCGACAAAACTGAATGTAAAATTGTTAATAATCATTCTGGTCGTAACAAGGTATTATAAAGATGGTCTAAATTGGTTATATTGATACCTACAAAATATACTGATGTTCGAATATGATGATATGCTCGAAAAGGCGAAATAAATGATTAGATACAGCGAAACACGTGGCGCGTGCTCCAGGGAGACAGGGGTGCCATGTGACGTCACACGCCCGTGTGGGCTGCTGCTACGTCTGTAACGGACATCAGCCGCTGTGGCCGGCATTAAGACTTGACGGACGTCTCAGCTGCCACTACGGCTCTATGGTGGCAGACATCTGTAGCCGAGTCTTAGTATTTTGTGCTCGTTGTTCTTTGTTGCCGCCAAAATTGCAGCATTCATTCACACTATGCAGTACGTAATTCGGTTCGCCCTTTTACTAAATATTCAGTTTATAAAGTTCAATATGAATTACATGCACAGGTAATTGTAAAATCATTCCTGTGTCGCAAAAGGAATTGCTGTGGCAGGAGGAATTATTTCCTGGATGATTGCATGATAGACGCAAGACTGCTGTCTCGTGTGAGCATTTTGCTCATTCCTTACCTAATAAAAATACGACAGGGGTAGTAGAAATAGTCAACTTCGTCATGAATTACTGGCTCGGTTATGCGTGTTCTTGATCAGTTTTGTTTATTGAAGTGCTAGGACGTGAAAAAACATTTCAAAACATCGAGATTTCTGTGCTGTGGGAAAGCGGGCATCTGTTCTGTTATTGTGAAACCTAAATATTTTTTCGCTTTCAGATACCTCACATTGCTTTTGTAAGAACATCAAGTGAAAAAACATGCAAGTCGCCATGGAACACTTAGAATATGCCACGTCACCAAAGCACAATAATGAAATAAATATTCAGAAGATACAAAAGAACAATATCCACTACTAAACCACGACTGAGCGCGGCAAAATAGGTTAACTTACGACGTTCGCAAACGGTGATACTATCGATACTTCCTTCACGGAAAACCTTGACCTGCCGTGACGTGACGTGACGGTCTGTTGACGACTTCTCTGAATGCCGCCATTTGAAATGCGTTGTGGAATGTTTTGACTTGACATGACATGACTTGACACCCAAGGTGAACTGGTCTTAGAAAGACAATTTCAGCTTAATGTTAACAACATGCACAGCACGCACTGCTCTCACCAGAGATTTTTCTAGTCTATGGCTTTGACCGACGTCATGTCCGAGTCAGAGACGCTACTTAGAGGCGACATCTGAAGGCAATGAGGTTCACTCCTAAACCAAAGGATGTATCACAGAAAAGAAAGATAATATACATACATTAAAATTCCATTGCACCTCACGTGATTAATTACACAGCTACAAACTGTATCTCAAATAAATTGAGGTAATAAAAAGGAAAGTAACAACATAAAAAAGCATATATGCGACAAAAAAATTGCCGTCACAGTTTACGCGAGCAAGTCAAAGAACCATAGGCGGCATTTAAAGCCCACTACAATACCACTCGCAGTAAACTCGTATCTACATCTACATGGATACTTTGCAAATCACTCTTAAGTGCGAGGCAAAGGGTTCATCGAACCACCTTCACAATAAACCTCTATTATCCCAATCTCAAACAGCTTGCAGAAAAAAACAAACACCTGTATCTTTCTGGGCGAGCCTTTATTTCCTTATTTTATTATGATGATAGTTCTTCCCTATGGAGGTCGGAGTCAGCAAAATGTTTTCGCATTCGGAGGAGAAAGTTCGTGATCGAAATTTCGTGATGAAATTCTGCCGCAACGAAACACGTCTTTGTTTTAATTATGTCCGCCGCAAAACCCTGTATCACGTCAGTGACGCTGTCTCCCCTACTTCTCGATAATACAAAATGTGCTGCTCTTCTTTGAACATTCTCGATGTAGTCCGTTGATTCTACCTGGTAATGATCCCACACTGCACAGCAGTATTCTAGAAAATGACGGACAACTGTAGTGTAGGCAGTCTCTCTAGCAGATCTGTTGCATCTTCAGCCTATAAAACGCAGTCTTTGGTTTGCATTCCCCACAACATTTCCTATGTGTTCTTTCCAATTTATGTTGTCCTTAATTGTGATTTCTGGTGTTTAGTTGAATTTACAGCCATTAGATTTGACGGATTTATCGTCTAACCGAAGTATAACCGATTCTGTGTAGCACTCATGTGGATTATCTAACACTTTTCATTATTTAGGACAAATTGCCAATTTTCGCACCATACAGATATCTTTTCTAACTAGCTTTGAAATTTGTTTTGATCTTCTGATGACTTTACTTGACGGTAAGTGACAGCATCATCTGCAAAGAACTTCAGACGGTTCCTCAATTGTCTCCGAAATCGTTTATATAGATAAGAAACAGCATTACCTTGGGAAACGCTGAAACTTACTTCTGTTTCACTCGATGTCTTCTCCAATTATTACGAATTGTGAAATCTGTGACAGGAAATGACGAATCCAGTCACAGTCCAGCCTGTGACGACATTCCATAAGCATGCACTTTGACTACAGGTTGCTTGTGAGTTGCAGTGTCAAATGCCTTCTGGAAATCTAGAAAGACAAAATCAACTGGAAATCCATTGTCGACAGCACTCAGTACCTCGTGTGAATAAAGAGCTAGTTGTGTTTAGCAAGAACGGTGTTATCTAAATCCGTGTTAAGTGTTTGTCAACAGACTTCTCTTCGAGATAATTCATAATGTTCGAACACAATATATGTTCCAAAATCCTGCTGCAAATTGACGTTAGTATTGTGGCCCTGTAATTTCATGGAATACTGCTACTGCATTTCTTGAGTACTGGTGTGACCTGTGCAAGTTTCCAGTCTTTGAGTTACGGATTTATTGTCAGGGTGTCACAATATTCAGTTTCGCTACGACAATCCTGTGTCCACTAATCTCAGTATATGTCTTGGTGCTCGTTATTGTCTCAGGATTATTTGCTGCTAAGAGGTCAAGTGTGTTTCCACAACTGTTTACTTTACTAGTGGGCTCATGAACTTACTGTTCGAAATAATCTTGAGAGAATGAGTTCAGCACAATTTCGGACGATGTTCTATCTGTACCTCCGCATTTAAACATGTATTTTCGCCAACATATCGAGAGTAAACTGAAATCACAACCAACAACAATTTTGTGAGTCTGGTACGTGTTTGCAATTAGACTCAAGTTTTCTTTGAACCTTTCAACAGTTGTATCATCTGAGTTGGAAGGTCGGTAAAAGGATCCAATTACTATATTGTTCCGGTTGCCAAGAGTGAGCTAAACTCATACTGACTTACAGGAACTATCTACTTCAATTCCGCTAAAAGATTAACTATCGGTACTTCTAACACAAACAAACACGCCATCGCCAACTGTGTTTAGTCTATCCTCTTTTTCCCTCCGACCACCGTTAGGTCCTTTGCAAAAATTTCGGCTGGACTTAACTCTGGCTTTAGCCAGCTTTCAGTGCCTATAACGATTTGAGCATTGGTACTTTCTAGTAACGTCTGGTGCTCCGGTACTTCCACAACACAGATAGGACAATTTACAACTGTTATACCGATGGTTCCTGGATTTATGTTCTTCTTGCGTTCGACCTGCACCCTTTGAGGCTGAAGCCCTTTCTGTGTTTCTCTGAGACCCTCTAACCTAAAAAGCCGCCCAGTCCAAGCTACACAGCCGCTGCTATCCGCGTAACCGCCTCCTGCGTGTAGTGGCTCCTGACGTACTTTGCGGAATATCATCGAATAGCGGTAATACTTAAAAACAATTCTTAATAATAATAATTATTGATTCTAAGTGGATATCGCTGGAAAATGGGGGTTTTGGGAGGGGAAAATTTAAAATCAAACACACCAATGGTAAAATGACGTAATTACGAACATATGGGAAACGTATACATACAGACTTTCGACAGAACAACGCAAGGAATTCTAAAAAGTTTTCAAAGTAGAAATAACAGGGTACAAGCAGTTGTACTTCAAAGATTCAAAAGGCAAACTGACTACCAACAACAAAACAACTCTTTATTACTAGCAAATTGCTTCAAAAACCTTTTAAACTGTGAGAAACTGACACAACGACTACCTTTTAGACAGCCTCAAAAGGAAAACCCACCTTCAGAGTCACTGCATTAGACTCAACAATACAGCTGCCAGCCAAAAAACAACAGGGCGCCAGAAGAAGACGGGATATTGGCTGAGATGTGAAAACTAGGAGGGAGCGAGCAGCTGAAACCGTTTACGAGGTTACGAAATACTGCTGGGAGAAAGGAGGAGTACCGGACGACTGGAAGCAAGCCACAATCCATCCGCCACGTAAGAAGGGAGACGGGATGGGCACCACCATCTACCCAGCTCCCTGCTGAGACCTCTACTGAGTAAGACAGAACACCAAGCGGGAGAGACAACTGGCAAGTGTCAAGCGGGATTGAGGAAAAATAGTTTTTGCCCAGAGCAAATTCCTAACTTGAAAACAATCATCAGGATCAGAACAATGAAGAACCTCAACACAGTCGTTACATTCACAGATTTCAAAAAAACTTACAGTTCTGTAAACAGAGCAGAGTTTCCTTAACACTTGAAGAAGCAGGTGCTGACAAAATCAGCAGACAGTCAGTCAAACAGACACTTACAGACACAACTTCGAAAGTTAAATTCCTAAGGAAATTTCTGAAGCCTTCAGAACTGATACAGGAGTCCGGCAGGGCGACGGCGTCTCACAGATACTCTTCAGTATGATCTCAGACAAGGTCACGAGAGAGATGAATAAATAACTACAAGAGAGAAACATCGACCGAATCCATCTAGTAGAAAGAGCAAGAACTGACGTGGAATATCTTGTTTTTTTTCTGACTATATTGCTATGATTTCTAAGGATAAAACAGATACAAAGATAATGATAGAAACACTGTACAAAATATCATCTACAACCTGACGACAAATATCGGAAACGAAGACAGAATGCATTGAACATAAACACAATAGAAAAAAAATATATACCAGCACAAGATGAAAACGTCCAAAGAGTTGATACGTTTAAGTATCGAAGAGAATGGATACAATCAAATGGGTTAGACAATACTACAAGCAAAGAAAGATCAAGGAAAATGGAATTAGCAAACAAAATGCCCGAAAAGTTCTATAATAAGAAATAAGTATCATTTCAGGCAAAAATTTAACACTATGCAACAGTAATTAAACCGGGTGCAATATGCACGTTCGAATGCCGAACACTGAGTACAAGAGGTGAATAAGAACTTCAGGGCCACAAAAGAACATAGGTAATATCTTGACGAAGAGGAGAAAAGAAAAGCTACAGAGAAACATAGGGACAATCGCAGACACAATGAGAAAGAGGAGATGAAAGTTTTACGGTCATATTTATAGAATGAATCACAACAGGCTAACGGAGAAAATCTTTAATTTCATTTCGAAATTAAGAAACACCACGAGATGGCTGGAAGACACAAGAAAGGATCTAAGAAAACTAAACCTCACAGGAGACACCAGACAGGACAGGGAAAATTTCAGGCTAGTGATCAACACTGCAAAATTTCTTATCCGACAACAGATTTCACAACCTGGGAGGTTGATGTCAAATAAACAGAGGTAGGCCGTCAGCCAATGCATATAGAGATTCTGGGAAGGATACAAACAATGTACCAGTGTCTTAGGTTCCAAGCTGTCTATAGCTGACCGAATTCAGTAATAAGAAACTTGAGAAACTTAAGCTGTACGTAAGTAGGAAATAAGGAGGAATCAACACAGAATTCCTAAAAGAAGCACTGAAGAGGTAAGGAAAATTCACGAGAAAATGCCAAATGTTGGAACCCGTCACGAGAATTGAGCTACATATTTCAGATCAAGATATCTTGTCCACGTTTCACTATCTTCAGCGTTTCTGCACTAAGGGAGTGCAGTTCTTTGTTACAGGATTTCTATTCTTGATGTCACATTCTGTACTACTGCGTCAAATAAGAAATTCTGGAATCGACAACTAAACTTGACATAGATATCTCAAGTACAGAGACAAGTAATAAAAAATCCTAAAAAGTAATGACAATACACAGTTAATGAAATGTCAGGGAAAATAACGAACCGTGCAATAGAGACCTACAATTTACCTATATAGGCATAGCCGTCCTCTTAGGTTCCTGCGTAACCACACCCTCACAAATCGTGCCGTTTGTGGTAAAATACTGAAAAATATTCGTGAGAATCAAGATTATAAATATAACTGTTAACCGTTCCAGTCGCAGCAGTTATGCTGTTCTTTAGATTCCTGCCTGACCTCCCCTTCGGAAATCATATCTTATTGGGAAAGAAGTAGCCAAATATTTCACGAGAACCAAGATTACAATCACGATTGCTGCTTGATTTACTAACAGCAGTTTAAGCTGTGCGCTTAGGTTTCTCCCTAACCACGCTATCGGAAATTGCAACATATTTGCAATAAACGGCACAGTTAACATCAGGCACTAAGAGAACCAAAAAAAAAAAAAAATGTTCAAATGTGTGTGAAATCCTAAGGGCCCAAACTGCTGAGGTCATCTGTCCCTAGACTTACACACTGCTTAAACTAACTTATGCTAAGAACAACACACACACCCATGGTAGAGGGAGCACTCGCGATTAGTGACCTGGCGCCTCTAACCGCGCGGCCTAAGACAACCAGAGATAACATTTAATGACGGGGCACTTTCATCTTTCGCATCGTAGGCCAATGATGCCACACACGACGTCGCTGGTCAAAGCCGACGGGTGGAACAGGACACTAGAACTGAACCGAAATAGTACTTAGTGCTGGAATTCATCTATAACCTTGTAGAGATTCTTTTAGAAATAAATTACTTCTTGCCATTGACACATGGAAGACGTGTGTTTCAAGAAACCGCGACAATGTACTAGCCTTGTCGAGAATTATCCAAACAAGCGACTGAACAGAGCACTTGGCGTGGCAGCTTTGTAGGAGCATTTATAATTTGCAGACGCCCGATCTTCCTGTAATTCATAAAATTAATGTTCCTCCTACACAGACTGTGTTAGACAGTTTCGTATGAATAATCCGTTCGACTGGTTTGTAAATTATTCTAAATATAGCTGCTGTGTTGAAGATCTCTGTATTTATCAAACATGCACGAGTCGAGAATTAATGTTACACATGCACAGAAATGTGCAATCGTTTCGGTGCCTGTGCTTTGGCAGGGACCAGGGGCCCTATCCTGTATCGTTCTTACCGATCGGTGTAGTAGGTTACTCTCGGTAGTGACGTCATTTTCGATTCTTTATTGTACAGAGAGGTTTGGGATTTCTGTCTGGCCCTGTCGATCGGTGAGCTTTGGTTTATGCACACCTATAATATGTTACTTTAAACATGTTTAGCGGTTTTAGTTTGGATTTAGTGATTGTGTTACTAAAGAATCACCAGAGGACGCATCTAGTTAAAAGTGAGTTCATAATAGACTATTTTCATTTGTTAGAAATATGGTTAGGATAGTTTGTTACTGTGAATGATTACATTAAAAAAACCGTTTTCGGTCAATATTCTCTCAAAATATGTGTTATTTTTATGCATATAACAGTTTAAAGATAATTAAATATCAAGACATTCACTCTGCTTACGTATATTACATTACTGAACTGATGTTACTAGTGCCTTTGTCTACTCTTTCCCACAAATGGGTTAGTTAGTAATTATCGAAACGTGTTTACAGCTTTCAAGTAGCAATGGAATGCAAATATGTGTAACCCGCTATTAGAAACCTTCCAAACTATCATGCATTTATGATTACGCAGCACCGTTTGGCAACGAAGTCAGCCTACGTTCCTCTACATAATATTACAAGATTTGATCGCTGTGTGGCCGTTGTTCTTGTGGTCAAGTGGTTAGCGCGCGAGATGGCGATACGAAAGGACACGGGTTCGCGCATCAGTGGATGGAATAAATTTTTTTTCCTCTACATATATATGCAACACGTTTTGAGACATTGTTACTCGTGTAAGTTAAGATTTTTCTGCAATATTCGTTATTACTTACCTGTGAAACACGTGTGTTGTGTGGCGGCGATGGCGAGGCATTGCAGAGTCTCTGACCAGAGAGCTATTTGTCATTCCTAGTCTGCGCTTGACCGCGCGAGAGTTGCGAGCAGTAGTCTGTCGGAAGTAGCAGCCCAGAGCAGTTGTCTGTTGCACTCTGTCGGTAGCAGTAGTCGAGTTCAGTTGCTAATGGCAGTCTGTTAGCAGTAGTGGTCTTGTACGGTCGCGAGAGAGTCGCGAGCGGGACGCAGTCGCTGGCGTCGACATGGGTCTCTGGTCAAGATGCTGAATGAGGTATATTGTTAATTAAGGTCACCAAGCTGCATTGCGCACATCAGATAATGTAAAGTTTATTTATTGTAATTAGTTTTCAACAAGTGCCCCAATAATAATTTTGATTTCAAAGCAAATTTTAACAAAAGAACCATTTAATTGAACGAACGATTTCCTTCCATTTCCTTTAAAGAAAAGTTTCAGTTAAATTTAAAAAAAAAAATAATAATACTTGCGATGCATTTCCTCCAAGCCGTGGCCAACAATAAGAGCAGAAATTTGACATGCAGTTTCGAATGAGGTAAGAAATTAATTATGATTTTTTTCACAGGGCCAAAGACCGATATTTCGGTTTAATTGAGTTTACATTGTCACTGAAGTCTCATTAGCATTGAATTGTTTTTCATTATTTTCGTGAGAGCTTACACCTTCAGTCAGATCGCGATTCTCATTTTTATTGTCATTAAATTTAATTGCTAGGGAGGTTACGCTTGGCTCCCATCTATTATATTTCCGTCTTTCAAAATTTTTGTGGGGAGGCTACACCTGTAAGAGCGCACTTCCTCAGTAATGATTTCGTGATTTCTGTGTGTTTAAAACACGAAATATGAAATTACTGTGAAACTATCGACAGTGACCTTTATATTTCTTCTTGTCAGAAATAATTCACCATTTCTTCCGAATATGTAGCGCTTTCCGAGTATGCGGTTTGACAGGAATCTAAGAGCACAACTTAAATTACTTGGAATGTAACTAGCAAAGTCATCTTCACAATCTTGCTTGTCACAAGTATTTATCTGCGAGAGAATCCTCAACAACAGTAGACAGAGATGAAAGATCTCTTCCGCAATATTTTTGACTGTTGCAGCATATACGAAACATTTTCATTCATGAGATGCATGTTATAAACTTCGACGAACTGCAGGAGCTCTCGAAAATGCGTTTTCTTTTTTTTTCAGTTTTGTTTTTAAGACCCAGATCGTTGACGCATCACATAGGTAGGTGGGCTACTTAATCATTTGGATCTCTAGAGCGTGTTATAAACACATTCTGTTTATCTTCTTATTCTTTGAAACTTTCAGAATAAATTTTTCGGGTGTTTTTATAGATGTATTAGGACAATGTGGTATTAGACACTATTCCTAACTCATATTCCGAAACGTAAAATCCAAAACACGATGTCAGTGTGAATTAGAATACGAAGACATAATGCGGCATTTACGACAATCTGCAGAATACAGTCAAATACCCTATCGTTATTATGCATGCATGGAAACATGCGGTCAGGGAAACTGTAAAAATATCTATGCATTTAAGCTGAGAATCACGGAAATGAATATACTGCGTCTGATACTGTTAGGGAGGAGCCCAGGGCGATGAAGGCGGGCACGTCAGCTCGATGGAATGCGGCGTCATGCGTTATGGCAAAAGTAAACGCGATTTTCGGTACTTGGAAGAATAGCGCGCCTGTGTCGTCTGCTAGCCGCCTTGTGTTCGTGGCTGTGCGCGCTGCAGTGCGCATGCGCGGATCTGCGGGCGCTTGCTTTTGATTGGCTTGCGCGACGCGAACCGACAACAGCGCTTCGGTTCTCCAGACCCGAACGGTACCGCTTCCAAAACGCATACTGAATAATGCAGGGGCTCTGATTCGAGTACTAGACCGTTCGGTGCTCTTGAGTAGCGAAAAGATCGGCACCATGGCGGAAAGATACAGAATAGGCACCCAGAAGCTGGTTGATGACTCCACACACACAGCTGCCGCTGCTCCTGCTCCCTGCTGTTGCCGCATTTCTGTGTTTTTTGAAGCTTTGCTGGTAATGGGGGCAGGACAGTCGTCTTGGTCACCTTTCGATTCGAACTGTTGCTGAGCTACGGCGTGGGCCGATGAGGAGAGCCGTGTATTGTTGACAGCTGCGTCACGTCTTGATTTGTCTTGTGTACTCTAAGGGGGTACAGTTGACTGATACAGTCATTTTCGAAATGGCCTTACTCCAATGAGTTACGAAAGATAACAGATATTTTTGCGTGCAAAGGGATTTATTCCAGATATTGTAAACGTGTTTTTATGGCCAAGTTACAGCGACGTCATTTATGAAAAGACTTCACTCCTGGAATAGCGCCCTTTCAACGGTGATCATACTCGCATGCCTTCTACCGAATACTTAATGCACTATATCTTACGGTTCGCTTTTCGTAGTTCAATTATTGTTACTTCCGAGTATGTGTTGTGAAATGTAAAATAGCTTCAAGCACTGGGTTGGAAACTAGTGAAAGCGCCAAGAAAACAACGAAAGAAAGAAAGAAAGACAAAATGTTGGAAATTATGAACAGAATGATATAAAAACAGCTATAGTGAACTGTCATGAGCGTACTAAACATTAGAACCCCGTTTGTTTCTACATTTTGAACATAGTAACTCATAGTCACGTGTTGTGGCTTCTAAACACATAGAAGGATTGCAGAAGCAAACATTCGATGTTTTATTTCCGAAAGTGTCTGTCGTTTTTAATTTTGAAAATACTTACACTGGTCACGTAGCTATTAACAGGAAGAAAGATCGAGACATTCAAGACTATTATATTCGCCATGAATATAGGTATTTCTATGATGTTCTTATCAGTTTAAGTTATTTCTTTGAATAGTGGAAAGCCTATCCTGCTACATTTCATATACTCACCTGCAGAATGTTTTTTTTTTTCTCCCCTGAAAATTTAAAGTCTTGGAGTAATGCCTTTCCATGGATAAAAACAGTAAGATCGATCAGTCGAGGCGAATCCTTCACTAGGTTAAACTGATAGACGTGGTACATCTATTTTTGTTTTGTTACACAGTCTAGTTCCACAGCACCAGCTTGAGGAGCAAGTCTAGGAAAATGCAACAGGACGGTACGTCAAACTAATGTCTGACACCTTAATGGCTCTGAGCACTGTGGGACCTAACATCTGTGGTCATCAGTCCACTAGAACTTAAGACTACTTAAACCTAACTAACCTAAGGACATCACACACATCCATGTCCGAGGCAGGATTCGAACCTGCGTCCATAGCGGTCACGCGGTTCCAGACTGAAGCGCCTAGAACCGCACGGCCACAACGGCCGGCGACACCTTAATATCAGGTAAAATTTGTACGAATAGTACCCATATGTGAAGCCGCTAAGTAATGTCTAGCGTAGTCAACAATACTACAAATCAATCTGCTCAATTTTTATACAGGCACTCAAGTCAGTACAGAAGGAATGAGTCCTGAAAATACTTCAGGCCACACTTGAAAGGATGTGGATTGCTGCCGATATTTGTTAATTCTCGTGGTAATTTAATGTAAATGGAGAATACTACATGTCCGAGTCAAGGAGGTGCGATCGAAATGCTGGGTTGATTTCTCCCTAGTGTTAACTGAATGAAGGCTGCTAATTATCGGAGAAAACCACGCATTGTTAACAACAAACGAAGTTGAAATATACATTTAGAGTCCCGCGCTAGAAGTCCCAGACTCCTGAACAGGGGTCGACCACAGTTTCGTGAACTTTCACCACATTTTGCTCTATCTGCCGTTTTCTGAGCCAAGAAGAGCCTTTGAGAATGAGAAAAGCAACAGCAGAATATAACATCGCAATTCATAAGCTAATCAGCACAAGCAAAGCAGACTAATTCTCGTTTTGGGCTATCACTTATTTCAGATACATACAGCGCTGTTAAGTTTTTGAACAAAGTACTGAACGTGCGCTGTCTATTTCAGCTTACCACCTACCAGAACAACGAATTTTGATTGTTCGGACTGACTAATTATATGCCTATTATCTCTGATTGAAACGTCAGTTGTAGTTCGGCTGTTCGCCACAAACTGTAAAAATATTTTGATTTAGCATCAATTCCTTTTGTACAATGCACGAACTTAAACGCCTTCAACTCCTCTGTTTGACACAGTGCTCATGTTCCACTCAGTATGCTTCACTACCAAAAAAAAAAAATCAGTCAGAAAACAGATACATCTTACAATTTGCTTTGATACTCCGCAAGCCACCTGGTGGTGTGTGGCAGAGGATACTTATGGCACCACTGACTGATTCCTCCTTTCTTGTTTTCTCGGAAAATATACGTTTTCGGACAACATATATGGTGATGAAAAATGCTCAGTTTACAATTGTAAGTAGGTTGTTTAAATTTTTATATTGGTAACGCCACGTAGCGCTCTGTATGAAAATCACTGGCTGTGCTGTGTGCAGTCTGTGGCTAGTTTGCATTGTTGTCTGCCATTGTAGTGTTGGGCAGCTGGATGTGAACAGCGCGTAGCGTTGCGCAGTTGGAGGTGAGCCGCCAGCTGTGGTGGCAGTGGGGAGAGAAATGGCGAAATTTTGAAATTTGTAAGACTGGATGTCATGAACTGCTATATATATTATGACTTTTGATGACTATTAAGGTAAATACATTGTTTGTTCTCTATTAAAATCTTTCATTTGCTAACTATGCCTATCAGTAGTTAGTGCCTTCCGTAATTTGAATCTTTTATCTAGCTGGCAGTAGTGGCGCTACCTCTATTGCAGTAGTTCGAGTAACCAAGATTTTTGTGAGGTAAGTGATTTGTGAAACGTATAGGTTAATGTTAGTCAGGGCCATTCTTTTGTAAGGATTTTTGAAAGATTGCGTTGCGCCAAAAAATATTGTGTGTCAGTAATTTTTCTAAGGGGACGTTTCATACGTCGATCCTTAGCCGAGGATACCTCACTGGAAACTTCTGATTTTTTCTTGTAGTTTGTGTAATTAGTGTAGCTTTTGTTTATTGCTAGCGCGTAATTGTAGAGAGAATTTCCTTTGTAGTTGTAGTTTTTCATTCTTGTACAGTAAAACAGTTGTGGCATGCATGTAGATTTGCACCAAGTACTTCGCAGCTGCGCTTGCAATTAACGAGATATCATTTTCAATGCAATGTTGATGCTTCTTCTTATTATGCTCTTCAAACTGTGCTTTTCTGTGTTATCATGTGAAATATTGTGACAATAATGGCGTGTGAAAAACGTAATACTAGGCTCCAAAGTAAACTGAGAAATGACAGTGAAGACGAAAGCAGTGTGTTAGCGCCACCGTGTAATGAATTAACGAATGTTCAAAGTAGTAATTTGGTAATTGTGCATAGGGAAATGGAGTGGGCGGTAGACAATGGTGTAGACAGTGAAACAATTAGCGAACAGGGAAGAATTATCGATCGATCGGTCGGCAACAGCCCGCCTCAGGAATCGGGAATGATAGGACACTATTTTGCAAATACTGCAGATTCAGGTTTTGGGTCCTCACCGTTTTCTCAAATAAGTCAAGACACATTTTCTGCTTGTCAAAATGTGAATGTTGCTAGTGCTAGTGCTACAAAAGTTAGACACAATGGAAAAAAATCTTCAAAAGTTAGACACAACGCTTGAACAAAATCAGAAACAAATGGGACAAAATCTTCAAAAGTTAGACACAATGGAACAAAATCTTCAAAAGTTAGACACAATGGAACAACACCAGAGACAAACACAGCAACATTTAGATGCAATGGAACAAAATCTTCAAAAATTAGACACCACACTTGAACAAACACGTGAAGATTTAACTACTGATCGAATCGAAATGTCAAAAACTCTGTAATGACGTAAAAACACAAATTTGTGAGCATTTCCAACCTATTTTTTCGCGTCATGAAAATGCATTACAGAATTACAAAGCAGCCATAAAGGAAAATCACGACACCTTGCAAGCTAAAATTGACTCAGTTGCATCTACCGATTCGGTTACGCAACTTGCAAAAACTCAGGAAAACTTAAAGGACACTGTAGATACTCTTAAAATTAGTTCAGAAAGACACATGGAGGAAATTAGTTCATTATCAGAGAAAGTAGTTGAACTTTCGGATCAGCTAAATAATTTATCTACGAAGGTAGATGATAATCTGAATGACACAAAACCGGTAGTCTTTAATGACACAGAAGAGTGAGAACAAATTAGGAAATTCGAACAAAATCAGAATCAAATTAATACGCAACACCAAAGAGAAATCCGGGAAGAACAAGATCAGTTGACACAGGTAATACAGGAATTACATGTTTTAGAAGCCACTCGCGCTCCAATACGGGAAGAGGGACATGGAAATACGGAACAGCCACAAAATAATAACTCAGGGCACTTCGGAAATTATGAAAGAAATTGGCAAGGTGCACCGAATTTTGAGATGGTACCGCCGAAACGACGACGTAACAATGACCGACATGCGACTCGCCGACATGATGATTTTCACTATAAGCTGTTCACTACTACACATAAATTCAAAACATTTAAGAATTCTGGCAACGACATTCATCCACAAGCAAGGCTCCATCAATTCTCTCATTGTTTTCCTCCCAACTGGTCATTAGAGCACAGATTAGAATTTATGTGTGGCTATTTAGAGAATGAACCAGCTGTAAGAATGCGATCGGTCATTCACGATTGCAACAGTGAAGGAGAATTTTATCATGCCTTCCTCTCAGCATATTGGTCTCAAGCTACACAAGACCGAGTAAAACATAGCATCATAATGATGAAACATTTCGAACAATCGGAATTTTCTAGTCTTGTCAAATATTTCGAAGACATGTTGCACAAGAATCAGGAACTGTCAAACCCATACAGCCCCTCAGAACTAATCCGCATTTGCTTAATCAAATTACCTGAACATTTGTGACATATTATTTTGGCAGGACGTTGCACAGACGACATTGAAGCTGAAGGGACTGTTACAAGAATTGGAAATTGACACTGACAATCGCGGAACGCGAAAACAGGAGCACAACAATTACAGGTCACATCCGTCACAATTCCGCGATAACAGAAATAATAACTGGACACGACAAGGCTATTCTTACAGCGTAAATCGTGACCAAAACAGACACCACCAGTATGACAACCACTGGCAGGGTAATAGTTACAGAGAAAGATCGCATTTCCGTAGTAATGAATATGACAGAGACAATCATAGAAACAGACAATATGGCAACCAGAACTATTATTATCACGGAAGAAAGAATAACTTCAGATGCAACGGTCCACCGTGCAGTGATAATTCAGGGAGAAATTCTCCGCCACTTAACCGACAAGAAAGAAACTACAGGAACTACCGACATGACGATATAATCATAACAACAGGCCTGAACTTCATCAGAACTGGCTAGATTCAAACAAGGCAGGGCCCTCTCGACAAGGTGAATTTGTAGAAGTTAGGTCTCCTAATCCCAATAACGCAGCGCGCCAACAAAGAGACAGACAATGACTCGCACCGCAGGCAGCCACGTGCGCTGGCTGGCTCAGAGAAAAATAATATAGACGCTAACCTTGAGAAAAATTCCAGTATTCCTTACCGACATATACAACATGATAATTGGTTTGAAGATGAAACTCTGCGCACTAGAAAGGGTAAAAGATTGCACCACATTTCACATGTAAACCGTTTATTGAAAGATAATCTGCTTTTTAACTTTGTCTTTGGCATAAAACTTTTCACTTCACATTACTAGTATGCTTTGTCAGACTTAAGAAACTGTTACCATGCAACAATGTTTGAAGTTAAATATCCAGTAAAGAACCTGGGCAACATATTTAGACAGTAATTACGAATGCATTGTTATAGTGAACAGACGACACAGTGTTGTACATTCTTGCAACAAGTTGCACGATTACGTAACGACTATCAAGTTTACATACTTAGAACTTATACTGCTATTGAGATTTTAATGCAACTTTTTCGTTTACTTGAAAAGATACTCTTTATTTGAAGTACATTCGGTGAGATTAAAGATGACTTAGCATTTGGTTTCTTTGATAGCTACACGATTATATCACGACGCTATTAATATGTGACACAATTTACATTGTTGCATTTGCGGTGTACCTGTTTTAAATCTGCACAGTTTTTCTGTATTATTCTGGAAAGTAATACAGGTTTTAGTAGTAACTTTTGTGGTATAGCTAAAATGAGACAGCCTTTTTCGTACCACAACAATACGTCACATTATAGTATATTCTTGATCACGGTAAGGTACGTAACAACTACGATATATATATGCAAAGCATTTCACTTTCGTTAATGATGAGGTAAGTACATTGACTTCAGCAGAACTTTGCTTACAGAGGACGATAGCTACGACACTTCCACAGAATTATCTTACAGCAAGACGCACATTT
This sequence comes from Schistocerca serialis cubense, assembly GCF_023864345.2. Classification (NCBI taxonomy): domain Eukaryota; kingdom Metazoa; phylum Arthropoda; class Insecta; order Orthoptera; family Acrididae; genus Schistocerca; species Schistocerca serialis. The sequence continues at coordinate 106,549,713 of NC_064648.1, forward strand.
AGCGCTACAGAACACGCATTTGAGTAATTAATTTTGTACTTAAACCATTTATTTTTCAAGATTTTTGAATTATAACATCCCATTATTGTAATCTGTAACACCTGAGGGTATAATTACATTAATCTTCAGGGCGATCCACGCCTACATTGTGTACCATGTGTTTGGCAAGACCAAGGAGCCCTAGCTAATTTGCTATTATACAACTTTACACATCGGAACCATATTTCTCTAACACACAAATTACACAGCTATCTGATCATTTAACTGCAGTGGTGCATCAGAATCTAATACTGCTGTCCCAGGAAGGCTCAAAGCACAAACACATAGAAGAGTTACTCCTCTTTTATACAATTCGGAATTGTGCCTCTTGTATTCGATCCCGATGCAATTTCTGTGTTTCATCGTCAATGTGAAGGTCCGAGGGATACAGTAAACATGCAGTGGTGCATCGGAATCTAATACTGCTCTCCCAGGAAAGGCTCAAAGCAAAAACTCTTAGCAGAGTTACTCCTCTTGTATATAAGTCGGCATTGCGCCTTTTGTATTCAATCCCGAAGCAATTTCTGTGTTTCATCTTTAACTTGAAGGTCCAAGGGATACAGTAAACCTGCAGTGGTGCATCGGAATCTAATACTGCACTCCCAGGAAAGGCTCAAATTAAACTCTTAGAAGAGTTAATCCTCTTGTAAAAAAGTCGGCACAGACCATTTTGTATTCAATCCCGATGCAATATCTGTGTTTCATCGTCAATGTGAATGACCAAGGGATACAGTACATCTACAGTGGTGCATCGGAATCTAATACTGCTCTCCCAGGACAGGCTAAAGGCACAAAATTTTAGAAGAGTTACTCCTCTTGTATATAAGTCGACATTGCGCCTTTTGTATTCAATCCCAGTGCAATTTCTGTGTTTCTTCGTCAATGTGAAGGTTCAAGTGATACAGTAAACCTGCAGTGGCGCATCGGAATCTAATACTGCTGTCCCAGGAAAGGCTCAAAGCACAAGTCTTAGAAGATTTACTACCCTTGTATATAAGTCGGTATTGTGCCTTTTGTATTCAATACCAATGCAATTTCGGTGTTCATCGTCCATGTGAAGGTCCAAGGGATACAGTAAACCTGCAGTGGTGCATTGGAATCTAGTACTCCTCTCCCAGGAAAGGTTCAAACTCTTAGAAGAGTTACTCCTCTTGTAAATAAGTCGGCATTGTGCCTTTTGTATTCAATCCCGATGCAATATCAGTGTTTCATCGTCAATTTGAAGGTGCAAGGAATACAGTAAACCTGCAGTGGTGCATCGAAATCTAGTACTGCTCTCCCAGGAAAGGTTCAAAGTAAACTCTTAGAAGAGTTACTCCTCTATTATATAAGGCTTCATTGTGCCTTTTGAATACAATCCCGATGAAATTCAGTGTTTCATCGTCAATGTGAAGGTCCAAGGGATACAACAAACCTGCAGTGGTGCATCGGACTCTAATACTGCTGTCCCAGGAAAGGCCCAAAGTACAATTCCTTAGACGAGTTACTCCTCTAGTATATAAGTCGGCATCGTGCCTTTTGCACTTTAATCCCGATGCAATTTCTGTGTTACATCGTTAATGTGAAGGTCCAAGGGATATAGTAAACCTGCAGTGGAGCATCGGAATCTAATACAGCTCTCCCAGGAAAGGCTCAACGCACAAACTCTTACAAGAGTTGCTCCGCTTGTATATAAGACGGCATTGTGCCTTTTGTATTCAATCCCGATGCAATTTCCGTGTTTCATCGATAATGTGAAGGTCCAAATGATACAGTAAACCTGCAGTGGTGCATCGGAATCTAATACTCCTCTCCCAGGAAAGGCTGATAGCACAAATTCTTAGAAGAGTTACTCCTCTAGTATATAAGACAGCATTGTGCATTTTGTAATCAATCCCGATGGAATTTCTGTGTTTCATCGCAATGTGAAGGTCCAAGGGATACAGTAAACCTGCAAGAGTGCATCGGAGTTTAATACTGCTCTCCCAGGAAAGGCTAAAAGCACAAACACTTAGAAGAGTTACTCCACCTGTAAATAAGTCGACATTGTGCCTTTTGTATTCAAAATCGATACAATTTCTGTGTTTCATAGTCAATGTGAAGGTCCAAGGGATACAGTAAAACTGCAGTGGTGCATCGGAATCTAATACTGCTGTCCCAGGAAAGGCTCAAAGGACAACCTCTTAGAGGAGTTACTCCCTTTGTATATAAGACGGTATTGTGCCTTTTGTTTTCAATACCGATGCAATTACTATGTTTCATCGTCCATGTGAAGGTATAAGGGATACAATAAACCTGCAGTGGTGCATCGGAATCTAGTACTGCTCTCCCAGGAAAGGTTCAAAGTAAACTCTTAGAAGAGTTACACCTCCTGCAAATAAGTCGGCATTGTGCTTTTGTACTCAATCCCGATGCAATTTCTGTGTCTCATCGTCAATGTGAAGGTGGAAGGGATACAGTAAACCTGCAGTGGTGCATCGGAATCTAATACTGCTCTCCGAGGAAAGGCTCAAAGCAGAAACCTTTTGAAGACTCACTCCTCTTGTATATAAGTCGGCATTGTGCCTTTTGTATGCAATCACGATGCAATTTCTGTGTTTTTCCGTCAATGTGAAGGTCCAAGGGAAACAGTAAACTTGCAGTGGTGCATCGGAATCTAATACTGCTCTCCCAGGATACGATAAAAGCACAAACTCTCTAGAAGAGTTACTCCGCTTGTAATCAAGTCGACATTGTGCCTTTTGTATTCAAAATCGATGCAATTTCTGTGTTTCATAGTCAATGTGAAGGTCCAAGAAATACAGTCAACCTGCAATGGTGCATCGAAATCTAATACTCCTGTTCCAGGAAAGCCTCAAAGGACAACCTCTTAGAGGAGTTACTCCCTTTGTATATAAGTCGGTATTGTGCCTTTTGTATTCAATACCGACGTTATTACTGTGTTTCATCGTCCATGTGAAGGTCCAAGGGATACAATAAACCTGCAGTAGTGCATTGGAATCTAACACTGCTCTCCCAGGAAAAGCTCAAAGCACAAACTCTTAGAAGAGTTACTCCTCTTGTACTTAAGTCGGCATTGTACCTTTCGAATACAAACCCGATGCAATTTCTGTGTTTCTTCGTCATTGTGAAAGTCCAAAGGATACAGTAAACCTGCAGTGGTGCATCCGAATCTAACACTGCTCTCCCAGAAAAGGCTCAAGGCACAAACTCTTAGAAGAGTTAGTCCTCTTGAATATAAGTCGGCATTATGCTTTTTGTATTCAATACCGATGCAATTACTGTGTTTCATCGTCCATGAGAGGGTCCAAGGGATACAGTAAACCTGCAGTGGTGCATCGGACTCTAGTACTGCTCTCCCAGGAAGGGTTCAAACTCTTAGAAGAGTTACTCCTCTTGTAAATAAGTTGGCATTGTGCCTTTTGTATTCAATCCCGATGCAATATCAGTGTTTCATTCTCAATTTGAAGGTCCAAGGAATACAGTACACCTGCAGTGGTGCATCGAAATCTAGTACTGCTCTCCTAGGAAAGGTTCAAAGTGAACTCTTAGAAGAGTTACTCCTCTATTATATATGGCTGCATTGTTCCTTTTGAATACAATCACAATGCAATTTCAGTGTTTCATCGTCAATGTGAAGGTCCAAGGGATACAGCAAACCTGCAGTGGTGCATCGGACTCTAATACTGCTGTTCCAGGAAAGGCTCAAAGCACAAATTCTTAGAAAAGTTACTCCTCTAGTAGATAAGTCGGCATCGTGCCTTTTGCATTTAATCCCGATGCAATTTCTGTGTTACATCGTTAATGTGAAGGTCTAAGGGATATAGTAAACCTGCAGTGGAGCATCGAAATCCAATACTGCTCTTCCAGGAAAGGCTGATGGCACAAATCATGAGAAGAGCTTTTGCTGTTGGATATAATTCGGGATTGTGCATTTTGTATTCAATCCCGATGCTATTTCTGTGTTTCATCGTGATTTGGAGGGTCCAAGGGATACAGTAAACCTGCAGTGGTGCATCGGAATATAATACAGCACTCCCAGGTAAGGCTCAACGCACAAACTCTTCCAAAAGTTACTCCTCTTGTATATAAGATGGCATTGTTCCTTTTGTATTCAATGCCGATGCAATTTCCGTGATTGATTGATAATGTGAAGGTCCAAGGGATAAAGTAAACTTGCAGTGGTGCATCGGAATCTAATACGGCTCTCCCAGGAAAGGCTCAATGCACACTCTTACAAAAGTTACTCCTCTTGTATATAAGATGGCATTGTGCCTTTTGTATTCAATCCCGATGCAATATCCGTGTATCATCGATAATATGAAGGACCAAGGGATACAGTAAACCTGCAGTTGTGCATCGGAATCTAATACAGCTCTCCCAGGAATGGCTCAACACACAAACTCTTACAAGAGTTACTCCACTTGTATATAAGACGACATTGTGCTTTTTGTGTTCAATCCCGATGCAATTTCCGTGTTTCATCGACAATGTGACGTTCCAAATGATACAGTAAAACTGCAGTGGTGCATCGTAATCTGATACTGCTCTTCCAGGAATGGCTGATAGCACAAATTCCTAGAAGAGTTATTCCTCTAGTATATAAGACAGCAATGGGCCTTTTGTAATTAATCCTGATGGTAGTTCTGTGTTTAATCGCAATGTGAAGGTCCAACGGATTCAGTAAACCTGCAGTGGTGCATCGGAATCTAATACTGCTGTCCCAGGAAAGGCTCAAAGCACAACCTCTTAGAAGATTTACTCCCCTTGTATATAAGTCGGTATTGTGCCTATGGTATTCAATACCTACGCAATTTCTGTGTTTCATCGTCCATGTGAAGGTCCAAGGGATACAGTAAACCTGCAGTGGTGCATCGGAATCTAGTACTGCTGTCCCAGGAAAGGTTCAAACTCTTAGAAGAGTTACTGCTCTTGTAAATAAGTCGGCATTGTTGCTTTTGTATTCAATCCCGATGCAATATCAGTGTTTCATCGTCAATTTGAACCTGCAGTGGTGTATCGAAATCTAGTACCGCTCTCCCAGGAAAAGTTCAAAGTAAACTCTTAGAAGATTTACTCCTCTATTATATAAGGCTGCATTGTGCCTTTTGAATACAATCCCGATGCAATTTCAGTGTTTCATCGTCAATGTGTAGATCCAAGGGATACAACAAACCTGCAGTGGTGCATCGAACTCTAATACTGCTGTCCCAGGAAAGGCTCAAAGCACAACTCCTTAGAAGAGTTACTCCTCTAGTATATAAGTCGGCATCGTGCCTTTTGCAACATCGTTAATGTGAAGGTCCAAGGGATATAGTAAACCTGCAGTGGAGCATCGGAATCTAATACAGCTCTCCCAGGAAACGCTAAACGCACAAACTCTTATAAGAGTTGCTCCTCTTGTATATAAGACGGCATTGTGCCTTTTGTATTCAATCCCGATGCAATTTCCGTGTTTCATCGATAATGTGAAGGTCCAAGGGATACAGTAAACCTGCAGTGGTGCATCGGAATCTAATACAGCTCTCCCAGGAAAGGCTCAACGCACAAACTCTTACAAGAGTTGCTCCTCTTGTATATAAGACGGCATTGTGCCTTTTGTATTCAATCCAGATGCAATTTCCGTGTTTCATTGATAATGTGAAGGTCCAAATGATACAGTAAACCTGCAGTGGTGCATCGGAATCTAATACTGCTCTCCCAGGAAAGGCTAAAAGCACAAACACTTAGAAGAGTTACTCCACCTGTAAATAAGTCGACATTGTGCCTTGTGTATTCAAAATCGATACAATTTCTGTGTTTCATTGTCAATGAGAAGGTCCAACAGGTACAGTAAAAGTGCAGTGGTGCATCGGAATCTAATACTGCTGTCCCAGGAAAGGCTCAAAGGACAACCTTTTAGAGGAGTTATACCCCTTGTATATAAGACGGTATTGTGCCTTTTGTTTTCAATACCGATGCAATTACTATGTTTCATCGTCCATGTGAAGGTATAAGGGATGCAGTAAACCTGCAGTGGTGCATCGGAATCTAGTACTGCTCTCCCAGGAAAGGTTCAAAGTAAACTCTTAGAAGAGTTACACCTTTTGCAAATAAGTCAGCATTGTGCTTTTGTATTCAATCCAGATGCAATTTCTGTGTTTCATCGTCAATGTGAAGATGGAAGGGATACAGTAAACCTGCAGTGGTGCATCGGAATCTAATACTGCTCTCCCAGGTAAGACTAAAGCAGAAATTTTAAGAAGAGTTACTCCTCTGGTATAAAAGGCTGCATTGTGCATTTTGTATTCAATCAAGATGCAAATTCTGTGTTTCATCGCCAATGTGAAGGTCCACGGGATACAGTAAACCTGCAGTGGTGCATCGGGATCTAATACTGCTCTACGAGGAATGGCTCAAAGCACAAACATTTTGAAGACTCACTCCTCTTGTATATAAGTCGGCATTGTGCCTTTTGTATGCAATCACGATGCAATTTCTGTGTTTTATCGTCAATGTGAAGGTCCGAGGGATACAGTAAACCAGCAGTGGTGCATCGGAATCTAATACTGCTCTCCCAGGATAGGCTAAAATCATAACTCTCTAGAAGAGTTACTCCGCTTGTAAACAAGTCGACATTGTGCCTTCTGTATTCAAAATCGATCCAATTTCTGTGTTTCGTAGTCAATGTGAAGGTCCAAGAAATACAGTCAACCTGCAATGGTGCATCGAAATCTAAATCTCCTGTCCCAGGAAAGCCTCAAAGGACAACCTCTTAGAGGAGTTACCCCCTTTGTATATAAGTCGGTATTGTGCTTTTTGTATCCAATACCGAAGTTATTACTGTGATTCATCGTCCATGTGAAGGTCCAAGGGATACAATAATTCTGCAGTAGTGCATTGGAATCTAACACTGCTCTCCCAGGAAAAGCTCAAAGCACAAACTCTTAGAAGAGTTACTCCTCTTGTACTTAAGTCGGCATTGTACCTTTTGAATACATACCCGATGCAATTTCTGTATTTTATCGTCATTGTGAAAGTCCAAGGGATACAGTAAACCTGCAGTGGTGCATCGGAATCTAACACTGCTCTCCCAAAAAGGGCTCAAGGCACAAACTCTTAGATGAGTTACTTCTCTTGAAAATAAGTCCGCATTATGCTTTTTTTATTCAATACCGGTGCAATTACTGTGTTTCATCGTCCATGTGAAGGTCCAAGGGTTACAGTAAACCAGCAGTGGTGCATCGGATTCTAATACTGCTCTCCCAGGTTAGGCTGAAGCACAAATTCTTATAAGAGTTACTGCTCTTGTGTATAAGTAGGCATTGTGCCTTTTGTATTCAATCCCGGTGGTATTTCTGTGTTTCATCGTCAATGTGAAGGTCCAAGGGATACAGTAAACATGCAGTGGTGCATCGGAATCTAATACAGCTCTCCCAGGAAAGGCTCAACACACAAACTCTTACAAGAGTTACTCCACTTGTATATAAGACGGCATTGTGCCTTTTGTGTTCAATCCCGATGCAATTTCCGTGTATCATCGATAATGTGACGGTCCAAATGATACAGGAAACCTGCAGTGGTGCATCGGAATCTGATACTGCTCTCCCAGGAAAGGCTGATAGCACAAATTCTTAGAAGAGTTACTCTTCTAGTATATAAGACAGCATTGTGCATTTTGTAATTAATCCTGTTGGAATTTATGTTTTTTATCGCAATGTGTAGGTCCAAGGGATATACAAAACCTGGAGTGGTGCATCGGAATCTAGTACTGTTCTCCCAGGAAAGGTTCAAAGTAAACATAGGAGAGTTACTCCTCTTGCAAATAAGTTGGCATTGTGCCATTTGTGTTCAATCCCGATGCAATTTCTGTGTTTCATCGTCAATGTAAAGGTGGAAGGGTTACAGTAAACCTGCAGTGGTGCATCGGAATCTAATACTGCTCTCCCAGGTAAGACAAAAGCACAAATTCTTAAAAGAGTTACTCCTCTTTTATATAAGGCTGCATTGAGCATTTTGTATTCAATCCCGATGCAAATTCTGTGTTTCATCGCCAATGTGAAGGTCCATGGGATACAGTAAACCTGCAGTGGTGCATCGGAATGTAATACTGCTCTCCAAGGAAAGGCTCAAAACACAAACCTTTTGAAGACTCACTCCTCTTGTATATAAGTCGGCACTGTGCCTTTTGTATTCAATCACGATGCAATTTCTGTGTTTCATCGTCAATGTTAAGGTCCAAGGCATACAGTAAACCTGCAGTGGGGCGTCGGAATCAAATACAGCTCTCCGAGGAAAGACTAAGAGCACAAACTCTGAGGAGAGTTACTCCTCTTGAAAATACGTCGACATTTTGCCATTTGTATTCAATCCCGATTCAATTTCTGTGTTAAATCGTCAATGTGAAGGTCCAAGGGATACAGTAAACTGCAGTGGTGCATCGGAATCTAATGCTGCTCTCCCAGGAAAGGCTAAGAGCACAAAATCTTAGATGAGTTACTCCGCTTGTAAACAAGTCGATATTGTGCCGTTTGTATTTAAAATCGATGCAATTTCTGTGTTTCTTAGTCAATGTGAAGGTACAAGGAATATAGTCAACCCGCAATGGTGCATCAGAATCTAATACTGCTGTCCCAGGAAAGCGTCAAAGGATAACCTCTTCGAGGAGTTACTCCCCTTGTAAATAAGTCGGTATTGTGCCTTTTGTATTCAATACCGATGCAATTACTGTGTTTCATCGTCCATGTGAAGTTTCAAGGGATACAATAAACCTTCAGTGGTGCATCGGAATGTAGTACTGCTCTCCCAGGGAAGGTTCAATGTAAACTCTTAGAACAGTTACTCCTCTTGTAAATAAGTCGGCATTGTGCCTTTTGTATTGAATACCGATGCAATTACTGTGTTTCATCGTCCATGTGAAGGTTCAAGGGATACAGTAAACCTCCAGTAGCGCATCAGAATCTATCTCTGCTATCCCAGGAAAGGCTCAAAGCACAAACCCTTAGAAGAGTTACTCCCCTTGTACTTAAGTCGGCATTCTGCCTTTTGAATACAAACCCGATTCAATTTCTGTGTTTCATCGTCAATGTGAAGGTCCAAGGGATACAGTAAGCCTGCAGTGGTGCAACGGAAACTAACACTGCTCTCTTAGGTAGGGCTAAAGCACAAATTCTTAGAAGAGTTACTCCTCTTGTATATAAGGCTGCATTGTGCACTTTCTATTCAATCCCGAGGCAATTTCTGATTTTCATTGTCGATGTGAAGTTCCAAGGGATAGAGTAAACCTGCAGTGGTGCAACGGAATCTAGTACTGCTCTGCCAGGAAATGTTCAGTGTAAACTATTAGAAGAGTTACTCCTCTTGTAAATAAGTCGGCATTGTGCCTTATGTATTCAATACCGATGCAATTACTGTGTTTCATTGTCTATGTGAATGTCCGAGGGTTACAGTAAACCTGCAGTGGTGCATCGCAATCTAACCCTGCTCTACCTGGAAAAGCTCAAATCACAAACTCATAGAAGAGTTACTCCTCTTGTATATAAATCGGTATGATGCCTTTTGATTTCAATCCCAGTGCTGTTTCAGTATTTCATCGTCAACGTGAAGGTTCAAGGGATACAGTAAACCTGCAGTGGTGCATCGGAATCTAATACTGGTCTCCCAGGTAAGGCTAAAGCACAAATTAATAGAAGAGTTACTCCTCTTGTATATAAGGCTGCGATGTGCATTTTCTATTCAATCCCGATGCAATTTCTGAGTTTTATTGTCAATGTGAAGGTCCAAGGGATACAGTATACCTGCAGTGGTGCATCGGAATCAAGTACTGCTCTCCCAGGAAAGGTTCAATGTAAACTCTTAGAAGAGTTACTCCTCTTGTAAATAAGTCGGCATTGTGCCTTTTGTATTCAATACCGAAGCAATTACTGTGTTTCATCGTCCATGTGAAGGTCCAAGGGATACAGTCAACCTGCAGTGGTGCATCGGAATCTAATACTGCTGTCCCAGGAAGGCCTCAAAGCACAGCTCTTAGAGAAGTTACTCCCCTCGTATATAAGTCGGCACTGTGCCTTTTGTATTCAATACCGATGCAATAACTGTGTTTCATCGTCCATGTGAAGTTGCAAGGGATGCAGTAAACCAGCAGTAGTGCATCGGAATCTAACACTGCTCTCCCAGGAAGGGCTCAAAGCACAAAATTCTTTGAATAGTTACACCCCTTGTACTTAAGTCGGCACCGTGCCTTTTGAATAGAAACCCGATGCAATGTCTGTGTTTCATCGTCAATGTGAAGGTCCAAGGGATACAGTAAACCTGCAGTGGTGCATCGTAATCTAACACTGCTCTCCCAGGAAGGGCTCAAAGCGCAAACTCTTAGAAGAGTTTCTCCTCTTGAATATAAGTGGTCATTATGCTTTTGTATTCAATACCTATGCAATTTCTGTGTTTCATCGTCCATGTGAAGGTCCAAGGGATACAGCAAAAAGTTGGCATTGAGCATTTTGTATTCAATCCCGATGCAATATCTGTGTTTCATCGTTAATGTAAAAGTCCAAGGGATACAGTAAACCTGCAGTGGTCCATCGGAATCTAATACTGCTCTCCCAGGTAAGGCTAAAGCACAAATTCTTAAAAGAGTTACTCTTCTTGTATATAAGACTGCATTGTGAAGTTTGTATTCAATCCCAATGCTATTTCTGTGTTTCATCGTCCATGTGAATGTCAAAGGGATACAGTAAGCGCGAAGTGGTGCATCGGAATCTAATACTTCTCTCCCAGGAAAGGCAGAAAGCACAAACTCTAAGAAGAGTTACTGTTCTTGTATATAAGTCGGCATTGTTCAGTTTGTTTTCAATCCTGGTGCTACTTCTGTGTTTCATCGTCAATGTGAAAGTCCATGGGATACAGTAAACCTGGAGTGGTGCATTGGAATCTATTATTGCTCTCTCAGGAAAGGCACAAAGCACAAACTCTTATAAGAGTTACTCCTCTTGTACTTAAGTCGGCATTGTACCTTTTGAATACAAACCCGATGCAATTTCTGTGTTTCATCGACATTGTGAAAGTCCAAGGGATACAGTAAACCTGCAGTGGTGCATTGGAATCTAACACTGCTCTCCCAGAAAAGGCTCAAGGCACAAACTCTTAGAAGAGTTACTCCTCTTGAATATAAGTCGGCATTATGCTTTTTGTATTCAATACCGATGCAATTACTGTGTTTCATCGTCCATGTGCAGGTCCAAGGGATACAGTAAACCTGCAGTGGTGCATCGGAATGTAATACTGCTCTCCCAGGTAAGGCTAAAGCACAAATTCTTATAAGAGTTACTGCTCTTGTATATAAGTTGGCATTGTGCCTTTTGTATTCAATCCTGGTGCTATTTCTGTGTTTCATCGTCAATGTGAAGGTCCAAGGGATACAGTAAACATGCAGTGGTGCATCGGATTCTAATACTGCTCTCCCAGGAGAGGCTCAAAGCTAAGACTCTTAGAAGAGTTACTCCTCTTGTATATAAGTCGGCATTGCGCCTTTTGTATTCAACCCCGAAGCAATTTCTGTGTTTCAACCTTAACTTGAGGGTCCAAGGGATACAGTAAACCTGCAGTGGTGCATCGGAATCTAATACTGCACTCCCAGGAAAGGCTCAAATTAAACTCTTAGAAGAGTTAATCCTCTTGCAAAAATGTCGGCATTGACCATTTTGTATTCAATCCCGATCTAATATCTGTGTTTCATCGGCAATCTGAAGGTCCAAGGGATACAGTACATGTACAGTGGTGCATCGGAATCTAATACTGCTCTCCCAGGACAGGCTAAAGGCACAAACTCTTAGAAGAGTTACTCCTCTTGTACATAAGTCGTCATTGCGCATTTTGTATTCAATCCCGGTGCAATATCTGTGTTTCATCGTCAATGTGAAGGTTCAAGCGATACAGTAAAACTGCAGTGGTGCATCGGAATCTAATACAGCTCTCCCAGGAAAGGCTGAACGCACAAACCCTTAGAGGAGGTACTCCTCTTGAATATAAGTCGGCATTATGCTTTTTGTATTCAATACCGATGCAATTACTGTGTTTCATCGTCCATGTGAAGGTCCAAGGGATACAGTAAACCTGCAGTGGTGCATCGGAATCTAATACTGCTCTCCCAGGTAAGGTTCAACGCAGAAACTCTTCCTAGAGTTATTCCTCTTGTATATAAGGCGGAATTGTTCCTTTTGTATTCAATCCCGATGCAATTTCCGTGATTGATTGATAATGTGAAGATCCAAGTGATACAGTAAACTTGCAGTGGTGCATCGGAATCTAATACAGCTCTCCCAGGAAAGGCTCAACGCACAAACACTTACAAGAGTTACTCCCCTTGTTTATAAGACGGCATTGTGCCTTTTGTATTCAATCCCGATGCAATTTCCGTGTTTCATCGATAATGTGGAAGTCCAAGGGATACAGTAAACCTGCATTGGTGCATTGGAATCTAATTCAGCTCTCCCAGGAAAGGCTCAACGCACAAACTCATACAAGAGTTACTCCTCTTGTATATAAGACGGCATTGTACCTTTTGTATTCAATCCCGATGCATTTTCCGTGTATCATCGATAATGTGAAGGTCCAAGGGTTACAGTAAACCTGCAGTGGTGCATCGGAATCTGATACTGCTCTCCCAGGAAAGGCTGCTAGCACAAATTCTTAGAGGAGTTACTCCTCTAGTATATAAGACAGCATTGTGCCTTTGGTAATTAATCCTGATGGAATTTATGTGTTTTATCGCAAAGTGAAAGTCCAAGGGATACACTAAACCTGCAGTGGTGCATCGCAATTTAGTACTGCTCTCCCAGGAAAGGCTAAAAGCACAAACACTGAGAAGAGTTACTCCCCATGTATATAAGTCGGTATTGTGCTTTTTTTTCAAAACCGATGCTAATACTATGTTTCATCGTCCATGTGCAGGTATAAGGGATACAGTAAACCTGCAGTGGTGCATCGGAATCTAGTACTGTTCTCCCAGGAAAGGTTCAAAGTAAACTTAGAAGAGTTACTCCTCTTGTAAATAAGTAGGCATTGTGCCATTTGTATTTAATCCCGATGCAATTTCTGTGTTTCATCGTCAATGTGAAGGTGGAAGGGATACAGTAAACCTGCAGTGGTGCATCGGAATCTAATACTGCTCTCCCAGGAAAGGCTAAAACACAAACTCTTAGAAGAGGTACTCCGCTTCTAAACAAGTCGACATTGTGCCTTTTGTATCCCAAATCGATGCAATTTCTGTGTTTCATAGTCAATGTGAAGGTCCAAGGTATACAGTCAACCTGCAAAGGTGCATCGAAATCTAATACTCCTGTCCCAGGAAAGCCTCAAAGGACAACCTCTTAGAGGAGTTACTCCCTTTGTATATAAGTCGGTATTGTGCTTTTTGTATTCAATACCGAAGTTATTACTGTGATTCATCGTCCATGTGAAGGTCCAAGGGATACAATAATTCTGCAGCAGTGCATTGGAATCTAACACTGCTCTCCCAGGAAAAGCTCAAAGCACAAACTCTTAGAAGAGTTACTCCTCTTGAATGTAAGTCGGCATTATGCCTTTTGTATTCAATACCGATGCAATTACTGTGTTTCATCGTACATGTGAAGGTCCAAGGGACACAGTAAACCTGCAGTGCTGCATCGGAATCTAGTACTGCTCTCCCAGGAAAGGTTCGAACACTCAGAAGAGTTACTCCTCTTGTAAATAAGTTGGCATTGTGCCTTTTGTATTCAATCCCGATGCAATATCAGTGTTTCATCGTCAATTAGAAGGTTTAAGGAATACAGTACACCTGCAGTGGTGCATCGAAATCTAGTACTGCTCTCCTAGGAAAGGTTCAAAGTGAACTCTTAGAAGACTTATCCTCTATTATATACGGCTGAATTGTGCCTTTTGAATACAATCACAATGCAATTTCAGTGTTTCATCGTCAATGTGAAGGTCCAAGGGATACAGCAAACCTGCAGTGGTGCATCGGACTCTAATACTGCTGTCCCAGGAAAGGCTCAAAGCACAAATTCTTGGAAGAGTTACTCCTCTTGTATATAAGATGGCATTGTGCCGTTTGTATTAAATCCCGATGCAATTTCCGTGTATCATCGATAATATGAAGGTCCAAGGGATACAGTAAACCTGCAGCGGTGCATCGGAATCTAATACAGCTCTCCCAGGAAAGGCTCAACACACAAACTCTTACAAGAGTTACTCCACTTGTATATAAGACGGCATTGTGCCTTTTGTGTTCAATCCCGATGCAATTACCGTGTATCATCGATAATGTGACGGTCCAAATGATACAGTAAACCTGCAGTGGTGCATCGGAATCTGATACTGCTCTCCGAGGAAAGGCTGATAGCAAAAATTCTTAGAAGAGTTACTCCTCTAGTATATAATACAGCATTGTGCATTTTGTAATTAATCCTGATGGAATTTCTGTGTTTTATCGCAATGTGTAGGTCCAAGGGATACACAAAACCTGCAGTGGTGCATCGGAATCTAGTACTGTTCTCCCAGGAAAGGTTCAAAGTAAACTTAGAAGAGTTACTCCTCTTGTAAATAAGTTGGCATTGTGCCATTTGTGTTCAATCCCGATGCAATTTCTGTGTTTCATCGTCAATGTAAAGGTGGAAGGGTTACAGTAAACCTGTAGTGGTGCATCGGAATCTAATACTGCTCTCCCAGGTAAGACAAAAGCACAAATTCTTAAAAGAGTTACTCCTCTTTTATATAAGGCTGCATTGTGCATTTTGCATTCAATCCCGATGCAAATTCTGTGTTTCATCGCCAATGTGAAGGTCCAAGGCATACAGTAAACCTGCAGTGGGGCGTCGGAATCAAATACAGCTCTCCGAGGAAAGACTAATAGCACAAACTCTGAGGAGAATTACTCCTCTTGTAAATAAGTCGACATTTTGCCATTTGTGTTCGATCCCGATTCAATTTCTGTGTTAAATCGTCAATGTGAAGCTCCGAGTGATACAGTAAACTGCAGTGGTGCATCGGAATCTAATGCTGCTCTCCCAGGAAAGGCTAAAAGCACCAAATCTTAGAAGAGTTACTCCGCTTGTAAACAAGTCGATATTGTGCTGTTTGTATTCAAAATCGATGCAATTTCTGTGTTTCTTAGTCAATGTGAAGGTACAAGGAATATAGTCAACCTGCAATGGTGCATCAGAATCTAATACTGCTGTCCCAGGAAAGCGTCAAAGGATAACCTCTTAGAGGTGTTACTCCCCTTGTATATAAGTCGGTATTGTGCCTTTTGTATTCAGTACCGATGCAATTACTGTGTTACATCGTCCATGTGAAGTTCCAAGGGATGCAATAAACCTTCAGTGGTGCATCGGAATGTAGTACTGCTCTCCCAGGAAAGGTTCAATGTAAACTCTTAGAAGGGTTAATCCTCATGTAAATAAGTTGGCATTGTGCCTTTTGTATTCAATACCGAAGCAATTACTGTGTTTCATCGTCCATGTGAAGGTCCAAGGGATACAGTCAACCTGCAGTGGTGCATCGGAATCTAATACTGCTGTCCCAGGAAGGCCTCAAAGCACAGCTCTTAGAGAAGTTACTCCCCTCGTATATAAGTCGGCACTGTGTCTTGTGTATTCAATACCAATGCAATTACTGTGTTTCATCGTCCATGTGAAGTTCCAAGGGATGCAGTAAACCAGCAGTAGTGCATCGGAATCTAACACTGCTCTCCCAGGAAGGGCTCAAAGCACAAAATTCTTAGAAGAGTTACACCTCTTATACTTAAATCGGCACTGTGCCTTTTGAATACAAACCCGATGCAATGTCTGTGTTTCATCATCAATGTGAAGGTCCAAGGGATACAGTAATCCTGCAGTGGTGCATCGTAATCTAACACTGCTCTCCCAGGAAGGGCTCAAAGCACAAACTCTTAGAAGAGTTACTCATCTTGAATATAAGTGGTCATTATGCTTTTGTATTCAATACCGATGCAATTTCTGTGTTTCATCGTCCATGTGAAGGTCCAAGGGATACAGTAAAAAGTCGGAATTGAGCATTTTGTGTTCAATCCCGATGCAATATCTGTGTTTCATCGTTAATGTAAAAGTCCAAGGGATACAGTAAACCTGCAGTGGTGCATCGGAATCTAATACTGCTCTCCCAGGTAAGGCTAAAGCACAAATTCTTAAAAGAGTTACTCTTCTTGTATATAAGACTGCATTGTGAAGTTTGTATTCAATCCCGATGCAATTTCTGTGTTTCATCGTCCATGTGAATATCCAAGGCATACAGTAAGCCTGAAGTGGTGCATCGGAATCTAATACTTCTCTCCCAGGAAAGGCACAAAGCACAAACTCTAAGAAAAGTTACTGTTCTTGTATATAACTCGGCATTGTTCATTTTGTATTCAATCCTGGTGCTACTTCTTTGTTTCATCGTCAATGTGAAAGTCCATGGGATACAGTAAACCTAGAGTGGTGCATTGGAATCTATTATTGCTCTCCCAGGAAAGGCACAAAGCACAAACTCTTAGAAGAGTTACTCCTCTTGTACTTACGCCGGCATTGTACCTTTTGAATATAAACCCGATGCAATTTTTGTGTTTTATCGAATTGTGAAAGTCCAAGGGATACAGTAAACCTGCAGTGGTGCATTGGAATCTAACACTGCTCTCCCAGAAAAGTCTCAAGGCACAAACTCTTAGAAGATTTACTCCTCTTGAATATAAGTCGGCATTATGCTTTTTGTATTCAATACCGATGCAATTACTGTGTTTCATCGTCCATGTGCAGGTCCAAGGGATACAGTAAACCTGCAGTGGTGCATCGGAATGTAATACTGCTCTCCAAGGTAAGGCTAAAGCACAAATTCTTATAAGAGTTACTGCTCTTGTATATAAGTAGGCATTGTGCCTTTTGTATTCAATCCTGGTGCTATTTCTGTGTTTCATCGTCAATGTGAAGGTCCAAGGGATACAGTAAACATGCAGTGGTGCATCGGATTCTAATACTGCTCTCCCAGGAAAGGCTCAAAGCAAAAACTCTTAGAAGAGTTACTCCTCTTGTATATAAGTCGGCATTGCGCTTTTTGTATTCAATCCCGAAGCAATTTCTGTGTTTCAAACTTAACTTGAAGGTCCAAGAGATACAGTAAACCTGCAGTGGTGCATCGGAATGTAATACTGCTCTCCCAGGTAAGGCTAAAGCACAAATTCTTATAAGATTTACTGCTATTGAATATAAGTCGACATTGTGCCATTTGTATCAAATCCCGTTGGGATTTCTGTGTTTCATCGTTAATTTGATGGTCCTACAGATACCCTAAACTGCAGTGGTGCTTCGGAATCTAATACGGCACTCCCAGGAGTGGCTCAGATTTCTCTCTTACAAGAGTTAATTCTGTTGTTTAAAAGTCGGCATTGAGCATTTTGTATTCAATCCCGATGCAATATCTGTGTTTCATCGTTAATGTAAATGTCCACGGGATACAGTATACCTGCAGAGGTGAATCGGAATGTAATACAGCTCTCCCAGGAAAGGCTGATAGCACAAACTCATAGAAGAGTTACTCCTCTAGTGTATCAGACAGCATTGAGCCTTTTGTAATCAATCTCGACGGAATTTCTGTGTTTCATTGCAATGTAAAGGTCCAAGGGATACACTAAACCTGCAGTGGTGCATCAGAATCTAATACTGCTCTCCGAGGTAAGGCTGAAAGCACAAACCATTAGAAGAGTTACTGTTCTTGTATAAAAGGCTACATTATGGCTTTTGTATTCAATACCGATGCAATTACTGTGTTTCATCGTCCATGTGAAGGTCCAAGGGACACAGTGAAACTGCAGTGTTGCATCGGAATCTAACACTTCTCTCCGAGGAAAGGCTCAACGCACAAAGTCTTAGAAGAGTTACTCCCCCTGTTTATAAGTTTTCATTGTCTGCTGTTTGTTCAATCCCGGCGCAATTTCTGTGTTAAATCGTCAATGTGAAGGTCCAAGGGACACAGTAAACCTGCAGTGGTGCATCGGAATCTAATACTGCTCTCCCAGGAAACGCTGATTGCACAAATTCTTAGAAGAGTTACTCCTCTAGTATATAGGACAGCTATGTGATATTTGTAATCAATCCCGACGGAATTTCTGTGTTTCATCGGAATGTGAAAGTTCAAGGGATACACTAAACCTGCAGTGGTGCATCGGAATCTAATACTGATCTCCCAGGAAATGCTGAAAACACAAACTTTTACAAGAGTTACTCATCTTGTATATAAGACGGCATTATGCCTTTTGTATTCAATCCCGATGCAATATCCGTGTTTCATCGAAAACGTGAAGGTCCAAGGGATTCAGTAAACCTGCAGTGGTGCATCGGAATCTAATATTACTCTTCCAGGAAAGGCTAAAAACACACACTCTTACAAGAGTTACTCCTCTTTAATTTAAGACAGCATTGTGCATTTTGTATTCAATCCCGATGCAATTTCCGTGTTTCATCGATAATGTGAAGGTACCAGGGATACAGTAAACCTGCAGTGGTGCATCGGAATCTAATACAGCTGTCCCAGGAAAGGCTCAAGGCACAAAGTCTTAGAAGAGTTACTCCACTTGTAAATAAGTCGGCATTGAGCCTTTTATATTCAATCCCGATGCAATATCTATGTTTCATCGTCAATGTGGAGATCCAGGGGATACAGTAAGCCTGCAGTGGTGCATTGGAATCTAATACAGCTCTCTCAGGAAAGGCTCAATGCACAAACTCTTACAAGAGTTACTCCTCTTGTATATAAGACGGCATTTGCCTTTTGTATTCAATCCCGATACAACTTCCGTATTTCATCGATAATGGGAAGGTCCAAGGGACAGAATTAACCTGGAGTGGTGAATCGGAATGTAATACTGCTCTCCCAGGAAAGGCTGATAGCAAAAACTCTTAGAAGAGTTACTCCCCTTGTAAATAAGTCGGTGTTGTGCCTTTTGAACAGAATCCCGATGCCATTTCTGTGTTTCATCATTAATGTGAATGTTCAAGGGATACAGTAAACCTGCAGTGGTGCATTGGAATCTAATAAAGCTCTCTCAGGAAAGGCTCAACGCACAAACTCTTACAAGAGTTACTCCTCTTGTATATAAGACGGCATTGTGCCTTTTGTATTCAATCCCGATGCAACTTCCGTATTTCATCGATAATGGGAAGGTCCAAGGGATAGAATTAACCTGGAGTGGTGAATCGGAATCTAATACTGCTCTCCCAGGAAAGGCTGATAGCACAAATTCTTGGAAGAGTTCCTCCTGTAGTATATAAGACAGTATTGTGCCTTTTGTAATCAAATCGGATGGAATTTCTGTGTTTCATCGTCAATGTGAAGGTCCATGGGATACACTAAACCTGCAGTGGTGCATCGGAATGCAATACTGTCCCCCAGGAAAGGCTAAAATCACAAACTCTTACAAGAGTTACTCCTCTTGTATATAAGACGTCATTGTGCCATTTGTATTCAATGCCGATGCAGTTTCCATGTTTCATCGTCAATGTTAAGGTCCAAGGGATACACTAAACCTGAAGTGGTGCATTGGAATCTAACACTGCTCTCCCAGGAAAGGCTAAAATCACAAACTCTTACAAGAGTTAGTCCTCTAGTATAGAAGACGGCATTGTGCCTTTTGTATTCAATCCCGATGCAATTTCCGAATTTCATCGATAATGTGAAGTCCAAGGGATACAGTAAACCTGCAGTGATGCATGGGAATCTAATACTGCTCTCCGAGGAGAGACTGATAGCACAAATTCTTAGAAGAGTTACTCCTCTAGTAAGTAAGACAGCATTGTGCCTTTTGTAATCAAAACCGATGGAATTTGTGTTTCATCGTCAATGTGAAGGTCCAAGGAATACACTAAACCTGCAGTGGTGCATCAGAATCTAATACTGCTCTCCCAGGAATTGCTAAAATCACAAACTCTTACAAGAGATACTCCTCTTGTATAAAAGACGGCATTGTGCCCTTTGTATTTAATCCCAATGCTATTTCCTTGTTTCATCGATAATGTGAAGGTCCAAGGGATACAGTAAACCTGCAGTGGTGCATCGTAATCTAATACTGCTCTCCCAGGGAAGGCTGATAACACAAATTCCTAGAAGAGTTACTCCTCTAGTATATAAGACAGCATAGCGCCTTTACTAATCAATCCCGATGGAATTTCTGTGTTTCATCGCAATGTGAACGTCCATGGGATACACTAAACCTGCAGTGGTGCATCGCAATCTAATACTGCTCTCCCAGGAAAGGCTAAAAGCACAAAGTCTTACAAGAGTTACTCCTCTTGTATATAAGGCGGCATTGTGCCTTTTGTATTCAATCCCGATGCAATTTCCGTGTTTTATCGATAATGTGCAGGTCCAAGGGATACAGTAAACCTGCAGTGGTGTATCGGAATCTAATACTGCTCACCCAGGAAAGGCTGTTAGGACAAATTCTTAGGTTACTCCTCTAGTATATAAGATAGCATTGTGCCTTTTGTAATCAATCCCGATTGAATTTCTGTGTTTCATCGTCAATGTGAAGGTCCAAGGGATACACGAAACCTGCAGTGGTGCATCGCAACCTAATACTGCTCTCCGAGGAAAGGCTAAAAGCACAAAGTCATACAAGTGTTACTCCTCTTGTATGTAAGACGGCACTGTGACTTTTGTATTCAATCCCGATGCAATTTCCGTGTTTCATCGATAATGTGAAGGTCCAAGGGATACAGTAAACCTGGAGTGGTGCATCGGAATCTAATACTGCTCTCCCAATAAAGGCTGATAGCACAAACGATTAGAAGAGTTACTCCTCTTGTACTTAAGTCGGCGATGTGACTTTTGAACAGAATCCTGTTGCAATTACCGTGTTTCATCGATAATGTGAAGGTCCAAGTGATACAGTAAAGCTGCCGTGGTTCATCGGAATGTAATACTGCTCTCCCAGGAAAGGCTGATAGCAAAAACTCTTAGAAGAGTTACTCCCCTTGTAAATAAGTCGGTGTTGTGCCTTTTGAACAGAATCCCGATGCCATTTCTGTGTTTCATCGTTAATGTAAATGTTCAAGGGATACAGTAAACCTGCAGTGGTGCATTGGAATCTAATAAAGCTCCCTCAGGAAATGCTCAACGCACAAACTCTTACAAGAGTTACTCCTCTTGTATATATGACTGCATTGTGCCTTTTGTATTCAATCCCGATACAACTTCCGTGTTTCATCGTTAATGTGAAGGTCCAAGCGATTCAGTAAACATGCAGTGGTGCATCGTAATCTAATACTGCTCTCCCAGGGAAGGCTGATAGCACAAATTCCTAGAAGAGTTACTCCTCTAGTATATAAGACAGCATAGCGCCTTTACTAATCAATCCCGATGGAATTTCTGTGTTTCATCGCAATGTGAATGTCCATGGGATACACTAAACCTGCAGTGGTGCATCGCAATCTAATACTGCTCTCCCAGGAAAGGCTAAAAGCACAAAGTCTTACAAGAGTTACTCCTCTTGTATATAAGGCGGCATTGTGCCTTTTGTATTCAATCCCGATGCAATTTCCGTGTTTTATCGATAATGTGCAGGTCCAAGGGATACAGTAAACCTGCAGTGGTGTATCGGAATCTAATACTGCTCACCCAGGAAAGGCTGTTAGGACAAATTCTTAGGTTACTCCTCTAGTATATAAGATAGCATTGTGCCTTTTGTAATCAATCCCGATTGAATTTCTGTGTTTCATCGTCAATGTGAAGGTCCAAGGGATACACGAAACCTGCAGTGGTGCATCGCAACCTAATACTGCTCTCCGAGGAAAGGCTAAAAGCACAAAGTCATACAAGTGTTACTCATCTTGTATGTAAGACGGCACTGTGACTTTTGTATTCAATCCCGATGCAATTTCCGTGTTTCATCGATAATGTGAAGGTCCAAGGGATACAGTAAACCTGGAGTGGTGCATCGGAATCTAATACTGCTCTCCCAATAAAGGCTGATAGCACAAACGATTAGAAGAGTTACTCCTCTTGTACTTAAGTCGGCGATGTGACTTTTGAACAGAATCCTGTTGCAATTACCGTGTTTCATCGATAATGTGAAGGTCCAAGTGATACAGTAAAGCTGCCGTGGTTCATCGGAATGTAATACTGCTCTCCCAGGAAAGGCTGATAGAAAAACTCTTAGAAGAGTTACTCCCCTTGTAAATAAGTCGGTGTTGTGCCTTTTGAACAGAATCCTGATGCCATTTCTGTGTTTCATCGTTAATGTAAATGTTCAAGGGATACAGTAAACCTGCAGTGGTGCATTGGAATCTAATAAAGCTCCCTCAGGAAATGCTCAACGCACAAACTCTTACAAGAGTTACTCCTCTTGTATATAAGACGGCATTGTGCCTTTTGTATTCAATCCCGATGCAACTTCCGTATTTCATCGATAATGGGAAGGACCAAGGGATAGAGTTGACCTGGAGTGGTGCATCGGAATCTAATACTGCTCTGCCAGGAAAGGCTGATAGCACAAATTCTTGGAAGAGTTCCTCCTGTAGTATATAAGACAGTATTGTGCCTTTTGTAATCAAATCGGATGGAATTTCTGTGTTTCATCGTCAATGTGAAGGTCCAAGGGATACACTAAACCAGCAGTGGTGCATCGGAATGCAATACTGCTCCCCCAGGAAAGGCTAAAATCACAAACTCTTACAAGAGTTACTCCTCTTGTATATAAGACGTCATTGTGCCATTTGTATTCAATGCCGATGCAATTTCCATGTTTCATCGTCAATGTTAAGGTCCAAGGGATACACTAAACCTGCAGTGGTGCATTGGAATCTAATACTGCTCTCCCAGGAAAGGCTAAAATCACAAACTCTTACAAGAGTTAGTCCTCTAGTATAGAAGACGGCATTTGTGCCTTTTGTATTCAATCCCGATGCAATTTCGGAATTTCATCGATAATGTGAAGGTCAAAGGGATACAGTAAACCTGCAGTGATGCATGGGAATCTAATACTGCTCTCCGAGGAGAGGCTGATAGCACAAATTCTTAGAAGAGTTACTCCTCTAGTAAGTAAGACAGCATTGTGCCTTTTGTAATCAAAACCGATGGAATTTGTGTTTCATCGTCAATGTGAAGGTCCAAGGAATACACTAAACCTGCAGTGGTGCATCAGAATCTAATACTGCTCTCCCAGGAAGGGCTAAAATCACAAACTCTTACAAGAGTTACTCCTCTTGTGTAAAAGACGGCATTGTGCCCTTTGTATTCAAGCCCGATGCTATTTCCTTGTTTCATCGATAATGTGAAGGTCCAAGGGATACAGTAAACCTGCAGTGGAGCATCGGAATCTAATACAGCTGTCCCAGGAGAGGCTCAACGCACAAAGTCTTACAAGAGTTACTCCTCTTGTATATAAGACGGCATTGTGCCTTTTGTATTCAATCCCGATGCAATTTCCGTGTTTTATCGATAATGTGCAGGTCCAAGGGATACAGTAAACCTGCTGTGGTGTATCGGAATCTAATACTGCTCACCCAGGAAAGGCTGTTAGGACAAATTCTTAGGTTACTCCTCTAGTATATAAGATAGCCTTGTGCCTTTTGTAATCAATCCCGATTGAATTCCTGTGTTTCATCGTCAATGTGAAGGTCCAAGGGATACACGAAACCTGCAGTGGTGCATCGCAACCTAATACTGCTCTCCGAGGAAAGGCTAAAAGCACAAAGTCATACAAGTGTTACTCCTCTTGTATGTAAGACGGCACTGTGACTTTTGTATTCAATCCCGATGCAATTACCGTGTTTCATCAATAATGTGGAGGTCCAAGGGATACAGTAAACCTGCAGTGGGCATCGGAATCTAATTCTGCTCTCCCAGGAGAGGCTAATAGCACAAACTATTAGAAGAGTTACTCCTCTTGTAGTTAAGTCGGCGTTGTGCCTTTTGAAACGAATCCCGATGCCATTCCTGTGTTTCATCGTTAATGTGAAGGTCGAAGGGATACAGTAAAAATGCAGTGGTGTATCGGAATCTAATACTGCTCTCCCAGTAAAGGCTAAATGCAGAAACTCTTACAAGAGTTACTCCTCTTGTATATAAGACGGCATTGTGCATTTTGTATTCAATCCCGATGGTATATCCCTGTTTCATCGTTAATGTGAAGGTCAAAGGGATACAGTAAACCTACAGTGGTGCATCGGAATCTAATACAGCTGTCCCAGGAAAGGCACAAAGCACAAACTCTTAGTAGAGTTACTCCTCTTTTAAATAAGTCGGCATTGAGCTTTTGCATTCAATCCCGATGCAATATCTGTGTTTCATCCTCAATGTGAAGGGTCAAGGGTAACAGTAAACCTGCAGTGGTGCATCGGAATCTAATACAGCTCCCCCAGGTAAGGCAAAAGCACAAACTACTACAAGAGTTACTCCTCTTGTACTTAAGTCGGCGGTGTGCCTTTTGAACAGAATCCCGATGCAATTTCTGTGTGTCGTCGTTAATGTGAAGGTCCAAGGGATACATTAAACCCGCAGTGGTGCATTGGAATGTAATACTGCTCCCCAGGTAAGGCTAAAAGCACAAACTATCACAAGAGTTACTCCTCTTGTACGTAAGTCGGCGTTGTGCCTTTTGAACAGAATCCCGATGCAATTTCTGTGTTTCATCGTTAATGTGAAGGTCCAAGGGATACAGTAACCCTGCAGTGGTGCATCGGAATCTAATACTGCTCTCCCAGGAAAGGCTGATAGCATAAATTCTAAGAAGAGTTACTATTGAAGTACATAAGAAAGCATTGTGCCTTTTGTAATCAATCCCGATGTAATTTCTGTGTTTCATCGTCAATGTGAAGGTCCAAGGGATACAGTAAAGCTGCAGCGGTACATGGGAATCTAATACTACTCTCCCAGGAAAGGCTAAAAGCACAAACTCTTACAAGAGTTACTCCTCTTGTATATAAGACGGCATTGTGCCTTTTGTATTCAATTCCGAGGCAATTTCCGTGTTTTATCGATAATGTGACGGTCTAAGGGATACAGTAAACTGCAGTGGTGCATCGGAATCTAATTCTGCTCTTCAGGTAAGGCTAAAAGCACAAAAAATTAAAAGAGTTACTCCTCTTGTACTTAAGTCGGCGTTGTGCTTTTTGAACAGAATCCCGATGCCATTTCTGTGTTTCATCGTTAATGTGAAGTTCCAAGGGATACAGTAAACCTGCAGTGGTGCATTGGAATTTAATACAGCTCTCCCAGGAAAGGCTAAAAGCACAAACTCTTACAAGAGTTACTCCTCTTGTATATAAGAAGACATTGTGCCTTTTGTATTCAATCCCGATGCAAATTCCGTGTTTCATCGAAAACGTGAAGGTCCAAGGGATACAGTAAACCTGCAGTGGTGCATCAGAATCTAATACTGCTCACCCAAGATAGGCTAAAACACAAACTCTTAGAAGAGTTAGTCCTCTTGTATATAAGTCGGCATTGTGCCTTTTGTATTCAATCCCGAAGCAATACATGTGTTTCATCGTCAATGTGAAGGTCCAAGGGATACAGTTAACCTGAAGTGGTGCATCAGAATCTAATACTGTTCTCCCAGGAAAGGCTGGTAGCACAAATTCTTAGAAGAGTTACTCCTCTAGTATTTAAGACAGCATTGTGTCTCTTGTATTCAATCCCGATGCAATTTCCGTGTTTCATCGAAAATGTGAAATTCCAAGGGATACAGTAAACCTGCAGTTGTGCATCGGAATCTAATACTGCTCTCCCAGGTAAGGCTAAAAGCACAAACTATTAGAACAGTTACTCCTCTTGTATTTAAGTCGGCGTTGTGCCTTTTGAACAGAATCCCGATGCAATTTCTGTGTTTGATCGTTAATGTGAATGTCCAAGGGATACAGTAATCCTGCAGTGGTGCATAGGAATCTAATACTGCTCTCCCAGGAAAGGCTAAAAGCATAAACTCTTACAAGAGTTACTCCTCTTGTATATAAGACGGCATTGTGCCTTTTGTATTCAACCCCGATGCAATTTCCGTGTTTCATCGATAATGTGAGGGTCCAAGGGATACGGTAAACCTGCAGTGGTGCATCGGAATCTAATAATGCTCTCCCAGGTAAGGCAAAGAGCTCAAACATTTAGAAGAGTTACTCCTCTTGTACTTAAGTCGGTGTTGTGCCTTTTGAACAGAATCCCGATGCCATTTCTGTGTTTGATCGTTAATGTGAATGTCCAAGGGATACAGTAATCCTGCAGTGGTGCATAGGAATCTAATACTGCTCTCCCAGGAAAGGCTAAAAGCACAAACTCTTACAAGAGTTACTCCTCTTGTATATAAGGCGGCATTGTGCCTTTTATATTCAATCCCGATGCAATTTCCGAGTTTCATCGATAATGTGAAGGTCCAAGGGATACAGTAATCCTGCAGTGGTGCAACGGAATCTAACACTGGTCTCCCAGGTAAGGCTAAAAGCACAAACTATTAGAAGATTTACTCGTCTAGTACTTAAGTCGGCGATATGGCTTTTGAACAGAAACCCCAAAACAATTTCTGTGTTTCATTGTTAATGTAAGGTTAAGAGCACAAACTACTAGAAGAGTTACTCCTCTTGTACTTAAGTCGACGTTGTGCCTTTTGTAATCAGTCCCGATGGAATTTCTGTGTTTAATCGCAATATGAAGGTCCAAGGGATACAGTAAACATGCAGTGGTGCATCAGAATCTAATACTGCTCTCCCAGGAAAGGCTAAAAGCGCAAACTCTTACGAGAGTACTCCTCTTGTATATAAGACGTCAATGTGCATTTTGTATTAACCCTGATGCGATTTCCGTGTTTCATCGATAATGTGAAGGGCCAAAGGATACAGTCAATCTGCCGTGGCACATCGGAATCTAATACTGCTCACCCAGGTAAGGCTATAAGCACAAACTATTAGAAGAGTTACTTCTCTTGTACTTGAGTCGGCGTTGTGCCTTTTGAACAGAATCCCCATGAAATTTCTGTGTCTCATCGTTAATGTGAAGGTCCAACGGATAGAGTGAGCCTGCAGTGGTGCATCGGAATCTAATACTGCTCTCCCAGGTAAGGCTAAAACCACAAACTATTAAAAGAGTTAGTTCTCTTGTACTTAAGTCGGCGTTGTGCCTTTTGAACAGAATCCCGATGCTATTTCTGTGTTTCATCGTTAATGTGGACCTCCATGAGATACAGTGAACCTGCATTGGTGCATCGGAATCTAATACTGCTCTCCCAGGAAAGGCTGATAGCACAAATTCTTAGAAGATTTACTCCTCTAGTAGATAAGACAGTATTGTGCCTTTTGTAATCAATCCCGATGGAATATCTGTGTTTCATCGCAATGTGAAGGTCCAAGGGATACACTAAACCTGCAGTGGTCCATCGGAATCTAGTACTGTTCTCCCAGGAAAGGCTAAAAGCACAAGCTCTTAGAAGAGTTACTCCGCTTGTAAATTAGTCGACATTGTGCCTTTTGTATTCAATCCCGGTGCTATTTCTGTGTTTCATCGTCAATGGGAAGGTTCAAGGCATTCAGTAAATCTGCAGTGGTGCATCGGAATCTTATACTGCTGTCCCAGGACAGGCCCAAAGGACAACCTCTTAGAGGAGTTACTCGCCATGTATATAAGTCGGTATTGTGCCTTTTGTTTTCAATACCGATGCAGTTACTGTGTTTCATCGTCCATGTGAAGGTATAAGGGATACAGTATACCTACAGTGGTGCATCGGAATCTAGTACTGCTCTCCCAGGAAAGGTTCAAAATATACTCTTAGAAGAGTTACTCCTCTTGTAAATAAGTCGGTGTTGTGCATTTTGTATTCAATCCTGATGCAAATTCTGTGTTTCATCTTCAATGTGAAGGTGGAAGGGATACAGTAAACCTGCAGTGGTGCATCGGAATCTAATACTGCTCTCCCAGATAAGGCTAGAGCACGAACTCTTAGAAGAGTTACTTCTCTTGAATATAAGTCATCATTATGCCTTTTGTATTCAATACGATACAATTACTGAGTTTCATCGTCCATGTGTGGGTCCAAGAAAACAGTAAACCTGCAGTAGTGCATCGGAATCTAACACTGCTCACCCAGGAAAGGCTCCAAGCACAAACTCTTAGAAGAGTTACTCCTCCTCAATATAAGCCGACAGTGTGCCGTTTGTATTCAATCCCGATGCAATTTCTGTGTTTCATCGTAAATTTGAAGGTCCTAAGGATACACTGAACCTGCAGTTGTGCTTCGGAATCTAATACTGCACTCTCAGGAAAGGCTCAAAGTTATATCTTATAAGAGTTAATCCTCTTGTAAAATAGTCGGTGTTGAGCAATTTGAATTTCATCCCGATGCAATATCTGTGTTTCATCGTTAATGTAAAAATCCATGGGATACGGTAAACCCGCAGTGGTCCATCGGAATCTAAAACTGCTCTCCCAGGAAAGGTTGAAAGCGCAAACTATTAGAAGAGTTATTCATCTTGTAAATAAGTCGGCATTATGACTTTTGTATTTAGTACCGATGCAATTACTGTGGTTCATCGTCCATGAGAAGGTATAAGGGATACAGTAAACCTGCAGTGGTGCATCGGAATCTAGTACTGCTCTCCCAGGAAAGGTTCAAAGTAAACTCTTAGAAGAGTTAATCCTCGTGTTAATAAGTTGACATTGTGCCTTTTGTATTCAATACCGATGCAATTACTGTGTTTCATCGTCCATGTGAAGGTATAAGGGATACAGTAAACCTGCAATGGTGCATCGGAATCTAGTACAGCGCTCCCAGGAAAGGTTCGTAGTAAACTCTTAGAAGAGTTACTCATCTTGTAAATAATTCGGCATTGTGCCTTTTGTTTTCAATCCAGAAGCAATTACTGGGTTTATCGTCAACGTGAAGGTCGAAGGGTTAAAGTAAACCTGCAGTGGTGCATCGGAATCAAATTCTGCTCCCCAGGTAAGGCTCAAGCACAAATTCTTAGCAGAATTTCTCCTCCTTTATATAAGGCTGCATTGTGTATTTTGTAGTCAGTACCGATGAAATTTCTGTGTTTCATCGTCCATGTGAAGATCCAAGGGAGACAGTAAACCTGCAGGAGGGCATTGGAATCTAATACTGCCCTCCCAGGAAAGGCTAAAAGTACAAACTCTTACAAGAGTTACTGCTCTTGTATATAAGACGGCATTGTGCCTTTTGTATTCAACCCCGATGCAATTTCCGTGTTTCATCGATAATGTGAAGGTCCAAGGGATACAGTAATCCTGCAGTGGTGCAACGGAATCTAACACTGGTCTCCCAGGTAAGGCTAAAAGCACAAACTATTAGAAGGTTTACTCGTCTAGTACTTAAGTCGGCGATATGGCTTTTGAACAGAAACCCCAAAACAATTTCTGTGTTTCATTGTTAATGTAAGGTTAAGAGCACAAACTATTAGAAGAGTTACTCCTCTTGTACTTAAGTCGACGTTGTGCCTTTTGTAATCAGTCCCGATGGAATTTCTGTGTTTAATCGCAATATGAAGGTCCAAGGGATACAGTAAACATGCAGTGGTGCATCAGAATCTAATACTGCTCTCCCAGGAAAGGCTAAAAGCGCAAACTCTTACAAGAGTACTCCTCTTGTATATAAGACGGCAAAGTGCATTTTGTATTAACCCTGATGCGATTTCCGTGTTTCATCGATAATGTGAAGGGCCAAAGGATACAGTCAATCTGCCGTGGCACATCAGAATCTAATACTGCTCACCCAGGTAAGGCTATAAGCACAAACTATTAGAAGAGTTACTTCTCTTGTACTTGAGTCGGCGTTGTGCCTTTTGAACGGAATCCCCATGCAATTTCTGTGTCTCACCGTTAATGTGAAGGTCCAACGGATAGAGTGAGCCTGCAGTGGTGCATCGGAATCTAATACTGCTCTCCCAGGTAAGGCTAAAACCACAAACTATTAAAAGAGTTAGTTCTCTTGTACTTAAGTCGGCGTTGTGCCTTTTGAACAGAATCCCGATGCTATCTCTGTGTTTCATCGTTAATGTGAACCTCCATGGGATACAGTGAACCTGCATTGGTGCATCGGAATCTAAAACTGCTCTCCCAGGAAAGGCTGATAGCACAAATTCTTAGAAGATTTACTCCTCTAGTAGATAAGACAGTATTGTGCCTTTTGTAATCAATCCCGATGGAATATCTGTGTTTCATCGCAATGTGAAGGTCCAAGGGATACACTAAACCTGCAGTGATCCATCGGAATCTAATACTGCTCTCCCAGGAATGGCTAAAAGCACAAGCTCTTAGAAGAGTTACTCCGCTTGTAAATTAGTCGACATTGTGCCTTTTGTATTCAATCCCGATGCAATTTCTGTGTTTCATCGTCAAAGTGAAGGTCCAAGGATACAGTAAACCTGAAGTGGTGCTTCGGAATCTAATACCTCTGTCCCAGGAATGGCTCAAAGCACAAAGCCCTAGAAGAGTTACTGTTCTTGAATAACAGTCAGAATTGTGCCTTTTATTTTCAATCTCGATGCAATATCTGTGTTTCACCGTCAATGTGAAGGTCCAAGGGATGCAGTAAACCTGCTGTGGTGCATCGGAATCTAATACTGCTCTCCCAGGAAAGGCACAACGTAATCTCTCAGAAGAGTTACTCCTCTTGCAAATAAGGCTTCATTGAGCATTTTGTATTCAATCCCAATGCAATTTCTGTGTTTCATCGTCAATGAGAAGGTCCAAGTTTTGCAGTGGAATTGCGGTGGTTCACGGAATCTAATGCTGCTCTCCCAAGTAAGGCTCAAAGCACAAACACTTAGAAGAGTTACTCCTCTTGTAAGTAAGTCGGCATTGTGCCTTTTGTATTCAATCCCGAAGAAATTTCTGTGTGTCATTGTGCATGTGAAGTTCCAAGGAATACAGTAAACCTGCAGTGATGCATCGCAATTTAATACTGCTGTCCCAGGAAAGGCTCATACACAGGCTCTTAGAATAGTAACTCCTCTTGTATATAAGTCGGCATTGTGCCTTTTGTGTTCAATCCCGATGCGATTTCTGTGTTTCATCGTCAATATAAAGGTCCTAGGGATACAGTAAACCTACAGTGGCGCATCGGAGTCTAATACTGCTGTCCCAGGGAAGGTTCAAAGCACAAACTCTTAGAAGAGTTACTCCGCTTGTAAGTCGTCATTGTGCGTTTTGTATTCAATCCCGGTGTAATTTCTGTATTTCATCCTCAATGTGAAAGTCCAAGGGAGACAGTTAACCTGCAGTGGTGCATCGTAATCTAATACTGCTGTCCCAGGAAAGGCTCAAAGCACAAACTATTAGAAGAGTTACTCCTCTTGAGTAAAAGTCGGCAGTGTGCCCTGTATTTCCAATCTCGATGCAATGGCATCGGAATCTAATACCGGTCCCCACGGAAAGGCTCAAAGTAATCTCTCAGAAGAGCTGCTCCTCTTGTAAATAAGTGGGCATTCAACATTTTGTATTCAATCCCGATGCAATTTCTGTGTTTCATCGTCAATGTGAAGGTCCAAGGGATACAGTAAACCTGCAGTTGTGCATCGGAACTTAATACTGCTCTCCCAGGAATGGTTCGAAGCACAAACTCTTAGAAGAGTTACTCCGCTTGTAAGTAAGTCGTCATTGTGCGTTTTGTATTCAATCCCGGTGTAATTTCTGTGTTTCATCCTCAATGTGAAAGTCCAAGGGAGACAGTTAACCTGCAGTGGTGCATCGTAATCTAATACTGCTGTCCCAGGAAAGGCTCAAAGCACAAACTATTAGAAGAGTTACTCCGCTTGTAAATAAGTCTGGCATTGAGCCTTTTGTATTCAATCCCGATGCAATTACTGTGTTTCATCGTCAATGTGACGGTCCTAGGGATACAGTAAACCTACAGTGGTGCATCGGAATCTAATACTGCTCTCCCAGGAAGTGCGCAAACTAAACTTTTGGAAGAGTAGCTCCTCTTGTAAATAAGTCGGCATTGAGCCTTTTTTTATCAATCCTGATGCAATATCTGTGTATCATCGTCAATGTTAACGTCCAAGGGATCCAGTAAACGTGCAGTGGTGTATCGGAAACTAACACAGCAGTCCCAGGAAAAACTCAAAGCACAAACTCTTAGACGAGTTATTCCTCTTGTATATAATTCGGAATTGTGCCTTTTGTATTCAATTCCGTTGCAATTTCTGTGTTTTATCGTGAATTTTAATGTCCAAGGGATACAGTGAACCTGCAGTGATACATCGGAATCTAATGCTACTCACCCAGGAAAGGCTCAAAACACAAACACTTAGAAGAATTACTCCTCTAGGTTATAATTCGGAATTGTGCCTTTTGTATGCAATCCCGATGCAATTTCTGTATTTCATCGTCAATGTGAACGACTAAGGGATACAGTAAACCTGGAGTGGTGCATCGGAATCTAATACTGCTCTCCTAGGAAAGGCTGAAAGCACAAACTCCAACAAGAGTTACTCCTCTTTTATATAAGAAAGAATTGTGCCTTTTGTATTCAATCCCGATGCAATTTCTGTGTGTCATTGTGCATGTGAAGTTCCAAGGAATACA
Source organism: Schistocerca serialis cubense (assembly GCF_023864345.2). Lineage (NCBI taxonomy): Eukaryota > Metazoa > Arthropoda > Insecta > Orthoptera > Acrididae > Schistocerca > Schistocerca serialis. The sequence goes on from NC_064648.1 coordinate 106,582,260, forward strand.
GTAAACCTGCAGTGATGCATCGCAATTTAATACTGCTGTCCCAGGAAAGGCTCATACACAGGCTCTTAGAAAAGTAACTTCTCTTGTATATAAGTCGGCATTGTGCCTTTTGTGTTCAATCCCGATGCAATTTCTGTGTCTCATCGTTAATGTGCAAGGTCCAAGGGATACAGTAAAGCTGCAGTGGTGCATCAGACTCTAATACTGCGCTCCCAGGAAAGGCTCATGGCACAAAGTATTAGAAGTTTTACACCTCTTGAATATAAGTCGGCATTGTGCCTTTTGTATTCAATCTCCATGCAATTTCTGTGTATTCATCGTCAATGTGAAGGTCCAAGGGATACTGTAAGAATGCAATGGTGCAACGGAATCTAATACTGTTCTCCCAGGAAAGGCTGAAAAGCACAAAGTATTAGAAAAGTTACTCTTCTAGTATATAAGTTGGCATTGTTACTTTTGTATTCAATCCCGGTACAATTTATGTGTTTCATCGTGAATGTGAAGGTCCATGGGATACACTATATCTGCAGTGGTGCATCGGTATGTAATACTGCTGTCCCAGTAAAGGCTCAAAGCTCAAACTCCTAGAAGAGTTACTCCACTTGAGTAAAAGTCGGCAGTGTGCCTTGTATTTCTAGTCTCGATGCAATGGCATCGGAATCTAATACGGGTCCCCCTGGAAAGGATGAAAGTAATCTCTCAGAAGAGCTGCTCCTCTTGTAAACAAGTGTGTATTCAGCATTTTGTATTCAGTCCCGATGCAATTTCTGTGGTTCATCGTCAATGTGAAGGTCCAAGGGATACAGTAAGCCTGCAGTTGTGCATCGGAACCTAATACTGCTCTCCCAGGAAAGGTTCAAAGCACAAACACTTAGAAGAGTTACTCCTCTTGTATATAAGACAGCATTGTGCCTTTTGTATTCAATCGCGATGCAAGTACTGTGTTTCAACGTCAATGTGACGGTCCTCGGGATACAGTAAACCTACAGTGGTGCATCAGAATCTAATACTGCTCTCCCAGGAAGTGCTCAAACTAAATTTTTAGAAGAGTAGCCCGTCTTGTAAATAAGTCGGCATTGAGGCTTTTTTATTCAATTCTGGTGCAATATCGGTGTATCATCGTCAATGTTAACGTCCAAGGGATCCTGTAAACGTGCTGTGGTGTATCGGAAACTAACACAGCAGTCCCAGGAAAAACTCAAAGCACAAACACTTAGAAGAGTTATTGCTCTTGTATATAATTCGGAATTGTGCCTTTTGTATTCAATTCCGATGCAATTTCTGTGTTTTAGCGTGAATTTTAAGGTCCAAAGGATACAGTAAACCTGCAGTGGTGCATCAGAATCTAATACTGCTCTCCCAGGAAAGGCTCAAAGCACAAGCTATTACAAGATTTACTCCTTTTGTATATAAGTCGGCATTTTGCCATTGCATTCAATATTGATGCAATTTCGGTGTTTCATCGTCAATGTGATGGTCCAAGGGTTACAGTGGACCTGCAGTGGTTCATCGGAATGTAATACTGCTCTCCCAGGAAAGGCTCAAAGCACAAACTCTTAGAAGAGCTACTCCTCATTAATATAAGGCGACATGGAGCCTTTTGTATTCAATCCCAATGCAATTTCTTTGTTTCATCGTCGATGTGAAGGTCCAAGGAATACAGTAAACCTGTTGTGGTGCATCGCAATTTAATACTGCTGTCCCAGGAAAGGCTCAAAACAGCCTCTTAGAAAAGTAACTCCTCTTGTATATAAGTTGGCATTGTGCCTTTTGTATTCAACCCTGATGTTATTTCCGTGTTTCATCGTTGAGGGAAGGTCCAAGGGATACAGTAAACTTGCAGTTGTGCATGGGAATCTAATACAGCTCTCTCAGGAAAGGCTCAATCAAAAACTATTAGAAGTGTTACTCCTCATGAATATAAGTCGGCATTGTGCCTTTTGTATTCAATCCCGATGCAATTTCTGTGTTTCATCGTCAAAGTGAAGGTCAAAGGGATACACTAAACTTGCAGTGGTGCATCGGAATCTAATACAGCTCTCTCAGGAAAGGCTCAATCAAAAACTATTACAAGTGTTACTCATCATGAATATAAGTCGGCATTGTGCCTTTTGTATTCAATCCTGATGCAATTTCTGTGTTTCACCGTCAATGTGAAGGTCAAAGGGATGCAGTAAACCTGCTGTGGTGCATCGGAATCTAATACTGCTCTCCCAGGAAAGGCACAACGTAATCTCTCAGAAGCGTTACTCCTCTTGCAAATAAGACTTCATTGAGCATTTTGTATTCAATCCCAATGTAATTTCTGAGTTTCATCGTCAATGTGAAGGTCCAAGTTTTACAGTGGAATTGCAGTGGTTCACGGAATCTAATACTGCTCTCCCAAGTAAGGCTCAAAGCACAAACACATAGAAGAGTTACTCCTCTTGTAAGTATGGCGGCATTGTGCCTTTTGTATTCAATCCCGAAGCAATTTCTGTGTTTCATCGTCAATATAGAGTTCCTAGGGATACATTAAACCTGCAGTCGTGCATCGGAATCTAATATTGCTCACCCAGGAAAGGTTCAAAACACAAACAATTAGAAGAATTTCTCCTCTAGGTTATAATTCGGAATTGTGCCTTTTGTATTCAATCCCGATACAAACTCTGTGTGTCATTGTGCATGTGAAGTTCCAAGGAATACAGTAATCCTTCAGTGATGCATCGCAATTTAATACTGCTGTCCCAGGCAAGGCTCATACACAGCCTCTTAGAAAAGTAACTCCTCTTGTATATATGTCGGCATTGTGCCTTTTGTGTTCAATCCCGATGCAATTTCTGTGTCTCATCGTTAATGTTCAAGGCCCAAGGGATACAGTAAACCTGCAGTGGTGCATTGGAATCTAATACTGCTGTCCCAGGAAAGGCTCAAAGCACAAGCTATTTCAAGATTTACTCCTTTTGTATATAAGTCGGCATTGTGCCTTTGTATTCAATGTTGATTCAATTTCTGTATTTCATCGTCAATGTGAAGGTCCAAGGGTTACAGTGGACCTGCAGTGGTTCATCGGAATGTAATACTGCTCTCCCAGGAAAGGCTCAAAACACAAACTCTTAGAAGAGTTACTCCTCATTAATATAAGACGACATGGTGTCTTTTGTATTCAATCCCGATGCAATTTCTTTGTTTCATCGTCGATGTGAAGGTCCAAGGGATACAGTAAACCTGTTGAATTGCATCGCAATTTAATACTGCTGTCCCAGGAAAGTCTCAAACACAGCCTCTTAGAAAAGTAACTCCTCTTGTATATAAGTTGGCATTGTGCCTTTGTATTCAATCCCAATGCTATTTCCGTGTTTCATCGTTAATGGGAAGGTCCAAGGGATACAGTAAACTTGCAGTGGTGCATCGGAATCCAATACAGCTCTCTCAGGAAAGTCTAAATTAAAAACTATTAGAAGTGTTACTCCTCAAGAATATAAGTTGGCATTGTGCCTTTTGAATTCAATCCCGATGCAATTTCTGTGTTTCATCGTCAAAGTGAAGGTCGAAGGATACAGTAAACCTGCAGTGGTGCATCGGTATGTAATACTGCTCTCCCAGGAATGGCACGAAACACAAACTCTTAGAAGAGTTACTCCTCCAGTATATAAGGCGGCATTGTGCGTTTTGTATTCAATCTCGATGCAATTTCTGTGTTTCATCGTCAGTGTGTAGGTCCAAGGGATACAGTAAACCTGCAGTGGTGCATCGGAATCTAATACTGCTCTCCCAATAAAAGCTGAAATTAAACTCTTCGAAGAGTTCTTCCTCTTGTAAATAAATCGGCATTGAGCCTTTTTTATTCAATCCCGATGAAATACCAGCGTTTCATCGTCAATGTAATTGACCAAGGGATACAGTAAACCTGCAGTGGTGTATCGGAAAATAACATAGCAGCCGCAGGAAAAACACAAAGCACAAACTCTTATAAGGGTTATTCCTCTTGTATATAATTCGGAGTTGTGCCTTTTATATTCAATTCCGATGCAATTTCTGTGTTTTATCGTGAATTTTAAGGTCCAAGGGATACAGTAAACCTGCAGTGGTGCATCAGAATCTAATACTGCTCTCCCAGGAAGCGCACAACGTAATATCTCAGAAGAGTTACTCCTCTTGCAAATAAGGCTTCATTGGGCATTTTGTATTCAATCCCAATGCAATTTCTGTGTTTCATCGTCAATTTGAAGGTCCAAGTTTTACAGTGGAATTGCAGTGGTTCACGGAATCTAATACCGGTCTCCCAAGTAAGGCTCAAAGCACAAACACTTAGAGGAGTTACTCCTCTTGCACGTAAGTCGGCATTGTGCCTTTTGTATTCAATCCCGAAGCAATTTCTGTGTCTCATCGTCAATATAAAGGTCCTAGGGATACGGTAAACCTACAGTGGTGCATCGGAATCTAATACTGCTGTCCCAGGAAATGCTCAAAGTAAATTTTTAGAAGTGTTACTCCTCTCGTAAAAAGTCGGCATTGAACCTTTTTATTCAACCCAGTGCAATATCTGCGTATAATCGTCAATGTAAACGTCCAAGGCATACAGTAAACCTGCAGTGGTGCATCGGAATCTAATACTGCTCACCCAGGAAAGGCTCAAAACACAAACACTTAGAAGAATTACTCCTCTAGGTTATAATTCGGAATTGTGGCTTTTGTATTCAATCCCGATACAATTTCAGTATTTCATTGTCAATGTGAACGACTAAGGGATACAGTAAACCTTCAGTGGTGCATGGGAATCTAATACTGCTCTCCTAGGAGAGGCTGAAACCACAAACTCCTACAAGAGTTCCTCCTCTTTTATATACGAAAGCATTGTGCCTTTTGTATTCAATCCCGATGCCATTTCTGTGTGTCATTGTGCATGTGAAGTTCCAAGGAATACAGTAAACCTGCAGTGATGCATCGCAATTTAATACTGCTGTCCCAGGAAAGGCTCATACACAGCCTCTTAGAAAAGTAACTCCTCTTGTAAATAAGTCGGCATTGTGCCTTTTGTGTTCAATCCCGATGCAATTTCTGTGTCTCATCGTTAATGTGCAATGTCCAAGGGTCGCAGTAAACCTGCAGTGATGCATCGGAATCTAATACTGCGCTCCCAGGAAAGGCTCATGGCACAAACTATTAGAAGTTTTACACCTCTTGAGTATAAGACGGCATTGTGCCTTTTGTATTCAATCTCCATGCGATTTCTGTGCATTCATCGTCAATGTGAAGGTCCAAGGGATACTGTAAGAATGCAATGGTCCATCGGAATCTAATACTGCTCTCCCAGGAAAGGCTCAAAAGCACAAAGTATTAAAAAAGTTACTCTTCTAGTATATAAGTGGGCATTGTTTCTTTTGTATTCAATCCCGGTACAATTTATGTGTTTCATCGTGAATGTGAAGGTCCATGGGATACACTAAACCTGCAGTGGTGCATCGGTATGTAATACTGCTGTCCCAGGAATGGCTCAAAGCTCAAACTCTTAGAAGAATTACTCCTCTTGAATAAAAGTCGGCAGTGTGCCTTGTATTTTCAGTCTCGATGCAATGGCATCGGAATCTAAAACTGGTCCCCCAGGAAAGGCTCAAAGTAATCTCTCAGAAGAGCTGCTCCTCTTGTAAGTAAGTAGGCATTCAGCGTTTTGTATTCAATTCCGATGCAATTTCTGTGTTTCGTCGTCAATGTGAAGGTCCAAGGGATACAGTAAACCAGCAGTTGAGCATCGGAACCTAATACTGCTCTCCCAGGAAAGGTTCAAAGCACAAAGTCTTAGAAGAGTTACTCCTCTTGTATATAAGACAGCATTGTGCCTTTTGTATTCAATCCCGATGTTATTTCCGTGTTTCATCGTTAATGGGAAGGTCCAAGGGATACAGTAAACTTGCAGTTGTGCATCGGAATCTAATACAGCTCTCTCAGGAAAGCCTCAATCAAAAACTATTACAAGTGTTACTCCTCATGAATATAAGTCGGCATTGTGCCTTTTGTATTCAATCCTGATGCAATTTCTGTGTTTCACCGTCAATGTGAAGGTCCAAGGGATGCAGTAAACCTGCTGTGGTGCATCGGAATCTAATACTGCTCTCCCAGGAAAGGCACAACGTAATCTCTCAGAAGAGTTACTCCTCTTGCAAATAAGACTTCATTGAGCATTTTGTATTCAATCCCAATGGAATTTCTGAGTTTCATCGTCAATGTGAAGGTCCAAGTTTTGCAGTGGAATTGCAGTGTTTCACGGAATCTAATACTGCTCTCCCAAGTAAGGCTCAAAGCACAAACACTTAGAAGAGTTACTCCTCTTGTAAGTAAGGAGGCATTGTGCCTTTTGTATTCAATCCCGAAGCAATTTCTGTGTTTCATCGTCAATATAGAGTTCCTAGGGATACATTAAACCTACAGTGGTGCATCGGAATCTAATACTGCTGTCCCAGGAAATGCTCAAAGTAAACTTTTGGAAGAGTTACTCCTCTTGTAAATAAGTCGGCATTGAACCTTTTTATTCAACCCAATGCAATATCTGTGTATAATCGTCAATGTAAACGTCCAAGGCATACAGTAAACCTGCAGTGGTGCATCGGAATCTAATACTGCTCACCCAGGAAAGGTTCAAAACACAAACACTTAGAAGAATTTCTCCTCTAGGTTATAATTCGGAATTGTGCCTTTTGTATTCAATCCCGGTGCAATTTCTGTATTTCATTGTCAATGTGTACGACTAAGGGATACAGTAAACCGTCAGTGGTGCATCGGAATCTAATACTGCTCTCCTAGGAAAGGCTGAAAGCACAAACTCCTACAAGACTTCCTCCTCCTTTATATAAGAAAGCATTGTGCCTTTTGTATTCAATCCCGATACAAATTCTGTGTGTCATTGTGCATGTGAAGTTCCAAGGAATACAGTAAACCTGCAGTGATGCATCGCAATTTAATACTGCTGTCCCAGGCAAGGCTCATACACAGCCTCTTAGAAAAGTAACTCCTCTTGTATATATGTCGGCATTGTGCCTTTTGTGTTCAATCCCGATGCAATTTCTGTGTCTCATCGTTAATGTGCAAGGTCCAAGGGATACAGTAAACCTGCAGTGGTGCATTGGAATCTAATACTGCGCTCCCAGGACAGGCTCATGGCACAAACTATTAGAAGTTTTACACCTCTTGAATATAAGTCAACATTGTGCCTTTTGTATTCAATCTCCATGCGATTTCTGTGTATTCATCGACAATGTGAAGGTCCAAGGGATACTGTAAGAATGCAATGGTGCATCGGAATCTAATACTGCTCTCCCAGGAAAAGCTGGAAAGCACAAAGTATTAGAAAAGTTACTCTTCTAGTATATAAGTTGGCATTGTTACTTTTGTATTCAATCCCAGTACAATTTATGTGTTTCATTGTGAATGTAAAGGTCCATGGGATACATTAAACCTGCAGTGGTGCATCGGTATGTAATACTGCTGTCCCAGGAATGGCTCAAAGCTCAAAATCTTTGAACAGTTACTCCTCTTGAGTAAAAGTCGGCAGTGTGCCCTGTATTTCCAATCTCGATGCAATGGCATCGGAATCTAATACCGGTCCCCCAGGAAAAGCTCAAAGTAATCTCTCAGTAGAGCTGCTCCTCTTGTAAATAAGTGGGCATTCAACATTTTGTATTCAATCCCGATGCAATTTCTGTGTTTCATCGTCAATGTGAAGGTCCAAGGGATACAGTAAACCTGCAGTTGTGCATCGGAACCTAATACTGCCCTCCCAGGAAAGGTTCAAAGCACAAAGTCTTAGAAGAGTTACTCCTCTTGTATATAAGACAGCATTGTGCCTTTTTTATTCAATGGTGATGCAATATCTGTGTATCATCGTCAATGTTAACGTCCAAGGGATCCAGTAAACGTGCAGTGGTGTATCGGAAACTAACACAGCAGTCCCAGGAAAAACTCAAAGCACAAACTCTTAGAAGAGTTATTCCTCTTGTATATAATTCGGAATTGTGCCTTTTGTATTCAATTCCGATGCAATTTCTGTGTTTTATCGTGAATTTTAAGGTCCAAAGGACACTGTAAACCTGCAGTGGTGCATCGGAATCTAATACTGCTCTCCCAGGAAAGGCTCAAAGCACAAGCTATTTCAAGATTTACTCCTTTTGTATATAAGTCGGCATTGTGCCTTTGTATTCAATGTTCATGCAATTTCTGTGTTTCATCGTCAATGTGAAGGTCCAAGGGTTACAGTGGACCTGCAGTGGTTCATCGGAATGTAATACTGCTCTCCCAGGAAAGGCTCAAAACACAAACTCTTAGAAGAGTTACTCCTCATTAATATAAGACGACGTGGTGTCTTTTGTATTCAATCCCGATGCAATTTCTTTGTTTCATCGTCGATGTGAAGATCCAAGGGATACAGTAAACCTGTTGAATTGCATCGCAATTTAATACTGCTGTCCCAGGAAAGGCTCAAACACAGCCTCTTAGAAAAGTAACTCCTCTTGTATGTAAGTTGGCATTGTGCCTTTGTATTCAATCCCGATGCTATTTCCGTGTTTCATCGTTAATGGGAAGGTCCAAGGGATACAGTAAACTTGCAGTGGTGCATCGGAATCTAATACAGCTCTCTCAGGAAAGTCTAAATTAAAAACTATTAGAAGTGTTACTCCTCAAGAATATAAGTCGGCATTGTGCCTTTTGAATTCAATCCCGAAGCAATTTCTGTGTTTCATCGTCAAAGTGAAGGTCCACGGATACAGTAAACCTGCAGTGGTGCATCGGTATGTAATACTGCTCCCCCAGGAATGGCACGAAACACAAACTCTTAGAAGAGTTACTCCTCTAGTATATAAGACGGCATTGTCCGTTTTGTATTCAATCTCGATGCAATTTCTGTGTTTCATCGTCAGTGTGTAGGTCCAAGGGATACAGTAAACCTGCAGTGGTGCATCGGAATCTAATACTGCTCTCCCAATAAAAGCTGAAATTAAACTCTTCGAAGAGTTCTTCCTCTTGTAAATAAATCGGCATTGAGCCTTTTTTAATCAATCCCGATGAAATACCAGCGTTTCATCGTTAATGTAATTGTCCAAGGGATACAGTAAACCTGCAGTGGTGTATCGGAAAATAACATAGCAGCCCCAGGAAAAACTCAAAGCACAAACTCTTATAAGGGTTATTCCTCTTGTATATAATTCGGAATTGTGCCTTTTATATTCAATTCCGATGCAATTTCTGTGTTTTATCGTGAATTTTAAGGTCCAAGGGATACAGTAAACCTCCAGTGGTGCATCAGAATCGAATACTGCTCTCCCAGGAAAGGCTCAAAACACAAGCTATTACAAGATTTACTCCTTTTGTATATAAGTCGGCATTGTGCCTTTGTATTCAATATTGATGCAATTTCTGTGTTTCATCGTCAATGTGAAGGTCCAAGGGTTACAGTGGACCTGCAGTGGTTCATTGGAATGTAATACTGCTCTCCCAGGAAAGGCTCAATGCACAAACTCTTAGAAGAGTTACTCCTCATTAATATAAGACGACATGGTGCCTTTTGTATTCAATCCTGATGCAATTTCTTTGTTTCACCGTCAATGTGAAGGTCCATGGGATGCAGTAAACCTTCTGTGATGCATCGGAATTTAATACTGCTCTCCCAGGAAACGCACAACGTAATATCTCAGAAGAGTTACTCCTCTTGCAAATAAGGCTTCATTGAGCATTTTGTATTCAATCCCAATGCAATTTCTGTGTTTCATCGTCAATTTAAAGGTCCAAGTTTTACAGTGGAATTGCAGTAGTTCACGGAATCTAATACCGGTCTCCCAAGTAAGGCTCAAAGCACAAACACTTAGAAGAGTTACTCCTCTTGCAAGTAAGTCGGCATTGCGCCTTTTGTATTCAATCCCGAAGCAATATCTGCGTATAATCGTCAATGTAAACGTCCAAGGCATACAGTAAACCTGCAGTGGTGCATCGGAATCTAATACTGCTCACCCAGGAAAGGCTCAAAACACAAACACTTAGAAGAATTACTCCTCTAGGTTATAATTCGGAATTGTGGCTTTTGTATTCAATCCCGATGCAATTTCTGTATTTCATTGTCAATGTGAACGACTAAGGGATACAGTAAACCTTCAGTGGTGCATCGGAATCTAATACTGCTCTCCTAGGAAAGGCTGAAAGCACAAACTCCTACAAGAGTTCCTCCTCTTTTATATAAGAAAGCATTGTGCCTTTTGTATTCAATCCCGATGCAATTTCTGTGTGTCATTGTGCATGTGAAGTTCCAAGGAATACAGTAAACCTGCAGTGATGCATCGCAATTTAATACTGCAGTCCCAGGAAAGGCTCATACACAGCCTCTTAGAAAAGTAACTCCTCTTGTAAATAAGTCGACATTGTGCCTTTTGTGTTGAATCCTGATGCAATTTCTGTGTCTCATCGTTAATGTGCAATGTCCAAGGGTCGCAGTAAACCTGCAGTGATGCATCGGAATCTAATACTGCGCTCCCAGGAAAGGCTCATGGCACAAACTATTAGAAGTTTTACACCTCTTGAGTATAAGACGGCATTGTGCCTTTTTTATTCAATCTCCATGCGATATCTGTGTATTCATCGTCAATGTGAAGGTCCAAGGGATACTGTAAGAATGCAATGGTCCATCGGAATCTAATACTGCTCTCCCAGGAAAGGCTCAAAAGCACAAAGTATTAAAAAAGTCTCTCTTCCAGTATATAAGTGGGCATTGTTTCTTTTGTATTCAATCCCGGTACAATTTATGTGTTTCATCGTGAATGTGAAGGTCCGTGGGATACACTAAACCTGCAGTGTTGCATCGGTATGTAAAACTGCTGTCCCAGGAATGGCTCAAAGCTCAAACTCTTAGAAGAGTTACTCCTCTGGAATAAAAGTCGGCAGTGTGCCTTGTATTTTCAGTCTCGATTCAATGGCATCGGAATCTAATACTGGTCCCCCAGGAAAGGCTCAAAGTAATCTCTCAGAAGAGCTGCTCCTCTTGTAAATAAGTGGGCATTCAGCATATTGTATTCAATCCCGATGCAATTTCTGTGTTTCATCGTCAATGTGACGGTCGTAGGGACACAGTAAATCTACAGTGGTGCATCGAAATCTAATACTGCTCTCCCAGGAAGTGCTCAAACTAAATTTTTAGAAGAGTAGTTCCTCTTGTAAATAAGTTGGCATTGAGCCTTTTTTATTCAATCCTGGTGCATTATCTGTGTATCATCGTCAATGTTAACGTCCAAGGGATCCAGTAAACGTGCAGTGGTGTATCGGAAACTAACACAGCAGTCCCAGGAAAAACTCAAAGCACTAACTCTTAGAAGAGTTATTCCTCTTGTATATAATTCGGAATTGTGCCTTTTGTATTCAATTTCGTTGCAATTTCTGTGTTTCATCGTCAAAGTGAAGGTCCAAAGATACAGTAAACCTGAAGTGGTGCATCGGAATCTAATACTGCACTCCCAGGAATGGCACGAAACACAATTTCTTAAAAGAGTTACTCCTCTAGTATATAAGACGGCATTGTTCCTTTTGTATTCAATCTCGATGCAATTTCTGTGTTTCATCGTCAATGTAAAGGAACAAGGGTACAGTAAACCTGCAATGGTGCATCGGAATCTAATACTGCTCTCCCAGGAAAAGCTCAAAGCATAAGCTATTTCAAGATTTACTCCTTTTGTATATAAGTCGGCATTGTGCCTTTGTATTCAATCCCAATGCTATTTCCGTGTTTCATCGTTAATGGGAAGGTCCAAGGGATACAGTAAACTTGCAGTGGTGCATCGGAATCTAATACAGCTCTCTCAGGAAAGGCTCAATCAAAAACTATTAGAAGTGTTACTCCTCATGAATATAAGTGGGCATTGTGCCTTTTGTATTCAATCCCGATGCAATTTCTGTGTTTCATCGTCAAAGTGAAGGTCCAAGGATACAGTAAACCTGAAGTGGTGCATCGGAATCTAATACTGCTCTCCCAGGAATGGCACGAAACACAATTTCTTAGAAGAGTTACTCCTCTAGTATATAAGACGGCATTGTTCCTTTTGTATTCAATCTCGATGCAATTTCTGTGTTTCATCGTCAATGTGAAGGAACAAGGGTACAGTAAACCTGCAATGGTGCATCGGAATCTAATACTGCTCTCCCAGGAAAGGCTCAAAGCACAAACTCTTAGAAGAAATACTCCTCTAATATATAAGATGGCATTGTGGTTCTTGTACTCAATCTAGATGCAAATTCTGTGTTTCATCGTCAATGTGAATGTCCAAGGGATACAGTAAAAATGCAATCGTGCATCGGAATCTAATACTGCTCTCCCAGGAAAGGCTCAAAGCACAAACTCTTAGAAGGCTCAAACACAACCTCTTAGAAAAGTTACTCCTCTTGTATATAAGTCGGCATTGATCCTTTTGTATTCCATCTGGAAGAAATTTCTGTGTTTCAACGTCAATGTGAAGGTTCAAGGGATACAGTAATCCTGCAGTGGTGCATCTGAATCTACTACTGCCCTTTCAGGAAAGGCTCATAGCACAAACTCTTAGAAGAGCTACACCCCTTGAATATAAGTCGGCATTGTGCCTTTTGTATTCAATCCCGATGCAATTTCTGTGTTTCATCGTTAGTTTGAAGGTCCAAGGGATACAGTAAACCTGCAGTGGTGCATCAGAATCCAATACTGCTCTCCCAGGGAAGGCTGATAACACAAATTATAGGAAGAGTTACTCCACTTGTATGTAAGATATCGTTGTGCCTTTTGTATTCAATCCCGATGCAATTTCTCTGTATCATCATCAATGTGAGGTCCAAGGGTTACAGTAAACCAGCAGTTGTGCATCGGAATCTGATACTGCGCTCCCAGGAAAGGCTCAAGGAACAAATTATTAGAAGTGTTACCCCTCTAGTTTATAAGTCGGCATTGTAACTTTTGTATTCAATCCCGATACAATGTCTGTGTTTCATCGTCAGTGTCAAGGTCCAAGGGATACAGTAATTCTGCAGTGGTGCATCGGAATCTAATACTGCTCTCCCAGGAAAGGCTGATAGCACAAACTCCTAGAAGAGTTACACCTCTTGTATATAAGAAAGCAGTGTGCCCTTTGTATTCAATCCCAATGCAATTTCAGTGTGTCATTGTGCGTGTGAAGTTCCAAGGGATACAGTAAACCTGCAGTGGTGCATAGAAATCTAATACTGTTGTCCCAGGAAAGGCTCAAACACAGCCTCTTAGAAAAGTTACTCCTCTTGTATATAAGTCGGCATTGTGCCTTTTGTGTTTAATCCCTATGGAATATCTGTGTTTCATCGTTAATGTGCAGGTCCAAGGGATACAGTAAACCTTCAGTGGTGCATCGGAATATAATACTGCTGGCCCAGGAATGGATCAAAGCACAAACTCTTAGAAGATTTATTCCCCTAGTATATAAGTTGGCATTTTGCTTTTTGTAATCAATCCTGATGCAATTTGTGTGTTTCATCGTCAATGTGAAGGTCCAAGGGATACAGTAAACCTGCCGTGGTGCATCTTAATTTAATACTGCTCTCCGATGGAAATCTCATACCACAAACGTTTAGAAGAGATAATCCTCTGGTATATAAGCCGGCATTGAGCATTTCTTATTCAATCCCGATGCAATATCTGTGTTTCATCTTCAATGTAAAGGTCCAAAGGAGGCAGTAATCCTGCAGTGGTGTATCAGAATCTAATGCTGCTCTCCCAATAAAGGCTCAAAGTACAAACTCTTAGAAGAGTTACTCCTAATGTATATAAGACGGCATTGTGCGTTTTGTATTCAATCCCGATGCAATTTCTGTGTTTCATCGTCAATGTGAAGGTCCAAGGAATACAATAAAACTGCAGTGCTGCATCGGAATCTAATACTGCTCTCCGAGGAACGGCTAAAAGCACAAACCCTTAGAAGAGTTATCCAGCTTGTAAATAAGTCGACATTGTGCCTTTTGTATTCAATACCATTGCTATTTCTGTGTTTCATCATGAATGTGAAGGTCCAAGTAATACAGTAATTCTGCAGTCGTGCATCGGAATCTAATACTGCCCTCCCAGGAAAGAGTCAAAGAACAAGCTATTAGAAGAGTTACTCCTCTTGTATATAGATCGGCATTGTGTCTTTTGTTTTCAACCTGATGCAATTTCTGTGTTCTATCGTCAATGTTAAGGTCCAAGGGATACAGTAAACCTGCAGCGTTGCATTGGAATCTAATACTGCTCATCCGGGAAAGGCTCAACGCACAAACTATTAGAAGAGTTACTCCTCTTGTATATAGATCGGCATTGTGTCTTTTGTTTTCAATCCTGATGCAATTTCTGTGTTTCAACGTCAATGTGAAATTCCAAGGGATACTCTAAACTTGGAGCGGTGCATCGGTATCAAATACCGCGCTCTCAGGAAAGGCTCAATCAAAAACTATTAGATGGGTTACCCCTCTTGTATATAATTCGGAATTGTGCCTTTTGTATTCAATCCTGATACAATTTCTGTGTTTCACCGTCAATGTGAACGTCAAAGGGATACGAGTAAACCTGCAGTGATGCATCGGAATCTAATACGGCTCACCCAGGAAAGGCTCAAAGAACAAACCCTTAGAACACTTACTCCTCTTGTATATAAGTCGGCATTGTGCATTTTGTATTCAATCAAGATGCAATTTCTGGGTTTCAAAGCTAATGTGAAAGTCCAAGGGATACAGTAAACCTGCAGTGGTGCATCTGTATTTAATACTTCTCTCCCAGGACAGGCTGACAGCAGAAACTCTTAGAAGGGTTGCTCCTCTTGTATGTAAGTCGGCATTGTGCCTTTTGAGTTCAATTTCGATGCAATTTCAGTGTTCATCGTCGATGTGAACGTCCAAAGAATACAATAATAACTGCAGTGGTGCATCGGAATCTATTATTGCTCTCCCAGGAAAGGCTCAATGTACAAACTATTAGAAGAGTTACTCCTCTTGTATATAGATCGGCATTGTGTCTTTTGTTTTCAATCCTGATGCAATTTCTGTGTTTCATCGTCAATGTGAAAGTCCAAGGGATACAGTAAACTTGGAGTGGTGCATCGGAATCTAATACTGCTCTCTCATTAAAGGCTCAATCAAAACCTATTAGAAGAGTTACTCCTCATGAATGGAAGTCAGCAATGTGCCTTTTGTATACAATCCCGATGCAATTTCTGTGTTTCATAGTGAATGTGAAGATCCAAGGGATACTGTAAACCTGCAGTGGTGCTTCGGAATGTAATACTGCTCTCCTAGGAAAGGGTCAAAGTAAACTCATAGAAGAGTTACACCTCTTGACTATAAGTCGGGATTGTGCCTTTTGTTATCAATCCCGGTGCAATTTCTGTGTTTCATCGTCAATGTGAAGGTCCAAGGGATACAGTAAAGCTGCAGTGGTGCATCGGAATATAATACTGCTCTCCCAGGGAAGTCTCAAAGTACAAACTCTTAAAAGAGATACTCCTCTTCTAAATTAGCCGGCATCATGCCATTTGAATTCAATCCTGAGGCAATTTCTGTTTTTCATCTTTAATGTGAATGTCTAAGGGATACAGTAAACCTGCAGTGGTGAGTCGGAATCTAATACTGCTCTACTTGGAAAGGCTCAAAGCGCAAAATTCTTAGAAGAGTTACTCTTCTTGAAAATAAGTCTGCATTGTTACTTTTGTATTCAATCCCGTAGAAATTTCTGTGTTTCATCGTCAATGTGGATGTTCAAGGGATACAGTAAACCTGCAGTGGTTCATCGGAATTTAATACTGCTGTCCCAGGAATCCCCGAAAGCACAAACTCTCTGATGACTTACTCCTCTTGTATATACATCGTAATTGTGCCTTTTTAATTGAATCCCGATGCAATTTCTGTTTTTAATCGTCAATGTGAAGGTCCAAGGGGTACAGTAAACCTTCAGTGGTGCATCGGAATCTAATACAGCTCTCCCAGGAAACTCTCAAAGCACAAACTCTTTGGAGAGATACTCCTTTTGAATAAAAGAAGGCATTGTGCATTTTGTATTCAATATCTACGCAATTTCTGTGTTTCATCGTCAGTGTTAATGTCCAAGGGATACAGTAAACCAACAATGGTGCATCGGAATCTAATACTGCTGTCCCAGGAGAGGCTCAAGGTACAAACTTTTAGATGAGTTACTCCTCTCTTACATAAGATGGCAGTGTGCCTTTTGTTTTCATTCCCGATGCAATTTCTGTGCTTCATCGTCAATGTGAAGGTCCAAGGAATACAATAAAACTGCAGTGGTTCATCGGAATCTAATACTGCTCTACTTGGAAAGGCTAAAAGCACAAACTCTTAGAAGTGTTACTCCTCTTGTAAATAAGTCGACATAGTGCCTTTTGTATTCAATCCCGATGCAGGTTCTGGGTTTCATTGTCAATGTGAAGGTCCAAGTGATACAGTAAACCCGCAGTGGTGCATTGGAATCTAATTCTGCTGTACCAGGATAGGCTCAAAGCACAAACTATTAGAAGCGTTACTCCTCTTGTATATAAGTCGGCATTCTGCCTTTTGTATTCAATATCGATGCAATTTCTGTGATCCATCTTCAATGTAATGGTCCAAGGGATTCAGTAAACCTGCAGTGGTGCTCCGGAATCTAATACTGGTGTCCCAGGAAAGGTTAAAATCTCAAACTCCTAGAAGACTTGCTCCTCTTGTATATAAGACGGCATTGTGCCATTTGTATTCAATCCCGATGCATTTACTGTGTTGCATCGTCAATGTGAATGTTCAAAGGATACAGTAAACCTGCGGTGGTGCATCGGAGTCTAATTCTGCTCTCCCAGGAAAGGCTCAAAGCACAAAGTATTAGAAGAGTTACTCTTCTTGAATATAAGTCGGCATTGTTCCTTTTGTATTCAATACCGAAGAAATTTCTGTGTTTCATCGTCGATGTGGAGGTTCAAGGGATATAGTAAACCCGCAGTGGTGCATCGGAATTAGTACAGCTGTCACCGGAAAGGTACAAAACACAAAGTCTTAGTAGAGTTACTCCTCTTGTATAAATGTCGGCATTGTGCCTTTTGTATTCAATTCGGATGCAATATCTGTGTTTCATCGTTAATGTGAAGGTCAAACATGCAGTATACCTGCAATGGTGCATCGGAATCTAATACTGCAGTTACAGGAAAGGCTAAACTCACAAACTCTTAGAAGAGCTTTTGAATGTAAGTCGGCATTGTGCCTTTTATATACAATCTCGATGATATTTCTGTGTTTCTTCGTTAATGTGAATGTCCAAGAAATACAGTAAACCTGCATTGGTGCATCGGAGTCTAATACAGCACTCCCAGCAAAGGCTCAAGGTAAACTCGTAGAAGAATTACTCCTCTTGTATCTAAGTCGGCATTGAGTCTTTTTTATTCAATCCCGATGCAATACCAGTGTTTCATCGTCAATGTAAAGGTCCAAGGGATACAGTAAACCTGAGGTGGTGCATCGGAATCTAATACTCCTCTCCCAGGAAAAGCTCAAAGTGTAAACTCTTACAAGAGTTACTCCTCTTGTATATAAGACGGCATTGTGCGTTTTATATTCAATCCCGATGCAATTTCTGTGTTTCATAGTGAATGTGAAGGTCCAAGGGATACAGTAAAACTGCATTGGTCCTTCGGAAACTAATACAGCACTCCCAGCAAAGGCACAAGGAAAACACTTAGAAGAGATACTCCTCATGTATTTAAGACAGCATTGAGCCTTTTGTAGTCAATCCTGATGCAATTTCTGTGTTTCATCGTGAATATGTAGGTCCACGGGATACAGTAAACCCACAGTGGTGCATCGAAATATAACACTGCTCTCCCAGGAAAGGCTCAAAGTAAACTCATAGATGAGTTACTCCTCTTGTAAATAAGTCGGCATTGTGCCTTTCTTATTCAATCTCGAAGCAATATCTGTGTTTCTTCGTCTATGTAAAGGTCGAAGGGATACAGCAAACTTGCAGTGGTGCATCGGAATCTAATACTGCTGTCCCAGGAATGCCTGAAAGCACAAACTCTTAGATGACTTACTCCTCTTGGTTATAATTCGGAATTGTGCCTTTTGTATTCAATCCCGATGCAATTTCTGTGCTTAATCGTCAATGTGAAGGTCCAAGGGGTACAGTAAACCTGCAGTGGTGAATCGGAATCTCATACTGCTCTCCCAGGAAACGCTCAAAGCATAAACTCTTAGAAGAGATACTGCTCTTGTGTATAAGAAGGCATTGAGCCTTTTGTATTCAATATCGATGCAATTTCTGGGTTTCATCATCAGTGAGAATGTCCAAGGGATACAGTAAACCTACAATGGTGCATCGGAATCCAACACTGTTGTCCCAGGGAAGGCTCAAAGCACAAACTCTTGAAAGGTTTACATCTCTTGAATATAAGTCGGGATTGTGCGTTTTGTATACTACCCCTGTGCAATTTCTGTGTTTCATCGTCAGTGTGAATATTCAAAGGATACAGTAAACCTGCAGTGGTGCATCGGAATCTGATACTGCTGTCCCAGGAAAGGCTCGAAGCGCAAACTCTTAGTAGAGTTACTCCTCTTGTATAAAAGTCGGCATTGTGCCTATTGTATTCAATCCCGATGCAATTTCTGGGTTTCATCATTAATGTGAAAATCCAAGAGATACAGTATACCTGCAGTGGTGCATCGGAATCTAATACTGCAGTTACAGGAAAGGCTCAACGCACAAACTCATAGAATTGCTTTTGAATATAATACGGCATTGTGGCTTTCATATACAATCTCGATGATATTTCTGTGTTTCATCGTTAATTTGAATGTCCAAGAAATACAGTAAACCTGCATTGGTGCATCGGAGTCTAATACAGCACTCCCAGCAAAGGTTCAAGGTAAACTATTAGAAGAATTACTCCTCTTATAAATAAGTCGGCTTTGTACCTTTTCTATACAATACCGATGAAATTTCTGTATTTCATTGTAAATGTGAAGGTCTAAGGGATACAGTAAACCTGCAGTAGTGCAACGGAATCTGATACTGCTCTCCCAGGAAAGGCTCAAACACAAACTAGTAGAAGAGTTGCTCCTCTTGTATCTAAGTCGGCATTGAGTCTTTTTATTCAATCTCTGTGCAATACCAGTGTTTCATCGTCAATGTAAAGGTCCAAGGGATCCAGTAAACCTGAGGTGGTGCATCGGAATCTAATATTCTTCTCCAAGGAAAAGCTCAAAGTAGAAACTCTTACAAGAGTTACTCCTCTTGTATATAAGACGGTATTGTGCCATTTATATTCAATCCCGATGCAATTTCTGTGTTTCATCGTGAATGTGAAAGTCCGAGGGATACAGTAAAACTGCATTGGTGCTTCGGAATCTAATACAGGACTCCCAGCAAAGGCTCAAGCGTAACACTTAGAAGAGTTACTCCTCTTGTATATAAGACAGCATTGTGCCTTTGGTAGTCAATCCTGATGCAATATCAGTGTTTCATCGTGAATATGAAGGTCAACGGGATACAGTAAACCTACAGTGGTGCATCGAAATCTAATACTGCTCTTCCAGGAAAGGCTGAAAGTAAACTCATAGATGAGTTACTCCTCTTGTAAATAATCCGGCATTGTGCCTTTTTTATTCAATCTCGAAGCAATATCTGTGTTTCCGCGTCAATGTAAAGGTCCAAGGGATACAGCAAACTTGCAGTGGTGCATCGGAATGTAATACTGCTCTCCCAGGAAAGGCTCATAGCACAAACTAATAGGAGAGTTACTCCTATTGTATATAAGTCGGGATTGTGCATTTTGTATTCAATTACCATGCAATTTCTGTGCTTCAGCGTCAATGTGAAGATACAAGGAATTCAGTAAACCTGCAGTGGTGCATCGGAATCTAAAACTGCTCACCCAGGAAAGGCTCAAAGTGAACTCCTAGAAGAGTTACTCCTCTTGCCAATAAGTCGGCATTGAAGCATTTTTATTCAATCGCGACGGAATATCTGTGTTTCTTCGTCAATGTAAAAGTCGAAGGGATTCAGTAAACCTGCAGTGGTGCATCGGAATCTAATACTGCTCTCCCAGGAAAGGCTCAAAGTACAAACTCTTAGAAGAGTTACTTTTCTTGTATATAAGACGGCATTTTATCGTTTTGTATACAATCCCGATGCAATTTCTGTGTTTCATCGTCAATGTGAACGTCCAACGGATAAATTAAAAATGCAATGGTGCATCGGAATCCAATACTGCTGTCCCAGGAAAGGCTCAAAAGCACACACTCTTAGAATAATTACACCTCTTGAATATAAGTCGGGATTGTGCCATTTGTATACAATCCCGGTGCAATTTCTGTGATCCATCGTCTATGTGATGTTTCAAGGGATACAGTAAACTTGCAGTGGTACATCGGAATCTAATACTGCTGTCCCGGGAAAGGCGCAAAGCACAAACTCTTAGAAGAGTTACTTCTCTCGTACAGAAACATCATTTTGCCTTTTGTATTCAATCCCGATGCAATATCTGTGTTTCATCGTCATTGTAAAGGCCCAAGGAATACAGTAAACCTGCTGTGGTGCATCAGAATCTAATACTGCTGTCCCAAGAGAGGCTCAAGGTACAAACTCTTAGATGAGTTACTGCTCTCTTATTTAACACGGCAGTATGCCTTTTGTTTTCAATCCAGACGCAATTTCTGTGTTTCATCGTCAATGTGAAGGTAAAAGGGTTAGAATAAAAAAGAAGTGGTGCATCGGAATCTAATACTGCCCTGCCAGGAAAGGCTCTAAGAACAAACTCTTAGAACAGTTATTCCGCTTGTAAATAAGTCGACATCGTGCCTTTTGTATTCAATCCCTATGCAATTTCGTGGTTTCATTGTCAATGTGAAGGTCCAAGTGATACAGTAAACGTGCACTGCTGCATATGAATCTAATACTGCTGTCCCAGGATAGGCTCAAAGCACAAACTATTAGAAGCGTTACTCCTCTTGTATATAAGTCGGCATTATGCCTTTTGTATTCCATATCGATGCAATTTCTGTGTTCCATCGTCAATGTGAAGGTCCAAGGGATACAGTAAACCTGCAATGGTGCATCAGAATCTTTTAATGCTGTCCCAGGAAAGTCTCAAACCACAAACTCTTAGGAGAGATAAACAACTCTTGAATATATGTCAGGATTGTGCCTTTTGTATACAAAACCGGTGCAATTTCTCTGTTTCATCGTTAATGTGAAGGCCCAAGTGATACAGTAAACCCGCAGTGGTGCACTGGAATCTAATACTGCTCTCCCAGGATAGGCTCAAAGCACAAACTATTAGAAGCGTTACTCCTCTTGTATATAAGTCGGCATTGTGCTTTTTGTATTCAATATCGATGCAATTTCAGTGATCCATCGTCAATGTAATGGTCCAAGGGATTCAGTAAACCTGCAGTGGTGCTCCGGAATCTAATACTGGTGTCCCAGGAAAGGTTAAAATCTCAAACTCCTAGAAGACTTGCTCCTCTTGTATATAAGATGGCATTGTGCCATTTGTATTCAATCCCGATGCATTTACTGTGTTTCATCGTCAATGTGAAGGTTCAAAGGATACAGTAAACCTGCGGTGGTGCATCGGAGTCTAATTCTGCTCTCCCAGGAAAGGCTCAAAGCACAAAGTATTAGAAGAGTTACTCCTCTTGTAAATAAGTCGGCATTGTACATTTTGTATTCAATACCGATGAAATTTCTGTGTTTCATCGTCAATGTGAAGGTCCAAGGGATACAGTAAACCTGCAGTAGTGCAACGGAATCTAATACTGCTCTCCCAGGAAAGGCTCAAACACAAACTATTAGAAGAGTTACTCCTCTTGTATCTAAGTCGGCATTGAGTCTTTTTTATTCAATCCCGATTCAATACCAGTGTTTCATCATCAATGTAAAGGTCCAAGGGATACAGTAAACCTGAGGTGGTGCATCGGAATCTAATATTCCTCTCCCAGGAAAAGCTCAAAGTGTAAACTCTTACAAGAGTTACTCCTCTTGTATATAAGACGGCATTGTGCGTTTAATATTCAATCCCGATGCAATTTCTGTGTTTCATAGTGAATGTGAAGGTCCAAGGGATACAGTAAAACTGCATTGGTCCTTCGGAAACTAATACAGCACTCCCAGCAAAGGCACAAGGTAAACACTTAGAAGAGTTACTCCTCATGTATATAAGACAGCATTGAGCCTTTTGTAGTCAATCCTGATGCAATTTCTGTGTTTCATCGTGAATATGTAGGTCCACGGGATACAGTAAACCCACAGTGGTGCATCGAAATATAATACTGCTCTCCCAGGAAAGGCTCAAACTAAACTCATAGATGAGTTACTCCTCTTGTAAATAAGTCGGCATTGTGCCTTTCTTATTCAATCTCGAAGCAATATCTGTGTTTCTTCGTCTATGTAAAGGTCGAAGGGATACAGCAAACTTGCAGTGGTGCATCGGAATCTAATACTGCTGTCCCAGGAATGCCTGAAAGCACAAACTCTTAGATGACTTACTCCTCTTGGTTATAATTCGGAAATGTGCCTTTTGTATTCAATCCCGATGCAATTTCTGTGCTTAATCGTCAATGTGAAGGTCCAAGGGGTACAGTAAACCTGCAGTGGTGAATCGGAATCTCATACTGCTCTCCCAGGAAACGCTCAAAGCATAAAGTCTTAGAAGAGATACTCCTCTTGTATATTAGAAGGCATTGAGCCTTTTGTATTCAATATCGATGCAATTTCTGGGTTTCATCATCAGTGTGAATGTCCAAGGAATACAGTAAACCTACAATGGTGCATCGGAATCCAACACTGTTGTCCCAGGGAAGGCTCAAAGCACAAACTCTTGAAAGGTTTACATCTCTTGAATATAAGTCGGGATTGTGCGTTTTGTATACTACCCCTGTGCAATTTCTGTGTTTCATCGTCAGTGTGAATATTCAAAGGATACAGTAAACCTGCAGTGGTGCATCGGAATCTGATACTGCTGTCCCAGGAAAGTCTCAAACACAAACTAGTAGAAGATTTGCTCCTCTTGTATCTAAGTCGGCATTGAGTCTTTTTATTCAATCTCTATGCAATACCAGTGTTTCATCGTCAATGTAAAGGTCCAAGGGATCCAGTAAACCTGAGGTGGTGCATCGGAATCTAATATTCTTCTCCAAGGAAAAGCTCAAAGTAGAAACTCTTACAAGAGTTACTCCTCTTGTATATAAGACGGTATTGTGCCATTTATATTCTATCCCAATGCAATTTCTGTGTTTCATAGTGAATGTGAAGGTCCAAGGGATACAGTAAAACTGCATTGGTCCTTCGGAAACTAATACAGCACTCCCAGCAAAGGCACTAGGAAAACACTTAGATGAGATACTCCTCATGTATTTAAGACAGCATTGAGCCTTTTGTAGTCAATCCTGATGCAATTTCTGTGTTTCATCGTGAATATGTAGGTCCACGGGATACAGTAAACCCACAGTGGTGCATCGAAATATAACACTGCTCTCCCAGGAAAGGCTCAAAGTAAACTCATAGATGAGTTACTCCTCTTGTAAATAAGTCGGCATTGTGCCTTTCTTATTCAATCTCGAAGCAATATCTGTGTTTCTTCGTCTATGTAAAGGTCGAAGGGATACAGCAAACTTGCAGTGGTGCATCGGAATCTAATACTGCTGTCCCAGGAATGCCTGAAAGCACAAACTCTTAGATGACTTACTCCTCTTGGTTATAATTCGGAATTGTGCCTTTTGTATTCAATCCCGATGCAATTTCTGTGCTTAATCGTCAATGTGACGGTCCAAGGGGTACAGTAAACCTGCAGTGGTGAATCGGAATCTCATACTGCTCTCCCAGGAAACGCTCAAAGCATAAACTCTTAGAAGAGATACTGCTCTTGTGTATAAGAAGGCATTGAGCCTTTTGTATTCAATATCGATGCAATTTCTGGGTTTCATCATCAGTGAGAATGTCCAAGGGATACAGTAAACCTACAATGGTGCATCGGAATCCAACACTGTTGTCCCAGGGAAGGCTCAAAGCACAAACTCTTGAAAGGTTTACATCTCTTGAATATAAGTCGGGATTGTGCGTTTTGTATACTACCCCTGTGCAATTTCTGTGTTTCATCGTCAGTGTGAATATTCAAAGGATACAGTAAACCTGCAGTGGTGCATCGGAATCTGATACTGCTGTCCCAGGAAAGGCTCGAAGCGCAAACTCTTAGTAGAGTTACTCCTCTTGTATAAAAGTCGGCATTGTGCCTATTGTATTCAATCCCGATGCAATTTCTGGGTTTCATCATTAATGTGAAAGTCCAAGAGATACAGTATACTTGCAGTGGTGCATCGGAATCTAATACTGCAGTTACAGGAAAGGCTCAACGCACAAACTCATAGAATTGCTTTTGAATATAATACGGCATTGTGGCTTTCATATACAATCTCGATGATATTTCTGTGTTTCATCGTTAATTTGAATGTCCAAGAAATACAGTAAACCTGCATTGGTGCATCGGAGTCTAATACAGCACTCCCAGCAATGGCTCAAGGTAAACTATTAGAAGAATTACTCCTCTTATAAATAAGTCGGCTTTGTACCTTTTCTATTCAATACCGATGAAATTTCTGTGTTTCATTGTAAATGTGAAGGTCTAAGGGATACAGTAAACCTGCAGTAGTGCAACGGAATCTGATACTGCTCTCCCAGGAAAGGCTCAAACACAAACTAGTAGAAGAGTTGCTCCTCTTGTATCTAAGTCGGCATTGAGTCTTTTTATTCAATCTCTATGCAATACCAGTGTTTCATCGTCAATGTAAAGGTCCAAGGGATCCAGTAAACCTGAGGTGGTGCATCGGAATCTAATATTCTTCTCCAAGGAAAAGCTCAAAGTAGAAACTCTTACAAGAGTTACTCCTCTTGTATATAAGACGGTATTGTGCCATTTATATTCTATCCCAATGCAATTTCTGTTTTTCATCGTGAATGTGAAAGTCCGAGGGATACAGTAAAACTGCATTGGTGCTTCGGAATCTAATACAGGACTCCCAGCAAAGGCTCAAGGGTAACACTTAGAAGAGTTACTCCTCTTGTATATAAGACAGCATTGTGCCTTTGGTAGTCAATCCTGATGCAATATCAGTGTTTCATCGTGAATATGAAGGTCCACGGGATACAGTAAACCTACAGTGGTGCATCGAAATCTAATACTGCTCTTCCAGGAAAGGCTGAAAGTAAACTCATAGATGAGTTACTCCTCTTGTAAATAATCCGGCATTGTGCCTTTTTTATTCAATTTCGAAGCAATATCTGTGTTTCCACGTCAATGTAAAGGTCCAAGGGATACAGCAAACTTGCAGTGGTGCATCGGAATCTAATACTGATGTCCCAGGAAAGGCTCGAAGCACAAAATCGTAGAAGAGTTAGTCCTCCTGTAAATAGGTCGGCATTGAGCATTTGCTATTCAATCCTGAAGCAATTTCTGTCTTTCATCGTCAATGTGAAGGTCCAAGGGATACAGTAATCCTGTAGTGGTGCATCGGAATCTAATACTGCTCTCCCAGGAAAGGCTCATAGCACAAACTAATAGGAGAGTTACTCCTATTGTATATAAGTCGGGATTGTGCATTTTGTATTCAATTACCATGCAATTTCTGTGCTTCAGCGTCAGTGTGAAGATACAAGGAATTCAGTAAACCTCCAGTGGTGCATCGGAATCTAATACTGCTCTCCCAGGAAAGGCTCAAAGTGAACTCCTAGAAGAGTTACTCCTCTTGTAAATAAATCGGCATTGTAGCATTTTTATTCAATCGCGACAGAATATCTGTGTTTCTTCGTCAATGTAAGAGTCGAAGGGATTCAGTAAACCTGCAGTGGTGCATCGGAATCTAATAATGCTCTCCCAGGAAAGGCTCAAAGTACAAACTCTTAGAAGAGTTACTTTTCTTGTATATAAGACGGCATTTTATCGTTTTGTATACAATACCGATGCAATTTCTGTGTTTCATCGTCAATGTGAACGTCCAACAGATAAATTAAAAATGCAATGGTGCATCGGAATCCAATACTGCTGTCCCAGGAAAGGCTCAAAAGCACACACTCTTACAAGAATTACACCTCTTGAATATAAGTCGGGATTGTGCCATTTGTATACAATCCCAGTGCAATTTCCGTGATCCATCGTCTATGTGATGTTTCAAGGGATACAGTAAACTTGCAGTGGTACATCGGAATCTAATACTGCTGTCTCGGGAAAGGCGCAAAGCACAAACTCTTAGAAGAGTTACTTCTCTCGTACAGAAACATCATTGTGCCTTTTGTATTCAATCCCGATGCAATATCTGTGATTCATCGTCATTGTAGAGGCCCAAGGAATGCAGTAAACCTGCTGTGGTGCATCAGAATCTAATACTGCTGTCCCAAGAGAGGCTCAAGGTACAAACTCTTAGATGAGTTACTGCTCTCTTATTTAACACGGCAGTATGCCTTTTGTTTTCAATCCAGATGCAATTTCTGTGTTTCATCGTCAATGTGAAGTTAAAAGGGTTAGAATAAAAAAGAAGTGGTGCATCGGAATCTAATACTGCCCTGCCAGGAAAGGCTCTAAGAACAAACTCTTAGAACAGTTATTCCGCTTGTAAATAAGTCGACATCGTGCCTTTTGTATTCAATCCCTATGCAATTTCGTGGTTTCATTGTCAATGTGACGGTCCAAGTGATACAGTAAACGTGCACTGCTGCATATGAATCTAATACTGCTGTCCCAGGATAGGCTCAAAGCACAAACTATTAGAAGCGTTACTCCTCTTGTATATAAGTCGGCATTGTGCCTTTTGTGTTCCATATCGATGCAATTTCTGTGTTCCATCGTCAATGTGAAGGTCCAAGGGATACAGTAAACCTGCAATGGTGCATCAGAATCTTTTAATGCTGTCCCAGGAAAGTCTCAAACCACAAACTCTTAGGAGAGATAAACACCTCTTGAATATATGTCAGGATTGTGCCTTTTGTATACAAAACCGGTGCAATTTCTCTGTTTCATCGTCAATGTGAAGGTTCAAGGGATACAGTAAACCTGCAGTGGTGCATTGGAATCTGATACTGCTCTCCCAGGAAAGGCTCAAAGCACAAAATCTTGGTAGGGTTACTCCACTTGTTTATAAGTAGGCATTGTGCATTTTGTATTCAATCCCGATGCAGTTGCTGTGTTTCATTGTTAATTTGAAGGTTCAAGGGATACAGTAAACCAGCAGTGATGCATCGGAATCTGATACTGCTCTCCCAGGAAAGGCTCAAAGAAAACTCCTAGACGAGTAGCTCCTCTTGTAAATAAGTCGGCATTGAAGCATTTTTATTCAATCGCGGCGGAATATCTGTGTTTCTTCGTCAATGCAAAAGTCGAAGGGATTCAGTAAACCTGCAGTAGTGCATCGGAATCTAATACTGCTCTCCCAGGAAAGGCTCAAAGCACAAACTAATAGGAGAGTTACTCCTATTGTATATATGACGGCATTGTGGTTTTGTGTTCAATCCCGATGCAATTTCTGGGTTTCATTGTCAATGTGAATGTCCAAGGGAAACAGTAAACCTACGGTGGTGCATCGGATTCTAATACTGCTCTTCCATGAAAGGCTCAAAGTAAACTCTTCGAAGAGTTACTCCTCTTGTAAATAAGTCGGCATTGAGCGTTTTTTATTCAATCCCGATGCAATATCTGTGTTTCATCGTCAATGTAAAAGTATAAGGGATTCAGTAAACTGCAGTCGTGCATCGGAATCTAATATTGCTTTCCCAGGAAAGGCACAAAGTACAAACTCTCAGAAGAGTTACTCCTCTTGTATATAAGAAGGAATTGTGCCTTTTGTATTTAATCCCGATGCAATTTCTGTGTTTCATCGTCAATATGACGGTGCAAGGGATATGGTAATTCTGCAGTGGTGCATTGGAATCTAATACTTCTCTCCCAGGAAAGGCTAAAAGCACAAACTCATAGAAGAGTTACTCCACTTGTGAATTAGTCGATATTGTGCCTTTTGTATTCTATCCTGATGCAATTCCTGTGTTTCATCGCCAATGTGAAGGTCCAAGGGATAAATTAAACCTGTAATGGTGCATCGGAATCCCATACTGCTGTCCCAGGAAAGGTTCAAAGCACAAACTCTTAGAAGAATTACACCTCTTGAATATAAGTCGGGATTGTGCCATTTGTATACAATCCCGTTCCAATTTCTGTGTTCCATCGTCTATGTGATGGTCCAAGGGATTCCGTAAACTTGCAGTGGTGCATCGGAATCTAATACTGCTGTCCCAGGAAAGGCTCAAAACACAAACTCTTAGAAGAGTTACTTCTCTCGTATATGAATCGGCATTGTGCCATTTGTATTCAATCCCGATGCAATATCTGTGTTTCATCGTGAATGTAAAGGCCCAAGGAATATAGAAAACCTGCAGTGGTGTATCAGAATCTAATACTGCTGTCCCAGGAAAGGCTCTAGGTACAAACCCTTAGATGAGTTACTCCTCTCTTATATAAGACGGCAGTGTGCCTTTTGTTTTCAATCCCGGTGCAACTTCTGTGTTTCATCGTCAATGTGAAGGTCCAAGGGATACAATATAACTGCAGTGGTGCATCGGAATCTAATACTGCCCTACCAGGAATGGCTAAAAGCACAAACTCTTAGTAGAGTTACTCCGCTTGTAAATAAGTCGACATCGTGCCTTTTCTATTCAATCCCGATGCAATTTCTGGGTTTCATTGTCAATGTGAAGGTCCAAGTGATACAGTAAACCTGCAGTGGTGCATCGGAATCTAAAACTGCTCTCGCAGGATAGGCTCAAAGCACAAATTATTAGAAGCGTTACTCCTCTTTTATATAAGTCTGCATGGTGCCTTTTGTATTCAATATCGATGCAATTTCTGTTTTCCATCGTCAATGTGAAGGTCCAAGGGATACAGTAAATCTGCCAGTGGTGCATCGAAATCCAACACTGCTGTCCCAGGAAAGGCTGAATGCACAAACTGTTAGAAGTGTTACTCCTGTTGTGTATAAGTCTGCATTGTAACTTTTGTATTCATTTCCGATGCGATTTCTGTGTTGTTGTTGTTGTGGTCTTCAGTCCTGAGACTGGGTTGATGCAGCTCTCCATGCTACTCTATCCTGTGCAAGCTTCTTTATCTCCCAGTATCTACTGCAACCTACATCCTACTGAATCAGCTTAGTGTATTGATCTCTTGGTCTCCCTCTACGATTTTTACCCTCCACACTGCCCTCCAATGCTAAATTTGTGATCCCTTGATGCCTCAAACATGTCCTACCAACCGATCCCTTCTTCTAGTCACGTTGTGCCACAAACTTCTCTTCTCCACAATCCTATTCAATACCTCCTTATTAGTTACGTGATCTACCCACCTTATCTTCAGCATTCTTCTGTAGCACCACATTTCGAAAACTTCTATTCTCTTCTTGTCCAAACTGGTTATCGTCCATGTTTCACCTCCATACATGGCTACACTCCATACAAATACTTTCAGAAACGACTTCCTGACACTTAAATCTATACTCGATGTTAACAAATTTCTCTTCTTCAGAAACGATTTCCTTGCCCTTGCCAGTCTACATTTTATATCCTCTGTACTTCGAAAATCATCAGTTTTTTTACTCCCTAAATAGCAAAATTCCTTTACTACTTTGAGTGGCTCATTTCCTAATCTAATCCCCTCAGCATCACCCGATTTAATTTGACTACATTCCATTATCCTCGTTTTGCTTTTGTTAATGTTCATCTTATATCCTCCTTTCAAGACACTGTCCATTCCGTTCAACTGCTCTTCCAAGTCCTTTGCTGTCTCTGACAGAATTACAATGTCATCGGCGAACCTCAAAATTTTTACTTCTTCTCCATGAATTTTAATACCTACTCCGAATTTTTCTTTTGTTTCCTTTACTGCTTGCTCAATATACGGATTGAATAACATCGGGGAGAGACTACAACCCTGTCTCACTCCTTTCCCAACCACTGCTTCCCTTTCATGCCCCTTGTCTCTTATAACTGCCATCTGGTTTCCGTACAAATTGTAAATAGCCTTTCGCTCCCTGTATTTGACCCCTGCCACCTTCAGAATTTGAAAGAGAGTATTCCAGTTAACGTTGTCAAAAGGTTTCTCTAAGTCTACAAATGCTAGAAACGTAGGTTTGCCTTTTCTTAATCTTTCTTCTAAGATAAGTCGTAAGGTTACTATTGCCTCACGTGTTTCAACATTTCTACGGAATCCAAACTGATCTTCCCTGAGGTCCGCTTCTACCAGTTTTTCCATTCGTCTGTAAATAATTCACGTTAGTATATTGCAGCTGTGATTTATTAAACTGATAGTTCGGTAATTTTCACATCTGTCAACACCTGCTTTCTTTGGGATTGGAATTATTATATTCTTCTTGAAGTCTGTGGGTATTTCGCCTGTCTCATACATCTTGCTCACCAGATGGTAGAGTTTTGTCATGACTGGCTCTCCCAAGGCCATCAGTAGTTCTAATGGAATGTTGTCTACTCCCGGGGCCTTGTTTCGACTCAGGCCTTTCAGTGCTTTGTCAAACTCTTCACACAGTATCTTATCTCTCATTTCATCATCATCTACATCCTCATCCAATTCCATAATATTGTCTTAAAGTACATCGCCCTTGTATAAACCCTCTATATACTCCTTCCACCGTTCTGCCTTCCCTTCTGTGCTTAGAACTGGGGTTACATCTGAGCTCTTGATATTCATACAAGTGGTTCTCTTCTCTCCAAAGGTCTCTTTCATTTAACTGTAGGCAGTATCTATCTTACCCCTAGTGAGACAAGCCTCTACATCCTTACATTTGTCCCCTAGCCATACCAGCTTAGCCATTTTGCACTTCCTGTCGAACTCATTTTCGAGACGTTTGTATTCCTTTTTGCCTGCTTCATTTACTGCATTTCAGCGTTAATTTGAAGGTCCAAGCGATACAGTACACCCGCAGTGGTGCATCGGAATCTAATACTGCTCTCCCAGGAAAGGCTGATAGCACAAACTCTTCGAAGAGTTACTACTCTTGTATATAAGACAGCATTGTGAGTTTTGTATTCAATCCCGATGCAATTTATCTGTTTCATCGTCAATGTGAAGGTCCAAGGGATACAGTAAACCTGTAATGGGGCATCGGAATCCAATACTACTGTCCCAGGGAAGGCTCAAAGCACAAACTCTTAGAAGAGATGTACACCTCTTCAATATAAGTCGTGATTGTGCATTTTATATACAATCGCGGTGCAATTTATGTGTTTCATCGTCAGTGTGAAAGTTCAAGGGATACAGTAAACCTGCAGTGGTGCATCGGAATCTAATACTGCTCCCCTGAAAAGGCCAAAAGCACAAACTCGTAGAACAGTTACTCCGCTTGTAAATAAGTCGACATTGTGCCTTTTGTATTCAACCCCTTTACAATTTCTGTGTTTCATCGTCAATGTGAAGCTGCAAGGGATACAGTAAACCTACAGTGGTGCATTGAAATCTAACATTGCTGTCCCAGGAAAGGCTCAATGCACAAACTCTTAGAAGAGTTACTCCTCTTGTATATAAGACTGCATTGTGCCTTTTGTATTCATTTCCGATGCAATTTCTGTGTTTCATCGTTAATTTGAAGGTCCAAGCGATACAGTAAATCTGCAGTGGTGCATCGAAATCCAATACTGCTCTCTCAGGAAAGGCTGATAGCACAATCACTTCGCAGAGTTACTCCTCTTGTATATAAGACAGCATTGTGCCTTTTGTATTCAATCCCGATTTATTTCTGTGTTTCATCGTCAATGTGAATGTACAAGGGATACAGTACACCTGTAATGGTGCATCAGAATCCAATACTGCTGTCCCAAGGAAGGCTCAAAGGACAAGCTCTTAGAAGTGTAACACCTCTTGAATATAAGTCAGGATTGTGCATTTTGTATACAATCCCAGTTCAATTTTTGTGTTTCATCGTCAGTGTGAAGGTTCAAGGGATGCAGTAAACCTGCAGTGGTGCATCGGAATCTAATACTGCTCTCCCAGGATAGACTGATTGACAAACTCTTAGAACAGTTACTCCTCTTGCATACAAGACAGCATTGTGCTTTTTGTATTCAATGCCGGTGCAATTTCTGTGTTTCATCGTCAATGTGAAGGTCCAAGGGATACAGTAAACCTGCAGTGGTACATCGGAATCTAATACTGCTCTCCCAGGTCAGACTGATTGCACAAACTCTTAGAAGAGTTACGCCTCTTGTATATAAGGCAGCATTGTGCCTTCTGTATTGAATCCCGGCGCAATATCTGTGTTTCATTGTCAATGAGAAGGTCCAAGGGATACGGTAAACCTACAGTGGTGCAGCGGCATCTAATACTGCTCTCCGAGGAAAGGCTCAAAGTAAACTCTTAGAAGAGTGACCCCTCTTGTAAAGAAGTCGGCATTGGGCCTTTTTTATTCGATTTCGATGCAATTTCTATGTTTCATCGTCAATGTGAAGGTCCAAGGGATACAGTAATAGTGCAATGGTGCATCGGAATCTAATACTGCTGCCTTAGGAAAGGCTCAAAGCAATAACTCTAAGAAGAGTTATTCCTTTTGTTTAATAGTCGGCATAGAGCCTTTTGTATCAAATCCCGATGCATTGTCTGTGTTTCATCTCAATGTGAACGTCTAAGGGATACCGTAAGCCTGCAGTGGTGCATCGGAATCTAATACTGCTCTCCCAGGAAAGACTGATAGCACAAACTCTTAGGAGAGTTACTCCGCTTGTAAATAAGTCGACATTGTGCCTTTTGTATTCAAACCCGATCCGATTTCTGTGTTTCATCGTCAATGTGAAGGTCCAAGGCATACAGTAAACCTGCAATGGTGCATCGGAAGCTAATACCGCTCTCCCAAGAAAGGCTGATAGCACAAACTCTTCGAAGAGTTACTCCTCCTGTATATAGGACAGCATTGTGCGTTTTGCATGCAATCCCGGTGCAAATTCTTTGTTTCATCGGCAATGTGAAGGTTTAAGGGTTACAGTAAACCTGCAGTGGTGCAATGGAATCTAATACTGCTGTCCCAGGAAAGGCTGTTGCAAAAACTCTTAGAAGAGTTACTCCTCTTGTATGTAAGACAGCATTGTGCCTTTTGTATTCAATCTCGATGCGATTTCTGTGTTTCATCGTCAATGTAAAAGTCCAAGGGATACAATAAACATGCAGTGGTGCATCGGAATCTAATACTGCTCTCCCAGGAAAGGCTCAAAGTACGCTCTTAGAAGAGTTGATCCTCTTGTAAATAAGTTGGCATTAAGCATTTTTTATTCAATCCCGATGCAATATCTGTGTTTCATCGTCAATGTAAAGGTCCAAGGGATAGAGTAAACCTGCAGTGGTGCATCGGAATCTAATACTGCTCTCCCAGGGAAGGCTCAAAGTACAAGCTTTTAGAAGAGTTACTCCTCTTGTATATAAGACTTCGTTGTGCCATTTGTATTCTGTCCCGATGCAATATCTGTGTTTCATCGTCAATGTAAAGGTCCAAGGGATATAGTAAACCTGCAACGGTGCATCGGAATCTAATACTGCTCTCCCAGGAAAGGCTCATAGCAGAAAGTATTAGAAAAGTTATTCCTCTTGTATATAAGTCGGGATTGTACCTTTCGTATTCATTACCATGCTGTTTCAGTATTTCATCGTCAATGTGAAGGTCCAAGGGGTACAGTAAACATGCAGTGATGCGTCGGAATCTAATACTGCTCCCCCCGGAAAGGCTCAAAGTACAAGCTCTTAGAAGAGTTACTCCTCTTGTATATAAGACGGCATTGTGCCTTTTGTATTCTATCCCGATGCAATATCTGTGTTTCATCGTCAATGTAAAGGTCCAAGGGATGCAGTGAACCTGCAACCGTGCATCGGAATCTAATACTGCTCTCCCAGGAAAGGCTCATAGCAGAATGTATTAGAAAAGTTATTCCTCTTGTATGTATGTCGGGATTGTGCATTTTGTATTCATTACCGATGCTATTTCAGTATTTCATCGTCAATGTGAAGGTCCAAGGGATACAGTAAAAGTACAGTGGTGCATCGGAATCGAATACTGCACTCCCAGGAAAGGCTCAAAGCAGAAAGCATTAGAAAAGTTATTCCTCTTGTATATAAGTCGGAATTGTGCCTTTTGTATTCATTACCGATGCAATTTGTGTGTTTCATCGTTAATTTGAAGGTCCAAGGGATACAGTAAACCTGCAGTGGTGCATCGGAATCAAATACTGCTCTCCCAGGAAAGGCCATTGCACAAACTCTTAGAAGATTTACTCGTCTTGTATATAAGAGAGCATTTTGCCTTTTGTATTTAATCCCGATGCAGTTTCTGTGTTTCATCGTCAATGTGAAGTTCCAAGGGATACAGTAAACCAGCAGTGGTGCATCGGATTCTCATACTGTTCACCCAGGAAAGGCTCAAAGTAAGCACTTAGAAGAATTAATCCTCTAGTAAATAAGTTGGCATTGAACCTTTTTTTTCCATCCCGATGCAATATCAGTGTTTCATCGTCAAAGTAAAGGTCCAAGGGATAGAGTAAACCTGCGGTGGTGCATCGGAATCTAATAGTGCTCTCCCAGGAAAGGCTCAAAGTACAAGCTCTTAGAAGAGTTACTCCTCTTGTGTATAAGACGGCATTGTGCCTTTTGCTTCTATCCCGATGCAATATCTGTGTTTCATCGTCAATGTAAAGGTCCAAGGGATACAGTAAACCTGCAATGATGCATCGGAATCTAATACTGCTCTCCCGGGAAAGGCTGAAAACAGAAAGTATTAGAAAATATTCCTCTTGTATATAAGTCGGGATTGTGCCTTTTGTATTCATTACCGATGCAATTTCTGTGTTTCATCGTTAATTTGACGGTCCAAGGGTACAGTAAACCTGCAGTGGTGCATCGGAATCAAATACTGCTCTCCCAGGAAAGGCTCTTGCACAAACTCTTAGAAGAGTTACTCGTCTTGTATATAAGACAGCATTGTGCCGTTTGTATTCAATCCCAATGCAATTTCTATGTTTCATCGTCAATGTGAATGTCCAAGGGATACAGTAAACCTGCAGTGGTGCATCGGAATCTAATACTGCTCTCCCAGGAATGGCTCAAGGCTCAAACTCTTAGAGCAGATACTCCTCTTGTATTTAAGCCGACATTGTGAAATTTATATTCAATCCCGATGCTATTTCTGTATTTCATCGTCAATGTGAAGGTCCAAGGGATACAGTAAACATGTAGTGGTGCATCGGAAGCTACTACTGCTCTCCCAGGAAAGGCTCAAAGCCAAGCTCTTAGAGTAGATACTCCACATCTATTGAAGCCGACATTGTGCCACTTGTATTCAATCCTGATGCTATATCGGTGTTTCATCGTCAATGTGAAGGTCCAAGCGATACAGTAAATCTGCAGTGGTGCATCGGAATCCAATACTGCTCTCTCAGGAAAGGCTGATAGCACAATCACTTCGCAGAGTTACTCCTCTTGTATATAAGACAGCACTGTGCCTTTTGTATTCAATCCCGATTTAGTTCTGTGTTTCATCGTCAATGTGAAGGTCCAAGGGATACAGTACACCTGTAATGGTGCATCAGAATCCAATACTGCTGACCCAAGGAAGGCTCAAAGGACAAACTCTTAGAAGTGTAACACCTCTTGAAAATAAGTCAGGATTGTGCATTTTGTATACAATCCCAGTTCAATTTTTGTGTTTCATCGTCAATGTGAAGGTTCAAGGGATGCAGTAAACCTGCAGTGGTGCATTGGAATCTAATACTGCTGTCACAGGAAAGACTGCAAGCACAAAGTCTTAAAGGAGTTACTCGTCTAGTATATATGTCGGCATTGTGCCTTTTGTATTCAATCCAGATGCAATTGATGTGCTTCATTGTTAATTTGAGGGTCCAAGGAATACAGTAAACCTGCAGTGGTGCATCGGAATGTAATACTGTTGTCCCAGGATAGACTGATTGCACAAACTCTTAGAACAGTTACTCCGCTTGTATATAAGGCAGCATTGTGCCTTCTGTATTGAATCCCGATGGAATATCTGTGTTTCATTGTCAATGAGAAGGTCAAAG
The DNA here is from genome assembly GCF_023864345.2 of Schistocerca serialis cubense. Classification (NCBI taxonomy): domain Eukaryota; kingdom Metazoa; phylum Arthropoda; class Insecta; order Orthoptera; family Acrididae; genus Schistocerca; species Schistocerca serialis. The sequence continues at coordinate 106,618,354 of NC_064648.1, forward strand.
GGATACGGTAATAGTGCAATGGTGCATCGGAATCTAATACTGCTGTCTTAGGAAAGGCTCAAAGCATTAACGCTAGGAAGAGTTATTCCTTTTGTTTAATAGTCGGCATAGTGCCTTTTGTATCAAATCCCAATGCATTGTCTGTGTTTCATCTCAATGTGAACGTCCAAGGGATACAGTAAGCCTGCAGTGGTGCATCGGAATCTAATACTGCTCTCCCAGGAGAGACTGATAGCACAAACTCTTAGGAGAGTTACTCCTCCTGTATATAGGACAGCATTGTGCCTTTTGCATGCAATCCCGGTGCAAATTCTTTGTTTCTTCGGCAATGTGAAGGTTTAAGGGTTACAGTAAACCTGCAGTGGTGCAATGGAATCTAATACTGCTGTCCCAGGAAAGGCTCAAAGCACAAACTCTTAGATGGGTTACTCCTCTTGTATATAAGTCGGCATTGTGCCCTTTGTGTTCAGTCCCAATGCAATTGCTTTGTTTCATCGTTAATTTGAAGGTGCATGGGATACAGTAAACCTGCAGGGGCGCATCGGAATCTAATACTGCTCTCCCAGGTCAGACTGATTGCACAAACTCTTAGAAGAGTTACGCCTCTTGTATATAAGGCAGCATTGTGCCTTCTGTATTGAATCCCGGTGCAATATCTGTGTTTCATTGTCAATGAGAAGGTCCAAGGGATACGGTAAACCTACAGTGGTGCAGCGGCATCTAATACTGCTCTCCGAGGAAAGGCTCAAAGTAAACTCTTAGAAGAGTGACTCCTCGTGTAAAGAAGTCGGCATTGGGCCTTTTTTATTCGATTTCGATGCAATTTCTATGTTTCATCGTCAATGTGAAGGTCCAAGGGATACAGTAATAGTGCAATGGTGCATCGGAATCTAATACTGCTGTCTTAGGAAAGGCTCAAAGCAATAACTCTAAGAAGAGTTATTCCTTTTGTTTAATAGTCGGCATAGAGCCTTTTGTATCAAATCCCGATGCATTGTCTGTGTTTCATCTCAATGTGAACGTCTAAGGGATACCGTAAGCCTGCAGTGGTGCATCGGAATCTAATACTGCTCTCCCAGGAAAGACTGATAGCACAAACTCTTAGGAGAGTTACTCCGCTTGTAAATAAGTCGACATTGTGCCTTTTGTATTCAAACCCGATCCGATTTCTGTGTTTCATCGTCAATGTGAAGGTCCAAGTCATACAGTAAACCTGCAATGGTGCATCGGAAGCTAATACCGCTCTCCCAAGAAAGGCTGATAGCACAAACTCTTCGAAGAGTTACTCCTCCTGTATATAGGACAGCATTCTGCGTTTTGCATGCAATCCCGGTGCAAATTCTTTGTTTCATCGGCAATGTGAAGGTTTAAGGGTTACAGTAAACCTGCAGTGGTGCAATGGAATCTAATACTGCTGTCCCAGGAAAGGCTCAAAGCACAAACTCTTAGATGGGTTACTCCTCTTGTATATAAGTCGGCATTGTGCCTTTTGTGTTCAGTCCCAATGCAATTGCTTTGTTTCATCGTTAATTTGAAGCTGCAAGGGATACAGTAAACCTGCAGGGGCGCATCGGGATCTAATACTGCTCTAACAGGGTAGGCTCAAACTAAACTCTGAGAATAGTTACTCCTCTTCTAATAAGTAAGCATTGTGACTTTTGTATTCAATCCCGATGCAATTTATGTGCTTCATCTTCAATGTGAAGGTCCAAGGGATACTGTAAACCTACAGTGGAACATCGGAATCTAATACTGGTCTTCAAGGAAAGGTAAAAGCGCAAACTCTTAGAAGACCTACTCTGCTTGTAAATAAGTCGACATTGTGCCTTTTGTATTGAATCCCGATGCAATTTCTGTGTTTCATCGTCAAGGTGAAGATCCAAGGGATACAGTAAACCTGCAGTGGTGCATCGGAATCTAATACTGCTGTCCCAGGAAAAGCTCAAATCACAAACTCTTACAAGAGCTAACTCCTCTTGTACTGAAGTCGACATTGTGCCTTTTGTATTCAACCCCGATGCTATTTCTGTGTTTCATCGTCAATGTGAAGGTCCGACGGATACAGTGAACCTACAGTGGTGCATCGGAATCGAATACTGGTCTCCCAGGATATGCTCAGAGTAAACTCTTAGATCAGTTACTCCTCTTGTAAATAAGTCGGCATTGGGCCTTTTTTACTCACTCCCGATGCAATATCTGTGTTTCATCGCCAATATGAAGGTCCAAGGGATAGAGTAGATCTGCGGTGGTGCATCGGAATCTACTACTGCTCTCCCAGGAAAGACTGATTGCACATACTCTTAGAAATGTTACTCCTCTTGTATATAAGATGGCATTGTGCCTTCTGTATTCAATCCCGGTGCAATTTCTTTGTTTCATCGTCAATGTGAAGGTCCAAGGATACAGTAAACCTGCAGTCGTCAGTGGGCTTCTAATACTGCTCTCCCAGGAAAGGCTGTTGCACAAACTCTTAGAAGAGTTACTCCTCTTGTATGTAAGACAGCATTGTGCCTTTTGTATTCAATCTCGATGCGGTTTCTGTGTTTCATCGTCAATGTAAAAGTCCAAGGGATACAATAAACATGCAGTGGTGCATCGGAATCTAATACTGCTCTCCCAGGAAAGGCTCAAAGTACGCTCTTAGAAGAGTTGATCCTCTTGTAAATAAGTTGGCATTAAGCATTTTTTATTCAATCCCGATGCAATGTCTGTGTTTCATCGTCAATGTAAAGGTGCAAGGGATAGAGTAAACCTGCAGTGGTGCATCTGAATCTAATACTGCTCTCCCAGGGAAGGCTCAAAGTACAAGCTTTTAGAAGAGTTACTCCTCTTGTATATAAGACTTCGTTGTGCCATTTGTATTCTGTCCCGATGCAATATCTGTGTTTCATCGTCAATGTAAAGGTCCAAGGGATACAGTAAACCTGCAACGGTGCATCGGAATCTAATACTGCTCTCCCAGGAATGGCTCATAGCAGAAAGTATTAGAAAAGTTATTCCTCTTGTATATAAGTCGGGATTGTACCTTTCGTATTCATTACCATGCTGTTTCAGTATTTCATCGTCAATGTAAAGGTCCAAGGGGTACAGTAAACATGCAGTGATGCGTCGGAATCTAATACTGCTCCCCCCGGAAAGGCTCAAAGTACAAGCTCTTAGAAGAGTTACTCCGCTTGTATATAAGACGGCATTGTGCCTTTTGTATTCTATCCCGATGCAATATCTGTGTTTCATCGTCAATGTAAAGGTCCAAGGGATGCAGTGAACCTGCAACCGTGCATCGGAATCTAATACTGCTCTCCCAGGAAAGGCTCATAGCAGAATGTATTAGAAAAGTTATTCCTCTTGTATGTATGTCGGGATTGTGCATTTTGTATTCATTACCGATGCTATTTCAGTATTTCATCGTCAATGTGAAGGTCCAAGGGATACAGTAAAAGTACAGTGGTGCATCGGAATCGAATACTGCACTCCCAGGAAAGGCTCAAAGCAGAAAGAAAAGTTATTCCTCTTGTATATAAGTCGGAATTGTGCCTTTTGTATTCATTACCGATGCAATTTGTGTGTTTCATCGTTAATTTGAAGGTCCAAGGGATACAGTAAACCTGCAGTGGTGCATCGGAATCAAATACTGCTCTCCCAGGAAAGGCCATTGCACAAACTCTTAGAAGATTTACTCGTCTTGTATATAAGAGAGCATTTTGCCTTTTGTATTTAATCCCGATGCAGTTTCTGTGTTTCATCGTCAATGTGAAGTTCCAAGGGATACAGTAAACCTGCAGTGGTGCATCGGATTCTCATACTGTTCACCCAGGATAGGCTCAAAGTAAGCACTTAGAAGAATTAATCCTCTAGTAAATAAGTTGGCATTGAACCTTTTTTTTCCATCCCGATGCAATATCAGTGTTTCATCGTCAAAGTAAAGGTCCAAGGGATAGAGTAAACCTGCGGTGGTGCATCGGAATCTAATAGTGCTCTCCCAGGAAAGGCTCAAAGTACAAGCTCTTAGAAGAGTTACTCCTCTTGTGTATAAGACGGCATTGTGCCTTTTGCTTCTATCCCGATGCAATATCTGTGTTTCATCGTCAATGTAAAGGTCCAAGGGATACAGTAAACCTGCAATGGTGCATCGGAATCTAATACTGCTCTCCCGGGAAAGGCTGAAAACAGAAAGTATTAGAAAATATTCCTCTTGTATATAAGTCGGGATTGTGCCTTTTGTATTCATTACCGATGCAATTTCTGTGTTTCATCGTTAATTTGACGGTCCAAGGGTACAGTAAACCTGCAGTGGTGCATCGGAATCAAATACTGCTCTCCCAGGAAAGGCTCTTGCACAAACTCTTAGAAGAGTTACTCGTCTTGTATATAAGACAGCATTGTGCCGTTTGTATTCAATCCCAATGCAATTTCTATGTTTCATCGTCAATGTGAATGTCCAAGGGATACAGTAAACATGTAGTGGTGCATCGGAAGCTACTACTGCTCTCCCAGGAAAGGCTCAAAGCCAAGCTCTTAGAGTAGATACTCCACATCTATTGAAGCCGACATTGTGCCACTTGTATTCAATCCTGATGCTATATCGGTGTTTCATCGTCGATTTGAAGGTCCAAGCGATACAGTAAATCTGCAGTGGTGCATCGGAATCCAATACTGCTCTCTCAGGAAAGGCTGATAGCACAATCACTTCACAGAGTTACTCCTCTTGTATATAAGACAGCATTGTGCCTTTTGTATTCAATCCCGATTTAGTTCTGTGTTTCATCGTCAATGTGAAGGTCCAAGGGATACAGTACAAGTGTAATGGTGCATCAGAATCCAATACTGCTGACCCAAGGAAGGCTCAAAGGAAAAACTCTTAGAAGTGTAACACCTCTTGAAAATAAGTCAGGATTGTGCATTTTGTATACAATCCCAGTTCAATTTTTGTGTTTCATCGTCAATGTGAAGGTTCAAGGGATGCAGTAAACCTGCAGTGGTGCATTGGAATCTAATACTGCTGTCACAGGAAAGACTGCAAGCACAAAGTCTTAAAGGAGTTACTCGTCTAGTATATATGTCGGCATTGTGCCTTTTGTATTCAATCCAGATGCAATTGATGTGCTTCATTGTTAATTTGAGGGTCCAAGGAATACAGTAAACCTGCAGTGGTGCATCGGAATGTAATACTGTTGTCCCAGGATAGACTGATTGCACAAACTCTTAGAACAGTTACTCCGCTTGTATATAAGGCAGCATTGTGCCTTCTGTATTGAATCCCGATGGAATATCTGTGTTTCATTGTCAATGAGAAGGTCCAAGGGATAAGGTAATAGTGCAATGGTGCATCGGAATCTAATACTGCTGTCTTAGGAAAGGCTCAAAGCAATAACGCTAGGAAGAGTAATTCCTTTTGTTTAATAGTCGGCATAGTGCCTTTTGTATCAAATCCCAATGCATTGTCTGTGTTTCATCTCAATGTGAACGTCCAAGGGATACAGTAAGCCTGCAGTGGTGCATCGGAATCTAATACTGCTCTCCCAGGAGAGACTGATAGCACAAACTCTTAGGAGAGTTACTCCTCCTGTATATAGGACAGCATTGTGCCTTTTGCATGCAATCCCGGTGCAAATTCTTTGTTTCTTCGGCAATGTGAAGGTTTAAGGGTTACAGTAAACCTGCAGTGGTGCAATGGAATCTAATACTGCTGTCCCAGGAAAGGCTCAAAGCACAAACTCTTAGATGGGTTACTCCTCTTGTATATAAGTCGGCATTGTGCCTTTTGTGTTCAGTCCCAATGCAATTGCTTTGTTTCATCGTTAATTTGAAGGTGCAAGGGATACAGTAAACCTGCAGGGGCGCATCGGGATCTAATACTGCTCTAACAGGGTAGGCTCAAACTAAACTCTGAGAGTAGTTACTCCTCTTCTAATATGTGGGCATTGTGACTTTTGTATTCAATCCCGATGCAATTTATGTGCTTCATCTTCAATGTGAAGGTCCAAGGGATACTGTAAACCTACAGTGGAACATCGGAATCTAATACTGCTCTCCCAAGAAAGGCTGATAGCACAAACTCTGCGAAGAGTTACTCCTCCTGTATATAGGACAGCATTGTGCCTTTTGCATGCAATCCCGGTGCAAATTCTTTGTTTCATCGGCAATGTGAAGGTTTAAGGGTTACAGTAAACCTGCAGGGGTGCAATGGAATCTAATACTGCTGTCCCAGGAAAGGCTCAAAGCACAAACTCTTAGATGGGTTACTCCTCTTGTATATAAGTCGGCATTGTGCCTTTTGTGTTCAGTCCCAATGCAATTGCTTTGTTTCATCGTTAATTTGAAGCTGCAAGGGATACAGTAAACCTGCAGGGGCGCATCGGGATCTAATACTGCTCTAACAGGGTAGGCTCAAACTAAACTCTGAGAATAGTTACTCCTCTTCTAATAAGTAAGCATTGTGACTTTTGTATTCAATCCCGATGCAATTTATGTGCTTCATCTTCAATGTGAAGGTCCAAGGGATACTGTAAACCTACAGTGGAACATCGGAATCTAATACTGGTCTTCAAGGAAAGGTAAAAGCGCAAACTCTTAGAAGACCTACTCCGCTTGTAAATAAGTCGACATTGTGCCTTTTGTATTGAATCCCGATGCAATTTCTGTGTTTCATCGTCAAGGTGAAGATCCAAGGGATACAGTAAACCTGCAGTGGTGCATCGGAATCTAATACTGCTGTCCCAGGAAAAGCTCAAATCACAAACTCTTACAAGAGCTAACTCCTCTTGTACTGAAGTCGACATTGTGCCTTTTGTATTCAACCCCGATGCTATTTCTGTGTTTCATCGTCAATGTGAAGGTCCGACGGATGCAGTAGACCTACAGTGGTGCATCGGAATCGAATAATGCTCTCCCAGGAAATGCTCAAAGTAAACTTTTAGATCAGTTACTCCTCTTGTAAAGAAGTCGGCATTGGGCCTTTTTTATTCACTCCCGATGCAATATCAGTGTTTCATCGTCAATATGAAGGTCCAAGGGATAGAGTAGATCTGCGGTGGTGCATCGGAATCTACTACTGCTCTTCCAGGAAAGACTGATTGCACATACTCTTAGAAATGTTACTCCTCTTGTATATAAAATGGCATTTGCCTTCTGTATTCAATCCCGGTGCAATTTCTTAGTTTCATCGTCAATGTGAAGGTCCAAGGATACAGTAAACCTGCAGTCGTCTGTGGGCTTCTAATACTGCTCTCCCAGGAAAGGCTGTTGCACAAACTCTTAGAAGAGTTACTCCTCTTGTATGTAAGACAGCATTGTGCCTTTTGTATCCAACCTCGATGCGATTTCTGTGTTTCATCGTCAATGTAAAAGTCCAAGGGATACAATAAACATGCAGTGGTGCATCGGAATCTAATACTGCTCTCCCAGGAAAGGCTCAAAGTAAGCTCTTAGAAGAGTTAATTCTCTTGTAGATAAGTTGGCATTAAGCCTTTTTTATTCTATCCCGATGCAATATCTGTGTTTCATCGTCAATGTAACGATCCATGGGATAGAGTAAACCTGCAGTGGTGCATCGGAATCTAATACTGCTCTCCCAGGGAAGGCTCAAAGTACAAGCTTTTAGAAGAGTTACTCCTCTTGTATATAAGACTTCGTTGTGCCATTTGTATTCTGTCCCGATGCAATATCTGTGTTTCATCGTCAATGTAAAGGTCCCAGGGATACAGTAAACCTGCAACGGTGCATCGGAATCTAATACTTCTCTCCCAGGAAAGGCTCATAGCAGAAAGTATTAGAAAAGTTATTCCTCTTGTATATAAGTCGGGATTGTACCTTTTGTATTCATTACCGATGCTATTTCAGTATTTCATCGTCAATGTGAAGGTCCAAGGGGTACAGTAAACATGCAGTGATGCATCGGAATCTAATACTGCTCCCCCCGGAAAGGCTCAAAATACAAGCTCTTAGAAGAGTTACTCCTCTTGTATATAAGACGGCATTGTGCCTTTTGTATTCTATCCCGATGCAATATCTGTGTTTCATCGTCAATGTAAAGGTCCAAGGGATGCAGTGAACCTGCAACGGTGCATCGGAATCTAATACTGCTCTCCCAGGAAAGGCTCATAGCAGAATGTATTAGAAAAGTTATTCCTCTTGTATGTAAGTCGGGATTGTGCATTTTGTATTCATTACCGATGCTGTTTATGTATTTCATCGTCAATGTGAAGGTCCAAGGGATACAGTAAATATGCAGTGGTGCATCGGAATCTAATACTGCTGTCCCAGGAAAGGCTCAAAGCAGAAAGTATTAGAAAAGTAATTCCTCTTGTATATTAGTCGGGATTGTGCCTTTTGTATTCATTACCGATGCAATTTCTGTGTTTCATCGTTAATTTGAAGGTCCAAGGGATACAGTAAACCTGCAGTAGTGCATCGGAATCAAATACTGCTCTCACACGAAAGGCTGTTGCGCAAACTCTTAGAAGAGTTACTCGTCTTGTATATAAGTCGGCATTGTGCTTTTTGTCATCAATCCCGATGCAATTTCTGTGTTAAATAGTAAATTTGAAGGTCCAAGGGATACAGTGAACCTGCAGTGGTGCATCGGGATCTAATACTGCCCTCCCAGGAAAGACTTATAGCACAAGCTCTTAGGAGAGTCACTCGTCTTGTATATAAGACAGCATTGTGCCTTTTGTATTCAATCCAGGTACAATTTCTGTGTTTCATCGTCAATGTGAACATCCAAGGGATACAGTAAACCTGCAGGTGTGCATCGGAATCTATTACTGCTCTCCCAGGGAAGGCTCAAAGTAATCTCTTAGCATAGTTACTCCTCTTGTAAATAAATGGGAATTGAGCCATTTTTATTCAGTCCTGATGCAATATCTGTGTTTCGTCGACAACGTTAAGGTCAAAGGGAAGCAGTAAACCCGCAATCATGCATCAGAATCTAATACTGCTTTCCCAGGAAAGGCTAAGAGCACAAATTCTTAGAAGAGTTACGCCACTTGTAAATAAGTCGGCATTGTGCCTTTTGAATTGAATCCCGATGCAATTTCTGTGTCTCATCGTCAATGTGATGGTGCAAGGGATACAGTAAACTTGCAGTGGTGCATAGTAATCTTACACTGCTCACCCCGGAAAGGCCTAAAGCACAAACCGTTAGAAGACTTACTCCACTTGTATATAAGTCGGCATTGAGCGCTTTGTATTCAATCCCGATGCAATTTCTGTGTTTCATCGTCAATGTGAAGGTCCAAGTGATACAGTAAACCTGCAGTGGTCCATCGGATTCCATTACTCCTCTCCCAGAAAAGTCTAAAAGCACAAACTCTTAGAGGAATTACTCCGCTTGTAAATAAGTCGACATTGTGCCTTTTGTATTCAATCCCGATGCAATATCTGTGTTTCATCGTCAATGTAAAGGTCCAAGGGATACAGTAAACCTGCAATGGTGCATCGGAAACTAATACTGCTCTCCCAGGAAAGGCTCAAAGCAGAAAGTATTAGAAAAGTTGTTCCTCTTGTATATAAGTCGAGACTGTGCGTTTTGTATTCATTACCGATGCAATTTCTGTGTTTCATCGTTAATTTGAAGGTCCAAGGGATACAGTAAACCTGCAGTGGTGCATCGGAAACAAATACTGCTCTCCCAGGAAAGGCTCTTGCACAAACTCTTAGAAGAGTTACACGTCTTGTATATATGACAGCATTGTGCCTTTGGTATTCAATCCCGATGCAGTTTCTGTGTTTTATCGTCTATGTGAAGGTCCAAGGGATACAGTACACATGCCATGGTGCATCAGAAGCCGATACTGCTGTCCCAGGAAAGGCACAAAGCACAAACTCTTAGAAGAGTAGTTTCATCGTCAATGTGAAGGTCCAAGGGATACAATAAACCTGCAGTGGTGCATCATAATCTATTACTGCTCTTCCAGGTAAGGCTCAAAGTAAACTCTTAGCATAGTTACTCCTCTCGTAATTAAGTGGGCATTGAGCCATTTTTATTCAATCCCGATGCAATATCTGTGTTTCATCGACAACGTTAACGTCAGAGGGATGCAGTAAACCTGCAATGGTGCATCAGAATCAAATACTGCTTTCCCAGGAAAGGCTAAAAACACAAACTCTTAGAAGGGTTACTCCACTTGTAAATAAGTCGGCATTGTGCCTTTTGAATTGAATCCCGATGCAATTTCTATGTTTCATCGTCTATGTGATGGTTTAAGGAGTACAGTAAACCTGCAGTGGTTAAATGGAATCTAAGACTGCTCTCCCAGGAAAGGCTCAACGCACAAACTCTTAGACGAGTTACTCCTCTTGTACTTAATTCAGCATTGTGCCTTTTGTATTCAATTCCGATGTAATTTCTGTGTTTCATTGTAAATGTGAAGGTCCAAGGGATAGAGTAATTCTGCAGTGGTGCATCGGAATCAAATACTACTCTCCCAGGAAATGCTCAAAGTACAAGCTCAAAGAAGAGTTACTCCTCTTGTATATAAGACGGCATTTTGCCTTTTGTATTCTATCCCGATCCAATATCTGTGTTTCATCGTCAATGTAAAGGTCCAAGGGATACAGTAAATCTGCAACGGTGCATCGGAATCTAATACTGCTCTCCCAGGAAAGGCTCAAAGCTGAAAGTATTAGAAAAGTAATTCCTCTTGTATATTAGTCGGGATTGTGCCTTTTGTATTCATTACCGATGCAATTTCTGTGTTTCATCGTTAATTTGAAGGTCCAAGGGACACAGTAAACCTGCAGTAGTGCATCGGAATCAAATACTGCTCTCCCACGAAAGGCTGTTGCACAAACTCTTAGAAGAGTTACTCGTCTTGTATATAAGTCGGCATTGTGCTTTTTGTCATCAATCCCGATGCAATTGCTGTGTTTCATCGTAAATTTGAAGGTCCAAGGGATACAGTGAACTTTCAGTGGTGCATCGGAATCTAATACTGCTCTCCCAGGGAAGACTCAAACTGAACTCTGAGAATAGTTACTCCTCTTGTAAATAAGTGGGCATTGAGCAATCTTGATTCAATCCCGATGCAATATCTGTGTTACATCGTCAATGTAAAGGTCCAAGGGACACAGTAAACCTGCAGTGGTGCATCGGAATCTAATACTGCTGTCCCAGGAAAGTCTCAAAGCACAAACTCTTAGAAGAGTTACTCCTCTTGTACTTAATTTGGCATTGTGCCTTTTGTATTAACTTGCGATGCAATTTCTGTGTTTCATTGTAAACGTGATGGTCCAAGGGATAGAGTAAACCTGCGGTGGTACATCGGAATCTAATACTGCACTCCCAGGAAAGGCTCGAAGTACAAGCTCTTAGAAGAGTTACACCTCTTGTATATAAGATGGCATTGTGCCATTTGTATTCTATCACGATGCAATATCTGTGTTTCATCGTCAATGTAAAGGTACAAAGGATACAGTAAACATGAAGTGGTGCATCGGAATCTAATGCTGCTCTCCCAGGAAAGGCTCAAAGCACAAACTCTGAGAAGAGTTACTCCTCTTGTACTTAAGTCGGCATTGTGCCTTTTTTATTCAATTCCGATGCAATTTCTGTGTTTCATTGCAAATATGAGGGTCCAAGGGCTACAGTAAACCTGCAGTGGTGCATCTGAATGTAATACTGTTCTCCCAGGAAAAGTCTCAAAGCACAAACTCTGAGAAGAGATGCTCCTATTGTATATAGGAAGGCATTGTGCCATTTGTATTAAATCCGGCTGCAATTTCTGTGTTTCATCGTCAATGTGAAGGTCCAAGGGATACAGTAAACCTACAGTGGGGCATCCGAATCTAATACTGCTCTCCCAGAAAAGGTAAAAGCGCAAACTCTTAGAAGACCTACTCCGCTTGTAAATAAGTCGACATTGTGCCTTTTTTATTCACTCCCGATGCAATATCTGTGTTTCATCGTCAAGGTGAAGGTCCAAGGGATAGCGTATACCTGCGGTGGTGCATCGGAATCTAATATTGCTCTCCCAGGACAGACTGATTGCACAAACTCTTAGAAGAGTTACTCCTCTTGTATATAAGACGGCATTGTGCCTTTTGTATTGAATCCCGTTGCAATTTCTTTGTTTCATCGTCAATGTGAAGGTCGAAGGTAAAAGCGCAAACTCTTAGAAGACCTACTCCGCTTGTAAATAAGTCGACATTGTGCCTTTTTTATTCCTACACCTACAGTGGTACATCGGCATCTAATACTGCTCTCCCAGGAAAGGCTCATAGTAAACTCTTAGAAGAGTTACTCATCATGTAAATAAGTCGGCACAGGGCCCTTTTTATTCAATATCGATGCAATTTCTGTGTTTGATCGTCAATGTGAAGGTCCAAGGGATACATTAATCCTGCAGTGGTGAATGGGAATCTAATACTGCTCTCCCAGGAATGGCTCAAAGCACAAACTCTTAGAAGAGTTACTCCGCTTGTAAATAGGTCGCCATTGTGCCTTTTGTATTGAATCCCGATGCAATTTTTGTATTTCATCGTCAATGTGAAGGTCCACCTGGAGTGGTGAATGGGAATCTAATACTGCTCTCCCAGGAAAGGCTCAAAGCACAAACCCTGAGAAGACTTACTTCTCTTGAATATAAGTCAGCATTGTGCCTTTTTTATTCAATCCCGATTCTATTTCTGTGTTTCATCGACAATGTGGAGGTCCACAGGATACAGTAAACTTGCAATGGTGCATCGGACTCTAATAATGCTCTCCCAGGAAAGGCTAAAAGCACAAACTCATAGAGGAGTTACTCCTCTTGTATATAAGTTGGCATTGTGCCTTTTGTATTCAATATCGATGCAATTTCTCTGTTTCATCGTCAATGTGAAGGTGCAAGGGATACAGTAAACCTGCAATGGCGCATTGGAATCTAATACTGCTGTCTTAGGAAAGGCTCAAAGCACAAACTCTTAGAAGAGTTACTCCTCTTGTTTATAAGTCGGCATGGTGTCTTTTGTATCCAGTATCGTATTAATACTGTGTTTCATCATCAATGTGAAGGTCCAAGGGATACAGTAAACCTGCAAAGGTGCATCGGAATATAATACTGCTATCCCAGGAAAGGCTGAAAGCAGAAAGTATTAGAAGAGTTACTCCTCTTGTCTATAAGTCGGGATTGTGCCTTTCGTATTCAATTCCCAATCAATTTCTGTGTTTCATCGTTAATTTGAAGGTCCAAGGGGTACAGTAAACCTGCAGTGCTGCATCGGAGTCAAATACTGCTCTCCCAGGAAAGGCTGTTGCACAAATGCTTAGAAGAGTTACTCCTCTTGTATATAAGACTGCATTGTGCCTTTTGTATTCAATATCGATGGAATTTCTGTGATTCATCGTCATTGTGAAGGTGGAAGGGATACAGTAAACATGCAGTGGTGCATCGGAATCTAATACTGCTATAGCAGGAAAGGCTCAAAGCACAAACTCGAAGAGCAGATACTCCTCTTGTATTTAAGCCGACATTGTGGCAGTTGTATTCAATCCCGACGCTATTTCTGTGTTTCATCGTCAATGTGAAAGTCCAAGGGATACAGTAAACCTGCAGTGGTACATCGGAATCTAATACTGCTCTCCCAGGAAAGGCTCAAAGTAAGTTCTTAGAAGAGTTAATCGTCTTGTAAATAAGTTTGCATTGAGCCTTTTTTATTCTATCCGGATGTAATATCTGTGTTTCATCGTCAATGTAAAGGTCCAAGAGATAGAGTAAACCTGCGGTGGTGCATCAAAATCTAATACTGCTCTCCCAGTAAAGGCTCAAACTTAAAGCTCTTAGAAGAGTTACTTCTCTTGTATATAAGACGCGCATTGTGCCCTTTGTATTCTATCCCGATTGCAATATCTGTGTTTCATCGTCAATGTAAAGGTCCAAGGAATACAGTAAACCTGCAATGGTGCATCGGAATCTAATACTGCACTCCCAGGAATGGCTCAAAGCAGAAAGTATTAGAAAAGTTATTCCTCTTGTATATAAGTCGGGATTGTGCATTTTTTATTCATTACCTATGCAATTTCTGTGTTTCATCGTTGATTTGAAGGTCCAAGGGATACAGTAAACCTGCAGTGGTGCATCGGAAATAAATACTGCTCTCCCAGGAAAGGCTCTTGCACAAACTCTTAGAAGAGTTACTCGTCTTGTATATGAGACAGCATTGTGCCTTTTGTATTCACTCCCGACGCTATTTCTGCATTTCAACGTCAATGTGAAGGTCCAGGGGATACAGTAAACATGCAGTGTTGCATCGGAATCTAATACTGCTCTCCCAGGAAAGGCTCAAAGCACAAGCTCTTAGAGCAGACACTCCTCTTGTATTTAAGCCTACATTGTGCCACTTGTATTCAATCCCGATGCTATATCTGTGTTTCATCGTCAATGTGAAGGTCGAAGAGATACAGTAAACCTGCAATGGTGCATCAGAAACAAATACTGCTCTATCAGGAAAGGCCAAAAGCTCAAACTCATAGAAGAGTTATTCCTCTTGTATATAAGTCCTAATTGCGACTTTTGTATTCTATATCGACGCAATTTCTGTGTTTCATTGTCAATGTGAAGGTCCAAGGGATACAGTAGACATGCCATGGTGCATCGGAATCCAATACTGCTGTCCCAGGGAAGGCTCAAATCGCAAACTCTTAGAAGAGTAACACCTCTTCCACATAAGTTGGGACTGTGCCTATTGTATACAATCCCGGTGCAATTTCAGTCTTTCATCGTCAATGTGAAGGTTGAAGGTATACAGTAAACCTGCAGTGGTGCATCGGAATCTAATACTACTCTACCAGAAATGGCTCAAAGCACAATCACTTAGATGAGTTACTCCTTTTGTATAAAAGTCTCCATTGTGCATTTTGTATTCATTTCCGATGCAATTTCTTTGTTTTATCGTCAATGTGAAGGTCCAAGTGATACAGTAAACCTGCAGTGGCACATCGGAATCTGATACTGATCTCCCAGGAAAGGCTGATAGCACAAACACTTCGAAGAGTTACTCCTCTTGTATATAAGACAGCATTGTGCCTTTTGCATGCAATCCCTGTGCTATTTCTGTGTTTCATCGTCAATGTGAAGGTTTAAGGGATACAGTAAACCTGCAGTGGTGCATTGGAATCTAAAATTGCTGTTCCAGGAAAGGCGCAAAGCACAAACTCTTAGAAGCGTTACTCCTCTTGTATATAAGTCGGCATTGTGATTTCTGTTTTCAATCCCAATGCAATTGCTGTGTTTCACCGTTAATTTCAAGGTCCCAGGGATACACTAAACCTGCAGTGGTACATCGGAATCTAGTGCTGTTCTCCCAGGAAAGGTTCAAAGTTAACTATTAGAATACTTTCTCCTCTTGTGTTTAAGTCGGCATTGTGCCTTTTGTATTCAATTCCGATGCAATTTCTGTGTTTCATCGTCAATATGAAGGTCCAAGTGATACAGTAAACCTGCAGTGGTGCATGGTAATCTAATACTGCTCTCCCCGGAAAGGCCTAAAGCACAACCCCTTAGAAGACTTACTCCTCTTGTATATAAGTCGGCATTGAGCCTTTTGTATTCAATCCCGTTGCAATTTCTGTGTATCATCGTCAATGTGAAGGTCCAAGTGATACGGTAGACCTGCAGTGGTGCATCGGAATCTAATACTGCTCTCCCAGAAAAGTCTAAAAGCACAAACTCTTAGAGGAATTACTCCGCATAAATTAAGTCCACCTTGTGCCTTTTGCATTCAATCCCGATGCAATTTTTGTGTTTTATCATCAATGTGAGGGTCCAAGGCATTCAGTAAACCTGCAAAGGTGCATCGGAATCTGGTACCGCTCTAGCAGGAAACGCTCAAAGCACAAACTCTTAGAAGAGTTACTCCTCTCGTATATATGTCTGCATTGTGCGTTTTGTATTCATTTCCGACGACAATTCTGTGTTTCATCGTTAATTTGAAGGACCAAGCGACACAGTAATCTGGCAGTGGTGCATCGGAATCTAATACTGCTTTCCCTGGAAAGGCTGATAACACAAACTCTTCGAAGAGTTACTCCTCTTGTATATAAGACTGCAGTGTGCCTTTTGCTTGCAATCCCGGTGCAATTGCTGTGTTCCATCGTCAATGTGAAGGTTTAAGGGATACAGTAAACCTGTAGTGGTGCATTGGAATCTAATACTGCTGTCCCAGGAAAAGTTCAAAGCACAATCTCTTAGAAGGGTTACTCCTCTTGTATATAAGTCGGCATTGTGCCATTGTATTCAATATTGATGCAATTTCGGTGTTTCATCGTCAATGTGAAGGTCCAAGGGTTACAGTGGACCTGCAGTGGTTCATCGGAATGTAATACTGCTCTCCCAGGAAAGGCTCAAAGCACAAACTCTTAGAAGAGCTACTCCTCATTAATATAAGGCGACATGGTGCCTTTTGTATTCAATCCCAATGCAATTTCTTTGTTTCATCGTCGATGTGAAGGTCTAAGGAATGTTCAGTCCCAATGTAATTTCTGTGTTTCATCGTTAATTTGAAGGTGTAAGGGATACAGTAAACCAGCAGTGGCGCATCGGAATCTAATACTGCTCTCCCAGGGAGGGCTCGAAGTAAACTCTGAGAATAGTTACTCAACTTGTAAATAAGTGGGCATTGAGCCATTTTTACTCAATCCCGATGCAATATCTGTGTTACATCGTCAATATAAAGGCCCCATGGACACAGTAAACCTGCAGTGGTGCATCGGAATCTAATACTGCTGTCCCAGGAAAGGCTCAAACACAAACTCTTAGAAGAGTTACTCCTCTTGTACGTCAGTCGGCATTGTGCCATTTGTATTCAATTCCGATGCAATTTCTGTGTTTCATTGTAAATGTGAATGTCCAAGGGATACAGTAAACCTGCAGTGGAGCATCAGAATCTAATTCTGCTCTCCCAGGAAAGTCTCAAAGTACAAACTCTTAGAAGAGTTACTCCGCTTGTAAATAAGTCGGCATTGGGCCTTTTTTATGCAATATCGTTGCAATTTCTGTGTTTCATCGTCAAGGTGAAGGTCCAAGGGGTACAGTAAGCCTGCAGTGGTGCATCGGAATCTAATACTGCTGTCCCTCTCTTGTACTTAAGTCGGCATTGTGCCTTTTGTATTAAATCCTGATGCAATTTTTAAGTTTCATCGTCAATGTAAAGGTTCAAGGGAAACAGTAAACGTGCAGTGGTGCATCCGAATCTAATACTGCTCTCCCAGGAAAGTTTCAAAGCACAAACTCTTAGAAGAGATACTCCTCTTGTATATAAGACGGCATTGTGCCATTTGTATTCAATCCCGATCCATTTTCTGTGTTTCATCGTCAATGTGAAGTTCCAAGGCATACAGTAAACCTGCAGTGGTCCATCAGAATCTAATACTGCCTTCCCAGAAAAGGATAAAAACACAAACTCTTAGAAGAGTTACCCTGCTTGTAAATAAGTCGGCATTGGGCCTTTTTCATTCAACCCTGATCGAATTTCTGTGTTTCATCGTCAATGTGAACGCTCAAGCGATACAGTAAACCTGCAGTGGAGCATCGGCATCTAATACTGCTCTCCCAGGAAAGAATGATTTCACAAACTCTTAGAAGAGTTGCTCCTGTTGTATATAAGAACGCATTGTGCCTTTTGTATTCAATCCCGGTGCAATTTCTGTGTTTCAGCGTCAATGTGAAGGTCCAAGGGATGCAGCAAACCTACAGAGATACACTCATGGATATTGAAGTAAGAACACCGTGAATTCATTGTCCCAGGAAGGGGAAACTTTATTGACACATTCCTGGGGTCAGATACATCACATGATCACACTGACAGAACCACAGGCACATAGACACAGGCAACAGAGCATGCACAATGTCGGCACTAGTACAGTGTATATCCACCTTTAGCAGCAATGCAGGCTGCTATTCTCCCATGGAGACGATCGTAGAGATGCTGGATGTAGTCCTGTGGAACGGCTTGCCATGCCATTTCCACCTGGCGCCTCAGTTGGACCAGCGTTCGTGCTGGACGTGCAGACCGCATGAGACGACGCTTCATCCAGTGCGAAACATGCTCAATGGGGGACAGATCCGGAGATCTTGCTGGCCAGGGTAGTTGACTTACACCTTCTAGAGCACGTTGGGTGGCACGGGATACATGCGGACGTGCATTGTCCTGTTGGAACAGCAAGTTCCCTTGCCAGTCTAGGAATGGTAGAACGATGGGTTCGATGACGGTTTGGATGTACCGTGCACTATTCAGTGTCCCCTCGACGATCACCAGTGGTGTACGGCCAGAGTAGGAGATCGCTCCCCACACCATGATGCCGGGTGTTGGCCCTGTGTGCCTCGGTAGTATGTAGTCCTGATTGTGGCGCTCACCTGCACGGCGCCAAACGTGCATACGACCATCATTGGCACCAAGACAGAAGCGACTATCATCGCTGAAGACGACACGTCTCCATTCGTCCCTCCATTCACGCCTGTCGCGACACCACTGGAGGCGGGCTGCACGATGTTGGGGCGTGAGCGGAAGACGGCCTAACGGTGTGCGGGACCGTAGCCCAGCTTCATGGAGACGGTTGCGAATGGTCCTCGCCGATACCCCAGGAGCAACAGTGTCCCTAATTTGCTGGGAAGTGGCGGTGCGGTCCCCTACGGCACTGCGTAGGATCCTACGGTCTTGGCGTGCATCCGTGCGTCGCTGCGGTCCAGTCCCAGGTCGACGGGCACATGCACCTTCCGCCGACCACTGGCGACAACATCGATGTACTGTGGAGACCTCACGCCCCACGTGTTGAGCAATTCGGCGGTACGTCCATCCAGCCTCCCGCATGCCACTATACGCCCTCGCTCAAAGTCCGTCAACTGCACATACGGTTCACGTCCACGCTGTCGCGGCATGCTACCAGTGTTAAAGACTGCGATGGAGCTCCGTATGCCATGGCAAACTGGCTGACACTGACGGCGGCGGTGCACAAATGCTGCGCAGCTAGCGCCATTCGACGGCCAACACCGCAGTTCCTGGTGAGTCCGCTGTGCCATGCGTGTGATCATTGCTTGTACAGCCCTCTCGCAGTGTCTGGAGCAAGTATGGTGGGTCTGACACACCAGTGTCATTGTGTTCTTTTTTCCATTTCCAGGAGTGTACAACGGTATCTAATACTGCTCTCCCAGGAAAGCGTCAAAGTAAACTCTTAGAAGAGTTACTCCCCATGTAAATAAGTCGGCATTGGGCTTTTTTATTCAATATCGATGCAATTTCTGTGTTTCATCGTCAAGGTGAAGGTCCAAGAGATACAGTAAACCTGCAGTGGTGCATCGGAATCTAATACTGCTGTCCCAGGAAAGGCTCAAATCACAAACTCTTTGAAGAGTTCTACCTCTTGCACTTAAGTCGGCATTGTTCCTTTTGTATTCAATCCCGATGCAATTTCTGTGTTTCATCGTCAATGTGAAGGTCCGACGGATACAGTAAACCTACAGTGTTGCATCGGAATCGAATACTGTTCTCCAAGGGAAGGCTCAAAGTAAACTCTTAGAAGAGTTACTCCTCTTGTAAATAAGTCGTCATTGGGCCTTTTTTATTCAATCCCGATCGAATATCTGTGTTTCATCGTCAATGATCAGGTCCAAGGGATGCAGTAAATGTGCAGTGGTGCATCGGAATCCAATACTGCTGTCTAAGGAAAGGCTCAAAGCACAAACTCTCAGAAGAGTTACTCTTCTTGTATATAAGTCGGCTTTGTGCTTTTTGTATTCAATTCCGATTCAATTTCTGTGTTGCATCGTCAATTTGAAGGTCCAAGGGATTCAGTAAAAATACAGTGGTGCATCGGAATCTAATACTGCTCTCCCATGAATGGCACAAAGTGAATTCTTAGAAGAGTTACTAGTCTTGTAAATAAGTCGTCTTTGGTCCTTTTTAATTCAATCCCGATGGAATATCTGTGTTTCATCGTCAATGTTAAGTCCAAGGGATACAGTAAACCTGCAGTGGTGCATCGGAATCTAATACTGCTGTCCCAGCAAAGGCTCAAAGCACAAACCCTTACATGAGTTACTCCTCTTGTACTTAAGTCGGCATTCTGGATTTTGTATTCAATCCCGATGCAATTTCTGTGTTTCATCGTCAATGTGAAAGTCGATGGGATAAAGTAAACGTATAGTCGAGCATCAGAAACTAATACTGCTCTCCCAGGAAACGCTAAATTCGCAAACGTTTAGAAGAGTTACTCCGCTTGTAAATAAGTCAACATTGTGCCTTTTGTATTCAATCCCGATGCAATTGCTGTGCTTCATAATCAATTTGAGGGTCCAAGGGATACAGTAAACCTGCAGTGGTGCATTGGAATCTAATACTGCTCTCCCAGGAAAGACTGATTGCACAAACTCTTAGAAGAGTTACTCCTCTTGTACATATGTTGGCATTGTGCATTTTGTATTCAATATCGATGCAATTTCTGTGTTTCATCGTCAATTTGAAGGTCCAAGGGATACAGTAAACCTGCAGTGGTGCATTGGGGTCTAATACTGCTGCCCCAGGAAAGGCTCAAAGCACAAAGTATTAGAAGAGTTACTCCTCTTGTATTAAAGTCGGCATGGTGACTTTTGTATTTAATATCGTAACAATTCTGTGTTTCATCATCAATGTGAAGGACCAAGGGATACAGTGAACATGCAGTGGAGGATCGAAATATAATACTGCTCTCCCAGGAAAGGCTAAAAGCGCAAACTCTTTGAAGACTTACTCCGCCTGTAAATAAGTAGACATTGTGCCTTTTGTATTGAATCCCGGTGCAATTTCTGTGTTTCATCGTCATTGTGAAGGTCCAAGGAATACAGCAAACCTACAGTGGTACATCGGCATCTAATACTGCTCTCCCAGGAAAGCCTCAATGTAAACTCTTAGAAGAGTTACTCCTCTTGTAAATAAGTCGGCATTGTGCCTTTTTTATTCAATATCGATGCTATTTCTGTGTTTCATCGTCAAGGTGATGGTCCAAGGGATACAGTAAACCTACAGTGGTGCGTCGGAATCGAATACGGCTGTCCCAGGGAAGGCTCAAAGCACAAACTCTTAGAAGAGTAACACATCTACAATATATGTCGGGGTAGTGCCTTTTGTATACAACTCCGGTGCAATTTCTGTGTTTCATCGTCAATGTGAAGGTTCAAGGGATACAGTAAACATGCAGTGGTGCATCGGAATCTAATACTGCTGTCCCAAGAAAGGCTGAAAGCACAAACACTGAATGGAGTTACTCGTCTTGTATATATGTCGGCATTGTGTCTTTTGCATTCAATTCCGATGCATTTGCTGTGCTTCATAATCAATTTGAGGGTCCAAGGGATACAGTGAACCTGCAATGGTGTATCCGAATCTAATACTGTTCTCCCAGGAAAGGCTAAAGCACAAACTCATAGAAGAGTTACTCCTCTTGTATACAAGTTGGCATTGTGCCCTTTGTATTCAATATCGATGCAATTTCTGTGTTTCATCGTCAATGACAAGGTCCAAGGGACACAGTAAACCTGCAATGGTGCATCGAAATCTAATACTGCTGTCTTAGGAAAGGCTCAAAGCACAAACTCTTAGAAGAGTTACTCCTCTTGTTTATATGTCGGCATTTGTATTCAATCCCGATACAATTTCTGTGTTTCATCGTCAATGTGAAAGTCCATGGGATACAGTAAACCTCCTTTTGTGCATCGGAATGTAATACTGGTCTCCCAGGAATGGCTCAAAGCACAAACCCTTGTAATAGTTACTCTTCTAGTATATAAGTCGACATTGAGCCTTTTGTATTCAATCGCGTTGCAATTTCAGTGTGTCATCGTCTATGTGAAGGTTAAAGGTATACAGTAAACCTGCAGTGGTGCATTGGAATCTAATACTGCTGCCCGAGGAGAGGCTCAAAGCACAATGTATTAGAAGAGTTACTCCCCTTGTATTAAAATCGGCATGGTGCCATTTTTATTCAATATCTTAACAATGTTGTGTTTCATCAACAATGTGAAGGTCCAAGGGTTACAGCAAACCTGCAATAGTGCATCGGAATATAATACTGCTCTCCCAGGAAAGGCTCAAAGCACAAAGTATTAGAAGAGTTATACCTCTTGTATATAAGTCGGGATTGTGCCTTTTGTATTCATTTCCGATGCAATTTCTGTGTATCGTGGGTAATTTGAAGGTCCAAGGGATATAGTAAACCTGCAAAGGTGCACCGGAATCAAATACTGCTCTCCCAGGAAAGGCTGTTGCACAAACTCTTAGAAGAGTTACTCCTCTTGTAAATTTTTTATTCAACTCCGATGCAGTTTTTGTGTTTCAACGTCAATGTGAAAGTCCAAGGGATACAGTAAATGTGCAGTGGTGCATCAGAATCTATTACTGCTGTCCCAGGAAAGGCTGAAATCACATAGTATTAGAAGAGTTATTCCTCTTGTATATAAGTCGGCATTGTGCTTTTGTATTCAATCCCAATTCAATTTCTGTGCTTCATCTTCAATGTGAAGGACCAAGGGATGCAGTAAACCTACAGTGGTGCATAGGTATCTAATACTGCTATCCCAGGAATGGCTCAAAGTAAACTCTTAGAAGAGTTACTCCTCTTGTAAATAAGTCGGCATTGGGGCTTTTTGATTCAATCCCTATGGAATAGCTGTGTTTCATCGTCAACGTTTAGGTCCAAGGGATACAGTAAACCTGCAGTGGTGCATCGGAATCTAATACTGCTGTCCCAGGAAAGGCTCAAAACACAGTCTCTAAGAAGAGTTACTCCTCTTGTACATAAGTCGGCATTGTACCTTTTGTATTCAACCCCGATGCAATTTCTGTGTTTCATCGTCAGTGTGAAGGTCCAATGGTTACAGTGAACCTGCAGTGGAGCATCGGAAACTAATACTACTCTCCCAGGAAAGCCTAAAATCGCAAACTCTCAAAAGAGTTACACCTCTTGTATGTAAGTCGACATTGTGCCTATAGAATTTTATCCCGATGCAATGTCTGTGTTTCATCGTCAATGTGAAGGTCCAAGGGATACAGTAAACCTGCAGTGGTGAATGGAAATCTAATACTGCTCTCGCAGGAAAGGCTCAAAGCAGAAACCCTGTGAAGACTTACTTTTCTTGTATATAATTGGGCATTGTGCCTTTTGTATTCAATCCTGATGCAATTTCTGTGCTTCATCTTCAATGTGAATGTCCAATGGAAACAGATAACCTGCAGTCGTGCATCGGAAACTAATACTACTCTCCCAGGAAAGCCTAAAATCGCAAACTCTCAAAAGAGTTACACCTCTTGTATGTAAGTCGACATTGTGCCTATAGAATTTTATCCCGATGCAATGTCTGTGTTTCATCGTCAATGTGAAGGTCCAAGGGATACAGTAAACCTGCAGTGGTGAATGGAAATCTAATACTGCTCTCGCAGGAAAGGCTCAAAGCAGAAACCCTGTGAAGACTTACTTTTCTTGTATATAATTGGGCATTGTGCCTTTTGTATTCAATCCTGATGCAATTTCTGTGCTTCATCTTCAATGTGAATGTCCAATGGAAACAGATAACCTGCAGTCGTGCATCGGAAATTAATACTGCTCTCCCAGGAATGGCTAAAAACAATAACTCTTAGAAGAGTCACTCCGCTTATGAATAAGTCGACATTGTGCCTTTTGTATTGAATCGCGATGCAATTTCTGTATGTCATCGCCTATGTGAAGGTCCAAGGGATACAGTAAACCTGCAATGGTGCATTGGAATCTAACACTGCTGTCCCAGGAAAGGCCCAAAGCACAAAGTATTAGAAGAGTTATTCCTCTTGTATATAAGTCGGGATTGTGCTTTTTGTATCCATTTCCAATGCAATATCTGTGTTTCATCGTTAATTTGAAGGTCCAAGGGATACAGAAAACCTGCAGTGGTGCATCGGAATCAAATACTGCTCTCCCAGGAAAGACTGTTGCACACGCTCTTAGAATAGTTACTCCTCCTGTATATAAGACAGCATTGTGCCATTTGTATTCAATCCCGATGCAGTTTCTGTGTTTCATCGTCAATGTGAAGGTCCAAGGGATACAGTAAACTTGCAATGCTGCATCGGAATCTAATACTGCTGTCCCAGGAAAGGCTAAAAGCACAAACTCTTAGAAGAGTTTTTCCTCTTGTATATATGTCGGCATTTTGCCTTTGGTATTCTATCCCGATGCAATTTCTGTGCTTCATCTTCAATGTGAAGGTCCAAGGGATACAGTAAACTTACAGTGGTGCATCGGTATGTAATACTGCTCTCACAGGAATGGCTCAAAGTAAACCCTTAGAAGAGTTGCTCCTCGTTTAAATAAGTCGGCATTGTGCCTTTTGTATTCAACCACGATGCAATATCTGTGTTTCATCGACAATGTAAAGGTCCAAGGGATACAGTATACCTGCAATGGTGCATAGGAATCAAATACTGCTGTCCAAGGAATGGCTCAAAGCACAAAGTATTAGGAGAGTTACTCCTCTTGTAAATAAGTCGGCATGGTGCCTTTTGTATTCAATATCGTTACAATTTCTGTGTTTCATCATCAATGTGAAGGTCCAAGGGATACAGTAAGCCTGCAATGGTGCATCGGAATATAATACTGCTGTCCCAGGAAAGGCTCAAATCACAAAGTATTGGAAGAGTTATTCCTCTTGTATATACGCCGGGATTGTGCCGTTTGTATTCATTTCCGATGCAATTTCTGTGTTTCATCTTTAATTTGAACGTCCAAGGGATACAGTAAACCTGCAGTGGTGCATCAGAATCAAATACTGCTCTCCCAGGAAAGGCTGATAGCACAAACTCTTAGAAGAGTTACTCCTCTTGTATATAAGACAGCATTGTGCCTTTTGTATTCAATCCCGATGCAATTTCTGTGTTTCATCGTCAATGTGAAAGTCCAAGGGATACAGTAAACTTGCAGTGGTGCATCGGAATCTAATACTGCTCTCCCAGGAAAGGCTCAAAGTAAGCTCTTAAAAGAGTTAGTCCTCTTGTAAATAAGTTGGCATTGAGCCTTTGTTATTCTACCCCGATGCAATATCTGTGTTTCATCGTCAATGTTATGGTCCAAGGGATACAGTACACCTGCAGTGGTGCATCGGAATCTAATACTGCTCTCCCAGGGAAGGGTCAAAGCACAAACTCTTAGAGGAGATACTCCTCTTGTATTCAAGCCGGCATTGGTCCATTTGTATTCAATCCCGATGCTATTTCTGTGTTTTATCGTCAATGTGAAGGTCCAAGGGATACAGAAAACCTGCACTGGTGCATCGGAATTTAATACTGCTCTCCCAGGGAAGGCTCAAAGCACAAAATCTTAGAAGAGTTACTCCTCTTGTATAGAAGTCTGCATTGTGCCTTTTGTATTCAATCCCGATGCAATTTCTATGTTTCATCATCAATGTGATGGTTCAAGGAATACAGTTAACCTACAGCCATGCATTGGAATCTATTACTGCTGTCCCAGGAAAGGCTCAAAGCACAAACTCTTGGAAGAGTTACTCCACTTGAATATAAGTCGGCATTGTGCCTTTTGTATTCAATCCCAGTGCAATATCTGTGTTTCATCATCAGTAAACCTGTATTTTTTTACTACGTCAGTGACACATGTTTATGAAGTTACACAGTTGGGTAACTTCACACTTATGAAATTGTCTTTTGTCTGTACTTTGTGAACTGTGTATATTTTTTCAGAACCATTGTGATACTATGAGGCTTTGAATGATGTATTTGGTATGAGACCATGATTTTTAAAGTACGTTTGAGTTTGATGACAGAGAATATTTTTTTGGTTTGTAATTGTTGCAAAAAGTTACAACGATTTTTAAGTTTTGACTGAGATTTTATGATGTTGTTATTACGATGACAATATGTATTATGCTGTTGAGGTATGTTTATGATCAATAAGCTGATGCAATATGAGGAATGTGATTACGTGTTTATATGAATATGAATAATGTATAGAAGTTAGGGGTTTTGGTTTGTGAAAAAGGATGTTGGAAACCAAGAATCGTACTTTAAGAGTTATGATTTGTGTGTCCATGCATGAATGTATCACAATGCCGGCGAAAATTTTTTGGACAGTGTTATATTCGTAGGATTTTGTTTCTACACATTTGCAACGCAAATTCTCGACCTGTGAAATTTTTTTTATGATACTCTCACTGTAGTGCAAACTGGTGCCGTAAATATTTCGGTAAGAAAGTTGAGTGACCACCTTCATGTAATGCGTCTTGGGCACCCAGCTGCGCGACAAACTCCTGGAAAAAGCCAATAGTGTGTGCCTTTCAGAGGTACAGGTGGAGGGAAAAGGAGGCCATTATCCTCGCTATTGACATTTCTTTGTAAAAAGCATCGCAAATACGACACGCTCAAACTTGAAAACATATGATTACACTGTGGAGCTCTTAATTTATGATATTTACTGAAATGCCTAATGAAATGATGAGAAATATTTTATGTCTATACACCTGATTATGACCACTGTCTTTCTAGTTGAGAGATATTTTACTACCTTATGAAATGCCATATGGCTAATGAATGATGTTTCATGCCTTCCTTTGTACATATTTGCTCATTTTGTTTAATATGTAATTTCCAGCTGCACTGCAGCATTGGTTAAAATAAAATTTTATAGATGTACTAATATAGATATTTTCTGTCTACAGATCCAGTAAATAATAATTTTGTGATACTTCCAAAAAAAAAAAAAAATGAGGGAGCCCAAAAAGACATTTCCCTTCATAGGAACTGCGTGCATAATTTTCTTTTCAAGTATTTGGTAATTTATTTCATAGAATAAGTTTTTGTGGTGCACCACTGTAATGACATAGATAATAAGGTGTGAATAGACATTTCCCTTATCTGCATTGTTGTCTTTACTGTAATATTTTCTGCTTGAGCTTTGTCATGTTTAGATATAAGTTATTGCATTTACTGCTACTGTTTGCCAGGCATAGTGCTACTAAATTTCACTTTGTATTACTCTGTTAAGCCAGTTTTACTACTGACTTATTTTTCTTGTTGCTGCACATTGGCTCATATTAGTTGTAATGTTGTATTTGCTTGGTAATTTAGATTTACTGTAGCTTGCTTTGACAATTTCCATTTTTTTTCAGCGCTGTTTGTATTAATTGTTTTGTGCTGCTGCATTGCCTCGTCCTTTAGTTTAGCATCTGAGCTCAGTAGATTTAAGTTAGCTTAAGAGGGGGTAGGCTATATAAGAGAATGAGTTGCGATGCATTGGAAGAAATGCATTGAGAAGTTACACAAAAAAAGTACAGAAAGCAGGTATAGATAGGACTTTTTGGAAATAATGAAGAATGAAGGGAGATCTCCGAGAAGTAAAGAAAGTTTTGTTTGCAAAATACTGCAGTAAAACAAACCCTGTCCTTTCCTTGTGTTATCCCACTATGTGTTTGTGTACCCTTGGGTATTTGTGTTCTTCCTGTCTTTATGTGTTTATCTGATGAGAGCTACGTTGTAGAATTTTTCTGATAAGATGTTACATACTTTGTAAAGATGTTTAGACATTATTTATTCTGTTTTGTTTTAATGCTCATGTGTGAAGTTGATGTTTCAAAAGATATTCTGACCTTTAATGTATTTACTTATGTCATAATTCCTGTAACACTGATGTATATGTTTATTTCTATTCTTTTGTAAAGCCCCTATTACTACAAATGTTATCTGTATTGTTATGTTCTTTAATGATGTATTCTGTATCTTTGTAATTCTATTCTTATGTTATAAAATTGTAATGGACACCAGTTCATCAGATTAAGTAACTTATAAGTTACATTTCACTGCACACGTTTCTGTTCGTCATAGTATATGGACAATATGTGAGAAGTAGGGACTGATAGTGTTTGCACATGTGTTAATAATTCAGCAAGGGACTGGTTAACAGCATTGCTGATTCTAAGGACAATTCCAAATACTTTGTGAGTGCACAAGTGGTGCTTTATGAACTTGCTATATTCTCCGCAAGACCCTTCGATGGTGATTGTGCACCTGCACAGTTGCAACAGACGGCTGCTGGCCGTCTCTACAAGGACTGCAGTGGGTCTGCACCTCTGGTGGCCCACCAATACCATAATCTCTACCAGGACTACAGTGGGTCTGCTCTGTGATGACCTACCTACCAATATTCTTCAAAACTTTGACTGACTCTGCTGTGGGTTTGCTCTGTTGTGGCCCATTACCTGTCTGCATGTCAAGAGTCAGCACTGACTTTCTGTTCGAAGGACAACACTACTTCTTCAAGAACGCATGGAAATCCACTACTTTCGTGTGCATTTTCTTTTACTGCTCAGACATTGAGAAAAACACTGCTATTTTACTGTGATGAATGATCAGGACTGTCTTTATGGACTGTGAGAAAATTTTAGCTTTTGACCAACATTGTATCAATACGTGTGTGCATTTGATTTCTTTGTTATTGTAATTATGAAAATTTTTTTCAAATCTGTATTGGCCACTGCCCAAAACAATTTGTAAAATTTTTTGTGGGGAGCATGGGGGCTATGTAAGTAGGCTGTTTAAGTTTTTATATTGGTAACGCCACGCAGCGCTCTGTACGAATATCACTGGCTGTGCTGTGTGCAGTCTGTGGCTAGTTTGCATTGTTGTCTGCCATTGTAGTGTTGGGCAGCTGGATGCGAACAGCGTGTAGCATTGCGCAGTTGGAGGTGTGCCACCAGCAGTGGTGGATGTGGGGAGAGAAATGGCGGAATTTTGAAATTTGTGAGACTGGATGTCATGAACTGCTATATATATTACGACTTTTGATGACTATTAAGGTAAATACTGTTGTGTCTAGACAAGACTGCCTAGACACAATGAGAGGAAGCCGAAAGGCACGTGCTAAGCGAAAGCAGGACGACGTCAGGTCTGAAACAGGATACGTAATGAATGCTATAAAGAAAAGTACGTAGCTTCTGTAATACTTAACTTTAATCCATCCTTTTGGTACACCTGGAGATTGTGGCGATACAAGTGAGACTCTTTAGATACATGCAATGTTACTAATGGCGCCTTGCTAGGTCGTAGCCATTGACTTAGCTGAAGGCTATTCTAACTATCTGCTCTGCAAATGAGCGAGGCTTCGTCAGTGTGCATCGCTAGCTACGTCGTCCATACAACTGGGGCGCGTGCTCGTCCGTATCTCGAGACCTGCCTTGTGGTGGCACTCGGTCTACGATCACACAGTGGCGACACACGGGTCCGACATGTACTAATGGACCGCATTCAATTTAAAGCTACCACCTGGCAAGTGTGGTGTCTAGCGGTGACACCACATTCCTCCCCCGCAAATCGGCGAACGGTCGTGTTATAAGGCTTCCGCCCGCCGTGGGGAGGACCCCATGTTGACGTATGCGATGAGGTGGGGAGCCTAACAACAGGCGACGCTGTGCCACCCGCACCCGGCCACTCGGTCCGAGGGGAGCTAGGAAACTCCTGAAAACCTAGTCCAGGGTGCACGTCAACATGCGGAGTATGCGCCCGTAAAGAGACAGGAGGGGCCGAAGGGTCGACCTCCATTGCGTCGGGGTATCCGACGCGCGATGACGTCATGTGGTCCGGAGCGGGCAAGAGTTCCATGGCGGAGGACGGCTGGTCACGGGAAGCGATCGGCGGCGCGTGACCCAGGGAGGCGCTTGGCGGCTGCAGCGAAGCGTCCACTGCGGGCGGCGCCGGCTGGAGGACAGGCGGCGGCGGCGGCGGCGGCGGCGGCGGCGGCGCGTCGCCATGGGGCAAAATGGAAGGCATCGTCGGTAACACCTGGGGATGAGGCGAGCCAGTAGATGGGTCCCCAGGGCGCTGATCTGACGGCACCGTCGCTGAAAGCAGACGGGGAGCGGTAGAACCCGTGCGACGACAGAGGCGCAGCTGATTGAGATGCCGACGCACCTCACCAGAGGCCCCCAAAACCAAATACATCGCGCGGCCAAGGCAGCGAAGAATGCGCCCTGCGAGCCAACGCCGTGAACCTCGATAGTGGCGATAGAATACAACGACGCCTGGAGCAAAAGCAGAAGTCCGCCGCTGCACAGGAACCTGATGCGGCGGGTGCAGCAAAGACATCAAGGTTCGATGAGGACGACCGTGGAGCAAGTCAGCCGGCGAGCGACCATCTCGGGGCTGAGAGCGATACGAGGACAAAAAGAGCAATAACGCGTCCTCCCGAGAATGCGACTCTTTCAACTTCAACATCTGTGACTTGAAAGTCCTGACCAATCGTTCAGCGGCACCGTTTGACTGAGGCGAAAACGGCGCGGATGTCAGATGTTGAATACCATTGGCCTGGCAGAATGACTGAAATTCTGCGGACATGAATTGTGGGCCATTGTCGGAAACAATAGTCTGCGGAAGACCTTCAATGCAAAAGATAGCAGACAACGCTTGGATGGTGGCAGATGATGTCGTGGAAGACATCCGGACAACAAAAGGAAAATTACTGAAAGTATCTACCACAACGAACCATCTAGCATTCCAGAATGGACCAGCAAAATCGATGTGCAAGCGTTGCCAAGCGGAAGTGGCTTTCGGCCATGCAAAGAATTTCCGCGGCGGTGCGGATTGTTGTTCGGCACACGCCAGGCAAGAAGAGCACAGATTCGTAATCGCAGCATCGATTCCGAACCAAGTACAGTGCTGACGAGCAAGTTGTTTCGTTCGCACTATACCCCAATGTCCTTGGTGAAGAAGCCGTAAGACAGAGGACTGTAACGAACGTGGGACCACGACTCTTTACTGATCATTATCAGAACGCAACAACAATACACCACGTCGTACAAAAAGTCTCTCCTTGTGAGCAAAAAATCGGCGAACCAACGGATCCTCGATCCGAGACTTTGACAAAGGTCATTGCGTAGCAACAAAACGCAAAACGGTAGCAAGGACCGGTCAGCAGCTGTGGCTGTAGCTCCACGACGAAAATCAATCGGAAACGATTCGACCACGTCATCGGTTTCCGCATCAATGAACATGCAAGCACGTTCGGAAGAATCGAATGCTCTATCCGCAGCAACAGGCAAACGGGACAACGCATCGGCGTTTCCGTGCTTAGCAGTGGACCGATACAAGATATCGTAGCGGTACTGCGAGAGGAAAATAGACCAGCGAATGAATTTCTGCGCTGTACGCGGAGGTACAGGCTTGTTCGGATGAAAATGCGACGTCAAAGGTTTGTGGTCTGTGATGATGGTAAAGTGACGACCATACAAGAAATCATGGAACTTAGTAACACCAAACACGAGAGCCAAAGCTTCTTTCTCTATCTGTGAATAATTTCTTTGCGCAGACGAGAGCAATTTGGACGCAAAGGCAATAGGGCGATCATGCGATCCATCTTTGTGCGCAAGCACAGCACCGATCCCGAAATCCGCTGCATCTACCATCAACAAAAGGGGTTTCTGGGGATCGTATGGCGTAAGGCAAGTATTAGAAAGCAACGCCGATTTCAACTGGCTAAAAGCGCGGTCGCAGTCCGTCGTCCAGACGAACGGAACACCTGTACGGCGTAAGCGATGAAGCGGAGCTGAAATCGAAAAGGCATTGCGCACATTCACTCACACCTTGTGATTCTAAATCGTATAATGGTCTTGCGACCTCATCACGCAATGCGTGAGGAACATTGCGCGCTCGGAAAAATTTCGGTTGCGCGTTTACTTTGAGTTCCAAATGTGCTTCATAGTTCTTAGCGCAACCAAGGCCCGGTGCAAAAATGTCTGCAAATTCTTCAAACAGACGAGAAACACTGGCGGAAGGCACAGTCTGATTCACTGATAGGACCTGATTTACTATAGACATGTTAAACAACTGAAATAAATCTAAACCAAACAAGTTCACTGCAGTAGAAGACCGGAGAACGTAAAATGACACAAGTTTTGTTTGTCCCTTAAATGCACTGTCCTAACACAGGGATATTCGGACCTGAATAACTATTTAACTGAACATTTGCGGCACGCAACGGAGGTTTGCCCAGTTGTTTGTACGTGTCGTGATTGAGCAATGAAACTGCAGCTCCGGTATCGAGCTGGAACGGTATGACCTTGCCATTAAAGTCCAAATCTACTAAAAGTTTATTGTCCTGCTGACGACAAGAGCGACTGTCTCGTTCAATTTGAACTGATACAGGTACAGCATCACTTGCTAATTGACGTGATTTCCGGCGACGTCGACGCACACTTTTAGTGGGACGAACACAGTCACTGTTAGAGAAAGTGCACACTGAGCTTTTTCTGGCAAACACTTTGAACATGTCCTTTCTTATTACAGAAAAAGCAAATAGCTTGGCGTGACGGGCAATTTTCACGTGAATGTCTAGTAGCACACCGCGGGTATGATTTCACTGCATTCGTATGCTGGTGCGGCACACCTGGTTTAGAGCGTGGCGGCAGCTGCGCGGACGTGTGCGAGGGCAGTTTACCGGGCCGTGCAGCGCGCCCGGCGGGCCGGTTAATGTTACACACGGCTGGCGAAGTTGCAAATGATTCCTTTGCCAAGTCAAGTGTGTCTTGTCTATCCAATATGTCTATCACTTGCTGAAGGGAGGGATTGACTAGTTTCAAAATCTGTTCCCATATGCGAACATCAGAAACGTTCTGTGCTATTGCATCACGCACCATAGTATCTGACTAAGGGAGTCCACATTCACACTCAAAAGCACAATCCCTTGTAAGGCCTTGCAATGTTGCAACCCACTCCCTATTAGTTTGACCGGCCGTACATTTTGTACGAAAGAAAGTATACCTTTTTGCAACTACATTAACTGTTTCCTTGAAATAGGCGTCCAAGGCCGACAAAATTTCGTCGTAGGACAGAGTTGCTACGTCGCGTTGGGGAAATAATTTCACTATCACACAGTACGTTTGCACCCCTACACACGCCAATAAATGAGGCTGCCGCTCGTTACCTTGAATTCTGTAGGGGGCGAGATGAAATCCAAACCGGCGTGACCACTCCGTCCAGGATTCGACGTCTGCTTGAAAATTACGGAATGGTGGTGCAACTGCATGTTGTGGCTGCGGTAGCGATGAAGCGGCGGCGGCCGCATCGTTTTGCAGTGCACGTTGACCCTGGACGAGCTGTCCAAGGGCGTCCAATAACGCCTGCATCTGCTGATTCTGCAAGCAATAAAATTCGGACAGTACATCTGGCGAAGCCATGACACAATTAAATCAAGTAAGGATAAAGAAGAAAATCGTTTTAATCGTCGGCGCCAAAAATGTTGTGTCTAGACAAGACAGCCTAGACACAATGAGAGGAAGCCGAAAGGCACGTGCTAAGCGAAAGCCGGATGGCGTGAGGTCTGAAACAGGATACGTAATGAATGCTATAAAGAAAAGTACGTAACTTCTGTAATACTTAACTTTAATCCATCCTTTTGGTACATCTGGAGATTTTGGCGATACAAGTGAGACTCTTTAGATACATGCAATGTTACTAATGGCGCCTTGCTAGGTCGTAGCCATTGACTTAGCTGAAGGCTATTCTAACTATCTGCTCTGCAAATGAGCGAGGCTTCGTCAGTGTGCATCGCTAGCTACGTCGTATGTACAACTGGGGCGAGTGCTCGTCCGTATCTCGAGACCTGCCTTGTGGTGGCGCTCGGTCTGCGATCTCACAGTGGCGACACGCGGGTCCGACATGTACTAATGGACCGCGGCCGATTTAAAGCTACCACCTAGCATGTGTGGTGTCTGGCGGTGACACCACAAATACATTGTTTGTTCTCTATTAAAATCTTTCATTTGCTAACTATGCCTATCAGTAGTTAGTGCCTTCAGTAGTTTGAATCTTTTATTTAGCTGGCAGTAGTGGCGCTCGCTGTATTGCAGTAGTTCGAGCAACCAAGATTTTTGTGAGGTAAGTGATTTGTGAAACGTATAGGTTAATGTTAGTCAGGGCCATTCTATCGTAGGGATTTTTTAAAGTCGGATTGCGTTGCGCCAAAAAATATTGTGTGTCAGTAATTTTTCTAAGGGACGTTTCACAATTACCTGTCGAATAAGTTAATTTTGAGTCGATTTAGTGTCATGAGCTTTAAGGGCGATATTCTCAAAATCTGGTACGTAGTGATCCAATATATCTTACATCCTTTACTTTCTGTTCGAACTCAATACCTACCATTTCGATGTTCGCACGATGACGGAAAGGTGGGATCGTATTCCGACCTTCTGCAGTGAAAAAAATTTTTTTAGAGCGAATTCAGTATTTCGGGTTTCTTCCGTTTTGGTGTCGGTTTGGTCTCTGAGTGACTGAATAAATGATTTCGAGTGCTTACTGATTGTAAGGAAGACCAAGACTTGTAAGGGGTTTTAGTAAAATCGGTTGCCGAAATTTTACTGTCTTAGTCATTAAACGCCCGTCTAACTATCCTACTTTTGCTCACTTCCCCTTCGTGCAGATTTTGTTTGTCAGCTAGATTTTGACTTCTCTTGAATCAGTGACGGAGGTCTCTTTGCTCACGTAGCAGTTTTCTAATACGGCTTCGGACCTCTGGCAGGATACTTGGACAGTGGGGCCACTCTAAAACCGATATTGGTTACAAATCACATGTGGGTCCCGTCATAGAATGATACTCAAGTGCCTGGGACCCGTATCACAGGGCACCGACAGGGACTACTGAACGTGTACAGAGAAGGGCAGCACGAATCGTCACAAGTTTATCTGAACCACGGGAGAGTGTCACGGAAATGTTGAAGAAACTGAGTCGGCAGACGCCTGAGGAAAGATGCGAGATACCCCACGAAAGGCCGCTCACGAAATGCCGCAGACGACAAGTGTGTTTCCACAACCCTTTACTATTCGAGTGGGCTCATGAACTTACTGCTCGAAATACTTTTCAGAAAATGTGTTCAGCACAATTTCGGGCGATATCCTGTTTGTATCTCCGGATTTAAACATGTATTTTCGCCAACATATGTAGGGTACACTGAGGTCACCACCAACTATATTTTAGTGAATCGGGTATGTGCCTGAAATGAGACTCAAGTTTTCTTTGAACCGTTCAGCAATTGTATCATCTGAGTTGGGAGGTCGGTTAAAGGATCCAATTATTAATTTATTCCGGTTGCCAAGAATGACCTATGCTAACTTACAGCAACTATCTACCTCAGTTACACTAAAAGATAAACTATCTGTACTTCTGACAGCAACAATCACACCACCACCAACTGTGTTTCGCCTATCCTCTCTGAACACCGTTACGTGGTTTGCAATAATTTCTGCTGCACTTATCTCCGGCCTCAGCCAGCTTTCAGTGCCTATAACGATTTGACCATCAGTGCTTTGTAGTAACGCTTGGGGCTTCGGTACTTCCACAACACAGATAGCACAATTCACAACTGTTATACCGGTGGTTCCTGTATCTACGTTCCTCCTGCGTTCGACCTGCGCCCTTTGAGACTGAAGCCCTTTCTGTGTTTCTCTGAGACCCTTTAACCTACACAGCCCCTGCTACACGTGTAGCCACCTCCTGCGTGTAGTGGCTCCTGACCTATTTAGCGAAATATTATGGAGTAGCGGTAATACTTAAGAACTATCGAATCTAAGTTGATATCCAGGGAAAGTGGGGGTTTCAGGCGTTAACAACCTAAAATGTAACCCAAAAATGGCAAAATGACATAAATAGTAACATATGGGAAACGTAGAGGTACAGACTTCACGAGAGCAAATCAAGGGAATGCTAAAAAAGTTTTCAAAGAATTCAGAACAGGGTACAAGCAGGTGGGCCTTCACTTCAAAGATTCAAAAGGCAAACTGATTACCAACAACAAACACAACTCAATATTACTAGCAAACTGCTGCAAAAACCTTTTAAACTACGAGGAACCAACACAACGACTAATTTTCAGACAGCCTCAAAAGGAAAATCCACCTTCAAAGCGACTGTACCGCATTACACTGGACAATACACTGGCCAGACGAAAAACAACAGGGTCCAGAACAAGACGGGATAATGGCTGAGATGTGAAAACTAGGAGGGAGCGGGAAGCTGAAACCTTTTATGAGGTTATGAAATGTTGCTGGGAGAAAGGAGGAGTACCGGACTACTGGAAGCAAGCCGCAATCCATCCGCCACGTAAGAAGGGAGACAGGACAGGCACCACCATCTACCCAGCTCCCAGCTGAGACCTCTACTGAGTAAGACAGAAGACCAAGCAGAAGAGACAATTGGCAAGTGCCAGGCGGGGTTGAGGAAAAATAGTTTTTGCCCAGAGCATATTCGTAACTTGAAAACAATCATCAGGATCAGTACAATGCAGAGACAACACAGTCGTTACATTCACTGATTTCAAAAAAGCCTACGCGTTTGTGGGAGGACGGAGAGTATCCTTAACAGTGGAAGAAGCAGGTATTGACAAAATCAACAGACAGTCAGTGAAACAGGCACTTACAGACGCAAGTTCAAAAGTTGAATTCGTTGGAGAAGTTTTTGAAGCCTTCACAAATAACAAAGGAGTCCGGCAGAGCGATGGGCTCCCACAGATTCACTTCAGTGTCATCTCAGACAAGGTGATGAGAGAGAGGGATAAAGAACTACAAGAGGAAAACGTCGAACGAATCCATCTAGTACAAGGAAGAGCAAGAACTGACATGGAATATCTTGTTTTTTCTGACAATATTTCTATGATTTCTAAGGAAAAAACAGATGAAAAGATAATGATAGAAACACTGTACAAAATTGCAGCTACAATCTGACTACAAATATCGGAAGCGAAAACGGAATACGTTGAACATAAACACTATAGAGGAAAATATATATAGAAACACAAGATGAGAGTTGATAAGCTTATCTGGGAGAATGGATTCAATGAAATGGGTTAGATAACATCACAAGTAAAGAAAGATCGAGGAAAATGAAATTAGCAGACAAAATTACTCAAAACCGATATATAAAGAAAATCACTATCATTCCAGGCCAAAATTTAACACTGAGCAACAGTAATTACACCGGGTGCACTATGCAGATCTGAATGCCTAACACGGAGTACAAGAGGTGAACGAGAAGAACCGGAAAAGCAGAAAAATTTCAGGGCCACAAAAGAACAAAGGTAATAGCTTGACGAAGAGGAGAAATGAAGAGCGATAGAGAAACATGGGAACAATCACAGACACAAAAAGAAAGAAGAGATGAAAAATTTATGGTCATATTTACAGAATGAATGACAACAGGCAAACGGAGAAAACTTTTAATTTCATTTCCAAATTAAAAAACAGCACGAGATCGCTGGAAGAGACATAAAAGGATCTAAGAAACCTAGACATCACAGAAGATACCAGACAGGAAAGGGAATATTTCATGCTACTGATTAATACTTCTAAACTTCTCATCTGACAACAAAACTCACAACCTAGGATTGTGATGTCAAATGAACAGAGGCAGGCCGTCAGCCATTGCATAAAGAGATTCTGGGAAGAAGAAAAATAATGTACCACTGTCTTAGGTTCCAAGCTGTCTATAGTTGACCGAATTCAGTATTAAAAAAATGGGAACTTAGCAAGGACGTAAGCAGGAAATAAAGAGAAAACAACACAGAACTTAAAAAGAAGCACTGTAGAGGTAAGGAAAATTCACGAAAAAGTAACAAATGTTGGAACCGGTCACTAGAACTAAATATTTCAGTTCAAGATATCGAGTCAAAGTTTCAATATGTTCAGCACTTCTCCAGTAGGCGAGTGCAGCTCTCTGTTACATAATTTCTGTTCTTCATGTCGATTCTGAACTACTGCGACAAATAAGAAATTCTAGAATCGACAATTAAACTTGACGTAGATATGTCAAGTACAGAGGCAAGAAATTAAAAAATCCTAAAAAGTAATAATACACGCTTAATGAAATGTCAGCAAAAATAATGAACCGTGCAATAGAGACCTACAATTTATCTATATAGGGCTAGCTGTCCTTTTAGGTTCCTGCGTAACCACACCCTCACAAATCGTGCCGTTTGTGCAAAAATACAGCCAAATATTCGTGAGAATCAAGATTATAAATATGACTTCTAACCGTTCCATTCGCAGCAATTTAAGATGTTCTCTTAGATTCCTGCCCGACCTCACCATCGGAAATCATGCCTTATTGGGAAGGAAGTAGTGAAATATTTCACGAGACCCAAGGTTACAAACACGATTGCTGCTCGATTTACTAGCAGCAGTTTAAGCTGTGCGGTTTTGCTGCCCAACCACACCCTCTGAAATCGCGACATTTTACAATAAACGGCACAGTTCACGTCAGGCACTGAGACAACCACTGATACCATTTAATGAGGAGACACTTTCATCTTTCGCGTCGTAGACCGACGATGTCGCGACGTCGCTGACGGGTGGAACAGTACACTAAAATTAAAGCAAAATAGTACTTAGTGCCTGAAATTCCTATCTAGGCTAGTGGAAAACCTTGAAAAAATAAATTATGCCTTACGATAGGTCCATGGAGGACGCGTGTTTCAAGAAACCATGGCGATGTGCTAACGTTGTCGAACATTATCCAAAGGATCGAATGAAGAAAGCACTTGGCATAGTAGCTTTGTAGGAATATTTATAATCTGCAGACGTCCGATCTTCCTGCAATTAAAAGATACATAAAATTAATCTTTCTCCTACAGAGACTGCCTTAGATAGATTCGTATGAACAATCCGCTCGACTGATTTGTAAAATTATATTATTCTTAATATAAGTGCTGTGTCTAAGATCTCCATATTTATGAAACATGCACGAGTGTAGAATTAATGTTACGCATGCGCAGAAAATGGTTCAAATGGCTCTGAGCACTATGGGACTCAACTGCTGTGGTCATCAGTCCCCTAGAACTTAGAACTACTTAAACCTAACTAACCTAAGGACATCACACACATCCATGCCCGAGGCAGGATTCGAACCTGCGACCGTACAGTCGCACGGTTCCGGACTGAGCGCCTAGAACCGCGAGACCACCGCGGCCGGCATGCGCAGAAAGGTGCAGTCATTTCGGTGGCCGTGCTTTGGCAGACATCAGACGCTGGTCGGTGACTCGGCACAGACCGCTGCCGCTGCTCCGTGCTGTTGCCGCATTTCTCTGTTTCTGCAGACTCTGCTGCGAGCGGGGACAGCAACAGTCGCCTTGCTCGCCTTTCGACTCAGACCGTTGCTGGGATACGGCGTGGGCCGATGACGAGAGCCGTGTATTGTTGACAACTGCGTCACGTCTTGAATTGTCTTGCTTACTGTAAGGGGGTACAGTTGATCGATACAGTCATTTTCGAAAGGGCCTTACTCCAAATTTTCACAACATGAGTTACGAAAGACAACGGATCCTATACACATAGAAACATATCTCTACGTGCTGAAGTCTTTATTCCAGATGCTGCAAAAGTGTTACTACGACTCAGTTACAGCGACATCATTTATGAAATGGATCTACTCCTGGAATAGTGCCATTTCAATGGTGATCATACTCGCATGCCATCTACCGAATGCTTAATGTACTATATCTTACGTTTCTCTTTCCGTAGTTGAACTGTTGCTATTTCTGAACGTCTGTTGTGATATGTAAAATGACTCCAAGTATTGAGTTGGAATGTGGTGAAAGTACCAAGAAAAGAGGTAATTAAAGAAACAAAGACGTAATGTTGGAAATTATGAGCAGAATGCTAAAAAAACAGCTAAAATGAATTGTCATGAGTAAACTACCCCCTTCAGCCATGTTCCTTTATGTGTTTTGAACACAGCAGTTACGGTCAGATGTTGTGGCTTCTAAACACACAGGAGGACTGTAAAAGCATACATTTGATGTTTTATGTCCGAAAGTGTCTGTTGCTTTTAATTTTGAAAATACCTACACTGTACAACTGGCTATTGACAGGAAGAAAATTTAAGACATTCAACATGAGCTTGATTATGTTCGTCATGAATATAGTTATTTCTAAGATGGTCTTATGAAATGGTCTTTACGTAACACTGCTGTTGCTGCTGCTGCTATCGGTGATAGTGATGGGTGAAACCATTTTATGAACTTCAGTTAGAGTTATAACACTGTCAAATCGAATGGATGAAAAAAGCACCAATTTGAAACAACACTAAAGTATAAGCTGATCATGTCTGTGAATTGCTTCCTCAAGAAAAGACCTTATTCCAAGATTGTGGACCTACTCTCTAAATGGATTGCAAACTTCAGCAAGTTATCCATTTCATTCTGTTCTTTAAATAGTGGAAAGGCCATGCTGTTAGATTCCGTATACTCACCTGCAAAATGTTTTCCTTGGTTCCTTAAAACTTAAGATTTTCAAAAATGACTGCCTCGATCGAACAGACTATCCAGCGGTGAGAGCAGCGACGTAAATGAGCTGTGGCGTCCAGATCAGCGCCGCCGGGACTAAGGCGCCCAGCACAAAGGTAGCAAAGGAATAGGGAAAATTAAAATAGGAAGGGAAAAATGGATAAGAACAGTAACATCAATCGGTCGAGGTAAATCTTTCACTCGGTTAAAGTGATGGAAGTCATTTAAATGTTTTTGTTTTGTTGTGCACGTCTAGTTCCACCGCACCATGCGAGGTAACGGGCGGGTTGTGGCACCCTGGAGATATTCTGTGTTCGCAGTTGGGGCGGCCGCGCAGGGCGCTCTTCAAAGCAGCGGCTCGTTAGCGACTGCGGGCCGCCGCACTGTATGAACGAGGGAGGAGCATATGGACTATCAGACCAATTGTGTGATTGGATTGAGGAGTTCCTAGATAACAGAGCGCAGCATGTCACACTCAATGGAGAGAAGTCTTCCGAAGTAAGAGTGATTTCAGGTGTGCCGCAGGGGAGTGTCGTAGGACCGTTGCTATTCACAATATACATAAATGACCTTGTGGATGACATCGGAAGTTCACTGAGGCTTTTTGCAGATGATGCTGTGCTGTGGTGTATCGAGAGGTTGTAATAATGGAAAATTGCACTGAAATGCAGGAGGATCTGCAGCAAATTGACGCATGGTGCAGGGAATGGCAATTGAATCTCAATGTAGACAAGTGTAATGTGCTGCGAATACATGGAAAGATAGATCCCTTATCATTTAGCTACAAAATAGCAGGTCAGCAACTGGAAGCAGTTAATTCCATAAATTATCTGGGAGTACGCATTAGGAGTGATTTAAAATGGAATGATCATATAAAGTTGATCGTCGGTAAAGCAGATGCCAGACTGAGATTCATTGGAAGAATCCTAAGGAAATGCAATCCGAAAACAAAGGAAGTAGGTTACAGTACGTTTGTTCGCCCACTGCTCGAATACCGCTCAGCAGTGTGGGATTCGTACCAGATAGGGTTGATAGAAGAGATAGAGAAGATCCGACGGAGAGCAGCGCGCTTCGTTACAGGATCATTTAGTAATCGCGAAAGCGTTACGGAGATGATAGATAAACTCCAGTGGAAGACTCTGCAGGAGAGACGGGCTTTTGTTAAAGTTTCGAGAACATACCTTCACCGAGGAGTCAAGCAGTTTATTGCTCCCTCGTATGTATATCTCGCGAAGAGACCATGAGGATAAAATCAGAGAGATTAGGGCCCACACAAAAGCATACCGACAATCCTTCTTTCCACTAACAATACGAGACTGGAATAGAAGGGAGAACCGATATACTCAGGGTACCCTCCGCCACACACCGTCAGGTGGCTTGCGGAGTATGGATGTAGATGTAGATGTAGACGTATAGGTGGACCATGTGGTTGCTAGCCAACCGTGGCTGCGAATTCCTTGGTGACGCAGTGTCGATGAAAGAGACTTGTACGCTGGGAGTGCCAAAGATGGCGCATTTTGTGAAACCTTAATGGCAGACATTTCACAGTTCGTATAGAAATTAATAGTAGCCAGAGGAATCGTGATAACTTAAAAAGAAACATGCCCATTACCATTATTTGCACGACGATTCTGACTGTGTAATCAGATTTTCCACATCTTTATTAGTTTAAAGTTTAGTATCTGACGGTAAATTGTACGAGTAACACCTAGTAACGAATTTCCAAAATGTAAACGGTTCATCCGATTTCGTCGATCTATGTGTCTTTAGAAAGCTATTTGTGTAAACTTAAATTCGTGTGAATTACAGGCACGTAACTTAAATAGTACATGAGTTTTTCCAGGTCGAAGTGACCGATTACTATCGATAGCGTCAGGCCCCACAGTTACACGAAAAAAGGGTAGCAGCATGCTTATAAATACATTTCTTCATCTATGTCTTTGTTTATATCTGATACATCCTATTCGTGAAGAAATTGGTCAATAATTTACTATGTTTTAAGGAAACACAGAGACATTAGGCTACTGGCCTAATTTTGTCTCTATTCCTTTGATATATGTTTATTTAATTTATTTATGTATTTAATAATGTGTGTTAGAGCGTGTTTATGGTCCAACAATAGGAATTTTTCTTTAATTTCAAGTTATTTAAATATAAATCCAATATTTCGAATGTCTTTCATTATGTTTGTGATTGTGCGTTGGCTTGGAGACATGGCGGAAGCGCTCTACCCAATCACAGCGATCGTTTCCAGAAACAACACGTGGAGAGACTGTATGGAAGTGTGGGGAGGAGACTGGTTTCCGGGGAGGACACAGGGCGTTCTAAACAGCACGACGCGATGGACAGTCGCACAGGACACGGACAGTCCTGGACAGTACGCTGCGATGGACGCACAGCTGCGAGAAAGAGTTGCAGAGTGGAGCGGTTTGCGCTTGGTCGCGAGGGAGAGAAATATTTCGTAGTGCCGACTTGTGCACTTGTGAGATTTCCGTGGCTTCTACAGTGAAGACGTAGCACGCGTTTAGAAGTGAATATCTCGCGAGCTATGTTGTTGTTCATAACTAATTACGTGAAGTAGGAATCTATTGTTTCCCTATTATTCAACTTATATTCTATTTAATTGCTGGACCATCGACAGCAATAAAAGTTTTACAGTAATAAAGGGCATTCTTAAAGGTACTTCTGCTATCGTACTCATCATTTAAAGTCGTTAAAATAGTACCTGCAGAATTTATTTAATTGCAATCTTTCATTTCTAAATTTCTATATAACCTCCATTCGATTCATGTGCGTATTTATACTGTATACCGTCGAGTCAGCAGTATTCAGCCTGTAATGCGGTAATTACGTACCCTGCCCCTAGTCGACGAAACCAGTCAAAACTTTTAATATTTCAACTTTGAGTCAGAGGGTTCGTAGTCGAGGGTCACCAGATTTGTTTTGTGAAAGCCCGCAGTCAGGTTGAGCAGCAAGTCTCTACGGTGATGCAACGAGACGGTACATCAAACTAACGTCTGACACTCTGATAACAGGAAACATCTGCACGGGAAGTACCCACATATCAAGCCACTAGGTAATGTCTAGCGTAGCCAACAATACAACACATGAATGTACTCGATCTTTATACAAGAACTCACGACAGTATAGAAAGAATGAGTCATGAAAATTCTTCAGGCTAGACTTGAAACTGCGTGGATTCCTGCTAAGATTTTTTAATTTCTGGTGGTAGTTTATTGAAAATGGAGAATACTGCACGTCCGAGTCAAGGAGGTGCGATCGAAATGCTGGGTGGATTTCTGCGTAGTATTAACTGAGTGAGGGCTGCCAATTCTCGGGGATAACCACATTTTGTTAACAACAAACGACGTTAAAGTATATGCTGAGAGGCCCGTATCAGAACTCCCAGACTCTGGAACATTATTTGCAACTATAGAGCAGAACGCCTCTAACTGTAAGAATAGGATGTCTTTAGATCACTGTGTACATAGAGCTAACCACCCATAGTATTTTTGTTTATGCCTTAAGACAACTATAGTTGTGTACAGTTTTGTTTTATTATTTTATCGTACTTTCACCCCCATTCCGAGACCAACCCCCTTTTATGCATGCCATTAGCTGATTAGGTCCAGTCCTGGCATTATGTCTGCACTTCCTTGTTTGGCTTGTTTACACCAATTTTGTACAGGGATTATGAGCTACATGTAGACAATTACGAGCTGTAATTGTGTCAATGGATTCATTATTCTATTATTTATTGCTCTTGTATTGTTTTAGAACCACAGCAATATGCTACATGGATCTTACTGTCAACACTCGCAAATAGCACGATAAGTATAAGTATGTAGCATTATTTATTTTGGATTTTAAAAATGTTTTAAATTTTTCGTCCTTAGTTTTAATATACTTATCTAACTCGTGCTTATTTGTGGTGTATTTTCTTGTAGAGCCTTCTGAGGAAAGGCACTAAGTGCCTACAAGCGGTTAAGAAATTAGACTTCTCTTATGCATCTGGTTGCTGATTGTTTCGATATAATTTACACAACTGCAGTTTCTGAATGTGAGTAAAATACTAAATTCGTGGTGTTTCTGCAGAATAAAGCAAAGAGTGCCCTCTACATTGCACGGGCTGTTAGGTCCGAGCTACTGCCGTTTCTTCGACAGCGTGGTGATGTCATCTTTCAGCAGGACAATGCACCTCCACATACGGCTGCTGCAGCGCAACGAGCTCTTCATTGTGTACAACAGCTCACAAGATCTCTCACAAACTGAACACTATGCAGCAGGAACTTATTCGTTCTCCAGGGCCTGCAAGAACCATTGCCGAATTGCAACAAATGGCACAACATGCTTGAGACGGCCTCTCGCAGAATGCCACTCGTCACCTTTATGATAGTTTGCATGTCAGAACAGACGCCAGAGGTGAGTGCAGTGTGTATCGATGCTACTGTCTGGGCTCCCTTCACTGTTACATGGGTGTTTCTTTCGGT
Source organism: Schistocerca serialis cubense (assembly GCF_023864345.2). Classification (NCBI taxonomy): domain Eukaryota; kingdom Metazoa; phylum Arthropoda; class Insecta; order Orthoptera; family Acrididae; genus Schistocerca; species Schistocerca serialis. The sequence goes on from NC_064648.1 coordinate 106,663,085, forward strand.
CAGAATTTGTTGTGATGCACCACCTGTCACCTCACTCTCAAATAAAATGATCTTCTCTTTGGAGCTATTGCCTTTTATCTGGCAGTCTATTGATCCATCGTCTATTTTATCAGCACTTTAGACGTCATACTACTCTTGTTCTTTAATGAGATTTAAAAAAGTCGCTGTTACCAGTGGATTAACTTATTTAAATAGTTTGCAGTTATATTTAACATGTGTGTGTGTGTGTGTGTGTGTGTGTGTGTGTGTGTGCGTGTGTGTGCGTGCGTGCAAATTCCTTTGTGTTAAAATTTTGCTAATGGAATGCTCCTCTAGCAACGAAGCATGAACTGTATTGTTCTGTACAGTTCTACTGCCATTCCTCTGCACTCTCGTTAGAGACAATAGTCTGCATACGATGGTATGAATTTAGGTGATTTTTCGACCTTTTCATTGCACAATGACTTCTGAAATTAATATTAAAACCATCACACACAACTATTTTTTTTGGTATTTTCTATAAAGTGAACCAAGAACTCTCTCCACGTAGAACAGAAACGTCCTGAAATCACAGATAGGGGAGCTATAAATAACGATAATTTAAACTCTAGTTTCACTGAATTCGATTCGTCATGTACACTTCCGCTCCGCCAGTCCGCATGGAGCTCCTTGAAATCCTGGTAAATGAAGCCTATGAACTGTCACATTATTTTTGTGGTTCTCTGATGTTCTAGTAATGCAGGAGTCAACATCTGTAAGCAGTTCACTAATGTTACCTCTAATAGCTATTATGTTTTGATGAAATGTGTTAATGCCTTCGTTACTTAGGTACCTGACCATTCTTGAAGGTGGATCCTTTACTGGAGAGCCATCCCTTGAGAAGATAACCTATCAGCTGACTTCAGTCAAGAGAAGGTGCAGCTCTAATACTAACCGCAACAGAAATTCCCCTGTGAGTCATCCCATCACGCATCATTTCACTGTCACCTATAAGCTTTGCCAGTCTCTGCCCCCAATCCTACTTAGCAACAGACCATGAATAATGGAGCACGATGTGTTAAGCATAGCTTTGGACATCACTGGGTCATTAAGATACAAGAATCATTTACCTCCTTCACTCAGGTCAAAAACAAATACTGAACATCAGTTACTTGAGTACACTTTAAAAGAAAAAAAAAAGGTCTTACCATGAAGGACTTGTCTGAATGGAACAGCATTCAATGTGTATGAAGTACATGTACAGACAACCAAATGAAATGGAGCAGAGGTGCAGCGAACATTATCTTGCTGAAATAGTAGCCCAGGACTGCCTTCCACGGTGGACAACAAAATGAGGCTTGGAGTAAACGTCGACGTACCGCGGCGCTGCGAGAGTACCGCGCATGACAGCCAAAGGCGTCCCCAGGTCGCCAGCCCTGGCTGGTGCACCACCGCAGTCCAGACACCTACTCACTGGTCATCGGGGCTCAGTTCGATGTGGGACTCGTCACTGCAGACAGCTCTGCTCCTGTCAGCTTCCAGACAGGACGCGCCCGTCGCCACTGCAGACGGGCTTCCCGGTGTCCAGAGGTGACCGGTAGTCGGCGGAAGGGCCGCCGTCAGCTCAGCGCCCTTTCTGTGAGCCGCCTGCTGGCGGCCCTCGTGGCCACTGGAGCACCAGCTGCACGTCCCACCGATGACGACCACCAATCTGCGGCTCTGAGTGACTCTCTGACCATAGCCCGGTCCTCACACTCTGTCGCGTCACCAGCTCGATAGCTTCCTTCTCGACGCTGCCTTCGGCCGTGGTTCACCCATGCTGCCAACATCGTCGAATAGCGTCGTCGCTCCGGTTCAGACGTCGAGAGATCGGCAGACAACTCCAACCAGGTACTTTGAGTTGAAATGTACGTCTTCTCCCAGATGCTGGCAACTGCCTATGTTGTTCGTGTACCTGTCCGCGAGTACACGGGATGACATTCGTGAAGACTCTGTGCGCCCCTCTATCGACATGTCGCCTGTTTATTATTATTGCCAATTGCGCAGTGAACTTGCGCAGCAGCATCACACATTTATCCAACGCCCGCTAAATTTTTCAGTTTTGCACTTTCCGTCGCTGCCTGTATCAACACGAATTTGTAACCAGTTTGCATACCTGCTTTGTGGTGCGTGCAGAACGAAAGGGTCAAGACGTGAGTAAGTGCTTTCACCAGAGCTGCGACGAAGCATTCATCATGAGAGATGCGTACTGTGGTGTATAAAAACAAATACAGCTGCATTTTGAATCTAGTCGCTAAAGGTCCTGTAGAGTCTGAGAGGATAAGCAAAAAGTAGCCCTGTATTTCGAAACAGTTCAGAACATGTACAGAAATTTTGATCTAAGCCTAATAGAGTGATGCGGCACAATGTGTGGGCAACGTTTTCTGATTTGGAATCAGGTGGGCATGCAGGAGGCGTGTATGAGATGGAGGGCTACTCACTATGAGCACTCGCTTCGCTGTCCGCAAGACTTTACGCACTTAAATCCCTGTAGCAGGTGCAAATTTTTTTGTAGTGGTTCATTCCTTCTCTAACAGCATTTTTTATACTCCACCTATTCCACTATAGGTTTTTATAGTCATATGAAACTGTAGTAGTTTTCCAATAATAATAACAACAATATTAGTACTAAAGATGTAAGGTGAACTCTTGATTGACAGACTGCAAGCCATCATTGCCTATATATACTGAGGTGACAAAAGTCGTGGGATACGCGCCAACACCGTGTCGGAGGACCTCACTTTGCCTGACGTGGTGCCTCGATGTGGCAGCCACTCAACCAGTCGCTGGATGTCCCCTGGTGAAATAGTGAGCCACGCCGCCTCTATAGCCGTCCATAACTGCCAAAGTGTTGATGAAGCAAGAGTATGTGCACCAACTAACCTATCACTTATGCCCCACAAATGTTACACATGATTCACGTCAGACGATCTGGCTGGCCGAATCATTCGCTTGCGCCGTCCACAATGTTGTTCGAGCCAGTCGCGAACAACTGCGGTCCAGTGGCATGGCACATTGCCACTCACAAAACGCCCATCGTTGTTTGTGAACACGAAGTAATAAATGGGTGCAGTTGGTCTCCAGGTAGTTGGACATAACCACTTCCAGGCAGTGACCGGTTCAGTTGGACCAGACGACCCAGTCCATTCCGTGTAAACACAGCCCACACCGTTGTGGAGCCACCACCAGCTTCCACAGTGCTTTGTTGACAACCTACATCCATCGTTTCGTGAGGTCTGCACCACAGACGAACCCTGCCATCAGCTCGTAATAACTGAAATCGGGACTCACGTGACCAGGCCACTTTTTTCCCACCGTCTCGGCTCCAACCGTCACGAGCCCAAGAGAGCCACTGCAGGTGATGTCGTGATGTCGTGATGTCAGCAAAGGCACTCGCGTCCGTCGTCTGCTGCCAGAACCCATTAACGCCTGACTCCGCCGTACTGTCCTAACCGATACGTTCGTCCCACGTTCTTCACTGATTTATACGGTTATTCCATGCGGTGTTGCTTGTCTGTTAGCACTGACAACTCTAGTCGAACGCCGCTGCCCTCGATCGTTAAGTGAAGGCACGTGGCCACTGCGTTGTCCATTGTAACAGCTAACGCCTGAAATTTGGTGTTGTCGACACAGTCGTGACAGTACAGGTCTCGTGCTGTTGAATTCCATAACGATTTCCGAAACAGGATGTCCCATCCTTCAACCTCCAACCTGCTTTCCGCGTTCAAACTATGTTAATTGCCATCCTGCGGCCGTAATCTCGTGGGAAACCTCTTCACACGAATCACCTGAGTACAAACGACTGCCCCGCCAGTGCTCTGCCATTTCATACCTTGTGCACGCCGGATACTACCGCCGTCCATATGTGTGGATATCGGTGTGCCATGACTTACGTCAGCTCAGCTTTGGCGAAATGGCATCGCACCCATATATGAACAGGCTCCATCTGCGTTCTTCGCATCATCAAGCACAATGGCATTCACCGCAGACATCTGGAGGCGAAGCGGACGTCATATATTTTTAAATGTGTTTGTATTTGCTTTTCAGTGTCAGATTGGTATCTGAGAAATTGCTGAAATTTGCTTTGATATCGAAATACTAGGGGTAGCGTCTTTGATTCATAATCAAAACGTCTTCGGTCCCAGGTTCGATCCCCGCCACTGCCTAAATTTTGATAAATAATCAGCATTGGCGGCCGAAGACTTCCGGCATAAGAAGTCAGCCTCATTCTGCCAACGGCCTTATCAAAGAGGGCGGAGGAGCGGATAGAGGTTCAGGGCACTCTCTTGTCCTAGGGGTGGGAAATTGCCCCTAAAGGCGGAAGAATCAGCAATGATCAACCACATGAGGATGCAGAAGGCTATGGAAACCACTGCATTAAGGACACGTAACGTGTATCCACAGGACATGTGGCCGGTAATTGAAGAAGTGTCATGATGATCTCTCCATTAGCAAAAGATTCCGGAATAGTCCCCCATTCGGATCTCCGGGAGGGGACTGCCAAAGGGGAGGTTACCATGAGAAAAAGATTGAATAATCAACGAAAGGATAACGTTCTACGAGTCGGGGCGTGGAATGTCAGAAGCTTGAACGTGGTAGGGAAACTACAAAATCTGATAAGGGAAATGCAAAGGCTCAATCTAGATATAGTAGGGGTCAGTGAAGTGGAAGGAAGACAAGGATTTCTGGTCAGATGAGTATTGGGTAATATCAACAGCAGCAGAAAATGGTGTAACAGGTGTAGGATTCGTTATGAATAGGAAGTTAGGGCAGAGGGTGTCTTACTGTGAACAGTTCAGTGACCGGGTTGTTCTAATCAGAATCGACAGCAGACCAACACCGACAACGATAGCTCAGGTATACATGCCGACGTCGCAAGCTGAAGATGAACAGATAGAGAAAGTGTATGAGGATATTGAAAGGGTAATTCAGTATGTAAAGGGGGAAGAAAATCTAATAGTCATGGGCGACTGGAATGCAGATGTAGGGGAAGGAGCAGAAGAAAAGGTTACAGGAGAATATGGCATTGGGACAAGGAATGAAAGAGGAGAAAGACTTATTGAGTTCTGTAACAAGTTTCAGCTAGTAATAGCGAATACCCTGTTCAAGAATCACAAGAGGAGGAGGTATACTTGGAAAAGGCCGGGAGATACGGGAAGATTTCAATTAGATAACATCATGGTCAGACAGAGATTCCGTAATCAGATACTGGATTGTAAGGCGTACCCGGGAGCAGATATAGATTCAGATCACAATATAGTAGTGATGAAGAGTAGGCTGAAGTTCAAGACATTAGTCAGGAAGAATCAATACGCAGAGAAGTGGGATACGGAAGTACTAAGGAATGACGAGATACGTTTGAAGTTCTCTAACGCTATAGATACAGCTATAAGGAATAGCGCAGTAGGCAGTACATTTGAAGAGGAATGGACGTCCCTAAAAAGGGCCATCACAGAAGTTGGGAAGGAAAACGTAGGTACAAAGAAGGTAGCTGCGAAGAAACCATGGGTAACAGAAGAAATACTTCAGTTGATTGATGAAAGGAGGAAGTACAAACCTGTTCCGGGAAAATCAGGAATACAGAAATACAAGTCGCTGAGGAATGAAATAAATAGGAAGTGCAGGGAAGCTAAGACGAAATGGCTGCAGGAAAAATGTGAAGACATCGAAAAAGATATGATTGTCGGAAGAACAGACTCAGCATACAGGAAAGTCAAAACAACCTTTCGTCACATTAAAAGCAACGGTGGTAACATTAAGAGTGCAACGGGAATTGCACTGTTAAATGCAGAGGAGATAGCAGATAGGTGGAAAGAATACATTGAAATCCTGTATGAGGGTGAAGATTTGTCTGATGTGATAGAAGAAGAAACAGGAGTCGATTTAGAAGAGATAGGTAATCCAGTATTAGAATCGGAATTTAAAAGAGCTTTGGAGGACTTACGGTCAAATAAGGCAGAAGGGGTAGATAACATTCCATCAGAATTTCTAAAATCATTGGGGGAAGTGGCAACAAAACGACTATTCACGTTGGTGTGTAGAATATATGAGTCTAGCGACATACCATCTGACTTTCGGAAAAGCATCATCCACACATTTCCGAAGACGGCAAGAGCTGACAAGTGCGAGAATTATCGCACAATCAGCTTAACAGCTCATTCATCGAAGCTGCTTACAAGAATAATATACAGAAGAATGGAAAAGAAAATTGAGAATGCGCTAGGTGACGATCAGTTTGGATTTAGGAAAAGTAAAGGGACGAGAGAGGCAATTCTGACGTTACGGCTAATAATGGAAGAAAGGCTAAATAAAAATCAAGACACTTTCATAGGATTTGTCGACCTGGAAAAAGCGTTCGACAATATAAAATGGTGCAAGCTGTTCGAGATTCTGAAAAAAGTAGGGGTAAGCTATAGGGAGAGACGGGTCATATACAATATGTACAACAACCAAGAGGGAATAATAAGAGTGCACGATCAAGAACGAAGTGCTCGTATTAAGAAGGGTGTAAGACAAGGCTGTAGCCTTTCGCCCCTACTCTTCAATTTGTACATCGAGGAAGCAATGATGGAAATAACAGAAAGGTTCAGGAATGGAATTAAAATACAAGGTGAAAGGATATCAATGATACGATTCGCTGATGACATTGCTACCCTGAGTGAAAGTGAAGAAGAATTAAATGATCTGCTGAACGGAATGAACAGTCTAATGAGTACACAGTATGGTTTGAGAGTAAATCGGAGAGAGACGAAGGTAATGAGAAGTAGTAGAAATAAGAACAGCGAGATACTCAACATCAGGATTGATGGTCACGAAGGCAATGAAGTTAAGGAATTCTGCTACCTAGGCAGTAAAATAACCAATGACGGATGGAGCAAGGAGGACATCAAAAGCAGACTGGCTATGGAAAAAAAGGCATTTCTGGTCAAGACAAGTCTACTAATATCAAATACCGGCCTTAATTTGAGGAAGAAATTTCTGAAGATGTACGTCTGGAGTACAGCATTGTATGGTAGTGAAACATGGACTGTGGGAAAACCGGAACAGAAGAGAATCGAAACATTTGAGATGTGGTGCTATAGACGCATGCTGAAAATTAGGTGGACTGATAAGGTAAGGAATGAGGAGGTTCTACGCAGAATTGGAGAGGAAAGGAATATGTGGAAAACACTGATAAGGAGAAGGGACAGGATGACAGGACATCTGCTAAGACATGAGGGAATGACTTCCATGGTACTAGAGGGAGTTGTAGAGGGCAACAACTGTAGAGGAAGACAGAGATTGGAATACGTCAAGCAAATAATTGAGGACGTAGGTTGCAAGTGCTACTCTGAGATGAAGAGGTTAGCACAGGAAAGGAATTCGTGGCGGGCCGCATCAAACCAGTCAGTAGACTGACGAAAAAAAAAAAAAAAAAAAAAAAAAAAAAAAAAAAAAAAAAAAAAAAAAAATCTCAGCACACTGCGACAGAACTGCGTGAAAATTGTTGATGTTTATCTTAAACTAGCAAACAATCTCTGTACCAGAACTCTCGCGAGACATACGTAGCAGGTAGCAATATATTATTGGTTGAGTCACGTGCAGAGCGGAAATCTTCTTCATGTTCCTGTTGTACTCTCATCAAGAATAAACAGCTTTGATCTGTTTTAGCTCAACGTAGCGGTTCCCGTTACGACCAGGACAAGAGCCGAGTACGTCTTTCAAACACTGATTGCGAAACTGCATTGTCCTCCTTTTCCAAAAAGCTACTTCAGAACAGTAGCGGAGAAGGTCGTTCCGCACACCACGCTTGTTGTAACTCAGCCACAAGAACAGAGCTGAAATTTTGCCTTTTGTATTGACACGCTTCCCAGATATCAATGATTTCGCAACAGACGACTGTAGAATATGTAGTAAATAAAAGGCGTCTCAGGTTAGTCCTCAGTGACGGTGCGAGAAATATTCTTGGACTACTCGTCTATTTAGAGCTGTGTCTGGGTTTTCATCCTTTGGCAACCGCCACTGGTCCCAGAATCCACGAACTCGTGACGCGTTTATTACCACCGATCCAGCGCCGTCACGCATGCACCACGCTATAATGTAGAGAACTTGGTTTTAAAGTGTTGTCACTGTCTCAACATTGTATTAGTTAACTGCAGGAGCCTCTACGGAAAGGTGTCACAACTAATCTCTAATCTCGATTATAAACGGTAACAATGCCCACGTAGTACTAGGGAGAGAAAGCTGGGTGAAACCCGAAGTAGATAGCAACTACTCGTAGATTCTAGATTCCGCTCTACCTGTAATTTCTCGGTTGTATCACAGCGCGTTACATCTATCTAATGACAGCCCACGGTGTACTAGCACTAAACATTATTTCGACAACAACGTCTGTTACAAAATCTGAGTTAAATTATTTTGTGCAACATATCGCGTTTGATGTAAAATTTTTCCAGTAGGTCTCCCCGGGAACGACGGAAACAGCTGAAAATGTCCAACTTTATCCCAGCACATGTGCAACTGCATGTTCCATCGGTGAGACATTCCCCTTAAGTATTTACTGGCCATTCGGAAATGACGTTACACGTGGACGATAGGACTATTTCTTAATCAGGATGTCCCAAGTGTTTTGGCAAATACAGATTGTAGCGTAATATGAACTAGGGATTTTAATTGTGTGGGGGATGCGGCAGACGAAATTATAACACACAATAAAATTTGCGGAAGTGCAACAACTAATCTGTTGTTCTTGTACAACTGATGGATGGCATATGGTTCATGAAGATCAAATACATATCACAGATTTTTATCCCAAACTGGCGAGTAGATAAGAACGAATGTACCTCCACGAAGCCTAACCGGTCACCTAATTCAAGCTGAAATTTTGCATGCTTACTTTACGGAACACTGCAGCTTCGAATGCAGTGTAAAATTACCGGATCCCTTCACAAATAACCGTACTTCTCTTTAGAAATTCAATACCAACGTTCGTTCCGAAGTTACTCATATCTGGGTAACGTGTCAACACAAACGGCAAACTTTAAACTCGGGAACAGGTTGGTGGGAGAGTTACGCCAAGCCTGCTACACTAAAGTACCTTACCCGCTACTCATCTCCGGCAGCCTCTTCAAGAAAAACTGCAGTCGAACTTCATAAACACTGTTTCAGATGGGAGCAGGCCTTCTGCTACTCGTAACAGCAACCCACACTGTCAACGTAAACACATCGAAGCAGAATTAATGCGCTTCAGAACACAGCAGGTGAGAGGGTCAGTTGCTAGGCAAGGCCTGCAGGGAATTTTCCAGATGAAAATATCGCACTGAAGCACTTTCAAAACGGAAAACACAGAATGGGAAAGAGATCCCCATGCATTCAGCATGAGAATGGCGATCGCTTAACAACGGAAAGCGCTGTAACCAAAGACCTCCACTCGTTTTCCGTATTTCCTTTCGCCCGCAGCCCGACTGACCGTTCTGCAGTGTCTTCCCCGTCACTGCAGGCTCAAACCTCACTCAGCTCGAAACACGGCGAATGCCCACAAGTCCCAGCTGACAGTGGCGACTTCAGACAATTCATCAAACAATATGCAAAGAATAAATCAGCAGGTCACGGTGGGTTCCCCGTCCAGTTTTATCAGACGTATTGGGGCGTTATCGGCATCACTTCTACAGGCGATATCAATTACATCACTGCTGGCAACAAAGTTCAAAATTCTGCAAGGAAATGATTAGATTCTTACCAAAGGGAACATGTAGCAATATCGTGGGAGACCTTTGCCGAATAACACTCCTACATGCCGAGTACAAACCCGTTGTGAAACGCATGGTATCAAATTTAACTCGTGCCATGCGTAGATCTGTCGGTCATAACCATCAATGCGAAACTGCACGGAAGAACATTTTCCAAGCGGTTTGTGTGCGTACAGACACGTGGCACCACGCACACACACCAATAGCGCATGCGCCGTCAGCAGTTCTTTGGCCTGACTCCCACGTCTTTTTGATTGTGTCAGCCACAAATAGCTGTGGTAACAGCTGCGCAGGCAGGGAATTGGCATTCGTTTTACAAACTTACTGCAAAACCCACTAAGGAACGCAAGTGCTATAATATATAACTCAGCCACCAATCGACAACTGAGCTGAACTATTGCCGTTTGTATTGACATGCTTCCCAGATATCAATGATAAGTAAAACGCCGTCTCGCGAAGTCCTCACTGACGCTGCGAGAAATATCTCTGAACGACTCGTCGAATAAGAGCTAAATTCGGTTTAAATGGTTCAAATGGGTCTGTACACTATGGGACTTAGCTTCTGAGGTCATCACTCCCCTAGAACTTAGAACTACTTAAGCCTAACCAACCTAGGGACATCACACACATGCATGTCCGAGGCAGGATTCGAACCTGCGACCGTAGCGGTCGCGCGGTTCCTGACTGAAGCGGCTAGAACCGCTCGGCAACGCCGGCCGGCGCTAAATTTGGTTTTTCACCTTTTGGCAACAGACTGACATTGGACGGTCATTGCTCTCAGAATGCACGGAACTCGAGGCGTGTCTGTTACCACCGATCCAGCGCCGTCACACATGCGGCACGCTATAATCTAGAGAACTTGGCCTTCAGTTGTTCCCACTGTGTCCATGTGGTGTTAGTTAAGTGCAGGAGCGTCTACGGAAAGGTGTCAGAAGTAACCTCCACCTTATTATTATCCACTTCCGTTTCCACAGCCAGTTCCCTCGTGTTGTAAAACAGTCAGCACGTGACAGGCACTCAACAACTTGTAGTTTGTGTTTGAACGTAAACAACAGGTTTACACATGAAATGCACAAGATACTTTAGGCATAGGGAACAATGAGTAGGTATACAGTTAATGAAAATCCTCGTAGTCATAAGAAACACAAAAACTGAGAATACGGACAAATAGACAGAAATAGTTCAGTTGAATAGGCAGTTTCAAAATGCAGCCAGAGGCACAAGTTGAGTTGCTTTTCCTTATACATGAAGATAAACCTGCTTGGAGGTAAGTGGCATCTACAGTAAAAGTCGAGCAGGATAAAAAATTCAAAACAAGACGCAAGTAAACTACAGGGTGGTTGCAATTAAGGTTTCTGCTGCTTGGGAGGGCCGCGACGAGAAAGGAAAGCAGGACAACGACACTCTGCGAAACCATTTGTCAGGACAGACGGAAGAGAAATATGAGAAAGTCCAAAGGGATTCTGGTCGCATGTGGAGTACACCAGCTGCAAGACACAGTCCGTACCTCCTCTGTGCAGTGTCAACCGTGATGTTACCGACGGCGGTGACACTAAAGCGGAGACATTAAAGACAGTTTCCCGAAATACCTTCAGCAAAGAAGAGCAGGTAAATATTCCGGAATCCGAGTCAACAACACTTGACACCCTTACTAATTCAGAAGAAGATATCCTCGGTGTGGCGAAGCAGCTTAAATCCGTCAATAAAGGCAGGTCTTCCGATGCAGACAGTACGTCAGTCAGGTTCCTTTGTGCTGATACAACAGCTCCTCACTTAACAGTCACATACAAGCGCTCGCTCGACGGATGATACGCAGCAAAAAATACTTAAATACAAACACTCCGTTTCTCTACACGAGCAGAAATTCTTGTGTGGAGTGGAGGATAGTGTCAAGCAAATGTGATCTGAGCTTGTGTGTGGGGTTCATTCCAGTGTCTACATTTGTTTTTCTTCACTCAAGGTATATTCGTCTGAGTAACTAACCCCTTGCAGTATTATTGCTGACGGAGAGTGTAAGTCATTCCACATCCTACTATTACATTCATGAACGTTTCTGTTGCTTCCAGACTGTTATTAATCGCCGATAACAAACTCCCTAAGGGAATAAGTCTACTGTGAATGCGTTGAGAGAATCCTCAACTACGCAGAAAGTTGTCTAAAAGAACGCAAATTCATGTATGTAGCAAATACTGAATACTACTAAATTGGTAATATTTACTAAATATACTCTTCCAACCTGAATAACCACTGGGCGATGTCGTTCTTACAGACGATGTGAGACTCCTGTTTGACGCACCCTTACAAACGTTCTGTTTGACTTTTAATGCTTGCAGAATAGACGCAGAATGCATGCTCCCCTCTCCTTCAAACCCACCCGGAAGAGAGTTTTTTTTTTAATTTTTGTTCATCAGTCTACTGACTGGTTTGATGCGGCCCGCCACGAATTCCTTTCCTGTGCTAACCTCTTCGTCTCAAAGTAGCACTTCCAACCTACGTCCTCAATTATTTGCTTGACGTATTCCAATCTCTGTCTTCCTCTACAGTTTTTGCCCTCTACAGCTCCCTCTAGTACCATGCAAGTCATTCCCTCATGTCTTAGCAAATGTCCTATCATCCTGTCCCTTCTCCTTATTAGCGTTTTCCACATATTCCTTTCCTCTCCGATTCTGCGTAGAACCTCCTCATTCCTTACCTTATCAGTCCACCTAATTTTCAACATTCGTCTATAGCACCACATCTCAAATGCTTCGATTCTAGAGAGAGTACACAACGATATACTCCTCCGATTTAAATGAGACATAACTTGTTACATTCGTCTCTGTACCGTGACGTATGCTTTTCTGTAGCCGTGTGAGCTTCCGTTTACATTCCTGTCACGGCGTCCATATGAGTAGTACTTTACCAGAGCACTATGCCATATCAATGCATTTTATTCATTAACTAGCGGACACGACAGATGTTGTCCTGCATGATATTTCAAGCGATTAGGATACTAAACAAAATATGAAATGCAAGACAAATAATATAATAATTTCATTATTCTTTATTTTGAAATAACATCAATTCTTCTACAAACAATTCGTTATAATCAATAATGTTTCTTTAATTTTATCTTAATGCGAGTTGATGAACAATATTTGTAGTCAATTCCTGAGCAGTACCAATGAATAAACTTGACGGTTTTCCAACGCGAGAAGACACTACATATAATTGGCCACGTGAATAGACCGGATTTTCTAGATACAACCCACAAATCGACATTGTTTGACCTTGTGACTTATTAATAGTCATGGCAAATGCCAAGCGAGTTGGAAATTGCAGATGTCTGAATGGAATGGGTGAGTCTGACGGAGTCATTGGGATTTGTGGCAGGAGAACAACTTCACCTTCAAATTTGCCATTCAAAATTGTAGCTTCAAGAACAATGCCCATAACTTTTTTTATGACTAATCTTGTACTGTGGCATAGCTTAAGTTCATTTAAATTCCGAAGCAAAATGAAAGGCGAGCCAATTTTTAATCGCAGGCTATGTGGTGGCATTCCTGGTAAATCCAGCGAAGTCAAAAATTCAACAGAATAGTTGACTGCTTCGTCAGGATTGGCAACAGTGTCGATCGATTTGAGCAATATCTGTTGTATCTTGAAGTTAATAGCGTCAACATCGATATTTTTTGCGGCTAAAATAGCTCGTTCACGAAGCCACGCATGATTAATATAATTAGCTTGTAAATCTGGAAATGTGCTTTCAGTCAAATCATCTTTCGTATTTACCATGTTCCAGAAATCGTCTGGCAATTGTGTGTCTCCATGCAGTGGTATTGTTCAATTTCCAATGTTGAGCAATTGCTCGGAGAATGATAGTGCCAATGGATCGTTTTGCAGTTGAACACGTATCTTTGTGTTAAGACGTAATGTACTGACATTTCGCCATAGGTAAGATTGTTTTATACATCCGTTAATTTCAGGCGCATATGTAGCGCGTGGAATGACCGGCAATGTCTGTCTAAAATCACCGGACAGCAGCCGCAAGGCACCACCGAAAAGCCTGGTGTTATTATTCAGATCTTTCATCATTCTATTGAGAGCTTCAAGTGAATGCTTGTGGGCCATAGTGTATTCATCCCAGATAATAATTTTGCATTTTTGCAAAACTTTAGCCATACTGGAATGCTTTTTTAGGTTGCACACTGCATCTGGATTTGTTTGAATGTTCAACGGCAACTTGAGTGCTGAATGTGCAGTCCTCCGCCATCAAGCAAAGTGGCTGCAATAGCTGATGAAGCAACTGCTAACGCAATATGATTTTGTGATCGAATGCGCGCAAGTATTAGTGAGATGAGAAACGTTTTTCCAGTGCCACATGGTGCGTCCAAGAAAAAGAATCCAACATTTTCTGCTGCAGTTGACAAATTAATTCGTTCGTATACATTCTTTTGTTCATCGGTGAGTAGTTACTCATTATTTTCAACGAAAGTAGTTGAAGAGACCGTATCGAACTGTTGTTCGCGCTGAATCTCGCTGTTAATGATGTCTGTTGCTGGGCGGTTAGGTGAGGGCACACCAAACTGAATGAGTGGCATATTCGAAATCAGAATGCAAATATCTTCAATCTCTATTAGCGCTTCGTTAAATATTTCCGGAGAAAAATTGATAATGGGATCTTGATCAGCGATCCGAATGCGATGCAGAATGTCGTCGCTCATAGAATCTTTATATTTGTCCCAGAGGACAGGAGGTTGAGATGTAAAACATGGCGTCAATAATACGGCGAATAATTGGCGAATTGGATGAGGAGAGGAACTCAGTGCTGCATCTACAAGTGTAATATCCCAGTGGTTATCATCTTCCTGCAAATGAATGCGCCACAAGCACCACGATATGTGTCATACAAAATGCCATTGACTGTTCGCAGGTATTGGATGGATGTCGGACCAGGAACATTAACCAACAACAAACGCAAGAACAAACATCCGCGTTGCTTTGGATGGACTGTGTGTAATCGGCCCATGTATTTCCCATAAATATGCCGTTGTACCCTTCAACCGGAACACCTCGCTTCCGTGGTTGACTGTTTGTTCCGTGTGGAATATGGTGGCACATCAGTATACATTAATGTCTCTGCGAATTAACCGGGAATACCGGGTCCGTTGCATAGTTCGAAAAACTCAGTTAATGTGGTTTTTGGGGCAATTGATGCAAGTTGTAGAGCAGTCTCTTTCGTGAAATAAACACGCTGTCCATTTTCGAGGTGCACGGCCAAATGTATAACAGCGTGTATCGGAAAACCCTAAATACGCCAAACTGCTTCATTGCTGCTGATGTATCGGCCCATTTGATACCGAGTTATTTCATCGTTTTCGTTAACATTGTGAACAGCAAATACAGCCGTATCACTGCCCTTATGGACATACTTGCATATATATTTTATGGACTTGATCGAACTGCAGAGCTCAATGTTTGTGTGCGCTTTGTAGATTTTACACAGCAATGGTGAATAAGGAACCACCCAGTGGTTGTCAGTGTCAACTGTTGTACCGTTTGACACGCGGAATTGACGTCATTGACCACCGTCGCCAGTGTCTCTACGACAATACAATGGATAACCATCGATATTAGTGACTGAATCATTAACACAATTTTTTGGAAAACGTTTCGTACATTTTCCATTGTCCATGCACGGCGCCGTCATGTTTATAGCACCTCATGGACCATGGATCATGTCAGTGGTATTGATTGCGTAAGAAATAATACGATGTATCCATTCGAAAACAACATAAGTTTGTATTGAAAAACATTTGCTTATGTTTTAGAATGTCTCATGGTATTTATTCTCATGTGTCCCAGGCTTACTTTCATATCCCTGAAAGTCATTTTTAAATATCTATTTTTGTTGCAGGGATATTTGCACTGAAACGTTTAAGTGGACCACCCTGTATATACAGGGTGAGTCACTAACTATTGCCACCTAGAATAACTGCGAAAGTATGATAGTAGCTGAACAGTTTGTGGGACAAATGTTGCATGGGACAACGGGAGGGGGGGGGGGCGTAATATGACGTGGGGCTTTTGTTACTGGGTGGTGTCGCGTCAGAGATATGAAGGTCAACTTTGTTTCTTTTTTTTTTAATCGGGATGCTATAATTTGGTACTTATTTTCCGAAAACGGCTATCGAGACGAATCCAATTATGTGTAACAGAAAGATCTTTGCAGGTCAACTAAGGTCAAAAAGGTGGCATTAACGTCCATGTACAGAAGGTGTTCGAAGTGATGACCATTAGTATCTGTGCAGCGCTGCAGTCTTCTTATCATGGATTGAGTCGTATTCCTTATCACTTCGGCACTTTTCGAAGCAAATGCTCTGACAATTCTCTCTCGCATATATCGTGTGGATAGCAAATATTAACCGAATGTGAATGCCACTGGCAAGTAAACACCATTCGACGGTTTCGCAATACAACAAAAATAGGAACGGTAAGACTAGTATCGTCGAATCAAGCGAATGTGAATGATGTATTCGTTCGAAGAACAAGTCGATATGCTTCTCATTTACGGAGAATGCCAACGAAATTCAGTGAGCGCCAGAGACTTATACGCTGAAAGATATCCTCAACGTACTCACCCTACACGTCGTACATTTAAATATGTGTATGATAAATTGAGAACAACTTGTTCTTTAGCGCATTGGAAACATATCCGGCAAAGCAAAGTTACTAACGAGGAAACGGAAGGTGGTACTCTTGCCATTGTGGTTCGACATCCTTGTCCTAGTTCGCGTCAGATCGCAAGGGAATCTGGCATGAGCCAGAGTAGTATTGTTTGTGTTCTGTATCGCCATAAATGTCATCCTTACCATATCAGTCGCCACTAAGAATTAACTGGTACGGATTCTATGCGTCGCAATGAATTCTGCCGATGGGCAGAACTTCAGATTCAGAGGGATGACACATTTATTAATTCCATTTTATTTACTGACGAGGCCACATTCGCGAACTTTGGAAATGTTAATTTGCATAACATGCATTAGTGGACAACTGAAAACCCATGTTGGCTATGGCAACTTGCACACCAGAAACCGTGGTCGGTGAATGTATGGTGTGGGATTCTGGGGGACAGAATTATAGGCCCCTATTTCATGGAAGGAAATCTTCATGGTAGGAACTACACTACATTCCTGTTAGAAACATTAGGTCTGTTATTGGACGAAATACCTTTAGGAGGAAGGAGCGCAATGTGATATCAACACGATGGGTGTCCGGCACATTTTTCGCTGATTGCTAGAAATGAGTTGCAGAGACAAATCACAGATCGTTGTATTCAATGAGGAGGAAATGTGTCGTGACCAACTCGTTCGCCAGACTTGACGCCTCTAGATTTTTCCTTGTGTGGATTTGTAAAAGACATTGTTTATAAAGACGTTCCAACTATTCCTGAAGATATGCGAGAGAGAATTGACGGAGGGTGTGCCTCATAAGTGCCGATGTGATAAGGAATACGCCTCAATCCATGATAAGAAGATTGCAGCACTGCATTGATTCCAATGGTCATCACATAGAAAACCTTCTGTAAAGGGACGTTCATGCCACGTTTTTGACCTCCATTGACCTTCAAAGACTGTTACACATCATTGGATTTGTCTCGATAGCCGCTATCAGAAAATAAGTACCAATACAGTATCGCATTCAAAAGAACTAAGTTGACCTTCATATCTCTGAAGCGACCCAACCTAGCAACAAAAAAACAAACGTCATATTATGGCCCCCGTTGTGCCATGCAACTTTTGTCCCACAAACTTTTCAGCTCCTGCCATACTTTCGGAGTTATTATTGGTGGCTTTATTTAGTGACCCACCCTGCATATGGGGTGTTTCCGTAATAAAGGGTATTTCCGTAAGAACGTGCAGAAATGTAACAGAACGTAAAGAATGCTCCACTGAACAAATTGAGAAGGCTAACCTGACGTCAGAGAAAACAGCTTAAGGATGGAAAACCACCCTATCTACCGCTTTATCTATCATTACTGTTTCCCAGCGTATTTGCAACTAACATGCGTACAAGTCTACACGTGCTGTGCTGTTTATTTCTCTTGCAGGAAGATTCTCTATTTCCTGCAAGAGAACAACGAGGCCGAGCCTGGTTACTGGGGTGAAGGTTTTGTTTACGTTACTTCTCCTTAAGGTGGCTCTGTTGTATTATATTTAGATTGTCCCGTGACAGAACGTGCTATGAGTCAATGACAGTCCTATCCATTACTCATTGCCACTCAGAGACGTACAGTACAGCACTACTGGTCGCTGGTTGGATAGGGAGGAGGTCACCTGACCTGAATCCCCTTGGTTATTTCCTGTGGGGATATTTAAGTCACTCGCATATGAGACCCCAGTGGATACGGGGATGGAATTAGTTGCCACAATTGTAGCTGCCTGCGATGTGATTCGAAACACACCAGGGATGTTTGTCAGGGTGAGTCATAACATGGTTCGTCGATGTCATGCTTGTATTGAGGTTGATGGCCGTCAGTTCCAGCACATTTTGTAAGCTACGGTACAAACGGTATGTTCTTTGTGTTAATGATGGTATTTGCACTGAACTGTAACTAAAGTGAGCAAAAAAAGTACACGGTAATGAGATTTTATTCCTATTATCTCCTTTAAGCTGGCTTAACCCCAGATTCCCTGCCTCAAAATTTTCAGTGGAGTATCCTCGATGTCCTATTAAACTTTTTCAAGCTCTTACGGAAACACCCTGTGTGTGACGTGTGACATATTGTATGATGTGTTGTTTTGATTTTGTAATGATCTTTGTGAAAACCCCTCGAACTCTGTGGAAGTGTAATACAAATGTGACACGATAACTAACTGTGTTTTAAAATGTATTACTTTAATACGAAGATTTGATGATTATTGTGGAATGTTGAATCATCACAGCTACGAAAGTAGATTCCAAGTCATGGCCTAATTTAGCTTAGTACTGAAAAACACATGTAGGTAGTAGGTCATTTAGTGTTGTTTCTGTAAATTTCTCTATGTTGTAAATACCAATTTAGAATTTAGATTCATCTTAGTAGTCAACAGTGGCCGGCCGGAGTGGCCGTGCGGTTCTAGGCGCTAGAGTCTGGAACCGAGCGACCGCTAGGGTCGCAGGTTCCAATCCTGCCTCGGGCATGGATGTGTGTGATGTCCTTAGTGTGGTGTCACCGTCAGACACCACACTTGCTAGGTGGTAGCTTAAATCGGCCGCGGTCCCGCGTGTCGCCACTGTGTGATCGCAGACCAAGCGCCACCACAAGGCAGGTCTCGAGATACGGGATAGCACTCGCCCCAGTTGTACGACGACTTTGCTAGCGACTACACTGACGAAGCCTTTCTCTCATTTGCCGAGAGACTGTTAGAATAGCCTTCAGCTAAGTCCATGGCTACGACCTAGCAAGGCGCCATTAACCGTATCTGAAGATAGTCTTATTTGTATTATCAAGAGCGATGTACCACAAGGATAAATAAAAGATAAGTATTTGAGGAGCTGCATACTTTTCTTATGAGAATTCACTACTTATCCTGTTCCAGACTTGACGCCAGTCGGCGTGTGTGTACGCGTGCCTTTCGGCTCCCTTCTCAGTGTGGCGTAGCTAGCTTGTTACGCCACAACAGATTGGCGACGAGGATGGGATTAAAGGATCGTGTTCTTTCTACTTGCTTTGCTCTGATTTATTTGTGTCATGGCTTCGCCACAATCTCCAGATGTACTGCCCGAATTTTATCGCTTGCAGAATCAGCAGACGCAGGCGTTATTGGATGCCCTGGGACAGCTCGTCCAGGGTCAACGTGCGCTGCAAACCGATGCGGCCGCCGCCGCTTCATCGCTACCGCAGCCACAACTCGCCGTTGCACCGTCCTTCCGTAATTTTGATTCAACCCAAGAAACGTGGCCAGAATGGTCCCGACAATTTGGATTTCATCTCGCCGCCTACAGAATTCAAGGTAATGAGCCGCAGCCGTTTTTGCTTTCTTGTGTCGGTGTGTCCACCTACCGTGTGATAGTGAAATTGTTTCCCCGACGCGACGTAGCAACTCTGTCCTACGAGAAAATTTTGTCTGCATTGGACGCCTATTTCAAAGAAACAGTAAATGTCGTTGCAAAAAGGTATACTTTCTTTCATACAAAACGTACGGCCGGTCAAACTAATAGGGAGTGGGTTGCAACTTTGCAAGGCCTTACTAGGGATTGTGCGTTTGAATGTGACTGTGGCCTTCCTTATTCAGATACTATGGTGCGTGATGCAATTGCACAGAACGTTTGTGATGTTCGCATACGGGAGCAAATTTTGAAACTAGTTAATCCCTCCCTTCAACAAGTGATAGACATATTGGATAGACAAGACACGCTTGAGTTTGCTCAGGAATCATTTGCAACTTCGCCAGCCGTGTGTCAAGTTAACCGGCCCGCCGGGCGCGCTCGCGCTTCGCGGCCCGGTAAACTGCCCTCGCGCATGTCTGTGCAGCTGCCGCCACGCTCTACACCAGGTGTGCCGCGCCAGCACACAACTGCAGTGAAATCATGCCCGCGGTGTGCAACTAGACATTTGTGTGAACATTGCCCGTCACGCCAAGCTATTTGCTTTTTCTGTAATAAGAAAGGACATGTTCAAAGTGTTTGCCAGAAAAAGCTCAGATCAGACAATCACAATCATTCCAGGCCCTTTGCTTCGCGCCGGAATCGAACCAAGGACACTCAGGCTCGTGGACCTTTCCCCATGGACATTCATGTAGTTAATTCCACTCCGCCCAGTGCCACTTTCTCTAACAGTGACTGTGTTCGTCCCACAAAAAGTGTGCGTCGACGTCACCGGAAATCACGTCAATTAGCAAGTGATTCTGTACCAGTGTCTGTTCAAATTGCACAAAACAGGCGCTCTTGTCGTAAGCAGGACAATAAACGTTTTGTAGATTTGGACTTTAATGCCAAAGTGATCCCATTCCAGCTCGATACCGGAGCTGCAGTTTCATTGCTCAATCACGACACGTACAACCAACTGGGCAAACAGCAGATCCCTGTGTTAGGACAGTGCACTCTTCTTGCAACATACAAGGGACAAACAAAACTTGTGTCATTTTACGTTCTTCGTTCTTCTACTGCAGTGAACTTGTTTGGTTTAGTTTTATTTCAATTGTTTAACATGTCTATAGTAAATCAGGTACTATCAGTGAATCAGACTGTGCCTTCAGACAGTGTTTCTCGTTTGTGTGAAGAATTTACAGACATTTTTGCACCGGGCCTTGGTTGCGCTAAGAACTATGAAGCACATTTGGAAGTAAAAGTCAACGCGCAACCGAAATTTTTCCGAGCGCGCAATGTTCCTCACGCATTGCGTGATGAGGTCGCAAGAACATTACACGATTTAGAATCGCAAGGTGTAATTGAACGTGTGCAAGCTTCTCTCTGGGCCTCACCCTTAGTAATTTTGCCAAAACCTTCCGGAAAACTGAGTTTGTGTGGACTTCAAGGCAACATTGAATCCACAACTCGTAATTGCAACTTTTCCCTTGCCCCGCCCGGAAGATCTTTTTGATAAACTGTGCAAGGGTAAATACTTCTCGAAGTTGGACCTAGCAGATGCGTACTTGCAAATGCGTCTTGGTGGTTAACACGCATCTTGGTTTGTACCGATTCAAAAGACTGCCATTCGGGTGTGCATCCGCCCCTGCATTGTTTCAGCAATATTTACAAACTATTTTTGCGTCGGTCCCTACTGTTGCGAACTATCTGGACGATATTGTGATCTCCGGAAAGACGGCAGACGAGCATTTCGCACACCTACGAACATTATTTCAGGTATTGCGCCAACATGGTCTTCGCTTGCGAAGGACAAATGTGTGTTTTTTGCTCGTGACTTACCATACCTGGGGCATGTCATCAATGCCCAAGGCATACATCCGAGTCCAGAGCACCTCCGTGCCATACAAGAATTGCCTTCGCCACATAATATGAATCAGCTACAGAGTCTGTTGGGTAAAATTAACTATTATCATCGCTTTCTGCGCAATGCCTCTTCCATTTCATCTCCGCTTCATAGCTTACGCCGTCAGGGTGTTCCGTTCGTCTGGACGGCGGAATGCGAACGCGCCTTCCGCCAGTTGAAATCGGCGTTGCTTTCTAATACTTGCCTTACGCCATTCGATCCCCAGAAACCCCTTTTGTTGATGGTAGATGCATCGGATTTCGGGATCGGTGCTGTGCTTGCGCACAAAGTTGGCTCGCATGATCGCCCTATTACCTTTGCGTCCAAATTGCTCTCGTCTGCGCAAAGAAATTACTCGCAGATAGAGAAAGAAGCTTTGGCTCTCGTGTTTGGTGTTACTAAGTTCCATGATTTCTTGTATGGTCGTCACTTTACCATCATCGCAGACCACAAACCTTTGACGTCGCTTTTTCATCCGAACAAGCCTGTACCTCCGCGTACAGCGCAGAAATTCATTCGCTGGTCTATTTTCCTCTCGAAGTACCGCTACGATATCTTGTATCGGTCCACTGCTAAGCACGGAAACGCCGATGCGTTGTCCCGTTTGCCTGTTGCTGAGGATAAAGCATTCGATTCTTCCGAACTTGCTTGCATGTTCATTGATGCGGAAACTGATGAAGTGCTCGAATCGTTTCCGATTGATTTTCGTCGTGTAGCTACAGCCACAGCTGCTGACCCTGTCCTTGCTACCGTTTTGCGTTTTGTTGCTACACAATGGCCTTTGTCAAAGTCTCGGATCGAGGATCCGTTGGTTCACAGATTTTTTGCTCAATTCACAGATGTTAAAGTTGAAAGAGTCACATTCTCGGGAGGACGCATTGTTGCTCTTTTTGTCATCGTATCGCTCTCAGCCTCGAGATGGTCGCTCGCCGGCTGAGTTGCTCCATGGTCGTCCGCATCGAACCTTGATGTCTTTGCTGCATCCGCCGCATCAGGTTCCTGTGCAGCGGCAGACTCCTGCTTTTGCTCCAGGCGACGTTGTATTTTATCGCAACCATCGAGGTTCACGGCGTTGGCTCGCAGGGCGCATTCTTCGCTGCCTCGGCCGCGCGATGTATTTGGTTTTGAGGGCCTCTGGTGAGGTGCGTCGGCATCTCAATCAGCTGCGCCTCTGTCGTCGCACGGGTTCTGCTGCTCCCCGTCTGCTTTCAGCGACGGTGCCGTCCGGTCAGCGCCCTGGGGTCCCATCTACTGGCTCGCCTCATCCCCAGGTGTTACCGACGATGCCTTCCATTTTGCCCCATGGCGACGCGCCGCTGCCGCCTCCGCCGCCGCCGCCTGTCCTCCAGCCGGCGCCGCCCGCAGTGGACGCCTCGCTGCAGCCGCCAAGCGCCTCCATGGGTCACGCGCCGCCGATCGCTTCCCGTGACCAGCTGTCCTCCGCCATGGAGCTCTTGCCCGCTCCGGACCACATGATGTCTTCGCGCGTCGGGTACCCCGACGCAATGGAGGTCGACCCTTCGGCCCCTCCTGTCTCTTTACGGGCGCATACACCGCATGTTGACGTGCACCCTGGAGTAGGTTTTCAGGCGTTTCCTAGCTCCCCTCGGACCGAATGGCCGGGTGCGGGTGGCACAGCCTCGCCTGTTGTTAGGCTCCCCACCTCATGGCATACGTCAACATGGGGTCCTCCCCACGGCGGGCGGAAGCCTTATAACACGACCGTTCACCGATTTGCGGGGGAGGAATGTGGTGTCACCGTCAGACACCACACTTGCTAGGTGGTAGCTTAAATCGGGCGCGGTCCATTTAGTACATGTCGGACCCGCGTGTCGCCACTGTGTGATCGCAGACCGAGCGCCACCACAAGGCAGGTCTCGAGATACGGGATAGCACTCGCCCCATTTGTACGACGACTTTGCTAGCGACTACACTGACGAAGCCTTTCTCTCATTTGCCGAGAGACTGTTAGAATAGCCTTCAGCTAAGTCCATGGCTATGACCTAGCAAGGCGCCATTAACCGTATCTGAAGATAGTCTTATCTGTATTATCGAGAGCGATGTACCACAAGGATAAATAAAAGATAAGTATTTGAGGAGCTGCATACTTTTCTTATGAGAATTCACTACTTATCCTGTTCCAGACTTGACGCCAGTCGGCGTGTGTGTACGCGTGCCTTTCGGCTCCCTTCTCAGTGTGGCGTAGCTAGCTTGTTACGCCACAACACTTAGGTTAGTTAGGTTTAATTAGTTCTAAGTTCTAGGCGACTGATGACCTGAGAAGTTAAGTCGCATAGTGCTCAGAGCCATTTGAACCATTTTTTTGAGTAGTCAACAGTGAAAATATATGTTCAGCAGAAGCTTGAATATGAGAGAAAATCTGAAACTCATGTGCTATCACATACGATGATCTATGTGTTACACAGAGACCTAAAGCTAAACACTTCTTAGAATTGAAAATCATCCGTGTATACAATGAAATGGTGGTGGGATAATGACATGCTCTGCCAGTCCTTAGTTATGTATCAAGCGAAAGGAAATGGTTACTTGGATTGTGGATCATTATATTGCGTTTTCCGTTTTACATTTAAGTAATGACATGATATCTCCTTGTAATATTGTTTTATTTATTTCAATTGTTTTCTTTGTACTTGTGTTATTATCAAAAGGAAAGGTGATCCATGGTTTGTTTTTTTAAAGATGTGAGAAGGTGAAGTGATTAGGGAATTTCTTGTATAGCTAGACCATTTCTATCACTCTAGTGATTAGTGATTTACTATTTTATACCTCATTCTGAATCGTTAGGTACCTGAAATTACGTTAAGCACAGGCCTAGGAAGCCTGGTGTCCTAACCCTCTCCACTTAGTTCTTTCTGTTGCTTTGAGTAATGGGCCAAGGATTATGAAACACAACCAAAATGTAACATTATCCCCAGTTAAAAATCAGTGTGCATACTAGCACTATATATCGTAAAAGAAAGGATGTATAATGAGAAAGCACTTTGTAAAGGATGATTATCATGATATGAAGACTGGAACAATGAAATACTAGTTTCTGTGAAGGAATGCACAGATACACGAACAATATGCTTCAGAATGACGCTTTTGGTGAACGAAATGGACATGTGTGCATGAAATAGTCTTACCGATCTAAAAAGAAAACGCTAGTGAAAAATGCGAATGTGCACAGTGGAAAGGTACTTACCTCTGCCCAGTTTCAAGTAGGTTGAAGACGAGTAATGAATTTGGCAAACACACAAAAATCCTGCGAGTCTCTTCAAATGTTCAAACGTGTTTGAATTCCTATGGGACCAAACTGCTGAGGCCATCGGTCCGGCCGAAGTGGCCGTGCGGTTAAAGGCGCTACAGTCTGGAACCGCAAGACCGCTACGGTCGCAGGTTCGAATCCTGCCACGGGCATGGATGTTTGTGATGTCCTTAGGTTAGTTAGGTTTAACTAGGTCTAAGTTCTAGGAGACTAATGACCTCAGCAGTTGAGTCCCATAGTGCTCAGAGCCAGCCATCGGTCCCTAGACTTACACACTACTTAAACTAACTTTAACTTATGCTAAGAACAACACACACACCCATGTCCGAGGGAGGACTCGAACCTCCATCGGGAGGAGCCGCGCAGTCCGTGTCATGACGCCTCAAACCATGCGGCCACTCCGCGCGGCCATTATTGTTGTCGCTAAGCAAGAGTTATACGCAACCACTATGCTCTTGTTGTACATGTGGCGAAGTATTTAGAGTAAATATAAGAACACTAAGTTACGGACTCCAATTGGAGCAAAGTAAGCTGATTTACTCATGGTATTAGTAATGCGTAAGGCCAACAAAACAGGTTCTAGTACCAACACGAAATCAGTGAATAACACAAGCCCCTATCCTTGCGGATCGTTGTCATGTTAAGTAGCTGCACCTCCTGTTTAAGGTTACTTGCTAGTGAATCAGCTTCAAAAATTCGAATTTTTTTCCGTCTTAAATCAATATTTAGAGTACAACTTTGAACATGGCTGACGTTTTCAGCAACCGTATACACAAATTTGAAAAATATGTAAAAATTTGCCAACCGGTTGCATAGGTTTTCTATATACCTTGACCAGTTTTCGTCACCTCTACGGGTGACTTCATCAGAAGGTAAGGTAATTACATGAAGAACATATCGTCAAAGATGTACAGTGATTTAAGAGCTGAGTTGCCCGGGAAAGGCAAAGGTCCCGAGTTCGAGTCTCGGTCCGGCTCACAGTTTTAATCTGTCAGGAAGTTTTATAAGACATAATGTTCTCCAAAAGTCAAACATTAAAACATAAGTAACACCGGTGTGGTGTGAGGAGACTGATGAAGTCACCCTTAGAGGTGAAGAAAGCTGGTCAAGGCATATAGAAAACCAATGCAACCGGTTGGCAGATTTTTACATATTTTTCAAAAATATTTAGAGTTTTGTGAATGGTAGTTAAATAGATCGATTCAGTCATCGGCAACATCTTTAAAAACAAATTTAAATATATGTCGGTATGCGGCAACGACCGTGTTTCAGCTGCGGTCGGATATCAAATGTCGTCATTATTATTTTGCCACTTCGAACAGATACGCTGCATAATCGTGTTTTGAGTTGGCAGTCCTGTCAGCGCACACGCTTTCCGATGCTTATTTGTTTTCCTTTGTATACCTGTGGTTTTCGAGAGTTGTTTGTGTTCAAACTTCTGTATGTTGTTGAGTTGTTGGTGCTGTGTCATTCTCGGAAGTAGTTATCCCTCAAAAATGTTTTGGAACGGGAAAACGTAAGTTTTGTGGTAATCGCTTTACTTCATTGGAAAGCAGAGAGTGTGTAATTACACCCACAAACCAACTTTATGTTATGTCGACTCCGCCAAGTGCCACAAGATAGAAGCTAAAATACGAGTATTTGAGTACCCAGAGTGACATTTCTATAAAATATGATCAAAACACTGTAACGGAATGTTTCCATACTTGCTGAATTGAGTGCTTTATGTTCACTTATAAAGAATGCTACCGTGTGTGTGGTTTGTGGAAAAGGTGGTATTAAAATTGTCGTAGATTTTGAAGACAGGAAAGGTGTGGCTAGTAAGTTACAAGTGTTCTGTGATTTCTGTGGGGTAACTAAAACTGGGTATTTCTCTGGAGTATACAAAGGAAGAGTTTATAACACAAATATAAGACTTGCATATGGAATGAGGTGTACTGGGAAGAGTAGAAAGGCAGCTCAAAGATTTTATGCTATCATGAATTTGGCCCCACCTACAAGATTTCAGAAGTAAACACAGTTACTTCTTGAAAGTGTTGGACAAGTGAGTGCTGTGTCAATGAAGAAAGCACTAGAAGAAACTGTGTTATGCAATGAAGGTGACACTGATGTAGCTGCAGCCTTTGATGGGACATGGCAGAAGCGTGGTCACCTATCATTGAGTGGTTTTGTCACCGCAACATCCCGAGATAATGGTAAGGTGATTGACATAGAATGTGTGTCAAAGTACTTCCATGGTTGCAATGGAAATATCGAGGATCATGTTTGTGTTCAGAATTTTTCTTGGTTTAGTGGTGGGAGGGGGAGTTCTCAGAATATTTCGAATGTCAGAAGAGAATTGTGGTGTACAGTATGTGAAGTAACTTGGAGACGGTGACTCCAAAGGGTGTGAAAATGTGTTGGAAAATACGCCTTATGTAAGAACTGTAAAAATTGGTCATGTCCAAATGAGGATGGGCACACGTTTACATAAGCTAATAAAAGATATGAAGGGGGAAAATCTCAATGATGGCAAACCAATTGGTGGTCAGGGTAGTCTTACTAAGAAAGAGGTGGACAAACTACAGCTCTATTATTGTTTAGTTATAAGAAGGAATGGAGACAATATTGAGGTCATGAAGAAAGCAGTATGGGCTACCTTTTTACACAGAGCTTCTATGGATGACGATCCACAGCATTCTCTCTGTGATAATGGTGTAGATACATGGTGTGGGTACAAAAAAGCAATAGCAAATTATGAGACTTATGCACAGCATCACTCACTGCCATTTGAGGTATTGGAAGCAATTGAGCCCACATGCAGGGACCTAAGCGACACTAAACGATTGTCACGGTGCTTACTTGGAAAGACACAAAATGTTAATGAATGTTTCAACCATGTGATATGGGAACGCCATCCTAAAACTGTGTTTCTTGGTTTCAATACCATGATATTAGGTGTATTAGGTGCAGTCACTTGCTTTAATGATAGGGCAGTTAGCAGATGCGATGTTTTGGAGCTGTTGGGACGAACTCGTTTCAATATGAGACAAGCACTGATGGCAACTGACTCCTTGAGAGTGGCCGAAGGCGAAAAATGGGTTCCTGAGGCATTTAAAGAGGCCAGAATAGCAAAGAGGAGCAACAGAAGGAAGAGAGAGGATGAGAAACACACAAACCAAGAATATGCACCTGGAGGATTTTAAGAACAACAGAGGTGAATAACAGATGAAATGCACCTTTAAACTGAATTTCCCAAGAATCAAATTTTCTGACAGTTTTATTTCATGCAAAATAAAATTATTTGAGCTACAGATCTGAAATTTTTTGTGATATTTCAGGATACCATTTGGAGAAAAGTAGACTACAGACACCAGCTTACTATCAAAAGGAGGAAAAATTATTAATTATAAAAAATTACTAAATAATAAAATTATAAACAGCCGACCAGTTGCAATGGATAAAGAAATCTTTACCAAGGTTTCAACAAATTTAAATTTGTCTTCTTCAGAAGGTGGCAATTTTAAATTAGTATGGACTGATGTATCATCGTCGTTTTTACAAATATCTGCATAGATCCATTTGTCCGAATTAAAATATAGCCCTGAAAATAGGGTTTGTTATGTAAATGTAAATAAGTACATGGATGTTACAGAGCACTAATTTACATTTACATGACAAACCCTATTTTCAGGGCTATATTTTAATTTGGACAAATGGATCTATGCAGATATTTGTAAAAACGACGATGATACATCAGTCCATACTAATATAAAATTGCCACCTTCTGAAGAAGACAAATTTAAATTTGTTGAAACCTTGGTAAAGATTTCTTTATCCATTGCAACTGCTCGGCTGTTTATAATTTTATTACGTGGAACCGTTGCTGTTGTGCAGCTATGTTTAAAATAATAAAAAATTACCTTAATTTAGATTGTCTAATTTATGTATTTATAGTATAAAAACAACTGACTGAAATCATTTGGTTGCTATCTGCTTTCCAGATAACGATGCCATAAATGTGTGCGCAAAGTTTTAAGCACCTAAGAAAGGTAGTTGATAAGTCTATAGACTTCAATCATACACTGGCAGGAAAAATTTTAAATTACTGACCGACATACATGTTTATGTAGCCTAATGAAGTTTATATCAAAGCTAAATGGTTCAAATGGCTCTGAGCACTATGGGACTTGATTTCTAAGGTCATCAGTCCCCTAGAACTTAGAACTACCTAAACCTAACTAACCTAAGGACATCACACACATCCATGCCCGAGGCAGGATTCGAACCTGCGACCGTAGCGGTCGCGCGGTTCCAGACTGAAGCACCTAGAACCGCTCGGCCACTTTGGCCAGCTATATCAAAGCTGTTCTGATTATTCTTATACCAAAATCTTCATCGTTAAAACACTTTCATTGTCGTAAAAGTTCTTTGTATGTAGAGTTCACACTATGTAGTTGGACCCTGATAAACATTATGAAAATTGTTACTGTTTTTCCAGCCATTCACTGGCAAGTTACTTTAACGACGATAGGCGATTTGATAAGGATCTGGACAGTGGCACCTTCGCGCCCTCCAGCCTCTGTCGTGCAGTTATACAGCTTTTCTCACTTTGCTTCATAATAACCGTCGCATTAATATTTATTGTGTGATTCTTGAGTTTCTCCCGGCGTATTTGATAATCAAAATATCCACGGGTGTACTGCCGGTCTATAGTGTCCAACAGGCACAATATTTCGGCGATCATACATGTCGCCAACATCGGGTGAACTGACGGACTGAGTTCCTGTGAACGTGCCGGCGTGGAGATGCGTACGCTATGGCTGCTCAGGGGGAACTGGGTTCGGTCGCGGCGGCGGTCGCTTTAAATACCCTCCGCCCGCGGCGCACTCCCTCCGCCGTCCGCGTCCAGTGCCACGGTCGCACGGTGGAACAGATTGCGACGGCATCTGAGATGACGTCGGTGTGATGGCTCAGAGTCGCAGATTCAAAGTGCTCTCCGCCCAACCACTACAGCACAACCTGTGGAGATGGATGAAATCACGGGGGACGAGGTAGGCACTGCGTTTATTTCATGTACAGGCGCACTCTCGGGGAAAATCGCCCGCATTTTGAAGAAACACCGGGTCGGAACTGTGTTTTGTACTCCGAATAAAACTCGTGCACTGGTGGGGAGCGCCAAAGATGGCCTCGGTTTGAGGAAGGCCGGCGTGTACCAGATTCTGTGTCAATGTGGCAAGTCGTATATTGGTCAGATGATGCGTACCGGATCGATGCCGTGAACACCAGAGGCACACTCGACTGATGTATCCGAGCAAGTCGAAGGTCGCTGAACATTGTTTGTCGCAAAATCACGCTATGGAGTATGAACGCACGAGGATTCTGGTAAAGACGTCGAGATACTGGGACAGCGTTGTTAGAGAGGCCATCGAAATTCGCACCGATGACGACCTCGTAAACCGTGACTGTGGCTATAATCTTAGCAAGGCTTGGGAACCAGCGATTGGGTTAATCGAGAGTAAATCGAGCAAGCGTATAATTGTGACGACCACGGTGGACAGAGCCGACGTCATCTCAGACGCCGTCGCAATCTGTTCCACCGTGCGACCGAGGCACGGGGCGCGGACGGCGGAGGGAGTGCGCCGCGGGCGGAGGGTATTTAAAGCGACCGCCGCCGCGACCGAACCCAGTTCCCCCTGAGCAGCCATAGCGTACGCATCTCCGTGCCGGCACGTTCACAGGAACTCAGTCCGTCAGTTCACCTGATGATGGCGAGATATATGATCGCCGAAATATTGTGCCCGTTGGACACTACACCGGCAGTACACCCGTGGATATTTTGATTAATATTTATTGTGCTTTGGTAGGGCATTTCTGCTAATAGTACCTTTTTTTCTTCCAGTTTCACAGTAATGCGGAATCCAATTACCGTTCTCAATTTAGCAATGATGAGACATGGAGAAAGTGATCTCTAGCCGAAATCACCTACTTCTCCTGAGGATGATATCGACATTTCGTTTGAATTGTGGATACGTTAGAAGAAATAGGAAATAACTGTAACGATTCCATGAATTGTGGTTCGGACGACTTCAGTTGTGGCAGTAACAGTTCTGAAGAACAAAACCTTCTTAAAAAAAGAAAGAAGTACGGCAACAGCTATCACTGACAAAGAAAAGGCGGTGAAATATTGGTTAAACAAAGGAGGCGAAAGACGCTTGAAGTTACGCAGTGTGCAGAGGAGTTTTCGTTTCGTAGAATCGGAGCGTGAACTGTGCAAATGGGAGAATGAATTACATGCAGTAAGAAATATGAGCCAAATGGAAATAGGAAACTATCTGAATAGAAACTGTTCGAAAGATTAAGAACCGCTCGTGGGAGGCTGTGCGCCGTCGCCGATGGGGACCTACGAGACTGGGCCCTCCGAATCACTTCTGACATCAACGTTGCCAATTACCGGGCTCCGTCGACCTGGTTACGCAGGCTCAAGGAATCGTCCACAACAGGAAGTCGCAAAATTACCGAGTTTACGTCACGTGAACGTGTAGAGCAGCTGCCGGTGACAGACAGAGCTGCAGAGGGACTCGTGGGTGACGTAGAGACGGAACTTGCTGTCGCCCCCGCAACTGCTGTCTGAAGCGCTCATCAGTGAGGTTTCGTGAAACAACTGCGTGCACACCGCAGTTTATCATTTCGGGGTGAAAAAAAGAGGGAGTCGGCTGCCCAGTCAATGAATGCTGCGACACATTCGTGTACGATAATGCCATTGACAAGTATGATCGGTTTTACTGTTTCAAGAACCGCAAGCCAACTTAGAACCAAAAATGAAAAGTGGACTGTTTGGTTGCAAAATCGTGTAATCGACCTACCAAAATCTGGAAAAATGGGAAAGAATAACTTTCAGCATTTCATTCGGAACGTATTCCTACCAGCTGCAGAAATTAATTGATTGCTGTTGTTGGATTCCTGGTCGGGACACAACGACGCCTCCTTTTTTGTGGAGGACACGAGAAATCTACTGGTGCGACTCAACCTCTCGATAAAGAATATTTTTTCACTGTAAAAAGAATTTTTCAGGAGATTGTCAGACAGCATAATTTCCGATGCCTGTCTCTTATTTCAGATTTATCAGCGTAAGAGTATTCTTAAGCTCCAGTCATTTGGGCATTACCAGTTTTCTTCGCCATGCTTTAGGAATTTGATCAAGTACGCCTCGTATGCAGCGCAATATGCAGAAGTGTAAAGAAAACTCGTGGTTACTGCTGAGTGCCTGACTGCATCAAGTTTTCCTTTGTCCGGTGTGCCTTGCCTGGTGCAAGAAAAATATTTCTTTTCGTCATTCAATAGACACTTCGAATTTTTGTGACGGCTACAGGGAATAAGCGAAGAACTGTTTCACTGATGGTCAAATATACAACATTCAAACATTATTATGAGGAATGGTCTACAGAAATTGTAATAAAATGTAGTACCGTAACACACATTTCATTGCAACAAATTGATGAAAGTCCTCTGTGACATCAAACACTGCCATGATTTTACTTCCTCTGCTGGCCACTTTTATCAGAATTACATGGGCAAGAACTGAACTGTCAATACGAAGTTACTCAAAAAAATGTTTGTATAGTTTAATCGAGGTTTTGACCGGAGCAGACAAGCTAACAAGCACGAGCAAAAGAGAATTGTGTCTGGTGTAGCCGGCAGGCCTCTTCCATGTCTTTCAACTGGGCGCCACTGCATCTACTTACGTGTCCCCAACCTTCCACAGTTACCTAATCGAAAAATGGAGACCTGCAGTTCAACGTGTCTTTAACACGTGTCTTTAACATGTCTTTCGTGGCCACTGCAACATCTGTGAGAAGTGAATGCTCCGTTAAAAATCATAGTGGAAACGTTCTGGTCTGAACGGGATTCGATCCAGCGCTCCCTGGATCACGAAGCGCGCGCTTTGCCACAAAACCATTTTTGTTTCAGGAAGAAAAAGAATAGCCCATTAGACCTTACACGGGTAGTGGAAACGTCAGTTGTGTCACTTCTTGAGATGATGCTCGACGTCGGAAATTAGGGTTCTGTACATAAGTTTCCCCTCAATGGTAATGAGAAGGCAGGGAAAATGGCAGCTGACATACAACGAAAATTTTGGACCAGTGGTGATGGAGATGCAATTCCGTGTAAAGTGCACGATCTCCACGCATGTCACCCTCCCATGCAGACTGAGACACTTGAATCTTCCTTCCCTGCGCCATTTCGTATAGTCCGTCAACAACAGTGCGCTCGCCATGCAAAATACTCCTCACTGACATGCTAAGTTTCGTATTGTGGCTCTAAGATGATAAGAGTTGTATCGTGAATGGCGAATATTAGCTCCAAAAACTAAAAACTAATAACAGTGTTCACAGACAATGTTTGCTACCTCATGTTCTCTCTTCTGTTCCCTCTACTATAAACGATTCTACCCACATACAAGAGAATGGTAGCGAATTTCCTGCAAATGCTCATTCGCACGTGTTGGTTTCCATTCACTCCGTTGTGAACCAGGCTTTAGGTGCTTAAAATTGCTGTCTGTGAACTCCGGATAATTCCGCTACGCGGCGCTGCGCGAATGTTTGGCCGAGTCGGCCTGAAGGAGGGCAGGGCTGTACAAACCTCTGTTACAAGCTGTTCCTCGCGCGACAAAAATGTGTAACTTCAACATTTTTTGCAAAATACTTGCAGTGCCCCTTAGCAGCTAAAATTGTGAAAGTGCATTTCTTTCGTCGTCTTCTTTTTGTGTAAAAAATTTGAGGGTAGGTTTCGACATGTCTTACTGGACGTTTCCCTCGTGAGATGTAAGCCTCATTACCCATTTCACACCTTTCATACTTTCTGTCAACACTTCAAACATTACTAAGTTCCACTCATTTGTACTACGTTTAGAAAGAAACGTCTGATCGGATCACTATTCAAATGGGAACTGCCTGATTCATCTTCTTTTTTCTTCTCCTTTATTGAGTTTCGTTTCCCCCCGAAGGGGGAAGGCTGGCATCAGCTCAGTACGCCGCTCTTCATCCTACAGAATTTGCTTTAATAAGATGAAGGTAATAGATAACGAAAGCTGGCGATAAAATCGGTGACTTAAATAGTAAAATGGCGGAATGTTGTGGAACTTAAAACATAGAACAAAGGGTTGATGATGCTAATAAAATACACAGGAAGCAGAAAAATAATAGACAGACAATTAAAAAACACGGCGACATTCTGGTTTCTGTTCGCAAGAGATATAAAATTCACACCCAGCGACAGCACGATTTCTGTTTGCAACACTTTGGAAAGATGCACAACACTGAACACTCGACCACTGCACTAAAAAGTTGGCACAAATATGACATACCACAGCCGAGGGCAGATGGGGGAACCTGGACAGATGATCGGAAAGAAAAGGGGGGGGAAGGAGAGGAGAAAACGAAGTGGGGAGGAGGGGAGAAGGAGCGGATGGAGGACGAAAACCCATAAGAAAAAGGGGGAGGAGGGGCTGGGCACACGCGGCAGGGATTGGGGAAAGGCAGATGAGGGGAATCCAAAAGGGCTCAGTGGGGCTGGGGGGGGGGGGGGGGGGGGTGGCTGATTCATCTGCGTGGTGCTGCTTATAAATAGTTGCGGCGCCGTACTAGTAGAGATGATTTTGAACATTCGGAATTCTTGTAGGCTGGTAGACAATTATGGAAAAAATTCAAGATCATGCACAAAAATATTCAAAAAAATCGACACATGCATAGAATATACGCCTCAGCTCAGAACCGTCGCAACAATAGTACCCCAACCATGGCAAAAATACAAAGTACGCAAATCAATAGTTCCAGGATAGTTACGAGTAAAATAATTGAAAAAGACAATTAACTTCACTACCAAGACTATCAGCCAGGATAAAAAACTTCAAGAAATCAAGCGCCAAAACTCCTTTAGAAAATAAAATACAATAAAACTAAAATTTGGACTCCAACAAGAACGAACAAAATTACAGAAGAACCAAGGACCCAAAGTGAGAGCCCAGTTCCTTCTGAATGTTTTTTAAATAAAGTTGTGAAAAACTTACCCTTTCCTAACTACACAAAAACAAGTAGAGACCGCCAAAGGCGGGTACAGTTGGGACAACACACGACACAAAGAAAAAAAACTGGTAGGAAGTCTGATATTTTCTCGAACGATGGCGCTAGGCCTACAATGTGCTGGCATCGTCCATACAGGACATTCGACATACAACGCCACGTGTGTGTGAGACGTCCTTGTCAACACAAACTTGTTGACATAAATAAAACTAACTGAGGCTGCATTTGCATGTTATACAAACAGATGGCGTTATTTCAGTACTTGAGCCAAGCTCGTAACGGTATTTTGCAAAATTGGGCAAAACTGGGTCTTGTCGGGATGTCAGAACAACAAGGTCCGTAACAGTGACAGTTCCGATATGTCGGAATGGACAGCAACCCTACCCTCGCTGATGACAATAAGTCTGCTCTTCGCAGTTATTCAGTAACAGATTTCTAAATCCATCTGCCGTCGCTTGTCCATCTGGAGACAACATGTCTACTTTGATTAACTTCTCGTGGTTGGGATTCACAGTCATATAATATTTCTTAAAAGACATCATAGTCGCCGTTGACTGTACGAAATATTTATTACTACGATTGCAATTTCGGCCTTAGGGCCATTTTCAAGCAACACTGCAAAAGTTACATTGTGTCAGAATATGAGACTATCTGACTTGAGTACATGTTGTCGTTAAAATGGAGCCCTTTGACTGTGAGAGTCCCACATGACCGATGAGTACGACATTTATTACATCGTAAAATGTTGTTGAATATGTGCTGTATTGTCAATGTTCTTTTTCGCGCCAACAGACTTAGCTTCATATGCTGTCAGTGCACAATAAGTGTCGTACTCACCAGATCTTGTGGGACTCTCGCAGTCAAAAGGGTACGTACTCATGTCATACAGTCATTCGAGGGTTGGATTCCCTCTCTTCTTCATCGAAGAGTTTCACTGCCTGGGCTACTCTCAGGGTGCGCCTTCGACGTGGAAGATCCCTGCCGTGTCGTCTGTTTGCCGCCGCCGCCGCCGCCGCCGCTTGGTCGCCGCTTTCCGGTCCTTGCAGCCGCCGCCGCCGTCGCCGCCCGCCGGGGCTCGCCGCCCCCGCCTGGTCGCCGCCTGCCGGGGCTCGCCGCCCCCGCCTGGTCGCCGCCTGCCAGTGCTCGCCGCCGCCGCCGCCGCCGCCGCCGCCGCCGCCTGCCGGTGCTCGCCGCCTGCCGGTGCTCGCCGCCGCCGCCGCCGCCGCCGCCGCCGCTGCCGGTGCTCCTCGCCGCCGCCGCCGCCGCCGCCGCCGCCGCCGCCGCTGCCATCCGGTGCCGCCTGGTCGCCACCATCGCCGCCGTCCTGACCCTGGTCTACGGCCGTCTTCGTCTTCATCCGTCTTCGTCTTTGTCTGTCCCCGGTTTCTGTCCTCTCCTCTTCGTTCTGTTCGTTCTTGTTTCTCTCTCCCGTCATGTCCGCCCCCACCACCACTGTCACTACTACCACCACCGCCGTTGTCTATACCTCCCCTTCCGCCGCCACCACCACTGTAACTTGGTGTGCCCAGTCCCACCTCCCTCCTTCCATTCCACCTCTCCTCACTCTCCCTTCACCCTCTATCTTTGTCGCCCCCTCTCCCGCTTCTTCCTCCCGCTCCTCTCGTTCTGATCCCTTCCCCCCACTCCCCCAGCCTGTCACCGCAGCTCCCGCTCGGGTGGTGGCCCGTCGGGCCACTGCCCACGCCCAGCTCTCCCCGTCACCTTCGCCATCACCGCCGCCACTGCCACCGTCATCGTCATCGTCACCTTCACCATCACCGTCACCATCTCCGGCGCCGACTCCGGCCCCGGGACCTGCCCCTCCCCGCCACATTCCCATTGTTCCCATCCCCCACACCTCCTCCACCGCCGTCAAGCGCCCCGGTGGCACACCTGCTTCCTCTGCTTCCAAAAAGGCTGCGCCTCGTCCTCCTTCCCCCACCCCTGATGCCATGGAAGTCTCCCCGCCTGTCCCTGCCCCCTCATCCTCCTCCTCTCCACCTTCCTCCTACCGCTACCTCCTCTCCCGTCCTGATCCCTCTCTCCTTGAAGCCCGGAACCTCACCCTCTTCCTTCGCCAGCATTGTCCTGGTGCCCCCATCTCCCTCCTCACTCCTCGCCAAGATTCTGTTCTCATCTCCTCCCCCAGCCCAACCCTCCATACTGACATCCTCTCCCGTCTCCCCATCACCCGTTTTGGTCCCAACGCCTCCCTTACCCCTGCTCCTTCTCCATCTCCTACCCGCCAACCCCAACCCCCGCGTCGCCCGCCGACCCTCACCGCCGTGATCACGCGGCTCAGTCCGTCGATCACGGAGGAGGAGGTGTTGGCGGAGCTCCAGGCCCATCCCACGCTGGAGGTGCGGGCGGTCCGCCGCATTTTCAACTCGGCCGGCCCCACCCGCCTTATGCGGGTTTTCTCTGAGGACGCCCCCTCCATTGACCGTCTCCTGAAGGAGGGTGCCCTCCTCTTCCACCAGCGGTACAAGGTCGACCCTTCCCGTTCCCCTCCTCAATCCCTGCGCTGCCAGAGGTGTCTGCGCTATAATGCGCACCCCACAGCTGAGTGCCGCGAGGCCCCCACCTGCCCGCATTGTCGGCAGGCGCACTTCCTCCGGCAGTGCCCTAACCTCCAGTCCCCTCCCTCCTGTAATACCTGCAATCTCCCTCATCCCACCTACTCCCAAAAGTGTAAAGCCCGACCCCCTCCAACCACTCCTGAACTCACCGTACCTGTCCGTCCTCTGGACGCCCCCACACCTCCTGGCAATTCCCTTCGTCCCCCACCCACCGCTGAGGACATCATCAGGTTCCTCACCATCGTCCTCCAGAATGTTCATCCCTTTCAGCGCCCTCACACCCTCCAGCAGATCTCCCTTGCTGCCCGTTCCATCTTCCAACTCAAGATGTACGCCACCTACTCCAACAACCAGGCCCATTTCACCTTCTCCCGTCTTGACACCCTCGTTTAAATCCCAGTCATGGCGCGACAGCAACGTATCCTTTTCAACAACATACGCTCCCTTCCCGCCAACAAAAACCTGTTCCTGCACACCCTTGCCACCCACCGCGTGGATGCCTTCCTCCTCAATGAAACCTTCCTGCAACCCCAACACACAGTCCACACTTCGCCCTACCTCCTCCACCGCTGCGATAATCCCCTCCCGATTGCGCGTGGCGGAGTTGCCATTGGTCACCACCGCCAGATCCCCGTTCGGCTCCAACCTCTCCTTCCCGACCCCACCGAACACTTGATCCTTAGTCTCTTCTTCCCCGGCCTTACCGTTACCTGCGCCACCATCTATGTCCGCCCCAACGCTCCTATTCCCTTCGACTTCCTCTCCCACGTCGATCGTACCTTTTCCTCCTACGTGATCACCGCCGACCTCAACATCCATAGTCGTTCCGCTGCCCAGTTACGGCGATGGCATCGGTTCCTCTCCACCCTTCAAGGTGACCTCGTCCCCATCCCCCGGCATACCCGTCCTGAATCCAACTCCACTCCTGATGTTATCCTCTCCTCCCCCAACCTCCTTGGCCGCATCACGGTGGATGTCCTGGAGCCTATTGGTAGCGACCATCTCCCTGTCCTCCTCACCGTTTCAGACGGTCGTCGCCCTCGCCCCAACCCTCGTACTGACCCTCCCCCTAAGTATGTCCACGACTATTCCCGAGCCGACTGGAATGCCTACCGGGATACCCTTTCCACCCAGGTCGATAACCACCCTCTCACCTACCACCACCCTGACGATGTCACCCATGCCGCCTCCTTTCTCCAGCGGACCTTGTCTGAGGCCGTGGAGGCCCACGTTCCTACTGTCGCCATCCACCCCCACCGTCCTCCCTTACCCCCACAGGCCGTTCTCCTCCTCCGTGAATCCCGTCGTCTCTACCGTGCCTTCCTCCGCACGCGTGACCCGGACACACTACGACGCCACCGGCAACTCCAGCGACACGTTCGTAATTTGCTCGCGGCTAAGAAACGCCGGGACTGGCGACAGACATGCACCCGTTTAAATGCAACCCTACCAATCAACTCGTCCAAGTTCTGGTCGGCCTTCCGTCGCCTTACCGGAACTAAACCCTCCCCCTATTATCCTCTTCTCCATGATGATCACCCTTTCCCTGACTCCCTTAGTAAGGCCAATCACTTTGCCTCCTACCTCTCCGATGTATTTTCCATCCCCGACGATCCCCAGTTCGATTACTCCCTCTTCCCGGATATCCGCGATCGAACTGACACCTCTTCCCCTCCCCTCGCTCCTGGCTTCCAGTACTTGGACAACATTACACACACGGAACTCAATGCCCCTATCACTACACAGGATCTCATTGATACTCTCCGCACAAAACGCAACACCGCTCCTGGTCACGATCGTGCCACCTACCGTCACCTTCGTGAAGCTCCTGTCTCTTTCCTCTCCACCCTGGCCAGGCTCTACAATGTAGTCCTGTCCACCGGTTACTACCCCGACCTGTGGAAAACCTCCCGTATCCTCATGTTCCTTAAACCTGGCAAACCGCCGTCCGCCGTCTCCTCCTACCGTCCCATCAGCCTTACCTCGGTCTTCAGCAAGGTCCTAGAATCTATCCTCACCCGCCGCATCCACCAGCATCTCCGCCAGCACCGCCTCCTTCCCGTCACCCAGTGTGGCTTTCGGCCATCCTTCTCTTCCGACGATCTTCTCCTTCACCTCACTCATCTCCTTTCCGAACAGCTTAATTCCCGTCGCTCCGCCATCTTCCTCTCACTTGACCTCGAACGTGCTTATGACCGCGTCTGGCATTCCGGTCTCCTCTTCAAGCTCCAAACCTTTGCCCTTCCCATTAACTACGTCCGTCTGATCGGTTCCTTTCTCTCCCGCCGTCCTTCCTATGTCACCATCCATAACACCGATTCCTACACCTTTTTCCCCTCCGCCGGTGTGCCCCAAGGCTCCGTCCTCTCCCCCCTTCTGTACCTTTTGTACACGGCGGACATGCCGCCGCCGTCGCCCCCCGTCCACCTCCTCCAGTTTGCCGATGACACCGCCTTCCTCGCCCTTGCCCCCACCCTGCAACGCTCCCAACGCCTTCTCCAATCCCATCTTGACCGGTTCACCGCTTGGTGCAACCAGTGGTTGCTCAAGGTCAATCCCTCCAAAACCCAGGCGATCATTGTAGGCAAAACCACCCCTTCCTTCCGCCTCCTTGATTTCTATCTCACCGTCTATGGCCGTCCTATCGCCCTCACCCCCACCCTTAAGTACCTTGGCGTCACCCTCGACCGTCGCCTCTCCTGGACTCCCCATCTCCAGACAATCCAAGCCAAGGCACGTTCCCGACTCCGTCTCCTCAAGCTCCTTTCCGGCCGCACGTGGGGTCTGGACCCCTCCACAATCCTCCACACCTATAAATCCCTCATCCGCCCTATCCTTTGTTACGCCCATCCAGCCTGGATCTCCGCCCCCCCTACCTTCTATAAATCCCTCCAAATCCTTGAACGCCATGCTCTCCGCCTTGCCTATCGCATCCGTCTCCCCTCCCCCACGCGGATCCTGTATGATCTCATCCCCTTCCCCCACCTCCTCCTTTTCCTTGAAAGGTTACGTATCCTGTACACCTCACGTAAACTTGATCCTCCTCACCCGCTCGTTTCCCCGCTCCTCTCCCACCCCCACCCGCTGCCGCGCCTGTATTCGCACGTCCCACCCGGTCTCCATCTCTCCACCCTCCATACCCTCTCCCAAGGTGGCTTCCGCCAGCTCCCTCTCCCTGATGATGTCCTTGTCCCCTCCATCTACCCCTCCTATCAACTTTGACCCTGCCCCACCCCCCACTTCCAGTGTCCTTTCCTTTCGGCACCCTCCCTCCCTTCTCTTCTCTTCTCTTCCCTTCTTTTTCCGTCTCCCTGTCCCATCCCTTCCCCCTCTTCCCCTGGGCTTCCTCTGCCCCTTCCTCCCTCCCCCCTATCTCCCCTGCCCGTGGCATCTCTGCTCTCCCCTCTCGCTCTCCCACTCCCCTTCCTCCTCCTCCTCTCTTGGCAGGTCCCCGGACTCGCACACGTATAGTGAACATTCGCGCGCCGGAGATCGTCGCCTTTTGTGCTTCATGTGTGTGACGTCATATAGTGTTTTTGGTGTCCGCCGTCCCACTCCTACGTTCACTTGTGCCGTCGGACTCACCAGTGTTTTGTGCGCCGTGCCAACGTGTTTTCACTGTTGTTATCGTCACATGTGAACGACTCCGTGTTTTTTATGTCTCTGTGACCTCTCTCTTTTGCCCGTCACTTTGTTCATTGTCATTCACCATGTTTTATACTCTTGTAAAACGCTATGGCTGAAGAGCGGCGTAGTGTGCCGCTGCCAGCCTACCTGGATTGTACAGGTTTTAAAATGACAATAAAGTAAAAAAAAAAAAAAAAAAATGTCATACAGTCTCGTATTCTGACGGGATGTAACTTTTGCAGTGTGACTTGAAAATGGCCCTAAGGCCGAAATTGCAATCGTAGTAATAAATGTTTCATACAGTCAACGGCGACTATGATGTTTTTTAACAAATTTCTGCTTTGCTTTGTATTCTCTACAATTTTCTAAATTCATTTGCCGTTGCCCCATTATCTGAAAACATCGAGTCTGTTTTCCATTATATTCAGCCAAATTTTTCTCAATGCAACTACCATGGCCTACATGTCTGAAGGCATCATGGCTGCTCGGTATTATTTAAGATCGTCCGCAGCTCGTGGTCGTGCGGTAGCGTTCTCGCTTCCCACGCCCTGGTTCCTTGTTTCGATTCCCGGCGGGGTCAGGGATTTTCTCTGCCTCGTGATGACTGGGAGTTGTGTGATGTCCTTAGGTTAGTTAGGTTTAAGTAGTTCTAAGGGACTGATGACCATAGATGTTAAGTCCCATAGTGCTCAGAGCAGTTTGAACAATTTTTTATTATATAAGATCAAAATTTAAACTTAGCGAAAAAAAATTTGAAGCTGCTTAATCCATATAGGAAACTCAAAACAAAAAAAAAAAAAAAGAACTGTAAGCTAAATCACTAGCCGCATATTTCAAAAAATCACTATCGCTAATGAAAAATACTTTAATACTAACAATTTCTCATTTGTCAGATGCAGTTTATTTCAATAAATAGCTATCTTAAAGGTGTGTTGAGATCATAAGCCAGGAAAGGAACCCCTTCATCATTAGCTATTAAGCAGTACAATTTACCTATTTGGCATTTCCTAAAAAAGGAAACATATGATTTTTTTATTTGGCTACACATAATCTAGCAAACATACTGAGTACCTGTGTAAAGAGCATTACCCATGCATTTTCTACTGAGATTTATAGCCATCAAATTATATTCCAACAAAAACTGATGAAGCCCCCCGAGCCGGCCGCTGTGACCGAGCGGTTCTAGGCGTTTCAGTCAGGAACTGCGCTGCTGCTGCGGTCGCAGGTTCGAATCCTGCCTCGGGCATGGATGTGTGTGTGTGATGTCCTTAGGTTAGTTAGGTTTAAGTAGTTCTAAGTTCTAGGGGACTGATGACCTCAGATGTTAAGTCCGAAAGTGCTCAGAGCCAGCCGGCCGCGGTGGCCGTGCGGTTCTGGCGCTGCAGTCAGGAACCGCGGGACTGCTACGGTCGCAGGTTCGAATCCTGCCTCGGGCACGGGTGTGTGTGATGTCCTTAGGTTAGTTAGGTTTAAGTAGTTCTAAGTTCTAGGGGACTAATGACCTAAGATGTTGAGTCCCGCAGTGCTCAGAGCCATTTGAACCATTTTTTTTTCTTTTTTTTTTTGCTCAGAGCCATTTGAAGCTCCCCTACTTGTTTTGCTCAAAGCCTTGAAAACTATACTTCTTGTAGAATAGCCTCAGGCCTTCGAAGGAGCGATGAAGTATTACTTCATGCTAAAGCCTCATTTTTCTTGTAATATTTAGTAGGAACCTGTGTCTGGCGCGTATGTGGGCTCCATTTTCTTGGAAGCCTTATACGTTTTTCGAAATCTCTGTAACTCAAGAACTAAATAATCCAAAAGAAATCGCAAAAGAAAGTCAGCGGTATAAAATCAGCTTCTGTCTGAAACAAAACACGTATTTAAAATGGTTTTCACTTGTCCTTTTCTAACAATGTACCTATGTCTTCTTCCTCAGCAGACGCATATTGTAAGCGAACAAATGTTTGCTTCTTTTGTTCACAGAATTAAACAAGCCCGTGTTATAATTCTTATCATAAGTTTTCGTAGTGTACGTATTTACGTCCTTGTGTACTAATAAATAGCCAAGTCGGCAGATGGTTGTGAAGAGACGTAATGCCGGAGAGTGCATTGCGTTCACTCACTAATTTGTTACTCCTCTCCGAAAATCGTGGCCCCGAGACTAGATGTCGATCACTTTAACGTGTCTTGCGCCTATTACCAACAACAAATTATTATGAATGACCGGGCCTTTAGTCTCTGGTCAGTGATTATGTCCGGCTTCATCCTGTCATGTACGGATCCCAAGTAATATTGACGGATGGTGGTTGATAAAAAACTTATTTCAGGTATTTGTTACTAACATACCTACACCTTTTACGTAACACAGTGGTTGGTGCGTTACTAAGTCCACTTCCCCACCATGTAAATGATGTGTTGCTCACTCTTTCTCTCTCTCTCTCTCTGGTGATTATAAATTAAACTGAACGCTACGGTTAGGAACTATACTCATATTATTCACTAATGCACTGAGGAACAAAAGAAACTAGTACTCCTCCCTAATATCGTGAAGGGCCCCCACGAGCACGCAGAAGAGCCACTACACGACGTGGCGTGGACTCGACTATCGTCTGGAGTAGTGCTGGAGGGACCTGACACCATGGATCCTGCAGGGCTGTCCATAAATCCGTAAGAGTAGGACGGGGTGGAGATCCCTTCTGAACGTCACGTTGCACGGTATCCCAGTTATGCTCAATAATGTTCATGTCTGGGGAGTTTGGTGGCCAGCGGAAGTGTTTAAACTCGGAAGAGTGTTCCTGGAGCCGCTCAGTGGCAATTCTGACCGCGCGGTGTGTCGCATTGTCCTGCTGGAACTGCCTAACTCCGCTGGGCACCACAACGTACGTGGATGGATGCAGGTGATCAGACAGAATGCTTACGTACGTGTGACCTGTCAGAATCGTCTCTAGACGTATCAAGGGTCCCATATCACTCCAACTACACACACCCCACGCCATTACAGAACTTCCACCAGCTTGAAGAGTTGCCTGCTGACATATACATTTATATTCCGCAAGCCACCCAACGGTGTGTGGCGGAGGGCATTTTACGTGCCACCGTCATTACCTCCTTTTCCTGTTCCAGTCGCGTACGGTCCGCGGGAAGAACGACTGCCGGAAAGCCTCCGTGCGCGCTCGAATCTCTCTAATTTCACATTCGTGATCTCCTCGGGAGGTATAAGTAGAGGGAAGCAATATGTTAGATACCTCATAAAGAAACGCACCCTCTCGAAACCTGGACAGCAAGTTACACCGCGATGCAGAGCGCCTCTCTTGCAGAGTCTGCCACTCGAGTTTGCTAAACATCTCCGTAACGCTATCACGCTTACCAAATAACCCTGTGACGAAACACGCCGCTCTTCTTTGGATCTCTTCTATCTCCTCTGTCAACCCGACCTGGTACGGATCCCACACTGATGAGCAATACTCAAGTACAGGTCGAACGAGAGTTTTGTAAGGCACCTCCTTTGTTGATGGACTACATTTTCTAAGGACTCTCCCAATGAATCTCAACTTGACACCCGCCTCTCCAACAATTAATTTTATATGATCATTCCACTTCAGAT
Source organism: Schistocerca serialis cubense (assembly GCF_023864345.2). Classification (NCBI taxonomy): domain Eukaryota; kingdom Metazoa; phylum Arthropoda; class Insecta; order Orthoptera; family Acrididae; genus Schistocerca; species Schistocerca serialis. The sequence continues at coordinate 106,707,884 of NC_064648.1, forward strand.
CGTTCCGCACGCATACTCCCAGATAACTGCTAGCAGTGTTTGTTCCGCTATCATACAATCATACAATAAAAGATCCATGGATTGATGAGGTTGTCTCCACACCTGTTCACGTCCATCCGCTCCATACAATTTGAAACGAGATCGTCCGACCGCGCAACACGTTTCCAGTCCTCAACTGTGCAACGCCGGTGTTGACGGGTCCAGGCGAGGTGTAAAGCTTCGTGTCGTGCAGTCATCGGGAGGTACATGAGTGGGTCATCGGTTCCGAAAGGCCATATCTTTGATGTTTTGTTGAATGGTTCACACGTTGACATTTGTTGAAGGCCCAGCATTGAAATCTGCAGCAAGTTGCCGAAGGGTTGCACTTCTGTCGCTCTGAACGATTCTGTTCAGTCACCGTTGGTCCTGTTCTTGCACGATTTTTTTCCGGCCGCAGCGATGTCGGAGATTTGTTGCTTGACCGGGTTCTTGATATTCACGGTACACTGATGGAATGATCGTACAGGAAAGTCCCCACTTCATCGCTATCTCGGAGATGCTGTGTCCCACCGACCTGTCATAGTAGCACCAGTAACCGATCTGACAACTGCGCCACGACTTGTTGCCTTGTATAGGCTTTCCCGACCCCAGCGCCGTATTCTGCCTGTTTACATACATCTGTTCTTCAATATGCATGCCTATGCCAGTTTCTGTGGCGCTTCAGTGTATAGAGAGAAACCCGAGATGATCTTTTCACGGTTTGATGACTGGTTAGGGACGTCACGTCGCCTCATTCTAGATCAACTGTCTCGCGAACAAACACGCGGAGTCCAAAACCTTGTGCTTCTCGGTTAATCATGCATGGAATAAGACGCAACCTAGGATGCAGTTTCATTTAGTATACACACAGAAATTTTCACAGCAGCGCAGAAAATGACTCAGCTTTAGGCTTCTTGCTTTCCTTGAGTGAAACATGGATGTGAACGATATTCACTGCGTGATGAAGCGAAATATGTTATTTGTTTGGACACTTTCAAATTATATGGAAGACTGGTAAGGGATTCTCCACTGACGAGAAAGGGATTTTGGCCTTTTAAAGATCATAAAGACATCGGCACGATCTTCTTGACTGGAGTTCAGAAATTTCTTCTGAGAGGATACACAAGGTTTGGAAATACTTCCGTAGACAGTTGAATGACGCGTTATGAAATATGGCCACAATTCCGGACTGCCAGTTACTGCTTCCCTGAAATTACCATTCTCAATTCGCCCTCTTAATTCACCGAAAATTCTTCAAACAGTGGACAGTGAGTTTCTCAACCTTTTAAGTATGGTAATAAATGCGACCACTTAACGAAAAGCTAACGACTTCATCGTGAGGTTGCGACGTGAGACTTACACATTGAAACAATCGAATATTTTTAACCAATAGTTGCCCTGCAACCGTTTGAAAAAAAAAATCCCTAGCGAAAAATCACGCGTATCAGAAATACGTGGTGTTTTAATTTTTTATGCTTCACTAAAACGTTTTCCAAAAAAGGACTGTGTCAATTTCGCTTTGTTTACAGACAGTACGTTCTTCCAGCAACGCACCATATAACTTTCAGCTTTCTGCTTCTTTGAATGAGACCGAGATGTCGGCAAGATCCTAAAGCGTGGCACGGCGAAGAAGTCTGCCGTAAAGAGACAAGGAATTGCGTCAGTGAGTCTCACGCATCGAAGTGCGTGCTGAGCCCCACAAACACCAGCCAAGCATTTACATCGTGCGTGTGTTTTCTTACTTACCGCTCACAGACACATTCACCCATGTTTCTCCTACAGTGTTCACACTGGCTGTAGACATATTACTTACGTCAGAACTGGCTCCCACCACTGTCGTCAGACGCCAGTTCAGTACGCAACACACAAGATTCGTGTCTCCAGACAGCTTTCCTGGCGTGCGCTGCTTACATCGCGTAAGTTACATGAACGTGGTCGTATTCACTTAACCTAAGTTGTTCTCTGAACTTTGTTCATAGCCCCAGACAAAACACACTTCGCCAGTTACGTTGACTGGCCGCGGGCACTTAACGCTACCCGTGCGAGGCCTCGCCGGATCGCTAGTACGATATAACGTGCCTTTTCAACGCATACTGTTGTGTGTCAGATGACGAGCATCCGATTTTTCCCAAAATTCTGATGAACTGTACTTGAATCTTGTTTAGGGCCGGTTTAATTCTAAGGCCACCAGGGAGTTTTTAACGCAACGCACATAACGCGAGAAATATGGACCCTGTATCGTGGTATATGTACGGTTGCGATATCTGGGCATCGCTGGCACACTCTGAGATGGAGGTGTATAAATCAAGTAAAATATTTACTAAATATAATTACTTTCTATTTAGACCACAATTACACGGAACTTGTTGCGACAGAAGTAGACGGTACACCACATTTTTAGGAAGATTTCACCTTTTCCAACAATTCTTTTTTTCCCTTTTATCTGCTCATAAAACGTGTTTCTGAAATAAGTCAGCTTGCAGTTAAGTTGGCACTGTCAGATTGATTCCACAGTCTCTGGCAGCACTTGATTTCTTTCGTCAGCCCACGGGGCCGCCATCAGCGAAAACGCCCTTCCAACGTGGCGTTCTGTGCGGGAACAAAAAACAAATACTAGCATGACTTCAGCAGTTGGTATTTGCGTTGAGGATTTTCGGTTTCCTTAAGGAAGTAAATCCACCTTTCTTCCAGGGAGTGTTTAGATTTCTATTCTTCTGAGTCGCGCTTACGAGGGGGTATCGAAAAGCAGGAGTAGGTTTAATAATGAATAAAAAAATAGGAGTGCGGGTTAGCTACTACAAACAGCATAGTGAACGCATTATTGTGGCCAAGATAGACACAAAGCCCATGCCTACTACAGTACTACAAGTTTATATGCCAACTAGCTCTGCAGATGATGAAGAAATTGATGAAATGTATGACGAGATAAAAGAAATTATTCAGGTAGTGAAGGGAGACGAAAATTTAATAGTCATGGGTGACTGGAATTCGTCAGTAGGAAAAGGGAGAGAAGGAAACATAGTAGGTGAATATGGATTGGGGGGAAGAAATGAAAGAGGAAGCCGCCTTGTAGAATTTTGCACAGAGCATGACTTAATCATAGCTAACACTTGGTTCAAGAATCATAAAAGAAGGTTGTATACCTGGAAGAATCCTGGAGATAGTAAAAGGTATCAGATAGATTATATAATGGTAAGACAGAGATTTAGGAACCAGGTTTTAAACTGTAAGACATTTCCAGGGGCAGATGTGGATTCTGACCACAATATATTGGTTATGAACTGCAGATTGAAACTGAAGAAACTGCAAAAAGGTGGGAATTTAAGGAGATGGGACCTGGATAAACTGAAAGAACCAGAGGTTGTACTGAGTTTGAGGGAGAGCATAAGGGAACAATTGACAGGAATGGGGGAAAGAAACACAGTAGAAGAAGAATGGGTAGGTGTGAGGGATGAAATAGTGAAGGCAGCAGAGGATCAAGTAGGTAAAAAGACGAGAGCTAATAGAAATCCTTGGGTAACAGAAGAAATATTGAATTTAATTGATGAAAGGAGAAAATATAAAAATGCAGTAAATGAAGCAGGCAAAAAGGAATACAAACGTCTCAAAAATGAGATCGACAGGAAGTGCAAAATGGCTAAGCAGGGATGGCTAGAGGACAAATGTAAGGATGTAGAGGCTTGTCTCACTAGAGGTAAGACAGATACTGCCTACAGGAAAATTAAAGAGACCTTTGGAGAGAAGAGAACCACTTGTATGAATATCAAGAGCTCAGATGGCAACCCAGTTCTAAGCAAAGAAGGGAAGGCAGAAAGGTGGAAGGAGTATATAGAGGGTTTATAGAAGGGCGATGTACTTGAGGACAATATTATGGAAATGGAAGAGGATGTAGATGAAGATGAAATGGGAGATAAGATACTGCGTGAAGAGTTTGACAGAGCACTGAAAGACCTGAGTCGAAACAAGGCCCCGGGAGTAGACAACATTCCATTAGAACTACTGATGGCCTTGGGAGAGCCAGTCATGACAAAACTCTACCATCTGGTGAGCAAGATGTATGAGACAGGCGAAATACCCACAGACTTCAAGAAGAATATAATAATTCCAATCCCAAAGAAAGCAGGTTTTGACAGATGTGAAAATTACCGAACTATCAGTTTAATAAGTCACAGCTGCAAAATACTAACGCGAATTCTTTACAGACGAATGGAAAAACTAGTAGTAGCGGACCTCGGGGAAGATCAGTTTGGATTCCGTAGAAATGTTGGAACACGTGAGGCAATACTAACCTTACGACTTATCTTAGAAGAAAGATTAAGAAAAGGCAAACCTACGTTTCTAGCATTTGTAGACTTAGAGAAAGCTTTTGACAACGTTAACTGGAATACTCTCTTTCAAATTCTGAAGGTGGCAGGGGTAAAATACAGGGAGCGAAAGGCTATTTACAATTTGTACAGAAACCAGATGGCAGTTATAAGAGTCGAGGGGCATGAAAGGGAAGCAGTGGTTGGGAAAGGAGTGAGACAGGGTTGTAGCCTCTCCCCGATGTTATTCAATCTGTATATTGAGCAAGCAGTAAAGGAAACAAAAGAAAAATTCGGAGTAGGTATTAAAATTCATGGAGAAGAAGTAAAAACTTTGAGGTTCGCCGATGACATTGTAATTCTGTCAGAGACAGCAAAGGACTTGGAAGAGCAGTTGAACGGAATGGACAGTGTCTTGAAAGGAGGATATAAGATGAACATCAACAAAAGCAAAACGAGGATAATGGAATGTAGTCAAATTAAATCGGGTGATGCTGAGGGGATTAGATTAGGTAATGAGACACTTAAAGTAGTAAAGGAGTTTTGCTATTTAGGGAGTAAAATAACTGATGATGGTCGATGTAGAGAGGATATAAAATGTAGACTGGCAATGGCAAGGAAATCGTTTCTGAAGAAGAGAAATTTGTTAACATCGAGTATAGATTTAATTGTCAGGAAGTCGTTTCTGAAAGTATTTGTATGGAGTGTAGCCATGTATGGAAGCGAAACATGGACGATAACCAGTTTGGACAAGAAGAGAATAGAAGCTTTCGAAATGTGGTGCTACAGAAGAATGCTGAAGATAAGGTGGGTAGATCACGTAACTAATGAGGAGGTATTGAATAGGATTGGGGAGAAGAGAAGTTTGTGGCACAACTTGACTAGAAGAAGGGATCGGTTGGTAGGACATGTTTTGAGGCATCAAGGGATCACAAATTTAGCATTGGAGGGCAGCGTGGAGGTTAAAAATCGTAGAGGGAGACCAAGAGATCAATACACTAAGCAGATTCAGAAGGATGTAGGTTGCAGTAGGTACTGCGAGATGAAGAAGCTTGCACAGGATAGAGTAGCATGGAGAGCTGCATCAAACCAGTCTCAGGACTGAAGACCACAACAACAACAATCGAATAGCCCCTAGCCTAACAACTAAAGAATGGCAGAAATTTAATAATGCCAATTTATTTTTCAATATAATACCCGTGTACACAAATACACTTGCGGGCACGCTCAAATTGCAAATCATTCAAATAAAATGTCTTCGATTTCGAGTGCAACCAAGCGCTCACATCATAGATCACTGCACCACCATTGTCAAATCGTCCTCTTTTGAGGTCTTTTTTTAGGTTTGGGAAAGTAAAAAATCTGACGGAGCCAAATCTGGAGAATATGGTGGATAATGTGAAACGTCCCCTTTAAACAATTTATACACGAGACTGTGCTTAACCTGACACACAATACTTTGTTAGCGCAACGCAATCTGACTTTCAAAATTCCCTACAAAAGAATGGCCCTGACTAACATTAAACTATACCTTTCACAAATCACTTACCTCACAAAAATCTTCGCTACTCAAGCTACTGCAATACAGCGAGCGCCACTACTGCCAGCTAAATAAAAGATTCAAACTACTAAAGGCACTAACTACTGATAGGGATAGTTAGCAAATGAAAGATATTAATAGAGAACAAACAATGTATTTACCTTAATATCATCACAAGTCATAATATATATATCAGTTCATGACAAATTACAAAACTCCGCCATCTCTCTCCCCACATCCACCACTGCTGGCGGCTCACCTCCAACTGCGCAACGCTACGCACTGTTCACATCCAGCTGCCGCTGCCCAACACTACAATGGCGAGTATTACAACAATGCAAAGCAGCCACAGACTGCACACAGCACAGCCAGTGATTTTCATATTGAGGTGGCGTTACCAATAAAAAAAACCTAAACAGCCTACTTACATAGAGAAAACATAAACAGCCTACTTACATAGCCCCCATGCTCCCCACAAAAAATTTTACAAATTTTTTTTGGGCAGTGGCCAATAATGATTTGATAAAATTTTTCATAATTACAATAACAAAGAAATTAAATGCACCCACTTATTGATACAATGTTGGTCAAAAGCTAAAATTTTCTCACAGTCCGTAAAGATAGTCCACATTGTTCACCACAGTAAAACTGCCGTTTCTTTTCTCAAAGTCTGAGCAGTAAAAGACAATGCACACAGAAGTAGTGGATTTCCATGCAGTCTTGAAGAAGTAGCGTTGTCCTTCCAACGAAAAGACAGTGCTGACTGTTGACATGCTGACAGATAATGGGCCACAACAGATCAAACCCACTGCAGAGTCAGTCGAAATTTTGAAGAGTATTGGTAGGTAGGTCATCACAGAGCAGACCCACTGTAGTCCTGGTAGAGATTGTGGTATTGGTGGGCCACCAGAGGTGCAGACCCACTGCAGTCCTTGTAGAGAAGGCCAGCAGCCATCTGTTGCGATTGTGCAGGGGCACATTCACCATCGAAGAGTCTTGCGGAGAATATAGCAAGTCCATAAACCACCACTTGTGCACTCACAAAGTTTTTGGAATTGTCCTTAGAACCAGCAATGCTGTTATCCAGTCCCTTGCAGAATTATTAACACACGTGCGAACACTAACAGTCCCTACTTCTCACATATTGTCCATATACTATGACCAACAGAAACGTGTGCAGTGAAATGGAACTAACAAGTTAATAATATCATGAACTGGTGGCAATTACAATTTTATAACATAAGAATACAATTACAAAGGTACAAAATACATCATTAAAAACATAATAATACAGATAACATTTGTAGTACAGGCTTTACAAAAGAATAGAAATAAACATATACATCAGTGTTACAAAAATAGTGACATAAGTACATACATAAAATAAGGAGAATAGTTTTCGAAACATTAATTTCACACATGAACATTGAAACAGAACAGAATTGTAAACAACTTTACAAAGAAAATAACATATTATTAATGCAACTTATATTTGAGGATAACAGTATTCCTCCTCATAGTGAATGTAGCTTAATATTAAAAGAGAAAAAAATTCTATGAAACTACACAGAGACAGGAAGAAAACAAATACACAAGGGTACACACACACATAGTGGGATAACACCAATAGGAAAGGACAGGGTTCGTTTTCAGTGTAACCTTTGGTACTGCAGTCCAACCCAAAACTTCATATATCTTTCCTCTTATTTCATCCTTTGTTTCCACCAAAAAAAATTCTAACTAAGCATGCTTTCTGTGTTTATATGTTCACACATTTCTTACCTCAACATTTATTTCCAAGAAAATCCTACCTAAACCTGTTTTCTCAATGCATTTCTTCCAATTCATCGCAACTCATTCTCTTAGAGGCTACCCCCTCTTAAGCTAACTTAAATCTACTGAGCTCAAATGCTAAACTAAGGGACGAGGCAATGCAGCAGCACAAAATAAGCAACACAAACAGCAATGATAAAAAATACAAAAGGCAAAGCAAGCTACAGTAATTACAACTAATATAAGGTAATGAGCAGCAAACAAAAATATAAATCTGGCTTAGCAGAGTAACACAAATTAAAGTTCAGTAGCACTATGCCTGGCAAACAGCAGCTTATATCTAAACATGACATAGCTGAAGCAGAAAAAATAGTACACTAAAGATAACAATGCAGATAAGGGAAATGTATAATCACATCTTAATGTCTAAGTAATTAAAGTGGTGCACCACAAGAAGTTATTCTACCAAAAAGTTACCAATTACTTGAAAAGAAAATTATGAATGCAGTTACTAGTTCCTTCTTATTGTTCTTTCCTTTCCAAGTGCTCCTTTTTTTAAAGAATGTGGATCATAAAATAATTATTTGATAGATCTGTTGACAGAAAGTGTTCACATTAGCAAATGCATTTAATTTTATTTTATGAAACCAATGCTGCAACACAGCTGGAAAACAGATGTCAAATGAAATAAGCAATTACGCAAACCAAAGCATAAAAACATCATTCAATAGCTATGTGGCATTTCGTAAGTCAGTAGCTCTCAATTCTCGTAGAAAGACACTTGTCATTATCAGGTATGCAGATGTAAGAATATTTCCAAGGATAATGGCCTCCCCTTTTTTTTTTGTGCTACCTGTGCCGCTGAAAAGGGCTCGCAATAATGGCTTTTTCTCCAGGCGTCTGACACAGCTGGGTGCCCGCGACGCATTACGTGCAGGTGGTCACTTAACTTTCGTACGGAAATATTTACGACAGGAGATTCTGCTACCGTGGTAGTCTCATATAAAAATATTTCACAGGTCAAGAATTAGCGTTGCAAATCTGTAGAAACAAAATGCTATTGATATAACAGTGTCCAAAAAATTTTCGTCTGCATTGTAATACATTCATGCATATACACACACATTTCATAACTCTTAAAGTACGATTCTTGGTTTCCAACAACCTTTTCATAAATCAGAGTCCCTAACCCCTACTCCTTATTCCTTACCTTATTACACATATACATATTCATATTCATCAACACGTCTTCAATATTTCATCATAATAGCTACATAGCATAATCAGATTCCTCATATAGCATCAGCTTATTTATCATAAACATACCTCAACAGCATAGTACACATCGTCGTCGTAATAATAACATCATAACACCTCAGTCAAATCTCAAAATCGTCGTAGCTTCCTCCAATAATTAAAAAAAATTCTCTGCTCATGTCAAAAGTGTCATCTGCCTCAAAAGTACTTTAAAAATCATGAGTCCATACCAAATACATCATTCAAAGCTCTCATAGTATCACAATGGTTCCAAAAAAATATAAACATTTCGCAAAGTACAGACAAAATACAATTTCATAAGTGTGAAGTTATCCAACTGTGTATTGCGTAAACATGTGTCACTGATGTAGTAAAATAAATGTTTGTCTCTCTCAGTTAAATAATCAGATAGCTGCGTAATTTGTGTGTTAGAGAAATAAGGTACCGATGTGTAAAGTTGTATAAGCAAATACCATATTAGCTAGGGTTCCTTGTGGTTGCCACACACATGGTACACAAAGTAGGCGTGTACCCCCCTGAGGATTAATGTAATTATACCCTCAGGTGTTACAGATTACAGCAATGGAATGAAATGTATCACGGAAAACTTTCTTTGTAATTCAAAAATCTTTAAAAATAAATGTTTTAAGTACAAAATTAATCACTGAAATGCGTGTCCTGTAGCGCTAAATGTGCATATTGTTGTAAGATAATCTCTGTGAAAGTGTCGTAGTTATTTTCCTCCAAAAGCTAAGTTCTGCAGAAGCCAATGTACTTACCTCATGATAAACAAAAGTGAAATGCTTTGCGTAGAAATATCTTAGTTATTACGCTTATTGGCGTGATGAGGAAAGTACTGTACAGTAACGTATTGTTATGCCACGAAAAAGGCTGTCTCATTGTTGCTATACCACAAAAGTTACTACTAAAACATGTTTTTCTTCCTAGAAGAATTCAGAAAACTGTGCAGATATAAAACAGATACACTGCAAAAGCAACATTGTAAATTGTCACTCATTAGTAGCGTCGTGATAAAAATCGTGTAGCTGTCACATAAACTAACCTCTGTGTCATCTGTTCACTATAACAATGCATTCGTAATTTCTGTTTAAATAAGTTCTCATGGTTCTTGGCTGGATATTTAACTTCAAACATTGTTGCATGGTAACAGTCTCTAAAGCATACTAGTAACGTGAAGTGAAACGTTTTATGGCAAAGACAAAGTTAAAAGGCAGATTATCTGTCAATAAATGGTTTTACATGAGAAATGTGGTGTAAACCTTTACTCTTCCTAGTACGCAGAGTTTCAACTTCAACGCAATTGTCAGGCGGTATACGTCGGTAAAGAATACTGGAGTTTTTCTCAAGGTTAGCGTCTATGTTATTTTTCTCTGAGCCACCTGGCGCACGCGGCTGCCTGCTGTGCGAGTCATTGTCTGTCTCTTTGTTGGCGCGCGTCGTTATTGGGATTAGGAGACCTAACTTCTACAAATTCGCCTTGCCGAGAGGGCCCTGCTCTGTTTGAATCCCGCCAGTTCTGATGCAATTGACGTCTGTCGTTATGATCATATCGTCTGTCGTCATTTCGGTAGAATCCGTAGTTTCTTCCTCGTCGGTCACGTGGTGGAGAATTTCTCCCTGAATCGTAACTCCGCGCTGAACTGTTGCGTCTGAAGTTATTCTGTCTCCCCTGGTAATAATTGTTTTGGTTCCCATATTGTCTGTTTCTGTGGTTATCTCTGTCATATTCATTACTACGGAAATGCGATCTTTCTCTGTAACTATTATTACTCTGCCAGTGGTTGTCATATGGGTGGTGTCTGTTTTGGTCACGATTTGCGTTGTAAGAATAGCCTTGTCGTGTACAGTTATTGTTTCTGTCGTCACGGAATTGTGACAGATGTGACCTGTACTTGTTGTGTTCCTGTTTTCGCGTTCCGCGATTGTCAGTGTCACTTTCCAGTTCTTGTAACAGTCCCTGAAAAGCTTCAATGTCGTCTTTGCAACGTCCTGCTAAAATAATATGCCGTAAATGTTCAGGCAATTTGAGTAAGCAAATGCGGATGAGTTCTGAGGGGCTGTATGGGTTTGAAAGATACTGATTCTTATGCAACATGTCTTCAAAATATTTGGCAAGACTGGAAAATTCAGATTGTTCAAAGTGTTTCATCATCATGATGCTATGTTTTACGCGGTCTTGTGTGGCTTGAGACCAATATGCTGAGAGGAAGGCATGGTAAAATTCTCCTTCACTGTGGCAATCGTGAATTACCGATCGCATTCTTACAGCTGGTTCATTCTCCAAGTAGCCACACATAAATTCTAATCTGTGCTCCAATGACCAGTTGGGAGGAAAACAATGAGAGAATTGATGGAGCCATGCTTATGGATGAATGTCGTTGCCAGAATTCTTAAATGTTTTGAATTTACGTGTAGTAATGAACAGCTTATAGTCAAAATCATCATGTCGTCGAGTCGCATATCGGTCATTGTTAGGTCGTGTCGGCCGTTCCATCTCAAAATTCGGTGCACATTGCCAATTTCTTTCATAACTTCCGAAATGCCCTGTGTTATTATTTTGTGGCTGTTCCGTATTTCTGTGTCCCTCTTCCCGTATTGGGGCGCGAGTATCCTCTGAAATACGTAATTCTTGTATTAGCTGTGTCAGCTGATCTTGTACTTCCCGGATTTCTCTTTGGTGTTGCGTATTAATCTGATTCTGATTTTGTTTGAATTTCCTAGTTTGTTCGCACTCTTCAGTGTCAGTGAAGGCTACAGGTCTTGTGTCATTCAGATCATCATCTACCTTTGTAGATAAGTTAGTGACCTGATCCGAAAGTTCGGCTACTTTCTCCGATAGTGAACACATTTCCTCAGTGTGTTTTTCTGAACCAAGTTTCAGAATGTCCATTTGTGTTGAAATCGAATCTACTGTGTCCTTTAAGTTTTCCTGAGTTATTGCAAGTTGCGTAACCGAATCGGTAGATGCAACTGAGTCAATTTTAGCTTGCAAGGTGTTGTGATTTTCATGAAAAATAGTTTGCAGTTCTTTTATGGCTGCTTCATGATTCTGTAATGCATTTTCATGCCGCGAAAAAATAGGTTGGAAATGCTCACAAATTTGTGATTTTACGTCATTACAGACTTTTTGACATTTCGATTCAATGTTATGTAACTCACTAGTTAAATCTTCACGTGTTTGTTCAAGTGTGGTGTCTAACTTTTGAAGATTTTGTTCCATTGTGTCTAACTTTTTGAGATTTTGTTCCACTGTGTCTAACTGTTGCTGTGTTTGTCTCTGGTGTTGTTCCATTGTGTCTAACTTTTCAAGCTTTTGCTGTGTTTGTCTCTGATTTTGTTCAAGTGTTGTGTCTAACTTTTGTAGCTTTTGTCCCATTTGTTGCATTAACTGTAATAACAATGCACTGGTGTCTGAAACATGTTCCTCAGTGCTTTTCGGCAGTGAATTTGCACCGGCAACATTGACATTTTGACATGCAGAAAATGTGTCTTGACTTATTTGAGAAAACGGCGAGAACCCAAAACCTGAGTCTACAGTATTCGCAAAATTGTGTCCTGTCATTCCCGATTCCTGAGGCAAGCTGTTGCCGACCGATCGATCGATAATGCGTCCCTCTTCACTAATTGTTTCACTGTCCACGCCATTGTTTGCCGCCTGCTCCATTTCCCTATGAACAGTTACCAAATTACTACTTTGAACATCAGTTACTTCATTACTCGGTGGCGCTAACACACTGCTTTCATTTTCACTGTCATTTCTCAGTTTACTTTGGAGCCTAGTATTACGTTTTTCACACGCCATAATTGTCACAGTATTTCACACGACAACACAGAAAAACACAATTTGAAGATCAAAAATAAGAGAACACATTAACATAGCACTGAAAATAATATTTAGTTAATTGCAAGCGCAGCTGCGAAAAACTTGCTGCAAATCTACATGCATGCCACAACTGTTTTACTGTACAACAATGAAAAACTACAACTACAAAGGAAATTCTCTCTATAATTACGCGCTAGCAATAAACAAAATCTACAGTAATTACACAAACTACAAGAAAAAATCAGAAGATTCCAGTGAGGTATCCTAGGCTAAGGGTCGACATATGAAACGTCCCCTTTGAACAATTACACATAACTGTGCTTAACCTGACACACAATACTTTGTTAGCGCAACGCAATCTGACTTTCAAAATTCCCTACAAAAGAATGGCCCTGACTAACATTAAACTATACCTTTCACAAATCACTTACCTCACAAAAATCTTCGCTACTCAAGCTACTGCAATACAGCGAGCGCCACTACTGCCAGCTAAATAAAAGATTCAAACTACTAAAGGCACTAACTACTGATAGGGATAGTTAGCAAATGAAAGATATTAATAGAGAACAAACAATGTATTTACCTTAATATCATCACAAGTCATAATATATATATCAGTTCATGACAAATTACAAAACTCCGCCATCTCTCTCCCCACATCCACCACTGCTGGCGGCTCACCTCCAACTGCGCAACGCTACGCACTGTTCACATCCAGCTGCCGCTGCCCAACACTACAATGGCGAGTATTACAACAATGCAAAGCAGCCACAGACTGCACACAGCACAGCCAGTGATTTTCATATTGAGGTGGCGTTACCAATAAAAAAAACCTAAACAGCCTACTTACATAGAGAAAACATAAACAGCCTACTTACATAGAGAAAACATAAACAGCCTACTTACAAATGTAACAACTGGGACCCGCACTCACGCAGAGTTTCCAGTGTTGTACGGGCTTTGAGCGCCGGTGGGTTGTCCTGATGCAAAAGAACTCGGCCCGTCACTTTTCCGCCCTTTTTTTTTTACCTATTCTCTCAAACTGCCAAGGAGGGAGCAATAGTATGATGCATTGATAGTTACGCCCTTTTTCAAGTAATATACCATAATTATCCCTTCTGCATCCCAGAAGACCGATGCGATCACCTTACCGGCAGATTGTTGCACCCGGGGTAGGGGATGAAGGATGTATCCATTGTTGTGATTGTTGTTTTGTCTCAGGATCAAAGTGGTGAACCCCGTTTCGTCCATTGTCACATACCTAGCAAGGCAGCCGTGTTCATCCGCTTCATATTGGCGGGCGCTTTCTTCACTACACTGCACGCGCTCCCGTCTCTGATCTGCATTCCAGTCTTTGGGGACCCACGGACATGGAACTCCCTGCACTCCCAAACTATCCACAACACTGTCATGAGCACGCCAGTGGGAGATACCAAATGCGGTTTAAACGTGCTGCAATTGTTGTTCGACGATCCTGCAAAATCGTATCGTGAACTGTAGTCGCTGTTTCATCAGTGGCAACGGTGGTCAACCTTCTGCTCCTTGGCGCATCTTCCACACCCGTTCTTCCACGTTTGAAGTCGGACACCCAGTTTTTCACTGTTTCATAAGACAGAGCACTGTCCTTAAATGTATTCCGCATGTCCTCTGCAATTTGCTTGGGCGTCATTCCCTTCAAATGAAGATATTAAGTCATAGCACGGTTCTTGATTCTCTCGAAATTCGCCATTTTGCTTACACTACGGTATACAACGCATCCCAGAGGCGAAAATAAGGAAGTAGGAGACGCGAAGTTTGACTTGCATACCCACAAAGTAGGTGGTGATTCAAATGGCTCTGAGCACTATGGGACTTAACATCTCAGGTCATCAGTCCCCTAGAACTACTTAAACCTAACTAACCTAAGGACATCACGCAGATCAATGTCCGAGGCAGGATTCGAACTTGCGACTGTAGCAGTCCCGCGGTTTCGGACTGAAGCGCCTAGAACCGCACGGCCACCGCGGCCGGCGTAGGTGGTGGTGTTTGTGCGAGACATTACGGTATCTATCTCGGGCTAGAATGTTTTCGATCGTCCTCGTAAGTCCCAAAATGCTCTTCAGATACATATATTCTCAAAACAACTGTCACCTGAAACCATCACATAATTTTTAGTCAGGTATATAACAATAATTTCAATCGACACCCAATCTGGGGTTTCAGACAACTACATCCAATGTGATACGTCATTCATATTTATTAAAAGAAATAGCCCCCCTCTCTAAATAATCAAATGCTATGGTATAGGAGCCCATTGTGTCTTGTCCGCAGCTCGTGGTCGTGCAGTAGCGTTCTCGCTTCCCACGCCCGGGTTCCCGGGTTCGATTCCCGGCGGGGTCAGGGATTTTCCCTACCTCGTGATGACTGGGTGTTGTGTGATGTCCTTAGGTTAGTTAGGTTTAAGTAGTTCTAAGTTGTAGGGGACTGATGACGATAGAAGTTAAGTCCCATAGTGCTCAGAGCCATTTGAACCCCTTGTGTCTTCGTCAAATTCCTTTCATTCAGACATCTTTCAGTGTCGATTAATATGCTTCTCATTATAGTTATCGAGACTATTGTCCATTTTTTTTCAAACAGAGCCAAATTTGATTGCAGGAACAGGAAGTAAATTTCGCTGATCAGGCTGCGGAAAATCTGAAATTATTTTAGGTTGCCTGTCCTCGGCGTCAAAAAATGTTTCAATGGAATCCAAAGCTTAAGAATTCTTCCAGCTGCGGATATTAACGGCATCCATCTTGTTTCTGAATGACAGAGTCTGATGATTGACATCGACGTATAAGTCTTTCAGCTTCCCTGTCCTTACCGTGTATATTGAGAAATAATTAAATATTTTCATGACGATTGTTTCAGTGTCGACAGTTAAGACTCCAGCAGCGCTGGATGTAGTGCTGTGCAGGATACGGGCGGGTCATCCAGTTTCTTCAACATTTTTCCCAGTTCTTCTTTAATTAGGCGAAACACATTCCGCTGGCAGCGCCGATGGAGCCCTATGAATTTGCGATTGGCATTGTCTCCACAAAAAGAGATCAGCTTATCTAAGAGAAGTCACAGTTGTCTTAAAGTGTCTGGACAAAGCTTTGCAATTGTCTCCGATGTTTCATTATTCAGCGCGTCACACTTCAACAGTTGCACTAAAATTAGGACTGACACAGTATTGAATAAACCATTTACAGAAGAGCCCTCGTGTAGGGCCTGCACAGGCTGTAAACGGTATAATGACAGCTGGTCCTCGTGTAACGCCCGCCAGGGTCAAGCGGTCATCATTCAGTGTTGCAGCTACACGACTTGTACTGATGCTAGGGTCGTCGTCAACTGCGTGAAGAACAGCCGCCTCGCGTTGCGGTGTCCTCGTCCTCCTAGGCCTCCCAGTGCCCTGAGTATCAGGCTTAAATGCCCCATGATCCCTAAGATGAGGATCAGTGTGGCTTCAAACGTTTATCCGTCGGGGCACCTTTGTCCTGGAAGTCTGTCCTGGTATATACCTTGGGAACGAGCGCCATTGCTGTCAGATAACCCATACATCAAACGGGTATCTGCCATCTCTTACTCTGTGTACACTGTCATTGCACTAGCCAAGTCTGGTTAACTCAACGTAGTAACCCATCTGCTTACAATGGTCGTACTGATCCCTCGAACAGTTGATGTTACCTGTAAGCAAGCAATGACGTACGTCGCATGGCAACATGGGACACGCCGGTTCTAGGCGCTACAGTCTGGAACCGCGCGACCGCTACGGTCGCAGGTTCGAATCCTGCCTCAGGCATGGATGTGTGTGATGTCCTTAGGTTAGTTAGGTTTAAGTAGTTCTAGGGAACTGATGACCTTAGATGTTAAGTCCAATAGTGCTCAGAGCCATTTGAACCATTTGTAAAACACTGCTAAATAGATTACAGAAGCAAACGGCCCACCTGATTGGCGAATTCCAGGGTGGGTTTAGTAAGCACAGGTCGGCAATGAACAGATATGGAACCTTAAGATGACACTGTAACAGAAACAGAACATAACCATCACCTTCGTCGAATTCAAGAAGGCGTATGACTCAATACACAGAGAATCCCTCTTTAAAATCCTGAAAGAATACAGAGTAGATAGGAAGACACTAACCATAATTTGGCAAACACTAATAAACCCGACATCTAAAGTGAAGTTCTGTGGAGAGCTCTCAGAATAATTCGAAATCAGGAGTCAGGCAGGGCGAGGGCCTCTCGCCATTGCTGTTCAGCGTAGTACTGACCAAAATAGTGAAGGAATGGGAAAAGACACAGAAAGGAGTCCTGTTGGGAAAAGTAAGAGTCGAGTGCCTAGCATTCGCAGACCATTTAGCCATCGTAACAGTACGACGAACAGTAACAATAAGAGCCATATAGGAACTACATGACATCGCAGCCAAGACCGTACTACAGATATCATACGAGAAAACACAGTTCCTGAGCACCCAAAAACACACATCACTACACAGAAAATATGGGACAATACACAGAACACAACATTTCAAGTACCTGGGAGAAACAATACAGATTACAGGAAGAAATAAAGTATCTAATGAAGGTAGAAGAGCGAAACTAGAGAAATCCTAGAAACTGACTTGGAATCACTACAAAAAGAAAGGTATCTCAAGTAAGGCCAAGCTACGACACTATGAGATGGTGGTGCTACCAGAAGCATAAGATGTAACCGAGACGACAGCGGTACAAGGACAGACATGAATCAAACAGATAGAGAAGATGGAATAAAAGATACTCAGGAAAATATTCAGTGCGATGCAAGAAGATGGAGTATGGATAAAGAGGCCAGCTGATGATCTATACGAACAGACCATATCAAGAAACGAATACTATAGTTTTATGGACACCTCACCAGAATGGCACCACATAGGATAACGAGGCAGATCTTGGACCGGGTTAGCACAAGGGAAAACAACAAATGGAAGAATGGAATAAGAAATGACTTACAAGAGACACCAGACAACAAACAAATGCAATGGACTGATCAGAGGCGACAAGAACACGGCCAGCGGATGGAGGAACACTGGGCGAACATGGAAAAAGAGAAGCTGAAGAGAACACAGGACCTAAAGTGGAACGAAAACAGCAAGCAGAAACACAGCTCACGAATGCGGGATGTTTGGTCAGAATGTAAAGAGAAAACAATAGGGAAATGGACATGAAGATTAGTCTAAATGCCCTCTTCAAGGGCATAACACAAATAATAACAATATATATATATATATATATATATATATATATATATATATATATATATATATCATGTGGCAGATAACGTGAGCAGTTGAATGAGGCTTTACTCGGATGATGCTGTGGTACACAGAGAAATCCCGACGTTGGAAAATTCTAATGCAGTGCAGTCTGAGAGTGGATGCTTGGTGCAGGGAGCGGCATGCTGTGGAGGAGCTCGCCCAGACTTACTCTCCTTTCTACGGGATCGCTCAGTGGTCCGGACTTCTTGGCAGATTCTGAGATGGACTTGTAGAAAGCATTCACCAATGCTGATGAATCAGTGATTCTGAATCGCTCATCTGGGTTTATCATGCCCACGTTTGACTCCGTAACAGTGCTCAGTCGCCGAAGATAAATGGTGTTATCTCACAGTGTCAAGTAACACGACACTTTGAGTATCAATTTTCATACTGAAACATAGTACAGATGAAACACAATTCGTGACACTTATTTAAGCAAAAGCAAACAAATTTACCCAAATATTTTATGTGTAGCCATTGATGTGAATTAACTGGAGACTTTCACTTTTAGTATTATTAGGAAACTTTCATGAAGCAGGAACCTAACAAAGGCAGTGATGTAGGTAAATGATGTATGGTTAACATACATTATTTAACTTCTACTGATTCGTACACTGGTACTGTTCCAACAAGTCATCACTTTGCCTGGAGGCGTTGCAGAGACGGACTGGTTTGGCGACGGCACTGGAGAATGTTACAGAACCCTGGCTGTTCTCGCCATTGCTCCATAAATTCTCTTTGTGGCGACTTGAAGCATTTTAGAGCATTCCATAAGATGAGACATTGCAGCATATGTACATGATTTCAATCCGATACTGACTTGACATAAGTAGCAAGTAATTTAACTTCTCTGCCCACTGCAGGTTGTATGCAGATACTCCAGTGCTCGGACGCAGACGAGTCGCTGTCCTGCTGTTGACGTGTTCTCTCCATGCACCGTTCCCACCCCCCCCCCCCCCTTTCCTTTGCTTTTCACACGTTTTCACCACCCATGCGGTGGGGCACTTGCCTCCACATTCCCTACCTACTACAATCGTAAGATCCCCTATGCTTGAACCACTGAGGTAATATAAACTATTTGCGATGTTTGAGATATAAAAGGAAGTAATTCCCGTACCAGCATTCAGTAAAAAGTTAAGGTTGACCCATAAGCCACGGTATTTTCTCAAAGTGGAAACTGGTGCAGTAGGAGTGGTGAAGGAGTGGTGAGGTGCTGGGATAACATGAATTCAGATATCCTTTAAAACAAATTTATTAACAACAATTCTTACTCGACAGTTATTAAAAATGTCTGTCTTTGAGTCCAAGGCAATTACAGCACCACTTAAAAGTTTCAACTCAAGCTCGACAACTATTTCTGATAAAAACTTTAAAATGTCCAAGTCTATTTCTAAATGCATGTAGTAACCTTTAAACAAATTTACAATAACAAACTGACAGCAATTCAAACCTAAAACCACTGTTCAGATAACTCCAATTTAACCAAAGCACTTGAAATAGACAACAAATTATAGCGGGACCTCCTGATAACAAATTGTATACACGACTCCACAGTTTGTTCATTTATTGTACAGAAGTACCACACAATTTCAAACAAGTTTAGGTGCAAACTTCTTCACACGACTGCCCAATTAAGATGCATCAATTATTCACTTACAAAGGTAATTAACTCAAGAACAAATCTGCATCATTAGAATTCATTCGCTGCTACATCAGTGGGTTTACAGAGCCGTAAACTTGCCATCTTATTTTATTTTACAAGCCAGCCTTGCGCACACTTCCAGCCGATATATTACACACGACGTTAAATTGGCGTGATAAGAATTGAAAGATAAATCGGTTACCACCGGTGCCACACATGCATACGAATAGAGCCACTTCAGGGCAAACTCGATGACAACCTTGCAACACGAACAGTTAAAACAAACAAAAGACAAGTCACTAAATAGTCGAACTAATGGCGCCCCACACGAGCAGACTCAACCACAGTTCTGCAAGACGAACAACTGAAGCACACAGGTGGGCAACTACTCAAACACGACGTCACTCAGTTTCACGTGGAGCCTTCCAGCACTCGTGTGTCAGAGCAACCAGGCTGCAGCGACAGTACAGTGGCGGCTGTGTGGACTTCACGCCGCTGCTTCAAACGCAGATCTCCTTTGAGCAACGCCAATATTGGGCATGCACAAGGGAAGTTCCTTTCCAAATTACAGTTTCCCCGACAACGGCTCTCAGCTACAACCAGGCCGCGCTATCACGCGGCCAAGCCATTTTCCAACACTTACTCGGACCCCTCCCGGCACAGCTCGCTGCACGGCTCGTGCCGCTGCTACCTCGAGACTCCTCCGCTGTTGCAGCCACGCCACCTCGCCGACCACATTGCCACCACAAAGATCTCTGGCGAAGATATTATACACAACCAGTGATTCCACCAGAGAGGCACAAAGTCGAAAAATACCAAATTTTACGGCCTCGCTGACTGCATTCGCACTGCAAACCTCTCTGGCAAAGAGATTCAACAGAATCAACGATTCCTCCAGAGAGGTACAAATTCGAAAAATACCAGAGTTTGCGGCCTCGTGGACTGCATTCACAGCACAAAGCCCTCCTGTGGAGAGATTCTACACGACCCGTGATTCCACCAGAGAGGCACAAAGTCAAAAAATACCAAACTTAGCAGAAGGTTTGGAGGCATGGCACAAAAATTTTGCATGGAATTATTCGAAAGAGGATTATGTGTTGTGCAAAACTGTGTTCAGTTGTTTTATGCTGGTACAATTTTTGTTCTTTTGAGGTCATCTAAATGGGTAACAAACAAGATAAACAAATAAGAGGATTCTCGACACCATGTGCTCCTTATGTTTAATGGAGGTACCAAGTCCATGCAAGCAACTTTTATGAAGAGAGAGAGAGAGAGAGAGAGAGAGAGAGAGAGAGAGAGAGAGAGAGAGAGAGAGAGTGTGTGTGTGTGTGTGTGTGTGTGTGTGTGTGTGTGTGCGTCGTGAGGAAGCGATACGTCTTAAGTCAGCTCATAATTGGTTTAAGAATTTCAGAGAAGGCAATTTCGATCTCAAAGACACGAATCGCAGTGGACATCCCAATCTTTCCAATGAGAAGCAGTTGAACTCATTCACGAAGATGCACGTCAAACGACGACAGAACTGGCAGAGATAATGGCGTGCTCTTATAGTAGCGCAAAGCGGCACCTTCACTTGACGAGAAACATTCAGAAGTTGGGTTCCGTATGCTTTGACTGACAACGACAAAAATCGACTGTTTGTAAGACAGTCGCAGTCACTTCGGGAAAATGCCGGGAGCGGTCAATTTTTCTTCCTAATCTTCCCTAATCTGAGCTTGCGCTCCGTCTGTAATGATCTCGTTGTCGACGGGACGCCCACCTGTAATCTCCCCCTCCTCAACGACAGTTTTCATGCCCCTCATTCGTCAACTCGTGGACACAAGGAGCGATACAACTACCTAATTGTTACTGGCGACGAAAGATGGTGCCTTGACATCAGTATGACAGAGCACAAAGAATGGTTCAGCCCTGGCAAAGGGGCGAAACCGTAAGCAAACAAGGTCCTCACCTATGTAAAATGATTTTATGCATGTGGTGACGGTGGGAAGGCACGACCCACTACAAATCTCTTGATCTGAACCAAACAGTGAATGCGGAACTTTATGTCCAAGGAACGGAACTACTATCCAGCGAAAACGATTTCATCGGTGACTTGGGGTTCATCTTCCATACGACAACGCTCGCCCTCAAATCACCGACATGACCAGGGATGCATTTCGGACGCTCGGCTGGGAAGCGCAGCTACATATTCCATATTCTCCTGACTTGACGCCTTCGTATTCCGTATATTCCGATCCCTCTCGAATACAATGCGAGGTGTTTCGTTGAATAATGTCGTTGAAGTAAAGTTTTGGCTGGACCATTCCTTCAACTGGAGCCCCAATGATTTCTGCCATCAAAGGACTGAACGGCTTGTTGAAAGTATGACAACAAAGGAGAATATATATCTGATTGATGTGTAGTTATCATATTGTTATTGTAGTTATGATATTGTTTATATTTATGGAACCCATTACTTAAAAAAAACCGCCAGTACTTATGGGGCAAGAAAATTAATACACAAATTTGCAAGAATATAAAATTCATAATATAGTAACGTAAAAGCGCAACAACAACAATAATTAATGCAGAGTAATGAAATTTCGGGAATAGATTTCTCTAGGGAACATATTTAAGTGATTAACATTCCAGGATCACAGGTTAGTATAAGTAAAAGATAAGCCATTCGAAATGTGAAATGCTGGTACCTTAATAATCGGTGTAGCTGCCGAAATGTTGAATGCCAGCATGCAGATGTGCATGCATTGTGTTGTGCAGGTGCCGGATGTCAATTCGTGGAATGGAGTTCCGTGCCTATTACATTTGGTCAGTCAGTGTAAAAAAGGTTAATGGTGGTTGTGGATGACGCTGGAGTCGTGGTCCCATGGTGTCACATATGTGCTCGACTGGAGACGCATCTGATGGTCGAGAAGGCCAAGGCAACTCGTCAGCACACTGTAGAACATGTTGGGGCATGACAGCGGTATGTGGGCGAGCGTTATTCTGCTGGAAAACACCACATGGGACGCTGTCCGTCCACGGCAGCACAACAGAACAGATCACCAGACTCAAGTACAAATTTGCAGCCAGGGAGCGTGGGATGGCCACGAGAGTGCTCCAGCTGTCACACCGAGTCTCGCCCCGGACCGTAACTCCAGGTGTAGCTCCAGTGTGTCCAGCACGCAGACAGGTTGGTTGCAGGTCCTCAACTGGCCTCCCTCTAGTCACACACGCAGCTGTCGTCTCAAAACAAGACAGACCTCCACCCTTCACTCCAATGAGCTCTCGCTTCACACCGGTGAAGTCGCAAACGGCGGTGGTTTCTTGTTCAGTGGGATGCACGCCAGAGGGTGTCTGGCTCGGAGCTGTCCTCGAAGCCGCCGCTTTGTAACAGTTGCTTGTGTCACAGTGGTGCCAACTGCTGCTCAGACTGCTGCTGCAGATGCAGTACGGTGCGCCTCAGCCACACGCTGACCACGTCGGCCTCCCCTCTCAGCAGTGACACGTGGCCATCTGGAGTCCTGCCTCCTTGCAGCCGTACATTCTCGTGAGCACCGCTGCCAGCAGTCATGTACAGAGCCTAAAGTGCTGCCGAGTCTTCGTGCCATATTGCCGAAGGAACATCCAGGTTCTCATAGTCCTGTTACAGGTTCACATGGCTCTGAGCACTATGGGACTTAACTGCTAATGTCATCAGTCCCCTAGAACTTAGAACTACTTAAACCTAACTAACCTAAGGGCATCACACACACCCACGCCCGAGGCAGGATTCGAACCTGCGACCGTAGCGGTCGCGCGGTTCCACACTGTAGCGCCTAGAACCGCCCGGCCACCCCGGCCGGCCCTATTACAGTACCTCGTTCAAATTCAGTGATCTGTCGATAATGCCTCGGCGATGTCTTAAAGACATTCTTCACTGACATCAACTCACCGCTTCCAGTTCCAAAGGTAATTATTACTCATGAACGTTATAGCGCGTATTTATAAAGTCTACATTATTTACATCCTCATAGTGGCGCCACTAGCGGGGCCAAATTTCAACAGACGTCGTCTTTAGGATGTAGAAACATGCCTACCACCTTCGGTGTATCATGCACAACTCCTTCTTGTTGCTGCAATTTTTTTTTCTGTCAGTGTACATTGATATTTACGTGAATAGTATAAAATGTTACTCTGGTCACAGCTGTGTTCTGACGTATTGGTGATACAGGGGGAGGTGTATATCGTTTTGTCGCTATGGTTGGCACCACAGCTCGCGTTACTGAGTGATTAATTTATAATCTTGTCCGATGGTTATGTCTTTCATCTGGGTCTTGCCGCAGGTTGCCGTAATGCGTGAAACAGGGGAAACGTAGAGATGTCAGCTGCAAGGCTGTCTTTGGGCTATCTTCCTGCGCTTTACAGCATGTCACGGAATCTAAATTCTTAGGTAAATAAAATTCATTTTAGGCGACCACATCAATTCAGCAGGCTAGACATTGTCTACAGCAGCGAAGCCAGAGAATTATTATATAGCCGCTGTCCTATGAAATTATCGTCGCGAAAATCCCTTCTGTCGTCACTCCATAAAACACTACAGATGAGTGCTGGGTGTGCGTAGTAGAGATGGGCAAACTCGTTAATCCCTGGCAACTAGTTCACTGGTGAGCGCTCTTGTTTGGGAACCGTTCATTTTTACTCGTTCACTGTTCATTTGTGCATGGTCTATGGTTCTTATGAAAAGCGGAAAATTAGTAGCATAAGTGACTGAAGGATGGATGGCGCCAGGAGGGGAGGGGGGGGGGGCGAGCACTGGCCTTCCCCTTGGGGTACAGACTTGTGGAAGCAGCATCTCTCCTTTAGCAAACTGTTGGGTTATGTGCCTGATCGCAGTGAAATAAAGTAAGGAGGAGCACGAAAAACCGGCTGCGAATATAGACTGCTCGTTAATTATGCACGATTTGTTGACCGCCACGAACAGAACAGATAAACATAAAATAATGAGGCAGTAAAGAAAAACGAAATAAGCTAATGCAAACAACAACTTCGAAGCAATAGATGACGGTTGGTGAACGACAATGAGCAGTCTAGTACTCGGGACCGATGTTTCGTGCACCACGCTGTACCACTGAAATAATATTGTAGAAGTTATGATATTCTCTTTACCAAATGTGAGACCAGACACTCGATTATGGAGCTCGGGCTTCATTCGGTTTATAAGTCGATCTGCCTCCCATATCAATGAAAATGCTGTTTTATCTTGGATCAAAAGGGACGGAAAGTGGCCACTCGCGTGTACCGGTATTCTGCTGTATATCGCAAGAATGAAGTAAGCTGGTATGCTCTTTTGTCACCTGAATAGATGTATGTGTAACATACTACTTAATTTTTATGTAATTTACGTAATTATGAAATACATTTTAATTACTGTTCGTGCATGCTGAATAGAATACGAAAATAACCAGGCGTCCAGATTTCAATGAAGCTTTGAAACAGATCTAGAATGGGCGTGCACAGCGAACTATGTGAACAACTCGACACTGAACTAAGTAGGAGCAGTCGGTAGTGTAAATGCGACGAGCGGCCACGCGAAGAAGGACGAGTCCTGCCGAGCAGCCGAGCGAGAACGAGACCGAACGACACTGGCCGACGTGCCGTTGGGGGAACGAGATCGACCGTGTCCCGTTCCCGGAGACTATAAGTAGGAAGCCGCTACCGAAGTGAACTACGAAAGACCGTTCCTTACAATTCCTTCCTCGCTCCTTCCGTTCATGTTGGTGAACCGTTCCTTTCTGCCTGTTAGTTCGTCAACGGCCCAGCTCCAGTGCATAGTGTGGAGCGAAAGGATCAGCTGTGCTCCCCTTTACGGATAGACAGTGGGGGTGTAATCGCCACCTCCATCAGCATTCGATACAGCTACTTGTCCACATTGCGACATTCAGCATCCTTGGACATTGAGATACGTGTATTCGTGAGACTGCCAACGAAAATTTCCCACACGTGTTTTTACGAATGGACAACTCGATTTACATATTTCTCTTATTTTTGCGATTCTAAACATGGTTTAACCCCCCTAGTACCAATGCGATGAATATGACCCTTTAATATATATATATATATATATATATATAGGGTGAGTCACCAAACGTTACCGCTGGACGTATTTCGTAAACCACATCAAATACTGACGAATCGAGTCCACGGACCGAACGTGAGGAGAGGGGCTAGTGTAATTGGTCAATACAAACCACAAAAAAATGCACGGAAGTATGTTTTTTAACACAAACCTACGTTTTTTTTAAATGGAACCCCGTTAGTTTTGTTAGCAGTTCTGAACATATAAACAAATGCGTAATCAGTGCCGTTTGTTGCATTGTAAAATGGTAATTACATCCGGTGATATTGTAACCTAAAGTTGACGGTTGAGTACCACTCCTCCGCTGTTCGATTGTGTGAATCGGAGAGCACCGAATTACGTAGGGATCCAAAGGGAACGGTGGTGGACCTTAGGTACAGAAGAGACTGGAACAACACATTACGCCCACATGCTAACACCTTTTTATTGGTCTTTTTCACTGACGCACATGTACATTACCATGAGGGGTGAGGTACACGTACACACGTGGTTTCCGTTGTCAATTACGGAGTGGAATAGAGTGTGTCCCGACATGTCAGGCCAATAGATGTTCAATGTGGTGGCCATCATTTGCTGCACACAATTGCAATCTCTGGCGTAATGAATGTCGTCCACGCCGCAGTACATCTGGTGTAATGTCGCTGCAGGCTGCCACAATACGTTGTTTCATATCCTCTGAAGTTGTAGGCACATCACGGTACACATTCTCCTTTAACGTACCCCACAGAAATAAGTCCAGAGGTGTAAGATCAGGAGAACGGGCTGGCCAATTTATGCGTCCTCCACGTCCTATGAAACGCCCGTCGTTATATATATATATATATATATATATATATATATATATATATATATATATATATATACTTTTCCTTCCAAAATGTATGACTTTTTCCCTCGGACTCAATTTTATCCAGTGATGTTTCGTTCTCTTCATATTTACAACACATTATAATTTATTCATGCTTTTGCGTTGGGTACCGCTGGTGACAGTATTACCCCAAACTGAATTCTCTGTTTATGTGTTCAACGTAACACTTATGAAAATGGAATGATCTTACAAAGATGGCGGCCACTGAGTGATGCGCGTTTCTTTGGCTCGCGAGTTTTTCCGCTCATTGAAGGTGTTACAGAGAAGTGCGGCAGTCCACTACGTGTGCATCCGACTAAACAAGTGTTACTTGCCGTGGTGTGTTGTTCTCCGTTGATTACCACAAGTGATAAGTGATAAATGAGTGAAAAACGGGAAGAGCACGAGTAAGCGGCAGCAGGCGAGGCTACAGGGGCGCAGGCAGCGCGGGCGCCCGGTCTCCGGCGGCAGGGGAGGCCCCGCTTCACGACATCTGGGAGCTCGTCCGGTCCCAGGTGAGTGCGGCGCTGCACAGTAAAGACACGCTGGACGTAATAGTGCAATCCATCACGGACTCTGTGACGGCCGCGGTCATGGACAAACTGCAAGAGTCTGTCGGGCGAAACAGCACCGAAATCCAGTTTCTTAAAAAGTCCCTGGCCGCACAAGAGAAAAAAGCCGCCGACCTAGAAGCTAAACTGTCTGCGGCCACCGATGAAATTGAGCAGTATCAGCGAAGGAACAGCTTGCGCTTGTTCGGGGTAGCTGAAAACGATCGTGAAAACACCGACGACCTGTCCATTAGCCTCGTGCGTGAGAAACTTGGCGTGCAGATCGACGTGGCCGATATTGACAGAAGCCACCGTGTTGGGCACAGGATACCAGGTGCGATGAAACTCAGGCCCATAATAATTAAATTTGTGTCATACCGGAAAAGAGCTGAAGTGTTTGCTCAGAAAAGAAAACTCGCCAAGAGTGGGGTTACCCTGAGGGAAGATCTGACGCGCGAAAGGATAAAAGTTTTGAACACTGCGATCACACAGTTCGGCCTTCAAAACGTATGGACCCAGGATGGCAGGATCGTAGTCAAGACGGAAGGAGGGAGGAAAACGGTGACGAACATGTGCGAACTGAAAGACTGAGCGATATCTCGCGAGACACAAAGTCTCATATTGTACTCTGTCTAATATAAGTTAATTTTTATTCTTTCTTTTCATTTTTTTACGTAAATATTGCTTCGTTATTTCTATATGTACCATAAGTACTCTATTTAAAATCAGTCAATTGTTTCACATAAATATTGCTTCTTTAGTTGCCTATCATAAGTGCTCATTTATATTCATATTGTCAGTCAAACGGGAATTAACATTCTCCATTAACAGGAATCTCCTTAAAACCGCCTTTCTATATCTGTTATTTTCATCCTCGTCACTACCACTACTACTACTATTATCTTTTTCGTAACAACTACTGCCACTTTCCATCTTTCTTCTCGCTCCCTTCTCCGATACCTCCAGATTGTCTTTCACCTTTAGCCCACAGACGCTTGAGTCGGTCACGACCTTGGACACACCTGTAAATATGTCTTCCCCCGCGAAATCCAGCATATGTCCCTCTTCCGGCCAGCAGGTAGACGGAGCGCGCTCGGTCCTACAGGCGGCCACAATGGGACGGACCGGTTCCGGTGGCGGTCTCTTTGCGGCCCACGCGAACGCTTAGTCGCTAACGGCTCACTTCGACGAGTTCTGTGACCTGTTCTGCCAATCGCTGTTCCATATTATCCTCGTCTCTGAAACTTGGTCGAAACCAAACATTTCTTCCGACGCTATCCGAATCACTGGTTATTCTCTCCTAAGGGCAGATCGTGAAACACGACGCGGGGGTGGTGTGGGTGCCTATGTTCGCTCTGATCTGACACCTACTATCCTATGCACATCGAATGCAAAGGGCGAAGGAGAAGCAGAGTTCTTGTTTTTCGAAATAAATACATCAAATCAGAAACTGCTAATTGGAGTAATCTATAAACCTCCAAACGTCGGTGCTATGTCCTCCTTTCAGTCTGCCCTGTCCTCGCTCGTGACACTGTATGAACACATAATCATTATGGGCGACACAAACATCGACTTACAGTTAAAATCTCCCTCTGCAGAAAAACTAAGGAGACTGTTCCACTCCAATGATATGAGTTTAACACCGCTGGACCCAACTCATCACACGCCACACAGCCATACACTCATAGATATAATAGCAACAAAGCGACCAGATAGATTAATTCGCGCCAATCAGACATCCGCTTCGGGACTCTCTGCTCATGACGTGATATTCTTAAATTACTCAGTGCATACTACCAAAGAAAAATCTCACCTGATAATCTACAGAAACCTAAAAAATGTTAACCATGACGCTCTTCAAAAGGATTGCTCGGACATCCCTTGGCATGATATGAGCAATGAACCGACTTTAGACGAAAAAATTCGGGAATTATGTCACAAAATTATTGCACTGTATGATAAACATGCTCCTCAACGCACTGTCAAGGTAAAGAGAGCTCCCGCTCCGTGGCTCACCACTGCATTACGCCAGTTAATGAAGAAACGTGATGCTGCACATAGGGCCTTCAAGCGTAAGCCACTCCCGAGGCGTATGAAGCTTATAGGAAACTCCGAAATAGAACCAAGCAAAGCGTGAGCAATGCCAAAATCAGACATGCCGGCTCTGTCGTATGCGGCATATCAAAACCTGCTGCACTGTGGAAGAAGCTGCGCAGTTTCGGTATAGGGAAGCGAAGATCTGACGCTGTTTATCAAGCGTCTGCAGAAGAATTAAACGATTTCTTGTCAACAGCTGTAATCTGCCACGCAGCGACAAATTACCAGCCCCCAAGATGTCAATCTCTCGAGAGACAAGTTTTTCCTAAAACATGTCACTACCGGCACAGTACACAAGGCAATTATGAGAATCTCTTCCGAGGCAGTAGGAAATGATGGAGTGAGCATTGGCATGATTAAGAACGTCGTAAACACTATCACTCCAGTTATCACAGACATCTTCAACCTGTCTCTTGTCAGTAGTACATATCCAACTGAGTGGAAGCAAGTTTAATTCAACCTATACCCAAGACTGACAACCCAAAGTCGCCAGGTGACTACAGGCCGATCAGCATACTACCTGCAATGTCTAAAGCCCTAGAATACATCGTCCATGAACAGCTGACGGATTACCTCAAAACTCATAACATCCACGACAAATATCAGTCAGGCTTTCGAAAGCACCATAGTACAGCAACTGCATTAATCAAAGTAACTGATGACATTAAACATGCTATGGACAGACGTGAAGCTACCATCCTAACACTGCTTGACTTTAGCAAGGCTTTTGATACAGTTGATTTTGATATATTACTAATTAAAATGAAGCAGCTGAATATCTCAAACAGCGCAATACACTGGTTCGACAGCTACCTCAAAAACAGAAGTCAACAAGTCATTTGTGGGTCGGAAAAGTCATCATGGAAAAACGTGCGCTCTGGAGTTCCCCAAGGCTCCGTCCTTGGTCCATTATTCTTCTCACTGTACATTAATGATATTTCTTCAGTGATTCACTCCTGCAACTACCCTCTATATGCCGACGACATCCTACTGTACGTAAGTGCAAGCCCCAAGAACATTGCTGACGCAGTAGCGAGTATGAACGCAGATCTTTGCTCTGTTTCTCAATGGGCACAGAACCTAGGTCTGAAACTAAACCCCAAGAAATCCCAGGTCATACTTATATCTCATCCAAAGTTATAAGTCGGTACTTTCGCGAAACAGTCCCTCAAATACTCCTGAATGGTACCCAACTACCATACCAAAAAACAGTAAAAGACCTTGGAATAATCTTGGATGAACACCTAAACTGGATGGAACAAACAGTCACACCTTGCCGGAAATCGCTCTCCTCCCTACATGCAATTCAAAAATTTAGAAAAATATTTCCAACCCAAGCTTAACAAAATTAGTCTAAACACTAGTCTTGCCTAATGTTTACTACTGTGATGTAGTTCAACACGGCACAAATAGTGAAAATTCGAGATGCCTCGAGCTAGTGATGAATGCTTGCGTTAGATACGTATGCAATACACGGTTGTATGATCATATCAGTCCTTCGTACTCCCAGCTAGGTTGGATACACTCACATAAGATACGTGATCTCCACATGACGTGCTTACTTCATCGATTTCTTAGCCACTGGTGCCCCCAATACCTATCTTCTCACATTAAACACCTATCATCAATCCACAACCGCAATACCATATCGGATACGTCTACCATCTTGGCTGTACCTTTACATAACACAAAATCTTTCTCCGTGTCATTCTCCATCTCAGCCATACGACTATGGAACGCGCTCCCCTGTGATCTGCGTCTTATCCAGAACCACTCAACATTCAAGAGGGAGGAACTTACATATTACATATTAGGGACGGTATAGCCACCATCGTTGTGCCCCTCTCATCTTTTTCTTTCTCCTCTCCATCATAGCTTCGAATTTTACCATTCTATTTCTCTTCCTCTAACCTATCTACCTCTTCTATATCTCTTTCACCCCATTCTATCGTCTTATGTCTCTGCTCGATGAGAATAACTCACAAGCTGCAAGAATATAACGAGAAAATTCCCAACTAGTAATAGGACTGACATTCATAAAAGAAAAATATGTTTACTTTCATATACATAGTCATTATTATTATTACTATTATTATTATTATTCTTGATTGTTATAATTATTGTTTGATTGTTATAATTATCATTGTACTACTTTTATAATCTCTATTTTTTTCTTTAACATTAATACTGTATAACATGTTATATGTCCTTAATGTTCTGTAGAAACTGAAATTTGTTGAATCTGAGTATGCCTGGTCAGGTGTAAGAGAGGGCCTGAAGGCCCTAATCTTGCCAGGTAAAATAAATGCATAAATAAATAAATAAATAATGTTATGTTGAACAGCTGTTATACGAAACTCGAGCAGCCCAATGTGGCCGAGCGGTTCTAGGCGCTTCGCTTCAGTCTGGAATCGCGCGATTCGAATCCTGCCTCGGGCATGGGTGTGTAAGATGTCCTTAGGTTTTTTTTTTTTAAGTTAATCCGTCTACTGACTGGTTTGATGCGGCCCGCCACGAATTCCTTTCCTGTGCTAACCTCTTCATCTCAGAGTAGCACGTGCAACCTATGTCCTCAATTATTTGCTTGACGTATTCCAATCTCTGTCTTCCTCTACAGTTTTTGCCCTCTACAGCTCCCTCTAGTACCATGGAAGTCATTCCCTCATGTCTTAGCAGATGTCCTATCATCCTGTCCCTTCTCCTTATCAGTGTTTTCCACATATTCCTTTCCTCTCCGATTCTGCGTAGGACCTCCTCATTCCTTACCTCATCAGTCCACCTAATTTTCAACATTCGTCTATAGCACCACATCTCAAATGCTTCGATTCTCTTCTGTTCCGGTTTTCCCACAGTCCATGTTTCACTACCATACAATGCTGTACTGCAGACGTACATACTCAGAAATTTCTTCCTCAAATTAAGGCCGGATTTTTGATATTAGTAGACTTCTCTTGGCCAGAAATGCCTTTTTTGCCATAGCGAATCTGCTTTTGATGTCCTCCTTGCTCTGTCCATCATTGGTTATTTTACTGCCTAGGTAGCAGAATTCCTTAACTTCATTGACTTCGTGACCATCAATACTGATGTTAAGTTTCTCGCTGTTCTCATTTCTACTACTTCTCATTACCTTCGTCTTTCTCCGATTTACTCTCAAACCATACTGTGTACTCATTAGACTGTTCATTCCGTTCAGCAGATCATTTAATTCTTCTTCACTTTCACTCAGGATAGCAATGTCATCAGCGAATCGTATCATTGATATCCTTTCACCTTGTATTTTAATTCCACTCCTGAACCTTTCTTTTATTTCCATCATTGCTTCCTCGATGTACAGATTGAAGAGTAGGGGCGAAAGGCTACAGCCTTGTCTTACACCCTTCTTAATACGATCACTTCGTTCTTGATCGTCCACTCTTATTATTCCCTCTTCGTTGTTGTACATATTGTATACGACCCGTCTCTCCCTATAGCTTACCCCTACTTTTTTCAGAATCTCGAACAGCTTGCACCATTTTATATTGTCGAACGCTTTTTCCAGGTCGACAAATCCTATGAAAGTGTCTTGATTTTTCTTTAGCCTTGCTTCCATTATTAGCCATAACGTCAGAATTGCCTCTCTCGTCCCCTTTACCTTTCCTAAAGCCAAACTGATGGTCACCTAGCGCATTCTCAATTTTCTTTTCCATTCTTCTGTATATTATTCTTGTAAGCAGCTTCGATGCATGAGCTGTTAAGCTGATTGTGCGATAATTCTAGCACTTGTCAGCTCTTGCCGTATTCGGAAATGTGTGGATGATGCTTTTCCGAAAGTCAGATGGTATGTCGCCAGACTCATATATTCTACACACCAACGTGAATAGTCGTTTTGTTGCCACTTCCCACAATGATTTTAGAAATTCTGATGGAATGTTATCTATACCTTCTGCCTTATTTGACTGTAAGTCCTCCAAAGCTCTTTTAAATTCCGATTCTAATACTGGATCCCCTATCTCTTCTAAATCGACTCCTGTTTCTCCTTCTATCACATCAGACAAATCTTCACCCTCATAGAGGCTTTCAATGTATTCTTTCCACCTATCTGCTCTCTCCTCTGCATTTAACAGTGGAAGTCCCGTTGCACTCTCAATGGTACCACCGTTGCTTTTAAAGTCACCAAAGGTTGTTTTGACTTTCCTGTATGCTGAGTCCGTCCTTCCGACAATCATATCTTTTTCGATGTCTTCACATTTTTCCTGCAGCCATTTCGTCTTAGCTTCCCTGCACTTCCTATTTATTTCATTCCTCAGCGACTTGTATTTCTGTATTCCTGATTTTCCCGGAACATTTTTGTACTTCCTCCTTTCATCAACCAACTGAAGTATTTCTTCTGTTACCCATGGTTTCTTCGCAACTACCTCCTTTGTACCTATGTTTTACTTCCCAGCTTCTGTGATGGCCCTTTTTAGAGATGTCCATTTCTCTTCAACTGTACTGCCTACTGCGCTATTCCTTATTGCTGTATCTATAGCGTTAGAGAACTTCAAACGT
Source organism: Schistocerca serialis cubense (assembly GCF_023864345.2). Taxonomy (NCBI): domain Eukaryota; kingdom Metazoa; phylum Arthropoda; class Insecta; order Orthoptera; family Acrididae; genus Schistocerca; species Schistocerca serialis. The sequence continues at coordinate 106,741,671 of NC_064648.1, forward strand.
ATCTCGTCATTCCTTAGTACTTCCGTATCCCACTTCTTTGCGTATCGATTCTTCCTGACTAATGTCTTGAACTTCAGCCTACTCTTCACCACTACTATATTGTGATATGAGTCTATACCTGCTCCTGGGTACGCCTTACAGTCCAGTATCTGATTTCGAAATCTCTGTCTGACCATGATGTAATCTAATTGAAATCTTCCCGTATCTCCCGGCCTTTTCCAAGTATACCTCCTCCTCTTGTGATTCTTGAACAGGGTATTCGCTATTACTAGCTGAAACTTGTTACAGAACTCAATTAGTCTTTCTCCTCTTTCATTCCTTGTCCCAAGCCCATATTCTCCTGTAACCTTTTCTTCTACTCCTTCACCTACAACTGCATTCCAGTCGCCCATGACTATTAGATTTTCGTCCCCCTTTACATACTGCATTACCCTTACAATCTCCTCATACACTTTCTCTATCTGTTCATCTTCAGCTTGCGACGTCGGCATGTATACCTGAACTATCGTTGTCGGTGTTGGTCTGCTGTCGATTCTGATTAGAACAACCCGGTCAATGAACTGTTCACAGTAACACACCCTCTGCCCTACCTTCCTATTCATAACGAATCCTACACCTGTTATACCATGTTCTGCTGCTGTTGATATTACCCGATACTCATCTGACCAGAAATCCTTATCTTCCTTCCTCTTCACTTCACTGACCCTTACTATATCTAGATTGAGCCTTTGCATTTCCCTTTTCAGATTTTCTAGTTTCCCTACCTCGTTCAAGCTTCTGACATTCCACGCCCCGACTCGTAGAACGTTATCCTATCGTTGATTATTCAATCTTTTTCTCATGGTAACCTCCCCCTTGGCAGTCCTCTCCCGGAGATCCGAATGGGGGACTATTCCGGAATCTTTTGCCAATGGAGAAATCATCATGACACTTCTTCAATTACAGGCCACATGTTCTGTGGATACACGTTACGTGTCTTTAATGCAGTGGTTTCCATTGCCTTCCTCAGGTTACTTACGTTTAAATAGTTCTAAGTTCTATGGGACTGATGACCTCAGATGTTAAGCCCCATAGTGCTCAGAGCCATTTGAACCATTTGAACGAAACTCTTGCAGCAATGAAAACATTATTTCGCATTCGTTTGTGTACGCATTGTTAGGGTTTATTCCATCAAATACCCTTCCTAGTAGCGCTGGGGTCAAAATGATACCATAAGAATATTGGAAAATCATTTGTCCCAATCTTACAAAGCTACTTTTTTCACAAAATAAGTGACGTTCTCTCTCCAAGTCAATTACATTTTGTGATGTTTTGTTGAATATAACATTCTCAATACATTAAAATTTATTCATGGCGTTTTGCGCCGAGTACCACTGGGATCAATGTGAATCAAATAAAATTTCTTCTATTTTCTTGAACTTAATGTTTATGAAAATAGAACCATTGCCGCTATCCTGGAGAAGTATAATGTATGGGTTTATATTAGTTCATTAAAATACTGTCAATATATCAGGTAAAAAAGTTAAATGATAGAATGGCATTATTGGCCAGGATGTCCCATGCGGGTTGCTGCCGATGATGAGGATGAAATGATGTTGAGAGAAACACAACACAACAGCCAGCCCCCATGCGGAGAAAATCTCCGACCCAGCCGGGAATCGAACCCGGGCCCAGTGCGTGGGAGGCAAGCACGTTACTACCCAGCTACCCAGCAAATTACTTGATGTCTGTATGACTGCAGTGGGACTGAGTGAGACAAAAATATCCTCTTAGTACTAGCGTTAAGAGAAAATATGCTAACGGAAAACAATTCGCAACACTAAACAATAATTAATGAAGTGTAATGAAATTTCGAAAAGATATTTATCTAGGTAACATAGTTAAGTGATTAACATAGTGAGATCACAGATTAATGTAGAAGCGAGATAAGCTACTGTAAATGTGAGAGACTGGTACATTAATAACTGGTGCAACCGTCAAAATGTTGACGGCAAGTATGCAGACGTGCATGCGTTGTATTGTACAGGTGGCAGATGTCTGTTTGTGGGATGGAGTTCCATATCTGTTGCACTTGGTTGGTCAACTGAGGGACGGGTAATGCTGTTTGTAGATGACGCTAGAGTTGTCGTCCGATAATGTCCCTCCTGTGCTCGATCAGAGACACATCTGGTGATCAGGAGGCCAAAGTAACATGTCGACACTCTGTAGACCGAGTTAGGTTACAACAGTGGTATGTAGGTGGGTGTTATCATGTTGGAAAATGTAATGATCTTCATGAATGGCAGCACAACAGATCGAATCACCAGACTTGACTTACAATTTTGCAGTCAGGGTGCGTGGGATAACCACGGGAGTGCTCCTGCTGTTGTACAAAATCGGACTCCAGGCCACAGTTGCAGGTGTAGGTCCAGCCTGTCTAGCACACAGACAGGTTTGTTGCTGGCCCTCAACTGGGCTCCAACTACCCAACGCATGGCTATTACTCGCACCGAGGCAGAACCAGCTTCCATCAGAAATTGCGACAGATCTCGACCCTGGCCTTGACTGAGCTCTCGCTTGACACCACTGAAGTCGCAAATGGCGGCGGTTTGGGGTCGCTGTAATGAACACCTCGGGGCGTCTGGATCGGAGCTGTCCTGGAAGTAACCGCTTTGTACCAGTTCGCTGTGACGCTGTGGTGGCGGCTGCTGCTGCAGATGCAGCGCGACGCACCAGACCCGTACGCCCATCACAGTGGTGTCCCCTCTGGGTAGATCCACGTGGCAGCCCGTATCCCGGTCTTCCTGTGCTGTAGGGTCTCGTGACCACCGCAGACAGCAGCCGTGCACAGTGGCCACATCCCTGCAAAGTCTTTCTGCAGTATCATACGAGGGACATCCAGCTTCTGGTAGCCCTGTTAAACGACTCGTTCAAACTCAGTGAGATGCTGATAATGGTCTCTTTGTCTCCTTATAGTTACTGATTTGACTCGAGCGCTCTGCTAGCTTTCTGTAACATCCGAGAGTAAGCGATCACGTCGTAAATGAGGTTTTCCTTTGTTTAGTCATTGTTTCGCAGTGTTCCAGAAAGTGCGCTGCTCTGTCAGAACCAGCCCGACCGCTTGCATTACTAATTTCTGGCAGTGCGATCCCATTTTTATTATGGTGTAGGCCTAACATTGAGTTACTTTGCCAGCTATTTGTCATGTCCTAAAACCGAATTATTATTTTCAATAGTTTACAATAAAAATTGTGAGAGCAAATCTTTTGTGTAGTGCAATTTACAGAATTTTATATGATGATGATAGTGAAGTAGGCGATTTTGATGGGGACCCAGACTTCGGAATAAACATCATGACAGTAATAGTGAAATGAGTGGTGTGAAGAGGAATATGTTCAGGTATCTGCCAAAACCGATGCACCTATTGTTGTTGACCCGTCGGACCTGACTAGGGTACCTCACCTATGCGCTGTTATAAAGTAAGGAACGGAGCAACTAAATGGAGAAAAACTTGTTTCCCACAAAGCTTTCGAAGTCACAACATAGTCACGATGAGTTTGTCTAGAAGTATTCGAGCTGCGATGGATGTACATACACCGTTAAAATCGTGGCAGTTATTGTTTAACACCCATTGACTGATTAAGTTCTTAAATCAACCAATATCTATATTCGTTCAATTGGAAACAAACATGCAAGTCAACCAAATATTACTAGGCCTACATGTTTAAATCAACTAAAGGCGTATTTTGGGCTACTTTACTTAGCTGGCATATTCCATGGCGGTAATAAGAATACTGAAAACTTTTGGAGTACATACGGGACCGAAATAGAAATCTTTCGAGCAAGTCTGTCATTGAAAAGGTTCAGATTTTTGACTCGTTGTATCAGGTGTGACAACATCCAGACGAGGGAAGAAAGAAAAGCGCGATATAATCTTGCTGCCATAAGATCCACTCTAGTTAAGTTTGTCTCCCACTGAATATTTTGCTCTGTCAGAAAACGTTACTTTGGACGAAACGCTCGTTCCATACATAGGTAGGATCATTTTCAGGATGTATATACCAAACAAAGCTGCCAAGTGTGGGATCAAGGTTTTCGTTGTGGGTTGTTTTAAAACGTACTATGCAAGACATGCAGGTGCGCAACCACAAGGACAGCAAAAAGTGAGTAATAAGGCAGACGATGTTGTTTTGCTGCTTGTAGACTCGATAAAAGCGCTTGGAAGATATCTGACAATAGATAATTGCTTTATTCCTTACTCAGTCTTCAAAAAAGTGCTACAAGAAGTTCTACGTCAAATAAAAAAGCCTGAAATTCCAGTTGAGTTTTTGCCCAAAGAGTTTAAAAAAGTCAAGCATGTTTCGATGTGAGAAAGACGTCACACTATATTTATAAGTACCAAAACGAAACACGTCAGTATTGCTTATTTCGTCAATGCATGTGATGACAGTGACAGCGACGAAAAGAAAAAAATCTAAGCATAGTAACGACTACAACAAAACAAAGGGCGGTGTAGATGTCGTTGATGCTATGTGTGGTGAATATACTGTTGCTAGGGGGACAAGACGGTGACCTCTCTGTTTGTTTTTTTCAGTTGTTGAACACTGCAACGCTCAACGGCTACAAACAAAAGCGTTGCAGTTAGAAGAGAACACCTCAGAACATTAGGAAAACCTCTCATAATAGCATAATTGACAGTGCGTGCAACCCAGCCACGAGAAATTTGCATGCTTGCGTCCAACCACTCCGGCACACAGGAATAGTCCAAGATCAAAATGGTTCAAATGGCTCTGAGCACTATGCGACTTAACTTCTGAGGTCATCAGTCGCGTAGAACTTAGAACTAATTAAACCTAACTAACCTAAGGACATCACACACAGCCATGCCCGAGGCAGGATTCGAACCTGCGACCGTAACGGTCGCTCCGTTCCAGACTGCAGCGCCTAGAACCGCACGGCCACTCCGGTCGGCTCCAAGATCCACAACGAGGGAAAAGAGAAAGATGCTTCAAATGCAAGGACGGCAGTATTAAATACTTTTGCAAGGTGTTTTTATGCATGACGCATACTGAAGTGGTTTGCGGCGACTGTTTTGAAAACTGATGATTGTAGAGAACGATATCTCACAAACTATTCATTATATTTACAATTTCTGTTTATACAATATGACAATTGTTGAACAATATGAAAAAAATAAGTGTCGGAATATCGATGACGTCGATGACCTTCTGAATGGCTGTTTTCAGCTCAGCAGTGATTTTGGGGATATTGCTGTACGCCTTGTCTTTAATATAGCCCCACAAAAAGGAGTCTCATGTGTTCATATGCGGAGAATATGGAGGCCAATCTAGACCCATGCCAGTGGCCCCTGGGTACCCCAGAGCCAGAATGCGGTCCCCAAAGTGCTCCTCCAGGACATCAAACACTCTCCAGCTTCGATGGGGTCGAGCTACAACTTGCACAAACCACATCTTGTCGAGATCAGGGTCACTTTGGATAACAGGGATGAAATCGTCTTCCAAAACCTTCACGCGCCGCTCGCTAGTCACTGTGCCATCAAGGAATATCGTATCGACTATTCTGTAACTGGACACTGCACACCACACAATAACCCGTTGAGGGCGTAATGTCTCTTGCAGCGGTCTCTCCGAGATATTTTCAGAAATTTTATAAATTATATAACTCAGTACATATCTCGAAATATCTCTTCTTATCGTACCGATTCCTAAACTTTAATATACGATGATTATCAATGCAAAGTAGTTTCAAGCCCTATTATTCCTTGGAGCGTCCATTTACTCCATGGAATAGCTTCTCTGCTATCTAAGTTTTCTCTTATGAAAAGAGTGAAGGGGTGCTTGCCGATTAGCCGTGAAAGAACGAAGATGTATATGTAGGTATTGTTGAGCTAGTCGCCATTGTAACCTCCCCGTGAAAATATGAAAGTGAAAAGAATTGAATTGAATTGCAAATAGTGCCAAATGTTAACTTCCCACAGTAATAAAACTCAATGATGATAAAAATGTGCAAAAATGTTAAGTCCCCACAACATTAACGTTAAGGTGAACATGATAAATTTTATAAGGGCAGCTGCGCTGACCTTAGGCCCTGTGCAATAATTAATCTGTTAAATTGATTCTGGGAGGAAAAGCATAGGAAATATTGTTTCAATTGGAATGATTCTTTTCTTAAAAACGATTGCTTTGAAAACAAAATTATTATTGGGGCATTTCTTGAACAAATTAATTACAATTAACATACATTACATTATCAAATGTGCGCAATGCTGCTTCATTACCTTATTTAACAATATACATCTTCCCGAACCTTGACCAGAGACCCATGTCGACGCCCGCCGACTCCTCACACACAACTCCGACCGAGTCCAACTCGCAACTGAACAGCTCCTGCCGACTCGCTACACGCAACTGAACTCTCGCGCAGTCAAGCGCAGACTAGCAACGATAAACAACTCTCTGGTCAGAGATTCTGTCATGCCTCTCCATCGCTGGCAATGAATACAAACGTGTTTCACCATCTTGATGAGATTCTGTATAAGAAGGAATTTAATACATGAACTAAACTAAAGTAAGTGTGTTCACGTATTATTTAACTGATTGTTATTGACAGTGTCTGCTTACTACGCTGTGTTGCACGGGATCAGTGGGGAACTTCTGATTTACACTGGACGAACCTGCCGTTTTGTACGCTCAAGATATCCAGTTTATTACTTCCAATAAATAGGCTAACACGGTCTTACCAGCAGATCTCCGGTCTGCCCCATGTGATCACCGAAAGTTAATAATTATTACAAATGTTTTTATGAGATCGACTGACAATTTTCATCGCACCGAGACTTCGAAATTGCTTCACTGCCTTATGGAATTTAAGTTAAGCTCAATTTAATCAGGATAGAGCAATATTGAACTGTGTGAATGTGATAAGCCTGCTTTGTGAATGAAAATTCCCTTAATATACGCATGTTTTTTACTATCCTCGTCAGTGAAGCTAAATCAGGCCGGTGTGAGAGGTTTTCAAATTTTAGATGCCACAAAAATATTGAAAGGGTGAAGAGACTTCTCGATGGCGAAATGCGGCTTCTCAGCCCCCCAGATGCGACAGTTTCGCCTGCTGACGAAGCCATCCAAATGAGAGTAGGCTTCATAACCAAACGAAACCATTCAGCATGCCCCGCGGCCATCGGTGCAGTTTGACTGTCCTGACGCAAAACCGTTCAGAAGTTATGACGATTTCATTTCACGTCGTTCAATAATTGTGACCCTGTATAATGAAAATTCAACATTTTTACCCCTTAGTTCTACAACTTATTCTCATTTATATTCGTACTTCAAACAAATTTTATTACTTATATTTCCACTTTACTTACATTTAGTACTGCCAAGGAGTATGTTTTTCAGGATTTTTACAATTATTGTATGATTAAAAAGTTAAAGTAATATCACTATAGCATTTAGTACTACCTGAACAAAATAAAAATTCGTCATTTGATGTAAATATATTCTTTGTCAGTTGCTATAAGCGTTTCATTTATTGCGTCGTACAGATCCAGCCTGACCGTTCTTGAAGTTATTTTTCGCCCGACCGTTCTAGGGTTAAAGGCAGTCTTGAGTAACGTCAACTCACTACATGGCTGCCGTTCACGACCGTTGCAGCGTGTATTTGAACCAAATCCGACCTGCATCCTCAGACTAGCGCCATCTCATGCGACTGGCGCGAAATTCGGATAGACGTTATCTTCTAGATGTAGAAACACGCCTACTGTGTTTCGTTGGTGTCGCACAACTCCTTGTTAGTGGTGTGATTTATTTCCATCAGTGTACGAACAGCGAACGACGAAGATAAGCGTGAAGAGGTAGGTTACTTGCCGACTGGTGGAAGAGTAGGACTGGAGAACCTTCAGCAGAGGGTGCTACTTCCGAGACGGAAGACGTAACTCGCTTCAGATGTAGTGCGGGTAGAGGCAATATGTAGCAGCAGTGACGTAATTGGCTGTTTCTGACACGACTGTGATGATTTCACTGAGCTTTTGGACAGGCACGAAGGAGCCACCGCATACGCGGTGAGGCGGCCGACACAGCTCGTGTGCTCTGGAGCGCTGCAGGCACATTGTTGGCTACTGGTTTAGCGAAGCAATGAAAGCCACGCGTGTGTAGATAACGCTACCGGCTTATTGTGCACCGCGCAAGGACGCCTACCGGACTGAATTAACACGCGAACGCGATGTACGTCGCGTCAGGATGTGTTTTCGTTTCCAGGAATGCGTCCTACAGAATGTGAATGTGTTATGTGGCATGTAATGTAGATTACTTGCTCCTGATTAGCCTAAACGACAAAAGCACGTACGTAGGTAGGGCTACCGGCCTATTTAGCCCTACGGAAGGTCGTCGGTGGCGCTAAATTGAGGCGCGAACGCGACTCTTGTGAGGTCGAGGCGTGGGGTCAGCGACCTCTCTCTATCGCCCTCGGAATGACCGCTTCCCACCCGAGTGGTTCCTCATCTGGCATCACGAGGCTGAATGCGTCCCATTCCAGTTCTCCTACCGAGGAGAAAAATATAGAACTGAACGCGAGGCCTCCGCATAGCAGTTAGAGAAGCCGACCACCTGGCTACGAAGGCAGTCTTACTTCCGACATTGGCACCTGAGGACTGCAAAGAATTGCAAGCACTTCAATGCGCCATTTGTGTACCTGTGCGTAATAGCGCTGTCTGCTTGGAACACACCTTCAGTTAAAGCTGTCCCCACATGGAACACGTTTCCCATCTCGAAGTTTCCCCCTTCGGCTTACTGGTGTGAAATTACTTTAGGTGTTCCACAGGGTTCGATCATGGGTCCCTTTCTGTTCTTGATATATGTAAATGACCTTCCCTCTTATCTGAAAAAAGAAGTTAAACTGACACTTTCAATCGCTTCAGTTGTATTTTGGTCCTTTATTACTATACCTCTACCGGTGTCGCGTCGTTAAAGCCACATCTGCAGGTGACATGATTAAAACATTAGAGCGGAAAACCTCGGAATCTTTTTCTTCACAACACTCATTATTCCCTCTAGTACCATGGAACTCATTCCCTCATGTCTTAGCAGATGTCCTATCTACCTGTCCCTTCTCCTTATCAGTGTTTTCCACATATTTCCTTCCTCTCCGATTCTGGGCAGAACCTCCTCATTCCTTACTTTGTCAGCACACCAAATTTTCAAAATTCGGCTACAGCGCCACATCTCAAATGCTTCGATTCTCTTCTGTTCCGGTTTTCCCACAGTTCATGTTTCACGACCATACAATGCTGTACTCCAGACGTACATCCTCAGAAATTTCTTCCTCAAATGAAGGCCGGTATTTGATATTAGTAGACTTCTCTTGGCCAGATATGCCTTTTTTGCCATAGCTAGGCTGCTTTTGATGTCCTCCTTGCTCCGTCCGTCATTGGTTAGTTTACTGTCTTGGTAGCAGAAGTCCTTAACTTCATCCACTTCGTGACCATCAATCACGATGTTAAGTTTCTCGCTGTTCTCATTTCTACTACTTCTCATTGCCTTCGTCTTCCTTCGATTTACTCTCAGTCCATACTCTGTATTCATTAGACTGTTCATTCCGTTCAGCAGATCATTTAATTCTTCTTCACATTCACTCAACGAATCGTATCATTGATATCCCTTCAGCTTGAATTTTAATTCCACTCCTGAAGCTTTCTTTTATTTCCATAATTGCTTCCACTATGTACAGATTGAACAGTGTACTACATCCTTGTCTTACGCCCTCCTTAATTCGAGCACTACGTTCTTGGTCGTCCATTCTTATAATTCCTTCTTGGCTGTTGTACACATTGTGTATGACCCGTCTCTCTCAATAGCCTGCCCCTACTTTTTTCAGAATTTCCAACACCTTACGCCATTTTACATTGTCAAACGCTTTTCCCAGGTCGACAAATCCTATGAAAGTGTCTTGATTTTTCTTTAGCCTGCTTCCATTATTAACCACAGCGTCAGAATTGCTTCTCCCGTGCCTTTAACTTTCCTAAAGCCAAACTGATCGTCATCTAGCGCATCCTCAATTTTCTTTTCCATTCTTCTGTTTATTATTCTTGGATGCATGCGCTCTTAAGCTGATTGTGCGATAATTCTCGCAGTTATCAGCTCTCGCCGTCTTCGGAATTGTGTAGATGATGCTTTTCCGAAAGTCAGATGGTATGTTGCCAGACTCATACATTCTACACACCAGCGTCAATAGTCGTTTTGTGGCCACTTCCCCAATGATTTTACAAATTCTGATGGAATGTTATCTTTCCCTTTTGCCTCATTTGATCTTAAGTCCTCCAAAGCTCTTTTAAATTCTGATTATACACTGGATCCCCTATCTCTTCTAAATGGACTCCTGTTTCTTCTTCTATCACATCAGACAAATCTTCCTCCTCGTAGAGGCTTTCAATGTCTTCTTTCCACCTATTCACTCTCTCGTCTGCATTTAACGGTGAAATTCCCGTTCCACTCCTAATGTTATCGCCCTTGCCTTTAATGTCACCGAAGGTTGTTTTGACTTTCCTGTATGCTGAGTCTGTCCCTCTGACAATCATTTCTATTTCGATGTCTTCACATTTTTCCTGCAGCCATTCCGTCTTAGCTTCCCAGCACTTCCTATTCATTTCATTCCTCAGCGACTTGTATTTCTATATTCCTGAGTTTCTCGGAACATTTTTGTACTTCCTCGTTTCATCGATCAGTTGAAGTATTTCTTCTGTTACCAATGGTTTCTTCGCAGTCACCTTCTTTGTACCTATGTTTTCCTTCCCAGCTTCTGTGATGGCCCTTTTAGAGATGTCCATTGCTCTTCAACTGTGCTGCCTACTGAGCTGTTCGCATATTGTGATCTGAGTCTATGTCTGCTCCTGAGTACGCCTTACAATCCAGTATCTGATTTCGGAATCTCTGTCTGACAATGAACTAATCTACCTGAAATCTTCCCGTATCAGCAGGCCTTTTCCAAGTATACTTCTTCCTCTTGCGATTCGTGAACAGAGTATTCGCCATTCCTTGCCCCAAGCCCATATTTCCTGTAACCTTTCCTTCTATTCCGTCCCCTACAACTGCATTCCAGTCCACCATGACTATTAGATTTTCATCCTCATTTACATACTGTGTTATTCTTTCAATATCTTCATACACTTTCTCTATCTCTTCATCTTCAGCCTGCGACGTCGGCATGTACACCTGGACTATCGTTGTCGGTGTTTGTTTGCAGTCGATTCCGATAAGAACAACACTGTCACTGAACTGTTCACAGTAACAGTCTCCCTGCTCTGCCTTCCTATTCATGACGAATTCTACTCCCGTTATACCATTTTCTGCTGCTGTTGATATTATCCTATATTCATCTGACCAGAAATCCTAGTCTTCTTTTCACTTCACTGACGCCTACTACAGCTAGATTGAGCCTTTGCATTTCCCTTTTCAGATGTTATAGTTTCCCTACAACGTTCAAGCTTCTGACATTCCACGCCCCGACTCGTAGAACGTTACCCTTTCGTTGATTATTCAATATTTTTCTCACGGTAACCTCCCTATTCGCAGTCTGCTGGAAATGCGACTGGGGGAATATTCCGGATTCTTTTGCTGAAGGAGAGATCATCACGACACTTTTTCAATTACAGGTCACATGTCCTGTGGATACATGTTCCGTTTCTTTAATGCAGTGTTTTCCATTGCCTTCTGCATCCTTATGCCGTTGATCTTTGTTGACTCTTCCGCCTTTAGGGACAGTTTCCCACTCCTAGGACGACAGAGAGCCCTGAACCTTTGTCTCCTCCTCCGCCCTCTTTGACAAGGCCGTTGGCGGAATGATGGTGGTGACCTATACCGGAAGTCTTCGGCCGCTAATGCTGATTATTAGTCCAAGTTTAAGCAGCGGCTGGATTCGAACCCGGGACCGAAGGAGTTTTAAACATCAATCAACGACGCTAACCCTAGACCACAGCTCCTGTATCTCTTTCTTATACGCAGTGGTTAAAATTTTCATTTGTGTTTTGGGAATAACCATGAAGACATTTCGTCAAAGAAAGTATCAATACCAATAGTCATTTGTTTCACGTATAGCAGTCTATGGCACGGATATAAACATTCGAAGTTTACAGAGCGAAATACACTTACGTATGAAGGACGAATGCTGGCGCTGCATCTTGGTACACTTAAGACCAAATAATGTGCCTTATAATGTCTCAAATATCTATGTTTCATACATCAAACTATTTAGGAAGATATTCGCTACAAAAGAAGCATACCTTTGAAAAATCGAATTTTATTTAAATTTTTGACGTCCTACCTCCCTTAAAGCGCCTATGCCTGGGTTTCAAACAGAAATTCCATTTTGTCCAGTACTGAGGTGCTATGGCAATTCAGTTGGAGATCCCCTACAATGCTGCTGGTAGATGAGAGCCGCTGAGAACCAAACTGGTCTAAGCCATAAAAATTTAGTCTCTGAGCTATAACACTCAGTTTACTCACAATGCATGGAAATTTGTTGTGGGGAAAAGCGCAACGATAACTCCCAACGGAGCGACTTGATAGCTCTAAATACACTATGTGATCAAAAGTATCCGGACACCGCCAAAAACATACGTCTTTCATATAAGGTGCATTGTGCTGCCACCTACTGCCACGTACTCCATATCAGCGACCTCAGTAGTCATTAGACATCGCGAGAGAGCAGGATCGAGTGCTCCGCGGAACTCACAGGCTTTGAACGTCGTCAGGTGATCGGGTGTCACTTGTGTCATACGTCTGTACGAGAGATTTCCACAGTCCTAAACATCCGTAGGTCCACTGTTTCCGATATGATAGTGAAGTGGGAACGTGAAGGGACGCGTACAGCACAAAAGCGTACAGGCCGACCTCGTCTGTTGACTGACAGAGACCGCCGACAGTTGAAGAGGGTCGTAATGTGTAATAGGCAGACATCTATCCAGACAATCACACAGGAATCCCAGACTGCATCAGGATCCACGGCAAGTACTGTGACAGTTAGGCGGGAGGTGAGGAAACTTGAATTTCATGGTCGACCAGCTGCTCATAAGCCACACATCACGCCGGTAAATGCCAAATGACTCCTCGCTTGGTCTAAGGAGCGTAAACATCGTACGATTGAACACTGGAGAAACGCTGTTTAGAGTGACGAATCACGGTACACAATGTGGCGGTCCGATGGCCGGGTGTTGGTATGGCGAATGCCCAGTGAACATCATCTGCCGGCGTGTGTAGTGCCAACAGTAACATTCGGAGGCATTGGTTTTATGGTGAGGTAGTGTTTTTAATGGAGGGGCTTGCAGCCTTTGTTGTTTTGCGTGGCACTATCACAGCACAGGCCTACACTCTTAATTCCCACTGTTGAAGGGCAATTCGGGGATGGCGATTCGATCTTTCAACACGATCGAGCACCTGTTCCTTATGTACGGCCTGTGGGGGAGTGGTTACATGGCAATAACATCTCTGTAATGGACTGGCCTGTACAGAGTCCTGACCTGAATCCGACAGAACACCTTTGGGAAGTTGTGGAGCGCCGACTTCGTCCAGGCCTCACCGACTGACATCGATAGCTCTCCTCAGCGCGGCACTCCATGAAGAATGGACTGCCATTCCCCAAGAAACCTTCCGGCACGTGATTGAACGATTGCCTGCCAGAGTGGAAGCTGCCATCAAGGCTAAGGGTGGGCCAACACCATATTGAATTCCAGCATTACTGATGGAGGGCGCCACGAACTTATAAGTCGTTTTCAGCCAGGTGTCCGGATACTTTTGATCACATATTGTACATTCTCCCTTCACGCCGAATGAAGTGCGTTCGCGGGAATAGTGGTATAAGTCAAGTGGCAAGGCCCCATGGTCCTCTTGTTCTGTGTTGTTTTGCGTGTTTATTTCCGCCCTAAAGTAAGGCAGAAATTGTCTGTATAAGGTAAGTTTGCACTCCGTGTCGAAGGAGAGATGTGACGACACTTCTCCCGTACACCGCGTCGGTGCACCAAGCTTTCGTCAACCAACTGACAAGTGCAAGTTCGGCTCAGGAATCTGCACCTGAACACGGTGAGCCTTTGGCAGAGGAAGGTGATGCGGATGGTGAAACTGAGTAAACAGACATGCTGCACTGTGAAGTCTCCTCAAGTATCTGCATGAGAAGAATTACATTTTTAGAAATTTCGACATTTCGAATCAACAATTTGTTTATAACCCATAGATCAACGCACTAATGAACTATTAGACACTCTTTGTAGGTAGCATTCTAATAATTAACAACAATAATGGCCGGCCGAAGTGGCCGTGCGGTTAAAGGCGCTGCAGTCTGGAACCGCAAGACCGCTACGGTCGCAGGTTCGACTCCTGCCTTGGGCATGGATGTTTGTGATGTCCTTAGGTTAGTTAAGTTTAACTAGTTCTAAGTTCTAGGGGACTAATGACCTCAGCAGTTGAGTCCCATAGTGCTCAGAGCCATTTTGAACAACAATAATGCAATTATTTTAAATCAATTTGTGAGAGAAAAGTGCATAATATGAGCAACAAGTGCAGACTCGCATTAACTGTATCACTATGTATTTACGTTTAAGAAATAAATTGAAATTATGGAGATTAAAAGACAGCGTATTGCTTGTCAGGTATTCAACTTCACCAAAACTTTGAAAGAAGGGTGCTAAAATTCTTGTGTTATACCACTTTACCTTGCACTATGAGTGAATTTCTGGCAGGGAAAGTGGTTCTCCAACTCTTAGTGACTACAAAATTTAAGGACAATAAATAAGTAAAACGTCCGTTGCGAACGTAATTATAACACTTCATTTATATATATATCATCAGATGAATTACTATAAAGAGTGAATTTACATTAAACGAAACGCAAAACCTTTCATTTCTCAGAAGTGCGAAAATTGAGTTGTACAACTTTGACTTCCAGCAGCTCGTATACACTGAAGTGCCGAAAGAACCGGTATAGGCATGCGCATTCAAGCATACAAGAGTGCAGCGCTTCGGTCGGCAACGCCTATATAAACGGCAAGTGCCTGGCACAGATGTTAAATCGGTTACTGCTGCTACAATGGTAGGTTATCAAGATTTGGATCAAATGGCTCTGAGCACTATGGGACTTAACTTCTGAGGCCATCAGTCCCCTAGAACTTAGAACTACCTAAACCGAACTAAGCTAAGGACATCACACACAACCATGCCCGAGGCAGGATTCGAACCTGCGACCGTAGCGGTAGCGCGGTTCCAGATTGTAGCGCCTAGAGCCGCTCGGCCACACCGGCCGGCCTATCAATATTTCAGTGAGTCTGAAGGTGGTGTTATAGTCGGCTCACGAGCGATTTGACACAGCACTTCCGAGGTAGCGATGAAGTGGGGATTTTCCCATACGACCATTTCACGAATATTAGGAATCGGGTAAAACATCAAATCTCCGACATCGCTGCTGCCGGAAAAAGATCGTGCAAGAACGAGACCAACGACAACTGAAGAGAATCGTTCAACGTGACAGAAGTGCAGCCCTACCACAATCAGCTGCAGATTTCAGTGCTGGGTCATCAACAAGCGTCAGCGCGGGAATCATTCAACGAAACATCATCGATATGGGCTTTCGCAGCCGAAGACTAACTCGTGTACCCTTGATGACTGCACGACACAAAGCTTTACGCCTCAGCACCGACATTGGACCGTTGATGACTTGAAACATGTTGCTGGTCGGACGAGTCTTGTTTCAAATTGTATTGAGCAGATGAACTTGACTGGGTATGGAGACAACCTCATGAATCCATGGACCCAGCGGACTGTACGAGCTGGGGGTAGCTCTCTAATGGTGTGGGTAGTGTGCAGTTTGAGTGATACGGGACCCCTCGAAACGTCTAGATACGACTCTGACAGGTGACACGTACGTAAGCATCTTGTCTGATCACGTGTATCCATTCATGTTCATTGTGCATTCCGACGGACTTGGGCAATTCCAACAGGATAATGCGACACCCTACATCTCCAGAATTGCGACACAGTGTCTCCAGGAGCACTCTTCTGAATTTAAACACTTCTGCTGGCCACCAGACTCCCCAGACGTGAACATTATTGAGCATATCTGGGATGCCTTGCAACGTGCTGTTCAGAAGAGATCTCCATCCCCTCGTACTCTTACGGATTTATGGACAGCCGTGCAGGTTTCATGGAGTCAATTCCCAACACTACTTGAGACATCAGTCGAGTCCCTGCCTCGTCATGTTGCAGCACTTCTGCGTGCTCGCGGGGGCCTTACAAGATATTTGGCAGGTGTACCAGTCTCTTTGGCGCTTCAGTGTATTACTCGCTGCTTCACAGAAGTATGTGAGAGAAACGCCGAACTAAACGTAGATGCTATGATGGTGACGCGTCTTTCTCGGCGCTGTGAGATCCGAATCTAAAATCGGAATAGTAATCTGTACGTGCAAGTTGTTGTTGGAGGTGTTTCGTACTCGGTACTGGATCGGCCACTGGAGATCGCATGATTGCCTTTCGCCGCTGGCGCTAACCTCCCACTGCGGGCTTCGTCGAGAGCGCCCTGCACTTGACCGCAGACTCTCGGTATTCTGAGAAGAAGGGTCCGAGCGAGGCGCAGCGTTTACCGAGCAACCTGCCGGCGGTCTCGGCATAACCAAACAAACCCGAGACGATTCGCAAACTTCTTCTTCGAACCGTTTCTACTTGTTCCGCTAGCCGACTCGGCAAGCGCCGCAGAGGAAAGAGCAGTGTACAGTAACGGATCCAACGAGTGTTCTGTATGAGCAACCTGCTCCGTGGGAGAATGGCACTACCTTAAGTTTCTTTCGGCAAATGTCGGCTCGAAATTTTTATTCCAACAGTCGGATTTACGTAAGATGGAGCTTAACAGCATCGCCTGTGATCAGCGGCAGCGTAGGCACCCCGGACAGTTTATAGTTTCACTGTATACAGTACAAGTATTATCCTTTCATACTTCGTACAGGGTTTAAAATTACAAAGAATTGCCGCAGACCGCGGTTTCTGGGAGGTTTCCCCTGCCGAAAGGCAAATGGTGCTGCTGGAGCTTTCCTGCCGACGCTGTCCCCGCTGGGGTCCCCCCTCGGCGCCATCACCTCAGCTCGCCTGGTGTTCGGCTGAGAGGTCCCTCAACTACGAGTCATTTATTGATTTGTTTATTTACCGCAATCCCCTTTCGTAATAACAACGACGGACCGTTACATACAAACCTAAATTTATGTGGATTTCCGTGATGATTAATTTATTTTACTTTCTTTCTTCTATCTATTCTGAGTACTGAAATAAGTTTACAATGTCTCTCACAGGTTTTTTTTGTTATCTTTAGTTCTCTCCGCAATTGACACTAACGTTTGAGTGACTACCTATATGAAACTCTACACTTAGTTTACCTATTGCATCCTTTTAGAGTGTGCGGCGCTTAAATCCGGACAAATGTCTATTTGGATTTCCCGCCGTATCGCAGTTCCGCCGGAGATCAGGATTGGCATTCGTGAAAACCGTGACTGTCTAATAAACGGTCAGGACCTCAAAATGGCAGAGATGTTACGCACAAGCACAGGGTACGCCCTGGGAACTTCATTTAAAAAAATTACAAATCAGAAAGTAATAGAGACGTCAATTTAATTCTTTTTCTTTACAAAGAGTAACATCTAAAGTTTTGTTCCAATAAGTTTTGAAAATGGTTTCTTGATGGTGGGCTCCGTTCTGCCCAATGCATGTGGAGAGTAAAACTCGGATGTTCCGGTCCACTTTTTCCAACATGTCTCTCTCGATGTTGGTGATAGCAACACGAATAATGTCCCGCAGCTCATCCAGCATTTGAGGACGATTGGATTTGAGACAGCCCCATAAGAAAGAGTCGCAATGGCGATAAATCTGGCGAACGTGCTGGCCACTGGAGATCGCCCCCGAAAGAGGTGAGGAGAAGGCGGAAGTGTTCCCTCAACACGGTCATCGACGTTCGCGCCGTGTCAGCTGTGGCGCCACCTTGTTGGAACCAGACATCACCCACATCCGTTTCTTCAAGTTCTGTAAGAATAAAGTGTTCGAATATCTGAACACATAGCTCATATGTGACCTTCATTGCCTTATCGTTCTCTTCGAAAAACCGTGGGCCAGTAATGCCAACTTTAGATAGTGCACACGAAACAGTCACACGTTCTGTACGCAGGGGCCGCTCGTGAAGTTCTCGGGGCTCGTGCCACTCCAATACCGCATATTTTGTTTATTCACGCAGCCGGACAAATTGAAATGTGCCTCGTGGCTGGAGAACACTAAGGCGTCATGAGGCAGCTCGTCGATCGAGACTTCACACTCATCACGTGGATGAAGTGTGTGCACCACTGACAGTTTATACGGATGAAATTTTCAACTCTTCGTGAAGAATTCGTCTGTGCGTTCAGAAATTGCGAGGGCGGCAGCGTCTCTGCGTGCAGATCGCTTGGTGGAATTCAAAATCGATATCCTCGCCCTCTCGATGTTTTCAGGCGTTCTGGTGGTTCTTGAGGTCCTGGTTTCTTTATCTGCACACTTCCAGTATCCGTGAAGGTGTCTACCAACATAACAACTGATTTACCATCACGCGCTTGCAGGCGCGATGCGGAACTGTTTCCTGAATGCACGCTGAGTCCTGATGACCGAACGTCCATTCGACAAGTAGGCCGCAACGGCCTGCATGATCGCCGCTGCGTTGCCCACTGCGTGGTCGCTACTAAACTAACCTTTAAAAAACCCAAAGTCCCGCACTTCTGACTGCACTGAAACCCACGCAACAGTGAGTGACAGGCGCTGCGTGCTGCGCGTTTCAAATAAGGGAGTTCCCGCGCCGCAACCGCGTCCTGTACAACCAAACAGCCGCCATTATGCAAACTCTTCGCACTCGGCGTTCGCCCTCCGAAATAGTTCGATTCTTCGGCTACGCGAGACCAACTGCCGTGGCCAAGAATGATGCTTCGGAGAAGTCTGGGGGGAGGTTCCGCTAAACCGGCGAGGAAACCCCTTCCGAGCAAACGCGTGTCACAAATAGCGGCAGTCATCGAAAAGGCTGAAGCGCCGATTTCGGAGGAAAGTGGCTGTCGCTGGGGAAACTGGCGTCACTACTGAATGTAAACGAGCGAACAGAGCGTCGGACGGCAGAGGAGAACGTCATACGAGCCATTTAGTCCAGAAACGGCTCTCGGATACTGTTGACGTGTTCCGATCAAAGGAGTTCTGGCCCCTGAGTAGTTCGAATTGCAACCCCCTCGGCTAACACGTCTGGAGCGTATTCGAAAGAGTGGCCAGTAAGACGAGGCACCCGAATGTCGCACCTTTTCGCAACGCTATCCAAGCAGCATTCGCTCATATGTCGCTGTTTCAAGATTGCGTGCGATCGCTTCAGGATAAGATTGGAGGCTGTCACTGTGGATGAAGGGCTAACGTCGAGCAACGTTACTCTTGAAACATACCACTACTTATACGTAAAGGACCTTCATTTTCATTTGTAATTTGTTTTGATCAATTTGCTTTTTTTAAAAAAAAGTTTGATTTGTTCGGATCTAAGCGCCTAACCTCCTCACTCTCAGTCGGGTCTTCCTTGATTCTGACAGAATTAGAGCAACAGGTTTTCGCTTTTCAACTTACATTCACTAATTTGACTGCTATCAGTACTGTTACCACAGAAAACAACAGTTACAATGAGCACAAGTATCACAAATATCAAAATTCCCTGTTACATCTACCACTGCAGCCACATTTCTTCTTCTTACTCCTCGTTTCACACAGTGGACCTGTCGGCCTGTTCTGTCCTCTTTTGCATCTTTTAACTGGCCTTCCTACGTCCGCCTTTCCTCTGGCTTTGCACTGTAAGGCCATATTTTCATCCCTTGTTTCTCTCAGTCGTTCAGTTATTCGTCCCAGTTTTGAGCGTACTTTTATGCTTTGCTTTTTATTGTAAAATATTTGGGCAACGGCCTCTCCACTGTGGATACACCGGTTGCCGTGAGATCACCGAAGGTAAGCGCTGTTGGACGTGGCCGGTACTTGGATGGGTGACCTTCCATCCGCCATGCGCTGTTGCCATTTTTCGGGGCGTACTCAGCCTCGTGACGCCAATTGAGGAGCTACTCGACCGAATAGTAGCTGCTTCGGTCAAGAATACCATCGTAACGACTGGGTGAGCGGTCTGCTGACCCCATGCCCATCCTATCCGCATCCTCCGCTGAGGATGACACGGCAGTCGGATGGTCCCGGTAGGCCACTCGTGGCCTGAAGACGGAGCGCTTTTTATTATAAAATATTTAGGAACCATGGCCAACTTAATGCATTCTTTGACTGCTCGTAAGAAATTCACTTCGGCCACTTGAACGTGGTTAGAATCTTTTCTCTGCAGAGCCCAGGATCCGCTGCCATACCGTGGAAGAGATGCACCTGTCCCATTATAGAATTTCATTTTCGAGCTTCCACGCGTGGTTTCCAATTTTCTGCTTACAGTGCCACTTACAACCTGATACCTCTGAAGTTTGCTGCATACATCCTTATCTTTGTTGCAGGTATAGATCCCTAGAAAACTAAACTGCTGCACTTCCTAAGATTTTCTTGGTATTTACCATTCAATGGGATTTTTGTTATATGTATATATATTGCTATCTTAAAATTATAATTCATTAAAACTAAGTTTAAAAGATAGATTGCTTCTTGTACGCATTTTATTAAGGTTAGAAGCTCCTCTTGAAAGTGAGCAGCGGCAATAACATAATACCTCTCATTAAGAATGGAGTCAGAAATTTCTGCTCAGAACACATTTCGCCAATTTTTCTGTAAGTGCAGGTGGAGTGAATTAGTGAACGAAAATTGAAAAACAGTGCACTGAGTAGCTGCCGATCGAGACACCAACCAGACACGCAACAGGACGAAAATATGTAAGTACAGAAACGCACATTACCTTTACCCACGAAATACGCATTAAATATCCTTCGTGCCTAGATTGCAGATGATATGCTGTCCAAAAATGATGGAAAAGATCACGAAAACCGGTGTATAACAACGCAGTTGATTTACCGATGTAATTTTAAGGTGAGCGCGTCAACAAAACAAAGCAAATTGCACATACCGCAATTCTTAGGTCTACAACAGTTAAATTATTATAAATTTCACATTGTACTTTACAGAAATAAAACATTTGACCCACAGAAGATGACACATAGGTGTCGAAACATGTCTGGTTAAATACGAAAATAAACTAATTGTGTTTGCATAAGGCTGATTTTGAAATCAACCCAATTTGCTTCTCGCAGTTTGTCTTCAGACTTTAACATTAGTGCCCTGCCGACAGCACGTGCACTGATAACGCAAAAAATTATGACCACCGACCACCGTGACGTGGCATCCAGCCAGGTGGCGTTGTGGGCACCTGAGGCGGTAACAAAAGTTCGTAAGCGGAGCAGATTCGGACGGGGGATCACCCCAGCAAAGATGCGGACTTCGAATGGGGAAATCCATTAACATAACAGATTACGAGTACCTTGAAAATGGCGAAGCTGGTCGAATGTTCACGTGCTACTGCCGTGAGCACGTACAGAGAGAAGCGGAACGACAGTCAAACTGCTACTAGGCGCTAAGTGGTTGAACGTCCACGACTCTTCACAGAATGTGGGGTTCGGAGGCGTGTCTGCTGTGTGAAGTGGGACAAGTGATGATCAGTGGCACCTCTGCCGAAACAACACAATGCTGGTGTTTCGGAGCACACCGTTCATCGTCCACTGTGGAACATGGAGGTCTGCAGCAGACCACCCCTACGTGTGCGCGTGTCAGCGACATCGTCATTTACAACTGCAGTGGGCACCAGACCATCGCTATTCGACCGTCGATCGATGGAAAAGTGTCGGCTCTTGGGGTGAGTCACATTTCTGCTACACTAGGTCGACGGCCGTCTCCACAAACGCCGCCAGGGAGGTGAACGGCGCCTCGAGACGTGCAGCGCTCCACAGACGCAGGCTGGTGGCAGCAGTGTTATGCAGTGGCAGGCGTTGTCCTGCGCTCGCATGGGACCTGTGGTAGCAATGGAAGACACGCTGGCAGCTGCTAACCACCTGCATCCCTCCAAGCTCGATGTCTCCCCTGACGGCGATGTCATCTTTCAGCAGTACAACTGTCAATGCCTCGGAGTCAGACCCGTCCTACAGTGGTTTGATGAGCATTTCAGTGAACTCACGTTGACGTCTCGGCTACCAGATTCTCCTGACGTAAAAGCTGTGGAACCCATGTGGATAGCTGTCGGGCACATTCACCGCGTACTCAATTCAGCGACCCCATATTTACGCGAATTACGCGGCCTGTGCGTAGATATCTAATGCCGTACCTCCGAAAACTTCCCGACAAACTATCGGGTTCCTGATACGCAGAATCAGTGACGTATCTCGTTCCAAAGACGGACAAACAAGCTGTTAAGCAGGCAGTCATAATGTTTTAGCTCATCAGTGTACAGTACGACAACATTAAATCCTGTTTATTTGGATACCTTTCGGTGCTCTTTCTTTTCATTTTCGAATGGCATCGTCTGTATAAACATTAAAAAGAGTAGGAAACGAAATGAATTCTTGTCTTGAACCTTGTTTTATTAAAATATTTTACCCTCTTTAATTCGCGGCGTCAAGAACAATGTAAGTTCCACTATGCAGACACTTGATGCAGTTTATTAAATGATTTGGGTATCTACGTTCTGCAATAATATTCCACTTACTCTACATATCAATCTGTCAAATGATTTTTCAAAATCTATGAAATCTGGGTAAGTTCGTAAATTAAATGACCTTCTTTGTATTATATCTTGCACTGTAAATAAATTATTGCTACATTACCTTACACTTATGAAGGCTCTATAAACAACAGATCTCTCATATTCTTTAAGCAGTTATTTAATACAGCTAAATATATTTTGTAGGCAGTGTTTAACAATAAGAAACTTTCGTAATTTGAAGTTTTCCTGAGATCCCCCTTTTCTTTTTTAACACTGGAGACATTTTTTGCTGTATAACTATGTTCTGGAATTCTAGCTTTCAGTTAGCGGGTATTGATCGGATGTATAAATAAAACAAAATCAGTAATCAAACACGTATGATCTGTTCTATATTTATCCCATCAAGTCCTGGACATTTTTTGCATTTTTGTCTTCTTCTTCTTCTTCTTCTTCTTGTGGATTATCTACGGCTGGCGCCGCATCTTCGCCCTTCTGTCTTGAGTTTCCTCAACGTTCATATTCCGTGTTTCCATTGCCTCCTCCACATCATTTTGCCATTTGCGTTGTGAGCGACCTCTTTCCTTCCACTGGGATTATTTCCACCGCGGTATGCTATTCGGTACAACTACCAAGTTCCACTAAGTTCATCCTATCCTCACGGCCAAACAACATAAGCTGTTTCTGTTCGACGTCGTCACAGATATCCCCATCCATTTTCACCATTTGTCGGATAGCGTCATTTCTTATTCTATACATCCTAGTACAGCTTGAGCTTCGCCTTAAGCAATCCACCTCAAGGCTGCTACATTCTGCACTGCAGGTTTATACATTCTCTTCTGATCTTTTTCTTTCTCAGAACAGAGTTAATTGCTCTTCTTACAGTTCCTTCTTTATTAAACCTACTTGTGATTTCATCATTACTTGCGCTCTGTTCATTAAATAATACCACATTTTGCCTTTTCCATACCGCCAATCACTTTTTCATCTACCTACAAATTATTTACTTTTCCGTTCCAACGGGCAACTACTCACACTTCTTCATGTTCACCTTCAGGCACTGAGCGAGGTGGTGCAGTGTTTAGCACCCTGGACTCGCATTCGGGAGGATGACGGTTCAATCCCGTGTCCAGCCATCCCGATTTAGGTTATCCTAGATCTCCCTAAATCACTTTAGGTAAATGCTGGGATGGTTCCTGTGAAAGGGCACGGCCGACTTCCTTCTCCATCCTTCCCTAATCT
The DNA here is from genome assembly GCF_023864345.2 of Schistocerca serialis cubense. Lineage (NCBI taxonomy): Eukaryota > Metazoa > Arthropoda > Insecta > Orthoptera > Acrididae > Schistocerca > Schistocerca serialis. Next base: position 106,765,635 of record NC_064648.1, read on the forward strand.
GATGGGACCGATGACTTTGCTGTATGGTCCCCTCCACTGAATCAACCAACTAACCGTAATCTTCAGGCCAGCCTTATTGTATTCCTCTTCAAGCTTGCATATCATATACCTCATACCCTATTCTGCTAGTACAATCCTACTCTATTTCTTTTACTTTTCCAACAATTTTCTTTTTCAGTAAAATATTCTGTATCTTCTAGGGTTATTAAATCAGTGTTAACATAATCAGTGATATTTTCATACTGATTACTTGCCCATGGATTATACTACAGATTCTTGTAATTTTCTATCCGTTATTCCTGACATATTACATTTATTTGTTCTACATCGTATCTGTTTTAGTCTCATAACATTGTTAAAGCAAAGTGCTATCTGTCATAAACATCACATTCTGTCTCTGCTAAAAATGTAACAACGATGATGGGCCTTTCTTGTTAGTGATTCTGCTTTCTTCTCATCGGTCTGTATCTTTCGCTTGCTTGATCACTGCAGCAGACACTCATATAGTCTTTGTTTCTCTTAAACGATTTCTTTAATTTTTTATTCCTAATTACAATTCTTTTCTCCTTTCGCCATTTAGTTTGCTTACTTACTGCTTCAACTGCTGTCTTATTTATGCAGTATTTGATGTTCCCGATTCCATCATTTTGTGTAGGTGAATTTACTAAATAATAATGCAATCTTTGGCGGTAGAGATCTGAAGCTGTAATGTAAAATTGATTGATTTTTCTTTATCTGTAGGGGATGAGCCCACAAGTCTGCTTCAGTATATCAGAAATCCTGTTTTGGCCATAGCAAAAAATGGTCTCTGAAAATATTACACTGCGTGAATATTTTAATGTGTTACACTAAGGAAAGAAACAACTCACTTACTAAAATATATAACTCATTTAGCTCATGTGTTGGGCCAAGAGTTTTATGAATAGTTTTCTTTTGGAAGAACGTTTTAGTTACTATGAAGTTAGTGTATGTAAAAAAACTTCTTCTCTCACTACCATTTGAATTTACAGGATATCCTCCGTATCTCCCCACCACACCTTTAATCCTGTTATTACCCACTCAGACATTCCAACCCTTACATACATAAATCAAGTATGGTTCGTTTATTTCCGCACACACAAGCAGGAGCTTTTCATAACAATATCTGAGCCCTATACTCATCTCTTCTCAGAACAATAATCTCCAGTCACAGGTAGGAGACCTCGCTCTGTTTTCGACCTTAGAAGAGTTAATCACTCATTATAAAAAGTGCAGGGTGTAATTCTCTCCTTTCACTCTGAATCTGTTACCATGGCTATGCCCATCTGCCCATGAATTTGTTTCTCAACGCCTCTGTATAAAAACGTATATTGATGTAAATCTGTTGTTTCTCTTAATTTACTTGTTATAAACTGCAGATTGAAACTAAAGAAATTGAAAAAGGTAGGAAATTAAGGAGATGAGACTTTGATAAGTGAAAGAACTAGAAGTTATTCAGAATTTTAGTGAGAGCAATAGGCATCGATTGACTGAAACAAGGGAAAGGAGTACAGTAGACGACGATTGGGTAGCTCTGAGAGATGAAATAGTGAAGGCTGCAGAGGATCATATAGATAAACAGAAAATGGTTAGAAGAAATCCTTAGATATTACGGGATATAATGAATTTAATTGACGAAATGAGAAAATATAACAATGCAGCAAATGAGGCATGTGAAAAGGAGTACAAACATCTAAAAAATGAGACTGACTGTAAGTGCAAAATGGCTAACCATGGATGGCTAAAGGACAAATGTAAGTATATAGACCAATATATAACTAGGGGTTAGATAGAGACCGCCTACAGGAAAACTGTAGAGATATTTGGAGAAAAGAAGAGGGGCGGTATTGATATCAAAAGCTCAGATGGAAAACCAGTAACAAGCAAAGAAGAGAAAGCTGAAATTTGGAAGGAGTATAGAGGGTCTTTGCAGGGAAATTAGCTTGAAAGTTGTAAATGAAGGTCAGATAGAGGATACGATACCGCGATAAGAATTTGACAATGATCCGTACGGAATTTCCTCAGAGCTACTGATACTTCTGGGAAAGCCAGCCATGAAAAAAACCAAACTCTTCCATCTGATGTGCAAGATGCATGAGATAGGCGAAATACCCCCCGACATGAAGAAGACCACAAACAACATTAATGGCTGCAAATTTTCAAGTCAGTGATCGGTTCAGCTGGACTAAAAGGCCCAGTCTACTCTATGTAAACACAGACCGCACGATTGTGGAGCCGCCGCCAGCTAGCACAGTGTCTTTTTGACAAGTTGGTCTATGACTTTATGGGATCTGCGCCACACTCAGGACTTACCATCAGCTCTTGCCAATAGAAATCCGTACTCATGTGGCCAGGATATGGTTTTCCAGTCGTCTAGACTTCAGCCGGTCTGGTCAGGAGCCCAGGAGAGGCGCTGCAGGCGACGTCGTGCTGTTATCAAAAGCAGTCTGGCCGGCCGTCTGCTGCCACAGCCCATCAACACCAAATTTCGCCTCGCCGTCCTAACAGATGCGTTCGCCGTACGTGACACACTGATTTCTGTGGTTATTTCATGCACTGCTGCTTGTCTGTCAGCACTGACTACACAAACGCGGATGCTCTCGGTCGTTAAGTGAAGGCTTCGGCCACTGCATCCTCCGTGCTGAGAGGTAGTGCCCGAAATTTGGTATTCTCGGGACACTTTTGACGCTGTGGGTGTTGGGATATTGAATTCCCTAATGATTTAGCTACGTGGATTGTCACATGCGTCTAGCTGCAACTACCATCTGTGGTCAGGGTCCGTTAATTTCCCGCGTGCGGTTTTAATCACGTCGGAATCCTTTTCACACGAATGAGTACAAATGACAGCTACGGCAGCTGTACCTTGTGTATGCGGTCCTATCGACATCTGTTTATGTGCATGCCGCTATACCATCACTTCTGTCACCTCTTAATCAGTAGATTATGACAAAATTTTAAATTTCTATATACGGCGAATAATTGTGCGAAATATTGAAAATGAAATTTTTGTTGCCACTGGAGTCCGCTATGTAGAGAACCTGGAAGTGGTACAGTGTTCTGGGATAGCGGTATAATAATGTATGCAATTGTAATCGTAATCAGAAAAATAAAAATTTTTCCTAAAGTAAATGTCTGATACCACAGTACCAGTTTTACAGGCTTGTGTGTCGATAGTAATGCTTATGGAGTCAAAGCATTCATCTGACCGGACAAGGAAGAGTAGTAGACAATTCAAACTTCCCAAATTAGAAAAAAAAGAGAGAAGGTCGTTGGGAAATGAAATGAGGAATTCCATTTCACTAGCAAACCACACTAACGTGGCAGCGGCGAATTATACTCCAACAGCTGACACAAGCTGCAAAACAGGAAGCGCAGAAGGACAGGGTCGCACAGATACGATGGACGAGGAGTGGGGGAGAGATGGTATCGGCGGTGGACAAGCGCGCAGTTCACAGGGACCGCTTTGTGGCATCTGGCGGCGCAATTACAAAAGAGCAGGACAGCCGAGGGCGACAGACAGTGCAGGGTCGCAGCACTGCGACCGGGACAGCGCAGAACGGAGGTGGAGGCGGAGGCAGAGGCGGGCGTAGAGAGGTAGAGAGACGCGCCGGCTCCAAGCATGGGGCCCGGAGCGCTGCTGATGTTGGCGGCGGCGGCGGCGGTGGCGGGCATCACCAGCGCCAACATCGCCCTCGCCGTGAGTACCCGCCCTGCTTCTTCTCTGCGTCAGCCGCTCAAACGACGGCATTTTCCCCCGTGGAATTTCACACGACCTCCCCCTCTTACGGCTCATCACTGCGGTTCTACGTGACTACCACTACTGGAGCTTTTCCAAACTGTGATCAGTCCCACATGCAGGGCCGGCCGAAGTGGCCGTGCGGTTAAAGGCGCTGCAGTGTGGAACCGCAAGACCGCTACGGTCGCAGGTTCGAATCCTGCCTCGGGCATGGATGTTTGTGATGTCCTCAGGTTAGTTAGGTTTAACTAGTTCTAAGTTCTAGGGGACTAATGACCTCAGCAGTTGAGTCCCATAGTGCTCAGAGCCATTTGAACCATTTGAACCACATGCAGGTGGGAGAAGGTTATGGAAGCACCCTCCCCCTCCATCCCCCCCCCCCCCTCCGAAAAAGTTTGGGCTTATACTGAGTACAATGGAAAGCCGAAGAAACTGAGACACCTGCCTAACATCGTGCACGGCTCCTACCAGCACGCAGAAGTGTTGCAACACGACGTGGCATGGACTCTATTAGCGTCTGAAGTAGTGCTGGAGGGAATTGAAACCACGAATCCTGCAGGGCTGCCCATAAATCCGTAACAGTACGAGGGGGTGGAGATCTCTTCCGAACAGCACATTGCAAGATATCCCAGATAAGCTCGATAATGATCATGTCTAGGGAGGAGTTTGGTGGCCAGCAGAAGTGTTTAAATTCAAAAGAGTGTTCCTGGAGATACTCTGTAGCAATTCTGGACGTATGGGGTGTCGCATTGTCCTGCTGGAATTGCTCAAGTCGGTCGGAATGCACAATGGACGTGAATGGATGCAGGTGATCAGATAGGATACTTACCTACTTGTCACGTGTCAGGGGTCCAATATCACTCCAATTGCACACAGCCCACACAATTACAGAGCCTCCACCAGCTTGAACAGTCCCCTGCTGACATGCAGGGCCCACAGGTTCTTGAGGTTGTCTCCATACCTGTGCACGTCCATCCACTCGATACAATTTGAAACGAGACACTTCCAACCTCTCAGCATGTTTCCACTCATCAACAGTCCAGTCTCGGTGATGATGGCCCCAGGCAAGGCGTAAAGCTTTGTGCCGTGCAGCCATCGAGGGTACGCTATGTTTCGTTCAATGGTTCGCACGCTGACGTTGACGGCCCAGCACTGAAATCTGCAGCATTTTGCGGAAGGGTTATACTTCTGTCACGTTGAACGATTCTCTTCAGTCATCTTTGGTCCCATTCCTACAGCATCTTTTCCTGGCCACAACAATGGCGGAGTTTAGATGTTTTACTGCAATTCCGATATTCACTGTACACTCGTGAAATGGTCATACGGGAAAATCCCTACTTCATCGTTATCTCTGAGGCGCTGTGTCCCATCGCTCGTGCGCCGACTACAACGTCACGTTCAAACTCACTTAAATCTTCATAGCCTGCCACTGTAGCAGCAGTAACCCATCTAACAACCGCGCCAGACACTTGTTTTCGAAGCGACCGCAGCGCCGTATTCTGCCTGTTTACAGATCTCTGTATTCGAATACGGATGCCTACACCAGTTTCTTTGGTGCTCCAGTGTACTTTCTTAATATTATTCAATCTCGATTATGACTGAAAGTGAAAAGACTTTCAGGGGTACAGAAGTTGATGAATAACAGCAGAGGCAGATTCACCAACCTATATGAGGCTAAAACTCTTGTGAAGCAGATGGTGGACAGTTTCATCACTAAATCTGTATTCACGCAAGGTTTTCCGTGTAGTTGGAAATAAATAAATCATCTGAGGATACGTTTCAGATAACTATCTTCCTGTCTCGAGTCTCAGTGCCATACTTAGACATATAAGGCTGCATCTGGGCCATTTCCGAGCAGGAAATAATAGACTCAAGGTCTTTCGATCCTTTGTTCGAAAACTTGTATAAATTAAATAGATGCCTTTCGTGTAGAAAACAAAATAGTGACTGAATTCAGCAGGAACTGTCAGGTGGAGTGGAGTATACCTATACAAGCGAGCATGATCTCAAAGCCCCTGTCCAATCATGTCAAAGTAAGCATCTCCAACCACATAAAAAGTTAAGACATTCTCTCGGAGTCACTTATCTAGCTATTATTCATCGGCCAACTTCTAAGACAACTTTCGATTCAATTTGTTTATTATAGTGTGGGTGTGTTATCAGTGAAGAAGGAAGTGCGGTAAACCAGCGCTTCACTATCTTGTATCCTTACTTCAACTGTACTGCAGATACAAAGAAGGTCACCATAGCATCTCCAATCACTGGAATTAATGCGAGTGATGCGAATCATTTAGTTCGTAATTTCAATTTTTAAAAACAGAAATGTCATTAAGCATCTCATCCACGCCATAATAATTTCTAAGCAAGACAAATTTATTTAACGAGTTGTAAAGATGGCTCTCTTCCATAGCCGGCAAAAAAGTCGTTGTCAAGTAAATATATCTGAAATTCTAAGTCACAGCGATCGGCGTTTGATCACTCGTTATTCCTAAGCACAACATTGGACAGAATTCGTGTCTATCAATTCGATATAAAAACAAATAAACAAGACTACCCCCCCCCCCCCATGAGCTTATTTCGTGTTTCTGCTGTCTAGATAGGCTACATCAAATAATTAAATGAGAGTCTTACTAGGGAAAGGTAATACCTAAATAAGGGATAAGGCTAGATAAACTAATAGTAAACGTCGAAGGTGCCGACTCATGTAAGTGGTAACGCGCACTAACCAGCCAGTCCCGGAAAAATTGTATAAAAAGGCACAGCGAAGAGAGTACTAAACACTGCTGTAAATTAAATAAATATTCATCTAGTTTGTGCTATTAACACGTTCACAGATCATTTAATGCGAATGAAAACAGAGAGTCGATTCTTGTCGACCTGACCGATCTATTGAAAGATTTAATCAAGACTGTATTTATATTATAACGTAAAAAGTCACCGTAGGTAAAATTAGCTTTCCAATTTGGGTACCTCCCCGGAAAAATGGTTTTGCGTGGAGACCTCCCTGTGGCCTGCAAAAATGGCGCTTAGCACTATGGGACTTAACATCTGAGTTTATCAGTCCCCTAGACTTAGAACTACGTAAACCTAACCAACCTAAGGACATCACACACATCGATGTCCGAGTCAGGATTTGAACCTCTGACCGTAGCAGCCGCGTGGTTCTGTGTTTTGCACTTCAAAAAATGATTGAGGTATCATACAGCTCATGGAATCGCTTGTTCACGCGTGTAGGGTGGTCAAAAACAGGTAACCCATAATTGCTGGAATCGGAAGTGTGACCTTTACCCGACACGGCATTAAATAGGAGAAGAAGGGGTGAGATCGATTGAGAACTATACTATGGACGCGAGTCGTTGTCGGTCTGAGGGTGTCCCACATCGTGTCTGGCTCCTTAGGGAAGCACCTCTTCTTGTAATAAAGATTTTCATCAGCATTTCGTAACTCCCGAATGTTCCACTGCCATAATGCACGCAACATTTCCAAATCCGAAAGGGAGTCGTTTCGTCAGTGCCTCTCATCGAAACAGCAACGGAATTCCGTAGTAAAGCTAGAATGAATTATCCGTAAAGACGGCAAATGGTATTCAAGTGTAGTCGAACTGGACGGAGTATAATGGGTCGTATGTTTCCGTTCGTTCCTCAGATAGGTTCGTTTACTAAAAATTAAGGAGACCGAGCCATATTAGTTGAAGCTGAACATTTGTCTTTCCTTCAGTTGCTCGAACCTATGTCAAAGAGTCACACAGTAAACAATTACTAAAAAAACTAAACTCCGTCAGAACAGGCCGTGGAATGCCCAACGATGCCGACCGGCCGCCGTGTCATCCTCAGTCCACAGGCGTCACTGGATGCGGATATGGAGGGGCATGTGGTCAGCACACCGCTCTCCCGGCCGTTCGTCAGTTTACGAGACCAGAGCCGCTACTTCTCAATCAAGCAGCTCCCCAGTTTGCCGCACAAGGGCTGAATGCACTGCGCTTGCCAATAACGTTCGGCAGACCGGATGGTCACCCATCCTAGTGCTATTCCAGCTCGACAGCGCTTAACTTCGATGATTTGACGGGAACAGGTGTTACCACTGCGGCAATGCGGTTGGCTACAAAATTTCTAGGGCGTAATGAAAAGTATTTCTTCCGAATTTTGTGTTCTGTTCTGAATATCGGTTGTGGTATTACACGTCACGCATTTTACTCGGTCGACTTCGCCTATTCGCCGGCGTAAGTTGCAATCCTCTCTCTGGTGCGAGAGGGCTCCAGACTGCAGCGTACAAGATGGCGGTGTGTAACATAACTATTTCAGTGCGTGAGGAACAGCATTGTCCAGATTGTTCTTCACGTGAATCGCAAATAACTGTGGCCTGGTGACATGGGGTATTGCCATCCATAAAAGTCCCCTTATTGTCAGAGAATAGGAAGTCAAGGAATGCCTGAAAATGGTCTCCAAGTAGCTGTAATCGAGTTTCGGAGTCGAACAGTTTGTCCACACACGTAGCACCCTCCCCTCCAGCATGACGAAGACAGACCACACACGAGGGAGCAGCGACGTCTGCAACAGCCGGCGCCTAGGGCTCTCTGTCACCCACCACCCTCCACACAGCCCGAAACGGCCCCATCCGGCTCTCATGCGTTTCCCAAAGTTACGCCGATCTGACGAAAGCCGTGGGACTCCCAACAACGCCGACTCGGACCTCTTTTTGCTCGGCGGAATGCAGAAACCCGGCCTGGCGTGGACTCAACAAGTCGTTGCAGGTCCCCTGCAGAAATATTGAGCGACGCTGCCTCTATAGCCGTCCATAAACGCGAAAATGTTCCAGTGCCAGAATCCGTGCACAAACTGTAGACTATGTCTCACAAATGTTTGATGTGGGAGGATCTGGGTGGCCAAATAATTCGCTCGCATTGTCCAGATTGTTCTTCACGTGAATCGCAAATAACTGTGGCCTGATGACATGGGGTATTGCCATCCATAAAAGTCCCCTTATTGTCAGAGAATAGGAAGTCAAGGAATGGCTGAAAATGGTCTCCAAGTAGCAGAACGCAGCCATTCCCAGTTAATGCCATCCCACACCATTATGGAGCCACTATCAGCCCTGTATGTGTTCTAACAGGTACAGATCACGCATATTTACTGCCCAAGACGTCAATATGAGTTCACTGTAATGCCCTTCAAACTACTGTACCACAACTCTGACTCTTGAAACACGGACAGTTGTCCTGCTGAAAGATGCCATCGCCGTAGGAGGAGACTTCAAGCATGAAGCGATGCAGGTGGTCCGCAACAGTGTTCACGTGGTTGACTGCCACCATGACGCCTTCGGTTACCACCACGGAGCCGGCCGGAGTGGCCATGCGGTTCTAGGCGCTGCAGTCTGGAACCGAGCGACCGCTACGGTCGCAGGTTCGAATCCTGCCTCGGACATGGATGTGTGTGATATCCTTAGGTTAGTTAGGTTTAAGTAGTTCTAAGTTCTAGGGGACTGATGACCACAGATGTTAAGTCCCAAAGTGCTCAGAGCCATTTGAACCATTTGACAACTGTTTATCTACCAGGAACTATTGGTACAACAGTTGTAAACAGTAGTGGATGTGTTGGGAAAGTATCAGAGCTCGAGGTGTTAACAGAAAGCACTGATGCTCAAACGGTAATAGGCACTGAAGTCGGAGATAAGTTCAGTCGAAATCATTGAGCAGGACCTAATCCTGTTCCGAAAAGACAGGATAAATATATTTGGCGACAGCGTATTTTTTGCTGTTAAGAGAGCACTGAAGAGCCAAATAATTTGGTTAACTTGCCAAATGTGGTGTAGGGTCCCCGCAAGGACGCAGAAGTGCTGCAACACGACGTGGCACCGACTCGACTGATGTCTGAAGTAGTGGTCGAGGGAACTGAAACCATGGAACCTGCAGGTCTGTCCGTAAATCCTTAAGAGTACGAGCGGGGTGGAGATCTCTTCTAAACATCACGCTGCCAGCCATCCCAGACATGATAAATAATGTTCTTGTCTGGGGAGTTTGGTGGCCAGCGGAAGTGTTTAAACTCGGAAGAGTGTTCCTGGAGACACTCTGTAGCAACTCTGGACGTGTGGGGTGTCGCATTGTCCTGCTTGAATTGCCCAAGTCCGTCGGAAAGCCCAATGGACGCGAATGGATCCAGGTGATCAGACACGATGCTTACGTACGTGTCACCTGTCAGCGTCGTATCTAGACGTATCAGGGGTCCCATATCACTCCAGCTACACACACCCCACACCATTACAGAGCATCCACCAGCTTGAACAGTCCCCTGCTGACATGCAGTATCCATGGATTCATGAAGTTGTCTACATACCCGTACAAGTCAGCAGCTCGATACAATTTGAAACGAGACTCGTCCAACCAGGCAACATGTTTCCTGTCATCAACAGTCCAATGTCGGTGTTAATGGGCCGAGGCTAGTCGTAAAGCTTGGTGTTGTGCAGTAATCAATGGAACACAAGGGGGGACTTCTGCTCCGAAAGCCCATATCGATGATGTTTCGTTCAATGGTTCACACGCAGACACTTTTTGATTGCCCAGCATTGAAATCTGCAGCAATCTGCGAAAGAGCTATACATCTGGCACGTTCAACACTTCTTCAGTAGTGTTCAGTCCCGTTCTAGCAGGATCTTTTACCGGTCGCATCCATGTCGGAGATTTGATATTGTGTGCATTATAATTATCCGTGCTGTTATGCCGTGGTCGGTTGATGAATTCTGTGTCGATTCCCAACGTTTCGTCTCCGACTGCGGGAGACATCTTCAAGGGGGTCCGTAGCTCGATGGAAGGTCCAACACACCCACTGGTTGAGTCAGTAGCGAACCAGTGGGTGTGTTGGACCTTCCATCGAGCTACGGACCCCCTTGAAGATATCTCCCGCAGTCGGAGACGTAACGTTGGGAATCGACACAGAATTCATCAATCGACCACGGAATAACAGCCCGGATAATTATAATGGACATGATATTTCCGGCCGTGAAAGTCTACATTTTAGTATTTGATATTGTACCGAATTCCTGATATTCACGGTACACTCGTGAAGTGGTCGTACGGAGAAATTCCCACTTCGTCGCTACCTCGAGATGCTGTGTCCCATGGCTCGCGCGCCGACTATAACACCACGTTCAGACTCACTTAAACCTTGATAACCTACCGTTGTAGCAGCAGAAACCGACCCAACAACTGCGCCAGACACTTGTCTAACGTAGGAGTTGCCGACCGCAGTGCATATTCTGCTTGTTTACATATCTCTATATTCGAATACACATATCTATACCAGTTTCTTTGACGCTTAAGTGTAGTATACGTATCAATAAACGTTTGATGTAGAATAACTGCGTCTTGCTGATACCTGGATATCTACCAGGAACCATCGCTATAACAGTTGTAAATTGACGTGGATGTGTTGGGAAAGTAGCAGAGATGAAGGCGCTAATAGGAAACACTGATGCTCAAATCGTTATAGGCACTGACAGTTGACTAAAGGCGGAGATAAGTTCATCCGAAATGTTTGAGCAGGACCTAACGGTGTTCAGAAACGATAGGATAAATACCTTTGGTGACGGCGTGTTCGTTACTGTTAGAAGTAGTTTATCTTGTGTAGAAACTGAAATAGATACTTCCTGTGAGTTAGTATGGGTAGAGGTCAATCCTGACAAGCGGAATAAAATAACAGTTGGATCCTTTTACCGACCTCTCAGTTCAGATGATACGATTGCTGAAAGGTTCAAAGAAAACTTGAGTTTAATTTCTAACACGTACCCGGCTCGTACAATTGTAGTTGGTGGTGGCTGCAATTTACCCTCGATATGTCGGCGAAAATACATATTTAAATACGGAGGTGTGCGTAAAACATCATCCGAAATTGTGCTGCACGCATTCTCTGAAAATTATTTCGTGTAATTAGTTCATGTGCCCACTCGAATAGTAAACTGTTGTAAAGACGCACTTGACCTCTTGGCAACAAATAATCCTGAGTTAATGACGAGCAGCAGAACGGATACAGGGATCAGCGAACGCGGGGTGGTCGTAGTGAAACTGAATACTGTAACGCCCGAATCCTCCAAAAATAAAGGAAATATATATTTATTCAAAAAAGCAGATAAAAATTCACTTATGCCTTGCTGAGAGACAATCTCCTCTCCTTCCAAAATAACAACGTAAGTGTAGACCAGATGTGGCTTGCACTCAAAGAAATAATATCGACAGCAATTGAGAGAATTATACCAAATTAATTAACAAACGACTTTATACGCAAAACAGTGCACAACATTGTTGCAAAAACAACGAGAAAAGTGTGTCAAATTTAAACGAACGCAAAATCCACAAGACTGACAATCTATTACAGAAACTCGAAATTTAGCGCGCACTTCAATGCGAGATGCTTACAGTAGTTTCCACAATAAAACTTTGTATCGAAAACTGGCAGAAAACCCAAAGAGATTCTGTTAGTACGTAAAGTATGCAAGCGGAAAAACGCAATAACTGCCTTCTCTGCGCGATAGTAACAGAAATACTGCCAAGGACAGTGCTGCTAAAGTAGAGTTACTACACACTACTTTCCGAAATTCCCTCACCAAAGAAGACGAGGTAAATATGTCAGAATTAGAAACTAAAACAGCTGCCAACATGAGCAACTTAGAAGTACATATCCTCGGAGGTAGTGCAGTGACGTAAATTACTTAATGAAAGCAAGTCCCCCGGTCCAGACTCTACACCAACCACATTCGTTTCAGAGTATGCTGATGCAATAGCTCCATACTGCACAGTCATATACAAGCGCTCACTCGACGAAAGATCCCTACCCAAAGACTGGAAAGTTGCACAGATGACACCAATATTCAAGAAAGAAAATAGGAATAATCCATTAAGTTACAGGCCCGTATCATTAACATCGATATGCAGCAGGATTTTGGAACATATTTGTAGTCGAACATTACGAATTACCTCGAAGAAAACTGTCCATTGACACACTATGAACATGGATTTAGGAAACAACGCTTTTGTGAAACACAACTAGCTGTTTACACACACCAAGTGTTGAGTGCTACTGACAAGGGATTTGGAATTCATTCCGTATTTCTAAGATTTCCATAAGGCTTTTGACACCGTACCTCACAGGCGGCTTGTAGTCATTTTGCGTGCTTATGGAATACCGCCTCAGTTTCGCGAGTGGATTGGTGATTTTGTGCCACAGAGGCCACAGTTCGTGGTAATTGACGGAAAGTCATCAAATAAAACAGAAGCGATGTATGGCGTTCACCAAGGTAGTGTTATAGGCCCTCTGCTGTTCTTTATCTATATAAACGATTTGACAGACAATCTGAGCAGCCCTCGTAGCTTGTTTGCATATGACGCTGCCATCCATAGTCTAGTAAAGTTATCAGATGATCAAAAACAATTGCAAAAAGACTTAGAGAAGATGTCTGTATGGTGCGAAAATTGGCATTTGACTCTAAATAATGAAAAGCGTGAGGTCATCCACGTGAGTGCTAAAAGGAATGCGTTAAACTCGGGTTACACATGTTACATAGTTAGCAAATGAAAGATTTTGATAAAGAACAAACAATGTATTTACCTTAATAGTGTTCAAAAGTCATAATACATATATCAGTTCATGACATCCAGTCTTACAAAACTCCGCCATTTCTCTCCCCACATCCACCACTGCTGGCGGCTCACGTCCAACTGCGTAACTAGTGATGGGGAGCTCGTGAATGAGTCGTTCAAATGAACGCTTCACTCCAGTGAAGTGTGAACTAACCACTCAATTTCAATGAACTGGCTCTTCAAACTCTTCACGGATAACACACTCCACACTTCCTTCAAGTTCACTCACTCTCTTCCCCTCTCCCTCATCCCATTACATCGGCGTTACGTCACTCATTCTCCCTTCACTTCAGTCCCCCCTCTACTGCCTGTCGACGAATCGCGCCGCGTTTGTGGGAAACTATAGGTTTGCGATGGGTTGGGGTGGTGAGGGGCGATGGGAAGGCAGCGTCAACTGCTTCCTGCAGTCCTGACATCATTACCCGTGACTATTTGTGCAGTTCAGCTATACTTCGCGTCTACCGGTAGGCTACCGCTGGCAGCGCTTTCGGGCAATTAATGGGCTCTGAGCACTATGGGACTTAACATCTATGGTCATCAGTCCCCTAGAACTTAGAACTACTTAAACCTAACCTAACCTAAGGACAGCACACAACACCCAGCCATCACGAGGCAGAGAAAATCCCTGACCCCGCCGGGAATCGAACCCGGGAACCCGGGCGTGGGAAGCGAGAACGCTACCGCACGACCACGAGATGCGGGCCCGGGCAATTAATATTACAGATACAAACGAAGAGGCTGGCTGTGTGAGCACGCACAGCCAACATGAAAATAAAAGATTTGTTAATAACACTGAAAGAGGGATTTTACCTGAAATCGTATCAATTACTACAGGTGACAGTTTACGTTTTGAATTTGGAGGGTTATATTAGTCTCAACAAAATAAAATCTACGGGAAAACTTCTGAATAATTACTTAACGCAGATATATAGACTTTGTGACAGTAGTAAACATACTGTATTTTGAATTAAATTTTAAAAGGAACATGAAATTGGACTGCATTTTGTTGGTAGCCCTAGTTTTTCAGTACATGAATACAACAAATAATGTTTAATTTGGCAGATAAAGATTTTTTTGGGCGCTTCATGAGAAAGTGCCGAGCAAGATTAAATGTAATACCTTCTTTATATGTGACAGGCTCCTCTGTTTATCTTTCCTTTGTCCCCTTCGACCATGCTCTATTTAAGTTAACTCAGACGCTGTAAGAGCGTAAAACGTTGCGTGCACGTTACTGCATAGTGCGGCCATCTGTTGGTAAAATTATGAAGTATTACGAAGCTTTATTGTACGAGCGAGGCGAAGCGAGCGTAGCCGCGGCTGAGCGGCGAACTGGGCAACCTCGACAGGCTTCCGTACTTTATGAATGAACTACTTCATTTGAACGCTTCACGGCAAAGAGTGAAATGAATGAAGTAGTTCACGGGAATCAACGAGTTCGACCCATCTCTATGCGCAACGCTACGCGCTGTTAACAGCCAACTGCCCAACACTACAATAGCAAATTCCAACAATGCCACCCAGCCACAGACTGCACACAGCACAGCCAGTGATTTTCATACAGAGCGCTACGTGGCGTTACCAACATAAAAACGTAAACAGCTCACTTACACGTTCTGTCGATGTGGACCACCATCTGCTGGCACGCTTATGTTGACGGCATTCCCGCAGGTGAATCGGTGCTCGAGGCTGTCAGTCGTGGCACATACGTCGCACTTGTCACTTGCGACGAGTTTTATATCCGCCAGTCTTTGGCTGGTTGGTACCGTTCTGTTGACTATTTTGTACCATGTCTCCTTCGCATGTTTAGGCAACACGTTTTCCCAGACGTTTCCCCATATTTGTTTCCAATTGTATTGCGGCAGTTTGTGTTCAATTTTGTTTTTTGCCGGCTTCCCCCTGAGGGCCCAGCATATTCTCTTGGCTGTTCTGTGGCTGGGGTTCGCCACGGTGTCCAGAACGTAACTTTTGTTGGCGTAGTGCAGCCTGGCGTGTCGCATTCTGCCTCGTGTCGACTGGTGCTTCTTCTGATGCGGGCTTGTATCCTGCAATGATGTTGGCTGTGACGCTGTCAGGGTTATTGTCCTGGATGGCGAGCGTTCGTTTTAGTAAACGGGCTGCACATTTGGTCTTTATATCAACTAGACCTAGCCCCGTTCTTTCGTTAGCAGCGAGCACGTTGCTTGCGCCACTTTGAATATATTTCGACGCCACAACAGGTAGTACACTGCGCCCGTTAGTGCTCGCGCAATTTCGGCCGGGATGCTCAAGATTTGCGCCAGGTACCATGCTATTTTGTACCACTGCCTGTCTGGTTTGAGTCGTTGATACCCTATCGGCAGTAGCACTGTTTGTTGGTTTGGGCGCCTGACGCTTTTTGGAATGTGTTCATGATGGTTTCTACTCTGCCAATATCTTCCTGATCTTCAATAAAGATCCCTAGGTCGTCAGCGTAGGCTATACATGCTATTGCTTTGTCTTCTACGGAGAATCCTCTGATGTCATTTGCGAGTTACCGTAGCAGCGGGTGCAGTGCTGTAGCGAATAGAGCCATTGACAATGGACAGTCTTGCCTCACGGATCTGTCCAGTTTTATCTGTTTTGTTTTCCAAATATTGATTATTACTGTCGATCTCCCAGTACTTAGTATCTTCTGGGTGATTATGATGAATTTTTGCCCAAACCCGAGTCTCTTTAGTGTCTCTACGAGGTATTTGTGATCGATCCTGTCGAAGGCCTTGTTGAAGGCCACCGAAATTATGGCACCTGCGCCTCTGGTGGTGGCTGCCTGTGCTCTTATGTCCCTGTAGGTGCATGTGGCGTCAAATATATATTTTCCCTGGTACAGCACATGTTTGCCACGGACTTATGACTTTCCTCATCGCCGATTTCAGGTTGTTTGCGATGCATTTCGCTATTATTTTATAGTGGGCGTTGAGGAGCGCAATCGGGCGAAACTCTTCAATGCGGCGGGCGGCTCTCCTCTTAGGGGTGGGGGTTACGGTCCCTTCGGCCAGCCCAGGTGGAATTTGCGCCCCATCGAGCATCTCGTTCACCATCTCCGTGAACTGCACTCCCGGTACGTCCCAGTACGAGGGGCAGAACTGGAGCGGGATGCCGTCGGCGGCCGGTGCTCTTGCTCTCGCGCTGGTCTCCATCGTCTCTGTGACGTCGTCCTCGTCGACATTCTCTGTCAGCAGCGGCCTGTCCGCGCCTGTCAGCACGCTCCTCGTCTGGTGCAGAATTCCAGCAGTCGCCCCGTCGTCTGTCGCTTCTCGACGGAACACGTCTCGGAAATAGCCTTCGATGTGTTTTGTTAATTCCGTTTCCTTCGTGAGCGTCTGCCCCTGCTTGTCCTGCAGCTCACTTACGCACTTTCCTGCGGCTCTCTCCCTTTCCCTATTTACAGGGTGTCCAGAAAACGACTCCCTGATTTCAAAATTAAATATCTCGAAAACAAAGATCGATAGAGGAATGCAGTAAACGGTATGTTTATTGTGAAAGCTGTAAAAAGTTTATACAGCAGTTTGAAATAATAGTTACAAAAGCTGCTAACAGATGGCGCTGTAATCGCCATACGTAATGCCTAGTATAAATAGTGATCCGAAGCCCAGAGCGATGTTCCACTGTTGAAACGTGAAAGGAGGTTAGCGTACCGAAGGAAGAGATTAAAACCATCTACTCCATTGAACAACGCGTTTATGTGGTGCTAGAGTACCACAGGTTAGAAGAGAGTCCTACGGCAACAAGGCGAAGTTCTCAAGCACGATTTAATGTTCCAAAAGGATCCGATGCGAAAACCATTCGTGCGCTCTTCGCAAAATTTCAACGAACAGGCAGCGTAACTGATGATCTAGTGGGGCATGTTGGCCGCAAGCAAACCGCAGTTACGCCTGAAAATATCGTCACAGTTTCTGGAATTATTCAGCGAAATCCAATGTCATCCGTCCGTAGAATTGCATCTGAGACTGGTTTGAAGCGTCCCAGCACACAGAAAATACTGAGAAAGAGCCTACAAATGTTTCCATCCAAAATTCGAACGCACCAGGCCATAACCATACGAGCTGTGCAACAAAGGGTTGCCTTTGCTAATCAGATGCTCACAATGATTGATAGTGAAGGATTTGGTGTTGGGCTGCATCTGGTTTACAGATGAATGGATACGTGAATAAGCAGAACTGGCGATTTTGGGATTCCGAAAAGCCATATTGGTGTGAAACGAAACCCCTGTATTCTCCTAAAGTTACTGTGTGGGCTGCAGTATGCAGCAGAGGCATTACTGGCCCTTTTTTCATTCGAGAAACGGTCACTGGTGCACGTTACGTTGCAATTTTGGAACAATTTGTCGGCACACAGCAAGCCTTAGAGGATCGACCAGGTACTGAATGGTTTATGCGAGATGGAGCCCGACCACATCGGACTGAACAAGTGTTTCGCTTTCTCGAGGAATACTTCGGGAATAGAGTCATTGCTTTGGAATATCCCAAATTTACTGCTGCAGGCATGGATTGGCCTCCATATTCGCCGAATTTGACTCCCTGTGACTTTTTTTGTGGGGCACAGTGAAAGACATCGTCTACCCGAAGCATCCCGCCACGCTGGACGAGCTTGAATCGGCGATCTCTGTGGCATGTGAATCCATTTCGGTTGAGACACTACGAAATGTGATGGCGAATTTCATTCTTCGTTTGCGTCACCTCTGTAGTGCCAATGGTGAACATTTTGAAAACATTGTGATGTGATTGTTTGCAAAGATTGTTTTCATACGATTATTTCACTAACGTATGCTGATACGAGCTGTACAGCGTACAGCGCCATCTGTTAGCAGGTTTTGTAACTATTATTTCAAACTGCTGTATAAACTTCTTACAGCTTTCACAATAAACATACTGTTTACTGTATTCCTCTATCGATCTTTGTTTTCGAGATATTTAATTCTGAAATCAGGGAGTCCTCTTCTGGACACCCTGTAGGTGGTGCACGGCGAGCGGCTCTTGATCCACCTCGCCATACGTCTTGCTTCTGGTGAGGACGCCTCTCATTTGTTGTTTCTTTATTTGAAGGAGTTTCGCCTCGGTTCTCCTTAGTCGCGGCAGGTACTGCTGGTCGTCTGCCGGTGCGTCGAGTGCGCCTTTCAGGCACCGCAGGTAGAATTCGGCCGTGGTTCGCCTCCAGAAGCACCAACTGTACAGCGCTGGATGTGTGTGTTGACAGAGGTAGTTACTGTACATGTGGTGGGCCGCGAAGCCCGAGTGCGCGAATTTCGCTTCACCCTGTACACTTATGTACTGTTGTTTGTACAATAGTTGTTGTAGCCTATGTCCTGATACTACAGAGTACAATTTTAGTTTCTGTGCTACTGTGTGCCAAGTGTCAGTGAAACGGTACATACAGTTCACGACGGTACAAACACTCTGATCGTAAATCCGTTCCAACGTACTTGTATGCCAGACCGTGAGCATTCTCTGTTATTGCAAAATAAATGTTGATTGACTTAAAATGAATGGATAGATCGGTTACGATGATTGGTATCTGGCGTACAAGAGAGACCTCTGCAGCTGCTTGATATGTGAGGGAAGCATCTTCAGTGACATTACATCGCAGTCTTAATCCACGGACAAATAGCATTACAAAGTTTAGGATGATTCACACTGCATAACCGTATTCTAATCACAAGCCTATAAGGTAGAAATACAAATTTCTGAACATACAAGTTTATGTGAAATCCGACTTCGAGGAAGAAAACAAAACAGCACTTTGTTCGGTAGACATATATTGCTTAAAATTATATTCCCTGAGAAACAATATATGAGGGATAAAAATTTTGTATAATGGTTTAAACATTCTGCTACCGTAACAGAAGCCATCTGTGAGAAAGGAGTCGAAGCCACACTTTTCCTAATACAGAACAGCACTTTCTTTCTCGGACTCGGTTTTAACAGAAAAATATCTGCATTGTTGTTTAAGAAAATCTGTAGCCTACGTTCTTTCATGTTCTAAAGGTGACAGGGGTAAAATACAGGGAGCGAAAGGCTATTTACAATTTGTACAGAAACCAGATGGCAGTTATAAGAGTCGAGGGACATGAAAGGGAAGCAGTGGTTGGGAAGGGACTGATACCGGGTTGTAGCCTCTCCTGATGTAATTCAATCTGTATATTGAGCAAGCAGTAAAGGAAACAAAAGAAAAATTCGGGTATTAAAATCCATGGAGAAGAAATAAAAACTTTGAGGTTCGCCGATGACATTGTAATTCTGTCAGAGACAGCAAAGGACTTGCAAGAGCAGTTGAACGGAATGGACAGTGTCTTGAAAGGAGGATATAATATGAACATCAACAAAAGCAAAACGAGGATAATGGAATGCAGTCGAATTAAGTCGGGTCATGCTGAGGTAATTAGATTAGGAAATGAGACACTTAAAGTAGTAAAGAAGTTTTGCTATTTGGGGAGCAAAATAACTGATGATGGTCGGAGTAGAGAGGATATAAAATGTAGACTGGCAATGGCAAGGAAAGCGTTTCTGAAGAAGAGAAATTTGTTAACATCGAGTATAGATTTAAGTGTCAGGAAGTCATTTCTGAAAGTATTTGTATGGAGTGTAGCCATGTATGGAAGTGAAACATGGACGATAAATAGTTTGGACAAGAAGAGAATAGAAGCTTTCGAAATGTGGTGCTGCAGAAGAATGCTGAAGATTAGATGGGTAGATCACATAACTTATGAGGAAGTATTAGATTGGGGAGAAGAGAAGTTTGTGGCACAACTTGACCAGAAGAAGGAATCGGTTGGTAGGACATGTTTTGAGGCATCAAGGGATCACCAATTTAGTATTGGAGGGCAGCGTGGAGGGTAAAAATCGTAGAGGGAGACCAAGAGATGATTAGACTAAGGAGATTCAGAAGGATGTAGGTTGCAGTAGGTACTGGGAGATGAAAAAGCTTGCACTGGATAGAGTAGCATGGAGAGCTGCATCAAACCAGTCTCAGGACTGAAGATCACAACAACAACAACAACAACATGTTCTTTCAATCGGTTATAAGAGCCTTGTGTAAAAATTTGAGGTAAACTATTAGAGGTTTTTGGGAACAATATTAAATAACGTTTCTGCTTTATATAGGGTGATTTTTACCGCCATGTGAAAACTCCAGGGATTGATCGATGAGAGGATATGGAACAAAAATAGTCTAACGGACTTATGTACCGAAAGGCATGGTTTCCATGCTAGAGGTCACTTATTTTGTTACAGAGAATGCGGTCCAATACGCACTGTACCATGCAGCCACAGTACGCGTGGTTTCCTCCTAGAGGGTGGTACTGTTGCTCGTATGTCATGCCCTAGCGCCCTCTCAAGCCACAGTAATTGGTAACGTTGTGTCCGACTCACTTATCTTGCTGATTCACCGTGTAGTGGACGTGACGGAGCGTCATTCACAATGCTCCTATATTCGAATCGAGAGCTTGCCGACATGGTGTCTACTTATGGAAAAGCAAATAGCAACGGGCTACTGGAAGTAACGTTGTATCAGATCTGTTCCCGCCAACAACCACAGCTCTCAATGAAACTGGCAGAAGTAAAGCTGTGAGGACGGGGCGTGAGTCGTGCTTGGCTAGCTCTGTTGGTAGAGCACTTTCCCGCGAAAGGCAAAGGTCCCGAGTTCGAGTCTCGGTCCGGCACACAGTTTTAATCTGCCAGGAAGTTTCATATCAGAAAGTTGCCCTTGCCCCCCCTCCCCCCCCCCCCCCAGTACAGGGTGCGTGAGACGACCGTGTGGCACATTCTCGATGACAACTGTTGCTACCCTTATCACTTACAGCGTGTGCAGGGCTTACTAGCGACAGCCTTTCCACATCGGGATCAGCTTTGTCACTGGTTTCTCCTACTGGCAACCACGATTCCGGGATTTGTGTCATCCACCCTATCCACAGATGAGGCCACCGTTACGCGGAGTGGCATCATTAACTTTCGGGACAGTCATCTGTGGCATATTATGCAGAACCCGCAGGGTATGGTGACAGCGAATGACCAGCGTCGGTGCTGCCGGAATGTGTGGGCCGGAATAACTGGCGACCGTATTTTGGGATCGATCTTCCTTCCAAGACACATAACAGGCCGGAACTTCTTGTGGCTGACTTTATCCCCCTTGTCGGAAGAAGTGCCGTTGATGATTCGAAGGATTATACGGCTACTACGTGCAGATGCTCCAGCTAACATCGCCGCCAACGCCCGGACATGTCTCAGTCTTGTCCTCCCTTGTCGGTGGGTCACACCGAGGTGGGGTGGTTCCAGTCGCATGGCCTGCTCGTTCACCGGACCTCAACCCGTGCGGTTTCTGGTTAGGGGGTCATCTCAGTAGCATCACGCAGGCAGAGCCCACTCCAGATGTGGAGACGCTGGAGCAGTGTATCCGTGCTGCCTGTGACACTGTCCGGGTGCAGCCTGGCCAGTGCGGACGTGTCACACAGAGCACGCTGCAGCGCGTGCACGGATGAGATGAGACACATGGGAAACGTTTCCAACACATATTGTAACCGTAGCTACATGCGACAGCGCGTATTATACCGCAGCCTCTGCAACAATGTACGAGTGTAGTTCAGTAACTAACGTCCCACATTTTTTTAAAAAAGCCATTAATATACACAGACAAACGTCCTTATGGGTGCTTCACATTTGATGTTTGTTCGGTGCGCCGGGGAAGTTTCGAACCGTTCTGGCAGATCCCAGAGCCGTAGTAGAGCGTCAAAATGGCTTCTGCATACAACCCACGCTACAAGCAGCGTGCTGTTGTTGAATTCTTGTGTGCAGAAACGGAAACCGTGGTGAACATCCATAAACATTTATTTGCAGTGTTTGGCGATGCTGCAGTTCATAGGAGTACAGCTGGGTGATGAGTTACAGCCTCAGGAAATGCAGAAACACAGCTCCACGATCAGCCTCGCTCGGGACGTCCTGTCGCAGCCACTGCTCCAGACGTGCTGAATCGTGCGGATGGCATTATTCGTGCCGACCGACGCATCACAAATCGACAACTGGCTCTACAGTTGTCGGTCAGCATTTGAAGTGCGTCTGCAATGATGGAGACTCTCAGATAGTCAAAGAGGTGCCCACGAAGGGTTCCACGAATGCTCACAGCGGGCCACAAGATTCAAAGAAAGACCATTTCATCTGAATTGTTGGAGCGTTCAGAAACCGACGGAGACACACTTCTGTCATGGATCGTTACAGGGGACGAAAGCTGGATGCACCACTTTTCGCCGGAAACAAAAAGGCAGTCCATGGAGTGACATCATCCCCATTCACCACAAAAGAGAAAAATCAAGACAACCATCATTGCTGGAAGAGTCATGGTGACAGTCTTCTTAGATTTTGATGATGTTATTCTCGTGGATGTGATTCCAAGACGGTTAACCATCAATTCAGAGGCGTACGTGAAGACTTCGAATAAATTCCAGAACCGTTTCGGATGTGTTCGATCGGACAAGAATCCAGTATAAACCTTGCTCCAACACGACAATGCACACCCACACACAAGTGTGAGAACCCAGGAACACATCGCCCCATTGGGTTGGAAATCATTGCGTCATCCGCCCTACAGTCCAGACCTTGCACCCTCGGACTTGCATCTCTTTGGGCCGCCTAAAGACTCTGTATGGGGAACACACTTTGAAGATGACGAGAGTGTCAGTCATGCAGTGGAAACATGGCTACGCCTACAGGACAAGGGCTTTTAATAGCAGGGAATAGATGCTCTTCCACAACGATGGCGTGCAGCCATAGAACGTGATGGAGACTATGTAGAAAAGTTGGACTTGGACAAGACAAGTTCATGTACAGGGTGACTATAATTAAAGTTAAACTTTCAAACCGCTGTAGAAATAACGCCACTGGTCAGAATAAAATCAAATTGCAACGGAATATTAACGGAGAAGGGGGAAAATCTATCGTAGAAGAAAAATAAATAGTTACAGAATGTAGCAATAGATGGCGCTGTAGGAGTCATTGTTTAACAGAGGTTGACTACAACAAAGCCTAAGGAGTGGGTTTGACGTCAAACAAACTGTACTGCTCAATGTGCATGGGTGTATAGGTGTCATACTGTTAATTACGTAAGCCCATCCACCAAGGCAAGGTCATATCACATGGATTGGGAAAAATCAGTTTTTAATTGTCCTGAGGACAATAACCGCATAAACAGCACCAATCATAATGAAATCGCATTATTAATTTCCTTGTGACTGGTGCAAAACGTGTTCAATATGCTGTCCACCGTTTCAGTTGAAATTGAGAAACAGCATGTTCCACAACTCTTCAAAGTGTTTCCGGGGTCACGTTCAGAATGTGTTGGGCAATGCGTGCCTTCAGTGCAGCTAAGTTTGCAGTCGGAATACTGAACGCAACATCTTTCAGACAGCCGCACAGCCAGAAATCACACGGATCAAGATCAGGTGATAGAGACGGCCAGGCTGTAAGGAAATGGCGGCTGATAATTCTAGAATTTCCGAAATGGCGCTTCAGCAGCTGCTTAATTGGATTTTCAGTGTGCAGAGGTGCGCCATCTTGCATAAAAATGATTTCATCCACAGATCCACGCTGTTGGAGAGCTGGAATTTAAAGTCACTGATAGCGCTTACCAGTGACGGTACAGGTAACGGGACCGGAAGCACCTGTCTCTTACAAAAAATATGGCCCTATGAAAAACGATGCCGTAAACCCGCACCACACAGAAACCTTTTCAGCATGAAGTGGTACTGGTTGGTTTGCGTGTGGATTTTCCGTTGCCGTTATTCGACAATTCTGTGTACTGACATATCCTGTCTGATGAAAGTGGGCTTCGTCTGTCCACAAAATCTTCCACGGTCAATCATTGACCACTTCCGTGCGAGCAAGAAATTCTAAAGCAAAGGTCACTCTTGCTGGCAGGTCAACAGGAAGCAACTCGGGCACATGGGAAATTCTGAATGGATACCAAGGAAGAATGTTTCGTAGGATTTTACGCGCCGTGCTCACGCGTACGCCCAACGTTCGGGCAGTTCTCCGTGCACCACACGTTTGCACTCCACCACTCGTCTCCTCCTGCACTGATGTGGCTTCTGCAGAGCGACGCGTGCACAGCCATCGTTCTTGTAATGCAGCTTTACAAGCAGGCCGCGATCCTGCACTGAGACAGTCACGGCGAACGTCGCAGAGGTGGAAAAGCCGTGTACCCGGCGTGTTTATACCAACTTCACTGGGTCGTGCGCATGGCAGGTGTTTTCATTTACGTATTCTGACACATACAGCGCCATCTACTGATCAATCTTCACACAATTTTTTTTTCTTCTGCCGTACGTTTTCCTCCTTCTCCGATAATATTCCGTTGCAAATTGACGTAATTGTGACCAGAGGTGTTATTTCTACAGCGTTTTGAAAGTTTAATTATAATCACTCTGTTAGTGTCACCAAATTCTGACTCTTAACAGCAAATATGTTGTGAGAAAAGAAATGTAGGGCATTACTTATTGAACGAGCCTCGTACGGTTGAATAAATGTCCTCTAGCATAGAAACCATACACTTCCGGGCATAAGTTAATTAGACCTTTTCTGATCTGTATCCTCTCCTCAGTCAATCCCTAGAGCTTGTACATGGTGCAGAAATCATCCTATATATTAGTGTAGATGAAGCACCAACGTATTGTTTTGTCAGCACTTGGTTTCAGGACAGCATTCGTTATGTCGACACGAGTGCTGGAAGACCCCTTGCAATGTATTGTTTGTGCCCGGCAGGGCCCGTACGCTCTGAAGGCCGTGGACTTTGGCGCCTGCGACGACGGGGAATACCCGGGGATGCTGGTGAACGTGTCGCTGATCTTGGACGAGGCTGCCAACGAGACGGCCTACACGGGGGAGTTCACCACCAGCTACGACTACCTGGCGGACGACTGCGAGGTCAGCGCTCGGCGGCAGCGTCGCTCAGCTCTGGAGCACACGCGTGTTGTCCGATGTAAGGGGCGATTAGGCTAAGCTCTGCACCTCACCTGCTTCCGAAGCCGTTCATGTCGTAATATCGTTTCCACTGGGTGAATTGTGAGGAAGCACTCACTAAGCGGCGCTTAGCGTATTTTCATTGCTAATTACTTACAGAGAAGGCAGTGGTAGCACCGCTTCCCCTCACATCACCGAAGTTAACCGCTGTCGAGCTGGGCTAGCACTTGGATGGGTGACCATCCGGTCTACCGAACGCTGTTGGCAAGCGGAGTCCACTCAGCCCTTTCGAGGCCAATTGAGGGGGTACTTGAATGAGAAGTAGCTGTTCGCGTCTCTTAATCTGGAGAACTGCGTGCTGACCACATGGTCCTGCATATCCGCATGCAGTGAGGCCTGTTGGCCGAGGATGACACGGCGACCGGTCGGTACCGTTGGGGCTTTATGACCAGTTCGGGCAGAGTTTAGTTTAATTACAGAGAAACAGATATCGACGTTTTTTTCCTTTTATTTTTAATGCAACTGTAGCAATTTATCCAGGTAGAATCGCAGTTACACGGCGATGTTGCACTATTTTCGGAGTAGTTACAACACCTGTCTGGTTTGATCTTGAAGTGGTTTGCCGTCTTAACGCGGAACTAGTAAATTCTTAGCCAAATAAGAAATACGTCACGTCTGATAAAGAGGAAACGTTTATAGAAAGACGTCTTCAATACACCATGATGTGCATTAGAACTATTTTATTTGCCAAAATCGGTTTTCTGGGTTAATGCTCTTACATAGCAGTGACACATTTCTCATTTAATATGACAGGATCTGAAATATTTCCCATAACATACACTGAAGCGCCAAAGAAACTGATATAGGCTTCCATATTCAAATGCAGAGATATGTAAAAAGGCAGAATAGGCGCTGCGGTCGGCAACGCCTGTATAAGACAACAAGTGTCTGGCGCAGTTACTAGGTCGGTTACTGGTTGGTGCTACGGTCATTGGTCCCTAGGTCGGTTACTGTTGCTTTGGCAGGATATCAAGATTTAAGTGAGTTTGAAGGTCGCGTTATAGTTGGGGCATGAGCGATGGTACACAGCATCTCCGAGGTAGCGATGAAGTGGGGATTTTCCCGGATGACCATTTCACGAGTGTACCGTGTATATCAGGAATCCGGTAAAACATCAAATCTCCGACATTGCTGCCGCCGGAAAAAGATCCCGCAAGAACAGTACCAACGCCGACTGAAGAGAATCGTTCAACGTGACAGAAGTGCAACCCTTCCGTATCTTGCTGCAGATTTTAATGCTGGCCCATCAACAAGTGTCAGCATGCGAACCATTCAACGGAACATCATCGATATGGGCTTCCGGAGCCGAAGACCCACTCGTGTACCCTTGATCACACGACACAAACCTTTACGCCTCGCCTGGCCCGTCAACACCGACAGTGGATCGTTGATGACTGGAAACATGAGGCCTGTACGGACGAGTACCGTTTGGAATTGCATCGAGCGGATGGACGTGTATGGCTATGGAGACAACCTCGTAAATCCATGGACCCTGTATGTCAGCAGGGGACTGTTGAAGCTGGTGGAGGCTGTGTAATGCTCTGGGGCGTGTGCAGTTAAAGTCATGTGGGACTCCTCATACGACTAGATACGACTCTGACAGCTGAAGCGCACGTAAGCATCCTGTCTGACCATCTGCATCCATTCATGTCAATTGTGTATTCCTACGAACATGGGCAATTCCAGCAGGACAATGCGACACCCCACACGTCCAGAATTGCTGCAGAGTGGTCCCAGGAACAACCTTCTGAGTTTAAACACTTGCGTTGGCCACCAAACTCCCTAAATATCTGGACTGCCTTGCAACGTGCTGTTCAGAAGAGATTTCCACCCCCTAGTAATTTTACGGATTTATGCACAGCCCTTAAGGATTCATGCTGTCAGTTTCGTCCAGCGTCTTCCGCCAGCGTGTGGTTCAAATGGCTCTGAGCACTATGGGACTTAACTTCTGAGGTCATCAGTCCCCTAGAACTTAGAACTACTTAAACCTAACTATCGTAAGGACATCACACACATCTATGTCCGAGGTAGGGTTCGAACCTGCTACCGAAGCGGTCGCGCGGTTCCAGACTGAAGCGCCTAGAACCACTCGGCCACAGCGGCCGGTCGTGTGTAGTGCCAACATTAATATTTGGAGGCGGTGGTGTTACGGTGTGGTCGTGTTGATAATGGAGGGGGCTGGCACCCCTTGTTGTTTTCCGTGGCAGTATCACAGCACAGGCCTGCATTGATGTTTTAAGCAGCTTCTTGCTTCCCACTGATGAAGAGAGATTCGGGAATGACGATTGCGTCTTTCAACACGATCGAGCACCTATTTATAAAGCACGGCCTATGGCGGAGTGGTTACATGACAGTAAATTTCTTGTAATAGACTGGCCTACATTGAGTCCTAACCACAATCCTATAGAACACCTTTGGGATGTTTTGGAACGCCGTCTTCGTGCCAGGCCTCATCGACCGACATCGATACCTTGAAATGGTCCTGTAGCCACCTTTCATTAGTCCGGTAGCCCATTTTCTCTAGCATTTCTCTTTCTGTTCCTTGTTTATAACTCTCATAGTGGTGTGACTGAATGACTGTGTTTATGTGTCGTTGCTAGAGGGTGGCGTAGTCTGCTACAGAAAGTCTGCGATAGTCATACAGATTCAGCAGCAGTTGCACAGAATAGCCAACTCTCGTAGTGGTCAAGTAGGCAAAGAGGTTTGCGCTACTTGTGAGAAATCCACCTGCGATAGGTTGGTAGCGGAAATGGCGTCTTTGGGTTTTCCGAGCCACGCGGAGGGTGGAAGAGGCTGGAGAAGAAAAAGCGAGGCAGTCTGCCGCCAGTACGGGAAGCGTCCACAGCTGTGCTCCAGTCGAAGAAGGGTGAGTTAGACTGACCGCGTGGCGCGTTGTTACTTGGCGAAAGGATAGCTGTTAGCTTTTGGTCTCGCTTTTCAACTCTGAAAGATTGCTTTGCCTTGTCGCAGCAAGGAATGCAAAACTAGGGCGGATTTCTCTTTTAGTAAATGGATCCGCCGGAAGAGCGCCACACAAAGGTGTCGATGAGAAGTGAGCACTCGCTTCTGTATGAATGTCTGTTTGCCTTCAGCTGTGCCTGTATGAGCTTTCATTTTCCTAAATATTAATAGCTTCGCCTTCTCTTAAAATTTCCTTGCTTTATGTATCTTTCGTCCGTGGGGGGCCAACCACGTGGTTGAGTTTGTCGGGCTATCGTCATCACTAACTGTCCGATCTCATGTTTGTTTTAAAGAATGTTAACTGTTCATAATTGTGTGATGTGATATTGTTACAACTTGGCCACGATACCTAGAAATTGCGTCTCCACAAACCACGTGGGCACACGGGTGTACTGCGAAACGTGTACCGCTTCACGAATTATTGCGATCAGTTATCAGGCAACAGCAGTTGTATGAATGATTCACACCAATGATTTTAGGTGTAGATTATAACGGAGAATGCTTTTCTTTAATGTTTTAGGAATTAATGTTATCACGAATTGTGTACATGCCTCACATCCATTATTAGGAATAAATGATTTTATCTACAATTTCCTCTTGTGCTCCGAGGTTACATTTTTGCACCTAAGCACAGGTCCAGTGGTTAGTTTATCCCTTTATTTTAAAACAAATGCCTTAGATTAAGTCATATTTTCAGGTGTGTTGCTGGGAGCTGATCTATTGCACAGTGTTCTTGCATGTGCTATTTTATTTTAAATGGTTGATTCTCGTGAACAGTGCACGGGCAATGCTATTAATTACATCGCATCCCCTATGAGCGATATCACGACGTATGCATTTTTATGAGTTTTTGCTCTGTGATCGAATTAATTTATTTTCCTACTCAGTTAAACCTTTGATTACTTGTATGGTTGGACTCGGTGGCGACCCTAATCATAACGTTATAACCCGTAGAAATAGGTTAATTACAACCTCTCCTCAGTTCTGCGTGAAGAATGGGCTGCCATTCCCCAACAAATATTCCAGCATCTGAACGTATGCCTGCGAGAGTGGAAGCTGTCATCAAAAGGGTGGACCAACACCATACTGAATTCCAGCATTGCCGATGGAGGGCGCCACGAACTTGTAAGTCATTTTCTGCCAGGTGCGAAGTGGAAAGACCAAATCATAAGAAGCAGTTCTTATAAACGAGAATGGATACATGCAATAATTAATTGGAAGGAAGAGAATGAAGGATAGTCAGTGTAAGAATAAAAACTCAAGGAACAAAAACTGGAATTAATTTGTGTATGATCCTAACAAAGCAGCAACTGACGAGATGAAGACGAGTTTATTCGACGGCTTGCAAGAAGTGGTTCACGAATTTACAGAGGGATGCAAATTATTAATAATGACGGACTTAAATGGGTGAAGTGGGAAAAGATTAAACGATTAAGCTGTAGAGAACGGTAACGGAATGAGGCTGATTAGCTTGTGTAAGGTTCAGAAGAGTACTCGTATGAATGCCCCACCCCAGCACAAAGGTATACATAAATACACTTGGGTCAATCGGTCACATAACCTAAAATCCATTACAGAATGTGTAAGAGTGCTGAGGCACCGGGTAATTCGGGTGCAAGATGTAAGGTTAAAAACAGGGATAGACTGTGGCCCTGATCATTTTATTGCTTTTCTGATTAAGACCATGATAAAACAGGAGCAGAAGGAGGAGGACTCTGGAAGTGCAGGGCGGGTCAAAAGTCGCAGTACACCCCTCTATGTGGAAAACCCTGCAGGAATGGGGAGACCCGAACATTGCGCTAACCTTTGCTGTATATACACAACATGGGCGCCATCTTGCAATCTGCTATTTTGAATCGAAGTCGGTATTTTTAAGTGGAAAGACGGTTACGTGATATATCAAATATCATCAGCATTTTCCGACAGGCACATTCCTACAAACAAATTCGAAGTAGCAGTTATGGTTCTAAAGTTATAACACATTTTTCTTGGCATTACGAGGGGGACTGTTCTCCATAAAAAAACAGTCACTGAATGTCTTCTGCACGATGTCCCTTTCGGTCAACGCTCATTTCAAGGCGCTGAATCATATCGTCATGCACTCGCAGAAGGATTTCTGCAGAAATGTTGGCACACATTTCTTCAGTGCGTTCTTCGAGATGATAATCAGTTTATTATTTTCGCTGCATATACGAGCTGCTTTAAATGACCCCACAGGTAAAAGGCAAGCAATGGGAGATCAGACTGTGTGGACGATGTGGCCTATTTTACACCATATTTGAATTCTACGTGACGATGCTTTGCTGAGTGTATTTACATGTTTTGATGATGCCATTACGGTTTTAACACATTAGGACACGGTGTAGAACAGGTACGCTTTACCTTATTTTATCTGTACATTCCCAGTTTGTATCAGAGTATATCGTGATAGGAAGCACTGTATTGTTTTGAAAGATAGACTGCCCACTAGTCATTACTGATTGAAATCGGTCACTGTCGAAAGACTTTATATCGTGGTCAAAGAATGGAATAAAAAAACATTAGACAGTACTTGGATCACTGTTTACATTAGTGACTATGCAGCAGCTTGTGAAACTTCCTTCTGTTACCTATATAAACCCGACCCCAATTACAAGGAATTTGATATACACAGGGTGTTGTCAAAGGATGTCGTATATCTTTTGTCGATCTTAAACATCCTTTTATTTTACTGGTGGGTCTGAAGGCAGTTTCCATCAGGATTGTTGGTATTTTTAAAAATATCAGAAGTCTGATATATCAATATTTAAGAAAGTAACAATACGGCTCTCAATACACCGAGAAAAAGTATTGATTTATATACACGACTAAAAATACTGACGTACCGGCTTCACATAGCATATATGCTGCCGCTCTTAGAGCTCTAATTATAAGTATTGATTTATTACTAGATACAAACTATCAGCCTTCCTATCCCCCTTCAACCAAGAATTGGTCACGCCTGGTGATAACCCTTTGCTAACAATGGTAACTGCAAGTCAGTGGAACAATATGAGGCGTCAGATGGATCCTTCGTTCCGTTTCGTCACGCATCGGATTTGTCCGGAACACTTCATGTCGACTTCCATGCTTTTCTTTTTTCATTTCTGCCAACGCCAGCGACGTAGCACTTGTGTCAAAACCACGTGGTGGAGCTGAAAGCTACAGTTTCTGTTGGTAGCGCCAAGCGCCGGTTCCGTCAACATTTCCCCTCACACGTATCTGCCCACCGTAGAGACCAATCTAGTCATTTATATTTTTCCAATGTGCAAATATGTGTGAAATTTTACGGGACTTAAGTGCTAAGGTCATCAGTCCCTAAGCTTACACACTAGTTAACCTAAATTATCCTGAGGACAAACACCCATGCCCGAGGAAGGACTCGAACCTCCGCCGGGACCAGCCGCTCAGTCCACGACTGCTGCGAAATAGACCGCTCGGCTAATCCCGCACGGCTTTTATATTTTTGTTCATCCTTTTCAGCAACTGTTTTAGAATGCCGATGTGAAGAAACAACACACTAGTTGTGTTAAAAATTGTTTTTTAATGCAACTAGTGTGCTGTTTCTTCACATTGGAAATCTTGTTATTCCATTTCCCCCACACTGCAAACATCCCCCCCCCCCCCGGACATACTTCTTCTCGTGTATCACATATGCTTGCTTCACACCGTCAAAGAGAGAGACTGGATGTCAGGATAGCTCAAAAGCAGTGAGAGTCCTTCACACATCGGCACTTGATATCGCCATTTTGATGTCTATATATCGTGGAATAAATATCGCCTATATTTATCGACATTTTTGGAAGAAATATCGTTATTTTATCAACAGACCCAATTTGCAAACTATACTTGCTCAGCACTTTCCCAATGCGATCTGTAATCATACTGATGAACGGAAGGAAATCTTTCCCTTTGGGTGACCGTTGGTCCTCGTCCATCCTGATTCTCTCCCTATTGCGAAGTGTTCGATCAATCTCCATGTTCCAATAACCATCTTTCTTGAATGTCGACCGTAGATTTCAAGCACATCTTTTAAATAAGTCGGTTCACAAGTTTTGTCCACCCTGACCACCAAGGTTTTAATCATACCTCTTTTTGGTTGGGGTGGTGGTCAGAATCTTTGTGCAGGTAATGGTCAGTGTGCGTGGCTTTTTCGTGCACCCTATAGCGCAACGTCCCGTATCCTCACTTGATAAGAGACACACGCGAGCAAGTCAGTTGGCCATTATTCTCCGTCTCCGTACTAAATTGTAGTTTCGGGTTGATACTCTTGAGATGTCTCAGGAAGGCATACAATTCCTCTGCACCGTGCGTTCACACTACGAAAGTATCGTCGAGTCGACGTAACGGTACCACGGTGCTGGTCTTTTACTGGCAGTGTGCAACGCCCGTTGCTCAAAATTCCCTGTAAACAAATCGGCCACAGCCGGACTAAGAGCCACCCCGCCAAGGGAGTCGGAGAGGAAATGTTAGGAGAAAGTTTTATATATCTAGCACGGCGTATTAGGCCAGAAGTTTTAAGTGACGAAAACCATTGAAACTTAATTTGACAGTCCACGGTCGTGAAAAGACATTAAGGTGTGAGACTTGTCCTTCCTGTAAAGCAATTTTACAGCTTCTTGCGATTCCTCCTTTTTTTTGCCCCATTTCTCTAAGAACAGCACCTCTCCTTTTGGACGACGACCTGTAGGCTAATTAATCAAATTTACAAACTGCCTGTGGTCTTCTGTCTCGGGTTCTTTGGCCGACGTTTGTCTGATGATTTTTCCCGACATCGCTGCAGCACGAGAGTCCAGAATCCGCCTACCTTGATGCTTTCATCTTTCTTGCTGAAGCTATTCTCGTGTTTGTGTATTTCCACAGCTTCTGTGAACAAGCGGGTGTGATAGTTCTTCTCTACAGCCAGAACTTCCGTGTTGGCTAACTGTACTACGTGGTCGGTCTCATACAGCGCGAGATCTGCCACGGCCGATTTCTTTCCGAGCCTGCAATGTCGCTTATGTCGTGTGCTCCTGGTGTTGACTGATCGTCCACTCATTCCGACATAAACTTTTCTGCATGTGCACCGTATGCGGTATATTCCCGACATTGCAAGTGGGTCCTTTCTCCTTTGCCGATTTCAGACACTCTGTGATCTTCTTTGTCGGTACGTAAATAGTCTCTACGCCGTGTTTGCGCAATATACGGCCGATACTGTCCCTCACTCTAGGAATGTGTATTAATCGTGCCTCTTTTCTGGCTAGGGTGGTGGTTAGACAGTTTGTGCAGGTAGCGGTCCGTGAGCGTCAATTTTCGATACACCTCGTCTCCCACGTTTCCACCGTCGCTTGTGCCCAGCACGTCTAGATATGGTAGGTTTTTGTCCTTTTCTGCTTCCCTGGTAAATTTTATGCTGGCGTGGAGGCTGTTAAAGTGTCTTAGGAAGCTGTTTGTAACCATGGTTCCGCGCATCAAAGGTATGATCTACGTGTCTGTACCGCACTTTACAGGGCGCCAATCTAGTGCCTGTGCTTCGAAATGTTCCATGAAGAAGCTGGCCACCACTGAACTAAGATGGGTACCCACGGCGACTCGTTGCTGCTGTTCATAGAGGTTGCCATTCCACGTGAAATAGCTCGCGGTGAGACATGCATGAAAGAGCTTGGCGATGTCTTGCGTGAAAATGGGACTGATGTGCTCCAGAGAGTAAACAAAGAAACAACATGGTATCTGACCAGGATGTCGTTCGGTGCATGTTTTAGTTTCTTCAGCTTCTTAATGAAATGTCCTGAGTCGCCGGCCGGTGTGACCGAGCGGTTCTAGGCGCTACGGTCGCAGGTTCGAATCCTGCCTCGGGCATGGATGTGTGTGATGTTCTTAGGTTAGTTAGGTTTAACTAGTTCTAAGTTCTAGAGGACTGATGACCTCAGATGTTAAGTCCCATAGTGCTCAGAGCCATTTTTTTGTCCTGAGTCCTTTATGTATGTGTCAGTCTTCACCACTTGCGGCTGGAGCAGAGATGCCAAGTTTTTCGCCAGTTTATACGTCGGTCACCCAGGACCGCTAACAATAGGTCTCAGTTGAAAGTTAAATGGTTCAAATGGCTCTGAGCACTATGAGACTTAACTTCTTCTAAGGTCATCAGTCCCCTAGAACTTAGAACTACTTAAACCTAACTAACCTAAGGACATCACACACATCCATTCCCGAGGCAGGATTCGAGCCTGCGAGCGTAGCGGTCGCGCGGTTCCTGACTGTAGCGCCTAGAACCACTCGGCAACTCTGGCCGGCAGTGGAAAGTTATCCATACAGACGAGGCAGTAGAACTTCTATGTTTCGCAGCTTCCTCTGTATGTACGCCGGCAGAGAAGATGCCTTGATTAACCAATCCATGTTCCATGTGGTACGCTGCGTCGGATATGCGCTTAGTTTTCGGTACGTCATGGGACCTAAGAGGTCCCGGATCTTCAGCTCATAATCTTCGGTGTTCATTACGACAGTTGCATTTCCCTTATCGGCAGGCAGTAACAATATACTACTGTCGGCCTTAAGCCTCTTCATAGCTTGTACCTCTTCTTTCTTCAGGTTGCATGCTGATTGTTTGATAATCGTTCGATAAAATTGTGAAAGCACAGCACACTAGCACGTAAATTTTTTTTTTTATTCATCCCCTTTCAGAATAATGAACTCGTGCTGCAATATTCTAATAACACTTAGGGTTCTGAAACGGTTCAGTCTGTGATGACGTTTCCAACACTAGCGTCGACATTAAGCATTATTCACGTACGCAGCCTGAGCACTTACTGCGGCGCCTCTGTAATGTAGCACGGCGTCTTTAACGGCTCCGGCCAACTCCAAATGACAGCCCACTACTGCCCCGCGCTGCACTCTCCAAACAAGCAGCGTTGTGGATACCAGAGAGCATGGCGAGTAGAAGAGAAAGTGTGTTGACTCCTCTAGTTGACCGGTTCTGCCGCGAGAGGGCATAGGAAGAAGAAGAGAAAGTGTGTTGATTCCTCTAGTTGATCGGTTCTGCTGCGAGAGAGCATAGGGAGAAGAAGAGAAAGTGTGTTGACTCCTCTAGTTGACCGGTTCCGCCGCGAGAGAGCATAGGAAGAAGAAGAGAAAGTGTGTTGACTCCTCTAGTTGACCGCTTCTGCCACGAGAGGGCACAGGGAGAAGAAGAGAAAGTGTGTTGACTCGTCTAATTGACCGATTCTGCCCCGAGATGTTAGCTGCTCCGCTTGTAACCCATGGCAATTTCAATGCACGAACACGGTTAACGAACCGGATCTTATATAATTGAATGCAAAATATGTTGGTTTAATTAACGTACCTCAGCGGACATCAGTTGCCAGGTGGTTTTGATTAGTTTCCAGGAAGAGTTCGACATTTTTGATTTTTGGAGGCCTTTATGTAACGATTAATCAGTTTAGATTTGTTGATTCGATGCCATCTAATCTCGTGGCTTATTTTACCCTCGACAATATTTTGCCATTGGCTACTGAGTTACTGAGCAATGCAAAGCTAATCTTAAAGTTGCTTCGTAGAAATGGCGTCAGATGCAACTGAATTCAAGTTAATTTGTGGCAAATTCTCAATTTCATGAATTCAGGACAATTATCCTTGCGATCAGTTCCTTGACAAAGTTATGAGTGATGCACTCGTCATTAAGGAGTATATTTCTTTTATCACAAAAATTATTTCTTACGCATTTTATTACATAAATGGTGTGTGAAAATTACCACGTTCTGATTTCGTCAAATGGATTTGGTATAAAACACGTTATTTTTTATGCCATCAGTTCCAAGACACCACCAGACCTTTTTATTCGGATGACTGTCATCAGAAGACAATACACTAATTCTTGTTCCACGTTGCTCGAGAAGTTGTGTTACGGCTTACATACACTGCGAAAAGTTGATTCGAGCTACGGAGCAGAAAGGCGTGATTTGAAAGTTTACCCTTACAATCGTCTGGATTATATTTCCCTAAATTAACGGAATAGTGCATTTTCAGCCAAGTTCAACTGAATGGCAGTTTTTCTTGGAACTTATTTTCGTGAAAAAGCAGCATACCTATGCGTTTATTTTTATCTTGTAATAATTCCCAGTTGCTTCCAACGAATATGTATTAATTACGTTTGCCTATTTGAGACTGTTTAGTAAATTTCTGAGTTATTTCGTAAGGAAGTGGCAACAATCCGTGCTAAAAGCAATATATGTATCCTTTGGACGACTTAGTTTTCAAAAGTAGGACGTCAATAACAAATACATTATCATACTAAAGTGAGCTATTATTTATCACTTACCATGTGTCAGCTATGCTTCTTACTGAGTTTAGAATGATATAAATTGTACAAGGTCTCATTCACTCCTCTTATGCTTTTAAGAAGTGAGCAGCTTTTGCAGTAGAGTTATTTTGGAATTCTCTGTTCCCATATTCTCACGTAATCACACAATTTCCAGTTTCTTACACGTGAGTGTTCTTTTTACTGAAATTATTGTTGCGTCCGGCATTGAATTGTTCTGTATATTTTCCTCGACTGAAGAAACACTGGCGCACATCACAACTTTCTCTCCTTTACAACATTCTGGCCTTTTTGTGAGTGCTTTACTGGCAATTTTCTTTTCAGTAATATCTTAAAAAGATATTACGGTAAACTAGGAAATAACCGGGGAACAACCCCGGCTTTTAGAGACTATATTTTTTGTCACG
This sequence comes from Schistocerca serialis cubense, assembly GCF_023864345.2. Classification (NCBI taxonomy): domain Eukaryota; kingdom Metazoa; phylum Arthropoda; class Insecta; order Orthoptera; family Acrididae; genus Schistocerca; species Schistocerca serialis. Next base: position 106,802,707 of record NC_064648.1, read on the forward strand.
TAATTTCAACTTGTTTACCGCCGACGATAAACATTTTCGTTCTTGTAAGAAGTTCCCCTGCGAATCATGAGCCGCACACTAATCAGTTTCGACTCATATCTCTGTCATTTGGAGGAACTGTTGTCACTGATTTTAAAAATTCAGCTCCGTTGTTCAAATATCTGAAACATATTTCCTTTATTTTCTCTGTAACTGGGTCTGTACGCTGCAACTAACATGTAGATTTTTTCTTTCTTCTCCTTATTTCAATACGGATAGAGAGAAGTCATAACAGGAGAGTGGATCTCTTCAACGTTTCCGACACAACACCGTTAGCAAGACCACACAGTGAGCACACAGAGTACACGGTCCTATACAGAGACGCACCACGACGGTTCTCATTCCTCAAGCGACAGTGCTGCTCGTAGTCTGCGGGCGCGCCACCTGTCCTGTGCTGCCCGTGTTAACGACCACTTCCCCTTCTACTCGCTATGTAGAGAGGTTTAACCACACGTTGCCACAGCTCACAGATACCATATTCGTTCTAACGAAAAAAGGCGCTGCAATTGTATCCTCACATCCAAGGAATTCTTAAGTTTTCGACGTGGAATGCCTCATGTGCAATGCGAATTTCAAGAAAAAAAAATTCAAATGTAATACCGAACGGCCAGCCGGAGTGGCCGTGCGGTTCTAGGCGCTGCAGTCTGGAACCGAGCGACCGCTACGGTCGCAGGTTCGAATCCAGCCTCGGGCATGAATGTGTGTGATGTCCGTAGGTTAGTTAGGTTTAAGTAGTTCAAAGTTCTAGGCGACTGATGACCTCAGAAGTTAAGTCGCATAGTGCTCAGAGCCTTTTGAACCATAATACCGAAATGTTCAAGTCGTCCTAGCCGGATTACAAATAGCAAGAAATATCAGTCGATTATTAACATGTTGGCGTTCCAAAAACTAATGTCTATATTGTGTACCTAACATAAATGTAACCAGTGGAAATTGATAACGTCAACAAAATCATAGAATAACGAAGGTACTAGCCAAGTACACAACATACAAATACATAGAGAACTTGTCAGTGGAACATTGGCATCAAGCAAAAAGGGAGGAATTTTGTCTGACTTCGAAGCTGTGGAGATAATTTACTTCTAAAGACAGAAGTTAATGAACAAAAGACACTTCCACGTAGACACAGGCAATTACTGTGTAAGCACTCTGTCTGATATGCAGTTAATCAGGATGAAAGCAATGTCGGATCCCTAAAGGCCTTAAAAGTCCTGTTAGGTTGGATGGCGCACGACAGATCAGTCGGTGCAGTGACCCGACATAACAGCAGAGCTGCGAATAATTACCAAGGAAGATATTTTTTCATACAAGTTATGCGACAAACAGAGATTAAACACGTAGAAAACATCTTGTAGTGTTATAAAAATCACAGAAGACCTAGATGAATGTAGAACTAATCAAAGAATATTGTAACACCATTATGATTTACTGTCGTATTATGAAGTTAGGCCTGTGATCTTTGCATAGTGTCTTTGATTAGTAATCCACACGTCACGGGTCCTAGGTTCGAACACAACCACAGTTTAAATTCTAAATAAAAATCATTAGCATTGGTGGGCGAAGACATCCAATATACGAAGCTATCCTCGCCCTGCCAGCGCCTTTATCAACAAGGGGTGGGGTGCTGCCCCAAAGTGGCAGAGGAATCAGTGATGATCAACGGCTTGAGGCTGCAGAGGGGAATGGAAATTACTGCATTAAAAACGCATAAAGTGTATCCACAAGATATGTGACCTGTAACTGAAAAAAGTGCAATGATGATCTCTCCGTTGCCAAATACCGGATTAGTCCCCCATTCCGCCGAGCGGTTCTAGGCGCTACAGTCTGGTACCGCGCGACCGCTACGGTCGCAGGTTCGAATCCTGCCTCGGGGATGGATGTGTGTGATGTCCTTAGGTTCCTTAGTGTTAAATAGTTCTAAGTTCTAGGGGACTGATGACTTCAGAAGTTAAGTCCCATAGTGCTCAGAGCCATTTGAAGTCCCCCATTCAGGACTCCAGGAGGGTATGTCAAGGGATAGATGATTATGAGAAAAATATGGAATAATCAACGAAAGGAAAACGTTCTACGTGTTAGGGCGTCGAATGCCGGAAGTTTGAACATGGTAGAGGGTAGCTAGAAAATCTGAATAGGGAAATGCATCTTGTGCATACAACCTGATGGTATGAACAACATACAAAAGAATGGAAAAGAACATTGACGATCTAGTAGATGACGATCAGTTTTGGTTTGGGAAACGTAGATCACCAGAGAGGCAGTTCTGCTTTTGGGCTTGATAGTGGAAGCAAGACTGAAGTATAATCAAGATAACACTCATAGGATTTGTCAATCTAAAAAACCGATTATGTGAAATGATGCAAGATGTTCGAAGTTTAGAGAAAAGTAACAGGAAGCTACAGGGAAAGACGAGTGACATACAATATGTACATAAACCACGAGGGTACAATAGGATAAGAAAGGAATTAAGATAGGGGTGCAGTCTTTCAGCCCTATTGTTCAAACTATACATCGAAGAAGCAATGAAGGAAATAAAAGGAAGGTTAAAGAGTAAGATTAAAGTTCATGGTGAAATTATACCAATGATAAAATTCGCTGATGGTATTGCTATCTGGATGAAAGTGAGAAAAAACTACAGGATGTGTTGAATAAAATGAACAATCTGACATGATAATCATGCTGTTTGGTTGTGGGGTGCTCAATGGTGCGGTTATCAGCGCCTGTACGAAGTCCCAATCTTTCCACAGTCCAATCTCGCCACTTTGACAGATGATGATGAAATGCTGAGGACAACACAAACATCCATTCCCCAGGCAAAGAAAATCCCACAACCCAGCCAGGAATCGAACCTGGGACTCCTTGATCCAGAGGCAGCAATGCTAGCCAGAAGACCACGAGTTGCAGACTAATGAGTACAGAATATGGACTGAGACTAAACAGGAAAAAGACAAATGTAATGATGAATAGCAGAAATAAGAATAGCGAGAAACTTAAAGTGTATACTAAGTTAAGGAAAATAAGCAAAATAGACCAGTGACAAATGGAGCAAGGAGAATATGAAAAGCAGACTGGCACAGGCGAAGAGGGTATTCCTGGCCAGGAGAAGTATACTGGTGTCAAACACAGGCCTTAATTTCTGGAAAAAATGTCCGAAAACTTAATTTTGGAGCATAAAAGTGTATGACAGTGAACCTTTGACAGTGGGAAAACTGGAACAGAAGATAAACGTTCAAATGTGTGGAAATTCCTATGGGACCAAACTGCTGAGGTCATCAGTCCCTAGCCGTCCGGGGTGGCCGAACGGTTCTACGCGCTACAGTCTGGAACCGCGCGACCGCTCTGGTCGCAGGTTCGAATCCTGCCTCGGGCATGGATGTGTGTGATGTCCTTAGGTTAGTTAGGTTTAAGTAGTTCTAAGTTCTAGGGGACTGATGACCTTAGCAGTTAAGTCCCATTGTGCTCAGAGCCATTTCATCAGTCCCTAGACTTACACACTACTTAAACTACCTTACGCTAGAGACTCCACACACACACACACACGCACACACACACACACACACACACACACACACACAGTCCCGAGAGAGGACTCGAAAAGAAGATAACTGAAACATTTGCGATGTGGTACTAAAGAAGAATCTTAAAAATTAGGTGGACATAAGATAAGGTTTGTGGAGGTTCTCTGCAGAATGGAAGAAGAAAGAGACATCTGGGAAACACTGATTAAAAAAAGGACAGGATGATAAGTAATTTGTTAAGGCTTCAGGGATAAACTCCATGGTACTAGAGCGATCTTTAGAGAGTTAGGTAATTTGTTAAGGCATCAGGGAATAACTCTGTGGTGATATGGAGAGGGTAGAAGCTTTAGAGAAGACAGAGATTGGAATAATCCAGCAAAAAGTTGCGATGAATTTAGAATATGGCTCGACAGTACCTTCAGCAACAATAAATTCCGGCCGCGCGAGATAGCGACGCGGTTTAAGGCGTGTTGTCACGGTCTGTGCGGCTCTCCCGTCGGAGATCTCCCCCGGGCATGGGTGTGTGTGTCGTCCATAGCGTAAGTTAATTTAAGCTAGATTAAGTAGTGTGTAGGCTTAGGAACCGATGACCTCAGCAGTTTGGTCCCGTAAGACCTCACCACAAATTTCCAAAATTGTGAATTCCCTTTTTATATCAATACATGTCCATGACGCTCTATAATTCAATATTTCACTGCGCTGGTATCTTCAGAATATAGTGGGATGGGACACAAGCTTATTAAGGGGTCCAGGAATCGGTGGATGATGTGGTGGATTACTCGTGTCCTCCATCAAAGGGGTGAATGCATCATGGCCGTTGCTGCTCACTCGACGTCTTTGACCAAGATGTCTTAGTGGTTGCGCTGGCTGGCATCAGGTGGCAGGCTTGTAGATCTCCTCCCACACCCGTTACATGGCATGCGCACTGGTGACAAATAGATGGGTGGGATCGAAGTGCACCATCATACCAAATCAAACACAGACATTCTGACAACATTAGTTACGCAGCAACAAAACAATCGCATAAGGCACATGCACAGAGGTTACTGCACTCACATCGCCGAGTGGTTACTACACTACTGGTCATTAAAACTGCTACAGCAAGAAGAAATGCAGATGATAAACGGGTGTTAATTGGACAAATAGATTATACTAGAACTTACATGTGATTACATTTTCACGCAATTTGGGTGCATAGATCATGAGAAATCAGTACCCAGAACAACCACCTCTGGCCGTAATAACGGCCTTGATACGCCTGGGCATTGAATCAAACAGAGCTTGGATGGCTTGTACAGGTACAGCTGCCCATGCAGCTTCAATACGATACCACAGTTCATCAAGAGTAGTGACTGGCGTATTGTGACGAGCCACTTCCTTGGCCACCATTGACCAGATGTTTTCAATTGGTGAGAGATCTGGAGAATGTGCTGGCCAGGGCAGTAGTCGAACATTTTCTGTATCCAGAAAGGCCCGTAGAGGACCTGCAACGTGCGGTCGTGCATTATCCTGCTGAAATGTAGGGTATCGCTGGGATCGAACAAAGGGTAGAGCCACGGGTCGTAACACACCTGAAATGTAACGTCCACTGTTCAAAGTGCCGTCAATGCGAACAAGAGGTGATCGAGACGTGTAACCAATGGCACCCCATACCATCACGCCGGGTGATATTCCAGTATGGCGATGACAAATAGACTCTTCCAATGTGCGTTCACCGCGATGTCGCCAAACACGGGTGCGACCATCATGATGCTGTAAACAGAACCTGGATTCATCCGAAAAAATGACGTTTTGCCATTCGTGCACCCAGGTTCGTCGTCGAGTACACCATCGCAGGCGCTCCTGTCTGTGATGCAGCGTCAAGGGTAACCGCAGCCACGGACTCCGAGCTGATAGTCCGTGCTGTTGCAAACGTCGTCGAACTGTTCGTGCAGATGGTTGTTGTCTTGCAAATGTCCCCATCAGTAGACTCGGGGATCGATACGAGGCTGCACGATCCGTTACAGCCGTGCGGATAAGATGCCTGTCATCTCGACTGCTAGTGATACGAGGCCGTTGGGATCCAGCACGGCGTTCCGTATTACCCTCCTCAATCCACCGATTGCATATTCTGCTAACAGTCATTGGATCTCGACCAACGCGAGCAGCTATGTCGCGATACGATAAATGGTAATCGCGATAGGCTACAATCCGACCTTTATAAAAGTCGGAAACGTAAAGGTACGCATTTATCCTCCTTACACGAGGCATCACAACAACGTTTCACCAGGCAACGCCAGTCAACTGCTGTTTGAGTATCAGAAATCGGTTGGAAACTTTCCTCATGTCAGCACCCGCGCCAACCTTGTGTAAATGCTTTGAAAAGCTAATCATTTGCCTATCACAGCATCTTCTTCCTGTCGGTTAAATTTCGCGTCTGTAGCACGTCATCTTCGTGGTGTAGCAATTTTAATGGCCAGTAGTGTACTTAACAATGCAATCTCTAACCAGTGAAGTGTATGTATTTCCAAGACGATATAAAAGTCCTGTAATATTAAAATCCGAAGTATTTCGTAGAAAACGAAAAATAACATATCAAGGAAAGGAGAAAACGTATTTAAAATTAAAAGAGACATATTAGAAATGTTACATGAGCACCATAATTTACATCCATGTTCAGAAATAAAACAGAATACCTTAAACGACTGGAGATACAACGTTTCATATTCACAGCACATGTACATTAGTACGTTCTGCAGAAGTGAGCTGGTCTGTGTGGCTGAGCGGTTCTAGGCGCTACAGTCTGGAACCGCGCGACCGCTACGGTCGCAGGTTCGAATCCTGCCTCGGGTATAGATGTGTGTTATGTCCTTAGGTTAGTTAGGTCTAAGTAGTTCTAAGTTGTAGGGGACTGATGACCTAAGATGTTAAGTCCCATAGTGCTCAGAGCCATTTCAACCATTTTTTTTGCAGAAGTGGTAAGCATTTGAACAATGTCGGCCCGGGGGTTCGAGGTCAACATCGACATCACGGCGCAACACCACCTACCGGTAACATGCGCCTGTGGCTCTCGTTGTCGCTGCAAACCGAAGATAATGGGCCAGTGTGACTCGAGCAGACGTGCAGGATGGCTGAGAGGCTTATGCGTGCAGTGTACCGTCAAATGAGCGAGTTTGAAAGAGGGTGTATTATTGGCACGAGAGAATGTGATGCGTCCATCGGGGAAATTGCTGCTCTTGTGGGACCAAGCGTGTCGGCAGTGCAACGGGTGTGTGCAGAACTCGACGAGATGGGCCAGGTCACACAATCCAGCCAACTCCCTGAGAAGATAGACGCGTCATCCAAATGGCATTCCAGGACAGATCTGTGTGCTCTTCGGCTGTGCCGCAACAGTGGAACAGTGTAACACGCCGCACACTGCCAGGGGTGACAGTCCGCCGCCGTTTGTTTTGTTACGGCACGGGTTACACTTGCGCGCCGTCCACTTCTCCACCTGCCATTGACGAACGTGTATAAACATGCTAGACAGCAATGGTGTATGGAAAGACGTCACTGGGGACAGTAATAGCATCATATAGTGTTTTCCGCCGAATGCAGGTTCTGTTTGCTTCCATACGATGCCCTCATTTTGGTTCACCATACACAGGGGGAGCGGCGTCACAGTGACTGCATCCGCACGAGGCATACAGCCCCAGTTCGAGGCCTTATGGTGTGGCGTGCTGTTGGTTACAACCACAAACCACATTTGGTGCATGTACAGGGTATAACACCACAACTCTCTGTGTGGTCATACGTTTTCTACGTGTTTTCCCATGTATCATTAGCTGTGCTGCATATTATTCTTGTAAATATGTTGTCAAGTTGCAAATGTTCTTTGTTATTTTAGAAACATAATACGCATGGAATGTTAACATTTTGTAAATAGACACGCTGGCCTAGTCAGGGAAAAGCTACTGTCAAAGAGCGTAATAAGCTGTAAATGCATTATCGCTGGGCGTCTGAGCGCGCCAAAAAGAAGCAGAAGTTGGGAGTTGCGAGGAGACGATTGGTGTCGTCGGCTGTGTGTATTCGCCGGTGTGGCTATGCAAAAGTGCGGAGGCAAAAAATCTGTTTCCCAAGTGCGGAGCAGTGAAAACTGAAATGGTTGTTTTGGCGGATGTTTAATATGGGCAAGCTACGTGTATGGCATTTATTGGGCACAGCACAAATGCAGCAAGAGTAATTCCCATAACATCAAGAGAACTGTGGGCCCTTGTTATTGGCTATGGTGTGGCAAGAAGATCAACCTGTGCCCTATTTTACCGCTGAATGAAGCCGCTCGACAAACCAACGGCATCATAAAGTGAAGTACACCTAGACTTTTTATAACTAGAAGTGTAACAGGCTGACCAGCGTACTTGGAATTTTATTGCTTAAATAACACTGTTTTCGTGCATATTGTCACATAAATAATTTTCATACGTCGTTATCCAAGTATCACAGTACCCATCGTATCCCTTTGTACGAACCGAGATAGTCAGAAAATGAACTGAAAACGAACTGAAAACGAAGTTAACACAATTTATTAGATAATCAAAACTTTTGGACAATTATGTAATAATGAAATCTTTGGCTGTAGTATGACTAATGTCAGAAATAGAATGATGCAAAAGCCATTATTAATTCATTTGCTGAAAATAGAGTAACTTTCATAATCAAAAATTTCTAGTAAAACTTTACTTAATGTGGACACTGAATTTCACTGTCAAAGCGTAGTTTCTAATTTATACCTTGTGGCACAATTTACAACAGTCCTTACCAAGGAGCAAATTCACACAATCTTCCTGCTTGCTACAATTACAACAGTCAGTATTACGGTGGGTAACGTAACAAAAGTTTCTATCCACAGCCAATAGACAATCGTACTGTAATTGATTCTTACCCAAGACTGATCACGTGTATAAAGTTCAGTTTCTATTTAATTATTCGTGTTGTGGTGAGGAATTGACGACCGTTGCTTATTTTCATTAATGACATACTTTGAAAACCTTTTTTCCAAATTTCCCACTAACTACTGTTTATTAAAAATTAGTTTACGTGACAAAAACATGTAAAATTAACCGAACTTTGTGTCTAATCGTCATTGCTAAAGTACTGAGCAGTGGCGATTCGGTTATAACTTCATCTACTTTATATTATTCTGTGGAGTAAATACCTTTTCGCCACAGATTAGGGTCATATAGAGAAGTCTGATTAGACGTAGAGACAGGAGTGTGTCAAGGGCACTGTGACCCGTGTGACCTACGTGAATGACATCCCGCGGCCTGCAGCCATACCCTTTGTGCACAACACCCCAGATGCTGCTTTCCAGCATGACAATGCATGACCGCACGCTGCTGCACGAACACGTGCCTTTTTGGTGGCAGTGCTGTGATCCAATGCCAATCACCACAGATGAACTTTGGAACCAGGTGAATACAGCATGATGCCTACACCACAGGACGCCATTCGCGGGTTAAGCGTGTCGATGTCATCACACATGGAAGAAGGAATCAGGCCCCATCGTAGTCCCTGTGGCTACTAGGCAACAGGATGCATGCTGCCGGCCGAAGTGGCCGTGCGGTTAAAGGCGCTGCAGTCTGGAACCGCAGGACCGCTACGGTCGCAGGTTCGAATCCTGCCTCGGGCATGGATGTTTGTGATGTCCTTAGGTTTAACTAGTTCTAAGTTCTAGGGGACTAATGACCTCAGAAGTTGAGTCCCATAGTGCTCAGAGCCATTTGAACATTTGATGCATGCTGAACTGAGGTGACTGGAGTGTTTATCATCTATGGAGGTCATATTAATTAATGTAGATGTCCTGTGAATGTGAATGTACTTTCTCTAGTCGTTCAAGGTGTTCTGCTTATTCTGGTCATGAGAATGTTTTAACGGCAACTTAAATATTTTGTTTGGAGAACACTTTCTATCCCAAAGCAAACTTTTTCACACAGGGATTCTCAAAATTGATACATTTGTCTGTAATGCAGATCATGCTGGTATCGTTATTGCACACTATTGCTCAATTTCGTATTACTATACTGCAGTCCGCCCCCGGTAACTGAGTGGTCAGCGTGACAGAATGTCAATCCTAAAGGCCTGCGTTCGATCCCCAGCTGGGTCGGAGATTTTCTCAGCTCAGGGACTGGTTCTTGTGTTGTGCTGACCATCATCATTTCATCCCCATCGATGCGCAAGTCGCCGAAGTGCCATCAGATCGGAAGAGTTGTACCCGGCGAACGGTCTACCCGATGGGAGGCCCTATTCACACAACATTTATTTTACTATAGTACAATATTGCTTAACTTTAGTTCATCTATTTTATTTCACTTCAATAAAGTGTCTGTCTTAGCTTCGTTCTGTATACCAGTTGACATATCTGTTGGACCCAATGAATACCGTTTGTGGGTCTTAATATAACACGAGGAAGCAGTCTGTTACCCTTTCTCGTAGGTATTTACCACGGTGAAGCAACCCTATCAGTAATCTTCTAATGTAGTTCGATGTTAATAGATTTTTCTCTTCAGCAGCTAACAAATATTCAAGTCAGCTAACGAAAGGCTTAGAATGATTGAAAAGTATTCCTTTACAGAGTGAAATACGTTTTCCTTCCAACTTAGTTTGGATATCTGAGAATTATCTATTACATATCTCCTTTCTGATGAATGTCTGCGGACAACTGAAACTGCACAATAGTAGACACCTTTCCGTGTCTTGGTTTAAGAAAGTATAATCGAAATGGAAATCTTTTCTCTTCGCTTAGAGATTGATACAACAATTTCTTTAAACCTACCATTTGCTTTCTCCCTGTACGCAATCTGGCGTGCCTTTGAAAGAGCTGAAAATGTTTGCACTTGATCCCATTTAATTTCCTCTAAAATTGTCTGCAAGTGAGCTGCACTGAGAAAGTTTTCGTGAACAGTTCTCTGATGATTTTCTGTGATGTCGTTGCAGATGGAGATCACCGTTTACAAGTGGGGCAGTACTGGTGGATGGCTTAAGTTTTATGACCTGACCTTCACCAAGCCATTCGACTACTTGCTGACTAACTTCCCGGCCGTCTTTGAGTACATCTGGTACCCCATGGGCATCAACAAGAAGCCTGTGCCTCCGGCAAGTATCCAATCACTACTCTGGACGGAGCGTATCTTCAGAAGCGTGGATGACAAACTGCATGCAAAATATCCATTAAAGTGATACTTAGAGGGCTGCTGTTCATACTGGAACATCTAGAACAGCTCCATATAGTTTTATTTAATGTCATGCTTTGTGAAACTCGTTTACGATGACTTTGAGGAACGGCAATAAGAAAAGGAATATGTTCGAAATTAATCAGTTTGACGCCTTTCTGGCGTTAAGCACCGCTCCTGCAAATTATCAGATCCTGAAACTGAAACTGGAGGCAGACGCTAATGTGTAAGGAAAACGATGTCAGTTTGAACTAGAGATATGAACAGAGAAAAACACATTACTCGTACCAGCTGAAGTTTATGGATACTTTCTTGCATGGAATGTAACAAAACTCCTTTCGTGAGAGTTTAGTTTAATTACTTTCATGGTCTGTGCACTGTAATTTCGACCTCTCGCTACGATGTGGAGAGAGTCACTTTTGCAGCTGTAATGCATGTTCTCGCCGAGAAACAAGACAACTTGCTGACCATTTGTGCGGTTGTCTTCTTAACTGTCTCAATACACTTTTTTTGTATTGTCCATCTCGCACCCATCTCTCTAAAACAACACGCACGTGCCCACGCACACACACACACACACACACACACACACACACACACACACACACACACACACACACACAAGGATTATTAACAACTCAAGCAGATACGATTTCAGACAGCGTTTGATGTTAATTTTATTTAGTATAAAATTCTTTACATTACTGGCTATGACGTCAAAGACCTAATTCCTTTCTGTAGTACAGTATGGATTAGTGGTGGGTAGTGTAAGTCATTTCTCCTTCTATAACTGACTTTTTGAAGGGTGCTGTTGTTTCTGAACGTGATTTATTACGGAAAAAAACTTGATAAAGTAATAAATGTGCTCTGAGTCTTGTGTTGGTGTGCCGAAATCAACCGTAGAAAGACCTGCCTCCGAGACGGCCGCTTTTCCTGAGAATACGTATCACGTATGTCTGGGAAACGCCTTTCTACAACACCACTGGTCGTGTTTTTCTTGACAATTGTGCAAAATCTTGTTCAGCAAGTCTGAAGACTTCTTTTCTTCACCCATACGAAGATTTTAAGGACTTTTTTACTAGAATGTCAACAGTTTGTTACCTGAAGACAACACTGTAATGTCATGAAACTAGTTGCGATTAGTAAACCATTTTCACTCATCTCCTGCCGTTTTCATCGTTCGAAATGCATGATTACAGCTGTTGCTGCCCCTCGTACCAAGTGATTTGTAACGTGTTATACTACCTACAGAAAACGGCCCTCATTAAATTGTCCACTTACAATGTATGAACATTTATCCACAAAAGATTTAATTTAACGTTACCTGAAACAATGTCAAGAAGACGCTAATACAGGTCAGACTTACCTTCAGCCCCGGATCTACGATATTTTGGGACCAGAGCAAAGACGTGATATAGGCGACTTCCCGCTCCCCACCCTCCCCCTCGAGAGTTTGAGATAGACCGCCACAAATTGAAACAAATCGAATTTTCAAAAATAGCGCACATCTTTCTGAAGAGTATGATATATAAAAATATATATTCGGTGAAATGTAAAACACCTTATTTGGTCTGAAGTGTGCCACAGTGCAGTGCCAGAACTTCATCGCAATAAAGACGAGAGAGAAGCAAGACACTACACATTTCATCAATCCTTAGGTCCAAGCATTTCTCTCTCTTATCTCGCTACAGCTTTCACGGCGTGCTTTCCTTTCTGAGAAAGAATCTACACATATATAAAAAAAAAAATTGCATCACCTCGGTTCGCAGATTTCCGGAACCTGTAAAGAAAATTGGAATACAGATCAACGTTAACATCATTCCCGTCGTTTTTATTGCTCATGGAAACCACACATTGCATCACCATACAGCGAGACCTTAAGAGGTGGTGGTCCCGATTGCTGTACACACCGATACCTCTAATATCCAGCAGCGCGTCCTCTTGCATTGATGCATGCTGTGGAAGCGTGCTGGGCGCATAAGCCAGAGGTTCGTGGATCGTAAACACGCTCTGCTACCAGCAATGAACCGTAAAATTTAACTTTCAAAATATTTTCTTATAGAATTTACTTTATTTATTAGCGATTCATCAAGAACATTGACACATTTAGTCACACTAGGTGAGCGTGGAAGTAGTCGCCAGGAAGTAACTGATGAAAAATGAAAATACTTTTAACAAATGTGAATTTTATTCCTAAAAGCTTTTTTCAAAACAGATTTAAAATTATAATCAGAAAGCACCTTCGCAATATCAAGTTACAATTTTATTTAGAGGCAGAGAGAGCAATATTAACAGTGTGAGCCTTCGGGCTGAGAAGCTTGCCTGCTCACTCTCAACACGGCCGTAGTCATGACCGCTCACAACAACCTCTGAAAGAGTACACTGGTGCAAATCTGCAACACACCAGATTACTTTAAACAAAATTTTTTTAACAACTCACACAAACACGTAAACTATGCCCTCCGTAAGGGGGATGGAAATGGTATAACCTAAAATGACTATTTAAATAAAACCCATAAAATGCAGAACTACATAAAATGTACAACATGCTCCACATTACACTTACACCACCTCGCAAGATGATAGGCAAGATAAAAACATATTTCAAGAATTCGGCCTTTAAGCAATAAATTCGTTAACACCGAATCCGACAAACATTACACAGGCAGCTATTAACGTACGGCAGACCGACAGTCAGACAGACAGACTCCAACTGCCTAACAAATGCGGACGAGAGACAGACGAGCGAGCTGGGGACGAGAGACTGACCAAGAACACAAGTAGAATTTAACAAGTAACTGAAACAACACACCACCAATCACTTAACTTCTAATAACTGCGATTTCTGGCCAAGACCTGGCACAGCACCCCCAAAACGCTCTCCCGAACCGTCCGCTGCCAGCCGCTTCAACGGACGCAGGAAGGCGCGCCGATCTCCCGTCTCACGGCGTCGCAGCTCGCCACGGCCAGGCCGATGTCGTGGGTTGACTGCTGTTGCTCTCATGTGAACCGCGAAGCCACTACCCCTCGCTATACGCCGCGGACCACTCGACTCACGTGGCGACCTCACATGCGACGACGCTCAAGACGGACCAGTAGTCACCTCGTGTCTCAGTGCGCGACCGACCAACCGATCGATCCAACCGCCAATGCCCATTACCTGAACAAACTCGAGCAGGCTGGCGGCCTGACACATACTAGCACTCCGGACGACAGACAGACACTGACCCCCTCACCAATGCGGACGAGAGACAGGCCCAGACTCACTTGCCTGACCAACTGACCAGACTCGCCCAGACTGACAGACTGCCCTGGCTGACCAACTGCCTCAGACTGACTGACTGACTCCCTTCCGAGCTCATAGCGCCCCTTAAATGCACGTGAACAGGCAACCTTTCCCCTTTCCCACCAGAGGGAGACACCAAAGCTGCGATTGTCACAGCGGCGCCACCGCCAGCAATGGAGGGCGACTGCTTTACACTTCGCGCTGTGGCGCTTTTCCAAACAGCAATTTTTACTATGGCGCACATATCCTCTTGCATTGATGCATTCCTGTCTTCTTCGTGGCACACTATCCACAAGTTTATGAAGGCAATGGTGGTCCAGATTGTCCCACTCCTCAACGGTGATTCGGCGTAAATCCCTCAGAGTGGTTGGTGTGTCTCTTCGTTCATAAACAGCACTTTTCACTCTATCCCAGGCATGTTCGATAGTGTTCATGTCTGGCCACTCTAGTCGCGCGATGTCGTTATCGTGAAGAAAGTCATTCACAAGATGTGCACAACGGGGTCTCGCGTCCGTCGGCCGTCGTAATTTAATATATTATTATTATTGTTATTATTATTTTTTGATAGTTGCCGAGTTACGTGGTGGGCCTTAATAAAAATGATATTTAAGTTGAACAATGTAATAAACTTTTCATATTAATTTCCTCGGCTAGTCAGTTTACTTTAAAGCAAGAAATCTTTAGTTATAAATTAAAATTGCGGCCCACACACGCGCGAGAGTGTTTTTCTTACCTCCGTTAACCAATGTATTGTAGTCAGAGTCCTGACTCTGGGTCTCGGCTATGGTACTGAAAATAAGAATCTTAAAGCTAAGTATTTCTGCAACGTCGGGCGGCTGTGGAGAAAATTTAATATTATGCTAATAGCGGCGAGTTTTCCGCTTCCGCTAATTTTTCATAAGTTAATATCGCCACGTAATGGCGTCGTTGGCTGCATCGGCCGCTGCGATTGTTGAGCTGTAAATTACTTGAATGCAGGTTAATTCAAGGAAGGCGGACATGAAATCGGGATCACCTCTTACAAATTAAAAGTGCACAATAATATTAAATCAGTACATTATATGCTTAACTCATACAAATATGCTTACATTTGCCAGCACTCGCAAGATGTCCGTCTGTACACCATAAAGACAAGAGAAGAAGTAATGAAGACGACAAAAAAATTAACAAAAGAGTGTATCTTGTCACCTCTGTAAATCATTTTGTCATAAATTATTTCTTTGCATTTGAAACTTGGACAGAGAAATTATTATTTTACGGCTATATGAAAAAAAAATCTCTTACAAATGATGAATGTCTTCTTTATAAATATTGTTTTTAAGTCTTTTCGTAATGTGGCACTGGGGACGCTATATTGCCCCCCGAAATGTTTATGTCATAAAAAATGTTCTTGTTTTTTGACATAAATATTTCCTCTTTCATGTCCACAGTGTCCACACGCAGATTTTTCTTTCACAGTTTGCATATGTCACATCGCATATTTAAATCGTTAAATTACTGAGGTGTGTTGCCCACCAAGTGTAATACAGATGAGGTTCAAGGTATACAGCCACGAGTTAGTCCGGAATATTTGAAGTCCCAGGAGTGTCAACTGTTTGCTCCCCATTTGGCGCGGCCGTAGGGAAACCTGGGGAAAACCTCGGCGGAGCGACAGACTAACTACTTGGGTCACTTTCACTTAAATGTTTTTGGGATGTCATTGGAGTACAGGATGTGCAAGTAATGTTTTGTTGCACTACGCAAAGAAATGAGGTCATTATAACAATTGATTGCGGTGTCGTTGATGATCTACGCCGCGGCGTTTAGCTCGCGACGGCGTCGGTTGGTGTGTTCGGTGCTCGGCGGTCGCGGCGGCTGCGGAGAGGTCAACGCACGCTCGACGCCAGCGTGTCTCTCGCCGTCGCGGAACGTCAGAATCAGCTGATCGGCTGCACCGTTGGCGATGCGCTTCTGTCTCGCCCGAGCGTGGCGGAGTGGGATGATATTCGCCCCCCGCTCTTGTTGGCAGGAGTTAGCTCTGCTACGCATCTCCGACGTAGTACATGAAACATACACACAACCAACGTAATATTTGTTTCCCGCTGCAGATGGTTACGCTAGTGGGAAAGGAGCATTTGTTAGTGCGGCAGATGTTGTTAAGTTTTCGCCAGTTTCCAAGTGTCAAGTTAGCACTGTCTTGCAGAATACATGACATGGACCTTCTCCCGTGAATGCAGTTTTGATGCAACACTGTTTCCATTACACGTCAGTTTTTGTCTTGACAAAATTATTTGTTTTCGCCGCACTCGCAGGCACTGGTGAGTGTCCCAATACGAGCTTAGCACAAACATTCGCCGTTTCTGCGGTCGCTGTTTTGCAACAGTTCACGCATCGCATTCCAATCTTGCATTGTTGTACTCACTGAAATTACAATCTGTCCCAAAAATATTGACTGTGGGTTCACTTCACGTTAACAGTTCACATTTATAAGCAAATTCACAGTTTTTCGTGCGTAATATTGGCGTTTGGCGTCTTTACCGCTGTTGAACGTTCAATACTAGCACTTCACTGTCCGTATCACAGTTTCACCTTCACAGTTTTTCACACTGTTTAAAGTAACTGTTCCGATTAGTTCACAAACACTAATGTATTTCATTCAGTCTGAACTGGATTTTGGCTCGTGCTGGATTTTACCAGTCTCTCGCACTAATTGTCTCTTTTCATTTTCCACTTAGAGTCGTACTTGCCTTCAGATTTTTTGACTATACAATTGTATTTCCGTCTCATCCGAGGTAAGTCCCCATGTCATGTCTGCCCACTCATTGCGTACTTGCCCTCCAGAGCCAGGCTCGACTTTACAAAACTTTGCCTCTCGCATTATTGTAGACATTTTATAATCTAGGCCTAGCGTGCAAGTTCCTAGATTAGTGTTTGATTTGTGACTTTTGTTTACACGATAAATTAGTGCAAATCTCTGCCTTAGCAGATGGCAATATATTTTAACAGTGCTTAGCGGTAGTCGCATTTACTGATTTGCTTTGTACCTTGTCCACAACACATGAGGTACCTTGGGTGATGTACATCCTGCACTGATATTGTTTAGTAAATTATGATTGAGCATATTTCAAGATCGATATAGACATAAATACATGGAACAACATATACACTATAATATTGAGTTTCATAAGTTGCGTTACTACTACAGTTCAAAAATATTCATGACGAACTAATGAAAAAGTCTTTCATCATTACATGCTGTTCAATTTTTTTTTAACATTTTTCAACATGAAATTTTTAAAATATTCTTAAACCTACGTTCATTTTTTTTCTTCAAAATGCAATTGCTTAAAAATACTATTAATCCTTAACATCTACAAAACTGAATCGCACTAATCTTGTGTACCTCATTGTCTTTAAATGTTACACTAAAATCTGAACATTTACTCACACAAAAAATACACTATAAACTTAATCTATTATTCACATATGTAACAGTTGCTCTACTAAGCTAACTTCTTTAAGTCTTTGTAAGTATTTTTTTCTTATTTCCTTGGTAACTGCCTCCTTATTTGACCACGGGATGATGTAGTTTGCGTGACATAAAGTATCGTGAGGTACCACTTCGATGTTATAAGTGTAGCCCTCGTTAACACCGGGTTTTTCCGAAAACACATTCTCGTAATCTGTAAGTAGCTGAGTCAATTCGTTTTGTTGTGCTTCAGTCAAATGTTCTGACTCCCTGACTTTCATGGCTATCAGTTTCCTTTTTTCCTCTTTATCTTCAGTAATAAATTCTTTATAATAAGCTTGTCTTGTACTTAAGTCAGAATATAAATTCATTATCTGTATTCCTTCGAATCTCAACTGAAAGTTCCGGCAATATTTACCGTGCACTTCCCGTGTCCTCAACAATGGCAAAATTACACGTCTATCCTCATTCATAAGGCTTACTTCCCCGCACAAGAGGTCGATTTTTGCGTCCCTCTGGCGTAAAAATTCCATCCCCAGGATGCAAGCAACACCTAATCCCTTAACTACTAGGAACGAGCTTTTCATTGCTTCATTTCCTACCGTAAACTCGACTTGCACCTGGTGCTTTATGCTATGAGATTGTGCACCTATTGCACCTGTAACACGACAATTCTTCACCGGCAATACTGGTATCCTATTATTTTGGCTCAAGTACTCGTAAAAATTTGCGCTCATGAGATTGGTTGACGCACCGGTATCGACTATTATGTGTATTGGTGCTCCATACATATCTGCTTGCAATATACCCTGCACAACAGTTTTGTCGGTTCGGTTACATTTCTGCGGTATGTCTGCAAGTTCCTTTTCTATTTTTGTTCCTTCATTGTATCTCAGCATACAAAGTTTATGGCTGTCATCCGTGAATGTGCCCTCACTACACCATCCTGCAGCCAACAACGGAGAGCGTATTGTGGCTGTCTTTAGTTTAACGGATGAGCATTAGTGGGTTGACAGTTGTCTGTCGCTTCCACTAACCTCACGTTGTGGTTCTGGTTGTTGTTGTTGCTACTGTTAGGTTGGCCGCCCTGCCTCCCCGATGGTGTATTTTGATATTGTGTATGGCTCTGGTTTTGCGGTGGTCGGTTGTAACTCCCTGACATGTTCTGTGACGGACCTGGGTTGGCGTTCCATTGTGGCGCTGTGTTTTGTTGCCACTGTGGTGTCGGTTCGTTACGACCACGCCACTGGTTTCGGTTGTTCCGCCATTGCGGATTGCCGTTACCATTATATCCATTACTCATGCGTCCATCATGATGTCTCTTTCGGTTTTCACGATTATAACCGTTGCCGTTATAACCATTGCCATTGTTTGTGCCTTGATTTGTTGCCGGTGCTCTTGCCTATTCCCGTTACCATTTGGTACTAAGTTACTACCGTTACTGTGGCTGCTATTGTAATCGGCTTTGTGTTGATTATAGCCTGCATGGTTCCACTTGTTTTCGGTTTTCATATCTTCGATCATTAGGTCAACAGAATCCACTATTTCCATGAATTGTTCTATATCGTATTCCGGCACATTGATGAAATATCTTTTAATTTCACTGGGCAACTTCATTTTTATTAATCTGATTATGTCACGATCGGACATTGGCTCGTCCCAGTACCTGGTTTTGTTTATATACTTTTCGAAATATTTGCGTAACGTTCCCATCTTAGGATTGTACATTTCTGGACTGTACAACTCCTTTCGTAGTCTTTCTTGGACGCTATCGGACCAGAATTTTTGCAAGAATGCACCTTCAAACTGTTGCATCGTTAGACATTTTTCGGACACGTCGGTGGCCCACAGTGCCGCGTCACCTTGAATAAAGGAGACCACGAACTGTATTCCTTGTCTTTCCGTCCATGTCCTGGGAAACACATTCCTGAAGCTCTTAATAAATACAACAGGGTCGACATTTCGTTTTTCGCTATTGAAGGGTTGGAATGTCCTGTGTTTTATTACATTGTCCTCTGTTTTGCACGTCTGATTGCTACATTCTGGGACATTCATCACTTCGTGATGTACGCTGCACGGTATCGCATGTTGTTCGTGCTCATAATTCGCATTAGGTTGCGGTTGCGCACTCGCACCCTGGCTACCGTCAGCGTTATTACAGTAATCAGTACGCGGAGTCTGATTCATGATCTGTCCGCCACTGTTTACATTGCTTTCCAACGCAGACAGTCTCCGCGCGACCTCCTGTTGCCAATTTGGCAACTCCGCTATCACACGGGATTTGATTTGTGTTAATTCGGCATGTAGTGCGGCAGCGCTGGCGTCAATATTTACACTCGCGGCCGCAGTCGCTTGTTCTACAGCTGTTTTTACGTCGCTTTCAATCTTTGCAGATATCTCGCGATCCTTTACTTCTAGCCATTCATTTAATTCTTTTTCTACTTTTTGAGCTTGCACTTCCAAATATGCGTCAATACTTTTCCGTGCATCTATCTCCACATTATCTACGCGGTTGGTTAAAGTCTGGACATTATCTTCAAGCCTAGCCTGCGATATCTGTAATTTTTGCATTTCGCCGGCTAAGCTTTGCGCAAGATCGGGTATTTCTTTGCACGCATCCCGCATCTCGGCTAGTTCGCTTTGGATACTGTCGAGTTTTGCTTCACTGCGCTGCTCTTGCTCAATGAGCTTTTGCGTTAATTTTTTCTCCTGCTCATGCAACATCTGAGCCAGTTTTTCGTCTCTTTGTTTTTCCCCCTGTTCTGACATTCTTTCCTTTTCCCTTTCTTTCAGTTCTCTTTGTTGCTCTTGCTCATGGAGCATCTGAGCCAGTTTCTGATCTCTTTCCCTATCTCTTTCTTCTAACCTGCGCAGAAATTCTGCAAATGGGTCTGCAATCGGTGAGCATACTGGTGCCCCGCTTAATCTAGCACTCGATTGGCCCCCCTGCCCAGGCAGTGGAGTTGTTACTCTATTCCCATTCTGCTGTGGAGCGTCATTCACCGTCCACAGATCCTCGCCCCCCGCTCCGGAAATTATGTTATCCGAGGCGGTGGCTTGGGATTCGTTTACGTATTGCAAATGATCCTCACTTTCCATATTAACAGAATTTTGTTCTTTTGGTACGGATGCTTTAGGTTGTCCTATCTTACCCATACTAAATTCACTTTAAGCCACTGACAAATCTTTAACACTGATACACACACGATCAATTATCCCCTCCAAAAATAAACACATAAATACACAAAACGAATAATTATCCCCTCCAAAAATAAACACATAATAATACACAAAACACGGAAGGTATCTCATGTGCACATGGGTTCCATATTCCGCACAGAGCTACACAGGATGCTTGCACAATAGGCCTTACCTTACTTATTTTTCTTTCTCGCAATCCTCTTTCTTTTCTACAGTTTTTCCTCTCCAGATCTCCTCAGGGTGTGGTTTTGTTGTTGTACATGTAAAAGAATTCATACAAGCATTAATATTTTACAACAATTAGACACATACATAATTACATTCATTACAATAGAATCATATTAATCGGGCCCCAAAGTTGCGGCGCCAATCTCGCGTCCGTCGGTCGTCGTAATTTAATGTATATATTATTATTGTTATTATTATTTTTTGATTGTTGCCGACTTACGTGGTGGGCCTTCATAAAAATGATATTTAAGTTGAACAATGTAATAAACTTTTCATTTAAATTTCCTCGGCTAGTCAGTTGACGTTAAAGCAAAAGATCTTTAGTTATTAATTACAATTGCGGCCCACACACGCGCGAGAGTATTTTCTTACCTCCGTTAACCATTGTATTGTAGTCAGAGTCCTGGCTCTGGCTCTCAGCTATGGTACTGAAAATAAGAATCTTAAAGCTAAGTATTTCTGCAACTTCGTGCGGCTGTGGAGAAAAATTAATATTATGTTAATAGCTGGCGAGTTTTCCGCTTCCGCTAATTTTTCGTAAGTTAATATCGCCACGTAATGGCGTCGTTGGCTGCATCGGCCGCTGCGATTGTTGAGCTGTAAATTACTTGAATGCAGGTTTATTCAAGGAAGGCGGACATGAAATCGGGATCACCACTTACAAATTAAAAGTGCACAATAATATTAAATCGTTATATTATATGTTTAACTCATACAAATATGCTTACATTTGTCAGCACACGCAAGATGTCCCTCTAGACACATTCAAGACAAAAGAAGAAGTGAAGTCGACTAAAAAATTAACAAAAGAGCGTATCTTGTCGTCTCTTTAGATCATTCTGTCATAAATTATTTCTTTGCAATCTAAACCTACACAGAGAAATTATTATTTTACGGCTACATGATAAAAAATTTGGCACTGGGGACGCTATAATAGCCAGAAAGCAGTGCCCATCTATTCTGCTACAGACTAAATACCTTGGCGAACAAGGTTCTCTCTTTTCCATACTCCTTTGTTCCTCCCATGGTGTAACTATGGAGGGGAACAATTCAGGATCATATCTGTCAACATTGTAGTTCACCCGGCCCTTCTTAGAGATTGCTGGCGCCAGTCACCAACATGAGATTACTTGGTGCACTTTATTGCAGGTCGTGCGCCCTGATGCCACGCACTCTGATCAGAGGCTCTCTCCACAGGTGCCACCCAGCCACAGCAAAGGCCAAAGAATCAGATTCAGTATAACTATCACCCTTATTTAGCCTTCCTGTGCATAATTCTGAATAAATTTATGTGTGTGTTATCTCTACATTTACACATCACTGTGCTCTCGAAAATTATGGACTACTGCTTTGTAGGCGTGGAGGTGCCGTCTGATAGCGAGGTAGATGTGTTCCATCAGGTTCACACGATGCAAATTATGTGGACTAGACAAGACGAGTTCAGTATCATTCTGCTCCAGTCACTGTACCACAATCCTGTCTTCGTGACAGGGTCATCGTCGTTGAGGAAGACATAAAGCATGAAAATGTATAGGTTATCTGCATTAGTGTATAGGTAATCCTCAGCTGTCATGGTGGCATCGGTGACAGACGTCATGTAAGCCCAGATGATTGCACCCACCACATAGTCCGGCTTTTGCTGTGCAGCATATACGGACCTGTGCATCTTTTGGGTAACTGTCCACCTGGACGATGGCATGTCTGGACATGGCCATCAGCATAATGTAACCAAAAGAGCATGATTTATTCTACTAGAACATACGTTTCCAGTGATCCACTGTCCAGTCTCAATGAGCCTGCTCCCACTACAGTGGTAGTGACGGTTCTGGCGTAACCACGAGCGCCAGAACGAAGACGAAGAACGCAATACCAGAGAAGGCAGTGAAACGACATGGACCAATGGTGCACTGATTAGGGCCGCGCCATACCTGCAAGAAGTGAATATAAGCACCGCTCCTGACAGCCTCGCCTGGACATTTGTCGACAGAATTAGCATGGATTAGCAGAGAGTGCTACGAGAACTGATAGGTGTGATCCACAAACTTTGTGACAGACTTGCCTGAACACTGCATGTTGCACAAGACTCTAATTTATATTGCATGTCGCTCATCGTTTGCGACACCTTTGTACATTAAAATTATGCATTGTAAATCTGCTTTAAGGAAGTGAAACTATTAAAGTTATTAACTTAAATTGTTGTATAGAATTCCGAGAAGGCAGCATCCCTTAGGCAACCTATACGAGGCGAGTGGGCAAGACCCAACAGTTGGCGACAAGGATGGGATGGTCCGTCGACTTGGCGCTTGCATGTATCTTCTTTAAGTTCCAGATGCTTTGCAGTGCCGCCATCAAAATCAACTTCGCCACTGTCCTGTACACAATGATTTTTGAGTGTCTCTTCCCCCTGATTCACGGGTCCAGAGAGCAAAGCGGCCACAGCACATCAAGACACCGCAGGACGACCCCATTGAGGTGGAACCTTCGCCTCCTCCGCCTCCTCTCGTCCTACCGATAGAGCTGGATCCGCCCACAACACAGCAGTCGCTGCCTTCTACATCTTCTACACAAGGAGGTGGACGCATACCCTTCTGGTGGTATCCAGGAGGGCCATTTTTGCCAGAGCACAGGCCGGATGGTGGGGTACGGCTGGAAGCTTGATGTCCCCTGCAGCCACAGCTTTCGGCCCATCGTTGCGCCTACACTCATTCATCCCCCGCCATGGTCGCACTCAATACAAGACCCCTTTAACGAAGACGAAGAACGCAAGACCAGAGAAGGCAGTGAAAAGACATGGGCCAATGGTGCACTGATTAGGACCGCACCATGAATGGATTGACACCTGCAAGAAATGAATATAGGCGCCGCTCCTGCCAGCCTCGGCCCGACATTTGTGGACATCATTAGCATGGCCTAGCAGAGAGTGCTACGAGAACTGATAGTTGTGATCCACAACCTGAGAGACAGACTTGCCTGAACATTGCATATTGCACTAGACTAGTTTATATTGCACGTCGCCCATCGCTTGTGACACCTTTTTACATTAAAGTTAAGTATTGTCAATCTGCTTTATAGAAATAAAACTACTAACGTTTTAAGCTTAAGTTATTGTGTAGAATTCTGAGAATGCAGCATCCATTAGGCACCCTATACAAGACGAGTGGGCAAGATCCAACAATGATGATTTAATCTGTCCACATGCAAACTTGTATCAGATCATGCAGTATGCATATTCACATTCAACAACGTGTGCCAGGTTCTTGCTGTTAACCACTTGTGCCGGCACCAGAATTCTACTGTGCCGCCGGACCACCACCTGCCCTGCTGTACAAAACTCTGACCTCAGTGTTCTGAGATGGGATGTGGGCGCTCAACACATCACTGTCTGCTCGTGGTTTTACTGGTCTCCAGCCACTTTCTCTAGATGCCGACGACACTGGCACGTTCGAAGCCTCTCCGTTTCTGAGGTTATCATTCGTAGGCACTTAGTCTTTCATAACTTGTGAACTTTTATGTAAGGTGTTTTACGCGTTCGCACAGCCGTCAGCGAGGAAGGTCTTAACTTTCTTCTACCTGTACATCGATGTGCTTATTGGAACCATGCATAACAAAACTCTTTCTCGACACACGTTCTGCTCTCTTCTTGTTATCCTTACTAACACAATTCTCGACCAGTCTTTTAAATACTGTCGTAGTTTGTTTTGAGTTCTGTTCCAACATTCATTTCCTTCTCCAGTGGTTCCCTCATCGCTTTCTTAGAAATTTTATTAGGATTGCGTCCCTCAGGTTTTTGTAACTCTATAAACTGATATAATTCCTTTCCCGTCACATACTTTACTGAGATTCCACTAATTTTGAATATACTGCATACAATATATTTTAAACTTTTTCCTCGACAGTATGTACACTGAGCTTAACGATATCGTATGTTTCGCGGTGTGCATGTTTGCTTGTCACCTCAAGCAGAGAGGTACCTGGCATTTCTACAGATTCTCGCTGTGGTCTGTCTCTTTAGTAATTTTTTTGTATAGTTTCTTCTCGTTGGCTGTTAGCATGCACTTCTTCTTGTGTTACATCACCTGCATTACTTTTATGCACGACATTTGGCAAATGCTTGTCAGTTTCCAGTTCGTGATGTAACTTCAGAATAAGTGTTCTGTCTTCCATGATTTTTGTATTACTGTCACACAATACCTTGACGGGAGGCCCTAGCCACACGACATTTCCATTTTACTACCTTATTTTATTACGCCTTAATTATATTAAGAAAGCATGTTGAATACTGTCATTGTTGCTAATTGAGAGCATGTATACGCATAGTTCACGTGCAAAATACATAGTCTTTGACTTTAACAGTAAGTGCATTAGCAATGAAATCACTATATGGTCCTGTGCATTCACTACAAACACATAATACACCTCTCTTGGAAGTCTTACTATGCCTCGCAGCAGGTGCATAAATACATTGCCTGTGTCCAGTGGCCTATGGAAAGACAGTGAGGCTAGGACAGAGGAGCATGCTGCTCAGAATGCTGCGTGCTTTTGGCACCACGTCAGTAGAAGCCTTGTGTGTGGTTCTGGGGTCTTGCCGCATTGACATCATTATCCACCACAGAGCGGAGGTGTGCTGGGTCATGAGGGGTACACATGACTAGATTCCAGTAATAACAGGGGAAAACTTTGTAGACATAAGTCAATTAAATAACAGCCACCTTGAGACCTGAAAAATGGACTGGACCGACAAAGGCCATCGTGTTTTCTCCTTCTTCCACAATTTACAGGTACAGCTTCATCACAAGCATACGGATACAAGCCGTGCCGTTGTTCACATTGCGACTGGGCTTGAACAGAGTGGGCCTTAGCTAGAGTACTACACGCACATGTGGGGCACATGGGTCTCCTGAACATGTGACATTACATTCAACACCCTCACACATATAAGGTCTGTAACAGAGTATAAGGACATCGAAGAAATGCTACGAGACCCAGACAAAATAGTGTGCTCTAAGCAACGCAACTGTTAAGGTTTCAAGAACACTGCACGAGATCTACAGACGAGGAAACTCATATGGCAGATCTCAGACAGGCACATAACAACCACAACAACACGATCCATGGGACGACACAAACTCAGGCACACCACAGACATTGACGTAGATGTGGGCACAGAAAATGACACAAGCACAGCAACAACATCAGACAAAGACTCATATTATAAGAGGTTCAATACCTAAAACAGACAAAAAAAGATAACTATAAGAAAGGAGGCATCGCATGTGATTTTTTCATTTACTTGATATGCATTTTCAATACAACAGTTAAAAATGGGAAGGAAAACGACTAACTGAAGAACTGAGACACTCATTACATCTATGGAATATGCTATATGGTGAGGCAAATCTCTAGGTTCTGTGGTTCCACTCCAGCCTATGACATTGCTTAAAGATAAAAACATCATGCTCAGAGATATACAAGATAACAGCACACATACGACATGTATATGGGTAACTACATCTAGCCATGGCAACACAAATAGTGCAATAGTATGCCCTAGATAAGATCTAATTAGTGTCACTACTCCATAGACAGTATAAATAAATACACTCGCAAGCGTAGGCTTCCGCGGCCGTTGTCTTCTTCAATAAAATTCTTCAGGGTATCAGACCGCATCGTCATAATTTAAAATGCGCCAACGTTTCGGCCAGCGTTGCAGCTAGCCTTCATCAGGGCCTTACGTTAACTGCTAAATGAACACACTTGATTCCTTAAATAGCTGCACGAGAAAACCGTGTCGTTACTTGATTGGCTGTAAAAGGAGAAGGAGGAGGGGTGAAAGGTATGCTTTATTGGTGTTTCCTTTATTATCTGTCATTGGCTGAAATAGCTGATTTCTATTGGTCTTTATATTAATCCACCCCATTGGAGGAGACGGACGAATAGCGAACAGGTGATGGCTGTGACGTCACATTGTTTCCATGCTGTCCAGAAGCCAGCTGCGGCGTGCCATTGCTTTGTGTGCTCTCCGCCATCACCTGTTCGCTATTCGTCCGTCTCCTCCAATGGGGTGGATTAATATAAAGACCAATAGAAATCAGCTATTTCAGCCAATGACAGATAATAAAGGAAACACCAATAAAGCATACCTTTCACCCCTCCTCCTCCTCCTTTTACAGCCAATCAAGTAACGACACGGTTTTCTCGTGCAGCTATTTAAGGAATCAAGTGTGTTCATTTAGCAGTTAACGTAAGGCCCTGATGAAGGCTAGCTGCAACGCTGGCCGAAACGTTGGCGCATTTTAAATTATGACGATGCGGTCTGATACCCTGAAGAATTTTATTGAAGAAATACACTCGCAGTCACTCGTGATGTGTTTCATTTCGTAAGGTTTCTGCCAAGGCCCTCCCACATGGAATGGCAACCACACAAATCATAATTTATATGTTATATTTTGTTTTAACAGTAAAATAATATTTGGAGATCATTCCTTTCCTATGTTTCTATTTTCTGTTCTAAATTACTATGATTTATTAACAATCTATTTCCTACAACTAATTTAATTTACGTTGTAATTAATTGTTATTACCCTCCTTTTATAGCTCAAAACTAATTTTACTAGTGATGTAGAACAATGCAGTATTATATGTAAAATTGCATAATGCACAAGATGCTTTTTAAAATGTCAGGTAGCAGGTCTTTAAATATGCAACAAATGTAATGCAATGCTCCTTCACAGTTTTTCGTGAAGTCAACTACCATTATCTGCTACCATCGACAATCGATTTGCATTAATATAACTCGATATCAGGATCCATTTACGCAGAAATTTCCCCATGCTGAGTCAAGATCTGCTTACAGAAGACCTAGTATGCCACTACACACGACTCCACCCGACCTCACGCGCAGTAGGATTGCAGATTAGCACGAGTAGCCATCTTGACCATTATGTAGTGACCACCGAAAATTTGTCCCATACTGGCTGTCGAATACGGACTTCTTGCTCGTCACAAGCAGTCGCCTTTACTACTAGGCTACCTCACCACACGACTGCACGTGTGACATCCAGTTTCATTGAGGCTGATGTTCCAACAAATGAATTACAAGAACTACTGCCAGACGACCTCATATTCAGCTCTCATGGCAGACTGAACCTCCGTCTCTTACAGACGCCATTCATCCAATGGTGCTGTTCCGGCTCATTCTGTGAAACGCAATTATAGTGTCTGCAAAACAAACATGGAAATAAAACTGACAGCTGAAAGTTTGAGCCAAGTGAGGTCGTTTGATAGGATGACCTACTAGTAGTATTTTACACCCAGTATGGCGCAAATTTTCAGTTGTTGCTAAATACTGAAACGACAAAAACTAATTTGAAGAAAAAATGCAGGAAATCACATAAAAATTAAACTTCACTCTACAACATTCCATAACCTTATTCTGCTGATGGATATTATTTTTACGTCTTTTCCTTCATAATGACCATCATCATTTCCTTTTGACGACCATAACGAACTTTTACATAATTATTTATTCGCATTAAAGTAATATTTTTAGTTACAATGCATAAATGTAGCTGTAACACCAATTTTATACAAATTTACTTTAGGAGATGGGAAACCACCACTCACACGATAACTTTCACCTGACACACCTATTCATTCACTAAATTTGGAGAGAAAATGTTGTTTATCGTACCTTTGTCAAATAACTGCATGAGTGGACCAATTGTGGTCTGAACAGGTTGTAATTCACACTCTGTTCCCACAAAAATATCTCGAGAAACACTATGATAAATGCTTACACAAACATCAAAAATTAACAAATAAAATGCCGTTTCTTGACAATTATAACTTCTATTTTATCGAAAAATACAATTAAGTGAAATTCTGTTTCTGGATAATATCACTTGGCTAACTCCCTCATAAGTGGTATGGTGAATGTGGAAATCGTGCATGTATAGCGACAGTACTCACCGCAGGAAAGAGACGGAAGCATCGTGAAATGTGGGAGTGGGGCAGGTAGCTGTGTGCTTTGCAGCTGGAACAGGACCCTGCTGCAGTTTTTGTGGCCCATGTGCAGCTGACTGGTCCGGGTGACCTCGCTGTCTCCAGTGGCTGGAGTGCTGTGCAGAGACACAGGGTGTGGTCACTCTGTACACACGGAGGACAGAGGGTAGCCCACTGCAGACAATGCTGCTGAGAATTTGTCCAGACACAGCTAATAGAACACACACTTTCAACATCAGTAGTGGGTCCTCTGAGACGAAGGACTTACCCTTTGCTAATCGGTTTAGCCCCCACACTAGTAGCATCGCTTAGCAAACAACAGGCTGAATGAATTAAAGTACAAATAAAAGATACATGCTAAGGTCAACATTTAGGTTGAACTGACATGACAACTAGTCATCAGCGTAGTTTAAATACATAAAAACAACATTCCTACAGAAATAAAAATGGAAATAATCTATACATGTACAACTTGTACCTTTATCATCAGATAGTATCGGTAGCTGTTAGGGACTTGGCTGTAGGATGCACAGCTGGTAAACTACAGAAGAGTAGATTCTGAACTGTGCACCAAAAGAAATTTAGAGAAGCAGGGGATACAGAATGTGTGATACTGTGCAGCTATTCCCTTAATACGTTTAACTGTCACCAAAATAGGCAAGTAAATATATTTGTTTCACGTTGGCCAACGAGCACTGTCAATAAACTAGCGAACATTGAGCATTGAGTAAGATAAAAAAGGCAAACAGAAGCATTGTATACATACACTTATGGGTGATATGTAGTCGGAAGTTATTATTTGAATGAAAATAGAAATTCTGTTTAATTCTTATGTTCTATATATACAGTTCCATCACACTGTGATAAGAAGATTTCCTGTAGAACGAAGGAAAGAGTTGGATTTAAATTGAGGAGACATGGGTTATGTAACACAGGAGACAATGTAATGTTGTGTAAAGACGCATTAAATCATTATTAGTCATTAAATGTGACTAAAGTAAGCTGTGGTTGCTACAAGTGAGGAGAAGATACAGGTTGATGAGTGGAAACTGTATCAGTGATGGAAGCATACATAGGGTGTTTGGAAATTCTCTTTACAAACTGCTAGGACATGTAGAGGGGGGAGAGTACTTAATATTTTGAACAGGAATCCCGTCTGGAAATGTACTGTATGCATTCTACGACAGTCTGAGTTCACATGTTTAAATCATGTACTTCTGCTTCAGGAAGTGAATTAGGCATGATGTAGTACAGTTATTAGGTAACAGACCGAAAGTAAACATAACAAAGCATCCATTTATCAGTTCCGCACATTTGTTTGCAATAACACTTAAACATTACCTTCTGCATGTACAGTATTCTAGGTTGATTTTATGTGTTGGAGTAACGTGAACACGTAATATTTAAGTGATAATACAAACAAGGAGGCTTAGCTGATAATGGAATCTTTCGTTGTGTTTCTTTCGAATTGTTATCTAATGACTGTACTGCATCACACCTAACTCAGCTGCTCAAGCAGAAGTGGATGAGTTAAACATCTGAACTGAGACCGTCGTAGGAGGGAAACGGTATGTTTTTGGACATAGATTCCAGTTCTCACTCCCCTCTACAAATCATATAAGTCTCTAAAGGAAATTTCTGAACACACTGTACACACACACACACACACACACACACACACATATATATATATATATATATATATATATATATATATATATATATATACTTGGCCACCGCAAAATGCGAATATGTGTGAACTATTGGGCATTAGGATTTAATGGTGCTTTTGTTAAGTGATATAGCATATAAAAAATGATAATGAGACAAAAAGTCTTATGAATACTCATATTGTGGGAGATCTATCAGTAACTGCAATGTATGGGCTAGGGAAGCTCCTAACACTGTGAATTTCTTTGGGCAGCCTTTAGAAACAGCATAGAGAAGTACAAACATGGCCGGCAGGTTACTAGACAACTGACAGATGTTCCACCAAGAAGCACATACAGTGTTTTGACTAATAAAACCACCTCTCCTAATGTGCTAGAAAATGGGGATGTCCAAATTACAGCGTATATCCTTTGGAACAACTGAACAAAATGCGAAGGGAAATGGGAAGCGTTGTGTGAATCTGCGCATTTTGTGGATCTTTCTGAGTTGTAGAGACTGGCCTGTTGTCTCCTGAAGTGGCCACCGGCTGTTTGAGGAGTAAGTACCTACAGCTTCCTGGAGACGTACTTGTGTCACGTCCTGCAACGGAAGTCTTCCTCATGATTTTATTCAGGACCGCAACCTTCTTCTTGGAACCTAGCACACATCTTAAGACGTGTATCTAATAACACTGTACTATTTGTGGAGAATAAACGAAGTTTGTTCTCTGAACCGTAGGTATATTTCAGAAATAAACATAGAAAGTGAAGGAGAAACATAGAAATCAAACTGCAGTAGTTATGTGGAAATAGCGATCAGTCTGACCGTCTTCTGTAGAGCACCAATTTTTTCCAAGGTTTGATATTTATGTCATGACAACATCAGAGATGAAAAGTTTTAAATTCTTTTCTGATCTCTTTGAACTGCGCTGTAGAGTTCCTGGTGTTAATGTCGGACTACACGCTTGTTGATCAACGCCATCTTTCCATTATGCAGCATATGTCGCTTGAAAGTATCTCATTGCGAACACCAGCAGAGACAGCAGACAACAATATATGTAATACTGAGTAAAGAGAAATATGGCGAATTGCACAGCACACAGAATAAAGCCTGTAGGCTCGCTGCCCTGGCTACATATCGTTGTGTCCGGTGTACATCTGCTGTGAGCAGCACATCACTGTGTTCACCACTGATATGGCTCCTGCTGTCTTCACAGCAATATACCACTTATTCAGATACTTTACACCACAACCTATAAGGCTGTTGCACGTATGCAGTTCAGCACAAATAATGACCGCAAATAATGATAAAACCATTTATAAATCATTGAATAATTTAGTTCTCCAATGACTTTTTTAACCTAACCTATCTGCTAATAAACCCAGTGGGACCTAGTACTTCTTTAAATCTAACAGGTGTGAATATTACAGTTTAACAAGTCAAGGCTGCATAATACTAAACACGAATTCTTTACAGACGAATGGAAATGGTAGAAAGCGAGCACGGGAAGACCAGTTTGGATTCAATAAAAATGTTGCAAGACGTGAGGCAATACTGACCCTACGACTTGTAAGATAGATTAACAGTACGTAAACCCACGTTTGTAAGATTTGGGGACATAGAGAAATCTTTTGATAATGTTGACTGGAATACTCTTTTTCAAATTTTGAAGGTGGCAGAGGTCAAATACAGGGAGCGAAAGGCTATTTACAATTAGTACAGAAACCAGATGGCAGCTATAACAATTGACAGGCATGACAGGGAAGCAGAGTTTGGGAAGGGACTGAGAAAGGGCTGTAGCCTATCTCTGATGTTATTCAATCTACATATTGAGCAAGCAGTAAAGGGGAAAAAAAGAAAAATTAGGAGTAGGAATTAAAATCGATGGAGATGAAATAAAGACCCTGAGGTTTGGCGACAACATTGCAATTCTGTCACAGACAGCGAAAGACCAGGAAGAACAGTTGAAAGAAATAGGCAGTGTCTTGATAGGAGGATATAAGATGGACATCAACAAAAGCAAAAGGCAGATAATGGAACGTAGTTGAATTAAATCAGGTGATGCTGAGGGAATTAGACTAGGAAATGGCAAACTTAAAGTAGTACATGAGTTTTGCTATTTGGGGGGCAAAGTAGCTGATGATAGTTGAAGTAGAGGGCATATAAAATGTAGACCAGCAGTAGTAAGGAAAGCGTTTCTGAAGAAGAGATATTTGTTAACATCGAGTATAGGTTCAAGCGTCAGGAAGCCTTTTCTGAAAGTATTTGTATGGAGTGTAGCAATGTATGGAAGTGAAAGATGGATGATAAATAGTTTAGACAAGAAAAGAATAGAAGCTTTCCAAATGTGGTGTTACAGAAAAATGCTGGAGATTAGATTGGTAGATCACATAACTAATGAGGATGCATTGAATAGAATTGGGGAGAAGAGGAACTTGTAGCACTTGAATAAAGGAAGGGATCCGTTGCTTGGACATATTCTGAGGCATCAAGGGATCACTGATTTAGTATTTCAGGGCAGCGTGGGGGGTTAAAACTGTGGAGGGAGACCCAGACATGAATATATTAAGCTGGTTCAGAAGGATGTTGGTTGCAGTAGGTACTGGGAGATGAAAAAGCTTTCAGAGGATACAGTAGCATGGAGAGCTCCTTCGAACCAGTCTCTGGATTGAAGACCACAACAACAACATTAATCTAACATGAGAAATCAATGAAAGCATCGCCACATATCAGAAAATGTTTGTTAGTGATGATTTATTTTGCTGCACAGATACATGTAAGGAAACTCGGGAGCTGGAAATACACGCACATACACAGAACTACACAGGACTGGACAACGGAGACATGTAGCTTGTCTTGTGTTTACCTGGTTTCTGCTGGTGGCTCAGACAGCAGCTTGAGCACTTCAATCAGATCTTCAGGCTGACAATGCAGTGTATCTGCCCAGCCCTTTGTCGCCATCACGTGTAAAATATGAGTCTCTATGAAGGCGGCGGCGGCCTTCTTAAGGCTGCTACAGGAGTTCCGAATAGCGAGCACAGCTGTGGTCACCGCAGTCTCAACAGACAGCTGTGAGGCCAACTGCTGCTCGCACTGTGCCTTCAGGCCTGACATGCCGTACTTATCAGCCACGACCAGCAGCTGGGGGGCCATTCTGGCCAGTTGCGGGGCCTGCAGGGTATACATGTAGGCCACGAGGTGGCGCAGCAGCGGGCCCCCCACGTCTGGGACTGTGGCCTCCAGCGTGCCGTGGCTGGAAATAGAGGCGAACATGGGACTCCTGGCGGCAAGGACGGCCCTGTGCGCTGCCAGACGCGTGTCGCCCGCCACCAGAGTCACCACGGCGCTGTCTCCAGCGTCCAGCAGGGTGCCCAGGTCCACAGCTGCAGCGTCTTTCCCCTCTTGGACCTGTCCTGCTGTGGGCGATTCTGAAACACAGCGTCACTGAGTAGACCTTCCCCCTTGCACAGCACCCTCCATGTGAGAACATGCTTGAGCCACAAGTCGATCTGCGTCAACCATCACTTCCTAACACTAAAAGAAGTAGACTTCGCCTTACCGCTGGTAGTATCATGTGGGTCATTTTTTACCTGCAGTAGAAAACCACCATTTTGTTCGTATTTGGGTGGTATTTTGAGTGTCTTTATGTTGACAGTACGTCTCTAAAATGAATAGTACACGGTAAAATATAAATTTACTCTAAGTAAACATTATTTTATTTTAAATGTCACAGAAGATATTCCACAATCTTTCGTAAATTTGGTAAAGCAATGTTGCAATGTTTTTCTTTATAAAAAGATTGAAACAGAATCAAAACATATTGTTTATGTATTAATAGTATTTTTCCTTTTATATAATAATAAGATAAGTACCAAATATTTGTGAAAGATTCTAAAAAGCCGTAGGAGACTAAAATGCTCTGCATTTTTTGTAGTTATTGCTATGAAGGAAATAAAACATAAGAACAAATAACTTCAGCCTATAATTATAAATATTTAAGTATATTTAAGAACAAGGACGTGACAGAATTGCCTAATCTGGGGTTCTGGGATTGGCCACTGGCAGTATCGAGTGCCTGTAAGGGGAGACTGACTTTTGTCTGCAGTGTGTAAGAGGCAGCGAGGTCATCTGCTACTCAAATCTTCTTAGACGTAGGTAACTTAAAAATTGTGCGAGCGTTAATCATGGCGGGGTCAAGGAAAAGACACATACAGGGTATCGTTGGGTAACAACTTAGAGACTGTAGTATCTAGCGATTTGGTCAAAAACATTATAAAACTTCACAGTTTATGGAAGTTACCTGTCAGTATTCTCACTCATCTGACATCCAGCAGGCATGTTATTTTTTTTTCTTTATTGTTACTTAAACACCTTTACAAGAAAGGTAGGCCGGCAGCGGCCTATCTATGCCGCTCTTTGGTCACAGATAACACACATGTAGCATGATGAGAGACGAAAACACAAAACGAACATGGTGGATAAAAAACGGTAGTCAGACATATTAAACTACATGTAGTCATTCACAGGCGCAATGTCCGAATAAAAAACGTTCAGCACTTGTTCACAAACAAAGAAGACAGATATTACACATGTGAAACGCTGGAGCACTAACATAGACACACTTAAGCACTAACACGAAGACACACACAAACACTAGCGACAATCTCCGGCGCATGACAATTCACTGTTCATGCACAAAGCCAGGGACCAGCCAAATGGGAAAGGTGTGGGTAGGACGGAGAGGGGAAGGGTGTAGATGCCAGTGACAGAGGAGAAGTGAGGGGGGGAAGAAGGAAGGGGGTACGGGAAGCCCAGGGGAGAGGAGGGAGGGAGGAAGAGATGAGGAAGAGAAGGAAGAGAGGGTGCCCTGGGGAAAAACCACAGGTGGAGGAAGGGGAGGATTAAAATTGGTGGGAGGGGTAGATGGAAGGGGTGAGGGCATCATCAGGGAGGGGGAGTTGGCAGAAGCCACCTTGGGGAACGGTATGGAGTGTGGAGAGATGGAGAGTGGGTGGGATGTGGGAGTACAGGTGCAGAAGTGGACGGGGGTGGGAAAGCATGGAAGAGACAAGTGGGTGAAGGGAATCAAGTCTCAGGAGGTGTAGAGGATCTGTATCAATTCAAGGAAATAAAGGAGATGTGGGAATGGAATGAGGTCCACGTGGGGGAGGGTAGGCAGATGCAATAGGCGAGGCAGAGCACATGGTGTTCCACGATTTGAAGGGATTTGTAGAAGATGGAAGAGTCAGAGATCCAGGTGGGATGGGCATAGCAGAGGATAGGGTGGATGAGGGATTTATAGATGTAAAGGATGGTGGAGGGATCCAGACTCCATGTGCGGCCAGAAAGGAGCTTGAGGAGGCGGAGTTGGGAGTGTGCCTTGGCTTGGATTGTCTGGAGATGAGGGATCCAGGAGAGGTGACGGTCAAGGGTGACGCCAAGGTACTTGAGGGTGGGGGTGAGGTTGATAGGATGGCCGTAGATGGAGAGATAGAAATCCACAGAAGGAAGGGGTGGTTTTGCCTACAGTGATCGCCTGGGTCTTTGAAGGATTGACCTTGAGCAACCACTGGTTACACCATGTGATGAATCGGTCAAGATGGGATTGGAGAAGGTGTTGGCAGCATTGCAGGGTGGCGAGAGGAAGGAAGGGGGGTGTCATCGGCGTAGTGGAGAAGGTGAATGGGGGCTGAAAGTAGTGGCATGTCCGCCGTACATAGAAGGTAGAGAAGAGGGGAGAGGACAGAACCTTGCGGCACACTGGCGGAGGGGTATAAGGTGTAGGAATCCGTATTATGGATGGTGACATAGGAAGGACGTTGCAAAAGATAGGACCCGATCAGACGGACGTAGTTAATAGGAAGGGCGAAGGTTTGGAGCTTGAAGAGGAGACCGGAATACGATACACAGTCGTAAGCACGTTCAAGGTCGAGCGAGAGGGAGATGGCGGAGAGACGGGAGTTGAGTTGTTCAGAGGGGAAGTGAGTGAGGTGAGGGAGAAGGTCATCAGCAGTGAAGGAAAGCCACGTTGGGTAGTGAGAAGGAGGTGGTGTTGCCTGAGATGCTGGTGGATGCGTCAGGTAAGGATGGAATGCATGCTACTCAGGATACAGATATCTTTTACTTTTTCCTGTGGTAAGCTGCGAGAAGATGGTCGCCTGACTTGTGTGTTGCATACCATGTGTCCTCTCTACTTCGTGCTGCAGGAAGAACCTCATTGAGTGATCTCCGAAGACCACAAACTAAACTTGTTCCTTTTTGTTTCAGCTCATCTGCCTGTTTCATGGAGGTGAAGAAGCTGTCAGTCGTAACGTTCCATAAGGGCGACGCGACTAACATCTGCTGTAGGGTAAGAGAACTGTTAGCAGTGCTCCAGACAGTAGTGTAGGAGGGGGCGAAGGATTCTGCACTGTATAATATGTTGTCTCGAAAACAGCCCGCAGTTGCACTACATTTTGTTTATTTTAAATATGGACCATGGTTTCTGCTGTAATAATATAGACTTGTTCAGAACTCATAAACAGAAATAAATGAAAAATGTCTTAGACCAGCAGCTGCGTCAAGACCAATAAAATAGCTTCAAGAGACGTAAGCCTGTTCCGAACATAAATAAAATTACATGTGGTAACGTATGTCCTCCGGCACTACCTCTTTTATACTGTCGCTGCCACGATGAAAATAATGAAGTGTAATATGTCACATATTATTCTGTAGTTTTGCAATGTTACTCCGTGTAGGTCTGCACGTCGCCAGTTCATAGAAAACGGAAAGCCTCTCTGATATAAAGTATCATTCGACAACCGAATGATTTGTATTGAACATTCTTTTTGGCCCAAAGTATAATATACTCTAACAGCTCGTGAATAACGTCGAGGCGTGCCAGAAAACCGGTATTACCTGATATCCAACTGTGCGGGTACGGGTCAAAAATGACCCACATCGTACTACTGGTATAATAGATAAATTTTTCGTAGTTATAGGTGAGTGAGCTAGGGGGATGAAATTTGGGTAAGTTGTACACGGGAGCATTTGGTCGTGCGATGATTATAGAGGCGGGTAAGCTGGGTCAAAAATGACCCACATAGTACTCCTAGTAGAAATATTGTTCTTCACAAGTCAGTACAACAATACGACATTCTTCCTGTGTCAAAAAAATGAGTCACGTGAATACCCACATATCCTTAACGACACCATTTAATCCAGCACATCTTAGATTCCACCTTAAATGAAGTGGACGAAGTCATGACGAAACTGTATTTTTAATGGTTTGTGACAAAACGACAACAAATCAGCGTCCAAGTACTTGTCGTGGATGGCCACGTACTCTAACACCTTGTTGCTTATTTAGGAAATAAAATAGCTGGAGGTGTAAGAAGCGAGGAAAAAGTAAGAATCAGAACAAAACCTAGAAAAAAGATGTTAGCCTCTAAAACTGACTGCTAACACACCAGAAAAATGCTTCCAAAAGCGTGTTTGTAGTGTTGCATCTTGTAAATGTGAGACCTGGACTCCTTGATATAAGGAACTGAAAAACGTAATACTTTTGAAATGTGTTGTTAAAGGCACACTGTGAAAAGTCAAAGGGACTAATAAGATAACAAACAACGAAATCAATAAAATAATGCTGGCTAGAAGGGGTTTGTTGATTATCTGTTTAGGTGCAATAGACATATATATATATATATATATATATATATATATATATATATATATATATATATATATATATATATCAGAAAAATACCAGAGGAAGTCCACGGTTGAAGTTCGAGAATCAAACTACGAGAGATGCCTGCTGCTACATCCACACAGAGGTGGCAAAATCATGGGATAGCGGTATGCACTTTCACATATGGCGGTAGTCCAGCATACACGAGGTATGAAGCGGCAGTTTATTGGCCAAGCTGTCGATTGTATTCAGGTGATTCACATGAAAAGGTTTCCAGCTTGATTATACTCGCACGACGGGGATTAATAAACTTTGAACGCTTATTAGAAGGAGGAGGTAGACAAATGGGACATTCCATTTCGGAAATCGTTAGACAATTCAACATTTGGAGATCCACACCCTCAAGAGTATGCTGGGAGAACCTCTCATCACAAACAGGGCAGTGGCCGACGGCGTTCATTTAGGGGCCGAGAGCAGCGGCGTTTGTCAGTGCTAAGAAACGAGGAACACTTGGCGAAACAACCGCAAAAATCAATGTGAGACATACGATAAACGCATCTCTTAGGACAGTGCAGCGAACTTACGTTAATGGGCTGTGACAGCAGGTGACCAATGTGAGTGCATTTGCATAACAGCACGACTTTCCCTGTAGCCCCTCTCCTGTGCTCGTGATCACACTGGTTGGACCCTAGACGACTGGAAGACGATGGTCTGATTGGATGAGTCCCGATTAAAGTTGGTAAGATCTGATTGTAGAGTTCGAGGATGGTGCAGATCCCGACGAAGTCATGGCCCAAGTTGTCAACAAGACACAGTGCAAGCTGGTGCTAGCTTCATACTGGTGTGGACTGTGTTTACATGGAGTGGACTGGTCCCATTGAGCCAATCATTGATTGTAAATAGTAATGTTTGGCTGCGTGGAGACAATACACGATCGGGCTGTAACTATGAGATAAGTATTTGTTCGCTAAGTATCAAAAAATTTTATTACCACATGAAGCTACAACAATTCCAAAACTTTTCTGTTCCTAATGCAATTTATATATTTCCCCTCACTTTGCAAATTTGCCAATATCGTACATTCAACTTTATTTAGTTTACTTTGCCAAAGAGGACGGTGTCTTCCGTAAGTACTGTCTGTTTTTCGCTATGACAAGTCTGGTAAAGGTAGTAATCGAAATGTTACAGCCCTGGAAAACTCCAAGTTTCTGGTGTAGAAGTAATGATCTTCAATATTTCAACATCCAGGCCTGCAGCACTTACTATATAGCTACTCCAATTCATAGTCAAAATTTTGTTCACATGATGATGAACAAGGCAAGAGATATGAAACGTCGCCAGGACCAAGGCTTGGTGGAACAGGTGGGAAGGAAACAGAAAAGGGCTAAACCCTCTCATCGATGTGGTGATTATCTGTGGATGTCAGGAGATTGCATTAAGGCCCCCTTAACGACTTA
This sequence comes from Schistocerca serialis cubense, assembly GCF_023864345.2. Classification (NCBI taxonomy): domain Eukaryota; kingdom Metazoa; phylum Arthropoda; class Insecta; order Orthoptera; family Acrididae; genus Schistocerca; species Schistocerca serialis. Next base: position 106,842,388 of record NC_064648.1, read on the forward strand.
GATCCTACTGAAGTTGACAAACAAGATGACAAATACATGGGTAACTTCCGTGCAATTATAAAGCATGTTTCTGAGGACAGGCCTATGACTGTGCTGCATCTATGTGAGGGAATTCCTGTGGGGTTCATGCATTCATACTTCAAAACTACCCTTTAGCTGTTTATTCCCACTGTGGAGCTTATAATTTCTGCAAAATCCATCTGTTTTTCATTATTGAGTATCCCAGTTGAAGCAAAATATATTGTCTTAGTTTCATTATTGTTCGTTCGAAAGGCAAATTAACTGTTTGTCACAATTTATAATTACAATCTGACTATACCTCCTCTGCGTTTCCGAACAAAATACTATTCTGTGGATTTGGCTCCACCTAAATCCCTGGAGCCGGAACTAAACATTGAAATGACCAACACTCGGTGAGAGCTGTTTTCCTAATCAGAAGCCTACTTCTCGCCGCTACATTGTCGTCATCGATGGCGTATAGACAATAGCATGAATCGGCCAACTCTGGTCGATGTAAACTGTCCACAGTGATCCCTGGGTTTCCTTAAATAGTTATTCTCCAGGAAGAACCGTGCTGTCCCGTTCTAACTCGTGACCGGATACAGGCACGGTCTTGCGATAAGGCCAGCGACCTCTTACTTTTGCCTCTCGAGATATTTATTGGTCTGTAGTTCTTGGTGCGCCTTCTGAAAATCTTGCGTGGCTGCTATGGACTGCATGAGTGTCACATTCTGTGGCATACATGGTACAACCGAAATTCATGTTGCCACTGCCTGCCCTTCTCCCCCAAAAGTGCATCTAGGCCACAGCAGGCCCTGGAGGCCTCGACCGTGTTGGAGCATTCACCATTCTGCGGGGGGGGTCTGGATCCACTTCTATTCATATGGGATGAGAGTGTGACGAATTGTGGCTGGCCACAGGAGGTCTTGGGTGGGGGAAATGGTAGATGGCGCAAAGAGAGTCGCATTACAGGCGTCTGGAGTGCAAGAAGGAGTTATGGCACCCATTAGTGGTTTGGATCCATGATGGACCCATACTTCATGGATATGCCAGCAGCAACAGCCTCTTCACAGCAACTGGAATTCAAACATTGCCTGCCCAATCAAATAAAGAATAAAGGGAGGGTGTCCACAGCTGCACTGGATCCTGCAAAGAAAACCTACACCATCTATTGATCCAAGAAGGTATGGGGCTGTTCTGATTCTAGGGAAAATGGTGATTTGTGAGGTTGACCATGTGGACTGATGAAATTAAACTGAACAGCAAGAATCAGAATTCTGCTGATGATAATTGGGGCCATTGTCAGTGACCAAGGCTTTTGGGACGCCTTTAAGGGAGAACAACCATGAAACAATCTGTATCGTCTTCACTGAGGTTGTGAATGGCATGAAAAACACAAAGCAGAACCCACTGCTCACATTCAAAATCGGACGCCACACAGATCCAAGGAATGGGCCAGCAAAGTCCAAATGAAGACAGGACCAATGAGTCCCCATAGGAGGCCATGGAAAATACTGACAGAGGCTAAGCTTGCTTGTTTTGACATGTGAGGCACTCTTTCACCATTCTCGCATTAAGTGTCTCCACACCCTTCCAGTGGATGTATTGCTAGGAGAGTCAAAATGACTTCCCAATGCCATAGGGTTCTGGGAATGAGGACCCGAGCGCGGCCCATCACGACCTTTATCAGCACAATGTGATGCAAGGATAAAGACTTTTGCTGCGTACTACAGAAGGCTTGGAGGTCTGGGTACATGAGACATTACTTTGTCAGCAGGCCTTTGTACACGAGACATTACTTTGTCAGCAGGCCATCTTTCTGTTGTATAATGCAAAACCTCCTGGAGGACATGGCCTGTCACTGTGTGTTATGCCACAAGGCGTGCATCAATTTTGGAAGATAGGTCTTTGATGATGGCAGTCTCACTGTCCTCATGAAAATGAACTTCTGGATCCTCGTGAAATTCTGGGTTCTGGCTGACATGAAATCGCGATAGGATATTGGCATTGGCAGGGGCGGCATTAGGGTGATATTGGATACCATACGATGGATAAACTGAAACAACCAGAGGTTGTACAGAGTTTCAGGGAGAGCATAAGGGAACAATTGACAGGAATGGGGGAAACAAATACAGTAGAAGAAGAATGGGTAGCTCTGAGGGATGAAGTAGTGAAGGCCATAGAGGATCAAGTAGGTAAAAAGACGAGGGCTGATAGAAATCCTTGGGTAACAGAAGAAATATTGAATTTAATTGATGAAAGGAGAAAATATAAAAATGCAGTAAATGAAGCAGGCAAAAAGGAATACAAACGTCTCAAAAATGAGATCGACAGGAAGAGCAAAATGGCTAAGCAGGGATAGCTAGAGGACAAATGTAAGGATGTAGAGGCTTGTCTCACTAGGGGTAAGATACATACTGCCTACAGGAAAATTAAAGAGACCTTTGGAGAGAAGAGAACCACTTGTATGAATATCAACAGCTCAGATGGAAACCCAGTTCTAAGCAAAGAAGGGAAGGCAGAAAGGTGGAAGGAGTATATAGAGGGTTTATACAAGGGCGATGTACTTGAGGACAATATTATGGAAATGGAAGAGGATGTAGATGAAGATGAAATGGGAGATAAGATACTGCGTGAACAGTTTGACAGAGCACTGAAAGACCTGAGTCGAAACAAGGCCCCAGGAGTAGACAACATTCGATTAGAACTACTGATGACCTTGGGAGAGTCAGTCATGACAAAACTCTACCATCTGGTGAGCAAGATGTATGAGACAGGCGAAATACCCACTGACTTCAAGAAGAATATAATAATTCAAATCCCAAAGAAAGCAGGTGTTGACAGATGTGAAAATTACCGAACTATCAGTTTAATAAGTCACAGCTGCAAAATACTAACGCGAATTCTTTACAGACGAATGGAAAAACTGGTAGAAGCGGACCTCGGGGAAGATCAGTTTGGATTCTGTAGAAATGTTGGAACACGTGAGGCAATACTAACCTTACGACTTATCTTAGAAGAAAGATTAAGAAAAGGCAAACCTACGTTTCTAGCATTTGTAGACTTACAGAAAGCTTTTGACAATGTTAACTGGAATACTCTCTTTCAAATTCTGAAGGTGGCAGGGGTAACATACAGGGAGCGAAAGGCTATTTACAATTTGTACAGAAACCAGATGGCAGTTATAAGAGTCGAGGGACATGAAAGGGAAGCAGTGGTTGGGAAGGGAGTAAGACAGGGTTGTAGCCTCTCCCCGATGCTATTCAATCTGTATATTGAGCAAGCAGTAAAGGAAACAAAAGAAAAATTCGGAGTAGGTATTAAAATCCATGGAGAAGAAATAAAAACTTTGAGGTTCGCCGATGACATTGTAATTCTGTCAGAGACAGCAAAGGACTTGGAAGAGCAGTTGAACGGAATGGACAGTGTCTTGAAAGGAGGATATAAGATGAACATCAACGAAAGCAAAACGAGGATAATGGAATGTAGTCAAATTAAATCGGGTGATGCTGAGGGGATTAGATTAGGAAATGAGACTCTTAAAGTAGTAAAGGAGTTTTGCTATTTAGGGAGTAAAATAACTGATGATGGTCGAAGTAGAGAGGATATAAAATGTAGACTGGCAATGGCAAGGAAATCGTTTCTGAAGAAGAGAAATTTGTTAACATGGACTATAGATTTAAGTGTCAGTAAGTCGTTTCTGAAAGTATTTGTATGGAGTGTAGCCATGTATGGAAGTGAAACATGGACGATAACCAGTTTGGACAAGAAGAGAATAGGAGCTTTCGAAATGTGGTGCTACAGAAGAATGCTGAAGATAAGGTGGGTAGATCACATAACTAATGAGGAGGTATTGAATAGGATTGGGGAGAAGAGAAGTTTGTGGCACAACTTGACTAGAAGAAGGGATCGGTTGGTAGGAGATGTTTTGAGGCATCAAGGGATCACAAATTTAGCATTGGAGGGTAGCGTGGAGGGTAAAAATCGTAGAGGGAGACCAAGAGATGAATACACTAAGCAGATTGAGAAGGATGTCAGTTGCAGTAGGTACTGGGAGATGAAGAAGCTTCCACAGGATAGAGTAGCATGGAGAGCTGCATCAAACCAGTCTCAGGACTGAAGACAACAACAACAACAAGGCATATCCTGAGAGAAACAGAGCCCACAGTGGCAAGTTGCTGAATACGTGAAGAGACGCATTAGAGGCTTATGATCTGTCATGAGTGTGAAACGGCGGCTATAGATGTAGGCATGGTAGCGTTTGCTACCAAAAATGATGACCAAAGCCTCCTTTTCTATGTGGTTCCTCTATCCTGCTGTAAGAGTCTTGGATACAAACGAAGTGGGTCACTCCACGCCATTCTCAATATGGGACAAAAGTGTGCCAATCAGCATCGGCCACTAACACCAACGGTTTTGTTGGATTATATGCCATGAGACAAGTAGGTCGAAGAGGGCCTTCTTCAGGTTTTGGAACACCTTATTACATTAAGATGGCTACTTCCAGGGAACTCTATTACGGAGCGAGTGGTGCCAGAATCGCTGAAGCATGGGGCATGAATGGCCTATAGCAGTTTCGCTGACTTAGACTTCGGCTGGAATGCATCTATCGAGTCCTGTAATTTTTGGATGGCAGGCACACAATGGGGTGTAAGCCATATGCCCGATGTCCTGACGATGTGTCCTAAATATTCGACGTGGTGGATGGAGAAGAGCAACATCAGCTGTATACTTTCCAACAACCAAAAAATTGTCAAGGCACCTCACGGTCCCTGAGACGTCCTTTAAGTGTTGCTCATCCCCCCCCCCCCCCCATGAACCATGGACCTTGCTGTTGGTAAGGAGGCTTGCGTGCCTCAGCAATACAGATGGCCATACCGTATGTGCAAACACAATGGAGGGGTATCTATTGAGAGGCCAGACAAATGTGTGGTTCCTGAAGAGGGTCAGCAGCCTTTTCAGTACTTGCAGGGGCAACAGTCTGGATGACTAACTGATCTGGCCTTGTAACACTAACCAAAACGGCCTTGCTGTGCTGGTACCGTGAACAGCTGGAAGCAATGGGAAACTACAGCTATAATTTTGCCCAAGGGCATGCAGCTTTACTGTATGGTTAACTGATGATGGCGTCCTCTTGGGTAAAATATTCCAGAGGTAAAATAGTCCCCCATTAGGATCTCCGAGCAGGGACTACTCAAGAGGATGTCGTTATCAGAAGAAAGAAAATTGGCGTTCTACATATCAGAGTGCGGAATGTCAGATCCCTTAATTGGGCAGGTAGATTAGAGAATTTAAACAGGGAAATGGATAGGTTAAAGTTAGATATAGTGGGAATTAGTGAAGTTCGGTGGCAGGAGGATCAAGACTTTTGGTCAGGTGAATTCAGGGTTACAAATACAAAATCAAAGAGGAGTAATGCAGGAGTAGGTTTCATAATGAATAAAAAAAATAGGAGTGCCGGTAAGCTACTACAAACAGCGTAGTGAAAGCATTATTGTGGCCAAGATAGACATGCAGCTCATGCCTACTACAGTAGTACAAGTTTATATGCCAACTAGCTCTGCAGATGATGGAGAAGTTTATGAAATGTATGATGAGATAAAGAAATTATTCAGGTAGTAAAGGGAGATTAAAATTTAATAGTCACAGGTGACTGGAATTCGAGAATAGGAAAAGGGATACATAGTAGGTGAACATGGATTGGGGATTAGAAATGAAAGAGGAAGCTGTCTGGTAGAATTTTGCACAGAGCATAACTTAATCATAGCTAACTCTTGGTTCAAGAATCATAAAAGAAGGTTATATACATGGAATAATCGTGTAGATATAGGAGGTATCAGATAGGTTATATAAAGGCACGACAGAGATTTAGGAAGCAGTTTTTAATTGTAAGACTTTTCCTGGGGAGGATATGGACTCTGACCACAATGTGTGGGTTATAAACTGTAGATTGAAACTGAAGAAACTGCAAAAAGGTGAAAATTTAAGGAGATGGGACCTGGATAAACCGGCTAAACCAGAGTTTGTACAGAGCTTCAGGGACGGCGTAAGGGAACAATTGACGGGAATGGGGGAAAGAAATACAGTAGAAGAACAATGGGCAGCTCTGAGGGACGAAGTAGTGAAGCAAGCATAGAATCAAGTAGGTAAAAAGACGAGGGCTAGTAGAAATCCTTAGGTAACAGAAAACATATTGAATTTAACTGATGAGGGGAGAAAAAATAAAAATGCAGTAAATGAGGCTGGCAAAAAGGAATACAAACGTCTCAAAAATGAGATCGACAGGAAGTGCAAAATGGCTAAGCAGAGATGGCTAGAGGACAAATGTAAGGATGTAGAGCCTTACCTCAATAGGGGTAAGGTAGATACTGCCTATAGGAAAATTAAAGAGACCTTTGGAGAAAAGAGAGCCACTTGTATGAATATCAAGAGCTCAGATGGAAATCCAGTTCGAGGCAATGAAGGGAAAGCAGAAAGGCGGAAGGAGTATATAGAGGGTCTATACAAGGGCGATGTACTTGAGGACAATATTATGGAAATGGAAGACGATGTAGATGAAGATGAAATGAGAGGTACGATACTGCGTGAAGAGTTCGACAGAGCACTGAGAGACCTGAATCGAAACAAGGCCCCGGGAGTAGACAACATGCCATTAGAACTACTGACGGCCTTGGGAGAGCCAGTCCTTACAAAACTCTACCATCTGGTGAGCAAGATGTATGAGACAAGCTAAATACCCTCAGACTTCAAGAAGAATATAATAATTCCAATCCCAAAGAAAGCACTTGTTGACAGATGTGAAAATTACCGAACTATCAGTTTAATAAGTCACAGCTGCAAAATACTAACACGAATTCTTTACAGGCGAATGGAGAAACTGGTAGAAGCCGACCTCGGGGAAGATCAGTTTGGATTCCATAGAAATGTTGGAACACATGAAGCAATACTGACCTTATGACTTATCTTAGAAGAAAGGCAAACCTATGTTTCTAGCATTTGTGGACTTAGAGAAAGCTTTTGACAATGTTAACTGGAATACTCTCTATCAAATTTTAAAGGTGTCAGGGATAAAATACAGGGAGTGAAAGGCTATTTACAATTTGTACAGAAACCAGAAGGCAGTTATAAGAGTCGAGGGGCACAAAAGGGAAGCAGTTGTTGGGAAGGGAGTAAGACAGGTTGATAGCCTCTTCGTGATGTTATTCAATCTGTACATTGAGCAAGCAGTAAAGGAAACAAAAGAAAAATTCGGAGTAGGTATTAAAATCCATGGAGAAGAAATAAAAACTTCGAGGTTCACCAATGACATTGAAATTCTGTCAAAGACAGCAAAGCATTTGGAAGAGCAGTTGAACGGAATGGATAGTGTCTTGAAAGGAGGATATAAAATGAATAGCAACAAAAGCAAACGAGGATAATGGAATGTAGTCGAATTAAGTCGGGTGATGCTGAGGGAATTAGATTAGAATATGAGACGATTAAAGTAGTAAAGGAGTTTTGCCATTTGTTAAGCAAAATAAGTGATGATGGTCGAAGTAAAGAGGATATGAAATGTAGACTGGCAATGGCAAGGAAAACGTTTGTGAAGAAGAGAAATTTGTTAAGATCGAGTATTGATGTAAGTGTCAGGAAGTCGTTTCTGAAAGTATTTGTATGGAGTGTAGCAATGTATGGAATTGAAACATGGACGATAAATAGTTTGGACAAGAAGAGAATAGAAGTTTTCGAAATGTAATGCTACAGAAGAATGCTGAACATCGGTAGATCACATAACTAAGGAGGAAGTGTTGAATAGAATTGGGGAGAAGAGGAGTTTGTGGCACAACTTGACAAGGAGAAAGGACCGGTTGGTAGGACATGTTCTGTGGCATCAGGGGATCACAAATTTTGCATTGGAGGGCAGTGTGGAGGGTAAAAATCGTAGAGGGAGACCAAGAGATGAATACACTAAGCAGATTCAGAAGGATGGAGGTTGCAGTAAGTACTGGGAGATGAAGAAGCTTGCACAGGGTAGAGTAGCATGGAGAGCTGCATCAAACCAGTCTCAGGACTGAAGACCACAACAACAGCATAGTACCTCCAAAAAACTGATGTAACTTTGGCGATGCCAAACGGAAGCTATGTAAATTGGAGCAATCCAAAAGGAGTGGCTATGATGGTTGTGACTACAGTCTCCTGGGAGCCGTTACGCAGTTTGAGGTGGAGATAAGCATCATGAACGTCATTTTTGGCAAATAAGCATAATGAAGGTAATTTTTGGCAAATACCATAGACCCAGCGAGATGTAAAGAGTGTCCTGAAGGATGGGAGTGATATATCTGACGACTACAGATTGGGCATTCACAGTATCATGGAAGTCACGACAAATGCAGCCAGTGCCTTTTGGTTTCTCCACAGTCAAGTTGGAAAGGCCCACTGGCTGTGTGTTACTGGGTTGAAGACGCTCTCGTCCTGAATATGTTGCAAGTCCTGTTGACACTTATCCTGGTATGAAAACTCGAAGCTACAGACCTTAAATAATTTGGGAGCTGCAGTAAGCAGCTGTGACTGGAACCCGAGGATGCTCACTGGCAGAACACTGGTCCTAATTTAACCAAGATGTAGGTGGTGTAGGGAGAGGCCCAGGGCTTGGACTGCATCAGAGGTGGCGCAGAACTCAAGCCCCAAGGCATATATATTTGCAATTAACATGAGAAAAATAAATACACTCCTGGAAATTGAAATAAGAACACCGTGAATTCATTGTCCCAGGAAGGGGAAACTTTATTGACACATTCCTGAGGTCAGATACATCACATGATCACACTGACAGAACCACAGGCACATAGACACAGGCAACAGAGCGTGCACAATGTCGGCACTAGTACAGTGTATATCCACCTTTCGCAGCAATGCAGGCTGCTATTCTCCCATGGAGACGATCGTAGAGATGCTGGATGTAGTCCTGTGGAACGGCTTGCCATGCCATTTCCACCTGGCGCCTCAGTTGGACCAGCGTTCGTGCTGGACGTGCAGACCGCGTGAGACGACGCTTCATCCAGTCCCAAACATGCTCAATGGGGGACAGATCCGGAGATCTTGCTGGCCAGGGTAGTTGACTTACACCTTCTAGAGCACGTTGGGTGGCACGGGATACATGCGGACGTGCATTGTCCTGTTGGAACAGCAAGTTCCCTTGCCGGTCTAGGAATGGTAGAACGATGGGTTCGATGACGGTTTGGATGTACCGTGCACTATTCAGTGTCCCCTCGACGATCACCAGTGGTGTACGGCCAGTGTAGGAGATCGCTCCCCACACCATGATGCCGGGTGTTGGCCCTGTGTGCCTCGGTCGTATGCAGTCCTGATTGTGGCGCTCACCTGCACGGCGCCAAACACGCATACGACCATCATTGGCACCAAGGCAGAAGCGACTCTCATCGCTGAAGACGACACGTCTCCATTCGTCCCTCCATTCACGCCTGTCGCGACACCACTGGAGGCGGGCTGCACGATGTTGGGGCGTGAGCGGAAGACGGCCTAACGGTGTGCGGGACCGTAGCCCAGCTTCATGGAGACGGTTGCGAATGGTCCTCGCCGATAGCCCAGGAGCAACAGTGTCCCTAATTTGCTGGGAAGTGGCGGTGCGGTCCCCTACGGCACTGCGTAGGATCCTACGGCCTTGGCGTGCATCCGTGCGTCGCTGCGGTCCGGTCCCAGGTCCACGGGCACGTGCACCTTCCGCCGACCACTGGTGACAACATCGATGTACTGTGGAGACCTCACGCCCCACGTGTTGAGCAATTCGGCGGTACGTCCACCCGGCCTCCCGCATGCCCACTATACGCCCTCGCTCAAAGTCCGTCAACTGCACATACGGTTCACGTCCACGCTGTCGCGGCATGCTACCAGTGTTAAAGACTGCGATGGAGCTCCGTATGCCACGGCAAACTGGCTGACACTGACGGCGGCGGTGCACAAATGCTGCGCAGCTAGCGCCATTCGACGGCCAACACCGCGGTTCCTGGTGTGTCCGCTGTGCCGTGCGTGTGATCATTGCTTGTACAGCCCTCTCGCAGTGTCCGGAGCAAGTATGGTGGGTCTGACACACCGGTGTCAATGTGTTCTTTTTTCCATTTCCAGGAGTGTATAATATGTCATATTTGAGTAAAATAAATTATCTGAAATGAATGGACTTAATAGAATGAGAGAGATGAAATTTAACAACGTGAAATCATACCTGTGCAATGAACACATCATCAGACATTAAGATACAATTATTTTTGAAGGTTTTGTGGAACTCCTTTTGTCGTGGAATGACAGTCGAATCGTTTACTTGTGGTTTCGCAGCTTGCTTGAAACCCCTGGCCAGCTGCACTGATGAGTGACTGTCCACCAGGAAATTACTCAGGCGCTCCCTGGACGTTTCGCGGGTCAACAGCGTAGGGGTCGCCAGTGATAGCGCGGGGCTCGCCTTCACCAGAGCGTGCCGTTTTGCGACGAGATAGCACGAAGTAAAGGAGAGTTCACTTCTTGTTGCCGTTCTAACGAAAATTCGAAGGGCAAAAACCAAAAGAACAGCTTTAAAACAACAACACATGGAGCAACGAAGTAAATGAAAAAAGTACAAGTCATGACATTTTCCAAGAAGGAAATGAGAAGCAATCATTGCTGACGTCAAGCAGCTGTTGAGTTATGGAACAAGTTTTATGCTCGCGTATCACGTACTCTCCTTGAGTGTCACAGCGCTGTAGACATCGGCGGCCAGCTTGTTTCCTCCTAGTTCATTGACTTCAGGAAGTCACTTGGGACAGTGCCGGCACTCCGTTTGCTGAGGAAACAAGACGTCGCCGGTCAGGGGACCAGGCTCAAGCCTTCCCTGCGGCCAGAATTCAGCACGCTGCTCTTAAAGGAACTACATCGTCAGGTGGAAAGGTGAATCCAGCAGCACTTGAAGGACGTGTCAAACGACCGATACTGTTAACATTACATACAGGGTGTTTTCGTAAGGCCGAACAAAAATTCAACAGGACGTAGAGATTGCTCCACTGAACAATTTGAGGTATGGAACATGAGGTATTAGAAGCCGGCTTAACGAGATGTGGGAGTATACTCGTCCACCGCTCTGTCTAGCGTTACTGTTTTCCAGCTTATTTACAACTAACATGCGTAGAAGTTCACTGTTGGCCCTCTGAATTTTACTGTTGGCACGACACACGCTGGCAAAAGACGTTCACTTCGCATTCGACATACCACACCCTGCCATCGGATTGCCAAACTGTGTACTGTGATTCGTCACTCCACACAGCGTTTTTCCATTGTTCAATCGTCGAGTGTTTACGCTCCTTACAGGAAGCGAGGCGTCGTTTGGTATTTACCGGCGTGATGTGTGGCTTCTGAGCAGCCGCTCGACCACGAAATGCAAGTTTCACTCACCACTCACATACCTGTCGTAGTACTTTCAGTCGATCTTGATGCAGTTTGGAATTCCTGTGTGATGGTCTAGATAAATGTCTGCCTATTACACATTACGACCCTCTTCAACTGTTGGCGCTCTCTTTCAGTCAACAGACGAGGTCGGCCTGTACGCTCTTGTGCTGTACGTCTCCCTCCTCGTTTCCACTTCACTATCAAATCTGTAACAGTGGACCTAGGGATGTTTAGGTATGGGGAAATCTAGCGTACAGACGTATGACACAAGTGACACCCCAATCACCTGACCACATTCGTAGTCTGTGAGTTCTGCAGAGCGCTCCATTCTGCTCTCTCACAATGGTTAATGACTACTGTGGTCGTGGTACCTGGTAGTACGTTGCAACGCAATGCACCTAATACCAAAAACGTACTTTTGACAACATTGTGAATTTTTTTTCTCTTCCTTTTCCTACACTCGAATACCAGTCCTCTACCAAAATTAAATTTTGCTCTCCGTTAACTTATGAATACTTTCTTTTATTTCATATTAAATTGTTTCATTTTATGTATCATTTGCGAAGTTCTGGATATTTTTGAACACATTCTAAGTTGGTATCTGAAAGAATCATAAGTTGTTTTCGCATGTATGCATAATCTAAGTGATATCTCTACCAGGGAATTCCCTCGCGTCTAGAAATAAAAACAGAGGACGGTGCTATACGAGCTGAGCCGAATAAACCAGAATGGGTGAATGCTATTTGCAGTTTGTTTATGTGGTTGATTGGAAGTGCGAATTATCAGCGTTATTTTATTAGTTAAATCCATAAATTCAGACTATCAGAGTGGAAATAACTGGTAAGACGGATTACATATTACATTTCTGCGCTTATCCAGTAAAAGGAAATTTTGAGAGAAAATTTTTGCCAGATCGCTACATTACCAGTTGTACACCCTCCTGTTAGCAGTCGCATTAAGTTCTGCTCTCGGTAGAGAGCGGAAAACGAGTCGTGCGAATACGTAATGACGCCTGAACTGGGAACAAACGCACGATAATTGAACCTGTGGTGCTGGCAGGGTTACTGAAATTAACCAGAGAATATGCTTTCACAATGGAAGGAATACTTACAGAATTTTTGATGAAAAGATTCTTGTTAGAACCAGAAAGGAGAGGAAACGGCGACACCACACAAATTATGTGGAAGAATATGACGACTGCAAATTTATGTAATAGATTTGGTAGTACTATTTTTCGATCTCATGAACGAAACGTGATACTATTTCTTAATATAAAACTTTCTGCTTGTAGTAGGCCTAATAGGCATTTGCTATTGATACTTCGTGAATTATGCTGTCATGTTACTTACGTAAGCGAGGTAAATAAAAATGATCATTTGTGCGAAAACAGTCTCACTTATTTGGTGTGTGTTACAATTGCAGCAATATTAGGAAGGGCAGTTCATTTTATCTAGCAGACAGTGGAAAAATAGACATAATCAAGTCGAAAAACCACACAAGTCTTGAGTACTACGCGTATTAACAGCTTTTACAGTATTAGAACACGACATCTTGATTTTACATATAGCAGACCGTTTGACAGACTTTTATGAGGTAATAGATTCTTTCACAGGAAGGAAGGCACGCCATGGAAATCTGTAGCAAGATTAGAGACAAAAAAATTCTGGGACCTAAGGATTAAAGAGATGTGTATTGTTTTGATGGTCTCTTGTTTTCACTGTTTTTTTTTCTTGCTTAGGAGGAGGCAGGATGTGAAACCGAATGACTAGGAGCAGGAAAGACACTACAGGACAATTTAAACTCCACTGCCCTGAATATACGTTTCATGGCTTCCACTGCAAAATATACACGATCGAATTCCACAGAGCAAAATACAGTGACGTGTGATAGAAGAATGCTGTATGAAGAAGCGTGGCACTCCAGTTCAGTTTGGCATACTTAAGACCGGATAACTTGTCTTACAAATCCTCGAACATATATATTTTATACATCAAACCCTCGAGAAAGATGCGCAGTACAAAATGAACATATGTTTGAATAATCTAATCTTTTTAAATTTCTACGTCATATCACAAACACTCGAGGTGGTGGGGGTAGGATGGGTTCCACTACGTTCCTGCCTCGCTCGCCATGTTGCAACTCTGGGAACTGAAGCAGCCTCTCCAGTGAACCGCGCTTTGTCGGTGTGACGTAGGGAGCCGCCGACTTAGCGAAGGCGAGGCGCCGCATATCGCTTGTGAACCACTGCCCTCGACCGCCAGCAGTCGCTATCAAGGTTTATTTTTTCTTTTCTGAGATGTAATTACTCACCAGCTGAGCAACAGACAAACTGCGAAGAAGGGCGCTGCACATGAGGAAAAAGACGTAAAGTCACTCTCAGTCTGCACATTTTATGATATGTTTAATATACAGTTCACGTCAAATTATATCGTCGTTTTCATTACACAGGGTGTATGAAATAGGATCATCCGATTGGGAACGTCTACATTTTTGAAACTAACAAAGATATAGGAGGTTGGTTCATTAAGTAATGCCCCACATTTTTTCCTCAGAACGTATATATTGTTAAGACTCAGAATTTTGTGACAATATACATCAACATGTCTTGTTCATGTCCTATTTTTCTACGTAGTCTCCATCACGATCTTTGGCTGTACCCCAATGTTGTGGAAGAGCATGTACTCCCCGCTGGTAAAAGCTCTTATCCTGCGGGCGTAGCCATGTTTTCACTGAATAACCGGACCTTTCGTCATCATCAGTGTCCCCCGTAGATAATCTTCAAGCGGCGCAAAGAGATGCAAGTGTGTGTGTGTGGGGGGGGGGGGGGGGGGCGGTCTGGACGGCAGGATGGATGCCGCAATGATGCACAACCCAGTTTGGCGATGTGTTCCCGGTTACTCATACTTATGTGCGGGCATACATTATCGTGTTGGATCAAGATTTCTGCTGGTTTCTTGTCCGATCGGACATGTCAAAAACGGTTCTTGAGTTTATTCGGAGTCTTCACGTATGCCAATGAATTTATGGTTGACTCGCTGAGTCCCATGGCACCACATCTACCAGAATGACGCCATCACAATCCCAGAATACTGTCGTCATGACTTTTCCGGCAGAGGGGGTTGTAATGAATTTCTTCTTTTGTGGTGAATGAGGATGATGCCACTCCATCGACGGCCTTTTAGTTTCCGGCACAAAGTGGCGCACCCAGCGTTCGTCACCGGTAACGATCCGTGACAGAAAGGTCCCTCTGTGGGTCTCAAAACTCCAGATGAAATGGCTTTTCTTTGAAAGTTGTCGTCCGCTGTGAGCATTCGTGCAACCAGTCGTGAGCACCTCTTTGCATATCCGAGAGTCTCGATCATTGCAGACGCATTTCCACTGCTGACCGACAACTGTAGAGCTAATTATCGATTTGTGTTGCGCCAGTCGGCACGAATAATGGCTTCCGCTCGACTCAGAATGTCTGGAGCAGTGGCTGAGACAGGACGTACCGAGCGTGGCTGATCAAGGGGTTCTGTTTCTGGATTTCCTGAGGCTGTAACTTTCTTCTCGCATCGACCAACTGTACTCCTATCAACTGCAACATCGCCATACACGGTATACAAACGTTTATGGATATCCACCATGGCTCGTTTTTCTGCACACAAGAATTCAATAACAGCACGCTGCTTGTAACGTGAGTCGTATGTAGATGCCATTTTGACGCTGTACTACGGATTTGCCATCTGCCAGAACGGTTCGAAACTTCAACGGGCACAAAACAAACATAAAATGTGAAGCATCAACAGGGACATTTGTCTTTGTACATTAACGGACTTTTCAAAATAATGTGGGGCATTACTTACTTAATGACCCTAGTACAATGAATTATCTTTTATCATTCAAGAAATCAAATCGCTCTGAGCACTATGGGACTTAAGTGCTGTGGTCATCAGTCCCCTAGAACTTAGAACTACTTAAACCCAACTAACCTAAGGACATCACACACATCCATGCCCGAGGCAGGATTCGAACCTGCGACCGTAGCGCTTTTATCATTAACGGGAAACTCAAAAAGGTTTTTTCATACCTTTTCGTAGGTGTTAAATATGCTTCCCTTCACATGAATGGCAAATGTCAAGCCGATATTCAAACTGTTCCTCACTACAGCTAGCATGTCCTGAGTTACAGCCTCCACAGCTGCTGTTATGCGATGTCTCAGTTCACTCATTGTTGTGGATAATGGAGGCAAATAAACACAGTCTTTTATAAACCCCCATAAGAAATAATCACATACAGTAAGGACCGTAGACCTGGAAGCCAGTAATGTAAGGGAGAATCATTTGGTCCATTGCGATCGATCCATCGTTCAGTAATCCTTTGATTTAAAAATTCCCGCACTTCCAATTGCAAGTGTGGCGGCGCCCCATCCTGTTGGTAAATGAAGTCGTTCGAATCAGTCTCCAACTGTGGGATAGGAACGCTCGCGAGCATATGGAGAAATGTGCTTACTGTAACAGAGTTCTCGGCAAAGAAACACGGACTGTACACCTTTTTGTGTGAAACTGCACAAAACACATTCAATTTTGGAGAATCCCTCTCATGTTGTACAACTTCATATGGTTCTTTCGTACCCCATACTCTCGCAGCATTACGGTCCACCTCTGCATTAAGTGGAATGTTGCCTTGTCACTTAACACTAAGGGTGGGAGAAAACTGTCACCCTCCATCTGGCTGAGAAGAAATTACAGAACTCCACACGTTGCTGCCTGTCACCTTCACGAAGGGCTGGCATTAGCTGAATTTTGTATCGTATCGAGCACACACGTCGACGCAACACACGCCAGACGGAAATCGGGGGCATGTTGACTTGTCGAGCTGCACGGCGAACGGATTTCTGCGGACTCCTTGTGAAACTATGGCGGATGCTTTCGTCGTCTGTGTCACACACTCGGGCACGGCCCGGCGATTCGCCTTTACACAAACAACCTGTTTCTCGCAAGTGTTCGTGTCATCGTCTAATGCTCTGTGCTGCTGGAGCATCCACACCACACCCAGTACGGTGAACAGCCTTACCGTCCCGCACTGCACAGAACGTACAACACAAAACGCTCCCTGTTGCCTTTACTAGTACTGAAGTGGGCGTACATGACTGCTACCTCGCGGGAACCATGTAAAACTTGAGTGTTTTCTCTTTCCATCGGTACATTATTCACGCACATATCTCAAGTAACCGAGTAGGTGCATTTTTATCGGGTCATCATAATTTACACTTAGTTGATTGGAATCGAAAGAAGGTTGGAAAACTAGGAAAGTACTGCTGCTAGCGCAAAACGAAGCGTATGAGGAAGAGGAAGGGTTATTATATGCTGCTGGAATTGCAGATTGATCGGAAAGAATTTTACATTATTGTTAACTTCCTTGAATTTCTAGTTTGCGAGAATTTATTTTTCAAACGCGTTTATCTCAAAATGACTTTTTCTACATTTGCGTGCAGTCTAACTCAAAAAGTGCAGAACCGATCATTATGAAATTTGACAGTATGATTATTTATAAAATTACGAAATATTTGAACCACCGTGTGAGATGATATCATGGTTTTAAGGGTATTTTTCTTTGCTTAATTAGAGAAAAACTATCCTGAAAATCGAAGTAAATTGTTCCAACGCCTGCAGACATTTTAATATTCATTATTTTCATCTGCACTGAGCTTCATATTCTTAGAAAATAAGCTATTACTGTAAAATCAATAACTTTTTGTTTTCAGATGAAAATCGGGATTGGAGAACTATACTCACAACCTTCAGCGGACATCACAGCCTAAATTTGTTAATTTTGGCTGAAGTTATTGAAAAAAATTCACAAAAAGTGTTCGAAATATGAATTAAGTGGTATAAAAATTGCTTAAAATTCTAATTAAATCTTCCTACCCCAAAAGAATCTCGAAAATTCGGTGTCAAACAGCTTCCTCGTGTGGTTCCCCCCTCAATCACAAAATTATCGACAGTTTCGTACACTTTCAGGTGCGATCCCCTTCTCGTCCAACAGGAAGGATATAGAAAAGGCCAAGGACCGTTAGGAAGAGCGAGTGAAAATAAGCAGTCAAGATCTTCTCAATTTTGTAGCTCCACAAATCTAGTCATCAATTGTAGGGCGCATCGCTGGAACGAGACCACTGTCATGGCTGGACGCAGTGCTGACAGCATGTGAGAGGCGCCTCCAGAGGGCGAATAATGGTCTGTCCGGGGTGCGTATCTCGGACAAGGAGAGGGAAAGGCGACTGAAATGAACACCTCGTGGTGGGCAAGTACGTCGCTGTGAGAATGCAGTGGGCTGAGGCTGGGAATGAACTGCGTCTGATGTGGCCCACGTGGCTTTCTGCTAGTCAGAGGCTCCAGCCACTCTGTTCCACGATCGCTCATCTCAGTCTCTGCAGTTTCGGTGTTCGTGCGATGATTGAAAGGAGGGACCGCATTTCGCGCTGAAACATTTTAGAAATACCGAATGCATCACTTTGCATTACGATGTCAGTATGGCCACTGGATGACACAATACGCGACTTGAATTCACTTACTGGGTTTGCGTAAGAGCAAGATTTCTTAGTGCTTCGACTAAGATGAGACGGGAAAAATACTTCGAATGTCAGACCTATGCAAGGGTTATCGTTGTCGGTGCGGAGGGGGGAGGGGGGAAGGAGTGGGGGGAGGGAGGGTGTCTCGAGGAAAACTGCGGACAGAGTGGGTGGGAGGCGGCAGACCAGTCCATGACAAGAGGCGTGTCTCGCTGCCGACCACCACTGCACTGGCTGCCGCGGCGCCCGACGTGTCTGGTGAGTCTCCACGTACTCCTTCCATCAACGTGAAGTATATACTGTGCGTGTATCTTCCGTCAATCTCCTGTTCTCAGTGTTGTCCACACTTAAAAGCGGCGGGTATGAAAACGGGGAAAAAGTAAAGTGAGACCGAGCTGTTTTTCTCTTTTCCTAACTATTTTCCTCTGCCTGTAGCGTGACAGCTCTTATTATGAACTCCTGCATTGTCTCCTGTCAGCTATGATCTTTGGTAAATACTGATTCTTACAGCACAATGGAAATAATGGTGCTACTAGCAGTAGTTATTATTGTCCCGAGTTGCATGGTTTTGAAAGTGGTTTCAGAACGAATGTTGCTTTTGATGTATACTTGTCGGATCTAAATGACAACTGAAGCAGGTGAGGTATCCGCAATGAAGTGGGACAAGCATGTAACGGCAGTTGTGGGGAAGGCGGATAGTCGTCTTCGGTTCATTGGTAGAATTTTGGGAAGATGTGGTTCATCTGTAATCGAGACCGCTTATAAAACACTAATACGACCTATTCTTGAGTACTGTTCGAGCGTTTGGGATCCCTGTCAGGTCGGATTGAGGGAGGACATAGAAGCAATTCAGAGACGGGTTGCTATATTTGTTACCGGTGGGTTTGATCATCACGCGAGTGTTACGGAAATGCTTCAGGAACACGAGTAGGAGTCTCTAGAGGGAAGGAAGCGTTCTTTTCGTGAATCACTACTGAGGAAATTTAGAGAACCAGCATTTGAGGCTTACTGCAGTACAATTTTACTGCCGCCAACTTACATTTCGCGGAAAGACCACAAAGATAAGATAAGAGCGATTAGGACTCGTACAGAGGCATATAGGCAGTCATTTTTCCCTCGTTCTGTTTGGGAGTGAATCAGGGAGAGAAGATGCTAGTTGTGGTACGAGATACCCTCCACCACGCACCGTATGGGGGATTGCGGAGTATGTATGTAGATGTAGATGTAGAGGCTTTCACTCCGCACCAGAGTGTGCCTAAGATGAAACTTCCTGCCAGAACACTTTCCCGCGAAAGGCAAAGTTCCCGAGTTCGAGTCTTGGTCCGACACATAGTTTTGATCTGCCAGGACGTTTTAGGCGACAGTTGCTGGAACACTTCTACAGAGCGGTAATGTACGTAACATCTGTTTGCCAGCAGGAAGAAATTCAGATGCTCTGGGTTCATATATGTTTTCACTAATCTAAGTAACAACATGGAGGAAAGCTGGATGTTCAGTTTATGTGGAGGCTGATTCCAGAAGTTTACTCAACAACGTTGTGCACAACTGTAGCTGTTCGAAACGACGCCTATTTGGAACGCCTGCAGCCTTACGTGTGCAAGTACGTGACGTACACGATGCCACATATCCCAGTCACTAGATCGAATGGGGAGACCAATTTGCATGTCTCCTGCGCTCCCCTCATCGGACGCCTCTTAACGTTTTTTATCTCTTCTCATATCAACAACATCGTCTACATGACACGGTGTCTGTAGAAGTTCAGTTTCGTTGACACATGTTGCCGTAAAATTTACGGTCCGTCACTCAAGTTGGATGGTGTCACGTTATTTGATGTCACACTTTTGAGAACGTGTGTTTTGGTCCGGAAATTAAATAATTTGTGCAATACTTAATCAGTTTATTACTTCCCATTCGCTCAGCCACCAAGTCGGTACACACTCAAGTTTTATATCAAAGTCTGCACCATTGCTGTAGTTCACTCTATTTCTCAGACGAAATAACTCTTTTATTTCGTACACATTCTCTCTTAGTGTAACGTATACCCGTGTTCTGTAATAACTATTGGTTCCTTCTCGTACTTCCCTTGTCTTCTTGATAATCTTATATCGTTTCCGTCGATACACAGGTGAAATTTGAATTGTTGGACCTTTTCTCTTTCCTTCTGTCTTCTTACCCCTCTGTCAATAATTTCGAAACGAATAATGGTCTCTCCACACATTTTTGTATTTTAATGCGACAGTGCTGCTGTGTTACTTTGCTGGCTACTTTACCTTTTCCTTAGTCCCTGGGTGCTCAAACTACTTCCACTGCCTGCGTGCTATAGTTCTTTTCCTCCGACTATTACTAAACTCTTCTGAGTAAGATCATTACTTTCCCTACTAATAAAACAAGACTCTCCTTCGGCCCACCTTTACATAACCACATCCCTGGTTCAGCTAACTCGCTTTCGTCTTTAAAAAATTTGCACATTTTAGAATTCTTATATAGGACTAAAGTATTCTCTTTGACGCACGAAGCAATAGGAATTTTATACACACTGCGTTTAATTTAGTTTAAGATCTGAAATGCATACTTCTGTTGGCAGCAGGTAATTATTGCTTGTCTGAGACCTCACTTTAAAGTCGCTGGAAGGCGACATAGTTTTATGAGGATTAACAACAAGAGTGTGCCTTTTACCGATGTCTTTATGGGACCTCGCACGCCATTTTCCCCCATTCCGAGGTCAGTTTCATTCCGGCGACACCCTACGATTTCTGTTATGTAGGTCAGACTCCACCAATGGAGAAAGGATGCCATTTAATACTACATCTAATTGATTTCTCTGTAGAACTTTGTGGCCTTCACAGTCAAGGACTTTGTCAGCTTCACAATATATACAGCGAGATCTTTAATTCTGCTTACCTCGACAATCGTTCAGTTTCTGAGATTCAGTAGTGTTTTCTCTATACAGAAATTTTTGCGAAAGGCAAACTGAGCGGCTGTTAAGAAGTTGTGGTCAGTCACACAAATCAATATTGTATCCGAGCCACACTCTCATAGAGTTTTGAAAAGAATTGAAGGACTCTAATAGGTCTGTAACTAATTTCGATTATCTGCATTTTTCAAAATGGTTCAAATGGCTCTGGGGACTTAACATCTGAGGTCATCAGTCCCCTAGAACTTAGAACTACTTATACCTAACTAACCTAAGGACATCACACACATCCATGCCCGAGGCAGGATTCGAACCTGCGACCGTAGTGGTCACGGGGTTCCAGACTGAAGCGCCTAGAACCGCATGGCCACACCGGCCAGCATCTGCATTTTTGCAGATCTCTGTTTCCACACTTCATTGAAGTCTGTCAAGAAGTATGGCCCCAACCATTAAATGATTAGATACGGACTTAATAACTCAGGACCAGATTAAAATAGAAATAAATCTATTACGCCTGTACTGGGTTTGTTCCCACTTTGAAGAAGTAACCATAATCGCTACAGCAGAGATTGACACGGCACTGTGGCACTGATAAACGGTTTATCATAATTTTTTAGTTTCTTGCCTAATAAATTGTGCTTCGCTTTCTCCACACATTCCCCATCCACAAATTTAGTAGCAATTGCCTCTTAGCTCAGATACTGGGTATGATTTTGGTAACAGTAGTTATAGCTGTATGGCGTGCTACGTAGCGACTACGATAGGTCGACCATTATCTGTAGAAGGCAAGGAAGGACTGAAAAGTGTACCTCTGAATGTTGATAAACTGAGGAACGAATGAGGTAATAAGCCCAGACGAATATGTTACACTGTGTCCAGAATACTCGTGATCACTGTGCCATGCATGTATTGTCCAGGTATGTAAGATTACTTTAGCATTTGTGTGTAATTGTTGTAGTAGTAATGCTAGTAGCAGTAGTAGTAGTTTTTTTTATTAGTAGATCACTTTTTACAGGCATATCGGACACGTCTTGGTATTACAATTTAAGAACTACAAGTGAACGAAATTCACTGATAGAGACATTAGAGGCTTATAGACATAGAATGGAAAAAGTGTGACAAGTAGTTAGCCGTGGCCTCATAGTAGGAACAAACCTAGCATTTACCTAAAATGATTTACGGATACCACGAAAATCTAAATTAGGGTGGGAGGATGAAGAGCGGACCATCCACCCTCCCGAATATCAGGCCAGTCGGTTAAAGAAGGTGCTACCTCATTCGGTTTATCCCTTGCGTACAATACTTCAGGCAGCAGGGAACTCGGTTGGATGGGTAAGGAGTGGGTGGCCAAATGAAACAATCTAGCACACAATACGAATTCATCGAACAAAGTCGACATCTAGAAAAATTACAGAAGTCGGTCATTAAAGAATTATGCATATTACATGATCACAAAATTTAAAGATACTTATTACTCTGAGGTCATCTAGCAAGATTACTCATACTTCACAGAGCAACAGCAGAGGTTGCTTGGATCTTTACACCGAGACAGGCATTTAGTTAAATTCAAACACAATGAAATTTTTAGTCAAAAAACGAAGGAATCATTAAGTGAAATTAAATGTATATGAAAACAGGGGAACTACAACCATAATTCTTCCCAAGGGCATGCAGCATTATTGTATGGTTAAATGATGATGGCGTCCTCTTGGGTAAAATATTACGGAGGTAAAATAGTCCCCCATTTGGATCTCCAGATGGGGACAACTTATGAGGCCATCGTTATCAAGAGAATGAAAACTGCCGTTCTACGGATCGGAGCGTGGAGTGTCACATCCCTTAATTGGGCAGGTAGGTTAGAAAATTTAAAAAGGGAAATGGATAGGTTAAAGTTAGATATAGTGGGAATGAGTGAAGTTCGGTAACAGGAGGAACAAGCCTTCTGGTCAAGTGACTACAGGGTTATCAAAACAAAATCAAATAGGCGTAATGCAGGAGTAGATTTAATAATGACTAAAAAATTTGAAACACGGGTAAGTTACTACAAACATCATAGTGAACGCATTATTGTGGCAAAGATAGACACAAAGCCCACGCCTACCACAGTAGTATAAGTTTTTATGCCAACTAGCTCCGCAGAGGTTGAAGAGATTGATGAAATGTATGATGAGATAAAAGAAATTATTTAGATAGTGAAGGAAGACGAAACTTTGATAGTCATGGGTGATTGGAATTCGATGGTACGAAAAGGAAGAGAAGGAATAGTAGTAGGTGAATATGGAATGGTGGAAAGGAATGAAAGAGGAAGCCACCTGGTAGAATTTTGCACAGAGCATAACTTAATCATAGCTAACACTTGGTTCAAGAATCATGAAAGAAGGTCGTATACAAGGAAGAGGCGTGGAGATACTGGAAGGTCTCAGATAGATTATATAATGGTAAGACAGAGATTTACGAACGAGGTTTTAAATTGTAAGACATTTCCAGGGTCAGATGTGGACTCTGACCACAATCTATTGGCTATGAACTGTAGATTTAAACTGAAGGGACTGCAAAAAGGTGGGAATTTAAGGAGATGGGACCTGGGTAAACTGACAGAACCAGAGGTTGTAGAAAGTTTCAGGTAGAGCATTAGGGAACGACTGACATGAATAGGGGAACGAAATACAGTAGATGAAGAGTGGGTAGCTTTCAGAGATGAAATAGTAAAGGCAGCACAGGATCGAGTAGATAAAAAGACCAGGGCTAGAAGAAATCCTTGGGTAACAGAAGAAATATTGAATTTAACTGATGAAAGGAGAAAATGTAAAAATGCAGTAAGGAAGCAGGCAAAAAGGAATATAATGTCTCAAAAATGATATCGGCAAGAAGTGCAAAATGGCTAAGCAAGGGTACCTAGAGGAGAAATGTAAGGATGTAGAGACATATATCACTAGGAATAAGATAGATGATGCCTACAGGATAATTAAAGAGACCTTTGGAGAAAAGAGAACCAGTTGTATGAAAATCAAGACCTCAGATGGAAAGCCAGTTTGAAGCAAAGAACGGAAAGTAGAAAGGAGGAAGGACTATGTACATGGTCTATACAAGGGCGATCACTTGAGGACAATATTCAGGAAATGGAAGAGCATGTAGATGAAGATAATATGGGAGATATGATACTACGTGAAGAGTCTGAAAGAGCACTGAAAGATCTACGTCGAAACAAGGCCCCATGTGTAGACAACCTTCAAATAGAACTACTGATAACCTTGGGAGAGACAACCCTGACAAGGCTCTACCATCTGCTGAGCAAGATGTATGAGACAGGCGAAATACCCTCAGACTTCAAGAAGAATTCAATAATTCCAATCCCACAGAAATAAGTTGTTGACAGATGTGATAATTACCGACCTAACAGTTTAATAAGTCACGGCTGCAAAATTCTAACAAGAATTCTTTACAGACGAATGGAAACACAACTACTAGCCGACCTCGGGGAAAATAAGTTTGGATTCCTTCGATATGTTGGAAAACGTGAGGCAATACTAACCCTACAACTTATCTTAGAAGATAGATTAAGGAAAGGAAAGCTTATGACAATGTTGACTGGAATACTCTCTTTCAAATTCTGAAGGTGGAAGGGATAGAATAGCGAAAGGCTATTTACAATTTGTGCAGATACCCGATGGCAGCTATATGAATTGACAGGCATGAAAGGGAAGCAATGGTTCGGAAAGGAGTGAGACAGGGTTGTAGCCTATCCCCGATGTTATTCAATCTGTATAGTGAGCAAGCAGTAAGGGAAACAAAAGAAAAATTCGGAGTAGGAATTAAAATCCATGGACTAGAAATACAAATTTTGAGGATCGTCGATGTCATTGTAATTCTGTCAGAGGCAGCAAAGGGCCTGCTACTGGAGTCGAACGGAATGCACAGTGTCTTGAAAGGAGGATATAATATGAACAACAACAAAAGCAAAACGACGATAATGAAATGTAGTTGAATTAAATATGCTGATTCTGAGGGAATAAGATTAGGAAAAGAGCAAAATAACAGTTGATGGTCGAAGTAGAGAGCTCTCCATGCTACTCTATCCTGTGCAAGCTTCTTCTTCTCCCAGTACCTACTGCAATCTACATCCTTCTGAATCTGCTTAGTGTATTCATCTTTTGGTCTCCCTCTACAATTTTTTCCCTCCACGCTGCCCTCCAATAATTAATTGGTGATCCCTTGATGCCTCAGAACATGTCCTGCCAACCGGTCCTTTCTAGTCAAACTGTGCCACAAATTTCTCGTCTCCCCAGTTCTGTTCAATACCTCCTCATTAGTTATGTGGTCTACCCATCTACTCTTCAGCATTCTCCTCTAGCAACACATTTGAAAGCATCTATTCCCTTCTTGTCTAAACTATTTTTCGTCCATGTTTCACGTCCAGGCATGGCTACACTCCACACAAATACTTTCAGAAACGACTTCCTCACATTTAAATCTATACTCAATGTTAACAAATTTCTCTTCTGCAGAAACGCTTTGCTTGCCATCGCCAGTCTACTTTTTATATCCCCTCTACTTCGACTTGCATCAATTATTTTGTTCCCCAAATAGCAAAACTCCTTTACTACTTTAAATGTCTCATTTATTTATCTAATTCCCTCAGAATCACCCGATTTAATTCAATTACATTCCATTATCCTTGTTTTCCTTTCATTGATATCATACCCTCCTTTCACAACACTGCCCATTCAGTTCAACTCCTCTTCCAGGTCCTTTGCTGTCTCTGACTGAATTACAATGTCATTAGGAAGCCTTAAGTATTTATATCTTCGCCATGGATTTTAATTCCTACTCCGAATTTTTCTTTTGTTTCCTTTACTGCTTGCTCAGTGTTCTTACAACTGTCATCTGAGTTCTGTAAAATTGCATGTAGCCTTTCGCTATTCTAACCCTGCCACCATCAGAATTTGAAAGAGATTATCCCAGTCAACATTGGCAAAATCTTTCTTTAAGTCTACAGATCCTAGAAACGTATGTTAGCCTTTCCTTAATCTATCTTCTAAGATAAGTCGTAATGTCTGTATTGGCTCTTGTGTTCCAACATTTGTACAGAATCCAAACCTATTTTCCCAGAGGTCGCCTTCTACCTGTATTTCCATTCATTTGTAATGAATTAGTGTTAGCATATTGCAGCTGCGATTTATTAAACTGATACTTCGGTGATTTTCACACCTGTCAACACCTACTTTTTTTGGGATTACATTCTTCTTGAAGTCTGAGGGTATTTAGCCTGTCTCATACATCTTGCTCATCAGATGGTAAGAGTTTTGCCAGGGCTCGCTCACGCAAGGCTATCAGTAGTTCTAATGGTATGTTGTCTACTCGTGGAGCCTTGTTTCCACTTAGATCTTTATATGCTCTGCCAAAATCTTCACGCAGTGTCATATCCCCAATTTTTGAGAGGTTTGTATTCTTTTTTGCCAGCTTCATTTACTGTATTTTATATTTTCTCCTGTCATCAATCAAATTCAATATCTCTTCTGTCACCCAAGGATTTCTACTAGCCCTCGTCTTTTTATGTATCTGATCCTCTCCTGCCTTTACTATTTCGTCTCTGAAAGTTACCCATTCTTCTCCTACTATATTTCTTTCCCCCATTGTAATCAGTTGTTCCCCAGTGCGCTCTCGGAAACTCTCTGCAACTTCTCCCATCTCCTTGAATTCCTACCGTTTTGCCATTTCTTCAGTTTTAAGCTACAGTTCATAACCAATAGATTGTGGTCAGAGTCCACATCAGGCCATGGAAATGGCTGGCAATTTAAAACCTGTTTCTTAAATCTCTGTCTTCTGAAACCTTTCAGTATCTCCAGGCCTCTTCCAAGTATATAATCTTCTTTCATGATTCATAAAGCAAGTGTTAGCTACGATTAAGTTATGCTCTGTGCAAAATTCTACGTGGCGGTTTCCTGTTTCTTTCCTTACCCTCATTCCATGTTCACCTATTACTTTTCCTTATCTTCCTTTTTCTAATGTCGAATTCCAGTCTCCCATGACTATTGCATTTTCGTCTCCCTTCATTATCTGAATAAATTCTTTTATCTCATCATAGATTTCTTCAATCACTTCGTCGTCTGGGGAGCTAGTTGGCATATAAACTTGTACTACTGTGGTAGGCGTGGGCTTCGTGTATATCGTGGCTACAATAATGTGTTCACTAAGCTGTTAAAAGTAGCTTACCGCGCTCCTATTTTTTGTTCATCAATAAACCTACTCCTGCACTACCCACAATTGTTTTTTGTTTATAATCCGGTATTCACCTCACCAGAAGTCTAGTTCCTCCTGCCACCGAACTTCATTAATTCCCACTGTGTATAGCTTTAAGCTATCCATTTCCCTTTTTTAATTTTCTAACCCACCTGCCCGATTAAGGGATCTGACATTCCACGCTCCGATCCGTAGAACGCCAGTTTTCTTTCTCCCGATAACAACGTCCTCTTTAGTAGTCCCCGCCAAGAGATCCGAATGGGGGACTATTTTGCCTCTGGAATATTTTACCCAAGAGAACGTCATAATCATTTAACCATATAGTAAAGCTGCATGCCCTCTGGAAAAAATTCCGCTGGAGTTTCCCATTTCCCTTTGCTTTCAGCCATTCGCAGTACCAGCACAGCAAGGCCGTTTTGGATAGTGCTACAAGGCCAGGTCAGTCAATCATATAGACTCTCGCAACAACTCAAAAGGCTGCTGCCCCTCTTCAGGAACCTCACGTTTGGCTGGCCTTTCCACAGATACCCCTCCATTAGGGTTGCACCTATGGTACCACTATCTGTATCACTGAGGCATGCAAGCCTCCACACCAACGATAAGGTCCATGGTTCATGGTGGGGGGCGGGTGAGGGGGTCTGTAATCATACTACTTCGAAATACAGCAATGATTCACTTAAATCTTGTATTTATTCATGTAACTCATTAATCCGTCTTTTGTAAGAGTTTATATTATTTTCTAGAATGGTTACAACAGAGAAATGGGCCACTAATTTTCTACATACATATACATTCTGCTTACCTCTCTTTAGTAGGGGTACACCTCTTACCAGTTTTAAACATTCTGGATATTTCCTGATGTGAAGAAATTCGTCTGTCATGTTTATTAAGGGAGATTGTATATTCTCTGAGCAGTGTTTCAGTATACACATTGTTACTTCGCCTAATCCTACTGACCTTTTATATTTTACTTATGCATAGTTTTACTAGCTTCTTGCTCTGATGATGTAGCAAGAAAATTGCACTTATTCCTTTTTGCAGCAGTTAGCAACGTTTTGTAAATCTTTTAGCAACTGCGTTAAAGATTTAATAATTCTGGTTCATTATGATTGTTTATAATGTAACCGAGGTACACAAGATTTGGAAGTACTTCTTAACAACTGCTGTTATCCATTGGTTTTTGTGAGACATTTTTTACTGATTTAGATGTTTTTCAAAAGGTCTTTTGAAACTCCAATTTAAGTGTTGAGAATTTAGACGATTTTACATTTACATTCGTTTCTCAATACACTTCATCCCAAGTTTGGTTTGTTAGTTCTTTTGGAAAATCTTGTATTATGATTTCCGATAATTGTGTTCCATAAACTTGCAATTTAGAGAATTCTCCATACCCGTTTTTACTGTTATTTGACAGAAACGCTCTGATAGACCAAGTTCTTGTACAGCTATGTCACACTTTTCCCTGTCCATACTTTTGGCCACATGATTAATCACTGATGGTGTTATTGTAGTAACCATTGCTGTATTATTGACCAACAGGGATATCCCAAAATTCTGAACGATATTTCTGAGGATGCTACTAGTTTCATTTATGATACCTGTGTGTATGTTTATGTCTTTACACAACAACATGTAGACTATTGTACTTGCAATTTTTGCAAGTACTTCTGCTAATTTATTGAGAAAAATGTCCACACTCTCTCCAGGAGATTGAGACAAACCCACGCTGATTAATTTCTTGGCGTTATGTGGTCCTGTCCATGCAATAGTCAATAGATCAGAGAGTTTTTCTTCACTTACCGTACTAAGGTCATTCTTGCTTCAAACTATGATCCTTTTCTGAAATATATACGTGACTCTCCGTCATTTGAAGTAGTCATTCAGTAAGAGTGTCCTTTCATGCACCGACAATACTGCATATTCGATTTTTGTGTCTCTTGACAAACGCTCAGTAATGCGCAGCTCAACGACTAAACTCAGCTTCAAATTTTTACATTTTATTTTGTATCTAATGCATGTTTATATGAATGATTGTTAAGTTTGTGATGTGTCCTGTATTGCTTTTATCAGTGGTCTCTTTTTCCTTACGACATGTAGAAGATGTGTTAGAATCTGTCTTAAGTGTCATTGATTGAAATTTTTTTAAATTGTTGCAGATAGTATTTAGGCAGGGAAACCTGTTGTATGGATTTATCCTAGCAAAGACCTATTTCTGCTGCCAGTGTCATGAGGTATTTCACAACGCATCTTACTGCCCGAGGTCCACCTGCTCTATGTTCATGAATCAGCTGTACCAATCTTCTCGTCCCAGTTCTGTTTAGGTGTAGGGCACGCCTAGCGAAGCCCAATCTATTGATAATGCTGGCAGCCACCAGAGGCAACATGTGCAAGGTCGTCTGATATCAGTGCTGTCTCTAAACCCACATTAATCTACTTCACAGCATCACTGAGCTGTAGCCATGGTCGTTAGTCCGAATACTGACTGCTTCAATGCTGCTCTCCACGCTTATATTTCCTGTGCAAAACTCTGCATCTCGGGATAACTTCTCTAACCTACATTTGTTTAGGTCTGCTTACAGTATTCAGTATTAGATTTACTTCCGAAACTCTTACCTCCCCCACTTTCCTATGTTATATATCATGATATGTCCTATCAACGGATTTCTTTTTTCATTCAAGTTGTGACGTAAATTTCTTTTTCTTGCAGTTTGATTCAGTAACTCATTATCTGTTATTCTATCTACCCATCTAACCTCCAACGTTCTCCGTTGCACCACATTTCAAAATCTACTATTATATTCTTGTCTGAACTATTTATCATCCACGTTTCACTTATACTCACGGCTGCACTCGTAGCAGATACCATTAACTAACACTTAAACTGATATCGGATCTTAATAGACTCCTCCTTTTTAGCAATTCCTTTCATGATGTTCCAATCTGCATTTTATATCGCATCTACATGGGGAATCAACAGTCCTTTTCCTGTCCGAATAACAAAGTTTTGCAACTATCCTTAGTGACTCATTTCCTAACTTAATTCTCTACTCGTCACTTCATCTAATTCGACGAAATTTCAGAATTATTGTCACACTTTTATTGATGTTCATTTTACAAACTCTTCTCAGGCCTATATCCATTATGTTCAACTGATCTTTCGAATCATTTGCTGTCTCTGACATGATTAATATTTCGTCTGATAGCCTTAAATTTTACATTTCTTCTACATTAGTTTTTTTTTCCTTTATCAATTTGTCCTTGGTTTCTTCACAGGACGATCAATGTGTAGATTTAATTACATACGCTGTAGGCTTCAAAGCTACGGTTTCATGTTCTTTGACACTTATAATTGCAGTCCAGTTTCTGTACAAGTTGTAGATAACGTTACATTTCCTTATGTATCCCTAATACAACTAGAAACTGTAAAGAGATAATTCCAAATCTACAACGCTTCGCCGCTCAAATGATACACGATACATTGCTTCTAGAAGAGGAGAAAATTCTTTTGCATACTCTACATAGAAATGTACTGACATTCTGTCAGGTCCAGTGGCTATTCCTCTGTAGAGTTATTTCAGTTATATCTCTGTCCAGTGGACATTTATTTGGAAACAAGGTTTACTATGTCA
The DNA here is from genome assembly GCF_023864345.2 of Schistocerca serialis cubense. Taxonomy (NCBI): domain Eukaryota; kingdom Metazoa; phylum Arthropoda; class Insecta; order Orthoptera; family Acrididae; genus Schistocerca; species Schistocerca serialis. Next base: position 106,873,130 of record NC_064648.1, read on the forward strand.
GCTGTTATACCTCGTTTCGACGCCATTGTAGTCCGTAGTGTCAGGACATATGGCTTTAGTACTTTAGCTGATTTAACAGAAGGAAAAAACTACTCAGGATTTTGTGTGAAGTCAGCATATAGATTTTAACTTTCAAATTCGTTGAATCATGCAGGTTATTGTCTTTTGTTTACAGGACTTGCAAAAAGTAGAATAGAATGGCTTCGTTAAATAATTTATTTTTCCAATTATTAAGTACTGTGCTGAGAATAAAAATCTTTATATTTCCTGACTTTCTAAAGAATTCGTGAATTTACGTATAAAAAAATTTCTTGTTCGATGTCCAAATTCTAAACTGTACATTTTATTTACAAATGTGTCTCCTCCGTATCTTCTGGCAGCGGTGTCTGGAATCCGCAAGGCCAGAATATCAGACCTGCACTACGGGCTGGTTCGCCTTTATGTGTCACAGAGGTTGGTCGCACACTGACGTTTTAATGCGTTGGTGTGCAGATGAGAAATGATTTATTTTCTAACAATTTATGGGCTGTTTGGTGAAGTACTGATAAATGACTGGTACAAATAAATCAGTATGGGTAATAACGTTAACTAACGCAATAGCATTACAGTTCAACGTTCATGAATGTTTATTGATATTAATGAAATATCAGTGAATGGTGATCTCACTTGAGTGTGTATTCAAAGCAATGCCATTAACAAATAATCATAAATAAAGTGCAGAAGTGCAGCATAGACGCAAAACATGTGCATGCAGATCTTTTTTTATCAAACCAGTATAAGATTTGCATACAACATAGTTGTGGGGGCAGAGAGTGCAAGAGAGATGGAAGAAATGTTAGATGACCTAAACACAAAATTATAAGGATACGGAATGAAGATTAATAAAAAGAAAACGAAAAGCGTGGTAACTGAAGGAAAGGGGAGAAAATGCCATATGAAGATAGGGGATGAGGAAATTGAGCAAGTGAATGAGTTCAATTACTTGGGAAGTCTAATTATGGATGATATGTATGGAAATTAGGAAAATAATTGTAATGACAAAAGAAGGATTCAAGAGAAAACAAAAATTACTTTGCGGACCACTGAACAAAGATCTGAGGAAAAGACTTTCCAAATGTTACATCTGGAGCATTTCACTGTGGAGTGCGGAGACCTGGACATCGAGGAAGGAAGATGAGAGATGGAGGCACTAGTGAAGTGGATATGGAGAAGAATGGAAAAAGTGAAATTGGAAGGCCGAGTAAGGAATGTAGAAGTATTGAGGAGAGTTGGAGAAGAAAGAAACATGCTGAAAGTCATAAGAAAGAGAAAACTGAACTGGATTGGACATTGTTTGAGGAGGGACTGCTTATTGAAGGAAGGAATTGAAGGAATGGTGGAGGGAAAAAGGGAAAGGTGAACAAAATTATATCAAATGCAGGACAATATCAAAGGAGACGAATATCCAGAAATGAAAAGATTGGCAATGGACAGACAAAAGTGGAAGAGAAATAATTCAAAAGCCAAGACCGCTTAATTACTATTTACTGGATAACCGGTTTCAACACACTACAGGTGCCATCATCGGATCTGAATGTAGCTTAACATTTATAAACCATTTGGATATAACGATAAATGAGGCAGACCAGCTGATATAAAATCATTGTCACAAAAAATAAAATAAAAAAACCAACTGCTCTCATGGTCATTTTTTTCCATCAGATATGTAGTTTTATCTTGTGACTTCAGTGTTACATATCTGATGGAAAAGAATGACCATGAGAGCAGATGGTTTTAATTTTTTTGTGACAATGATTTTATATCAGCTGGTCTGCCTCATGTATCGTTAAATAAAAATGGATTATAAATGTCAAGCTAGATTCAGATTCAATGATGGCACCTTTCCTGTGTTGAAACAGGTTACCCAGTAAATAGTATTTATGTGATCTTGGCTTTCGAATTACTTATACAACAGAGTGATCGCCCGACTACGCACTGTGTGTTCACTGCAAAAAAGTGAAAGAGGCTTAACCAACGACAAGACCTTCTTTAAGGCAGAATACCATACTACTTTGTACAAACATTTCAAGAAACTTTGTTCCTTTACAGAACACGATACCAAACATCGTTCACTGCTCATCATCACATACGACCAATAACATCAGCTGTAGCAAAATAATCTACAAGGTGACGATTATTAAACCATATGAGAAAAATCATAAATTGGTCACAAACTACCAGGCGTGCACGCACTTTGCTAGACACGTAAACGCCACTACAAATATTCGAATTTAGCTCATGACATGTTCGATACGCCTGGCATCATTGGCGATGATGTGGTGCAAACAAATAGCGAAATTCTGCAGGACACGCTGAAGTGTCGCAACATCGATGCTGTCGATGACCTCCTGAACGGCTATTTTCAGCTAAGGAATGATCTTGTCGTTCTTGATGTACATCTTATCTTTCATATAGCCCCACAAAAAGGAATCGCATGTGTTCAGATCCGTACAATATGGCTGTCAGTCGAAGTCCATGCCAGGGGCCCCTGGGTATCCCAGAGCCAGCATGCGGTCCCCAAAATGCTCCTCCAGGACATTAGACACTCTCCTGCTTCGATGGTGTCGAGCTCCATCTTGCATGAACCACATCTTGTCGAAATCAGGGTCACTTTGGATATTGGGGATGATATCATTTTTCAAAACCTTCACGTACCTTTTGATAGTCACCAAAGGACTATCGCACCGACTGCTACGTGACCCGGTGAGGGTTGAGAGATTTCTTTATCGCTGAATGCGGATTCTCAGTCCACCAAATGAGCCAGGTTTGCTTATCGACGAACCCATGAAAATTAAAGTGTGCTTCATGGCTAGGCCAAACCAAACGCATGCACGTACTAATCCCCATCACGCTCATCTGCCAACCGTGCACTTTTAACGCAAACCGTTGATAAGTTACGGCGATTTCATTTCATATACTCGAATAAATGTTAACCTATAAGTTCACTTCTGTCTTCATTCTCACAAGTACGAAGCCAAAGTTCCAACAAGTGTTCCAAAATAAATTATCTGACTGTGTTTAGGGTACTTCAAATCCTGCACGAAGTGAAAGAGTGGGGCAGAGCTCAGTAAATTAAGGGAAACCCACAATCCACACCCAGAAATAGTTCGCGCTAAATCGCACGGCTATATTGCAGAGCAGATCTCTCTTCAGATTTACCGGAACGACCTTCCAAGCCAGCAAGCTGCCGAAACTCGAACGACGAAACACCATAGAACGAAAGAAACGAAAGAAGCAAAGACAACACGCGCAGTGATTCACGCCCACTCTGTGGCGTCACGTATCACGGACACGACGTTTAACTCTGAGCAATATTCACATTTAAGGCTGTCCTACGTACGTACTTTACACTAAATTCAAAATAATTAAATTAAAAATATCCTTACATATCACGGTCATTTTGTGGCCACTCAAAACATGAGAACTGCAATATTGCATAAGATATTAACAAAAATGTAAATCATATTGAAGTAAGTTGTTCTGTACACACAAGAATTATGCTACTTAAAGAAATAGGATTATGTATCGCTCATGTAAGAGGAGCGCCCATCTGCCATTTGTTCATTTATTCTCTAAGACGTTACATAAAATGCATCTTTTACTTTTTTATTTAGTATTTTCACTAACGCCCATTTTCATCAATCAGCAAACATAGACTGAAATAGCATTCAACATTAATTACGGCATCACCACCAATTATGATTACGCATGCAACTAAATAACTCAAACTAACTCTTTATTACGTGCAGCTGCGGCATGTTCAGAGCATTGGCACATTTATACAACCGTACTGCTACAAAATAGAGCAAGTTTAATACGTGAAATATTACTTTTGTAGTGTTTACGAACGTCTATAGCTTTCATTTGACACATCAGCCCGAAGAGCATGTTAGCTATTAATTATCAATGGCATGTCACAATATTCGTCATGAAAAGTATTCCTACGTTTTGTAATAATTATCATAACATTTTGATCGATCTTGCGGTGGGCTCGTTTCTTCACCAACATCTCTGTGCTATCTTTGTTTTCATGATATCGTGTTTAGGAGATCGCCCCTATTCGAGTCAGCACTCAGTTGCCAACGTTATACAGGGTATTTCATAAACAATCATTATATTTTGCACGTCTATATTTCTGAAACTAATAAACATATACCACGAATTTTGTTTTTTGAGGATCGGGAACGGGAAACAGAAAAAACTTTTTTTTCATGCTTTTACATAGGTGTGTAATATACCCGTCTTGAGCAGTACAGCATATGTTAAAGCGATATTAAAATTTTTCCCACACTACAGCGAGCATGTCTTGAGTTACAGCTTCCACAGCTGCTGTTATGTGATGTCTAAGTTGATTCATTGTTGTTCGTAATGGAGGCACACAAACAGAATCTTTTATAAACCCCCACAAGAGATAATCACATACAGTCAGGTCCTGTTAGTTTGAAGGTCAGTGATGTAAGGTGAATCATTTGGTTCAGGGCGACCGATCCATCTTTCGGTAATCATTTGATTTCAAAATTCCCGCTCCTTCAGATGCCAGTGTGGCGGTGCCCCACCTTGTCGGGAAATGAAGTCGTCCGAATCAGTCTCCAATTGTGGAAAAAGAAAGTTCTGAAGCATATCAAGGTATGAACTTCCCGTAGCAGTGTTCTCGGAAAAGAAACGTGGACCATACACCTTTTCCTGTGAAACTACACAAAATACATTACATTTTGGTGAATCTCTCTCATGTCGTAAAACTTCGTGTGGTTCTTCCGTACCCCATATTCTCACATTATAACGGTTCACATTTCCGTTTAAACAGAATGTTGCCTCGCCACTAAACACGGAACGTGAAAGAAAACTGTCATCCTCCATCTTCCTGAGAACGAAATTACAGAACTCAACACGTTGTTGTTTGTCACCTTCACGAAGAGCTTGCATTAGCTGAATTTTGTACGGTTTCGTGCGTAAACGTCGACGCAACACACGCCAGATGGACATTTTGGGCATGTTGAGCTGTCATACGGACTTCTGCAGACTCCTTGTGAAACTATGGCGGATAGGTTCGACGTCTATGTCAGACACTCGGGGTCGGCCCGGCGATTTTCTTTCACACAACCAACCTGTTTCTCGGAATTGTTCATGCCATCATCTAATGCTCTGTGCTGTAGGCTGACCCACACTATACGAAGTACGAAAGTCACGATGAACTGTTATTACTGACCAGCACTGCGCAAAACGTATAACATGAAACGCTCTCTGTTGTCCCGACACCATTTTTACAAGAACTGAAATGGGCGCAGACTGCTGCTACCCGGCGGAAACCAAGTAAAACTCGAGAATTTGCTATTTTCAGCACTAAGTTGTTCACGAACTTATCTCAAATAACATAATTGTTATAATTTTTGAAATTGGATGGTAATTTTTGATACACCCTGTGTTTCTTAGAGCGCAGTTGTCTGGAATTTTTTTTTTTTTGAAAAAAAAGGCTAAGTAGTAAATAAATAAAAAATTTTACGTAATTACGTCTTTGCTTCTCAGGATCTTCTGGAAAACTACTGCAGATACACGTTGGGACATGTTTTATTAGATTCACCAGACCAAGAACAACAAAATAAATGGAAATCGGGCTTCACTTAAACCTCGTACTGATATTCGATGGCTTCATATTGAGGAAGTTGCTCCATTTCAAGCAAAATCTTTTATTAGCCGTAATTCCGTAACTAAACATTTGCGGACCTATGTTTATATGAACTTTTTACTTTAGTTTTAGTTGTGAAATAAAAAATTAAAATATTTCCATCTCTTCGTGAATCACCCTGTATATTCGGAACAACGGAGTGGCATCCACCTTGTAAAATGGTGTAATCCATATTACTTTACGCTACTTTATTTACTATACAGGTAGTGGAAAAAAATGTGTTTTGTGGTTACACTTGTTCGTAAAATTTCAGGTTGTTCAGCAGACTACAAGTTTGGTGAAGTTATTCTGAGGGAAAAGTTCTTTACTTGGCTCGACACCTGAGACCTTCTGCCATGTTCTGCAGAGGCTTTAGTTGGTTCGTCCGCATTTTTGTGGCGGTAGTCGTATCTACTGGCTGCAGTCACCCAGTTTCTGTTACAGGTAAAAAATTTTACTTTCTTCGATTCATAGGAGTCTGGGTATGATAACGGATAAGAATTTTTGTGAAGTAATGAACAATATGTTTAACTTTTTCATTGAGATTTTTACGAATTTCTGTTTCCGAATCCTATACAGAAGCCACCGTACATAGTTTAACAACCGGCAACTCAGGTAAGTGTTTGATCCGTTATTACTACAGACACCTCATGGTCCACATGGATCATTTGGTGCTATTATATTTAATCACGGCAGTCTCATCTGGTGGTCTGAGAAGTTCACGCCGGCACCGTGGGGTGGCGGCCGTATTCAAACACACTAGATTGCTACTTGAAAATATCGAGCTTTTGTTTTTAAAACAGCGATAGACGATGTAAAATAATTGTCTCGTCCAAGGTCACACAAACTTGTATCAGTACTGTACATTGCTCCTCGATGATAGGCAATACGTACGTCACACGCTACTTTCTTCCCAGTAGTATAACTGGCAGAGTCGGGCGTGACGTACTCGTGGTACACGCCGGAATGAACTTGTTGGGATAACTGCTTTGGGTAACGGTGCACCATAACTGCCTCATAGGCGGGATAAATACGCTGCTCCAGTGTCTCCACATCTGGAATAGGCTACGCGTACGCGATACTTCTGAGGTGGCCCCATTACCATATGTTACTATCTCCTGCTGTCGCTTCTACACGGAGTACATGATCTGTCCCCACTGATCCACTTGGCTGTCATTAGCTTCTACAGGAAGTACATGATGTGTCACTACTCATCCACTTGGCTGTCAGCAACTTGTTCAGGAAGTACATGATCCACTTGGCTGTCAGCAGTTTCTGCAGGAAATACATGATGGATGACACAGATCCTGGAATCGAGGTTGCCTGGTGAACAAATCAATGACAGAACTGTTCCCTATGTGGGAAGTCTGTCGCTAGTACGCCCTGCACACGCTGTAAGTGATAAGGGTAGTAACAATCGTCATGGGGACTGTCCCACACGGTCGTCTGGCTTACCCTGTACAGGCTGGTCCACTGCCTGCCACTGAGATGGCGGTCGCCTTCCACAGTGGTGATTACATTTTCTTGCTACTCTAGTGTCTGATCATTTCGGGTACGTCCTTCACGACTTCCTGCATCCTAGGTCATGATGTGCGATAAACAGTACCACCCTCTATGAGGATATCATGCATACTGTAACTGTAGCTGCATGATATTACACTGCAGCTTCTGTAACAAAGTATGATTGAATAAATGGTCTCTGGCATACGGATCGTGCATTTCTGGGCATCATCAGACATTTTTTGTCCCTTATCCTCTCATTGATCAGTCACTAGAGTTTGTACATAGTTGAAAAAATCATCTTGAATGTTCCATAGACCCTTAAAGTGATAAAACTAATCTGTCTGTGTAACGTATCGGTAAAATTTTCGCAATGGTTTACTTAGCTGTGTTATGTTCCACACCGTAACTTTTTTTTTAGAGACATACTGATGTTACAGATTTAATCTTGGACATGCAAGTTCAAAATGTGACACTAAGCCAGCTGAATTGGAGAGTCCCGCAGTTCCCATGGCTATTTACTCATAATTCCGTATACAAACCGACTTCCTCTATTTCCTTCGTGTCCAATTAAAATCAGATATGACAGATAAATTCTCCTCTAAGAGTTACGTCCTAAAACTTCACATCAATTTTAAACATATTTCATGTTAACTGTATTTAAATCCTGCTTGAGTTGTAATATATTCCGTTTTCGTGCGCTATGTACCATCAGATACGTATTTTGTGCTGTAACATCAGCTGCGATCAACATTTATCCTCCATAAAAATTATCGGAGTAGCAGCCTCATTCAAAGAAACATTTATCCAATCTTTAATTGTGTATCAAAGTGAATAGACGTAAATTTTTTAAAAATTTAATAAGTTACCAGTGACGTGTAGTACGTCTGTCGCATAAAATCAGTGTTTCTGTAGCGCTTGTTGTAAGTAACATGTATCCCATTGTCTGCATTTACTGTAAACTAACGATAATTTTCGTTTGGTTTTCGACTGCAACCTCTAAAAATCTCACGAGATTAGTAGCGTTTATAGAAGATGATACTGCACTATAAAGGAAATATCCATTAGCGTACGGACTGCTTCAGATCTTAACGGTAACTTGCTGTACTTGGAGCTTAACTGGCCCAGAACATAAGAAAGGATCTGCAGGCTTACTTCAATGATACTTGTTTACTGTTCTGTAAAACATTACACCAGCCACACTGCAGACCTACTGTGAACACCGTCCTCGAACGTGGGAAGAGTTAGCTGACGTTCGTAAGTTAAGATCAGTCGCCTGGAAGCTGCTGTGTATGGGTGTTTCTGGAGAGTTACCAGCAGTCATGTATCAGATATACCACAGATACCTGTTACTATCTCCTGCTGTCACTTCTACACGGAGTACATGATCTGTCCCCACTGATCCACTTGGCTGTCATCAGCTTCTACAGGAAGTACATGATGTGTCACTACTCATCCACTTGGCTGTCAGCAGCTTCTACAGGAAGTACATGATGTATTACCGCTCAGCCACTTGGCTGCCAGCAGCTTCTACAGGAAATACATGATCCACTTGGCTGTCAGCAGTTTCTGCCGGAAATACATGATCTGTCACCGCCCATCCACTTGGCTGTAAGCGGTCTGTCAGTGGTAGGACTAGGCTGCGTGGACAGTAGAGCGGGGACCAGGGAGGACCCAGCACGCGGTACCTATCACCCTAACCAACAAATAGGAGGTGCAGGCTTCCACTGAAATCGAAACTGAGTCACTGAGACTAAGAGCAGCTTTTGAGTAATATGGTATGTGCAGTGTCAAGAAGAGGCAAACACGAAAGGATAGCATCTGTTAACACTAGGGAGTTGAAATGTACGGCAAGTGAATGTATCCGTTAGGGAAATGCAAGAAACGATGCGAGGGAAGACTAAGTGTACCCACTGTCCGTGGCTGGAAGCCTTATTCAGCCTGCCGAAGAGGTCATTCCGTCAACTGCTGAGGGAACGTGGTGCTACCGGCAGCTGACCGCGCTCTGCGGCCACACTTGGATCATTCAACTGTCAGAGAAGGTTGAGAGTGGTGGTCTCACTCATCTAATTTCAGTGAGACAATTTGCTGCAGTGCAAAACTGGTCGTGCCCCCCACATTCTGAATCGAATGTAACTACTGACTCAGAGTTCGAAGGTTCTGTGACAAAGCAGCCTGAAATATCTTGGACTTGCGTCAAGGGGTTGAGAACTCTATGGAGACCCTAAATGGGTCAGGTGTTTGGTACACATCAGAGGCTGCTGCTCAGGTAGCTGTTTGGGTGCGGAGTGGACACATCGGTTTTCAGATTAGACTACTCTTCATCCAGTCCAGGTAACGATAGGGACCAGAAAGTGTCAGTAATAGTTACAAAGAAGAGTCACATACTGGCGAGAGTATTACAATTCAAGTGATTAACTTCTGAAGCACTGATAACAACGTGCCAGGTTTGAAGCTGGCCCAGTAGAGCTCACATAATACCCAGTACAGAAGGCAGTTTGAAACGCGGAACTGACAGCAGTGAGATACTGATAAAAATTTCAGCGTGTATCGAAAATATACATGGAGATAGTAGGGCATTTGTCCCAAGTCACAAACAAATTGTACCAACCAAAACAGAAATATAAACTGTGTGTGGGGCTGTCTGGGAAAGACTCAGTATCATCGGTGGGCATTAATTTGGAATCAGGTCCCTCTGTCAACTTCTAGATATACTCCAGATGCAACCAAAAATTATAGAGAAAACCGAAGCACTGTTACATAAGTTTCCAAGTCACACTCTCATTGTTGAAGTAGATGTTAATTGTGCAACAATCGACTGCGAAAATGACAGTTTAGTAAGAGGTGGGGGTGTCAAGATGTCTGGTGAAACACCTCTAAATGAGTTGTCTGAGAATTAACTAAAACAGACTGTTTGGGAGCCCACTAGTGATATTGCATCTGATAGTTTCAAAATGACCATAACTCTTTGAGGAAGCTCACACAGAAACTAATATCAATGACCATGAAGCAACAATGATTTACAACGTACAAATGGCAACTAAAACAAGTAGCAGAATACATATATGTTCAGCAAACCAGATATAGAAGCAGTTGTGACCTATTTGAATACAAATCTCGAAATATTTAGCTCTGGAGAAAAATATGTAGATAAATTGTGGTTCAGGTTTATAAGAACATTCAGCTGTACACTTTGTACATATGTAGAGCAGTTCATGATAAGAGGGACACTCCACAATCTGCAGTCATTTTAAAGAAACATCTAAAGAAAAAGAGACAACTGGTCAATGAATGCTAGGCAAAACGTGGGGCTACATGTAGGAAGATGCTAAATGAGATGTATTTGGCTGATGAAAGAGAATTTCGTCTAACCTACTAAGATTACCGAATCGCAGATAGGCACAACAAAAGGACTCATAATTAAAGCTTTCGGTCATTAAGGCTGCAGTCAACAATAGACAACAAGCACACACACACACACACACGTACTCACGCAAACGAAACTCACACACACGACTGCACTCTCAGGCAATTGAAACCACACTGTGGGCAGCAGCACCACTGCATGATGGGAGTGGCGACAGGGTGGGGGTGAAGAGGCGGTTGGGGTGGGGAGGGGTAGGGGTGGCGGACAGTGAAGTGCTGCATGTTAGATGGTGGGAATGGGAATGGTGTAGAGAGGGAGGGAAGTAGCAGGGGAGGGAAGTAGCAGAAAAGGAGGGAAATAGAGAGACTGTCTTTGGTGGTGGAATGACTGTTATGTTGTGATAGAATGAGAATAGGGTAGGAGCTGGATGGGTGAGGGCAGTGACTGACAAAGGTTCCCACAACCCGACTGGCGTCCTCCTTTGTTAGTCACTGTAGTCACCCATCCAGTAAGGTGCCCTGTTCCCATCCCAGCACTACACAGCCGTCATTCCACCACCACCCCAAGTCTTTTTATTTCTCTGCGTTTATGCTACTTCCCCTCCCTCCCCACCTCTCCGCTGCCCTCTGTCTAACCTGTAGCACTTCACTGTCCACCACCCCACCATACTGTCGCTCCCCTCCCTGCCACAGCCTCCTCCTCTCTCCACAGCCAGTCGCCACTCCCATAATGCACTCGTGCTGCTGCTCACAATGTGGTTTCAGTTGCCTGAGACTTCAGTAATGTGTGTGAGTTGCGTGTGTGTTTGTGTGTGTCTGTGTGTGTGTGTGTGTGTGTGTGTGTGTGTATGCATGTCTACTGTTGATGAAGGCCTCATTGGCCAAAAGCTTTAACCCTGAGACTTTTTTGTTGTGCCTATCTGCAACTCAGCATTTCTGCTCTATGGTGAGTTGCAACTTTCGTTTTTGTAATATTGTTACATTCCATCCTGGATTTTTCATAATTTGACTCCTACTAAGAATACTGTACCAGAATAGCAATGATCTCTCACAAAACCAAGAAAATGCCGGTATTATGTAAAACTGGTACCAAATTTAGTGTTGAGACACTCGCAGACCAGCTAATGAAAGCAATTAAGAATAGCAAAGCAAAATCAGAAACTCTGAATTAGTATCCCGAAATGTTTCTTTAGAGGTGGTATTGTGGGGTATTGCTCTAATTTGTGACGATGACAGATATAGATGTACCATTAGTGTCATTAGTGTTGAGAAACAGCTGAGATTTAACAAGGCTCCAGAGGGTGATGGAATCTCTATCAGACCCTACACCGAATTTGAGTCTGATTTAGCCCCTCTCTTAACCAAAATCTATTGTAAATCTCCAGTACAAATAACAGTGCCCTGTAGTTGGAAGAAGTTCGAAGAGACACCCATCTAGTAGAAGAGCAGCAGGAGTCATTCACAAAACTACCGTGCAATATCCTTGCCATCCATTTCTTATAGGATTTTTCAACATATTCTCAGCTCAAACGTAATGAGGTTCCTTGAATAGAAGGAGCTCATTGCCAATCAGTATGGATTTCTAAAACTGTCACATCTCACATTTCCTTCACGACGTCCTTAAAGCCATAATCAAGGCAGTAAGGTAAATGGAGTAATTTCGGATTTTCGATAAAATCATTTGACTCACTGCCATAACCACACTTATTACCAAAAGTAAGATTATATGGGGTATGATGCGAAATTTGTGACTTAACTGGGGATTTATTTGGTAGGGAGGACTCAACGTGTTGCTTCAATGCAGATAAATTAGTGTGTACAATGTAAGTGTATTGCTACTCGAATTTGATGTAACTCTAAAATTAATAGTCTGTGAAAGAATTGAAACGTTAGAACTTCACTCGAAACACTGGTTCATGCAAGCAGGAAGTAGGTGTGTAATCGTCTGAAACTTGAAAGAAAGGCTCCTTTGCATGTACAGTAAATAGGTGGCTAGCATGCAAAGTGTTCACACAATGTGAACTGAACGATGCAAGAAGAGCGGCAAAATTATTTTATGTAGCCTCGGATGTCGAAAAACGTAGGCTCATTTTTCAAGGTATTCACTGGTTAGCACTGAAATACCGTACCAAGAAGAGAATATACAGCAAGAGCCATGGAAATTTTTGGCACATTTTTTGAATAGCCACATGAGATCGACACTGCCACCACCTGCATCTTACAGAATCATTTGAGTACTGACTAATTGCATAGACCAGTTATCTGTTCTATTAATGAATAATAAGTTTTTGTTCCATAAACAATGGGTTTGGCACTCTTATTTTACGCGCAATCATTTACTTAAACAAGGTCCTATTCCAAGTGCTGCAATAATCTCAGCATTGAACTGAAAACTAATTACCTCCCATAAAAAACCAATAACTTGTGTGGAGTAGTTGACACTATAAGTATTCAGTCAGGTCAAGTTTTGACGTACTCCACGTATTTTTCTTACAAGGATAGTTGATTTTTTATTAAAGTGTAATTGCCAAGAATAGACCTCAATTATCGAACTTAAAGATTGTTCATCTTAAAATATTAGTACAGTGTAACAGTTATCTGTTCTAATTTCATAACAGTGACTGGTTAGGCTTGAAGGGCAAGCTTAATGATGATTGTGCAGGTCTGAAGTTAAAGTGTTTATGATGTCATGTATACATAGTTAATAGTGTATCTCATATCGTGTTATGACTAAAATGTACAGCCTTCAACTGATGGACTAGTCTCAAGGTCCTCATGCTAACAGCTGAAGCAAATTTAAGTTTCATGTAACAGTTACAGCATTAGTGATGTGCACGTGCAAGCTTTCTAATATTTGTGTGCTATAATAAGCAACTGTCTACAACTATTGAAATTACATTACATCCAGGCACGACATATCCCATTTGTGATAAATAGTATAAAGAAGCAAATGCTAATTAAAATAACGGTAAGGTTGTTGTTATTATGGTCTTCAGTACAAAGACTGATTTCACGCAGCTCTCCGCGATACTCTATACTGTGCGGGCCTCTTCGTCTCCAAGTAACTGCTGCAACCTACATCCCTCTCAACCTGGTTACTTTATTCATTACTTGGGCTCCCTCTATGACTCTAACACCCTCCCCCCTCCCGTCCCCTACCGCGCTTCCCTCCAGTACTAAATTAGTGTTCTCCTGATGTCTCAGTAGTTGCAGGGGCAACAGTCTGGATGATTGACTGATCTGGCCTTGTAACACTAACCAAAACGGCCTTCGTGTGCTGGTACTGCGAACGGCTGAAAGCAAGGGGAAACTACGGCCGTAATTTTTCCCGAGGAAATGCACCTTTACTGTATGGATAAATGATGATGGCGTCCTCTTGGGTAAAATATTCCAGGGGTAAAATAGTCCGCCATTCGGATCTCCGGGCTGGGACTACTCAGGAGGACGTCGTCATCAGGAGAATCGGAGCGTGGAATGTCAGATCCCTTAATCGGGCAGGTATGTTAGGAAATTTAAAAAGGGAAATGGATGGGTTAAAGTTGGATATAGTGGGAATTAGTGAAGTTCGGTGGTAGGAGGAACAAGACTTTTGGTCAGGTGAATACAGGGTTATAAATACAAAATCAAATAGGGGTGATGCAGGAGTAGGTTTAATAATGAATAAAGCAATAGGAATGCGGGTAAGCTACTACAAACAGCACGGCAAACGCATTGTTGTGGCCAAGATAGACACGAAGCTCACGACTACTACAGTAGTACAAGTTCATATGCGTACTAGCTCTGCAGATGACGAAGAAATTGAAGAAATGTATGATGAGATAAAAGAAATTATTCAGGTAGTGAAGGGAGACGAAAATTTAATAGTCATGGGTGACTGGAATTCGATAGTAGGAAAAGGAAGAGAAGGAAACGTAGTAGGTGAATATGGACTGGGGTTAAGAAATGAAAGAGGAAGCCGCATAGTGGAATTTTCCACAGAGCACAATTTAATCATAGCTAACACTTGGTTCAAGAATCATAAAAGAAGGTTGTATACATGGAAGAAGCCTGGAGATAGTGACAGGTTTCAGATAGATTATATAATTGTAAGACAGAGGTTTAGGAACCAGGTTTCAAATTAAAAGACATTTTCAGGGGCAGATGTGGACTCTGACCACAATCTATTGGTTATGAACTGCAGATTAAAACTGAAGAAACTGCAAAAAGGTGGGAATCTAAGGAGAAAATATAAAATGCAGTAAATGAAACAGGCAAAGAGGAATACAAACGTCTCAAAAATGAGATCGACAGGAAGTGCAAAATGGCTAAGCAGGCATGGCTAGAGGACAAATGTAAGGATGTAGAGGCTTATTTCACTAGGGTTAAGATAGATACTGCTTACAGGAAAATTGAAAAGGCCTTTGGAGAAAAGAGAAGCACTTGTATGAATATCAAGAGCTCAGATGGAAACCCAGTTCTAAGCAAAGAAGGGAAAGCAGAAAGGTGGAAGGGCTATATAGAGGGTCTATACAAGGGCGATGTACTTGAGGGCAATGTTATAGAAACGGAAGAGGATGTAGATGAAGATGAAATGGGAGATATCATACTCCGTGAAGAGTAATGCGAATTCTTTACAGACGAATGGAAAAACTGGTAGAAGCCGACCTCGGCGAAGATCAGTTTGGATTCCGTAGAAATATGGGAACACGTGAGGCAATACTGACCCTACGACTTATTTTAGAAGCTAGATTAAGAAAAGGCAAATCTACGTTTCTAGCATTTGTAGACATAAAGAAAGCTTTTGACAATGTTGACTGGAACACTCTCTTTCAAATCCTGAAGGTGGCAGGCGTAAAATACAGGGAGTGAAAGGCTATTTAAAATTTGTACAGGAACCAGATGGCAGTTTTAAGAGTCGAGGGACATGAAAGGGAAGCAGTGGTTGGGATGGGAATGAGACAGGGTTGTAGCCTCTCCCCAATGCTATTCAATCTGTGTATTGAGCAAGCAGTAAAAGAATCAAAAGAAAAATTCGGAGTAGGTATTAAAATCCATGGAGAAGAAATAAAAACTTTAAGGTTCGCCGATGGCATTGTAATTCTGTCAGATACAGAAAAGGACGTGGAAGAGCAGTTGAACGGAATGGACAGTGTTTTGAAAGGAGGATGTAAGATGAACATCAACAAAAGCCATGTATAGAAGTGAAACATGGACGATATATACTTTGGACAAGAAGCGAATAGAAGCTTTCGAAATGTGGTGCTACAGAAGAATGCTGAAGATTAGATGGATAGATCACATAACTAATGAGGAGGTACAGAATAGAATTTGGGAGAGGAGGAGTTTGTGGCACAACTTGACTAGCAGAAGGGATCGGTTGGTAGGACATGTCATGGTCATCAGTCCCCTAGAACTTAGAACTACTTAAACCTAACTAACCTAAGGACATCACACAACACCCAGTCATCACGAGGCAGAGAAAATCCCTGACCCCGCCGGGAATCGAACCCGACGGTAGGACATGTTCTGAGGCATAAAGGGATCACCAATTTAGTATTGGAGGGCAGAGTGGAGGGTAAAAATCGTAGAGGGAGACCAAGAGATGAATACACCAAGCAGATTCAGAAGGATGTTCGCTGCAGTACGTACTGGGAGATGAAGAAGCGAGCACAGGATAGAGTAGCATGGAGAGCTGCATCAAACCAGTCTCAGGACTGAGGACCACAACAACAACAATGATGTCTCAGTGCATGTCCTATCAACAGATCCCTTCTTCTATTAGGTTGTGCCACCAGTATCTGTTCTCTCCATTTCTATTCGTACTTCCTCATTGATTATGTGTTGTGGAACAGTGTGGCTCTGTGTGAGCGATGTGCGGTAGGAGAAGTAAAGTTTGCTAAGAAATTCCCGGACGTCACTCGCACTGAGAATGTACCTAAGGGCCACTTTAAAACTGAGTTTGAGGAATATTACAAGGGGAGAATATAAGCAGTATGTTAACGTCGGCCTCGACTGTTCTGTCCGCGCAATGACACGTCAGACACTGTTGGCTCTGTAAAATATACTTGGAACATAGAAAGTAAATGATTAAGCAAACACAAATTTAGAGTAATTGACACTATATTTACGAACTTGGACTTAACGTACATATAACATGTTAACACTTATGTCAATAACAATGACAGAACTTGAGTGGTTTGAAAAGTTTACAAATCACGTAGAAATGTCCATTCATTAACCAATCTGCGTTTTTCACATATGCTAGTCCCACATGCAACAAAATGACAGTATTTATCTGTAGGATTTAACAAATGACAAGTCTAATAATGACCCCTATGTAATGGTACGTCCGTATTATACAGGAGATAAAAAGAGACTGATATCGTCCAGCAGTGGACGATGGGTGCGCGCTTGTGTTTTTTTTTTTTTTTAGTATTCAACTGTCTTCAGAGTCTGTCTTTAATATCGATGTTTTTAGATGCGCGCTGAATTTGTCTATAGTTTCTTAGGCGCGTCAGTGGTGCTGGATTCATTTCTCCTTGTATATCGTCAAAATACAACATTACAATGCGTAGTTATATATTATACATTGGCAAATAAATGGCTCTTGGCCTCTTTCATACTCAAATCAGTGTTTTGTATGACGAGATGTGGCAGTGTGAAAATACATCTCATCACCTCCCGTGTGGAGAATGTACATAATTCCAGTGATGTTGTAGTTGCACACAGTACATCCAATCATCTAAATTGTCAAAATCACACTCTTAAATTAATTAACATAGCATATATATCATAATATCCACAATATTTATCAAATAAGTGCATAGAAGTGTTCATGCCTTGAACTTAAAGTCCATTGTTTTCGCACTATTATGCTTCAGTTCATTGTGGTCGGTGCCACACTTATTTGTGTTCCTCTGTCTATGCACAGGCGGTGACCTTCACTCTTGAAAGGTAACTGTACAACACTTTGATCTAGCTTCCATATTATTTAATAAATTCAGTCCTGCTGAAAAGAGAGAAACTTATAACCTAACATTAAAATCAAAGGTAGATTGCTTATACACTAATCATTGTCTGTACATTTGTACGATGTTTTAGTTAGTTCAGGGGTTTTGTCTCTTCTGTAGAGTTTTTTTGTGTGAATTGCGCGGTATTTACTTATCGCTTAAATTTACACTAATAAAGTTGCATGTTGCACACGAACACAAAACACTTTGACGTTCAACGCCGTGGGTTGACGATGGTAGTTTGTGGTCTTGTCTCACCGCATCTTGACTTGGTTATGTAGTGGTTAATACAAAAGAAGAAAAAGAAGAGATGAAAAGAAAAGAAAAGGTTGAAAATTGAACGACCCAGTATGCCTTGCGGCAAACGGGACAGGGCATCGGCTACTACGCTTGATTTACCATTAATGTAAGTAATTTCTAAGCTGTATTCTTGAAGTGAAAGGCACCACCAGGTGAGTCATGAATGAAGCAATTTGTATGATAGCAAGAAAGATTGGTTGGTTTGTGGGATTAAAGGGACCAGACTGCTACGGTCATCGGTCCCTTTTTCCAAATACTAAAAAACACCCACAGAGAATAAAAACGATTAACAGAATAGATCACAGACGACACAGAACAAAAGAAACTTAGACAAAGACCAGACAAGACGAACTAAAATCACACAGAGTGTGACGGTGGTTGGCCGTCCATAGAAATAAAAAAGGAAATGCCAACCACCGAGAAACACATTAAAAACTCAGACTAAAACCGTAGGCCAAAGGCCAGAATCAGCACAAATGGACATAACAAACGCTCAGATTAAACGATAAAAACCCCCTGCCCGAATAAAACGTAAAACTAGGCCAGCCATAGCTGGGTCACCAGTTAAAAGGGCAGGGAGCGTATCAGGCAGCGCAAATGTCTGCCTGACAACAACTAAAAGGGGGTAGACCAACAAAATGTGGGCCACTGTCAAAGTAGCAAGAAAGAAAGGGCTTGATGGTCTGTGTATATGCGAGTATGTTTACCCCAAAGAAAGAAGCGAAACTTATGGAATGCCCAAATAATGGCAAGAGCCTCCAGCTCCGTCACAGAGTACGACTTCTCGCACTCCGTGAGCGTGCGGCTCGCAAAACTCATCGCTTTGACGATTGTCTGGCGTTACTAGGCAATCTGTCCTGTCACGGTCGCCAGTTGTAGTGGTTAATACAAAAGAAGAAAAAGAAGAGAAGAAAAGGAAAGGTAGGAAATGTGGGAAGAAATGGTGATTGAAAAGGGGTTTTAAAATCGTAAATGACCGTGAGAAAGGGAAAGAATGAAATGCAAATCGGACTTCGTATTAGAGAAAAAGCTATCAGACTTCGTGATTCGGAAAAGCTATTATTGGGTTGGTCCTTGTGGCGTTTTTGAGCAAAAGTTCAACCAATTTCCACTACAAAAATTATTGCAAAAGAACAGAGAATAACAAAATGTAACTGACAAGGGGAAATGGTGTAGATAAGAGTTCATCCTTTACCATGTTAACACGTCTTCTTTCGTGCGGCTTCCAGGTCTTCAAGAATCTCCTACTTCATTTCTGCGTAAAAAGTCTGCTCCGAAATTTTGCAATCGTCCAGGAATCCCTAATTTATACCAATTAAAATCATCTTGATACTGAATGCAATTTAATTTACTTTGCTACTTCCATCCTCCGAATTTCATAACTTCCTCAATATGTCTACACATTAAAATCAGATCAAGACTAGCTAATAAGTTTTTTACGTCTGCATTAAGCTTCCACTCTCGAGAGACAATAGACGGATAGAAAACACAAAAAGAGTTACAATTTTGGTATTTTCTCTGCCGTCGAGCGCTCATACCGCTGCGACGGTATAATTTATGTCTGAGGGAACGAGTGTAGCGCGGCGAAATTCAAAGTCCCGCTACAGTAACGTGGGCAAGACTAGGACGCTGAGAAGCTGGAGTCTCATTATGTTAATTGTTCAACCATGTAGATAAATGTCCGTGACTTCTGTTCCTTTTGGTGCCTATTTTCTATCATGAAACAATAAAAAAATCGTGGTTTAGGTTATGCTTAACACTAAGCTTACACCACTAATAGGGCAAGGGATAAGGATGTGAACATCAGATTTACAAACGTAGCGTGAGTACTCGCTTACTTCATTTATACATTGTTCAGTAATATCTTACTTCCGCTCCGAAATCACTATACCAGCCGACCGTTGTGGCCGAGCGGTTCTAGGTGCTTCAGAGCGGAGCAGCCTGAATTCTGCCTCGGCATGGATGAGGTTAGTTAGGTTTAAATGGTTCTAAGTCTAGGGGACTGATGACCTCAGATGTTAAGTCCCATAATACTCAGAGCCATTTTTTTGACCGTACCACTGTTACGAAATAAATCTCCGGTGCATCAGCGCACCTGATGATGGCAACGTGGTGGATTGCCGAAATATTGTGTCCTATGCACACTCATACGAGGGTGTTCACCAGAGATTTATTTCGTCATAAAATACGAGTGGAGAAATAGAAGAACCATATACCACTGTTCGTGTTTAGTGTACACTTGGTACTTGACATAAGTCTTTAGTTCGGATGCATTTATTGTTATATAGGTCTCTATATTCGGGGAAATGTCCCTGTATATATTTTGAATTGCCACTGTTAAGGTCAATGAACTAGCATTCTCAGAGGGGTATATCTTTAAATGTGGAAACTTTCATTTTGAATAGGCGTGGTCGCATTAACCCGTCTTCCTGCGCTCTGTAGTATTCGCTTTGCGCGGTGATCCGCAAATATTTAAGCTGGACGTGTCAAGGGACAAATGACTGATAAATTCTGTGAATGTTTCTGTCAGGGTCACGTCGTACATTGCCTTGTTTTTCTTCTTATCGCTCAGTCCACGTGGTTCATTATCTCACTTGCCGCTCGAGTTTCTTTTATCATCCGCACGTCTATATCTGTCTTTACATGCGGTGGTTAGGAATAATTGTTCTCACACTATCGTGTCGCGCCGTCTGTTCCTTCGTCTTACATCCTACAAAATTCATCATGTAGAATGTCTGAAGTCGGCTCAACGGCTACGTCCTTTCTTTGTATTCAAATAAAACCTCAATATAAATCGTCATCCACGGCCAGCAGTCGCGTAGGACTTCATCTTCTTAATAACAAACTTAAAACTAATTCCATAATGTCCTGTAAATGTGGTCGGCGACTTTCCTTAGTTATTTTCTTTTCTTCTTTCCTGTTTTCTGTGCGGCAGTGTCTTGACTCTTGGAGTCATTCTTCTTCTTGTCTTTCAGCGGTCTTTTTGTAGATATGATGGGCAAACACTTCCTCAATGGTCATTATTATTTTCTTGGCTCGAAGCATACTTCTTAATGTACTAATGGTGGTACAGATCCTTTATTCTTCCAGACAGGGGATCGAATATGAGATAGCAACCATTGTGTCGTTTGGGCAAAATTATGTACGTACCCTCGCACAAGTACCTCCACTTTTTATTTAGACGGTACAGTAATGAAGGTTTGCAATGCGTCCTCACTAGTACTTTTTGATTAAGTTTGTAGTCTACCACTTCCCGTTCTTCTTATCGTGTGCTCTCTTTCTGATATTCGCATGGACAGTATGTGAAATCATAGCCTGTTTTACATCGAGTTCTTCTTCATCGCTCTGAAGTTTAGGTATAGGATCGATCCACTCGTTGCGTTCCCTTTGATTCGACAGTAGTTCTGGTGGCGTGTAACCAGTTGACATGTGAGGCCGGTTGTTGACTATCTGCTACAACGGGGTTACAAATTCCACCCATTTTGTTTGGCGTGTCGAAATTTATGTGCGGATGAATCGGTTGAATTCCTTAAATACTCGTTCTGTCAAATTTGACTGTGGTCTGAATTTCGTAATCAAACTTTTCTTGATGTTGTTCCTTGCGAGAAAACCTCTCCATTGTTTGCCGATAAAGTTCGAGGCATTTTCTGGAAGTATGGCCTCCGGTTTGCCGAAACGTGGGAAGTAATCCTGCTGTATTCTTCTTATAATCGGCTGCGCGTCTGACGATTTCGTCGCGTACGTATACGTTTTGTAAACAGATTTAGAAGTGCCACAAGCTATTTCGCACCTATTCTTACTGTCGGGAGTGGTCCTTCGAGATCTATACTTATTACGTGCCCTGGTTTCTGTGTTAATGTGGGGTTTAATGGAAAACCATTAGACAGATTAAATGGCTTGGCTTTCTGGCATTCTAGACAACTTTTTAGGAGTTTGTGTACCCTTTTTCCATGCATATTAGGAACGTAGCAATACATCGATATTTTCTTCTTGCATTTTATAGGATCGAAGTGTCCCCAAGACAGGTGGGTATACCATAACAAATGTTCCACATAGGCATGGGGTATGCACACGCACCTTCTTCCGGTTTCTGTTGTCCGATGAACTAATACTCCTTCAAGTAATTTGTAAAATTTCGCTAACCGGTGTTGAGGTTCAAATGGTTCAAATGGCTCTGAGCACTATGGGACTTAACATCTGAGGTCATTAGTCCCCTAGAACTTAGAACTACTTAAACCTAACCAACCTAAGGACATCACACACATCCATGCCCGAGGCAGGATTCGAACCTGCGACCGTAGCGGTCACGCGGTTCCAGACTGAAGCGCCTAGAACCGCTCGGCTACTACAGCCGGCTAACCGATTTTGAGGATTTATCTTAAGTATTCTCTTTACTTTATTCCATTTTCTATCGGCGTCATGCAAGGTCTTCATTTGTCTGCACAGCTGTAGGTAGTAGTCTCAGTGAATCGGGTCTTCCATTAACAATATCTGTCTGTTTCGTAATTTTCCCTCAAATTCACAGTTTTCGGGCATTCCCTCCGGCATGCGTGATAGGACATGGACTATGACGTTGTCGGAATAAACTTTTATTTTTCGACCATAAATATAATAATTGAATCTCCGAAATGCCTATACGGCGGTTAAACCTTCCAATTTCGTTACTCAGTAGGTTCGCTCACACTCCGTCAATACGCGACTTGCGAAACTGATAATTCTGATTTTCTTCTCTCCGTTTACTTATTCTTCTTGGAAGAGACAAGCGCCGACACCCTGAAAGGAAGCGTCGCAAGATATACAGAAGTCTTCATCTAAATTTGGATGGTTCAAGATATCACTAGGGAGTAATGCTTCTTTTATCTCCTCGAAAACTCGTTTACACTCTTCCGTCCAATTCCACGGAACGTTCTTTTTCAACATGTTGTGTAATGACGGGTGGTTAGGGCATTGTCCGGATAGAAAACGCCGAAATAATGACACCATGCCAATGAACCCTTTAAGCTGACGTTTCGTGGTGGGCGTAGGAAAGTTTTCTATAGCTGAAAGTTTCTTGGGATCCGGTCGAATTCCTTCGGAAGATAACACGTGGCCTAAGAATTTGATCTCTTGTTTACCGAATTTTGACTTACGGGGGTTGGCAGTAACTCCGTTGTCCGTGAACCTTCTGAACACTTTCTCGATCAGCTGGATGTGGTTTTCCCATGAAGTGGTGGCAATTAGCAAGTCATCGGCGTACTCCGTACTACGTCTAAAATTTCTGGTCCCAGAACGTAATCCAAAGCCGCAATAAATATTCTAGAACTGACATTCAAACCAAACGGAACTACTTTGAACTGATACGACCGGTCGGCGAAAATAAATGCTGTATACTTCCTCGATTGTTGTGACAGCCAGACCTGACAGTAGCTACGTCTTGGGTCAAAACTAGACAGATACCTTACACCTCTAAATTTCTGGTATTGCTCTTCGAGCGGTTGAGGCCTCCTGCAAACCGGTGATATTATTTTACTAATGTTGCTAGCGTCCAGTACCAACCTTACACTGACATCTTCCTTCATAACAGGAACTAAGGGGATGCAATAGGGTGAATCAGAGTTTTCGATAATGTTACACTTGATCATTTATCTTATCCCGTCTCTAACGACTGCCTTCTTGGATTGCCAAACCGCATAGGTAGTTCAAATGGTGCAAACGGCTCTAAGCACTATGAGACTTAACATCTGAGGTCATCGGTCCCCTAGAACTACTTAAACCTAACTAACCTAAGGACAGCACACACATCCATGCCCAAGGCAGGATTCGAACCTGCGACTGTAGTGGTCGCGCGGTTCCAGACTGAAGCGCCTAGAACCGCTCGGCCACACTGGCAGGCGCTCAGGTGGTCTTGCAGTACGTGCCTTGGGGAATGATCATGTCGAAGCCTCTTATTATCGCTGGCTTGGTAGAAAATACGGGCGAATATCTCATTAAAAGATGGAGTAAATCCTGCTGCTGGGCGTCTATTAGTTCAAGCGATTCCATGGTTTTGCGAATTATTTCTTCTTGAGCCGGTATTTGCTCGTATTCGATCAGCAACGTGTTAGCTGAAATGCAACAGGTGATCGCTGCGTGCTTTACCCCTCCGGTACAGTCGGTGCATCAAAACATGGCATTGTCCATCCGCTACTCTTATCTTGTCACGCGTAAGTTGAACCGTAATTGCTATCTCGTTGACTGTCAGCTTGTATGTACCGTTATAGGCTGGTTCTGAGCACTATGGGACTTAACATCTATGTTCATCAGTCCCCTAGAACTTAGAACTACTTAAACCTAACTAACCTAAGGACAGCACACAACACCCAATCATGACGAGGCAGAGAAAATCCCTGACACCGCCGGAAATCGAACCCGGGTACCCGTGTACCGTTATAAATACCAATTACTGCTCTTGTCTTGCGGAGAAACTCCACACTGAGTATGCAAGGAATGGATAGATTTTTCACGACTAAGCACACACACGCAATTGTCACTGATTCTGTTCGGACTGGTTTACTCTTTGAATCATGGAACCGACAGCACCCGTGACTGTACAGCCTTGAACAGGTAAAGTGGGTACTTTGATTATGGCAGATACTTTTCTGAAAACACACAACGACGTTGCATTCACGTTCGTACCTGTGTCTATAATTGTTATGATGGGTAAATGAGCGATATATAGATCAGCGCAGAAGCTTGTACTCGGTCTTGCCATACGTCTTCTGTTGGTTTAGTCACCTTTTCTCCGATTAATTGTTCACATATACCTGAGTTCTGTGCATGAGATTTATTGACTCCGACATGAAGCCGCCCCCTGCGCATTCCGCAGCCAACCCACGGAGGCCTGGACCAGCTGCTTCCAGTTCTCCGCTTTCCTTTGTGCTGAGCTGCTACCGTTTGACGTAGCGCTCCTGCTATTGTCTTCAGTTATCGTCACGGTAGAGCTTGGATACCATGTTACCGTAGGTACGAATTCCGGTTGGTTGCAAAAATTGTAGTTCGGCGGCGGCCTGACTTGGGTGTAGAATATGGTCATGCTGTATGTTCCACGCAGCTTCTGATTTTGTTTAAACTGCTGCTGATATTTTGCATTCGTTGCTTCTGTGGTGGTGCATTTTGTTGGTATTGCATGACTTGGTTCTGCTGCTGAAAACTGTTATGATTTCGCGACCCATTTTGGTAGCTTTCATTGTTTTGTTCACCGTATCGGCTCCCACCGTAGTTCTTACGTTGGTAACCGTTGCCGTATCTACTTCGTTTGTAGCCATTGCCATGGCTTTTCTGATTGTCGTTACAAATGGGGTAGAGTCTGTAGTTATTGTTACGTCTGTTCCGCTGGTTGCCATTCCCATAGTTGCCCTTGTTCTTTCTGTCACTTGACTGCCAGTTAGCGTTTACCTGTTGGCTGCCGTGTATTTCGGCGGCCGGTGCGCTTGGCGTCTGATATCCGTAGTTGTGGTTGTCCTCAACACGCGCGTCTTTATAGATGAGGTCTAAACTGTCCAACACGGATAAGAACATCTCCTGGTCTTTATCCGGAACGTTTACTAATTTTTCCCGTATCGATATAGGCAATTTCGGCTTGACAATCGTCATTACATCTTTAGTGGTGATTGGTGTATCCCAAGAGCGAATCTTCCTCAAGTACTTCTCAAAATACCTCCTTAGACTCACAAATTTGGCATGAAAAGCTTCAGCATTACTCACTTCTTTCCGAAGTCTCTTCCGTATTCCTGAGTTCCAAAACTAATGTAAAAATTGGTGTTCGAATTCGGCAAAGGTATGACATCTATCGACCATCTCTGTTCCCCATAACGCATTTTCTCCTTGAATGAATCCGATAACAAACTGTATGCTTTGGCTGTGCGACCAACTTTCTGGAAATACGCCAGAAAATCCCTTTAAAAATACGAGATGGTGAATGTTTCTTTTCTCTGGTACGAATATTTGAAAGACTCTATGCTTCAATACGCTCTCTTCTTTCAATAGATTCCCGAGGCGATACATGAGCTATTTGTTCCAGCTGTAAAGGTCGGTAGTCCTGCTTCGGTACTAAAAAAAATGGCTCTGAGCACTATGGGACTCAACTTCTGAGGTCATTAGTCCCCTAGAACTTAGAACTAGTTAAACCTAACTAACCTAAGGACATCACAAACATCCATGCCCGGGGCAGGATTCGAACCTGCGACCGTAGCGGTCTTGCGGTTCCACACTGCAGCGCCTTTAACCGCACGGCCACTTCGGCCGGCTGCTTCGGTACTGATCGTACGGAAGTTTGTTGCTGGCGGTCGAAATATTCCGTCGAGTTGTTTACGGTTGGTAATTCGCTTTGGGTTTCCCCATGTGCGTCATTGTTTTGGAGATCATTTATGCGGTGTAGCACTGTCTCAATTTGACCCTCAAGTTTGCGTTTCCACTCTTGTAAATCTCTCATGAAGACACGTCGAATGTGTCTCAACTCGCTTCAGTCGATCCGTTACAGCTGTGCGAATAAGATGCCTGTCATCTCGACTGCTTGTGATACGAGGCCGTTGGGATCCAGCACGGCGTTCCGTATTACCCTCCTGAACCCACCGTTTCCGTATTCTGCTAAGAGTCATTGGATCTCGACCGACGCGAGCAGCAATGTCGCGATACGATAAACCGCAATCGCGATAGGCTACAATCCGACCTTTAGCAAAGTCGGAAACGTGATGGTACGCATTTCTCCTCCTTAGACGAGGCATCACAACAATGTTTCACCAGGATACGCTGGTCAACTGCTGTTTGTGTATGAGAAATCGGTTGGAAACTTTCCTCATGTCAGCACATTGTAGGTGTCGCCACCGGCGCCAGCCTTGTATGAATGCTCTGAAAAGTTAATCATTTTCATATCACAGCATCTTCTTCCTGTCCGTTAAATTTCGCGTCTGTAGCACGTCATCGTCGTGGTGTAGCAATTTTAATGGCCAGTAGTGTAAATAAATACAAAACATTTTATAACAACTTTTCCACCCGCCACCCCACAGCCTCAGACTGGCAAGCGGTTACTTGAAGCTGAAGTTGGTTGGCAATTGATTTCATGCCATTTTCCAACTTCACAATTTGATCTGCCACCGTGGAAATGTTACTATCTATTTATGAACGTAAGTCGGTTTTAATCGAATCTACTTCACGTTTGAGACCTTCCTCTAGTTCGTCCTTTACCGAATCTATCTTGATTTCCACTGTACCAAATTTGGTTTTCATAATACCCTTTACTGACAAGGGAACCTCCCCATCGCACCCCCCTCAGATTTAATTACAAGTTGGCACAGTGGATAGGCCTTGAAAAACTGAACACAGATCAACTGAGAAAACAGGAAGAAACGTTCCCGTTTTTCTCTCTGGCACATTTCAGTACACAAACCAAGTTTATCCGATTGACTAATCTGTGATGTTTGTCCGAATCTTAGCTCACGCTCCTCGTCCTCAATATTTAACACGCCTTGCCGAGACTCCGGGAGATTAGAAATTACACGCGAGCGGACGTGGTATGTACTCGCGTTTGTTTCGGGAAGTTCACCTGCGGAATTATCCACTCGCTTTTCTTCTGCCGTGTTTGCAACCAAAGATTTCGCGATAGACCAACTGGTAATATTTTTAGATACACTACTGTACTGCTCACACGGGGTGTCTATCTCTGAGTTACCTAAACAGTCAATTGTCACTGGCGGCAATGAAAACTGAATAGCACGACACAAAAGAGACGATTTGGATTCCACTAAATGTAAACAATTGAAGACAACGGTGCTGTCCCCCACCAACGCTCTGTTTCCACATCTTGGATTTGAATGACAAGAATGACTACAAGAGAACATATACAGACAACTACAAACAATAAAAATCTTGTACTTCAACAAAATTGACTTAAAAAATTTCAAAGAAAGTTTTTAAGATAACTAATCTGAATAAATTTTCGAAATGAAGCGGGGTTTGGGGGGAAAGCTGGATTTTAAATGAGTGCAGCACTTGAATGTCAGAAAATGCACTACAGAAGCAGGGTTTTCACAAACCCAAAGGATTCTACTCACTTTGCGTTGTCTTGAAACAGCGACTTGCAACTGCAATTACGGGCTCCAGTTGTATTTTACGGTTGCGTTGGTAGTGACCAGAATATGATCCACATCCGTCCTTTCCAGAAAAGTTCCGTCCCTGGTCCCACATGATATTAAAAACAAGAGGACTAGCTAAGATTTTGATTCATGTCCCTGTTCGGGCGCCAAATCTGATGTAAGGAATTAATATTATTTCTTTCCTTTCTCAGACGTTATGTCTGGTTAAAAATGGAAAGTGACGTGGACCTTGACCAAGCCTGACTTCCTTTTAACTGTACGGTATATGTTACGTTGCATTTAGGAACTTTCGGGTAATTGAACATGTATCAATAATCACAGATTTCTGTAGTTGTATATATACATTTGGATGTAGCTGTAATGCGTTGATGTACTGGCGGAAATTGTATGGTATGACTCCTGTAGTTGATAGTATAATTGGTATAATGTCAGCTCTATCCTGATGCCACATGTCCTTGACTTCCTCAGCCAGTGTGATGTATGTTTCAATTTTTTCTCCTGTTTTCTTCTGTATATTTGTTGTATTGGGTATGGATATTTCGATTAGTTGCGTTAACTTCTTCTTTTTATTGGTGAGTATGATGTCAGGTTTGTTATGTGGTGTTGTTTCATCTGTTATAATGGTTCTGTTCCAGTATAATTTGTATTCATCATTCTCCAGTACATTTTGTGGTGCATACATGTATGTGGGAACGTGTTGTTTTATTAGTTTATGTTGTATGGCAAGTTGTTGATGTATTATTTTTGCTACATTGTTTTGTCTTCTGGGGTATTCTGTATTTGCTAGTATTGTACATCCGCTTGTGATGTGATCTACTGATTCTATTTGTTGTTTGCAAAGTCTGCAATTATCTGTTGTGGTATTGGGATCTATAATAATATGCTTGCTGTAATATCTGGTGTTTATTGTTTCATCCTGTATTGCAAACATGAATCCTTCTGTCTCACTGTATATATTGCCTTTTCTAAGCCATGTGTTGGATGCGTCTTGATCAATGTGTGGCTGTTTCTTCGTATCTGTTGACGTTATATGATCTAAACGGTTGTAGAAGCGGTTATGAAATTGCAGTGGTGTAGCCGATGTATTTATATGAGTGATTGCTTTGTATATTTTGCTAGTTTCTGCTCATTCTATAAAGAATTTTCATAAATTGTCTACCTGTCCATAATGTAGGTTTTTTTGTGTCAATAAATCCCCTTACTCTTTCCTTTCTGCTTAATGTGAATCTTTCTGTTGCTGAATGTATGTGATGTATTCTATATTTGTGGCATTGTGATTGTGTAAGTGTATTGAGTGCTTCTAGGTCTGTGTTACTCCATTTCACTACTCCAAATGAGTAGGTCAATATTGGTCTAGCATAAGTATTTATAGTTTCTGCCTTGATTCTTGCTGTCAATTCTGTTTTCAGTATTTTTGATAGTCTTTGTCTATATTTTTCTTTCAGTTCTTCTTTAATATTTGTATTATCTATTCCTATTTTTTGTCTGTACCCTAGATATTTATACGCATCTTTTTTTCCATGACTTCTATACAGTCGCTGTGGTTATCCAATATGTAATTTTCTTGTTTAGTGTGTTTTCCTTTGACTATGTTTTTTTTCTTACATTTGTCTGTTCCAAAAGCCATATTTATATCACTGCTGAATGCTTCCGTTATCTTTAGTAATTGGTTGACTTGTTGATTTGTTGCTGCCAGTAATTTTAGATAATCCATGTACAGCAAATGTGTGATTTTGTGTTGGTATGTTCCAGTAATATTGTATCCATAATTTGTATTACTTAGCATGTTGGATAGTGGGTTCAGAGCAAGGCTAAACCAGAAAGGACTTAATGAGTTTCCTTGGTACATTCCACACTTAATCTGTATTGGCTGTGATGTGATATTATTTGAATTTGTTTGGATATTAGGTGTGGTTTTCCAATTTTTCATTACTATGTGTAGGAACTGTATCAATTTAGGATCTACTTTGTATATTTCCAGTATTTGTAATAACCATGAGTGGGCTACACTATCAAAAGCTTTTTGGTAATCAATATATGCCTAGTGTAGCGACCTTTGTTTAGTTTTAGCTTGATATGTCACCTCTGCATCTATTATCAGTTGCTCTTTACATCCTCGTACTCCTATGCAACAGCCTTTTTGTTCTTCATTTATAATTTTGTTCTGTGTTGTATATGTCATTAATTTCTAGGTAATGACTGAAGTTAATATTTTATATATTGTTGGTAGGCATGTTATGGGGCGATATTTAGCTGGGTTTGCTGTGTCTGCTTGATCTTTAGGTTTAAGATAAGTTATTCCATGTGTATGTGTATCACGGAATATGTATGGGTCTGCAATGTAACTGTTAAATAATTTAGATAGATGTGAATGTGTTGAGATGAACTTCTTTAGCCAGAAATTTGCTATTTTGTCTTTTCCAAGGGCTTTCCAATTGTGCATAGAATTAATTGCTCGGGTGACTCCATGTTGCAAAATTATCACTTCACACATTTGCAGTATCATCTTATATGTGTCTGTTTCTGCTTGTATCCAACGTGCCTGCCTCTTATGTGTACTGGGTTTGACCATATGTTGCTCCAGAAGTGTTCCATGTCTGTTATGTTTGGTGGATTGTCTATTTTAATGTGTGTGTTATGTATTGTCTGGTAAAATTTCTTTTGGTTTAGGTTGAATGTTTGGTTTTGTTTCCTTCTATTTTCTCTTTTTTGTATCTTCTAAGTCGTTTGGTCAATGCTTGTAATTTCTGCTTCTTTTCATCTAATTGCTCTGTCACTTCTTGTT
This sequence comes from Schistocerca serialis cubense, assembly GCF_023864345.2. Taxonomy (NCBI): domain Eukaryota; kingdom Metazoa; phylum Arthropoda; class Insecta; order Orthoptera; family Acrididae; genus Schistocerca; species Schistocerca serialis. Next base: position 106,903,880 of record NC_064648.1, read on the forward strand.
GTGAGATATTACCTAAACTTTTTCGTTTTCTGTCTGATATTTCATTTCTTATAAATTGTGTTAGCTGTCCGATATCTTTTCTCAGTTTTTCTATTCTGATCTGTAGCCTGTGTTGCCATGCTGGTTTTGTGGGTTTCTTCTGTGTGTTGGTTGCTTCTGACCTCTGCCTAGTGTGTATATTTAGTGTAGTGAGTGCTCCTATATAAACCAGTAGTTTTAACTCTTCCATAGTTGTATTTTCATTTATTTTGTTGTGTATGATTGTGTTGATAGTTGTTCTTGTTGTTTCGACTTGTGAGTTAGTTGGTGGTCTATGCAAGAATGGTCTAATGTCTGTATTTGTGTCTTTGTATTCTATAAGTGTCAGCTGAAATTTTTCTTCTATATCTAACATGTGTCTTAAGATTTTGTTTTCCTCTGATTGTTTAATTGATGAGTGTTGTTTTTTGTTTGTTTGCTCTGGGATGTTTGAGTCCATTACTGTATTTTCTTCTTCTTATGATTGCACATTATTTTGTTCCAGTATTTGTTGTACTTATTGTTTGATGTTTTCTAAATCTGACTGGGGTATCCTGTTATTTTTTATTATTACATGGATCTGATCAGCTAGACATTGTTCTGTTAAAAATTTTAATTCTGGGTATCTGGTAATAAATGTTGTGTATACTTGTGATCTGTATCCAGTTGTGTTGGTTTGTAAGTTTTTTACTTGGTAATAACAGAACATGAGGTGTCAGTTAACTTCATCTGACCATCTCATCCTCTGTCTTTGTTTTACTTCTAGAGTGGTTGCAGGAAGCATATCCTGCGAAACACCTCTACTTGGATTTAAATCATTTGCCGTGTGGCTAGCAGTGTCGTTACCATTGTGGACCGGCATAGGGTTGAAGCGTCGTCCCGACCATGAGAGCACTTGTCTGAGGCTCCATTAGTTCTGTCCTGAACCTATTAATCACATGAAAAGGGGGGTTAGCCCTATTAGTGGTTTGTCCTTTTCGTCGTCTTTTACGACTGGCAGAACATACCAGAGGCCTATTCTTTTCCCGGGCCTCCAAGGGGTTTATTATTATTATTATTATTATTATTATTATTATTATTATTATTAAGCATCAGATTGATGAGGGGAGGCAACATATAATTGCGTGGTTTCCGTTCCTGTTTAGAAAGTTCCGCGTACCATTGTGGAACAGTGAGGCTTTGTGCGGTTGGAGAAGCAAAGTTTGCTAAGAAATTCCCAGACGTCACTCGCACTGAAAATGTACCTAAGGACCAGTTTGAAACTGGGTTTGAAGAATATTACAAGGGGGGAATATAAGTAGTATGTTAACCTCGGCCTCGACTGTTCTGTTTGCACAATGACACGTCGGACATGGCTGGCTCTGTAAAAAAACTTGACACATAGAAAGTAAATAATTAAGCAAACACATATTTAGAGTAATTGACACTATATTTACGAACTTGGACTTAACGTACATATAACATGTTAACACTTACGTCAATAACAATGACAGAACTTGAGTGTCTCCAGAATGAGATTTTCACTCTGCAGCGGAGTGTGCGCTGATATGAAACTTCCTGGCAGATTAAAACTGTGTGCCCGACCGAGACTCGAACTCGGGAACTTTGCCTTTCGCGGGCAAGTGCTCTACCAACCGAGCTACCGAAGCACGACTCACGCCCGGTACTCACAGCTTTACTTCTGCCAGTACCTCGTCTCCTACCTTCCAAACTTTACAGAAGCTCTCCTGCGAAACTTGCAGAACTAGCACTCCTGAAAGAAAGGATATTGCGGAGACATGGCTTAGCCACAGCCTGGGGGATGTTTCCAGAATGAGATTTTCACTCTGCAGCGGAGTGTGCGCTGATATGAAACTTCCTGGCAGATTAAAACTGTGTGCCTGACCGAGACTCGAACTCGGGAACTTTGCCTTTCGCGGGCAAGTGCTCTACCAACCGAGCTACCGAAGCACGACTCACCCCCGGTACTCACAGCTTTACTTCTGCCAGTACCTCGTCTCCTACCTTCCAAACTTTACAGAAGCTCTCCTGCGAAACTTGCAGAACTAGCACTCCTGAAAGAAAGGATATTGCGGAGACATGGCTTAGCCACAGCCTGGGGGATGTTTCCAGAATGAGATTTTCACTCTGCAGCGGAGTGTGCGCTGATATGAAACTTCCTGGCAGATTAAAACTGTGTGCCCGACCGAGACTCGAACTCGGGAACTTTGCCTTTCGCGGGCAAGTGCTCTACCAACCGAGCTACCGAAGCACGACTCACGCCCGGTACTCACAGCTTTACTTCTGCCAGTACCTCGTCTCCTACCTTCCAAACTTTACAGAAGCTCTCCTGCGAAACTTGCAGAACTAGCACTCCTGAAAGAAAGGATATTGCGGAGACATGGCTTAGCCACAGCCTGGGGGATGTTTCCAGAATGAGATTTTCACTCTGCAGCGGAGTGTGCGCTGATATGAAACTTCCTGGCAGATTAAAACTGTGTGCCCGACCGAGACTCGAACTCGGGAACTTTGCCTTTCGCGGGCAAGTGCTCTACCAACCGAGCTACCGAAGCACGACTCACGCCCGGTACTCACAGCTTTACTTCTGCCAGTACCTCGTCTCCTACCTTCCAAACTTTACAGAAGCTCTCCTGCGAAACTTGCAGAACTAGTACTCCTGAAAGAAAGGATATTGCGGAGACATGGCTTAGCCACAGCCTGGGGGATGTTTCCAGAATGAGATTTTCACTCTGCAGCGGAGTGTGCGCTGATATGAAACTTCCTGGCAGATTAAAACTGTGTGCCCGACCGAGACTCGAACTCGGGAACTTTGCCTTTCGCGGGCAAGTGCTCTACCAACCGAGCTACCGAAGCACGACTCACGCCCGGTACTCACAGCTTTACTTCTGCCAGTACCTCGTCTCCTACCTTCCAAACTTTACAGAAGCTCTCCTGCGAAACTTGCAGAACTAGCACTCCTGAAAGAAAGGATATTGCGGAGACATGGCTTAGCCACAGCCTGGGGGATGTTTCCAGAATGAGATTTTCACTCTGCAGCGGAGTGTGCGCTGATATGAAACTTCCTGGCAGATTAAAACTGTGTGCCCGACCGAGACTCGAACTCGGGAACTTTGCCTTTCGCGGGCAAGTGCTCTACCAACCGAGCTACCGAAGCACGACTCACGCCCGGTACTCACAGCTTTACTTCTGCCAGTACCTCGTCTCCTACCTTCCAAACTTTACAGAAGCTCTCCTGCGAAACTTGCAGAACTAGCACTCCTGAAAGAAAGGATATTGCGGAGACATGGCTTAGCCACAGCCTGGGGGATGTTTCCAGAATGAGATTTTCACTCTGCAGCGGAGTGTGCGCTGATATGAAACTTCCTGGCAGATTAAAACTGTGTGCCCGACCGAGACTCGAACTCGGGAACTTTGCCTTTCGCGGGCAAGTGCTCTACCACCCGAGCTACCGAAGCACGACTCACGCCCGGTACTCACAGCTTTACTTCTGCCAGTACCTCGTCTCCTACCTTCCAAACTTTACAGAAGCTCTCCTGCGAAACTTGCAGAACTAGCACTCCTGAAAGAAAGGATATTGCGGAGACATGGCTTAGCCACAGCCTGGGGGATGTTTCCAGAATGAGATTTTCACTCTGCAGCGGAGTGTGCGCTGATATGAAACTTCCTGGCAGATTAAAACTGTGTGCCCGACCGAGACTCGAACTCGGGAACTTTGCCTTTCGCGGGCAAGTGCTCTACCAACCGAGCTACCGAAGCACGACTCACGCCCGGTACTCACAGCTTTACTTCTGCCAGTACCTCGTCTCCTACCTTCCAAACTTTACAGAAGCTCTCCTGCGAAACTTGCAGAACTAGCACTCCTGAAAGAAAGGATATTGCGGAGACATGGCTTAGCCACAGCCTGGGGGATGTTTCCAGAATGAGATTTTCACTCTGCAGCGGAGTGTGCGCTGATATGAAACTTCCTGGCAGATTAAAACTGTGTGCCCGACCGAGACTCGAACTCGGGAACTTTGCCTTTCGCGGGCAAGTGCTCTACCAACCGAGCTACCGAAGCACGACTCACGCCCGGTACTCACAGCTTTACTTCTGCCAGTACCTCGTCTCCTACCTTCCAAACTTTACAGAAGCTCTCCTGCGAAACTTGCAGAACTAGCACTCCTGAAAGAAAGGATATTGCGGAGACATGGCTTAGCCACAGCCTGGGGGATGTTTCCAGAATGAGATTTTCACTCTGCAGCGGAGTGTGCGCTGATATGAAACTTCCTGGCAGATTAAAACTGTGTGCCCGACCGAGACTCGAACTCGGGAACTTTGCCTTTCGCGGGCAAGTGCTCTACCAACCGAGCTACCGAAGCACGACTCACGCCCGGTACTCACAGCTTTACTTCTGCCAGTACCTCGTCTCCTACCTTCCAAACTTTACAGAAGCTCTCCTGCGAAACTTGCAGAACTAGCACTCCTGAAAGAAAGGATATTGCGGAGACATGGCTTAGCCACAGCCTGGGGGATGTTTCCAGAATGAGATTTTCACTCTGCAGCGGAGTGTGCGCTGATATGAAACTTCCTGGCAGATTAAAACTGTGTGCCCGACCGAGACTCGAACTCGGGAACTTTGCCTTTCGCGGGCAAGTGCTCTACCAACCGAGCTACCGAAGCACGACTCACGCCCGGTACTCACAGCTTTACTTCTGCCAGTACCTCGTCTCCTACCTTCCAAACTTTACAGAAGCTCTCCTGCAAAACTTGCAGAACTAGCACTCCTGAAAGAAAGGATATTGCGGAGACATGGCTTAGCCACAGCCTGGGGGATGTTTCCAGAATGAGATTATCACTCTGCAGCGGAGTGTGCGCTGATATGAAACTTCCTGGCAGATTAAAACTGTGTGCCCGACCGAGACTCGAACTCGGGAACTTTGCCTTTCGCGGGCAAGTGCTCTACCAACCGAGCTACCGAAGCACGACTCACGCCCGGTACTCACAGCTTTACTTCTGCCAGTACCTCGTCTCCTACCTTCCAAACTTTACAGAAGCTCTCCTGCGAAACTTGCAGAACTAGCACTCCTGAAAGAAAGGATATTGCGGAGACATGGCTTAGCCACAGCCTGGGGGATGTTTCCAGAATGAGATTTTCACTCTGCAGCGGAGTGTGCGCTGATATGAAACTTCCTGGCAGATTAAAACTGTGTGCCCGACCGAGACTCGAACTCGGGAACTTTGCCTTTCGCGGGCAAGTGCTCTACCAACCGAGCTACTGAAGCACGACTCACGCCCGGTACTCACAGCTTTACTTCTGCCAGTACCTCGTCTCCTACCTTCCAAACTTTACAGAAGCTCTCCTGCGAAACTTGCAGAACTAGCACTCCTGAAAGAAAGGATATTGCGGAGACATGGCTTAGCCACAGCCTGGGGGATGTTTCCAGAATGAGATTTTCACTCTGCAGCGGAGTGTGCGCTGATATGAAACTTCCTGGCAGATTAAAACTGTGTGCCCGACCGAGACTCGAACTCGGGAACTTTGCCTTTCGCGGGCAAGTGCTCTACCAACCGAGCTACCGAAGCACGACTCACGCCCGGTACTCACAGCTTTACTTCTGCCAGTACCTCGTCTCCTACCTTCCAAACTTTACAGAAGCTCTCCTGCGAAACTTGCAGAACTAGCACTCCTGAAAGAAAGGATATTGCGGAGACATGGCTTAGCCACAGCCTGGGGGATGTTTCCAGAATGAGATTTTCACTCTGCAGCGGAGTGTGCGCTGATATGAAACTTCCTGGCAGATTAAAACTGTGTGCCCGACCGAGACTCGAACTCGGGAACTTTGCCTTTCGCGGGCAAGTGCTCTACCAACCGAGCTACCGAAGCACGACTCACGCCCGGTACTCACAGCTTTACTTCTGCCAGTACCTCGTCTCCTACCTTCCAAACTTTACAGAAGCTCTCCTGCGAAACTTGCAGAACTAGCACTCCTGAAAGAAAGGATATTGCGGAGACATGGCTTAGCCACAGCCTGGGGGATGTTTCCAGAATGAGATTTTCACTCTGCAGCGGAGTGTGCGCTGATATGAAACTTCCTGGCAGATTAAAACTGTGTGCCCGACCGAGACTCGAACTCGGGAACTTTGCCTTTCGCGGGCAAGTGCTCTACCAACCGAGCTACCGAAGCACGACTCACGCCCGGTACTCACAGCTTTACTTCTGCCAGTACCTCGTCTCCTACCTTCCAAACTTTACAGAAGCTCTCCTGCGAAACTTGCAGAACTAGCACTCCTGAAAGAAAGGATATTGCGGAGACATGGCTTAGCCACAGCCTGGGGGATGTTTCCAGAATGAGATTTTCACTCTGCAGCGGAGTGTGCGCTGATATGAAACTTCCTGGCAGATTAAAACTGTGTGCCCGACCGAGACTCGAACTCGGTGTTTTGTGTGATGAGATGTGGTGGTGTGGAAATACATCTCACACCACAAGCTTCTATGCTCTTCATGTTTAAACTCTTTATAGCCTACGTTTCACTTCCATACATCGCTACACTCCACACAAATACTTTTCAGAAAAGACTTCCTTACACTTAAATCTATACTAGTTGTTAACAAATTTCTCTTCTTCAGAAATGCTCTTCTCGCCATTTCCAGTCTACATGTTATATCATCTCCGTTTCGACCATCATCAGTTGTTTCGCTGCGCAAATAGCAAAACGCATAGACTACTTTAAGTGGCACATTTCGGAATATAGTTCCCTCAGCATCACCTGAATTAATTCGCCTAAATTCCATTACCCTCGTTTCGCTTTTGTGACTTTCATCTCATATCATTCTATCAAGACACAGTCCATTCTGTTCTATTGTTCTTCTTCTCCCTTGCTTTGTCTGACAGAACTAGAGCGTCATAGGAAAACTTTTTATATCTCCTTTCTTGACTTTATTTGCTCACGCAAATTTTTCTTTGTTTTCATTTATTGATTGCTCAATAATAGAAATTGAATAAAATCGGGTATAGGCTAGAAACCTGTCTCACTCCCTTCTCAATCCCTGCTTCACTTTTGAGCAAGGATACAAAATGTTTCAAGGACAATATTTTCCAACAAGTAAGCTGATCGAAGAACCTCTTGTAGAAGTTAGTATTGCTCCACAGTTAATAATTGTTCACTTGTAATAATCATTCGGTGTCTGCCTTAATATATATGTGTTGTTGTGAGCCACTTGTTGCAAAATTGGTTAGTATCCTTCCGTGTTGTTCAAGCAAAACTTCTGTTACATTGCTTGATAAATTGTGCTACTGCTTGGTGTCTTATTTCCAAAACATAATTTCAGTACCAAATAAAGTCAATCCCAATAGTTAACTCGCTTTATAAATGGTGCTCGCTCTTGGTACCACTTTTTCTAATTAGGCTGGCGGCCGTTTCCTTGTGCATAATCGCAGTTTACTTTATTATTAATGGAACCGGGATTCTAGTCTCCTTCATTCTGTTATTGCCTCCTTTCAATAGGAATGCTTAGAGAAACGAAAATAGTCCCATACCTTGATCATTAGACACAGTCACGGTCAAATTGAAATCCTTTGTCAGGAGGAACATTGGGGTATATTACTAATTGAGAAAAAACCGCTAGTGTTATGAACCTTAGGCTGCCTCTATAATCGTGTAGATATTTCTGACGTTTTCGTCACTGGCGAACCAGTGCATAAGCAGGTGTGGCGATTCGTGCAGGGCGACGGTTCCACCTTGCTTAAAATGCTCTGGTCAGCGCTCAGTTTCAGATAGGCGATGTGTGGTATTTCTCCATTAACAAGAGCTACAACGTACAAGGGCCTACGCCACATCGGGAAGGGTAACTGGTAGCTCACAGTACACACACTTAGATCGTGTTCGACAGCCTCCCATTCCACTAATATGCCCGGATTTTCCACCATTAACTCCAATGTTCGCACCATAACCGCCTATCGCTAAATAAAACTACTCCACAACACCGTCACCACCACCACTGGCATCCCAGTTGGAAAGAGACAGCCACCTGCCACCTTACAAATACGGCCCACAGGAAAATTCTTAGACAACATATGTGTATGGAGATAAACAGCGATTAATTTACTTATAATCAATTATTCAAAATGACAGTCACAATCGCATTATTTATTTTGCCGCCAACCGGTTTCAACTCTCGTTGGGGTCATCTTCAGGGCAGTTTACTCCATTTGGTCGTTTGCCGCCAACCGGGTTGAAATCGGTTGGAGGCAAAATAAATAATGCGATTGCGACTGTCATTTTGAATAATTGATTCTATGACAATTATTAACGCCCCTGCCAACTCCTAGCGGCTATGGCAGGATTTAGGGTACAACAATGGAATGCGCTATCTGCGATCACCAACGATGATGTACTCCCACAAGACCTTTGGACGTGGAAAACAGCACTGGCAACCATCTCTGATACAAGTTCTCAACCTGACACTGCAGCCCCCTTTGGGGATATCAGGTGTACTGAAAAGACAGAGAGGGACACCGAGAAGGAGCTGCGATCTTCATCAGTGGTGTGCTGTGCCACACACCAGTACTGATGTTCCATGACGCTATTGCAGCTTTCAAGCGGTAGCGGTCAGGTTCTCGTCACCAGTTGGTCGAATCACCATTGTGTCTGTCTGCTGTCGTATATTTCCACCGACGAGTCATATGCATGCACAGCAGCTGGAACCTCCTTTCCTACTCTGTGACGATTTGAACGAGCGCAACACATTTTGGGCCTGCGTGTTGCATGATAAACTGGGTGCTGAGATTATGAGGACCCTTGAGGAGTTCAATCTTGTCGTTCTCAGTGACGATTCGACTACATTACTCCTGTTACTGGGTCAGCGACCCTCAGCCGCCTACCTTGTTTTCTATTCCCTAGTTCCTTGCATGTACTGCTATTCTCATCCTGTGGGATCGAGTCACGACACTCTTCTTGTATCAGTGTTGACACAGATCCCTGTAACGGTCAACAGGTCATGTCTGAAATGGCTCGTCTTGAGGGCGGATTGGTCATGGTACTGTGCAGTAATGGATGCACCAATTCCCTCGTTCCCCAGCGAGAAGTCACCGCATGTAAGGTATATTATCAGATTAGAATTATGATTAAAAAACCAGGAAAAGCTTCCCCAGACGCAATACGGATTTTCTAAGGGTAGAAGTATTTTTGACAACTTCACATCCGGTGCAATGGACACTTAAAAAGTCTTCCTCACTTGAGGGTACCTTATGACTTAATTTCATGATTTTTCAGGAGCTTATGACTGTACCACTGCTACACCTCGCACTTTTACGAATTATCTATGATTTACTAGCCTGTCGTACCGTTTACATCAGTGACCAGAAAGAAGTGTCATATGGGCCACGCGTGATGTCTTGTGGCATTCCACAGGGTGCGATACTGAGTCCCTTACCATACACCATTCATGTCACCGACCTGAAGACTACTTATCCCCAACGCCAAAGTTTTTCAGTACTTGGATGATATTGTATCTACACCCATTCACCATGTCACTAACATGAACAAGTGTTCTGCCAATTCTACAATCAATCGCATTTCATCCTCTTCATCAACAACTTCATGGCAACAGTTTGGTTACAGTTCTCTGAACGTCATCTACGGAAAGTGCAAAGTGATCTGGCGTACCTACGCTAAATTGTGTTAAAAGATAAACATCGTTTTAAACCATGGGCAAGCCAATCTTTGCAATGTGTACTAATCGTCAGTTGAACTTCGACGCTAATTCAATAAACGCAAGTAAAACTGCCCTCTTGCTACATTAACGTTTGATGCGTGTTCCTCAAGACCTACGTTTTACTGATTTGCGTCTAAGTACACTCAACTAAGTCTTAAGCTGCTGCCCGCAAATACTGGAACACATTCCACCGAAAAAAGGCAATGAGTGTGGTACCAACACGACGGGTGTCCCTCCCATTTTGGACGCACTCTGAAGAGCCAAAGAGACTGGTACACGTGCTCATTATCGTGTAGGGCCCCCATGATCACGCAGAAGTGCCACGAGACCACATATCAGGGACGCGAATGATGTCTGAAGTAGTGCTGGAGGGAACAGACACCATGAAACCTGCAGGACTGTCCATACGAGAGGGTGGGGATATCTTCTGAACAGCACGTTGCAAGGAATCTCACATATGCTCAATAATGTTCATGACTGGGGAGTTTGGTGGCCAGCGGAAGTGTTTCAACTTAGAAGAGTGTTCCTGGAGGCACTCTGTAGCAATTATGGACGTGTGGGGTGTCGCATTGTCCTGCTGGAACTTCCCCAGTCCGTCGGATCGCACAATGGTTGTGAATGGACGCAGGTGATCAGACAGGATGCTTACGTACGTGTCACCTGTCAAAGTCGTATCTAGACGTATCGCAGACCCCATATTACTCTAGCTGCACTCGGGACACACCATCACAGACCATTCACCAGCTTGTACTGTCCCCCACCCACGTGCAGGGTCTATGGACTCATGCGGTTGTCTCTGTACCCGTACACGTCTGTCCACTCAATACAATTTGAAAAGAGACTCGTCAAACACGGCAACATGTTTCCAGTCATCAACAGACCAATGTCAGTGTTGACAGGCCCAAGAGATGCGTAAGGCTTTGTGTCCGGCAGCGATCAAGGGTACACGAGTGGGCCTTCTACTCTAAACCCCCTATCGATGATGTTCCAATGAATGGTTCCCATGCTGACACTTGTTGATGGCCGAGCATTGAAATCTGCAGCAATTTGCGGAAGGATAGCATTTCTGTCACGTTGAACGATTCTCTTCAGTCATCGTTGGTCCCGTTCTTGCAGGACCTTTTTCCGGCCACATCGACAGCTGCGACATGATGTTTTACCGGATTCCTGATATTCTCGGTACACTCGTGAAATGGTCGTACGGGAGAATCCCGACTTCTTCGTTGCCTCGGAGATGCTGTGTCCCATCGCTCGTGCACCGACTATAACACCACGTTCAAACTCAGTTATATCTTGATAACCTGCCATTGTAACAGCAGTAACCGATCTAACAACTGCGCCAGACACTTGTTGTCTTATATGGGCGCTGCCGATCGCAGTGCCGTGTTCTGCCTGTTTGCATGTCTCTGTATTTGAATACGCATGCCTATAACAGGTTTCTTAAGCTCATCAGTGTACAATGACACACGTACCTAAGAGAAATTTGGAGAGCATCGGAACGGTAGCCCAGGAAACGCAAATTGGCCTGCGCAATCACCGAACTTCTATATATTTATCTGTGGCATAAATTAGAGCGAAACGTCTGTGATGAAACACCGACGTCTCCCGAAAATATGAAATGCTTCGTGACATGGATCCATATTGCCGTTAACTTCAGATGAAATTCTACGTGCCGTATTGTTTCTCCAGAATCGCTTTATTACGTATAATGAGCTCAAGGCCCGCCTTAGTAGCTTCTCCCTGTATAGAGGAGATATCCCAGTTCATCACGTCCGACCAAGTTACCTGCGTCGACCGACTGCCCATGCGTTCGGCTGCATGTAGCACGAAAAGGCGAAGCTCCCTTTGATCGTTGTGTCGGTTCGCACCAAAAAAGCATATTTTGTTGCGTTTTGTTGCCAATCACGGCAGAATAAAGTTCCTAGAGACTCTCAAACCTCTCTACCAGAAGAGTTTGTCTTGCAAACTCTCTGCACAATTCCTTTGAATAACCTGGTGGGATTGCTAAACGTCTGTAAGAGAGAATGTGGACTGTGGTTACCACTCTGATAGAGGAGGAAGAGTGGGGAAGATACCTTCAAGTCCGTCGAGAACCAGTAATTTCTGCAGCTACGTAGAACTCTTTTGCTGTTGTCGCATGTGGTAGCTTAATGTGGCTAGAGTTGTGCAACCTTCGACCATTAGTGGCTGATATGTTCCATCACGCCAAAACACCTTAAAAATGAGCAGCGGATGCATTCATAAATCTAACAGAATGGCGATTGCAAAGCACTTTCGTAATAAGCAATTGGAGGGACGAGATTGTAGGAAAGGTGGTGCACATATGTGGCTACTCATCGAACTAGCTTTCCATACCCGAAAACGGCGGTTCAGCTTTACGTAACCTGAATCATGCGCATATTCAACTGCTTCCGTGGCACATATTACAAAAACAATAAAACTCCACACAAGAACTGTAATATGTATATGAATGTTTCTTTATTTGTCCCTCTTTCGATTCTATACTACTCGATCGTATGCGATTAAACTTTGCTGATTTGTTATGTGTCAACAAACGGAGATTTCTGGATTGTATTGAAGTTGTCGAAGGAAAATCTAGAAACTGGAAGTGTCGAGAATAAAAGCAAGCCAAGAAAAAACAAGAGCAGTTAATGAATAAAATGAAGCAAACATTTAAGCAGCAGTAACACACAATGGAAATGTAACTGACAGGCATCTCAGAAGTTTCTGACTTTCAACTGAATGCAAGTGACGGCAGGCGAAAACGCTATCCGTGTGTGCAGGTACGTCAACATTGAGGCGTTACCATAGATATGTACTCAAATTTTATTGTCGAATAGGTGGTGCACGTGTCCTTTTAACATATTTGATTGTGTCACATTGTTCAGCGGCAGTTCTTGCGTTTCCGTATGTATGAAGTATGTGAAGTGAGTGAAACATAGACATGTCTGTCCGTGTGTGACGTAACAAGTGGTGTTAATTATAAACTTCAAACTGCAACTCGGCATAAAACAACTAACACAATTTTGTCTGCTTTTTACAAACTTATTGTAATAGTTTCCGAGAAGCAATGCTTTCACTATCAAGCGAACCAGATGATGCAGTCATTACGAAATTGGTTTCTTATTCGGGAAGAGTTTGAATCTGTGCATCCAGATTTAAGTTTTCGTGATTACCTTAAGTCGCTCCTAGCAAATGCTGGAGAGGTTCCTTTGAAAGGGAACTGCCGGATTCCTTCCCCGTCATTGAAACATTTTGTCCGTGTGCTCCGTCTCTAATGACCTAGATCTCTACGGGTTTGCACCCCAATTTGCTCCCTTCCTCCTTTAAATCAGTTACGCCATCTTTACAACGAGCTGTTGGTCAATGTAGACCTCTAGCACGGAAGAAAAAGGCATCTCGAACCGCAGAAACAAACGAGCAACTTGAAGTAAGACTGGAAAGCGATCGACTACGCGCTTTTCGATTCAGACGAGCACTGCATACCGATCTATATCTTGGTGCATTACACTGGGGCGCTAATTATGATTTGAGGCGTCACACAGGTGGGGTTATTGTAAAAACTGATAATTGTAACTTGTAGTGCCCTGTAAAATGAAACACCAGCAATGCACTGAGCAGGTGGATAAGAGGAACAGACGAAATTACATTCATCACCCTCAACTTTATCAACGTTAGTACCAGGTGACTTAAACCTATCGAATATTTGTTTGCAGAAATGGCCACTCGGGTTATTTTAACATACCCACATGCAGCCATTCATGGGATGAAGTAAAACAACTTAGGTGCACTGGAGGGTCATCAGCTGAATGCCATAATATTTTCTGCGCCCGACTTTATAGAAACATTAGTACAACTCAAGTTTCCAAATGACATTACCCGGTGCAACATGTATCATGTGTGAAACTTCTATCACAATATTCACAGTACAAGGGAAAGTATGTCATCTTACAGGATCTCTACTAGCGTAGACAATTAAAGATACAAATTATTTCGAATTTACTTCATGGCAAACACTCATGAATATGTTGGTTAACGTTCAATTCAGTATAGGTGCTAAAGGAGAGATTGTCACTGCATTACAAATTTTATTCGATCTACAAACGAATTAAAACTATAGTTCACATCTGGCCTTGAATGAATACTTGCTGCTGCGTACAAAGTTGTAGCTGGAGCAGGCGGAACACCTGTCAGCCAACGCGAAACAGAAGACTAAACTCCCACAATTAATGAAATGATGACAGTTGCAGTTGGGGCAGAGTTAAAATCGCGTGTTCGCAAAGAATTTAACAAACGTGACGTAATTCTTCTGGCGATGTTCATCGAGTATCCAAATCCCATCTCTCATACGAAGGATTGCAGTATCGGACTGTATTTTGACGAAGAGAACATGGATGTCTTCACAACATTAAACTAAGAAATTCAGAGAGTGCTAAGGAAACAAATATGGAAATTAGACCTACGAATTACTATTCACATCGATTGATGATTCGTGAAAAAGCTGAAAATCAGATCTTAAAATGTCGACAATTGTTCCAATACTACATTCGATTAAATTTAACCAAACGGCGTTCCAGATATAGTCTGTCGGTAAACTGAAGAGCGAGCGAGCGAGTCCCCACTCTGCCAACCCAGCTACGTCACAGGGCGCTTCTACAGGCTGTTTCACAACGTAGTACCGGCCGTGCCGTGGCGCGCGCTTTAAATCTGTGGCGACGCCGTGGACAGAATTACGTCTAGGCTGCGTTCATTTTTATACAAATGCATTAAGGCTAGGCGCAAATTGAGACGCGTATAGCACGTGTGGCGCGACGCAGCGCAGCGCGCGTTTTTGCAACATCACAGGACCAAATGGGGCCGCGGCGCAAACTGCGACGCGACGCGACTCGGACGCGACACGCGCCTGCGCCAGGTCGCGCGGCGTTGTGGTTGCGGCACAGTTTCTCGCGCCGCGCGCCGCGCGTGCCTCGCTAGCACCGTGGGAAATTCGAGGCCATGTGCTCACATCGGAACGGCGCATATGAGCAGTGGTAGTATTACCCATACGATAAATTTTGCCTTACTGTGTACTAAATTTTATTGCCTTTGGGTAGTGTTTCGTTTTTTCGCCATTTAAACGCTCCAGCTTTCTTCGTTAGTACATTATTCTTTTCTGTTATTTATATCTGTATAGTTTTGTTTCTTCTTCTGTCAAGAAAAATGCATAATTCAGCAACTGATGAGCCATTGGCCGCTGGAATTGCATCACATGCCTCCGCGATGTTTTCCGATCGCAAGATGGAACAGAGGGTAGTGAATAAGAAAGCAAGGAATATTATAAAATCATGTAATAAAGAATCAAGGCAGAAAAGTAAAACAAGGTTATCTTCTCGCTGCCTAGTATGCTGGCGTATCTCTCCTATCTGTTGCAAAAATTTAGAAAGGGATAATCCGATAATCTCCATAGGTGTGGTCCCTTTGTGCTTCTGGTAAAAAGCGTCCAAGATCATAAGTATAGAAGTTTCACTGTGACTACTCTGATATGGATGTAATACGACACACTGTACTACATGCATGTGAACATCATATTTCCACTGCAAGCTAGAAACAGTCGAAAAGCAGTCACAAATAACAATGTTTTAATTGGTTCGCCGTGATGAGAAAAATCATTTCAATTGTTGCATGCACATTATCAGCATTAATAAACTAATTATACAAGAGGCTACTGATATGAAGAAAATGGTCAGTGTTATTACGAAAGTAGGAATATCCTAAAAGAGTGTTATGATTAGATATATTTAATTTGTTGAAATGTACCGCTGACAAAGGCAGATCTACTTTCGTGACAATGTTTTTCGACCTCCAACTCACAGGGCACACATGGCTAGCTTGTGCATTCCCGTCGCGCGCATTATCCTTCGCTGCCGAAAAAACACTGACCAGTGTGTTGTGCGGCAGATCAATGGCTTATTTTTCTCAATAACAACAATTTTATTCGCCATCACAAATTGTCAGTTTGACAAGCCCTAGGTGAGTAACCAATATCTGGCATTCGCCTATCATTCCGCCTGAAGGAACGCTCGTCATTATTTTAATACTGATCAGATCAAGAGAAGGAATAAAATCCTTTGGTAAGTTTCCGTTGCAGTCGCTCAGTGCTAAAAATACGATGGGTTACGGGGATTCCACCAAAATTCCAACAGAACTGCCAATCTGTTTTTGTGTGAGTTGTTAACCTTTTCTCATTCGAAGAAGCATCACCATTTATGAGTAAAGGCCACATTTCTCTTGGTGACTGGTTTATTTGTACTTCCTTTGTCACAATGTAATTTACCAGACTCATCTCACAGCAGTTATTGAAACAGAATTCCGAAACGGAGGGCCTCATGAAATAAGTAATTGGCAATAACAGATCTCAATAGCTTACGAAAAACCTCATAGTATCGGTTTATGGTAACATACTTTCATACTAGGAAGCTCTTGTTTCGCTAGCTGTCGATAACTCTTAAAAAATTAGTCACTGAAGTGAAATAAATAAAAAAGGAAGTATAAGTAGTGATATAGTTAAGAAAGTTCCGTGTATTTAATAATTGGCAAAACACTCTCCTCCTTGTGGGCTATCATTCGCCAAACTTTCGTTTCGATGCCTCTAGCGGTTTAGGATATATAAGAGATGTTGCGAGTATTTCATTCTCGCGGACGTAAAATCGGAAGTGAGCGCGCTACATGGGATCCATTTCCTCGAGATCACAGGCAGATAGAGATCTCCTCCCAAGTCTAAACAAAAATTCATCATGTTAGCTAAATTTCATACGCAGCAACATATGGTGTAATATGCACCAAACGCAAAATCATAGCGACCCCTAATTAACTTTTTGATTTTTGCGTAGTGTCTTACTAACATGTGTACGTCACAATAAGAATGGTCATTAGCGAGGTGATGGGCACTTCGTCACGAAGCTGACATATAACGCTACAAGTGAGACAAAAATTATATTTTCAGAGAATAGTTTGTGTAAAATCGTTTGAGAAAGATAAGAGGTTGCGCGCGCATCGGTTCAGTCAGCACAGAGCGTCGCCAGTCGGCGCGTGCGAGGTGTGGTGTACGCGTCGCAATATGCGCTGCACCCGCGCGACCCGTGCGGCACGTGCGTGTCGCTCTGTAGTGCCGTGTCACGTCACACGTCCTATACGCTTCTCAATTTGCGCCTAGCCTAAGACCATAAGGAATACAAAAAACGATAGCTTCTACCGAAACAACATTATACAGTAAATATTATTAACATAAGAACGGAAGTCAGTATTAGACTACAAACATAGAACCGAATGGCTGTTCATGTATGTTCCGCTATTGCTATTCGTAAAACGAACCCCATATAATGTAATCAATCTGTAGAATTTAAGGCTTGTTCTTATTTTGTGTTTCTACTAAAAGGTAAAAGTTTTCTTTGAAGCGCTGCATTGAAACTTAACAACTCTTGCAACATCAAGAGTGTTTAAAATGTAAGCAGAAATTTATAATTTTGTGTGTTGTATTAGTCCGACTTGCACTACTTTTATGTCACTGTCTTTGTAAACATGCCTCAAAAGTATGTGTACAATGTTAAGCATACTGGGTATTTACTGTGTTTTCAGCTATCAGAAAGGTTACATGTGTTTCGGTAGCACCAACCATTATTTGTTTTGTATGAAAATAAATTAGAGAATCTGTATTAAATTTGGTTATAAGAATGGAATAAAGTGTATGAAACTTTTGGTAATGGTAAATATTGCTGTTGGTGAGAGTGTTATGAGTAAACCAAGGGCAGACAAGTGGTATAAACGTTTCAAAGCAGGCCTTTAAGGACAGCGGTTTTACAAGCATGGATGAGAATTAAAATGAACAGTTAAGAGACGTATAAACTGTCCCGAAGAAAGAGCTGGTTCAAATGGCTCTGAGCACTATGGGACTCAACATCATAAGTCCCCTAGAACTTAGAACTACTTAAACCTAACTAACCTAAGGACAGCACACAACACCCAGTCATCACGAGGCAGATAAAATCCCTGACCCCGCCGGGAATCGAACCCGGGAACCGAGGCGAGGGAAGCGAGAACGCTACCGCACGACCACGAGCTGCGGACGAAGAAAGAGCTCCTGAAGTGCTTTGGAAATTGGAAAAAGCACTGGCATAACTGTATAGCATGTATTGGGGAATATTTTGAAGAGGATAACATTGCTGTAGATTAACAAATGAAGTTCTTACCAAAAAATGAAATTGAATATGTGAACGCACCTCGAATGTCAAGATTTTTGCCCAGTAGTCCAGAATTGGTGTACATGTTTCGAATGAAATTTCAGCAGGGTTTAGAATAGCTATCGCGCACATGTTGTAAGTAGTATGTCTTAGAATCAGACGAATAGTGACCGAGATACATAGTGTTCCATAAGCATCAAAGGTTTTGTGTGATTTTGAAACTGTTTATAACAATGGCTTTCCTCCCAAAATTATTAGTTTTCCTTCGTGGCGATTCCACTAAACGAAAAGCAGCTTATTTTTCCGTTCCTAACTTATGTGTCCTACTGGGTGAGGCTGACGTTTGCATAGATTCCAGCCTTTTAATTGGGACTGGTAATGTTAGCCAACAGTTCCTTTTGGGCCGCCTCTTTAATACACGCTGTAATAACATTAAAGACGATCGAACGTTCGTTACTCCACAAATACCTCCGCTTCCTCGTATTCTGCACATTTTCTTGCAATGCTAGACGATTATCCGTCACTTCTGGATATCGAAGTACATCAGTAAGTATACAAACTTAACTCACTGATGTTAACAACTAAGTAAGATCCCACCAACAGAAACGACGTACATCACTGCACGCCGAGCTACTCCACTAGACAGGTAACGGGCAATAGATTTTGGGTGCCCCTGTAGGCCGGTGGCAGCGTTCTTCCGGGAAAGGCCACTTCCCCCACAGAAAGGTCCCAGAACTGCTCTCATTAATAAACGGTCACAACGCCCATATAGTACTAGGGACAGAAAGTTGGCTGAAACCAGACGTAAACAGTAATGAAATCCTAAACTCAGATTGGAATGTATACCGCAGAGACAGGCTGGACAGTCAAGGGGGAGGCGTGTTTATAGCGATAAGACGTGCAATAGTATCGAAGGAAATTGACGGAGATCCGAAATGTGAAATGATTTGGGTGAAGGTCGCGGTTAAAGCAGGCTCAGACATGGTAATTGGATGTCTCTATAGGCCCCCTGGCTCAGCAGCTGTTGTAGGTGAGCACCTGAAGGATAATTTGGAAAATATTTCGAGTAGATTTCCCCACCATGTTATACTTCTGGGTGGAGATTTTAATTTGCCGGATATAGACTGGGAGACTCAGACGTTCATAACGGGTGGCCGGGACAAAGAATCCAGTGAAATTTTTTAAAGTGCTTTATCTGAAAACTACCTTGAGCAGTTAAACAGAGAACCGACTCGTCGCGATAACATATTAGACCTTCTGGTGACAAACAGACCCGAAATATTTGAAAAAGTTAACGCAGAACAGGGAATCAGCGATCATAAAGCGGTTACGGCATCGATGATTTCAGCCGTAAATAGGAATATTAAAAAGGGTAGGAAGATTTTTCTGTTTAGAAAAAGTGATAAAAAGCAGATTTCAGAGTACCTGTTGGCTCAACACAAAAGTTTTGTCTCAAGTACAGATAGTGTTGAGGATCAGTGGACAAAGTTCAAAACCGTCGTACATAATGCGTTAATGAGCAACATCGTAAGAGATGGAAAAGAGCCACCGTGGTACAAGAACCGAGTAAGAAAACTGCTGCGGAAGCAAAGGGAACTTCACAGCAAACATAAACATAGCCAGAGCCTTGCAGACAAACAAAAATTACGCGAAGCGAAATGTAGTGTGAGGAGGGCTATGCGAGAGGCGTTCAATGAATTCGAAAGTAAAGTTCTATGTACTGACTTGGCAGAAAATCCTAAGAAATTTTGGTCTTATGTCAAAGCGGTAGGTGGGTCAAAACAGAATGTCCAGACACTCTGTGACCAAAATGGTACTGAAACAGAGGATGACAGACTAAAGGCCGAAATACTAAATGTTTTTTTCCAAAGTTGTTTCACAGAGGAAGACTGCACTGTAGTTCCTTCTCTAGGTTGTCGCACAGATGACAAAATGGTAGATATCGAAATAGACGACAGAGGGATAGAGAAACAATTAAAATCGCTCAAAAGAGGAAAGGCCTCTGGACCTGATGGGATACCAGTTCAATTTTACACAGAGTACGCGAAGGAACTTGCCCCCCTTCTTGCAGCGGTGTACCGTAGGTCTCTAGAAGAGCGTAGCGTTCCAAAGGATTGGAAAAGGGCACAGGTCATCCCCGTTTTCAAGAAGGGACGTCGAGCAGATGTGCAGAACTATAGACCTATATCTCTAACGTCGATTAGTTGTAGAATTTTGGAACACGTCTTGTGTCCGAGTATAATGACTTTTCTGGAGACTAGAAATCTACTCTGTAGGAATCAGCATGGGTTTCGAAAAAGACGGTCATGTGAAACTCAGCTCGCGCTATTCGTCCACGAGACTCAGAGGGCCATAGACACGGGTTCACAGGTAGATGCCGTGTTTCTTGACTTCCGCAAGGCGTTCGATACAGTTCCCCACAGTCGTTTAATGAAAAAAGTAAGAGCATATGGACTATCAGACCAATTGTGTGATTGGATTGAGGAGTTCCTAGATAACAGGACGCAGCATGTCATTCTCAATGGAGAGAAGTCTTCCGAAGTAAGAGTGATTTCAGGTGTGCCGCAGGGGAGTGTCATAGGACCGTTGCTATTCACAATATACATAAATCACCTTGTGGATGACATCGGAAGTTCACTGAGGCTTTTTGCGGATGATGCTGTGGTGTATCGAGAGGTTGTAACAATGGAAAATTGTACTGAAATGCAGGAGGATCTGCAGCGAATTGACGCATGGTGCAGGGAATGGCAATTGAATCTCAATGTAGACAAGTGTAGTGTGCTGCGAATACACAGAAAGGTAGATCCTTTATCATTTAGCTATAAAATAGCAGGTCAGCAACTGGAAGCAGTTAATACCATAAATTATCTGGGAGTACGCATTAGGAGTGATTAAAAATGGAATGATCATACACTCCTGGAAATAGAAAGAAGAACACATTGACACCGGTGTGTCAGACCCACCATACTTGCTCCGGAGACTGTGAGAGGGCTGTACAAGCAATGATCACACGCACGGCACAGCGGACACACCAGGAACCGCGGTGTTGGCCGTCGAATGGCGCTAGCTGCGCAGCATTTGTGCACTGCCGCCGTCAGTGTCAGCCAGTTTTCCGTGGCATACGGAGCTCCATTGCAGTCTTTAACACTGGTAGCATGCTGCGACAGCGTGGACGTGAACCGTATGTGCAGTTGACGGACTTTGAGCGAGGGCGTATAGTGGGCATGCGGGAGGCTGGGTGGACGTGCCGCCGAATTGCTCAACACGTGGGGCGTGAGGTCTCCACAGTACATCGATGTTGTCGCCAGTGGTCGGCGGAAGGTGCACGTGCCCGTCGACCTGGGACTGGACCGCAGCGACGCACGGATGCACGCCAAGACCGTAGGATCCTATGCAGTGCCGTAGGGGACCGCACCGCCACTTCCCAGCAAATTAGGGACACTGTTGCTCCTGGGGTATCGGCGAGGACCATTCGCAACCGTCTCCATGAAGCTGGGCTATGGTCCCGCACACCGTTAGGCCGTCTTCCGCTGACGCCCCAACATCGTGCAGCCCGCCTCCAGTGGTGTCGTGACAGGCGTGAATGGAGGGACGAATGGAGACGTGTCGTCTTCAGCGATGAGAGTCGCTTCTGCCTTGGTGCCAATGATGGTCGTATGCGTGTTTGGCGCCGTGCAGGTGAGCGCCACAATCAGGACTGCATACAACCGAGGCACACAGGGCCAACACCCGGCATCATGGTGTGGGGAGCGATCTCCTACACTGGCCGTACACCACTGGTGATCGTCGAGGGGACACTGAATAGTGCACGGTACATCCAAACCGTCATCGAACCCATCGTTCTACCATTCCTAGACCGGCAAGGGAACTTGCTGTTCCAACAGGACAATGCACGTCCGCATGTATCCCGTGCCACCCAACGTGCTCTAGAAGGTGTAAGTCAACTACCCTGGCCAGCAAGATCTCCGGATCTGTCCCCCATTGACCATGTTTGGGACTGGATGAAGCGTCGTCTCATGCGGTCTGCACGTCCAGCACGAACGCTGGTCCAACCGAGGCGCCAGGTGGAAATGGCATGGCAAGCCGTTCCACAGGACTACATCCAGCATCTCTACGATCGTCTCCATGGGAGAATAGCAGCCTGCATTGCTGCGAAAGGTGGATATACACTGTACTAGTGCCGACATTGTGCATGCTCTGTTGCCTGTGTCTATGTGCCTGTGGTTCTGTCAGTGTGATCATGTAATGTATCTGACCCCAGGAATGTGTCAATAAAGTTTCCCCTTCCTGGAACAATGAATTCACGGTGTTCGTATTTCAATTTCCAGGAGTGTATAATGTTGATCGTCGGTAAAGCAGATGCCAGACTGAGATTCATTGGAAGAATCCTAAGGAAATGCAATCCGAAAACAAAGGAAGTAGGTTACAGTACGTTTGTTCGCCCACTGCTTGAATACTGCTCAGCAGTGTGGGATCCGTACCAGATAAGGTTGATAGAAGATATAGAGAAGATCCAACGGAGAGCATCGCGCTTCGTTACAGGATCATTTAGTTATCGCGAAAGCGTTACAGAGATGATAGATAAACTCCAGTGGAAGACTCTGCAGGAGAGACGCTCAGTAGCTCGGTATGGGCTTTTGTCAAAGTTTCGAGAACATACCTTCACCGAAGAGTCAAGCAGTATATTGCTCCCTCCTACGTAAATCTCGGGAAGAGACCATGAGGATAAAATGAGAGAGATTAGAGCCCACACAGAGGCATACCGACAATCCTTCTTTCCACGAACAATACGAGACTGGAATAGAAGGGAGAACCGATAGAGGTACTCAAGGTACCCTCCGCCAAACACCGCCAGGTGGCTTGCGGAGTATGGATGTAGATGTAGATGTAGATGTAGATAGAAAAGCGCTGCTCGGTCTTGAGTCTACAGACAGACTATAGTTCCCTTATTTACGTCACTCAGTTGTTAATGATGTCAACGGAATGCCAATGAGCTGGGAAAAACAGTTATATTAGCGACAAGGCTTTCCACAGCACATCAATGATACACACAAGTTACAATGACATTTGTTTGCACAAATGGCCACTCAGGTTATTTTAACGTATTCACATGCAACCATTCATGGGGTGAAGCAAAACAACTAAGGTTCACTGGAGGGTCATCAGCTGAATCTCATATTATTTTCTGCGCCTGACTTAATACAAGCATTGAAATTCTGAATAACTTTCTTTGCCGATCATCACGGTTTTCGAGAGACACGCTGCTGGATGTATTCCGTTGAGCGGCAAAGTAGAGGAGTATCATGCGAATACATTTTGATTTTATTGACCTCAAAATCCAGGCCACTTCAAACTCATCAGCAGAAGCACAAATACCAGAAATCGACATTGACCCATATCTAATGGAAACCATCAAGAAGAACATGATTTGTAGTCCATATGATTTCTGCAACACCGGTTCTCCTTACATGCCTGTCGGGAAATGGAGGAAAAGTAACGAAAGATGACTGTCGGCGAGACGACACCTGGCAAATACAGCATTCCACGAGACAAGGGGCTGTTTTTCCTCAATCACATTCAGCAGAAGCTGCAATTGCAGTGAGACATACGCTACCTTGGCCGTCGGTAGATGTGGAGGGAGAAGCGGGGTCCAGATGTAGTTGTATTCATGAAAGAAATAGTTCCAGCAGGAAAAGGACGTTGGGACCTTTGTCAGCGGCACTGGGGCAAAGACAGAGACTAGTCAATAGGCTAATCAGACAAGTCGAAATACGTTGCCACATCTTGGCATCCGAGAATTTAAAGAGGACAGTTGTTTGATGTTGGAGATGATAAAAACTGAGGCCTTCTTTGCGCTTCACGAGGGCGGGGGACTCATAGCGGACCTTAAACAACATGCCAGCTTGGCTAACACGTGTGTATCCATTGACGGCGTGATGTGAAAAGTCTGGGCCATGTGCAGGATTTGCGATGCAAGACAAACGTTTGCATACTGCGTCCATTATAGATGTGCAGGGTTCAGAGTCAATTGTAAAGGAGCTCTGCCAGGATCCAGCATAATGAGCGCCTATTGTTAAGGGCGACAAATCGCTCCAAGTTGGCAGTAAAAATCAATGCCTAGACATGTTATCACGTCACGGACCTACAGCAGAGTAATGCATTCAGCAGGCAGCCCACGTCCTATAGGCAACGCGCGAGATTTGCAAATGTTAATGACGCTGCCTAAAGCAATTCCCTAGTACTCCACCCGCATCGTTTCTATTGCGCAGGACAAGGACCAAGTCGCCCACAGACTCACTGAGGAGTTGACGGAGGCCGGAAAGTAACGGTTCCAGGCTGAAACCGTATGTAAAGAGCATCTGCCACACCAATCATTATACCAGGTTGGACAGCATAAGTCGACCATCACATAGGATCCAAGATGTGCACCTCAGCTGTCTGGGAATCCCATATTTGTCATCACTGCTGCCAGGTAAGAGCGATGAACCCTTTCCAAGGCCTAGCTGAAATCAAGGGAAGCGAAGACTCCCATCAGACACAGTGTCTGCCTAAGCACAGTAATGTTACAGTACCGACATAAGGCAGTGCAGATGTTGTGACAGCCTCCTAAAGACGCCTGATTGTGGGAGACCACAAAGCAGGCAACCCTTCTCAGGTGTGGTGTAAAAAGTCAAGTAAAGATCTTCATGTTAGAGTTCTGGAGCAACAGGGATCAATAGACACTGATGCTTCCACTCTTCAAGGAAGCAGTTAGGGTGCCGGATATCCATATTGCCTCCATGAGCTGTCGGCATTCAGGCAGATGTTGGAGATACGTTCAGTTTCCAGGGGCATCGTGAGGTGAAAGTGCCTATATAGGCTGCATGGTCTTAAAAACCAATGGACCATATTTCAGCTGCTCATGTTCCCCAAACAATTGGGCTTGAGAGAGAGATGACGTGTATGTGGATGGGAATTGCTGGTATGGTGTGTGAAACCCTCCCTATCACCATGTACTTATTTCCACGTGTCAACGGATCGAAAGTTCGCACCCAGTAGCTGAGTGGTCAGCGCGACGGAATGCCAGTACTAAGGATCTGGGTTCGATTTCCGGCTGGGTCGGAGATTTTCTCCTCTCAGGGACTGGCTGCTGTATTGTCCTCATCATCATCATTCCATCCCTATCGACCCGCAAGTCGCCGAAGTGGCGTCAGATTGAAAGACTTGCACCAGGCGAATGTTCTACCTGAGGGAGGCGCCAGTCACACGATATTTACATTTTAATGAATCGTGGAGAGGGCTTCATATGGTGTGTATTTGGCAGATGGTGTAGATGTTTACAGTTCTGATGCCATGTAGAGTGAGTGCCATGCCCCTTCTGTTAAGGAGAAAAGTGAAATCTTTGGCAATCAAGCCTTCACAGAGAAGGACGTCATGCCACTGCCAATGGCAAATGCGTGGAAAACATGAGTGGTATATCTGAAAGAGCTGATGGAATCCATGACATAGATCTCCTCCTGTGTTCTGTGAGCCTTGTAACATTGTCAGTTTATGGTGTGCATTGATGTTATTGACATTGAGCATGGCCTGTCAGTGTTATTTAGTCCCCATGCCCAACTGGGAAGTTACATGCACTCTGTCAGTGGCTGTCCATGGTACACCAGCTGTGACATCTGTAGCATTGTCAGTCACTGTGTTGTTGCTCTGCCCTATGCCTCCATCTGGACACTCCCTTCGGTAGCGCAAGGCGGTAGTGTGGTGTCATCCTCTACCTCATATTCCCAGAAGCTCATTACTATAGATGTTGTGTCGTCTGCCGTGCACACAAGTGGAGTCGGTACCAAAAGAGTTATGTCACCTGGATTGTACGCAAAAAGGATTGGCACCACTGTGTCATTATGACATTAAGCAATCACGGGAAAAGGTGTCAGAGGACTTGGCGTCATCAGACATTTGTTCCTCATCAGGCACCATTTGTTACCGGTAGTCATCCAATGGTCATGGTGCCATTTCTGGCTTTTCCATTGAGGCTTTTGTTTGCAAACTTGCTTTTCAGGGTTATGGCAGCAATTGTCCATTGGCTCAATGGCTGACAGAAGGAAGGCAGAAGTCAGTACATCACTAGGATCCATTTCTGTGTTTGTGTCATCGGTGTTAGGCAGGTGAGTATCTCCTCCAGTTAACAGCTCTGGTTCCAATGCTGTGATAAGTGCCATATCAGTCTCTGCGATGGCAGTCATCGTTTGTAATGGGTCATGTGAGTAGTGCTGAAGATCAGCAGTTCGTGCCGTGACCACATCATCGGTGACAGGATGGACAGTGGACGTCGCAATGGGGGCAGCGTCGTTGAGCGGTGCCTCTCCAGGCCAGCGCCAGGGGCAGTTTTGGCGGAATTTCCTTCCTAGTTGCAGTAGGCACAGGTAAGGGGCTGCATCTGACGATGGCCCTGCATCGTCCTATAACCAGTTAGAATGGCACATGCTTCACTAATTCAAATTTCAGTTGACAGACACTGTTGAGAACAGGATAGGTATCAAAGGTTTTCCATCTGTCGGCCTGGTGACTGCATACATTGCCATATGGCTTGGAAGACGACATGAAGATGTCTGGTGGGACCTCAATCGGGAGCTCAAAGACCCTAATCGAATGGAGGCCCTTCCACGTCCGTCAGGGTCCTTGAGGTTTGGCACGTTGTGGATGTCAATGTCGGTGCACAATTCTTTGGTGTGCATATTGACACCTACAACGTTTCCAGTGATGGAAAACTGAATGCCAGTTACTTCCTGTGGGTCCAGGCTAAGATCATCCCGTACAACTCAATTTCGAAAGGTCGTAGCCGTGCATATTCAACTTGAAAAGTGATCCTGGTCGCTACCCGGCGTTCAGTGTGCGCCACGGCTCGCTCTCAACAGGGAGCAGTGCACGGAGCCGCGGTGGGGAGTAAACAAAGAAATCGAGCTCCTGCACTCCACGATGGGCAGGACGCGAGCAGACATTGGCGCGTCATAGGTATGCGAGACGAACTATGACTCAGACCTTTGAAAACAAATCAGACTGCATATTTCTATGATTTTTTATATGCAGTCTTTTTGACACAATGGGCTGAGCGTTTTCAGTTTTATCCTAAGTATTTAGTTGAGAACCCAGGAAGTGGGAAGCACGAAGGATTAAATTATTCTCCTTGTAACCAAAGCGATTATCTGCTATCTAATTTTCCATCTGACGAGATCTAGAAATAGGAAAAACTCGCTCTTATTAAGTTTTTCGCAAAAATTAAGTCTTAACATGAGAAGGAAATATTTAGACACAGGTACTGTAGACTGAGGTGAACTAAGCCAACTAACGGAATGGCTTCTCTCTTCTATCCGACGCAGTTCGCACAGTTCTGAACTAGAGCCTGAACTTACGTAAGAGGACATGCAACGGGACATCCTCCTCTAGCACTACTTTTCCGTAACGTTACTTGTAGATACCAGTATTATTTCCGAATCCTGGACAGGTCAATATTCTCAGCTGCCTTTCTGAAAACTTTAATATAATTTCAAACGTAGTATGTAGTCTTTCGATCTAAAATTTATGAAATAGAATTACTTTATAATATGTTTTAGTTTCGATGTCATAAGTACTTCTTCTGAATGTATAGTTAAATCATTTTTTTACAAACATTTGAAATTACGAATTATTGTCAAACTTAAAATTTCTGTAACTAATTAACCGGCGATATATATATATATATATATATATATATATATACACTCCTGGAAATTGAAATAAGAACACCGTGAATTCATTGTCCCAGGAAGGGGAAATTTTATTGACACATTCCTGGGGTCAGATACATCACATGATCACACTGACAGAACCACAGGCACATAGACACAGGCAACAGAGCATGCACAATGTCGGCACTAGTACAGTGTATATCCACCTTTCGCAGCAATGCAGGCTGCTATTCTACCATGGAGACGATCGTAGAGATGCTGGATGTAGTCCTGTGGAACGGCTTGCCATGCCATTTCCACCTGGCGCCTCAGTTGGACCAGCGTTCGTGCTGGACGTGCAGACCGCGTGAGACGACGCTTCATCCAGTCCCAAACATGGTCAATGGGCGACAGATCCGGAGATCTTGCTGGCCAGGGTAGTTGACTTACACCTTCTAGAGCACGTTGGGTGGCACGGGATACATGCGGACGTGCATTGTCCTGTTGGAACAGCAAGTTCCCTTGCCGGTCTAGGAATGGTAGAACGATGGGTTCGATGACGGTTTGGATGTACCGTGCACTATTCAGCGTACCCTCGACGATCACCAGTGGTGTACGGCCAGTGTAGGAGATCGCTCCCCACACCATGATGCCGGGTGTTGGCCCTGTGTGCCTCGGTCGTATGTAGTCCTGATTGTGGCGCTCACCTGCACGGCGCCAAACACGCATACGACCATCATTGGCACCAAGGCAGAAGCGACTCTCATCGCTGAAGACGACACGTCTCCATTCGTCCCTCCATTCACGCCTGTCGCGACACCACTGGAGGCGGGCTGGACGATGTTGGGGCGTCAGCGGAAGACGGCCTAACGGTGTGCGGGACCGTAGCCCAGCTTCATGGAGACGGTTGCGAATGGTCCTCGCCGATACCCCAGGAGCAACAGTGTCCCTAATTTACTGGGAAGTGGCGGTGCGGTCCCCTACGGCACTGCATAGGATCCTACGGTCTTGGCGTGCACCCGTGCGTCGCTGCGGTCCGGTCCCAGGTCGACGGGCACGTGCACCTTCCGCCGACCACTGGCGACAACATCGATGTACTGTGGAGACCTCACGCCCCACGTGTTGAGCAATTCGGCGGTACGTCCACCCGGCCTCCCGCATGCCCACTATACGCCCTCGCTCAAAGTCCGTCAACTGCACATACGGTTCACGTCCACGCTGTCGCGGCATGCTACCAGTGTTAAAGACTGCGATGGAGCTCCGTATGCCACGGCAAACTGGCTGACACTGACGGCAGCGGTGCACAAATTCTGCGCAGCTAGCGCCATTCGACGGCCAATACCGCGGTTCGTGGTGTGTCCGCTGTGCCGTGCGTGTGATCATTGCTTGTACAGCCCTCTCGCAGTGTCCGGAGCAAGTATGGTGGGTCTGACACACTGGTGTCAATGTGTTCTTTTTTCCATTTCCAGGAGTGTATATAAAGACAATTTAAATAAAAAGAAATAAATCAGTTTATATTTGGACATTTATTTTAACATTGATCATTGTTCCGTTAAAATTTTAGCATATTAAACTTGATTCATAACTAAACCGGTGCCTTATTTAGGATTGAGAAAATGTGAGTTTGTAATCTTACGGAACATCAAATATGGAGCCAAGATTGGGAGACTGCATACAACACTGCATTCATAAAATAACATCGAAGAACGTTGAAACATATGCAAGAGGAAATTAACCACATCCAATCGATTCAATTTTCACCCAAAGAAGTTACGTTCGTAGTGCAATCCTGTCCATCATGAAATTACCACACACTGGCATACTAAATTCATACTAACTCTCTGTGAAATCTTCCTGAAAAGAATAGCTGAGGGCTACTTTGACGATTACACTACATGCTTCATATGCTCAACTTGGTTTACACAGAGAGTGTAACTCCGCAATAATTTTGATAATTAAAATAAATAACATCGAAACACAAATTAAAAAAGAAAAACCTCGAACTGGTTACTATCGTCTTACTATTAACATGATAGGTCAAACAATTGTATAAGCACGTGGTACTGGTCTCACAAAGTACACCCCACGTGGGTTGAACATAAAGAAAAGTTGCTATATTGAAAAACATTGTCAAGACGAGGCGTTATAATCTCACACACATTCACATGTAAGATTGATGATCTTAGTTAGAGTTACGGATCATCCACACGTGGTTCCATTTTACTCACAAAGCAGTGACAAAGCAACTACTGGAAGATATTCTGAACTTCACACTCTAATCACACTGCGTTGCAATGTAAGATAACATTAGATATTTTAGATCTAAACCTGAAATAAAGGTGATTAAATTTTCAGTTAGGCTGAACTTAAGAAATCCATTGTCCTGTGGTCGTGGCAGAAACGCGCTTAGCCGGAGATCTTACCACTTCAGACGCTCACTGTGGACAAACTGCCCTGGGCCCCTACCAAGGACGCTTCCAGATACAAAACGGAGGTGACCAGAGAGGCAGCTTCCTATACCAACATGACAAGGGACGGACAGGACCATACTAAGAATAGAAACCTCTTGGCTTTTAGAAAGCGTAGCTACTTGTTCCGACGTTGGTCCTACTATTCTCTAGCAGACAGGCTTGTCTGTTACCATCAACCATGCAACTAGAAATACATTTGCTCATCCATCCTTTCACACAGAAGAGAAGGGGATGACAGTGTCTTATCATATACAGTATATAAAAGAAAGCGGATGTAGGTTCCGTATGAGACTGTGTGACATGAATTACATATAAACTGTGTTTTAAAGTTTAGTAGTGTGACAGATCTTTCTTGATTATGTGTAAAAGTAACACGTTCCACTGTTCAGTCTCCTCCCAGATAGAGACAGAAACACCACAGTAAATTTAGAAATGGAATGTATGCTGTAAATGACAACAGATTTAAGAAATTAACATGAAAGGAATCCAACAGAGACCTTTCAGTGTATAATATTCGGCGTTAGTGTGTGTAGTTAGTTATACGTACAGATCAGACACCATCCTACATGTAGAGATAGATGGTGTAATGGGTATAAGTGCATATATTTCTATTGGTGAGTGAGAACAGAGTACTAAACAATATTATATCAGTACTTGCGCCATTTGCAGACTAATAATTATGGCTGTTAGTGGTCGTACGTTTTAGATGGGTTATTATTTGCAAGTACATACGGAAAAAGCAAGCAACTGAAAATGTACCTTCCTATGGGCAACAGATAAAGTAATGAAGGGTGGATGCGTAGAAGCAAAATGAAAGTCTTGTGACAGGCGTACTCAACTTTTACTTACGACGGTGAAGTACACAAGATATATAAAAACTGAAAAAAGTATATATGGTTGCTACATACTGAAGTGCCTATATAATTTAAGTTAATCTTATTAATCTTTAATTTGTGTCTCAGAAATCTTTGATTTTTGTGTCAGAAAAATCTGGTAGCAAACAGATGTATTATACATACAGGAGAGACGTCTTTCGTTATTCAGGAATGAGGCCAGATATGATAGATAAACCGTAGAGTATTAACAAAATGCACACAGCAGTATAACGTTCACGGACGAAAGAAAAACACTGGAGCAATCGCCTGTTCTCTGTTGACCACACAGGGATAGAAACGAAAGTAAGAGAAGAATTGTGAAAACGTCACCAAGTTTTTGAGCATCGAGGAACAGGGTGTGTAGTCTCCAGACGGACTTGCATTTAGAGCAAAACATCTTTCCTACCCTGATTCCTTGGCCACCAAGTTGTTTTGTCCTGCAATACGACGACCATGGTGAGGTACAGCTCTGTGTCCTCCGCAGGGAGCAGCCTGTCAGCTCTCCTGTAGGCGTGGCGGCCACAGGGAGACATACGACAACAACATTTAATGAGTAAGCACCGAGAGTCGTGTGTGGATGTACGTACAAAGTGACATAACCACCGAAATGTTTGACGGAACACCAAATATAAACGTTTTCCGTGTGGTTACAAATGTGTGAAAGGGAAATCCAACAGGCAATGCACGAAAGATATGTATGTGTGTATGCAGTGATTCTGTATACCTGTTTCAAAATGGTTTCTAATGGCTCTGAGCACTATGTGACTTAACATCTGTGGTCATCAGTCTCCTAGAACTTAGAACTGCTTGAACGTAACTAACCTAAGGACATCACACACATCCATGCCCGAGGCAGGATTCGAAACTGCGACCGTAGCTATACCAGTTTCAATATTTCCTCTATGTGAAAGGCAAGTTCATGGTGTCAGCTGTTCTGAATCAGCAGCTTAAATGTCCAAATGCCACCTTTAGTGACCCTTTAGCGAGAGGTAGACGAGAGTGCATTTTTCGTCCAAGCAACGCCTTTCCATGGTCTTAAGACTTGGCGCACGGTTCACCTCCAGAAACGTGTTCCTCCTGCGGCAGTGCGTGTCTGCGGCCTATCACTGGCGCTGAGGACAGTTGACAGTGAAAACGGACAGCGACAGGTCATACATAAAGCACGCCAGTGGCGAGACGCAATCAATACCTCCACTGCCCGATAACAACGGTGAACTCATTGATGACAGTGCCACCAAAGCAGAGTTATTAAACACTTTTTCCGAAACTAATTCACCGAGGAAGACAAAGTAAACATTCCTGAATTCCAATTAAGAACAACTGCCAAGATGAGAAACATAGAAGTAGAAATCCACGGTGTAGCAAGCAGGTTAAATCACTTAATAAAGGTAAGGCCTCCAGTCCAGACTGTATCCCACTCAGGATCCCTTCCGATTATGCCGATGCTATAGCTCCATGTTTAGGAATTATAAACAACCACCTGTCCACAGAAAGTTCTGTACCTAAAGACTGGAAAATTGCTCAAGTCACACCAATACTGAAAAATGGAAGCAGGAGTAATCCGCTAAATTACAGGCCCACGTCACTAACGTCGATTTGTAGTAGGGTTTTCGAATATATACTGTGTTCGACCATTATGAATTACCTCGAAGAAAACGATTTATTGACACACAGTCACCAGGGATGCAGAAAACATCGTTGTTGCGAAACACAACTACTCATGAAGTAATGAGTGCTATCTACAGGGGATGTCCAATTGATTCCATGTTTTTAGATTTCCAGAAGACTTTCGACACCGTTCCTCACAAGCGTCTTCTAACCAAACTGCATGATTATGGAAAATCGCCTCAATTGTGCTGCTGGATTCGTTATTTCCTCTCAGTAAGATCACAGTCCGTAGTAATAGACGGAAAGTCATCGATTAAAACAGAAGCAATATCCTGCGTTCCCCAAGGAAGTGTTATCGGCCATCAGTTGTTCCCCAGCCGGGTAGCCGCGAGATCTTGGGCGTCTTGTCACGCTCCGTGTGAATCCCCCCGTCGGAGGTTCGAGTCCTCCATCGGGCTTGGGTCTGTGTGTCGCCCTTAGCGTAAGTTACTTTATGTTAGATTAAATAGCGTGTAAGCTGAGGGACGGATGACCCTAGCAGTTTGGTCCCATAAGACCTTACCACAAATTTCCAAATTTTTCCCTCCGTTTTTACTGAAGAATATTAACGACATAAGAGACAATCTGAGTAGCTCTCTCAGATTGTTTGCAAATGATGATCTCATTTACCGTCTTGTTAAGTCATCAGATGACCAAAACGAACAGCAAAATGATTTAGATAACATATGTTTGTTGCGAAGAGTGGCAATAGACCCTAAATAAAGCAAAGTATGAAGTTATTCACATGAGTACTAAAAGAAATCCACTAAATTTCGATAATGCGATAAGTCACACAAATCTGAAGACTGTAAATTCAACTAAATACTTGGGGATTACAATTACAAATAACCTAAATTGGAACGATCACATAGATAATGTTTTGGGTAGAGCAAACCAAAGGCTGCAATTCATTGGCAGAACACTTAGAAGATGCAACAGGCTAACTAAAGAGACTGCTTACACCAAGCTTGACCGTCCTATTCTGGAGTATTTCTGTGCGGTGTGGGATCCCCATCTGGAGGGACTGACGGACGACATAACAGTACTGCGCTCGTTTTCCATTCACAATTGACTCTTGCCTTCCAAAGCTGAAAAAAATATATTTGACTAACGTGAAAGATGTAACGGCAATACACTGGCGTATGTTTACCGTTATTTGGGTTATTAACGAAAGGCAAGCCTACGTTTCTAGCATTTCTAGTCTTAGAGAAAGCTTCTGACAATTCTTTCAAATTCTGAAGGTGGCAGGGGTCAAATGCAACGAGTGACAGGCTATTTACAATTTATACAGAAACCAGATGGCAGTTATAAGAGCCGAGGGGCATGAAAGGGAAACAGTGGTTGGGAATGGAGTGAGACAGGGTTGTAGCCTATCCACAATGTCATTAAGTCTATATATTGAGCAAGCAGTAAAGAAAACAAAAGAAAAATTCGCAGTAGGAATTTAAATCCGAAGAAGAAATAAAAGCTCTGAGGTTTACCGCCGACACTGGAATTCTCTCAGAGAGTGCAAATGACCTGGAAGAGCAGTCGAATGGAACGGACAGTGTCTTAAAAGGAGGATAAAAGATGAACATCAAAAAAGCGAAACGACGATAATGGGATATATTCGAATTAAATCAGGTGAGGCTAAGGGAATTAGATTAGCAAACGAGACACTTAAAGTAGTAAATGAGCTTTGCTATTTGGGGAGAAAAATAACTGATCACGGTGGAAGTAGAGAGGATGTAAAATGTAGATTAGCAATGACAGGGAAAGAGTTTCCAAAGAAGAGGAATTTGTTAACATCGAGTTTAGATTTAAGTGTCAGGAAGTCGTTTCTGAAAGAATTTTTATGGAGTGTAGCTATGTATGGATATGAAACACGACGATAAACAGTTTAGACAAGAAGAGAATAGAAGCTTTCGAAATGTGGTGCTACAGAAGAATGCTGAAGATTATATGGATATACCACGTAACTAATGAGGAGGTGCTGAATAGAATTGGGGAGGAGAGAAATTTGTGGCACAAATTGACTAGAAGAAGGGATCTGTTGGTAGGACATTTTTTGAGGCATCAAGGGATCACTAATTCAGTATTGAAGAGCAGCGTGGAGGGAGACCAAGATATGAATACATTAAGCAGACTCAGAAGGATGTAGACTGCAGTAGGTACTTTGAGATGAAGGAGCTTACACAGGAAAGAGCTGCATCAAACCAGTCTCTGAACTGAAGACCACAGCAACAACAACACCAACAACAACATGTTTACGATGGAAATCAGGAAGGAAAGTTATTCATACAGGGTGTCAATTCGAGGTTGAAATTTTCACTCTGTAGCGGAGCGTGCGCTGATATGCAACTTCCTGGCAGAAGTGCTAGTGAAGTTTGGAAGGTAGCAGACGAAGTACTCGCAGAACTGAAGCCCAGAGGACGGGACGTGAGTAGTGGTTGGGTAGTCCTGTCGACAGAGCACTTGCCCGGGAAAGGCAAAGGTCCCGAGTTCGAGTCTCGGTCCGGCACACAGTTTTAATCTGTCAGGCAGTTTGAGGGTGCAATTATTGACCTACATGAAATGAAATCCTCATATATTCTGAACGGTTTGCTTTATGACGTTCAAACTGCATGCTTGGCCGCGGGGGATGATGGTAATTAGTATGTGCATGCGCGTGCGACTTGTTGTGTCGGCCATGTGCACGAGAAAACGTCACGGTACAGTGTACCTGAACATATACCGCTTGTGGACGCCTGCTACGCTAGTAATAGCAGCCCAAATGCGGCTCAAAGGAAGTGGTGCGACCGAGATCAAGCTGAAGACAACCGGTCCGTGTGTGCTAACAATAAAGAATATGTTTGGAAAATTTGAGAGAACGGGTAGCTTTCTTGCTGACAGTGTTCGCAATGTCTGTCGTCCAAAATGGATGAAAACGACTGAAAACATCAACATGACAAGTCTTGTGTTTCAAATCAGCCCCAGGAAATCTATCACACGAGCTGCACAACATCTGGGAATCAACTGGGTGGCACTGCGGCATGTAGTTGTTGAAGACCTGCATCTTTTCCCATACAAAATTCTAGCTTCTCAGCCGTTAAGCCAGCAGTCATGTTTCACCTACACTGTTGTCTGCAGAATTGACGAACAGGACTTTGATGTGAATATGGTTTCGTTTCGCGGCTAAGCCCACATCCACTTGGATGTGTTCGTCAATAAGCGAAATTGACGCATTTCGTGGACTGAGACTGCGCATTCGGTGATCAAGAAGTCTTGCACTCTCAACAGAGCACTGTGTGGTGTGCAGTCTCCAGTCACGGAATAATCAGTGCAATATTCTTTTGGTGACTACCGAACGGTACGTTTTGGAAGATGATATCATCACGATTATCCGAAGTTAGGATCATTTCGATAAGACGTGATTCATACAACATAGTGCTCGACCCCTTCGAAGCAGGGAAGTATTTGATGTCCTGGAGGAGCATTTTGGGGACCGCATTCTGGCTCTGGTGTACCCAGGAGGCACTCGCATGGGCCTCGATTGGCCGCCATATTCTCCGGATCTGAATACATCGACTTCTTCTTGTGGGGCTGTATTAAGGTCAAGGTGTACAGCAATAGCCCCGAGACTAATGTTGAGCTGAAAACAGACATTCAGGAGGTCACCGACAGCATCTATGTTCCGACACTTAAGCGGGTCACGTAGAATTTCGCTATTCGTCTGCGCCACGTCATTGCCCATTGTGACGTTTACATTTTGAATAAAATGTGTACACGCCGAACTCCGTAACTAATTTACGTTTTTTCTTTCTTCTTCGTATACAGTCCGCCAGAAAAATGTATACACACCATAAGGAACGAAAAGTATTACTTATGTGTTTATTTTACATTTAATAATCGATCACATATGTTGCACAGCCTTTAGCTTAGCATATGGTTACTTCAAGTGTTAAAAAGTTCAGTCGACGGCTTTACACATAGCAGAACGACGAGCGGTCGTCGCAACTCTCTAAGCGCTATAGGACTTAACATCTAATGGCCCTAGAACCTAGAACTACTTAAACCTAACTAACCTAAGGACATCACACACATCCATGCCAGAGGCAGGATTCTAGCCTGCGAACGTAGCAGCAGCGGGGTTCCGGACTGAAGCGTCTAGAACCTCTCGGCCACAGCGGCCGGCTCGTCGCAACTATGTCAGTCACTGTTACAGTGGAGATCGCTGCACATGTCGCTGTCATCTCCTCCAGCGTGCGTGGCTTACGTCGATAGACGTTATCTTTCACAGTTCCCCACAAGTAAAAGTCCGTAGCTGTTCGATCTGGCGACCGTGGAGGGAATTCAATGGGTCTTCTTCATCCAGTCCAATGCCACAGGCGCGGGACACGATGGGAATTAGAATGCCCATCGAACACGCCAGGTTGTTGTCGGCTACTTTTATTTGGATGGATGCTTTACTAAGTGAAATTGGCACAGTTGGGGGACTGAGAGTCAGCATTTGGCGATCGAGATGTCACTTCACCCTCAACGGGAGACTGTGTGGTGTGCAGTGTCCACTCGTGGAATAATCGGTGCGGTATTCCTTTGGTGACTACCGAACGGTATGTGAAGGTTATGGAAGATGATTTCAATCCCGTTAGCCAAACTCATCCTGGAGGAGCACTTTTGGGACTGCATTCTCGTTCTGATGCACCCAGAGGCCACTAGCAAGGGCCTAGATTGGATTCACTTTCAGATAAAACAGCTGTGCCACGCATACCTGCTCTATTCTCCTGTATACTATATGTAACACTACTCTCCCTTCCTAAGTACGTGTTTGTTGAATAGATTAAAGATAATTTTTTATAGTACACTACCTTGCCGGATTCATTCATGAATATGCGTAGAACCTGTGTAGAGTGCACTCCAATAGAAGTCCTCTCCTTTTTTATACAGCTTCCACGTAACATATCACTCTCTATGCATATTCCTACTCTCTTCTGTACCTCAAACTTTATTTGGCCATTTTACATCATGAAACATTTCCTATATACCTACAAAAGCTATTTATTTACAATTTAAAATTAAGTTTAGAGATATTACTCCTTCTTGAATTCTTCGGTTTTTTTCCGAATCCAAACTGACTTTCTGATAATCGTGTGTCAATTGTTCAAAGACAGAGGAAGCTTTTATTTGATGTGGCATTCACGACTAAGTTAAGACTTCGGTAATTTTTGTATTTTAAGACATTCCTCCTTTAAGAATAAATATCGTATAATGTTTCTCTAGAGTCTGAGGGCCTGTTCCTATATGTTACACAAGGGAGTATTTAACAGATTTCTAATTTCAATCCTTCCAGGTTCGACAAATTCAGCTGGAGTGTTGTCTATCCCAGGGCTTCCTTGTTTCTCAGATTTTCAGAGCTAGCTGATAGAAAATCGCTGCAATAAATAATAGTAATTTAAAACGTCATTTAAAGGATCAACCTGATCGTCTAATGTAGTAACTGGAACTGTGACTATTTTCAGCGCTAATTACAGCTTGTAATGAATAACTTACAACAACAAAGGTCAGTTATCAGCACCATCTGCAACAATTTGGTAGGGTGACATCAATTACGAAATGATGGAAAGAATGTGTGTTGAAAAGATGGCATATTCTCTATGACTGGCTTTGGCATATCCCCCTACAGTAATGGCTCCCAACCTTTCTGAGAGCGTTATCCCAGAGTGCAAACAGACACTAGCTAGAGCTCCACTTCCCCCCTTCCCTTCCCAGCCACCCAAACACCCAAACACACACACCAAGTCATCATCCTTAGCGATTAACTAAACTCCACTAACAAGGGAACCTCCCCATCGCACCCCCCTCAGATTTAGTTATAAGTTGGCACAGTGGATAGGCCTTGAGAAACTGAACACAGATCAATCGAGAAAACAGGAAGAAGTTGTGTGAAACTATTAAAAAAACAAGCAAAATATACAAACTGAGTAGTCCATGCTCAAGATGAGCAACTTTAAGGAGTAAACAAGCTCAGTAGAGCTGTGGTCCTGTGGTTAGCGCGAGCAGCTGTGGGACGAGAGGTCCTTGGTTCAAGTATTCCCTTGAGTGAAAATTTTAATTTTTTATTTTCAGACAATTATCAAAGTTCAGGAACACACACACAATCAACTTCGCTCTCCAAAGTTCCAGAACATGTTCAGATTTGCTTGTACACATGCAGGATTTGACGGTATACACATGGAAAAATTTGAAAACGTTAAAAACATATGTTTTGACAGAGCACAGGGAAAACTGTGCGACTGTGAAACTGTTGCATTCATTTGGTGCAGTTTATGAGACAAGCTCTTGTGATTTCATCACTTTTTTGGGAGTGATTATCTCATCCACAAGAAATCCTAAATCGGGCAAGGTAGAAGAATCTTTTTACCCATTCGCCAAGTTTACAAGTTAGGTGGGTCGTCAACATATTCCTGTCATGTGTCGTATAGAATATATCAGACGTGTTTTTCTGTGGAGGAATCGATTGACCTATGACCTTGCGATCAAATGTTTTCGGTTCCCATTGGAGAGGCACGTCCTTTCGCCTACTAATCGCACGGTTTTGCGGTGCGGTCG
Organism: Schistocerca serialis cubense; assembly: GCF_023864345.2. Lineage (NCBI taxonomy): Eukaryota > Metazoa > Arthropoda > Insecta > Orthoptera > Acrididae > Schistocerca > Schistocerca serialis. Next base: position 106,943,048 of record NC_064648.1, read on the forward strand.
CAAAACATAGACACTTAACTTATTACAGTGAACAGAAACGTCAATGAACGAACGGACAGATCATAACTTTGCGAAAATAAAGAAAGTAAACTTTTCACTTGAGGGAAGAGTTGAACCGAGGGCCTCTCATTCGACAGCTGCTCACGCTAACCACGAGACCACGGCGCTCCTGAGCTCACACTATCCTTGATGTTGCATATCTTTGGCATGGACTACTCAGTTTGCATATTTTACTTATTTTCTTTATAGTTCCACACAACTTCTTCCTGTTTTCTCGATTGATCTGTGTTCAGTTTTTCAAGGCCTATCCACTGTGCCAACTTATAACTAAATCTGAGGGGGGTGAGATGGGGAGGTTCCCTTGTAAGAAGAATATTTCCTTTGAAAATTTTTATTTTGAAAGTGATGAAAGATAAATGATACTTAGCTTTTGTAGATGCTTTATTAAACCTCAGACTAATGTGTCAATTATACAATTGGTACTTCTTATTTGTAATGATGTAGCCTTTTCATTGCGTCTAAGACTACTCAAAAATGGAAGTTAACTAACTGTCTGCAGTGAAGTTATGCACTTGTTACAAAACTTGTTTCCTCTACACCACTTCTATCTCTATTGACACTTGCGTCACCCTCATCCTGCACCTTTACTTAAAATCAATCAAGTGAAAATTCATGCACTCTGCTTACTGTTTCTGAATCACTTGATTGCTGGACTCCTTACTTCTGCAGTGTCAGAAATCGAACGATTTTAACTTGCCAACGCTTTGTGTCTGACTAGGTGCCACAAATAATAATAAAAATAAAGTACTGTACACATCTTACACTACAATAGTAGCCATTACATAGTAAGTGTTGAGTTGAAGTTTAATATTTTTTCATTTATTGTTATGAAGTGAGTGATGACGAAATTTCTGGTGATTTGCTAGAAATTTTTATGAGATATTGAAGCATATGTGATCTATATGTCTCGATTTCTCCATCATGGTACAAAGTGAAAACTATTGGGTGCAGCAGGAGCATTATGTTTGGAAGATGAAGTTCATACATTCGTTTGACAAGCTGTAGCTTGATGGTAAATTATGTAATAGCTACAAATTGTTGCGAAATAGTCATGATAAACATGATCTTTTAGAAATAATTTAGTATTGTAACCGAAACGCAATTAGGCACAGTTATTTTTACTCCAGATAAAATTTTATTTTATCCATTGTGGGGAGGGGGTGCGTTATGCCACTACCCTACAAAATGTTGGGTGTTGCCATATTGGAATATGTCAGAAGTTGCCATCTAGCTATGCCCGCCACCTCTATGTCACGTTTCTAGAAAGTCATTCCAGACTGTGACAGCAGTTACTTGATCCCCTGTATCAATTCCTGGAAAGAAACATGCTGGTATAGCAATTAAGGGCAGAGGGATACAGATTTCAGGCATGAAATATCATTGTTTTCTTAAATAACTGCATAAATCGGGACTGGGTGTTGAACAATGTATGCTCTCAGTCTTGTGCTAGATATTCATTTTGATACTTTGAGCAGGTAATTGTAGAAAGAGGCCTCTATTCCTTCTGCGGCATTTTGTACAGGCAAATAGGGAAGTTTTAAGAGGAGATGCAATAGATTTTCAAAAGTATTATTTCCTTCATCTACACACTATAATCTATGTTGGGTGTAAATTTTATCCTGATAGCAGCTTTAGAAATGCCTTTAAATTGTGGCATTGATTAACTCTGCACTGACAGCCACTCCCACTTTTTCCAACATTTGGGAAACCGTGTTTCAGAATCGCTCACAGTGGGACGAGTTCAGGAGGCTGAGGAGGCCACGGCCGTGGATCTGGGAGCCCTGCTGGACGCCGGGGAGGGCGCTGTGGTGACTCTGCTGGCTGGAGACACGCGGCTTGTGGCTCACAGGGCTGTCTTGGCCGCCAGGAGTCCCGTGTTTGCGGACATGTTCCGTCGCGTCACTGTAGAGGGCAGCAGCAGCCAGCTCGTACTCTCGGACACAGAGGGTCCTGTGCTGCGCCAGGTGCTGGCATACCTCTACACCCTGCAGGTGCCCCAGCTGCCCAGCATGGCCCCAAAGCTGCTGGTCGCCGCCGACGTATACGGCCTGTCGGTACTGAAAGCGCACTGTGAGCAACAGGTGGTCGCCCAGCTGTCTGTCGAGACTGCGGCAGCTGCAGGTGTTATTGCGATTAAGCATTCCGCCAACAGGCTGAAGCAGGCCGCCGTCGCCTTCATAAAGGCCCACTTGCTCCATGTGATGGCGACGCAGGGCTGGGCTGAGGCTGTAGTCAACGACCCACAAAATGTTGTGGAGTTGACTCACCTGATTGCAGAGAAACCGACAGACACCAGGTAAGCGTGAGACAAGTCACAATTCTACGTTACACAGCGATACGTGTGTGTACTGCCAGGCCTACAATGTCCACCACAAATTTTAATTAGATGTGCATGTGCAGTAAAATACACTACTACTGATATCCATTTTCTTGTATACACTGTGTGATCAAATGTATCCAGACACCTGGCTGAATATGACTTACAAATTCAACGAAGCCCTCCATCGGTAATGCTGTAATGCAGTGTGGTGTTGGTCCGCCCTTAGCCCTCATCTCAGCTTCCACTCTCGCAGCCATACGTTCAATCAGGTGCTGGATGGTTTATTGGGGAATGGCAGCTCATTCTGCACTGAAGAGAGGTATCGATGTTGGTCGGTGAGACCTGGCACGAAGCTGGAGTTCCAATATATCCCAGATGTGTTCTGTAGCGTTCAGGTCAGGACCCTGTGTGGGCCAGTCCTTCGCAAACACGTTACTGTCATGCAACCACTCGGCCACAGCCCATGCATTATGAACAGGTGCTCGATCATGTTGAAAGATGTAATCGCCATCCCCCAACTGATCTTGAACAGTTGGAAACAAGAAGGCGCTTAAAACATGAATGTAGGACTGTGCTGTGATAGTGCCACGCAAAACAACAAGGGGTGCAAGCATCCTCCATGACAAATACGACCATATCATAAAACCACCGCCTCTGAATTTTACTGTTGGCACTACACATGCTGGCAGAGAGCGTTCACAGGGCATTCGCCATACCCACACCCTGCCATCCGATTGACACATTGTGTACCATGATTTGTCACTCCACACAACGTTTTTCCACTCCTCAACCGTCCAATGCTTTCGCTTCTTACACCAGGCATTTACCTTCGTGATGTGTGGCTTAAGAGCAGCCGTTAGACCATGAAATCCTAGTTTTGTCAGCTCCCACCTAACTGTCATTGTACTTGCAGTGGATACAGTGACGAATCACGGTACAAAATGTTGCCATCCTATGGCAGGGAGTGGGTGTGGCGAATCCTTGGTGTACGTCATTTGCCAGTGTGTGTAGTGCCAACAGTAAAATTCGGAGGCGGTTATGATGAAGAGCAATTCGTGGACGGAGATTGCATCTTTCAACCTGATCAAGCACCTGATCATAACGCACGGCCTGTGCCGGAGTGATTACTCAGCATGAACATCCCTGTAATGGACTGGCCTGCACAGAGTCCTGACCTGAATCCTACAGAACATCTTGTGGTGTTTTGGAACACCAACTTCGTGCCAGGCCTTTCCTACTGACAACGATACCTCTCCTCAGTGCACCACTCCATGAAATATGGGCTGCCATTCCCCAAGAAGCCTTCCAGCACCTGATTCAACGTATGCCTGCGTGAGTAGGAGCTGTCATCAAGGCTAATGGTCGGCTGATTCCATATTATATTCTAGCATTACCTACACAGTGCGCCACGAACTTGTAATTCAATTTCAGCCAGTTGTCTGGATACTTTTGATCACATAGTGTACCTTAGAATGCTGCAGCACAGTTCAAGGTGGGCAGCAACGTGTTTTAAATTCCCTATTCGTGACGTTTCCATTCTGTAAATCCTGAAATCTTCGTTGTACTGGAGTAGTCAGTCACAATAGTCGCTGCACCCATATCAGTACAACAGTTTTGTGTGTTTTGTATCTCCCTTTTACGTTCTAGATATATATGTGGGATTCGCTGACAAGTTCTGTAACAAAATTCATTAACTCTAACGAAGTATTCGAGGGGTATTAGAAATAAGATTTTTGAAGTTTACTATGCTCTAAGGAAAATGTTGTCATTCTCAATCAGAGCATATATGGAACATCTCTCTTAAAGAAGGTGTATAAAAACACAATTCTTAAACACCACATGACCACCTCCCAAGAAAGGCGACAGGGTTTCACAACAGCTCTGCCGCTTCAGGCAGTTCCGCATAATGCTCTGTCTTCCTTCACATTTCCTTCCCACTTCTAGTCTGTTGTTTCTCGTGATATTGACATACTTCAGTCACTAGCTTGTGCAACACACAAAGGAAGGCGCTTTTTGTGTGAAAACTCCGTACTTGGCTCTTAGAGAAGGGTCTGCCAAATATCTACTGACTAGTGTTTGCTTAATTTTCCCAGTGGCTTTAGTAAAGATTAGTCCTGCAGTGTTTTCTTCTGCTAGAGCTTAGGTGTTTCCTTATCTGACCTGTTCCAGTTATTGGTCCATTCCTAACAACATCAAAATGAAAGAGATCTTCAGATCCTTCTATTCTTTGTAATCAACATATCACAATATAAATACTCACTACAATGCTAGTGACAAGTAAATTTCATAAATTACTTTTATTGTTAGATATGTCTGAATATTTATGCACTACTTACCGAGCTGCTTCAAAAACTGGAATTCATATCCTTCAGATAATAATCTGTACACTCGGTGATTCATTTCTCATTTATTTTTATTGTTGCAGAAGTGTATCCCAAAATTATAAACGAGAATTAATGTTTGAATGAAACTGCTTATCGCCACAGCTATGTTTTCAAGATGCCTATTATTTACACATTAACTTCAAATATGTAATTCTATCTGAATTATTTAGAAGCAAATTTGGGAAACGCATTTCTTAACTTAAATAGGGTGCATGTCACAAAACCCAACCAGTATCTTCTTCATTGCGTCAAGCTATGTACACTATTGCATTGCTTACCATGACAGCCACTTCACACAAGTATCCATCCACGTTACATGCATATACATGAAGCCTCTCTTTTTATGTCAATGGTAAATTCATTGCCCAATTTCTTCATGAGAAATCACAAACGCTAACCAACACACAAACACAGAACAAAACTACAACTGGCAAAACTAGAAACTGCCACATCTTCAGTAGTTCTCATTTGATACACGGATCTCCCAACAGTTACTGCCTTTAAACACCACTGCTACATGTAGCATGGTTTGCACGGCTCTTGAAATACTTTTCTTTTTCCATCACAGCACTTGCTTCATAAGCACCACTTGTAAATTCCACATTGTCCAAACACCAGCGACAACTTTTTCACAGATTATCACACTGCATACAAACTTCCATCAACTAGCATATGTAGCATAGTTCCTTTGTCTGTGCATTGCACTTATATTTAAATTATTAAGCACTAATATAAGACACACACACACACACACACACACACACACACACTAATCACAGTCTGATAAAAATCATTACACTGAACACAGTAACGAAACAAAATCCTTAATTTCAGTGAGTGACAACCTGTGATCAGCACTTAGGCATAAATATATATTATGTAATTAATGTGTCTGCTTATTTTGCTGATCATACTCATAGATTCGTTCAGCCTCCCAGTCAGATACTATTCAATGTTCACCTGTTTCGTGTGGGTGCTCATTGGCCAGTGTGAATAAAATAAATGTATTGGCCGAAGTTCCAACTCTGTGATAAAGGTTTTAATGGAAGTTAAATTTTTACTGCAGTAGCTTCGTAATATGACAGATATTGTGCTCCATTTTTCTCTGAATTTGCTTCCCCGGTCATTTCAGAAGTATCTGTCATCATATTTACTGTATGTTCCCCCTACCGCCCAGTCTGTAGCATATGACCTACGAACACCATCTGATGGACATAGTAGCAAATTAAGTACATTTAAAAGTTTTGCCAATATAACTTCTGAGTGACTGTAACTTGGTATGTTAAACTGCTAGTATGAGGAACTCAAGAGAAGCAGCGTGTAAACTGATTGTCTCACTAGTAAGTCATTTATCTTAGTGGGTTAGTGGACCCACTGTCGCCTTTGGCTGTGTTGGTCCCATCATCTGCGGATGGACAGCTGCCCAGTGGTCCCTGTGTGAATACATGTATGGAAACAGTCTACCTCTGCACTGTGGGCCAGCCACTGGACACAGCAGGACCAACCCCCAATATACAGCCACACAGTGAGCACAGCGACTGTGGCCGGACCCTCGTCACAGCTGTGCAGACCACAGGTGCCCACTCAACCTCCGTCTGTGGCATGTCGTGAGTTCTGTCACTACACAAGCATATATTTAAACAAATTAGAGGAGGGTGGCGTTAACGAAGTATTATGGCGAAAAAATCAAATTTTAGTTTCTAAAAAGCAGAGATGGCAATGGTTAACAGTAAACTTATTGTTTTAATCGATGTCAATATCTTTCTTTGTATTATGTTCATTCAGTGTTGTAGTATGGGGATTGTTTCCTAAGCTAAAATTCTTTTCCAAAGTTTCTGTATATATTAATGTAGTGGATGGAGTTTCTAGTTTCATTGTTGGTTATATATCTCCCAAATTAAACTGGAAGGGAATGGATGTGGAAGTAGGTTGCTGGTGCGTTGCTATATGAGTATCATACATGAACATAAATCTATGGACTTTATCAGCTGCAAAAGAGAAAGGTAGAGTCTGGAGAAAGTGAAGCATGTAAGACTGAAAAGATAACCTCCACGTAAGACTATGAACATTGTTTGATGTAGAGTTTATGTTTAAATATACATTGCATCAACAAGAACTGAAGTATTCGGAAGGCCTGACGAAACGAAATGTTACTTCACATGTTGATACAGTATGTGACATTATATCAGTCATTGAAAAATCGAGTCAAATTTACACGTAACTTAGTGGTATGAACCAATTTATAGTTTGGTATTGCAACCACAATTACCTGGACACATGCGTTGGTTCTGTTGGGAAGTAAATCTTAAAGTCATTTTATCCTTTCCTGACGGAAAGTGGGCCATAACCGTTGCTACTCGTCCTTGATATCGCAGTTACTAGCACTGCGATGGATTGACCCCCGACATGTTAGATCTGGATGTCTTTCGGGACATGGGGGTATTTCAACATCAGGCAAACAATTTATGGAGATACATCCCATGTGTGGGTGAGCATTTACCTGTTGATTGTTGATGTCACAATACTGTTGCATGAGAGGTAGCAAACAGGGACATGGGATGGCAGTGGCATACCATTGTGCCGATAGCGTCCTCAGTCACTATGAGTCTTGAGCTGAGGTCATCCCCAGCGGATCCACATACCATGACCCCAGAAGTAACACTGCTGCATGTCTCCAGAAAACAGAAAGAATGCGACCAAGGTCGCCGCCATAGTGCCTGACGATACTCATCTGGGCCAGTACAAAATGTGATTCATTGCTGTAATGCCAGTAGTCTATGCATTATATTCACAGCACCACTCCAGTAGTAGCCTTTTCTGTGTTGGTAGTAATGACAGCTACACGTGGCTGAATAATTCCATAGTCCATCTGCTAGTGGCCTCTGACACCAATGCAGGGACGAAGACATGCTCTTGGTCTTAGGTACTGTGAAGAAAACAATACATTACTACGATTGGCTGGTCCAATAACAAAAGTGTTAAGGGAGTTGACCACTTGTGTATCTAAGAAGATTAGAAAAATGAGTGAAATACAAGTGATACACTCTGATCGGTTGCAATGCTGTCTCGAGGCAGTAAAATATTGCCGGACATGATGGCGTGGCCAATCTGGCTCCAAACCTAGAGAGACCTTAGATACTTCTGTTAGTACAGTGTGGAGCAAATGAAAGTAGCCTGGGAGGTTGGATACGATTGCACGTGAATATATGCATATAGCCACACCCTGTGACATGCACGCCATGTGATCCTCCACGTGATCCACATCAGTTCAGATTGTAGTGCAGGCTGTGCCAGTGTGAGTGGAGCAGAGCAAAGGGGGCGATGGTACTCGCAGTGGAGCAGCAGGCGTTCGTTGTGAAAAGTTATGTGAGAACGAAGTCGTGGAAACGGTGTGGTCATTTGTTTTCTGCGAAATTTAGTGGTGTTAAAGTGTGAGCAACGAGTACCATGCAACGCTTAATCCGAAATTGATGTCAAACAGGATCTGTTTTGAACCAGCAAAAAAAAAAAAATGCCTTAACTCCCCAGCACACTACAAAACATGGCTGCAGTGCGCCAGAAAATGTTTCAGAGACCTACCAAATCAATCCAACACCTGTCACAAGACACCAGGATATCACACTAATTATGCAGACCTGCATATTCAGGGTGGTCCATTGATTGACTGGGCCAAATATCTCAAGAAATAAGCGTCAAATGAAAAACTTATCTAGCTTGAAGGGGGAAACCAGATGGCGCTATGGTTGGTCCGCTAGATGGCTCTGCTATAGGTCAAACGGATATCAACTGCGTGTTTTTTAAATAGGAACCCCCATTTTTTATTACATATTCCAGTAGTACGTAAAGCAATATGAACGTTTTAGTTAGGCCACTTTTTTCACTTTGTGATAGATAGCGCTGTAATGGTCACAGACATATGGCTCACAATTTTAGATGAACAGTTCGCAACAGGTAGTTTTTTTAAATTAAAATACAGAACGTAAGTACGTTTAAACATTCTATTGCGGTTGCTCCAATGCGATACATGTACCTTTGTGAACTAATCATTACTGAAAACGCATGCTGTCACAGCATGATTACCTGTAAATACCACATTAATGCAATAAATGCTCAAAATGATGTCCGTCAACCTCAATGCATTTCGCAATACGTGTAACGACATTCCTCTCAACAGCGAGTAGTTCGCCTTCCGAAATGTTTGCACATGCATTGACAATGCGCTGACGCATGTTGTCAGGCGTTGTCGGTGGATCACGATAAAAAATATCCATCAACTTTTCCCACAGAAAGAAATCCGGGGACGTCACATCCGGTGAATGTGCGGGCCATGGTATAGTGCTTCGACGATCAATCCACCTGTCATGAAATATACTATTCAATACCGCTTCAACCGTACGCGAGCTATGTGCCAGACATCCATAATGTTGGAAGTACATCGACATTCTATAATGCAGTGAAACATCTTGTAGTATCATCCCGTAATTTCTCTTGTGCCCAGTGGCAGAACTGTACAAGACGTTCAAAGTCGTCGCCATGCAATTTCTGGTGGACAGAAATATGGAAAGGGTGCAATCGATATTGATGTAGCATTCTCAACACCGACGTTTTAGAGATTCCCGATTCTCGTGCAATTCGTCTCCTACTGATTTGCGGATTAGCCGCGACAGCAGCTAAAACATCTACTTGGGCATCATCATTTGTTGCAGGTCATGGTTCACGTTTCACATGTGGCTGAACACTTTCGTTAAATAACGTAGGCTAACTATCCGGCGAACGGTCCGGACACTTGGATAATTTCGTCCAGGATACCGAGCAGGATTCATAGCACACGCCCATTTGGCATTTTGATCACAATAGCCATATATCAACAAGATATCGACCATTTCCGCAATTCGCAAACGGTCCATTTTAAGATGGGTAATGCGTGACGAAGCAAATACCGTCCGCACTGGCGGAATGTTACGTGATACCACGTACTTGTACGTTTGTGACTATTACAGCCTCATCTATCACAAAACGAAAAAAGTCGTCCACCTAAAACATTGATATTTCTTTATGTACTACACTAATATGTAATAAAAGATGTAGGTTCCTATTTAAAAATACCCAGTTGATATCCGTTTGACCTATGGCAGCGCCATCTAACGGGCCAACCATAGCACCATCTGGTTTCCCCAGTTCAAGCTAGACGAGTATCTCTCTTTGTAGTGTTTCCGTTTGATGCTTATTTCGTGAGATATTTGGCCTGATCACTATCGATGGACCACCCTGTATATCCCTATCGGATGTCTGTTGGTCATGCATTAAAACCAGCAGATGTTCCTAAGCACCTCCACATTTGTGAATGTCCATTCACTGAGATAACAATGAATGGCTTGGACATGGATCTTTCCTTTATGCCTGATGGAGACTAATTTCAGCTGAAAGTTACGTCAACTAACAGAATCACAGGTCCTGGGTAGCAGAGAGTCAGCAGAACGTGCACGAAACACCTTTGCACGATCATAAGGTTGGATTTTGGTGTGCAATGTCTGCACGCAGCATTACTGGTTTCACCTTCTTCAATCAGCTGTTGACTTTGGCCTATCACATTGCCAACATTTTGGAGCTATTTGTGGAAGCTTTAATGGAGTTACTTCCAAGAAGATGGAGCAACTGGTCATACAGCAAGCCAAACCTTGGATCACAGGTACACAATTTCATGATTTACAGTTGTTAGCCTATGTCAGCCTGGTTGGGGCCCTACCTGGCCATCTTTGTCACCTGATCTGTCAGTGTGTTATGACACTGCACGAGAGCCCTCAACAGCAGAGTCAATCACAACAACCCTCACAGTCATCAAGAACTGCAGCAGAACACTCCACATGAGACTGCAGCAATTCAAGCATCCAACCTTCGATCCGCCTTCAGCATCCTACCGACCAGGGCCCAAAAGCATCAAAAGATGAATGGTGGTCATTTTCAACAGCTGATATAGTCATCTTAGTGCTGCATTTACTTTCCTGTGTTGTATTGCTTTGTACTATAGAACTCTAATCTCTGGCTGCTTTTATTTGACCCCACCTTCTAATAAATTGCGTGTGTATGTGTGTCCACCTTAGATTACGGTACATGGAAAGAGCAAAGCTATACAAGGCAGTAAGCTAGTAACCTTTCTATCTGAGGCAGAAAATATAATGTTATCTTTTGTAACTGCAGTATAAGTATTTGTATTAGTGTTAATATTAGTAACAAATGTCAGTAGTAACATAGTAGTAACAGTAGTAGTTGTAGATTCTAGAGAAAATTCATGGTGATGCAGTATTAATAGAGGCTTTCAATAGTTGTAAGAGTTATATTGTTTATTACTGCAATTACAGTATCAGTTCTCATTGTGGTGTTAATAGCAATATGTAAAATGAAATAGCAAAATTGGGCAAGATGATTTGAAATAACGAATGCCACTATGTAGAGCACCACATCGATATCCATATGAATGTTGGAGCATACTAGTAGACAGAAATAAGGATAGTGAAAATCTTATATTGTAGACATACCATATTATAATGTTCAAAATAAGAAAGAAATAAGAGTTATTACAAGCTTGACATATTTGAGGTACCTAGTAGTTTCCCGAGAGCATGGCAGATGATGTCCTGAGGTGGTACTGTATACCAAAACCAGTAACCAGTAGACTAAATGAAAACTGCTACTAAGGACTAAAACATAAACACTCATCAGCCAGAACATTATAATCACCTATGTAATACCTGATATGTCCACCTTTGCAACGGAAAGCAGCAGTGACGCATCATGGTCTGGAAGGGAATTGGCGCCACACTGCCCACACAAGGCACCTAATTCCCAATAATTCCTCACCAGGGGAATGAGCTCTTACGCCACGTCGAGACACATCCCAGATGTGTTCGATCGCATTCCCATCTGGTGAGTTGTGGGACCAGCACATTAATTGAAACTCGCCACTCTGTTCCTCGAAATACTCCATCACTTCCATTCCTTGTGATATGGTGCATTACCTGGTTGAAAAACGCCACTGCCATCGGGAAACATGATCCTCATGAAGAGGAGTACGTGGTCTGAAACAAGTGTATATTACTTGTTGGCCATCATGGTGCCTTGAACAATCTCTACTGGACCTATGTATGTCAAGGTGAATTTCCCTAGAGCACATTGGAAAAAGCGCCAGTTTCTCTCGGTCCCACAGCATAGGTGTCCAGGAGCTGCTAATGTGCCCATTTTAGTCATAGTTGCTGATGTCATGATGTTAACATTAACAAATGTATGGGTTGTCAGCTGCAGAGGCACACTGTTAGGAGTCTTGAGGGCACTGTGTGTTCAGACACACTTGTAGCCTGCACTGTCTGTCGCGTTCTACCAGTCTGCCCGGCCTACAACATTCGAGAATGTAATTAGGGATGGCCACCCAACCCCATGACGTCTGGACATAGTTTCACCTTGGTTTCGCCATATGTCGAAGGCAATCACCACAGCGCTCCTCAAATACTCAACAAATCGTGCATTCCGAAATGCTCGTGATAAGCGTTCAGGTCATCATAAAATTCCCTCCTTCAAACTGGGACATACAGCATACCTTCCCCATCTACAGATGGACAGCACATTTGCTGATCCTACATCGACTGTGCATGCGTCTGACTAGCAGTCATTCCTCGTGAAGTGACGCTGCTATTGCCAGTACACATTTAATCGATGATAGGCAGGTGATAATAATGTTCTGGCTAATGAGTCTGTTATTTATAAATTGCAATGATCGCTGTTCCACCCAACAGGGTATTGCAAAAATGACATAAATATACAAATAAACCAATAAATGAATCTCTGAACCATGGTGCAGGATAACACATTGCTGATAAAAGACCATTATTTGGTCTCAAATGGTAGGCACAGTTGTAAAGGGATCACTGTGAGCCCAGTATGCAATATGGCATTCTTCCCTTGTCTTGACCAGACATGATAGACTGTAACCTTGACAACGATAATGCCTGCCCTCGTGGTCATGTGCAACTCAACTGTAACATCTAAATGCCCCAAAATCTTATTGCTGCACAATTATACCAGACACGCAACTGGAGATCAAGAGTAGAGCAGCTTCCAAATTATAACAGTTGCAGGTAACACATGCGTAGAAAGTGTCTCTGTATCCTTCACAAGTATCACACAACATCTGACACTGTTCATGGGCATTATATAAACGTGCTGTGGTGTCTGGTCTACCTGTCATGGAGATTTGAGACCCTGATCAGTTACATTGCAGCTGATGTTGCGTTTGTGTAAGAAGCCAGAATGACATCTCACCGTTTTTTCGGTATGCTTCAATTTATCTGTCACACATCGCATTATTAATTCTGAAACAGTGACTTGTAACAGTACACTTGTTTCAATCGGTGTCTTCACTCTTCTTTGGATTCACAGACTGAATAGCGTTCAGTTTTGAATTTGAATGTGACACCTTTTATTTCACAGATAAGAGAGACATCAGCAACTACCGACCTGTTTCACAGCTTTTATCATTTACCTACATTTTTGAGAAGGCGATGTATTGTAGAAGATTATCACATCTTGGCAACAATAATATTGTCACCAAATCACAGTTTGCCTTTCAGAAGGGGTGCTCTACTGAGAATGCCATTTAAATGTTCGCACACCAGATAGTACAAGCATTAAATAACAAAACAGCACCGGTGGGTATTTTCTGTGACCTATCCAAGGCATTTGATGGTGTAAATAATAATATACTGCTAGATAAATTTTGTAGGGTTGATGGTGTAGTCAACCAATGCATCTTATCACATCTAACCAAAAGGTTTCAAAAAGCTGTATTTAGTAGTAACTCAACCAACAGAATTCAGGGACATAATTCTGACTGGGTTGAAATCACATATGGGGTTTCCCAAGGCTCAATCTTAGGTCTACTACTGTTTCTCATATATGTTAATGATCTACGATCTAATGTACAGCAAGCAGAATTAGTTCTTTTTGCAGATGAGAACAGTATTGTTATCACTCTCAGTACTCATACAGAACTGGAAGAAATGTAAACAAAGTTCTCAAAAGTATCATTGTTTGGTTTTCTGCAAATTGTCTCACCCTGAATTTCACAAAGACACATTATATACAGTTCTGCACCTCTGGGGGTACTGCATCTGTGATAAGTGTAACACATGGTGGTGAAGTAATACATAAGGTGGAAACTTTTAAAATTCTTAGGTGTCCATATTGATGAGAATTTTAATTGGAAAAACATAAATTTGGGAACTGCTAAAAAAACTTTGTTTCGCTACATTTTTACTTAGAATCATAGCAAATTTTGAAAAGAGATAAATCAGTAAGTTGACATATTTTGCTTCTTTTCATTCAGCAATGTCATATGGAATAATGTTCTGGGGTGATTCGTCTTTAAGAAAGAAGGTCTTCATTGCCCAAAAACGAGTTGTAACAATAATATGTGGCACTCACGCGCGATCGTCTTGTAGCCATCTGATTAAGGAGTTGGGCCTACTGACTACCGCTTCACAGTATATTTATTCCCTCATGAAACTTGTTGTAAACAATCTACTACAGTTCAAAAGGAACCATGAAGTACATGATCACAATAATAGAAGAAAAAATTACATTCATTACTGAACATTAAGGTTTTCTTTAGGTTGCCATTAAGGTTTGAACAAAAAATTTTGACCACTTACCCTGTGATATAAAATGTCTAACAGACAGTATGGTAAAATTTGGAAATAAACTGAAAAAGTTTCTGCTTGAGAACTCCTTCTACTCTGTAGAAGACTTTCTATGTTTGTAATATGTAAAAAGTTATGGATGGGAACTGATAACTCAATCTGTATTTCTTGTTACCATTTTGGGGGAAAAGAATAGTAATTGTATGGTGATGTTAAGAGTAGAAATAGATGTATAAATTAACTGGCAATTTTCATCTAAAATGACTCATTCGACCACATGACGATCTATCGTGCAATTTTATGCAAGGAACATAAAAGTAAGCAACAAGCGTTTCTTTCTATTCACCGTAAGTGGGCGAAATTCACTTAAACATCTGAAAATTCGGTAACTGTCTTCTATTGTACCTCATTCGTTTCATATTATGCAACATTTATCAACGACATTGTGCCTTGTAGACATACTGTATTTGGCTATTTTGTCACCTCCTTGTGAGGCATTAAAATACCAACATACAGAAAAAACTCGCAGAGGAGCCATTACTCGGCAATGGCATACGAGCACTCTTTTTTAAGGCTCATGGAAGTCTAACAACTTGATGGAACAGTAAAGTGACAAGAATTAATCCCTACATGTTATATGTGTACTTCTAGTATTCATAGATCAACTTTTTCATTATACCATAAATACCTTACGCCTCAGTTGTCTTTGATAGCGAGTAGCGAGCGGCGAGACGAAAATGACGTCCCTTGTGACGGTAGTCTTCTTGGCAAAGGAGCAGTTCGGCGCTTTCGAGTTTCTCTCGCTGTTCACAGACATGGAGGTCGACCCCAGTTTTCGGCGCGGCATTCGCCTCACCCAGTGGTGACCCCCGATGCAGCCGCCGGGCTGTCTGCCGTTTACCCAGGGGGCGACGCGATGCCTGGGGTGGCTGGCGACTTAAGGCCGGTTCCCACTAGGGCTGCCGCGCGTCAAAACCGCGCGTCAGCGGCGTGGTTGCCATGGAAATGGCGTCAGCGGCAAGGCGCGGCAGGCTCTGCGTCGCGGTTTGACCATGTCGAACCGCTTCCGCTGCCGCGTGCCGCGCTCCAGGTGCGCGCCGCCAATCATAGAACGCGCTGAGCGTGACGTCAGGTACGGACCCCCGGGCCACACGAACTTTCGCCGAACCGCTGGCGCGGACGCGGCGGCAGCTATGAAATACTTATCATCCGATTCCAAGGAAACTATTCGGTAGAAAAATTTGATTCTTGGGCATGTTACAGCTTGATATCTTCTCTCGATAAAGGACCGAATTTCTTTTCGTTATTCGCCGTGGTTACTTGCTGTATCGCATTTACGTAAACCTTTACACGAAATTTGAATGGGTGTGCAGAGGTAAACACGCATTGCGTGGACTTTGCGTACAGTTCATTTTAGGTAATACATTATTGCGTATGAAATTTAGTCAACATATCGAAATTGTTTTCAAAGCTGAGAGCAGAACGTTAGCTATCACCGTTCTCGAGATATTGGATGATATGTCGGCGGACGGGCTGTGCGGTGACCGCGCGCAGGTCGCTCGCGACGCGACCGATACTTCGTCCTTCTCGTCGTAAACCATGTGGTTGTATCAACTGCAAATTTCGTAAACGGTTCAAGAAATCGAAACGTGTTTTTTTGCAAACGATAACTTGTAAAAACTCATGTATTTCGTCGCATGATAAATATCCAAAATCTGTTTAACTACCAAGATATGAAAGAAACTACAGTTTTTTCGGAAGGGATAGATTAATTTTTTTAAACAGCATTTAATAGCATGTGTATTGAGAAGTTAAACCGAAACTAATTTGCTGGTATGTCATAAGATGTAATTTGCTAATTACCTACAGCTATTGATTATTTCCTTTGGACGTAGCAAACGTTTTTTTCTTTATCCAGTGTACTTTATTGGTTCAAGACGCGTTTCGCCTTTTACTTTAAGGCATCTTCGGTGGAATCTAGAATGATTCAGTTTTGTTTTGATATGTGATACTTGCAGATTATAAAACAGTTCACATCTATTTTTACGTGAATAACTGATTACTCTGAACGGAATGGACAGTGTCTTGAAAGGAGGATATAAGATGAACATCAACAAAAGCAAATCGAGGATAATGGAATGTAGTCGAATTAAGTCGGGTGATGCTGATGGAAATTAGATGGAATAGATTAGGAAATGAGACACTTAAGGTAGTAAAGGAGTTTTGCTATTTGGGGAGCAAAATAACTGACGATGGTCGAAGTAGAGAGGATATAAAAGTAGACTGGCAATGGCAAGGAAAGCGTTTCTGAAGAAGAAAAATTTGTTAACATCGAGTATAAATTTAAATGTCAGGAAGTCGTTTCTGAAAGTACTTGTATGGAGTGTAGCCATGTATGGAAGTGAAACGTGGACGATAAATAGTTTAGACAAGAAGAGAATAGAAGCTTTCGAAATGTGGTGCTACAGAAGAATGCTGAAGATTAGATGGGTAGATCACATAACTAATGAGGAGATATTGAATAGAATTGGGGAGAAGAGAAGTTTGTGGGACAACTTGACTAGAAGAAGGGATCGGTTGGTAGGACATGTTCTGAGACATCGAGGGATCACCAATTTAGTATTGGAGGGCAGCGTGGAGGGTAAAACTCGTAGAGGGAGACCAACAGATAAATACACTAAGCAGATTCAGAAGGATGTAGGCTGCAGTAGGTACTGAGAGATGAAGAAGCTTGCACAGGATGGAGTAGCATGGAGAGCTGCATCAAACCAGTATCAGGACTGAAGACCACAACAACAACAACTGATTACTTACAGTGAATCGAGTATTTGGCGGACATCTACGTTTCCCCTGACCTGGTCACATGCTGGAGGTTGAACTAAAACTTAGATTATCGAACATAAGCACATTTTCATATTCGCTCTTTTTTCTTCTGTCACTTGCTGTAGACATTTTACCGAAAACACTGATTTGAAGTCATAACTACAGTGTGTTCACCTCATGTCCCTTCCAGTTTGGTTTGTTTATGTGCATGTTGCCAATCTAAAGAATTATATGCTGAAAACTAATGTTTGTTTATTTCTGTCCTCCTTAAATCTTTATGTGTGTGTGGCTAGCCAGTGATAGTTATTGAAATAATGATTCAGTTTTGTTTTGATATGTGATACTTGCAGATTATAAAACAGTTCACATCTATTTTTACGTGAATAACTGATTACTCTGAACGGAATGGACAGTGTCTTGAAAGGAGGATATAAGATGAACATCAACAAAAGCAAATCGAGGATAATGGAATGTAGTCGAATTAAGTCGGGTGATGCTGATGGAAATTAGATGGAATAGATTAGGAAATGAGACACTTAAGGTAGTAAAGGAGTTTTGCTATTTGGGGAGCAAAATAACTGACGATGGTCGAAGTAGAGAGGATATAAAAGTAGACTGGCAATGGCAAGGAAAGCGTTTCTGAAGAAGAAAAATTTGTTAACATCGAGTATAAATTTAAATGTCAGGAAGTCGTTTCTGAAAGTACTTGTATGGAGTGTAGCCATGTATGGAAGTGAAACGTGGACGATAAATAGTTTAGACAAGAAGAGAATAGAAGCTTTCGAAATGTAGTGCTACAGAAGAATGCTGAAGATTAGATGGGTAGATCACATAACTAATGAGGAGATATTGAATAGAATTGGGGAGAAGAGAAGTTTGTGGGACAACTTGACTAGAAGAAGGGATCGGTTGGTAGGACATGTTCTGAGACATCGAGGGATCACCAATATAGTATTGGAGGGCAGCGTGGAGGGTAAAACTCGTAGAGGGAGACCAACAGATAAATACACTAAGCAGATTCAGAAGGATGTAGGCTGCAGTAGGTACTGAGAGATGAAGAAGCTTGCACAGGATGGAGTAGCATGGAGAGCTGCATCAAACCAGTATCAGGACTGAAGACCACAACAACAACAACTGATTACTTACAGTGAATCGAGTTTTTGGCGGACATCTACGTTTCCCCTGACCTGGTCACATGCTGGAGGTTGAACTAAAACTTAGATTATGGAACATAAGCACATTTTCATATTCGCTCTTTTTTCTTCTGTCACTTGCTGTAGACATTTTACCGAAAACACTGATTTGAAGTCATAACTACAGTGTGTTCACCTCATGTCCCTTCCAGTTTGGTTTGTTTATGTGCATGTTGCCAATCTAAAGAATTATATGCTGAAAACTAATGTTTGTTTATTTCTGTCCTCCTTAAATCTTTATGTGTGTGTGGCTAGCCAGTGATAGTTATTGAAAGTTGAAAGAGAATGCAGTAGTTGTCAGACAGCGGTTGAAAGATTTGGCGTTCAGCTGATTTCAGTTCTGGTTTAAATGTTTCGTAGAGAAGTGCATGGAATAGTAAATTCACTGCTTACATTAATCGATAAAACAGCAGAATAGCATTTCAACAGATGATTATTATCAGAATACTATCACCCAACCCCTTTGTCCTCACTCTTTGACGCCTCATGATATGTCCTGTCAACGTACCCCTCTTGTAGTCAAAGTTGTGCCGTAATTTCCTCTTCCTCTTCCTGTTCTAATTCCGTTCCTCTTCTTTAGTTACACGATCCTCATATCTAATCTTCAGCATTCTTATTGATCACCACATTTTGAAAGCGTCCATTGTCTTCTTGACAGAACTGTTCATAGCCCACGTTTCACTTACATACAAGGCTGCACTCCACACAAATACCTTTGTAAAATTGTACCCAATCATTAGAATTTATATTCGATGTGAACAAAGTTTCTTTTTCAGAACGCTTTTGTTGCTATTCACAGTCTTCATTTTATATCCTCTCTACTTCTGCCTTCTCAATTACTGCTTCCCTTGCAAGTCATTAAAGTCTTAGAAATGCAGTTTCGTTTCTGTACAAGTTGTAGATAATCTTGTGGCCCTATGTTTTAGAGCTTCAAAGAATGTTTTAATTAAGATTGTCAAAATCTTTCTCTAAACATGCAAATGCTATAAACACAGTTTCGCAGTTCTTCAGTGTGTCTACTTAACTAAGTGGTAGGATCAGTATTGCCTTGCGTGTTCAGACATTTCACAGGAATCTAACATTGTGCTTATGTTAGTTTGTACAATCCCTCCCCCTCTCCTCTCTACATATTCCTTCCACTTTCTAGCCTTCTCTTATTTGCTTAGTTCTGGCTTGCCAGATGAGTCCTTGGCAGTTGCTTCTCCTTTGAGCAAAGTTTTCTTTGTTCTTTCTCATTTTCATTCCCCTGTTTTCCAAGTGCAAAATCGCGTTGCAATTTTGGACTTTCTGTCAACGTCATGTTTAGACATTTCTATTTCCCATGGCCTACTTTATTTGCTGCATTTTTATATATTTCCCTCGTGTCAAATTTAATATATCACGTTTTATCTAACGATTTCTACTGTACCTTCTTCCCGTTCACATACTCTGCTGCATTCACCACTTTTTCTCTCAAAGATATCCATTCGTATTCTAGCGGATTCTTTTCTCTGTTTCAGTCAGTTGTTGCATTACGGTAACTTTAAGATTATCGAAAAACTGTGGGTCTTGACTTATTCAAGTTCCATTTCCTTAATTTGCTACCGTTTACTGTCTCTTTAGTTGTAAACCACAGCTCGTAACCAATAAATTATTGTAGGTTTGCGTCTGCACCAGGAAATATCTTATAATTTAAAATCTGGTTTCGAAAACTTTGTTCCAAGTATGTATTATTCTTTCATGATTCTTAAGCAAGGTCCTGGCGATGATTACATTATGCTCTGTGCTAAATTCTCTCAGGTGGCTTCCACTTTCATCCCTTCCCCCAAGCCTTTGTGTTTTTAGTGCTTTCCTGTACCTGCTACCGTATCACATTTTAAATTTTTGTCTTGCTTAACTATCTGAATAATCTCTTTTATCGTACATTGTTTCAATATGTTAGGGGATAGTGAACAATCATGAACGGTAGTCATGACATCTGTTTATGTTGAAATGAGAAAACATGAACAATGAAATATGTGAAAGAGTACATTGTACAGAAAATGAAAAATTGGTATGTCTTCACCCAACTTCGTCTTTCCTTCATGTAGGTGTAAGATATCGTTATTCAAACACACCGGTCGTTTCGGTGGGTCCCAGCCCGTACCTCAGTGGCTGTCCGTCATTGGCTACCGCTAGCGTCTGCCGCTTCCAGGTGGGAACGCCAATTCCGCGAGCCGCCGCGTCAACGCGGAAAACGCTTGCCGCTGCCGTTGCCGCACGCCGCGCTGCCGCGCTGTAGTGGGAACCGGCCTTTAGGCTGTCGTCATCGTGGCCCCAGGGCGGAAATGGAGTCATTCCCCATGTGCTATCGCGTTACGAGAGCGTTGCGGTCCCTGTGTTGTTTTGGGCCATCAGTAATGTTGCACAACATCATATCACTGGCATAATTCATCCCCTTCTTGATTTATATCCCATTTCTTCGTGTTCTCGGTTTATTTTCGCATCATTCTGACAGACAACAGAGACGAAAGAACCCAAAGAGATTTTTAGATACCTATCTCCTATTTCTTCCCCCTATAGTCGGATTCCTGTCTCCTAAGCGGGTAGGGAGTCAAAAATTTAAAAAAAATCGAGTTTTCGAAAATATGTCTGTTTTGTAATCTTTCTGAAAAGTTTGATGTATAAAACATATATATTTCAGTGATTATAAGGCACGCTATCTGGTCTTGTGTGTACCCAGAGTAAGCGCTACACCCCTTACCACAGACGTCTGCTGTCATACATACGTGTATTTCGCTGTGTAAAATTCGAATATTTATATTTGCGCCAGAGATGGTCATACGTGTAACAAAAGACTATTGACATAGAAGAAACGTGTTGATGGCGGCACCCAAACCCCAATGAAAGCTTTAATCAATGTGCATGGAAAAGATTGCCAAAAACCAATTTTTGTGTGGAAGAGATGTACTTGCTGTTGGTGTTTATGATGCAGTTTCCTTTTTTTATGATAGTGTGTAAAGCCGGATATGTATTTTAGAGAAAATGGGAATCAAGGGCAAAGTGAACTGCATCAAAGCTTTATATGCAATAAACACAGAGCGTGTAGTGAAAGAACATAAATCATTTTTGGAAGTGATAAATTCGGAATGAGTGAATCATAGGAGTGTGGAAAAGACGAAAACTGATTTACAAATTGGAAAAAAAACCTCTTTATGGTGCTGGACAGTTCTAAAAGATGCCAAATGCAGCCAGAAGCTTTAATGGCCATTTTCTGCAAAACACAAATCTTTGTTCTCAGGTACATGTAACACCCAAAATAAATATGCCATTCCTTTTCCAACGTGGTATCCTTATTAAACACAAACTCCTTAATGCAAAACTCTAGAATTTTCCATCTCTATTAAAAACTGTGGTAAAGTTTGACATAATTAATTATAAAATTTGAGTTTTTTCTAAACATGAAGTTTAAAATGTAACAGGTCATTCATTTTCTTGAAATTGAAATAAATTCTAGAATTTCATACACCTTTATGTATGGATTGTATACTGCAAAGTTCATCGAAGAATCTCTCTTACTTATGAAGAAAAGTGTACCTATAGCAAAAAATGCAACCAATAGTAAGTGAAAAAATTATAAAATTTCACATGTAAAAATAATTTATTTACCTATGTTTTTGAACTTCCACTGTTATGATTGTGAATCCCGGTCATGCAGACAAAAATTCTATGAATTCATTTGTAAAAATATAGACAGTAGAATTTAGTATCTTGTGGTGCCTCTTCTGCTCCAAGTCGGTCCGTTTGACGTCCAACCCCCTTAACATACGAGCTACAAACACCATCTCATGACGGTAGTACCACATTAAGTGCATTTAAGGGTTACTGTCATTCAAATTTCTTAGTGATTTATGCTGTTGTATATTGAAATTATGTTGACCAATGGGTGTTGTAAGCACAGTTGTTGAGCTTTGCACGCATCTTATATTTATTTTGTACCAAATACTGTGTAATATGCTAGGCTACAGGTATGAGAAAATGAGGAGAAGGAAGAAGTATGATTACCTGAATGCTGTCATTCGTCTTACGTGGGCCACTACTGTCGTTGGCAGTGTGTGTTCTATTATCTGTGTGTGGACGGTACCTCAGATGTACAGTCTGTGGTAATCTGACCACTGGATTCGATGTGAAAACCCTTTTTGAGGCAGTGTTCCTCCTGTGCAGCACGCCAAGCGCTGGAGAGAGCAGGACCGGCCCCTCCTCGCAGCCGCACAGTGGCCACACTGACGACGGCCGGAGCCCAGCCACAACTGTGCCCCCCACCTCTCCCCAGACGACTCCGCAGCCTGATGACGTCGCCATCTCTCTCCTGCGGTGAGTTCAGTCACTTTACGTGTAGACTGTCCACAATCACAGAGCGACATGTTGGGCAGTTAGCCAAGTGATAAAGTCAAGAAATCGAATGTCGCTATTTTACGTTTTTGACGAAGCAGAAGTTGTAGGTCTAGTATAAAGTTCTTCCTTTCATTAATTGTGGCGTTCGACGAGGCAAGGATATAAGGGGATCTATACACCCTTCTACAGGTTTGTTGCATGACTCGTTTTCAGTTCCTAACACAGCTGACTTGCGTAAGATAACACTAAATATTTCCCCAAAAATAACGACTTTGCTGGTGTGTTGGGAGCAATTTCAGTTTTCAGCGAAATCTCTGCCTAGTAACCTCGCAGAAAGCCCTAAGATATTCTGGTAATACATTAAGCACACTAGTGGAAAGAAGCAGTCAATAACCTTCACTGAGTGATAACAATGGTGAAGTCACTGGTGACAGTGCCACAAAAGCAGAGTTATTGTTCATAGTTTTCCGAAACGTCTTGACCAAATAAGAAGAAATAAATCTTGAAAGTCTTTTCGGGTTTGCTACCGGATCCTAAAATCAACTTGACTCGATATTTCGGCGATCCAACTGTTCGCCATCTTCAGGAAATGCTGCTTCTGCTGATGAGTCCCGCTGAGAACAGTTCTCAGCGGGACTCATCAGCAGAAGCAGTGTTTTCCTGAAGATGGCGACCAGCTGGATCGCCGAAATATCGAGTCAAGTTGATTTTAGGATCCGGCAGCAAACCCGAAAAGACTTTCAAGACTTATGACGCCGGGAAAGCCTACGTAGTCACAAGAAGAAATAAATATTCCTGAATTCCTATCAAGAATAACTTCAAAGTGAGACACATAGAAGCAGATATCCTCGGTGTAGCAAAGTAGCTTAAATCACTTAATAAAGGCAGGGCCTCCAATCCAGATTGTATATCTGTCAGATTCCTATCAGAATATGCTGTCACAAAAGTTCCATATTTAGCAATTACATACATCAGCTCGCTCACAGAAAGATCCGCACCTAAAGACTGGAAAATTTTTCTTGTCACACCAATACCCAAAAGGGGAAATACGAGTAATACGCTGAATTACTGGCTCATATCACTAACGTCGATTTACAGTAGGGTTTTGGAACATATGCTGTGTCTGAACATTATGAATTACCTCGAAGAAAACGATTTATTGACACATTATCATCAAGGGCTTAAAAAAATATCGTTCGTGTGGAACATAACTAGGTCTTTATACTTGTGAAGCCATGAGTGCTATCGACAGGGGATGTCAAAATGATTCCATATTTTTAGATTTACAGAAGCCTTTCGACACATTTCCTCAAAAGCGTCTCCAAGCTAAACTGCGTGCTTATTGAATATTGCCTCAGTTGCGCGACTGGATTCGTGATTTACTGTCAGAAACACATCGAGTAAAACAGATGTAATATTCGGCGTTCCCCAAGGAATTGTTACAGGCCCTCTATCGTTCCTGGTCTATATTAGTGGCAATTGACCCTGAACAAAGAAAAGTATGAAGTTATTCACACGAGCTCTAAAAGAAAACCACAAAATTTCGATTACGCGATACATGTCACGAACCTGAAGGCTGTAAATTCAATTAAATACTTAGGGACTACAATTACAAATGACCTACACTGGACCGATCACGTAGATATTGTTGTGGGTAGAGCAAACGAAAGACTGCGAATCATTGGCAGAACACTTAAAAGGTGGAACACGTCTGCTAAAGAGGCTGCTTACACCACTCTTGTCCATCCTATTTTGGAGTACTGCTGTGCGATATGGGATCCGTATCAGGTGGGACTGACGGATGACACCAAAAAAGTTTAAAGAAGCGCAGCTCATTTTTTATTACGCGAAGTAGTGGAGATAGTGCCACGGACATGATACGAGAATTGGATTGACAATCTTTAAAACAAACGCGATTTTCATTGCGACGGGATCCTATCATTAAATTCAACTACCAGTTTCCTTCCTCCGATTGCGAAAACATTCTGTTGGCACCCACCTAAATAGGGAGAAATGATCATCACGATAAAATAAGAGATCTCGCACAGAAAAATTTAAGTACTCAATGTTCCCGCGCCTCGTTTAAGAGCGGAACGGTAGAGACACAGCTTGGTGGTGGTTCATTGAACCCTCCGCCAGGCGCTTTATTGTGAGTAATGTCGTAGACGTAGACGTACATGGTTTCCTATCTCATGAATTACCCATATAGGGAAGAACCCTTCACTTGCATTTCCACGATTATTCTCCTAATGAGAAATTCTCTCACAGGGTGTGTGGTAACACCGTAGCTGGGGGAGTCAAATGAGCTGAGATCCGTGGCTTATCCTACTACGAGAGACGTATGTGACAACGTCTATTGGCAGTTTATGGAAATCATTCGTGGCAACATGAGCTTCTACGAAAGTGGAAGTCGGACTTGTAGGTGTCCAAGTGATGAAGGAGGCCATTTTGGATCAATAAAAATCAGGACAATCCTATTGTGTGGGCATGGTTGAGTGGAGATGGACACAGTAGCCATATGTCGCCAGCTGTAAAACCTTCTGTAGCTCAGGGAGTTTTACAGGCGAAGTGACAGAAGTTTCAGCGTAAATTCGTCATCACTTCACTTTTCTTCTTTGAAATCATTGATCTATAGTGGTAGTCACCGATGTTTTACATTCGCTTTGTGAAATAGAAACCCTATCTGATAGTGAACTGATATTGTTGCAAGACACAGTTCAGTTGATGCCTGAATTCAACAGGCCCAAAAGTGGCAATTCAGAGTATTCAATGTGCCTTTACAATTAATCAGAGCAGAATCCAACAAGTTATTGGGCAATAGAGGAGTGTGTACCTATTCAGGAGAAAACACGGAACCCTACCAGGTATTTTAACAATGACAATGGGATCAGTAATGTTTCAGTGGACTTAAGAAAACTTATTCTCTCCCAGTGATTCAAGGATTTCGGGCTTTAATTACCTATTATGGTCAGCCACAGATGTGGCCAAATCATTTACTCGAGTGGTCCACAAATTGAGCAAATACTTCTCAGAATACTTTTCCCAGTCTAAAAGCTTTATGCACACAGGCAGTCAACAAAACTTCATCCATGGGTCTGATAATATAGAAAGCTGCAGAGAATGTACGCTGAAATTTTATAAGATTGAGGGCCTGATAGGTATTTACCCAATTTGTCGTATACAAATAGCATCAGACATTTGATATAAGAAGACAACCAACGAGAAGTAAGTGTAACAGGAAAGACTAAAGATAGAGAGTACCTCGAAGAATACTTTGTAGATAAACCAGAAACTCATAAATGTAAGATGATGCAGCATAATCAAAAATAATTAATGTCTATGATCTCAGGCAAAGTCTGTAAATTATGTTACACGTACTAGATATGAAATTAGCAGAATATCAGTAGAAAAGGAGCTGAAAAAAAATTAGAAAATAAAATATTGTTGTTGAATAAGGGACAAGACATGGAACGGGAAAAATATTTCTGCATAAAAAGACTAATATAAAAAGAGGAGAAAGCTGGCTAAAATGCGACAGAGAAACATAAGCATGAGGAAATAAACTATTAAGAGCAGGAAATGAAACATATTAGGACAATACTCGATAATGGAGTGAAAAGTTTGTTGAGAGTGAGTTAAGAAAACCAGCCTGGAGAGCAGATCGTGCGTAACATGGTAGTAATGTGAGTAACAATGTACAGGGCGAAAGAGAGCCAAAGCTTCCTTTTTTCTTCGGCATCAGACGTCTGTGGTGACTAGTAAGAGGTCCTACATAAATATAGGCTTTGGAAGACTAAAAGCGAGAACAGTTTTAAACAAAAATAGTTTACAGTTACAAATACACGGATTTAAAAGAATCACAAAACAAAAATTTTGTTAATATAGAACAGTGAAACGTCGGGAATAGATTTGCCAGGGTAACATATTTAACTGATTAACATTGCAGGATCGCAAGTTAATGTAAGTGCGAGAATGCAGGCATGCAAACATGTATGGATTGTGTTGCTCAAGTATCAGATATCAGTATTTATAGTGGAGTTCGATGCCTGATGCAGCTGGTTGGTCAGTACAGGGACGGTTAATGCTGTTGGTGAATGATGCTGGAGTTACTGTATGATGATGTCCCATATCTGCTCGACTG
Organism: Schistocerca serialis cubense; assembly: GCF_023864345.2. Lineage (NCBI taxonomy): Eukaryota > Metazoa > Arthropoda > Insecta > Orthoptera > Acrididae > Schistocerca > Schistocerca serialis. The sequence goes on from NC_064648.1 coordinate 106,970,011, forward strand.
GAAGCAGACCTGATGATTGAGAATGCCCAGAGCCTTGTCAACACTCTATAGAGCATGTTGGGTTACAAGAGCGGTAAGTGAGCTAGCGTTATCCTGTTGAAAATCTACCCCTGGAATCCTGTTCGTTAATGGCAGCAGAATGCGTCGAATCACCAGATTGAAACAGACAAGGTGTGTGGGATAACCATGAGAATGTTCCTGCTGTCATACGAAATAGCACCACAGACCATAACTCCAGGTGTAGGTCCAGTGTGTTAACACACAGAAAGGCTGGTTGTAGGCCCCCAACTGGCTTAATCAAAACATGGCCATTACTGGCACCGAGGCTGGTGGTTTGGGATCAGTGAAACGCATGCTACAGGGCATCTGGTTCGGAGCTGTCTTTAAAGTAACCGATTTGTAAGAGTTCATTGTGTTACCTGGTGATAACTGCTGCTCAAACTGCTGCTGGAGATGTATTACAATGCGCCAGAGTAATACGCAGAACAGGATGGTCTTCCCTCTCAGTAGTGCCACGTGGCCGTGTGCAACCCAGTCTTCTTGCGACCGAATATTCTTCTAATCACCGCTGCCATCAGGCATGTATAGTGGGTACATTACTGTGAAATATTTCTACATCACGGAAGGAACAACCCGAATCTCGTAGCCCTAGTACAGACTTCGCTTAGTCTCTATGAGATGTTATTAACAGCGTCTTTGTCGTCTCAAAGACATTTTTGCCCTACATCAACTCACTGCGTCCAGACTCAAAGGTAACTAACGCTCAAGCCCGTTACAGCGTGTTTTTAAAGCAAGCGTGAATGGCTTCCTCGTAGTGGTGCTACTATCGCCATTCTTGAGCAACTGCATTGAAATTTGAAAATACATAATATTCCAGATTGGTGCTGTACTATTTCGAAAGTAAAAGACGTTGTTAACAATGTTACCAAAATCTCAAAAAGTTCTTGAACGACATACTTCACATTTCTATACGTTACTCTAATAAACGTTGGGACAGTGTCTGCTTTTATATACCAATGGCTTAGGAGTGCGCCATTGACAAGTGGTCAAAATTTTCTGTGTCCCAGGTTCCAGCACAGGCACTGCTTAACCTCTGAACGAAAATTAACAGCAGTGTCAGCAAAGACGTCCAGCATAAGAAGTCGTCATTTTCCTGACAAAGCCCTTGTCAAATAGGGTGGAGGAACGACAGAGCTTCATGGCACTCCCTTTCCCTTGGGGTGGGAAACTGCCCTTAAAAGGGTGAAGAGTCAGTAATGATCAATGACGCGAGGATGCAGAAGGCAATGGAATCGAATAAATTAAAACCACATAACGTGTATTCATAGGACATACGTCGTTAACAGGGAAACTGTCTTGATACAATCTGCATTGAGAAAAGATTCCGGACAAGTTACCCTTTTGGATCTCTGGGAGTGGACTACCAAGGTCGAAGTGACAATGGAAAAGAGACGGAATAATTTACGAAGGGCTAACCTTCTACGACTTGGAGCTTTGAATTCAGAAGTTTGATCGTAATTAGGAAGCTAGGGAGTCTAAAAACGGAAGTGCAAAGGCCCCATTCTAGATACGGTGGGGGGTCATTGGAGTGAAACAGAAGAAGGCTAAGGATTTGTCATAAGACACATTGGGGTAAAATCAACAGCAGCAGAAAATGCTGTAATGGGAGTAGGATTCATTATGTATAAGAAGTAGGAGAGAGCGTGGGCTACTGTGAACAGCTCTATGGCAGAGTTTTTCTCACCAGATTCGAAATCAAACGGACGCCAACAACGATAGTTCAGGTACACATGGTAACGACACAAGCAAAATGAGAAAAGAGAGGAAGTATGCAACTGAAATGCAGTTGCAGCGGAAAGAAAATAAGAAGGAGTCATGGGGTATATGGGCTTGGCATGGGGATGAGAGGGGTGAAAGTCTAATTGATTTCTGCATTGAAATTGAGATGGTAATAACAAATACTCTGTTCAGCAAACATGTGAGGAAAAAATAAGCTTGGAAAAGACCCAGAGACACTGGAAGATTCCAGCTGGATTACATCATAGTGAGACAGAGATTCCGAAATCAGATATTGGGATGTAAGGTGTACCCAGATGTAAACATAGATTTAGTAATTATGAAGAGTAGAGTGAGGTTTAAGAGAGTCGACCAGAAGAATCAGTGTAGAAGGATAGCATATTGCAGTACTGAGAAATGAAACTTAAAGTTTACCAACGATATGGTTATTGCGGTAAGGACATCGACAAGGCAAGCTGTGAATGATGTCATCAATCTCATGTGGAGGCAATAACACCATTTCTCCCTCAGAGCTACTCGCAAGTCTTATGGAATTGTTGGTGGATGCTTGAGTGATGCAACCCGTCTCACTACTACATATATTTCGTATGCATACTATAAACAATTTACAATAAATCCACACATTATAGAATAATTTGTCCTCTATAAAATTTTCAATATTACAATGCTAATTTATAAAATAAAATTCATGGAAACCTATATACAGTATAATATAATTTTATACAGTCTTTGTTTCACATGTCATTCTTCCAGTAGTCCACATATGCCCTCACTACTTCGGTGCATGTCATCAGGTCTTGGGCCATGCACGCTCTTGGGTGGTTTACTAATGGACATCGTCTGGATGCTCCCACATGGACACAAAGCACTTTCACTGATTCCCCACTTGTGCAGATTTCTGTTACATCTGTCTATTCCTGAATGTAGCCTGTTCACGGTTTTCCATCTCTCCCACTCAAGTTCCGCACCTGATGGCAGCACTTCCTCAGAATCGTGTGCATGTTCTTGTTGTTCCTGCCACAGTCTTTTTCTAGAAGTTTTTGGTGAACCTGTGAGTGGTTGGGTTGAGTGGAGAAAACTACTTCTTGACGTAAGGCATTTAGGTAACATTTGGTACCCATGGAGCGGATGACGTTGATTTTGAACCTGTTTTGTTCGTTCAATTCTGCTCTGTATTGAACGTCGGACATTTGGCAGAGCAATTCCTGACAACGATTGTAGGTGTTCTACTCTTGTTGGCTTAAGACATCCAGTAATATGTCTACACATCTAGTTCAGGACAGTGTCCTGCTTGTTTGTGTGGCATCATTGCTCCCAAGTTAGGACTTGCAAACTCAGCAGCAGAGTAACAGTGTAATGTCTCTTGCAGCGGTCTCTCCACGACATTTTCAGAAATTTTATAAATTATATAACTCAGTACATATCTCGAAATATCTCTTCTTATCTTACCGATTATCAATGCAAAGTAGTTTCAACCCCAATTATTCCTTGGAGCGTCCATTTACTCCATGGAATAGCTTCTCTGCTATCTATGATTTCTCTTATGAAAAGAAAAGGGACTTCTTGCCGATTAGTCGTAAAAGAAGGATCTATATGTATGTATTGTTGAGCGAGTCGCCATCTTGATGAGATTCTGTATGGGAAGGAGTTTAATACATGAACTAAACTAAAGTAAGTGTGTTTGAGTATTATTTAACGGATTATTATTATTGACAGTGTCTGCTTACTATGCCGTGTTGCACGGGATCAGTGGGGAACGTCTGATTTACACTGGACGAACCTGCCGTTTTGAATGCTCAAGATATCCAGTTACTTCAAATAAATAGGCTAACACGGTCTTACCAGCAGATCTCCGGTTTTACCCATGTGATCACCGAAAAATAATTATTATTACAAATGTTTCCAGGAGATCGACTGACAATTTTCGTCTCACCGAGACTTCGAAATTGCTTCACTGCCTTACGGAATTTAAGCTTAATTTAATCAGGACAGAACAGTATTGAACTGTGTGAATGTGATAAGCCTGCTTTGTCAATGAAAATTCCCTTAATATACGCATGTTTTTACTATCCTAATCAGTGAAGTTAAATCAGGCCGGTGTGAGAGAGGTTCTTTAAATTTAAGAAATATTAAAACAGAGTGCCATTGCGGTGGTGAGTAAAACTTTTGGATTAGCTCGACATTTTTATGCTGTTAGCTTGCCAAGTAAGTTATTCCGTGATTGGATTTCTGCCTTCTCAATATACCTCTTGAATAACAGTGTCCTATTAAGAGTAACTCCCAAGTACACAGGGAGAGGACAGTGTTTTAATCTTGTGTCATTCCACCAAACATTCAGTTCTTGCTTTGTCTCTCTGTTGTTAAGATAGAATAGGCAAGTTTGGGTCCTACTTGGATTGGGTTTCAACTGGTTTTCTTTGTAATAGTTGGTAAGATTTTCCAGGTTCTCAGCTAGTACTTCCTCAATATCCTTGTAGTTTTATGTCTGAGCTGCTATTGCCCTATCATCAGCATAAATAAAAGATCTTGACCAGGGACTAATAGGCTGGTCATTTGTATAAATATTGAATAACCTGGGGGCAAGAACACTGCCCTGGGGAGGCCCATCTTTTTGTAGTCACCATCTGCTCTTGTTACCTTGGAACTCAACAAAATACCTTCCATTAAATAGAACTGATTTGAGTACAGAAGTGAATTGAGGGCTTTTTGTTGTTTTTTGCACTTTTGCAATGAGATTTCTGAGACTGATGGTATCATATGCTTCCATAAAATCTATAAACACCATTCCTGTAGTTCGTCTTTTCTCAAGCCCATCTCCAGTATAGTGGGTTAGGCTGAGAGCTTGACTGGTACAATATTTACCAGGTCAAAATCCTGCTTGCTCTTTTATTAGGGTGCCCTCAATCAGCTCATTGAATCTGTTTAGTATCAAACAGTTTGTATGTTGTGCACAACAGAGAGATTGGCCGATAACTCTTAGGATCGTCTTGGTCCTTACCAGGTTTAAGAATTGCAGTTATTTTTGCCTGTCTGCAGATTTCAAATTCATCCATTTGCCCAACAGCAGTTCATAAACTCCAACAGCCACAATTTAGAGCCGACACCAAGACGTATCATCTGTTCATTTTTAATATGCGGCCTTCCCAGTCTTTAAACTTTTGACTGCTTCTTTCAGTTCTGATATTGTAAATGTATGACCGAGTGTATCATTATTTTCTTTATGGAAAGCATCTAGTCTACTCGCATGCCCTTTCTTCAGTCTGTGTTTCGCTTTACCGTTTTTCAGCTACTGGAAGGCTATTTGGTTTGCTGTACTGCCAACAAAGCCTGGTGTACCTGTAGGTATACCACCTAATTTTTGAGCAGTCTCCACATTCCGACTACTGTGAGTTATGTTAATGCTTTCTACAGTGTGTTACCACTTCTGTCTTCTATTTTCAATCATTGTTGTTATGACTTCTTCTCCATTGTTCATGGGGAGAATGGGTTGGCGTCATAGAGACCACAATACGTTTCGTATTTCTCTTTTGTCTCTTCGCTGTAGCCTTGAATGTACGATTTTCTACATCCTCTCGTATACTCTGCCGTGCAGAGTAAAAACAAACTCACTGAAGTTTTCTGGTAGAGGTGTGTATCCGTGACATGCTCTATGGGATTCAAATTGGGAGCTCGAACATACCATCCCAGATGTGCAATATCTTCAATTTCCAAGAAACCTTCAATCAGGTGATCTCTATGAGGCGTACCTTTATCGTCCATCAATACGAAGTGTAGGCCACAGCACCTCGCAACGACGGCATATGAGGTTCCAAGATCTCGTCACGATACCTTACAGGAGTTAAGCCTTGCCAATTCACCCATACAATGTCATGAAGAGGTGTTCAGGTAGTCCACGTAATCGCTGAGCATACCATTAAAGAACCTCCCTGATTTCAGTCTCTTTTGCACGATATTTGGGTCACGAAATCCTGTTCCACGTTCCCTCCATATGAAAATCCGTCGAGAAACACTCTCCACACCATTTTGGGACTCACGTGTGAAGATAACATTTGCCCACTGTTCGGCCATTCGGTGGGATGTTGACGACTTCACTCTACACATTTCTTTCTGTGAAGTGTCAGAGGTACATAAACAATGGGCCCCTCACAATAAGTGGCACTCTGGTGAGATCTTCTGTATAACGTTTGCCTAGATACAACACATCCACTGCATCCTGCAAGGTGAGGTGCCAGTTGCCGTGCAGTAGTAAGGCAGTACCGTGTTGCCCTTTTAACCAAATAACGGTCCTCCCTTTCTCGTATCATACGTGGTCTGCCCTCGTCTTCGAGATACAGTTTCTGTCTCTACAAACCATCGCCACATCTGATAAACAACAGTGCGATTCACATTAAGCCATCGGGCCACATCAGGTTGTGACTGTCCTCCTCCCATTCTTCCAATGGCCCTCCACTGCGGAGAGCCTGGGATGTGTCTTCTCTGTATTATACTGCACCATCTGTGACTGTGTCTACAGTGATTGCGAATGTGGAAGTACCCAGCAAACACTACCCCATTGCTAGCTGCGCTGACTTCGTCGTGGGCGTGGTTGTCCGTTGACTGGAATGCTAACTTCCGTGTAGAACACGGTTGTGCAGACATCTGTTGACAGTTTGCATGATTACATCGTGAATTGGGCACAGGACGAAAAATCGCAGTTAGAAGCTTTAATTTTGGACACCAGTGCATTGCGGTAACCTTCTTGACTTTTAGGGACTCATCACAGTTCTGCTTCTGCCATAGTGTTTCGTCCTCAGACGTGCGTGTTTGGAGATATTTGTAAGTATTCTCCGTTTGTTGCAGGGATCCTTCTGGAGGAGAGAAGGGCAAGATGTTGATTGCGGCAGCTAAGGAGGGGTCAGTGAGCAAGGTGCGAACGTTGCTGACAGAGGGGGCGGACGTGGAGGCGATGGACGAAAACCAGCACAACGCACTGGTCTGGGCAGCAGCCAGGGGACACGTGGAGGTGGTGAGGCTTCTACTGGAGAAAGGAGCTGATGTCAACGCCGGGGACCGCTGGCGGAACACGCCTCTGCATCATGCTGCATGGAATAACAAGGCGGCTGTGGTGCGGCTGCTGGCGGCATCCTCTGCCGACTGCAACGCCAGGGATAGCAGTGGGGACACACCACTGCACGATGCGGCACGGCGTGGACAAGCAGACGCGGCGACTGCGCTACTGGAGGCAGGGGCCGACAGGGAAGTCAGGAATAACGGTGGGGACACGCCGCTGGCGCTAGCCGAGTGGAACAACCACCAGCGGCTCGTAGACATCCTACGATCAAGCTAAATATAGTGCAAACGACTCTGGAGTAAAATAAATAAAGCCTTCTATGTAATCTTTGTTACTTATAAAATAAAGAATACAGAAAAGTTTATCCTCCAGTCTTGGTTTGCACCCTAATTTACGTAGTACATACAACGACGCAAGTACCATAACACCAACTGTGTTTATGGACTACCATAAGTTCAAAGAGGGACTCTCCTTTTGGTGAAAGTTCAAAACAAACCGAATAATTCTCTATTATTAATAAACACCAGATTTCTACAATATTTTCTTACTGAAAAATAATTTTTAGACGCATGTTTGGTGCTATGTGGAATTTATATAAAACTCTTATGAATTTCCTTATATCTAGATTGCCGACACATAAGCTCTGTACTTAAAATACATCTTCATTTGAGATCTTTCACTGAATTTACTTCTGTACCTAATGTGCTGACAGTCGAGCAACTTCTGTCTGCAGTTAAAAATTGGTGTTATTACCAGTACTTACGACACATTAGTTCCGATTCCAGACTGAATTTTGTTGTATACTGTCAAGCCGTCGAATACCGCCGGCCTAGGAAACCTCCTTCTCGGATCACTAGACAATACTTCTAGCAAATCGTAATAAAGAGTTTTATTACGAAATGAATCAATGACATTACTTAACTCTGACAATAACACAGAAGTGCTGCAAGCAAAGGGCGACATGCAAGAAAGAAATCTCTTCAGTATAAACAATTCCTAAGTCACTGGTCTTGATGTGACTAATCTCTGCTGTAGAAGTGGCCGCGACAAGTTGGGCGTGGCGCTCATGTTCTCTTCCCCTGAAGGCCGCAGCTGTCGCGTTGTGGTCCTAGATAGAGATCGGTCAGCGTGATATTGGGTGACGTCTTCTTCACAGCCCTGTCTGCTCTATCGTTCCCGACTGGGTGCCGGCGCTTGACTTTACGCCATAACATTCCTCCCCCCAAAACGACGGACCTTCGTCGTATAAGGAGCGCGACAACGGGAGGGAAGGCAGGAGTGTGGAGGCAGCGGTGGACTGGAAACTGTGGCTGCAGCGGACGTCAGGCTTCCAGTTGTAGACCGCCATCTGGCCTGCGCTCAGGTGCAAACGTCCCCCAGAAAACGCACAGAAGGGCACGCATCCAACTCCTGAGACCCATAACCAGATGGAGAAGCCGCAAGCTGTATAAAATAAATAAAATAAAATAAAATAAAATAAAATTATTTTTATCTGTATGTTTGTCTCTCCTATGAGTCGTCAGGTTTTGATTATTCGGTATCAGACGCTTGACAATGGCTTTTTCGTAAAGGCAATGTTACTCGTAGTTGACCGTGAAATAAAACTGAAATAATCGGACTTCGTAATTAAATCGTTTCCAAAGACTGCTGCGGTAGGTGCGGACTCATAATCTAAATCTCAATATTACAATAATTTGCCAGCCATGCCAAAACGTCGTACAGAGGTGATTGTCTACTAAACAAAAAATTACACAGTTAGTTAAATCAGATATATTCAATGAATAAGCCTACAGTTCATAATCCTACTTACTTTTATAAATATAAATTCTTTACAGAATCGAGTGCCTAGTATGGTTGCAATTTTCTATATCATGAAATATGGCGGTGTGCCAGACAATAAACTAAAATACGTGCTTCTCGCACCACTTCAACGAGAGCTCTTCCTTTTTTTTTTTTTAATCAAACATACGACTAACGAAAATGTACTTTTGTTTTATCAGCGACACAGCGCTGCAGTTGTGTGCCATAGGCTTTATTTATTTGTCACTGATTATTTATTTAATTAATATCTCGCGTTTCCGAGGAAACTCACGCTCGGCATGCAAATGTGCCTTTATATTGCCCCCTGAATTGCGAGGCGAAAGGACACACCTGCAGGCGAGCAATTCACCTAAAGGCACAAGAAAATCTAAGTTATCTACAACTATTTACATGACTTACATTATACTGTATATTATACACAAAATTTGAATGACGCGCGTGCGCCGAAAAAGTTCTTATGTTGGCAAAACAGAGTGCGCGCATGCGCAGAAGCGTCTGTGTAACTACGGCACTGCCGTTATTTCGTAAATTTAGATCACGCGGCACAGTATTGCAGTTCATATTGTTCGTGTGCGCGCGCATTTCTTAGTCGTTGCACAAAGAAAATATTCCACCAAGATTACATATGAAGACTACATTCTATGACAGGTAACTTAGTTTTAAAATTACAATATTTGTTATAATACAATACAACTTTAGATTGTTGAATGTTCTTAGTTACATAGCATTGCAATGAAATGCTTCAAAGAAAAATGTCCGTATTTTTCAGGTGCGTTGACCTATACACATGGTGTCGTTATCACAGTTCATATTCATCTGCTGCACAATAATTTTTTACAGGTTAGTATCGTTGTGGTAAAGTTTTTTTGATCACAGTAACATCGTTGTATAACAACGTGATTGATACATAAGCATGTCCATTTCCTATTTCCATTATAGTCGTTGTGATGCAGTTCGTTGTGACAAAAAGCATTGTTTATTACAGATCAGACGTGACCCGTCGAGTAATTAGTCCATATGCAGTTCGTTTTCGATATTCCGTGGAAGCTTGGTTGCAGAACCTCGGACGGCACATAGCTGGCGTCGATCCTTGGACAGTCCAGGTAAGCGTGTCCGTCACATTTCGAGAACATTTCATTCCCTGAAGTTCCAACCAAAATTCTTCCACCCGTCGTGTTGTTTTCTGGACAGGCACTTTGTGTCCATTTAATCCAGTTAACATCTTGAAGTTGGGTACTGTAGTAATGTCGCTAGACGATGCACGAATTATGCACTTCACATATTCAGTTTTTTTTTTTTTAAATATAGCTCACCTAAATGTTCGTGGTTACTCATCGAAGAAATCGTTCATCGCGTTAACAAAGGTACGATGCATCATGAATGTCATTAACAGTTTCTTTCACATAGGTTTCTGCGTAGTTGCAGACTTAGTAATGTACGTTAATGTCCGTGAATAGTGGTTCACTACGCAATTTTTTTTTTTTTTTTTTTAAAAAAAATGTTTTTCACATTTTGGCACTCGTTATCGTTCAAATTTTCACACAGTAACAGTTACATTATACATCAGTTTAAAAAAAACATAAGTAATAATACATAAACATGTCACATATTTTCTTAGCATAAACATAATACAGTTGCACATAAACATGTTTACATCATCATTACATAGCTATAGGTTATTACATTGTGTCATATTTGATTACATGAATTGCAGATATTTACATCCTCTTTAGCGGTTTTGCTGGGATATTATCGATGTTTTTTTTGTGATGTCATCTGAAATTAAGATAGGTTAGACACAACATTCATTACATCAGTAGGCAAGACCAGGCGTTTTCACTACTCAATAAATATTCAAAATAGTAAGAGAGAGAAAATGTTCGATTCCTCGCGTTTTGTGCGTGTGTGTAGTGTGTCTGTGTGGCCTTGACTACTGGTAGATGCTTTTCTTGCTGAGAGATGTGCGTCTAATCTATTTCTCGAAGTAAAAGATCGCTTCACAGATGACGTCTGTCGGTTCGTCAGGTGTCATAGCAAGTCAGTGGTACCTACAGTCACAAATGTTCCGTGAAAAATTTATATATCATTCACTGCTACGTAATCATAAATTTTACTTTAATATTCAGTCTTCTCGGTGGAACCGCGGCGTTGAAAGAAAAGTTCTTCTGTCTTCAACTGCGACTCTGGAACGCTGAAATGAAAATTTCTATACTACTTATAATCTATGTTGTAATTTGTTTTAGTTCTTGCCACACAGCAGGTCGTTGAGATAACGGTACGTTATATGTCTTATGGTAGAAGATCTTGTGAGGCTTAACTTCAATCTTGTACACATACGTGTTGATAACACCTAATCGTTTGGTAAAAACTTGTAAATATTTGGATAACACTTCCTGTAGTTTTATACGTTCATGTACACTGAGAGCTGTAGCTTCACTTATCTTATGATCAAGCAATGTTTTCAAGTCCATTAGCTCTCTGTCAGATGAGTGTGTTTGCATGTCTTGAATGTCTTTGTCAAGTACTAACTGTACCTTGTACCCTGTACAGTGTTTGTCATGCTTTAGAGTTCTCCTGTCCAAATCAATAATAATTACACTGCCTTTATCATTTAAAATACATTTACCTTTGGAGAAGTCTATAATGCAGTCCTTCTCGCTCATAATATCTATTCCTAATATGCAATTTGTCACAAGGTTTTGTACAACCAGGAATGGCCATTGTACGGTTCCATTACCTATTTTAACGTTTACAAAAACTTGCTTCGTAACCCTACATGACTTATTACCTAGTGCAGTAGTTATTTTACAGTTTTGGGCAGGAAACTCAGGCACAGGTTCCAATTCACACATCTTTTTATAAAAATTAAAAGATAAAACGCTCACAGCTGCACCTGTATCTAGGATAATAGTAGTTGGAATCCCACCTACTACACCAGTAGTGGATGCTAAAACAATTTCATTTGTGTTTAAACGACATTGTGTACTGTCTTGTAAAAGTTCATCTGATATATTGTTATTGTGGTTGTATCTTATAAATAAAACAGGTAGTTTTTGTTTAGAATTACTCGGCATATCATTATTCTGTTGTTCAAGTGTGGTGTCAAATAACTGATTAACATTGAAGCCGCCCCCCAAGGATTCTTCAGCCACGACCTGGGGCAAAGTAGTGACTGTTTCTAGTTTGTTGGATTATCATTTGTACTAGGTACTGACACAGATTGAGGTTGTGCATCAGGTGTCATTTCTATTATATTCACATTCGGATATTGCCTATTATGATCTCCAAACTTTTGCGGTTGTTGTTGCTGTTGCGCATTATAACTTACCTGTCGGTCGTAAGGTATGCTCCAATTTTGACCTGGTGGCTGCTGTGGTAAAGCAGAGTTTGAATGAAAGTACTGATCGTTACGAGTCCAACCTTGATGCTGTCTTGGCTCGTAGTTATTATTATTTCTATTTCTGTTTGTGTTTTTGTTATTACCTTTGTATCCGTTGTTACCGTTACAGTTATTACCGCGGTGCCTTTTGTATGGATTGCCGCATGAAATGTTATTACTGTTGTAACTATTGTTCGTATTGGAATACGCGTGTTGATTTTGATTTCCGTACTGAGACGGCATGTGAGTTTGCTGTTTTTGTTGTACCGCGTATCCAACTGTGGGCGCGCCAGAATTGTGTTGGCAAGCCTGCATGTTTTGCATACCATTAGTGTAAACATTGTGGCTGCTGTTTTGCCGCGCGAAGCGCTGATCTTCAAGTAACATGTCAACCGAATCTAAAGCTGTTAAAAAATAATCTGAATCGTCATCCGGGATATGTAGAAGTTTTTCCTTAATGTTGAAAGGCAATTTGGCCTTCAACGCTCGGAGTATATCACGTGTTGCGACTGGTTCGTCTAAAAAATGTCCCATGTTCAAGTATTTTTCAAAATATCTGCGTAAGTTACCATTTTTACTGTTAAAAGTTTCAGGTTCTAAAATTTGTCTCCTGAGTCGCTCCTGGACGGATTGCGACCAGAATTTGTTCAGAAAGGCACGCTCAAACTCACTGTACGTGGTACATACGTCAGCTTGACTGTATGCCCAAACAGCTGCATCGCCTTGGATGTAACCGACAATATATGAAATCTTTTTCCGGTCACTCCAAGTGCGTGGAAATGCGTTACTAAAAGATTTGAGAAAAATCACCGGATGAATGGTTCGTTTTTCTGGGATAAAAATCTGAAATTGCCTGTGTTTCATTAAGCTTTCTTCTTCCTTTGCATTATGATATGGATTTGTACCACTGTAATTACTGCAATGCTCAGCTGGCGAGTAATTACGATAATGTTGCTGTGGTTTACCATGATAATACCTTGTGTTTGTGTTTGCACGTTGTGGTATGTGTTGTTGTCGTGGTGTGTTTTGTTCTTGTGTGTATGTTGTGTGCGGTATGTGTGCGTCATACTCGAATGTATATTGATTTCTGAACTGTACATTTTGACTGATATTTTCGTTACATTCAGACTGTGGTCGATCGGTGAATTGTCTCATGGGTGCAGTGACGGATTGTACTGCGTCACTAATCAGCTGTTTGTTATTAGTGATGTATTCCGCTACGGAGTCGTGCACAATTGTTGGTAAATTTTCACGTATGCATCTATCAAAATGTTTGTCTTTGTTCTCTACCCAATCATGAAATTCTTTATTAATATTTTGAAAATGAGCTGTGGCATCAGATTGTAAGATGTCAGTCAGGTGTTGTTCAACATCGTCAAATTTATTCTGCACGTCAGTAATTCGTTTTTCAAGGTTGTCGTGTACTGAAGGATATGTTTGAATTTGTTCAGTAAGAGCTTCACACGTGACATTAAGGTTTTTTAATTGTGTCTGTAAAAGTGCTACGTCATTTGTAGTCTTTTCTTGTCTCGTATTAAGCTTGGAAAATTTCGTACTGAGTTCAGTCATCTGTTCGGTCAGTGTGGCGTCTATAAGTTCCACACGTTTACACAAAGTGTCATTACATGCCTTGATTGCTATGAGATCAGATTTAATTTCGTCATTTTGTGTCTTTAACTGTTCATTTTGTGTCTTTAAGATTGCCATGTTTTCCGCGTTCTGCATCCTTAAGGTTGCCATATTTTCTGCGTTTTGTTTCATTAGCATTTGTAACATGTTGGCAATGTTTACTGTTTGCAAGGTCTCTGCCCCCGCCGCGTCATTAGACGTGACGTCATGTATTAACATGGGCTCTGACTGAGACTTTGAAATTTTTGTGGTGGACGGCCTATTGTCAAAATTTCCGTTGACACTTGCGTCAATATTTGATGTATCGTCACTACCGGTTGCTGTCGTAAAGTCATTTTCTAACATTTGTCTCTCGTCCGAGTCGGATTGCGTCTGAATAGTACGTCTTTGCTGTTCCATTTTTGCGTATTGTTTTCTAGTTATTACCATGCCACACGTGCTATATATTTCAAGAAATTAATGTTTGACACTGGTTTTAAAATAAAATGCAGTTGAGCATGAATCGGTCGTAGCAACAATGGCTGTCTGTTAATTTAAAAATATAAACTGAATTTGAGATTATTGGTAATGGCTGCTGGCCATGTTACATGATATCGTACAGAAGTCGGCCATATTGTACACTCGTGTATTGGTATTGTTGCATACGTTATTGTTTAAGGAAAAATACTGAGAATGGAATTTATCACTGAAACTGTTATGCGGAAAAGAAACACTACAGAATTTTACTGAAAAGCTAATACACTGAATTATACGTCTGGTCAAGCCTGCTAATGCAAAGATGCTGCGTCTTACCTTATTTTGCTGGAAGCTTCTTTGCGTCTTCCCGCAAAATTTTATAATTGGCAAATATCTTTTGATTTTTTTTTATTTCTCATATAGTCAAGTCCAGGACCATAAGGTTGATTTTTCACATGAAACAAAGAGAACAATGTAACAAATGACAAAATAACAAGTCCGACACGCAGTCGCCAATATAAAATAAATAAAATAAAATAAAATAAAATAAAATTATTTTTATCTGTATGTTTGTCTCTCCTATGAGTCGTCAGGTTTTGATTATTCGGTATCAGACGCTTGACAATGGCTTTTTCGTAAAGGCAATGTTACTCGTAGTTGACCGTGAAATAAAACTGAAATAATCGGACTTCGTAATTAAATCGTTTCCAAAGACTGCTGCGGTAGGTGCGGACTCATAATCTAAATCTCAATATTACAATAATTTGCCAGCCATGCCAAAACGTCGTACAGAGGTGATTGTCTACTAAACAAAAAATTACACAGTTAGTTAAATCAGATATATTCAATGAATAAGCCTACAGTTCATAATCCTACTTACTTTTATAAATATAAATTCTTTACAGAATCGAGTGCCTAGTATGGTTGCAATTTTCTATATCATGAAATATGGCGGTGTGCCAGACAATAAACTAAAATACGTGCTTCTCGCACCACTTCAACGAGAGCTCTTCCTTTTTTTTTTTTAATCAAACATACGACTAACGAAAATGTACTTTTGTTTTATCAGCGACACAGCGCTGCAGTTGTGTGCCATAGGCTTTATTTATTTGTCACTGATTATTTATTTAATTAATATCTCGCGTTTCCGAGGAAACTCACGCTCGGCATGCAAATGTGCCTTTATAGCTGCTGCGGCGTTGGCGGGTCCAGCTCCTTGGGTAGGACGAGAGGAGGAGGCGACGCCTCCGTCTCCACGGGGTCGTCCTGTGGTGTCGTGACGACACCCTTTGACAGCTGTTGTGGCCACACCGTCTTCGGGATCTGTGAATCTGGGCGAAGAGATACACAAGTATCACTGTGCACATTACAGTGGCGAATTTTATCCCGATGTCGGCGCTGCAATCCGTCTGGGCCTGAAATGGGATACACGCAAGCACCAAGTCGACGAACGATCTCGCCTCGCACCCACCGTCTGCGTCCATACTTCGACGCCGGATATTGAGGATGGTGGAGCAGGTGGAGCAGTGTGCGCCAGCGATGGTCCATCTTGTGGATGCGAACGATAGGAGGTGAGAAATCGTTGCTATAAGCGTATACCACAAGCAACCAAAAAGATCCCACAAAATCTATGTGCACACGTTGCCATGGTGATTGCGATTTCGGCTAAGAAGAGAATTTGTATGGTGGAGCGGACCGAATTTCCCCACATGCGTGACGCTGTTCTATTTGGTTGTCCATACCCTCCCGAGTACAGTCTCGACGCGCTGTTTCGTAATCATCCCCCAGTGTCAGTCCACTATCATTCTGAACAAGAATCACCCCTCGCTTTATAGCGAGGCTATGCCGACGTGCAAAGTATTGTCGCGCTACGGACTTCTTAATGCTATACTATGACCGAGACAAAATTGTGCGAATGTAGTTTAGCAGAATCTCCAAATCTGAATCAGCTTCCGTGGCCTGTGCAATTATCCTGTTGTTCAGGGGAAAAGGTTGAAGCAATTCAGAATCCTGACCATCGATGTGACAACAAAATGCTGCAGAAGCGTCGAAGTCTGTATCAGGGTCCATCGTAATACGTGAAGGTACGTCCGCATTACCATGTTGATCTGTCATAAGATTTACAATCTCGTACTGATATTGAGACAACAACAAAGCCCATCATTGCAATTTTTGGCCAATAGGTACAACGACCGCAAAGGCTTGTGATACGTTACTAAGTAGAATTTCATGCCATACAAATAGTGGTGGAATGTGGTGACACCATGCACTATAGCCGGTGCCCCTCTCTCTATTCGTGAATAATTACACTGAGCTTTGGAAAACACTTTTGATGCGAATGCAACAGGCCTGTCTTTATCACCAAGTCTATGTGAAAGAACTGCACCGAGTCCATAAGAGGAAGCGTCAACTGGCAATACAGTTGATTTGTCAGGATCAAAGTCAACTAAGCATCGATCACTGAGCAACGCATCTTAAAGTTCTCGAAAAGCTACTTGGCACTTATCTGTTCAAACAAAGGGGACATTCTTGCGACGCAAGCGGTCGAATAGAGCTCCAATTTCTGCAGCATTCGGTATTAACCGAGAATAATAGTTCATTTTCCCTAAAACTGACTGCAATTCTGTGACATAGCGAGGAACTGGCAGGTCTCGTATGACTAACAAATGCTGCTGAAGAGGATGTAAACCTTGACTGTTTATGACATGACCAACATACTGTAACTCATGTTTAAAAAAGAATCACACTTGTCCAGTCTACACTTTAGTCCTGCATCAGGTAACACACAAAGCACGCAAACTTGCAGTGTGTTCTTCAGGTGTACGACCTGCTACAACGATATCGTCTAAATAGTTTGAACAGTTTGGCACTTGAGCAGTCAGCTGTTCCTAATAACATTGGAAAACATCATGTGTGGAAGCACTGCCACTAGGCAAACGCAAATATTTAAACAAGCCCAAATGAGTATTCACTATACACACTTTTCGAGATTCTTCATCGAGCGTTATTTGAAGACGCGCATCACACAAATCAATTTTTGAATAGTAGCGACCAGCGCCTAATCTATCAAAGAGATCCTCTGAGCGAGGTAAGGAGTAAGTATGAATCACAGTTTGTGGGTTGACCATGCACTTGAAGTCGAAGCAGAGGCGAATGCGACCTGAAAGTTTGGAAGAAAAACCAATGGGAACAATAGCTCCGATAGCTTGCAATTCTTTATTTCCAGCGGCTATTTCGTCCAGTAATGCAATAGAAACAGTTCTAGCCTGGTAAAATGTCGGTTGAGCATAGAAATTCATAGTAGACCAATATGTGGAACAAAACTGTTAGCCTTGCCTAAACGTTCAGAAAAGAGTTAAGGGAATTCTTTTAGCAAACTAGCTGCACTGTCTTTAGCATTGAATGCATTGAATGCCAGCACATTGTACTGAATTTGAAAGCCAAAGAAATCAAATGAGTCAAGGCCAAATAAGTTCTCACAATCGCATGATTGTAGCACACTGAAAGTTAAAGTTCGCGAATGTGAGCGATACATGACAGGCAAAGTACATTTTCTGAGAACAGGAATGTCTTGTCTGTTGTAAGCCATCAGGTACATGCTAGGTTTATACAGTATGAAACGTCCCCTTTTGAACAATTATACAAGACTGTACTTATCCTGACACACAATATTTTTAGCGCAACGCAATCTGACTTTCAATAATCCCTACAAAAGAATGGCCCTGACTTACAATATCCTATACCTTTCACAAATCACTTACCTCACAAAAATCTTCGCTACTCGAACTACTGCAATACAGTGAGCGCCACTGCTGCCAGCTAAATAAAAGATTCAAACTACTGAAGGCACTAACTACAGATAGACATAGTTAGCAAATGAAAGATTTTGTTAGAGAACAAACAATGTATTTACCTTAATAGTGTTAAAAGGTCATAATATATATAGCAGTTCATGACATCCAGTCTTACAAATGTATTGTCTCTGTCCAGATCATCCGCTCTCAAAAATCTGCCATCTCACTTCCCCACATCCACCACTGCTGGCGGCTCACCTCCAACTGCGCAACGCTACGCGCTGTTCACAGCCAGCTGCCCAACACTACAATGGCGAGTATTCCAACAATGCCTGCCAGCCACAGACTTCACACAGCACAGCCAGTGATTTTCATACAGAGCGCTACGTGGCGTTACCAATAAGAAAACCTAAACAACCTACTTACAACAGGCGTGGGGAACCTAAAAGTTACGATTCAGCGGTGTTACTGAGACACTTGTGTACAACTGAAATTTCACATGTTTTCCACTAATGTGCAAATGAACAATAAGTTTTCCCACAAACTTTTTGTGCCCACTGAAGAAACTGCACTGAAGAAACTGTTCGCTTGCTAGTTATGCTGATGCCTCCAGCAGGCTTTGACTAGACTGCATTGATTACATGGGCCTTGTGACTACAATTTCGTTTATGTTTGTTCTGTTGCATACATACGGATTGTACATGACCTTTCTTTCCCAAGCATAACACTGTGCTTGTCTAGACAGGCAGTCTTGGCGTTTGTGAGTAGCACCAAGGGCATGACTTAACTCTGTTTACAGCATTTCTTCATTATAAATGGACATGTTACATCGCCAGGATTCAAAAAATCGGCAGGCTGGGTAGAGTTCGCGTTATTGTGGCTATCAATTGTCTGATAACTCGCCAGACGTCCTTCGGTGAAGCGCACACAATCGTGTCTTCCTCTATGTCTATCAGGTCGCAATTCTTGCGTGTTGGCGAATTTCTCAGATGGATTTAATGTTTTGCTGTGGTTGCTACTTTC
Source organism: Schistocerca serialis cubense (assembly GCF_023864345.2). NCBI lineage: Eukaryota > Metazoa > Arthropoda > Insecta > Orthoptera > Acrididae > Schistocerca > Schistocerca serialis. The sequence continues at coordinate 106,988,960 of NC_064648.1, forward strand.
CTGTTTACCGCCCTGTGCTAGTAGTTTGCACAGTTGTTGGTACGGGAGGGCTGCTGATATTTATCCAAATGACCTTCTAGCTGTAGTGCAGCTCTTTTGTACAGTCACATTTCTGCTTTTGCTTCCCAATAAATTCCACATATATGTTCCTAACTTCTACCATATTCGATGGGCCAACTCTGTTTCGAGTATACCTGAGTTCAAATGAAAATTGTGCACAATGATAAAAGCCATTGGGGATGTGATCTACATCTAGGGTTGGATCAAGACAGTCAGAGTAATTTCGTCTGGTAAGTGGGACGTGAGGATCGTGGGTGTCTTCTTCCATAACATCGGTGAGATTTTATCCCCCAGGTTTCCAGCGGAAATGGTCAACATGTCAAACTTTACCTTAAAAATGTTACCAAGAGTTACAAAATGACCCAAAGCTGTGACAAATATTGCTGCTGTTTCACGTTTTTCGGGTAAAACCTGTGCCACACAGTTGACTTCAGAGACCATGCACATATCTGCAGAGTCTGGCTTTTGGATGTCGTCGAGTCTTCTCGCGCTATGTTCTCCGATGCTAGCTGGAACGCTGCGAAGGATTTTCCTAGAGTTTGCTGCAGTAGCACGATTGATATCAGACCAGTAGTCAATATCCTAAATTTTCGTATGGGCAACCACATTGAGGTCTCGTCTATTTTGCAAAAATATTCCACACCCCACTTTCATGATGCATGATTTTATGTTGATTAGCTTCGCACTTGATGCAAGTTCAAATTTGCTGATGACCTCCAATACCTTCTCCCAGTCGCTTTCGCCAGTGATCACAAGACCCACATCACCTGCTATGTAAAGGGTACAGAAAATTATGTGGCAGATGCATTGTCTCAATGCTATTGATGAGGTAGCCAAGGAATGCAATGAAGATGGAACTTTACAAAATAATTACATGAAGGAAGTTTCATGCAAAAAAGAAAACTGAACAAATTTACAAAAAACATGAGATACCACCAAAATGAGAATTCGACTTCTATGGAAGTAAATTTTGATAACATACAGTATTCCCAGATTAAGAAACATTCCAAAATTCTTAAAAATATCTTTTACAGAAGTAATGAGTTCATTACTGACGAATGGAGGGTGTGTTGGTCTAGCCAATTTGATACAGATGCCAGATTATTTTCGCTTAGTGTTGGACCACAGTGAGCCAATGTACCGTCTAGATAACCTGGCTAATGTTATAGTGATTGCCAATAGTGCGAGTAGAAAGGTCACTGAATGTATTAGGTCTTGTGACATCTGCCAGAGAGCTAAGCTGAGCAGTGCTGCAGTTCACATCTCGTTAACAGCAGCTCATCATTATGGCTAATATTCTTTGAGTTTTGCGGCTAGATGAGAATAAGAGCGTTATTTATGGGCGTTGGGTGCTGTATTTGGTGATACTAATATCATGGCTTGCTTTTTGGACCTGTAAAAATAAAATTCCGACGCCAAGGTCTGCAGCAGAGTGAGGCCAACAGTACTGCTGTGACTGCATCGCCGCCATGTTAACAGCCGCTGCAAATTATGCCACCAGTGCCACCTGCCTTCGACGAAATTGTTATATTTGGCAGTCTGTAAATGGGCCAAGTATTTGTGAAATATGGTTGATTCTAACAATAATCATGGTGCTGCTAAAAGCTCCACCTCACACCCATGATTATCCCAAATTAAAAACCAATTCGGTGTGTCCTAACTTATGACAGAGACTTATTTGGCAGCTGTAAAAATAGTTGTGATTTCTTTCTAATTTGTGGAGTTATAGTGTTGATAGTTCAGTTTTTTATTTTGAGAAATATTCCATTTCCAGTGCAGTTTTACATCTATCTGCTGTCATTTCCTTAAATAATTTGCCTTTCCTGACCAGCTGCCCGAAAATATTAAAGTTGTTAGTTAAAAGATAAGTAATATGGCTTTTAAGTCAAAAAAGATGATTAATTGTTGCATTTATGAACTTTGATCATAATTACGAAGTTTTATCACTGTTCATTTCACGAGAAAGTGTCTGAACTTGATTTTAATGTTGTGTTGGCATTTGCACAGCCAAATATATTTTGAGTATGTTAAAAGACTGCTTATCAAAGCACATTTGTTATTTAGAGAGCTATGTTTTTGTTGTGCTTCACTTAATAAATATTGATGAGAATACTTACCATTTCCCATACACACATGTGAAGTTTTGTTAATAAGCATGGTTCTTCAAACCACAAAAGTTTAAGGCCCTCATGTTGTAGGCTAATTAGTTAATGCAGCAAAGTAAAGGTTCCTTCAGAGCCAATGCAGTTAGATTTGCATTCTGTTCAGTTGCTTCAGACTGAGCTTAAGAAATAAATACTTCCTGTGTTAGCTGTTCTAATTCAAGTTGGTTAATGCACAGGCATATAGAGCCTATACTAAGCAATGGTGTTATAGATTATGACTTAAAGACCCCTTCATTTAAATCAGAATTCTTTACTACTGCTATTAGTTTCATGTGTGTTGGTGACTGATTCTATGAACTGCTGCATCTAATTCATTTAAGGTACATTTTGTGGAGAGGCATGTGTTACTGTTTGCTATCTCATTAGCCATTTGTTTGTCTGACTTCCAAGTTATTACTACATTTATCTGCAAGGTTTTGGTTACTGTGTTGCACTGTGAACAGATATAAAGAAAGAATTTGTGTGTGTGTGTGTGTGTGTGTGTGTGTGTGTGTGTGTGAAGGAACGTTGGGTTAACCTTAGAAACAGCCGTCTGCTTTATTATATTGTTTGATACAAGAATGCCTAATTAGGCTGGTGACCAATATTAATACATAATGTTACTACTGGCTTTTGTGCTGGGAGAACGTCTGTTCCTGACCCCACCTGTTTACTGTTGGTTATACTCTACTGGTGTGTTTCTGAAAAGAATCCCAGCCTGATTGTTCTGTTCTCATTAGGTTACCTCACAGCCACAACTTTCTCAAAAATTCCTCACAGATGTTTAACGTTAGCATCGATCGCTAAGGTCGTCGGTGTTACTGTTACAAGCGCTCCCTGTGGAGGAGCCCTCCTGCATCATTCCGCCACATGTTCTCGATGGTGGACTTGCTGCAAGGCTATACCTTGTATTCTGTGACATTTGCATGACTGCTTCTGTGTCTCCGCGTTTTCGGCTCTTAGGGAGGGAGGCGGATGTATGGATGGTAAAGACGTTTCTAGCTGGAGTACATCACAACCAGACACACTTCGAAATCAGGTATTGAATTGTAAGGCGTACTAAGGAACCGATTTGCAGTCAGATCAAAATTTGGTTATGATGAGGAGTGAAGTGAATTTTAAGAGAATTGTCATGAGGAATCAATGTGTAAATAAATGGATACTGAAGTGCTGAGTAATGGAATGGAAATTTGAATTTCTATGAAGCTCTAGATAATGTGATAATGAATGCCATAGCTGGTAGGTCAGGCATACAGTGGTTGACGTCTCCGAAAATATGAATAACGAAAGTTTGGCAAATAAATGTAGGTACAAGGAGAGGAACTCTGAAGAAATATTTGTAACAATATAATGAGAAGGAAAGTTGGCAGTCACCATATGGTGGAGATGCTGAGTTGTTGATAGGCACAACAAAAAGACTCTCACAATTGAAGCTTTCGTCCATAGGCCTTCATCAACAATAGATACGCGCACGCGCACACACACACACACACACACACACACACACACACACACACACGGGCAAACGTAATTCACACACATGACTGCAGTCTCAGGCAACTGAAATCGTTTGAACTGTTTGACGAAAAGGAAAATGACACGGCAGGAATACAGCATTATGGGTTACTAAGAAATGAAATCAGTAGAAATTTGAGGGACGTAAAAGCAGAATGACTGCACGAAGAATTAGAAGAAATGAACGTAGGAAGCACACATTCGGCACATGAGAAAGTCGGAACAACCTTCAGTGAAACTAAATGCACAAGTGTCAACAAGAGTTCGAAAGGAATTCCTCTGTTAAACGTGCAGGGAAAAACAGATGGCAGAAAACGGTACGTTAGAGACCTTTATGAGTGGGAGGAGCTATCTGAAGACATAAGAAAAAATGAAAGCTTAATTGGAAAACGTGGGGGACTGACCGTTAAGTCACATTTTAACACCGCTACAGAAAAGTCGCATACAAACAAGCCAAAATGGTCAGTTAATATTCCTTCGGAACACATGACTATTGGGGAACATGGCAATCAGATGAGTATTCACATTGGTCTTTATAATCCATGAGACAGGAGTTATAACAACGGACTTGCGGAAAAGGATAATCCAAACATTCTGGAAACGCGCAAGGCCAAATTACTGACAAGAATGGTAACAACGCACAGGAGAATGGAAGACAAAGCTGAGGACCGGTTTGAGTACGCTAAATTTGGAGCAAAGGATCCAGGGCGGCCGAGCTGAACTTCGACTTGATTGAGGAAGAAATTAATAAGAAAAATCAAGAGATCTTTATTGGATTTGTAAATCTTTAAATGACGACCGACAATGTGAAACAGTGAAAATGTACGAATTTTTTCTTTAAAAATGGATATGAGACAAAGGGAGACGCAGGTAACATAATATGTACAATAATCAACAAGGACTGGTACTCTGATGAAAGATGGTGAAAGACGCGGATGCAGGTAGTCTCCACAGATGTTCGGACTGAACACTGAAGGATGGATGGTGGAATTGAAGAAACTTCCAGGAATTTCATTTAAATTGAAAGTGAATAGGACTATGTTGGTAAAATGCACTGGTGATATTTCTTTGTTCACTGGAAGTGAGAAGGAGTTGGTGAATGTAATGAACAGTGCAATGAGCACCGAATTAGGATTAATGAACAGAAGAAAGAGGAAAGTATTGAGAAGTGGCAGAAATAACATTGGTGGCAAAGTTTACTTCAGAATTAAGAACCACAAAGTAGATGAATTATATTTATTTTAATTCTTCTACCCATGAAGCCATTTCACGCTAAGGGACAAAGCATGGTTGTTGTATGGAGTAAAGTAGCATAGAAAAACAGAAATTTCCTCACAAAACAAAGTTACTAATACCAAAGATGCTTTAATTTGTGGAAGACAAATCTGAATGTACGATTGCAGCACAGTAGTGCATGAAAATGACTCGTGGATTACGGGAAAAACAGGACGGGAATTGGGGAATTCTAAATGCGGTGCTTTAGGAGGAGGTTGAAATTAGGTGAACTTATAACACAGGAACTCTGGAACGTCTGTGCTGAATAGGTGAGGACAGCGATATGCGGGAAAGTGTGACAAGTACAAGCATCTGGGTAATAGGTTACATGTAAAGGCATCAGGGAATAACTGCCATGGTGCTAGAGGTAGCTGGAGAGTGTAGGAGTGTAGGAGACTGTTGGGCAAGACAGAGACAGGAATGCGTACCACAAATGATTGTGGACTTTGGCGTAACAGCCAGTCCCAGTAACCACAAATATGCGAAGCAAAAGCTCTGCCCGCTGTAGATGATGTTTCTGTCAGTTTGAGCAACAGGTTTAGAGCGCCGTGAGCACCAAAATTACAGTTACAAGTTGAGGCTCTGCTGACGTTTGCTTCTGTTTGGTGCTTGGCGAGTATATTTCTTTTTACTCGCAGAAATGTCATGGCAAATTATTGGGTTCTTTCTCCTCTCTCAATCCTGCCAAGCACCCGAAATGGTCTCCTAAACGTATGTTTGCCTGACCCCTACTAGACCATTCCAATACATCTCTGGTGATGCAGCGTGTTTCACATTCAGTGCACTCATACTCTCTCCCTGCGACTAGATTTTCTGTGTAAGGCATTGTCTGAATTATTGTTGGCATCGGTTTGCTGATTTTGATCAGATTAATCACTGAACTGTTGACAATAAATCACTATTTCCCCTACCAACCTGTTCTTAATTAACCCCTCTCTCATGATACTACGACCTGATCCTGTGGATACCACCCTATTATTCATCTGACTGTATGTTCTGATTTTATTTCCACTTCACTTTGATGAAAACTAAATTTAGACTGAGAATTTACACTTTAATGAGGGAACTCACCCCATGTGAGAGACAGCAATAAGAGACTGGCGGGACGCGCCGGCATTGGTGGTGGCGGTGGGCCTACACACACAAACACAAACACACACACAAACCCAGAACACACGCTGACAACAAGAGTAGCTGTCCAGATAGTGCAAACGACTTGGCAGTGACAATCACATCAAGTTGTACCATGCGAGTGGGTTGTGGCTATTCGTATGTAGCCCACAGAACGTAACTGTGTTGCAGTTCGTCTGCTCCCTTTTCTATATTGTCTTTTACTATACAGAATAAACGTCCTAGGATTGGGTGGATACCAATCCATGATGTGTGGCAACTGAAACCAAACAGTATGGAGCAAACAATGTGCTTCAGGTACAGGCATTTGTATGAGTGTCTATCTTTATAACTGTTATAATAGTAACAGATAGTAAAATGGTAAGGACAAGTGACATTTCGAAACTTCGAAAAGTATCACATTAACACATTGGGCGACTAAGAAAATTTCTTATTCAACAACAAGTTTTGAAATGTGTATGATCTCTGGGATATCATATCCAGGAAAAATTTCAAGACATTTGGCCTAACATGTGCTGTCATTACTGAATTGTCCTCTGTGGGATTTGCTCATCAGTACAATGACAATGGTACGCAGAGCAGCACCTTCATGAGGGAAACGAACTACTGGATGACGCCATAGGAGGAGAAATGAAAGTCGATTTGGGAAACATTAGTCATTAGACCCAGAGAATAACAGAGGAAGACTAGCATAAAAACCAAGCAGAATGATTAAATAACATTCCTTTGGAACTTATATGATGCTTGCAGAAGGTTGCAATGAAACGACTGTTCAACTTCATCTGTACCATCTCTGACATTAGAGATAAACCAGCAGCCTTCCCTAAAAATATCATCTGCACACTTGAGATGCGAGGAAGGACCGGTGAATGCAAAAGCTTTTGCACAATGAGCTAAACAGCTAATGAATTCGAATTTCGGGCAAGATTAATATGTAGAAGAACGGAAGGAAAAACTGAGGATCAATTAGAGAACGAAAAGATTGTATTTAACAAAGGTAAAGGGTTCAGAAAGGTAGATCTGATCTTGCATTTGATAAGGGAAGCAAGGCGTAAGGAATATCAACGGAAACTTCTTTGGATTAGCCCACCTTCAAAAAGATTGACAATGTAAAATAGTGTGGCACGTGAAATTCTAAAAATACAAATTTTTTACACGACAGGAAGATTATATACGTAACTGAATATACAATAATCAACAAGGAACAGTAAAAAATTTAAAAAAGTAATATGACTAAAAAGTGGAAATATAGGATTCAGTTAGTCTCCCCAGTTATTCAATCTTAACATCAAGGAATCGTTTTTGGAACTGAATAAACTTCACAGGAATTAAATTAAAACTGAGGGAAAAGGTATTGCATTAATAAAATTCACTGGTGATATTACCATGTTCACCAAAAGTGAAGAAGAATTACCAGACCTGTTGAATGCAGTGAACAGTTGGATGATCACAGAATTGTGATTTGAACAAAGAAAGATGAAAGTATCGTAGAGCAGCGGAACAGCTCAGTGACAAACTTATTAAAATTAGAGACCACAACGTAAGGGAATTTAAGTGATTCTGCTACCTGGGATGCAAATTTTCACAAAAAGACAAAGCCAGGTTGTTACAAGAAGTAAAGTAACACAGGAAAACATCTTTTTAGGAAAAATTGGGATTTCTGGTACCAAAGATAGGCCGCGATCTGATGACGAAATATGTGAGAATGTACATTCGGAGCACAGTATTGTATGAAAGTTAATCATGGGTTATGGGAGATACAGGAAGAGAAGAGAACTGGAGCATTCAAAATGGGGATGTTGAGAATAAGGTGAACTGAATAAAGGAACTGCAGAAGTTCTCTGCAGGATTTATGATACTGGCAGTACATGGAAAACTGTGAAAAGAAGGGATTGCATAATAGGATACATGTGTAGACATCAGTAAATAAACGCCATGAAAGCAGTAGAGAGTAAAACCTGTAGAGGGAGACAATGATTGGATTATATCCAACAAATAACTGAAAACTTTGGATGCAAATACTGCTCTGGGGTAAAGAGGCTGCCCCTGCACCCCTCTTCCCAGCAATAAATGATGTGATCTCAGCACTCTAAATGTGTTGACAGAGAGAAATGTGATCTACTGCAGGCTGAGTTTCTGTTTATCATGCCTGTTGTTACTTTTTTTACTATAGTTTTAGGGCACAAAACAGCTAACGTCACGACCGCCCATTCTGTGGCTCGGTGAAGGGTAAAAACAGGAATATAAATCAGCAGCAATGGGAGCAAAACTGGAGGAGGGGCACTGGAAACGGAAAGAAATCTTAGAAAAGTGCTACTGAAGTGGGAATGTTTTCCCCGAAACGAGCTTCAAAAGAAGAATCTCACTAACACTTATAAACGCAAGGACGCCATCAGCTGAGCGTGCATCATCTTCTAAAAGGGGAGAATATCAGGCGACAGCTGTAAACAGGCATATAGCGGATTAAAATAGGGGCACTCAAGTAAATGGTGTCTCTTGAGAGCAGTGGGGACAGAGCAGGGGAGAGTCGCCACTTAGAAACATGTCGATGGCTAAAAAGACAGTGTTGGAGTCTAGTTTTAAAATATTCTCCTCCCGACAACGAGGCCGGGATGATGATGTCCAAGCACAGGGAAGAAGGTTTGTGTCCCGATATTTATTATCCAGATGTACAGAACAATGTGTGTGTGTGTGTGTGTGTGTGTGTGTGTGTGTGTGTGTGTGTGTGTGTGTGCCAGAAAAGAGCAACACGATAACATAACACGTTCTGTATATTGGCAAAGGGAACCATGCGAACAGTGGGCCGAGGAAGAGAGACAGCAGCCTTTGCTTCTGTATCGGCTCCCTCGTTTCCACACATACCAACATGCCCTAGGATCCAGAAGAATGCCACAGAGATGCCACCTGAGTGGAGTATGTGTAGGCAGTCCTGAATCCAGTGGACCAGAGGGTGGATGGGATAGAGAGATGGTCGGGAAGCCAAGATCTAATAGGGGTGTTGTCAATAATATAGACATTCCCAACACCAAAGGTGCTCTTGGAGCCATGTAAATAAATGTGGCATCCTCCATTTGTGCAAACAGAGCAGCAAATGCCCAACAATAAAGTTGGGGGGTGCTAACCTTGGGAAGGTGAGAAAGGTCACGGAGAAGGCAGGTCCGAGGGAGAAGCCAAGGTGGTGAGTGTAGCAGTTGACAGAAGCAGATTCCCAGTGATAGTAGAGAGGAAGGGCTGTCAGCATACCCTAAATCCAAGGAGGGGTCGAAAGAAAGGGCATGGGTCATATGAGCAGACACGGAAGATAGACGACTAGCGTAACGACTCAGAAGGACAGCTCACCAACTGAACTGTGGAGTGTCAGCAGTCTAAGCGTAAAGGCTCTCCATGGGGCTAGTGTAAAAACTCGAGATGTTAAACGCTGTCCACAGTGGTGGACAGAATGTAGACGCTGAAGAAAAGGCAGCCATGTAGAGACGTAAACTATGCTTTTATAATCCAATTTCGAGCGCACTAAGGCGCGATCTGCGCAGAGGAGGAACACTGTCTGTTCCCCAGTAGATACCACTCAGAACATGGAGCGTGTTGAGGGATCGGAGATAGTGAGCCGAAAGATTTGAAACGTCGGAAGAACAGCTCACTCTCAAACATGTCCCAAGAATTTGGCGACGTCAGTAACGGAAGGTCTACAGAGCCTATGCGTAGGGAACGTGGATAAAACTTCGTACGACGCCAAAAATTTACACTGACGATCTTACTGGAAGCCAGTGTAGATGCTTTATGAGTGGAGGTGATCGATATATCCTTGAAGATAAGGTCCGAAAAGGCTGGTCCATTGAGAGCTGTAGTAGACTGCAAAATCATCGACAAAAAGCGAGCCTGAGACATCGGGAAGGAGGCAATCCATAACTGGGTCTATGGCGATGGCAAAAAGTACAACACTTAGCATGGAGCCCTGGGGCACCCTGTGTTCTTGGGAGAAAGTACGGAGTAGTGTTCACCCGCACCTTAAATGTACGCTCTGTCATAAATTAACGAATGAAAAGGGGTTGCCAACCACGAAAGCCCAAGAGAACGATGTGTGGATTACGTCTGCCCCCTCCGGATCAAATAATACAGCTACAATTTGGCGTTTCCTGAGGAAATTGTAAATGATATAAGTGGGGAGAGCAACAAGATGATCAACGGCAGAACGATGCTGTCGGAAACCGCATTGGTCAGTTGTTAAAAGGCTTCGGGATTCCAGCCACCACCCTAAATGGCAATTTACCATAGGCTCCAAAACATTACAAACCCTACGTGTGAGAGAGATTGGGCGATAGCTGGAGGGGAGATGTTTGTCCTTTCCCGGTTTTGCAACAGGAATGACGATTGCTTCCCGCCATCTTATGGGAAAGTTACTGTTGGCCTAAAGTCAGTTACAAAGGCGAAGGAGGTATCATAACTAGGATATGATAGGTGCAGCAACATTTGGACGTCGATATCATCATATCCCAATGCAGAAGAGCGAGAGGGGGAGAGTGCATGTCTGAGTTCCAGCATAGGAAAAACAGCATTATAGCTTTCACGACTTTGAGAGGAAAAAGCAAGAGGTCGCTCTTCAGCTAATCGTTTCTTTGGCAGAAATGCTGGTGGGTAAGTAGAAAAGCTCAAAATCTCAGAAAAGTGTCGACCCAATGAGTTATACATTGCGAGTGGATCCACTAAGGAATCCTGCATGACAGTTAGCCCAGAGGTCAGGGAAGGCTTGATGTGCACGTTACAGTCGGATTCGACTCCAAACAATTGATGTGGGAGTGTAGGTATTAAAGGAGCTAATAAAGAAGTCCCAGCTTGCCTTCTTGGTATTGCACAACATTGCGCACGTAACTGCTTATGGCAGATACAGTTGGCCAACATAAGATGATGGAGGAAAACGCGAAGGGCATGTCACTGCTCACGTACTGCGTCACAGCACGCTTCGTTCCACCAAGGAACCGGGGGCTCATGGGCAATGGGGAGGTATAAGGTACTGAACGTTCCATAGCTGTAAGAATAACTTTCGTAACATGAGTGACCTGATCGTCAATGCTAGGAAATTTATGGTCATCAAATGTTGCTAGAGAGGAGAAAAGTGTCCAATGGGCTTGGGAAAACTTCCAGCGCCTTAGGCACATAGATGGCACTTGTGGCTGTCATCGAAGGAGTCATGGAAATTGGTCACTCAAGCATGTATCAGCAGCGAACCATTCAAGGTCAAAATGAGAGTAGGTTGACGTGGAGGCAGACAAAAATGTGGGTTCCCCAGTGCTGAGGCAAACAAGAATCGCTTCGTGGAAGAGGTCAATCAATAGGGAGCATCTCGGATAAGGACACAGAGATCCCCAAAGTGGCTGGTCAGCTTTGAAGTCCCATACCAGTAAGTAGGGGGGTGGGGACTGACCAAGGAGATGAAGCACATCGGGTATTGTCACTGCTGGGGACGATGAGATGTATATGGTACAAACAGAGAAGGGAAAGATGTACAGCGCCAACGCCAGCTTGGAAGGAAGTGTAAGTGAATTGGGTGATCCTGGATAGCATCATAAGTCCCCTGTGTGCCAGAACACCAGCAACAGAGAGGAGATCAAACCAGACTGATTGGAAATGAGGGAAGACATATTGCAAAAGGATAATTGACATATGGTGGAAGAAAAAAGGAAAAATCTCACTATGGTAGCCGTAAGGTCAGCGACCACTGAGTGCTGGTGGCCAATGAGATGGAATGGCATTTAGTCAGAGGCAGAAGATCCTGACCCATATATTGTTTGGGAGTAGCTCTTGCCGCTACTAATCAGGTTGTTGATCGGCCACCAGCTTTGCATCTCTGAGAACACAGAAGATGGCAGAGGGCGGATACCGCTGGGTGGCGCTTTAGAAGAGACATGCCATGGCAGAGGAACTGTGTTACTTATGAGCCTACTTTGAAGCAGGATTTTGAGATGAAGGAATAGTAGATGATTGTGAGGTCTGGCTACATAAAAAATCTTCGAGTAGGCTCTTTTTGGTAGTCCAGGCGTCCGATTTTGGGGCCCATGATTTAGCAGGAGCCGATGAAGGTTAAGTCCTAGAGTCAGCAGGTGATAATGGGGAGGTGGGCGATCTTTGGGCTGGTCGATATGACGACCGTGGCGCTAAAGGTGAGATCGCAAGTCTGCATGGCTACCTCCTTAGTAGGTGGAGGAGAGGTGAGGACAGTGCTATATTTACCCTCTGAGAGAACAATGGGCTTACTACTGACGAATAACACTCCTTCACTCAGGTTTCCTAAATAATTCGTTAATTTTTAAAAATAGGACGGTCTCTAGAAGAAGCAGCGTGGTGGCCCATACAGATGATGCAATGAGGGGATAGTGGTGGACAATCACCCTCAAGGGCATCTCTACCACAGGTAACACATTTGGCCATATTGGAACATGACTGGCTGGAACGATTAAACCTCTGATACTGACAGAAATGCGTAGGATTGGGGATGTAAGGGCGAACTGAAATTATCTCATATCCTGTTTCAATGTTCAATGGAAGCTGAACTCTGTCAAACGTCAAGAAGAGAGTGAGGGTTGGTACCAATTCCTTCTCAATCCATTTCATTACTCAATGTACGGCCGTTACTCCCTGATCACACAGGTAATTTTGAATGTCCTCATTTGATAATCCATCGAGTGATCTTGTATAAACCACACTGTGGCTTGAGTTTAAAGCATGGTGAGCTTCCACCCAGACAGGGAAGGCCTGCAACAGTGTAGTTCGAAGCAATTTTTTGCCTGTTTCTAATAACAAGGCGCCACTTCGTAACTGGAACCAAGACTACAAGATCTGCAGTTGTGTCGACACCTTTCTGAAAAATGAAAGTGTTTACTGTTAAGAAGTCTTGACCATCAGACCGAGAAACAACTAGGAACTTTGGCACTGATTGAAGAATTTTCTGTGGCTGAGAGTCATCTAGTTTTATCTTGTGGACAGAAATTGTAGAAGTAGAAGAAACAATTGCGGACATATCCCCCACGATTACTGGCGTCTCTCCGATAACGTGCTCCTTCCTAGTGGGGGCCCTCTCTGAGTGATTGTCCACACCTCAGTTCACAGCTCCCAAGAAACGGACGGAGGGAACAATCGGCAAGTTTGGAAGGTACCAGCTCAAGTAATCACCCCTCCCTGGGTCTGGCCTTTACCAGGTGGTACGTATGTGTCTTACTTGTCTACCCGAGGTGGGGAATTACGCGTCACCCCGTCACTGGCTACGTATGAGAACACGTGGGTTTGTCTTCAGACGCACAGGGAGGAAAGAAAGAAAAAGGGATGAACAAAGATAAGGAAAGAAAGCAAAATTTATCAAACGCCGCAGCGGGAAAGGTAAAGGGAAGAATCATCGAAACAGAAGGATAAAGTAAGGACAGATACTTTACATTATAGAGATGAGAAAAGAGAAACCGCTTCATTCGTTCAAAAGTGTCAGTCTCCGGATGTAGACGCAAAACATACAACAAGGAGAGGGAGAAGGTGAAGGGAAGAGTTTTAGCACAGAGTACAAAAAAAATCCTTGTCTTTGCCGTCTCTCGTAACACTCTGATTGCACCATGTTCCTTGCACCTCACAAAAGTGTGGCACAGATTAGTTATAACAAAACAATGACAACAATCAATATGCATACTAAAATATCTCATTTAGATAAATAATCAGCCATTTTAGATGTTTTGTGTACCGGAGACTGTGTAATGCACATGTGTCTGAACATTTTACTTTTGCCATATCTTTATTCGACAACACCATCAATTATCCGGGAAGAAGTAATGATGTTATAACGGCAAGTCCACTCAGTTTAGAACAACGGTTACAGAAATTTGCAGTGTTACAAGTCAGTGGTATTATGAAGAGAGAAGTTATAACAGGAAGTATTAAGGCGAAGAAGAAGACAGTAGCAAAATCGCTATTAATGTAATTAGGCCTGTTAATATGGTGGACTATACAAATGACCGCCCAGATTATGTTATAACTAAAAAGTTATTTGCCTGACAAAATCCTTCAGCTTGGAGGGAAGTGTTTCGAGGTGGGAGGTTGCCCATCTGGTGGTGTAAGAAGATCACATTTGAGGCCGGTATGTATTCATAACTAACGAAAAGTCAGAACGGGTGAATAGGGGCTTGAGCTCATGGTGAATATGAACGGAATCGAATAACATAGCTTTTCGGGGACAGGGAGAAAACAGGAAAATCCAACAGAGTAAGCTGTTTAGGAACCAGCAAATTTCTCACAAAGTAGAATCCGGTATTACTCGATCTAATATGTAAACGAAAATAGGCCTATACGCAAAAATACCTTAGCCCTTCAATTCAGAATATCCTATCCTGTGCCGTTGAAAAAATTATTTGTGATAATAATGATGCCTTATAATTTTATATTATTACACGAGCAACATATCACACTAAAAAAAGGAGTTAACTCAGATATTTAGATATGTTACAGTGCAAAGCCCTGTCACATGAAGATAAATGAAAGCTTTTTAAGTTTTCGTGAAGATGAAGGTGCATTAGGACCAGAAAAGGATATGCTTAGTCCAATAGATGAAAGGGGACTTTTTAACTAAATGCTGCAGTTACGGTGCCAAGATGTCAGCCATACGCAAAGTGATCAGAACGTGAATTCAAGAAAGACAAAAGACTGCAAAATATGTGCATTGTGAAGTGCTCACTTTATGTCTAGCAACTTATAACGATGCTACATGTGGAATTCAAGAAGTAAGGTCCTTTTACGACGTAGTAGAAACGTTGAATCTTTCCGTCAATCATACAATTAAAAGATGGAAACTTCTGGTATCTTCCTGTACCTTAAAAAAGCTTCGTCCGACACGTTGGTCCTTGTGAGACCAGTCTGTAAAAGCCATCCGTTATGCTTACGTCTATTAGGCTACTTAAGGCCCAGTAAATAATAATATTGACATCTAAGTAAAGGGAAGCCAACGGTCCTCCCGCAGTGGTAACGCCGGTTCCCGTCAGATGACTGAAGTTCAGCTCTGTCGGGCTGTGCTAGCACTTGGATGGGTGACCACCCAGTCTGCCGAGTGCAGTTGGCCAGCGGTGTACACTCAGCCCTTGTGAGGCAAACTGAGGAGCTGCTTGGCTGAGAAGTAGCGGCTCCGGTCTCGTAAACTGACATACGGCCGGGAGAGCGGTGTGCTGAGCACATGCCCCTCCATAACCGCATACAGTGACCCCTTTGAGTGAGGATGACATGGCAGCCGGTCGGTAACCGTTGGGCCTTCCAAGCCCTGTTCGAGTGCAGTTTAGTGCAGCTTTAAGTAAAGAGAAGGAAGAGAACAAGCGGTTGTTTCGGAAAACCAATTAGAGAGATGTAAATTCATTTTTCAGATAGCGCTGCGATAAAATCTCTGCAATTTAGCATCTCAGATATTGCAGTGGGAAAATGTAGAGCTTGATAAAGCGTGTTCTCTTGTTCAGATGCAGCTGATAATTTATCTTGCTATCAGTAAAATTTTTAAGAAGGAGTGTCATACGCTACAACTTTGAAGAAGAAGTGGGACATTTTAATGGCAAATAAAAGAGCAAATTTCAGGGTATGCATAACGTTAACTATTTCTTCGAAATTGTTTTCACAAAATTTAGAAATTCTGTTTCCGACGAAGAGACTGCAGTAGTAATTCTTGGAAATGAATGTGAGGAGGATTTATCCAGTAAATTCCCAGACCAAAAAAGCTCAGAAATAAGAAATAGCCTCATTAACCTGGACAGTTAATTGACAGAACTGTCAGTAACAGAGAATTCAATCTTAGCTATAGCGTTCCAGATTAGTGTATAAAATGTTGCCTGTTTTTAACTATTCCTTTTGCTGTTTCTTCAGCTGAATGCTTATTTTTGAAACTCGTAAAGAACAGTCTGTGGAGTTTTATGACCCAAGACAGAGTTAGTGAACTCAGCCTCCACAGTATTCAAAATGATCTGTTGATGCCAGTGAAATAATCAATACCTTCCATGACAGAAAGTTCACCCCATGGTCCAGTTTCTCTAGAGGTCAATTTGATTACAATCGGGTTTTATACGTACAAAGCAATCAAACAATAGATAGATCTATAGATCTATGCTTGTTGATAGTGACTGCCAATCACTATAATGTATTTAATTTATAAAAACATTTATAACTATTAATAACTTTTGTTTAATACTTTGAATATAATAAACGAATGACCTCTTTGTTTATATTACATGGGATTTTACAACACACTCCAATTTCTATTTTTAACCGCCGTAATAAAAGTTACATTAATTAATGATAAGTTGTACATTTTATGTTAGGGGGTCAAGATTTTTATTTTTGTAGGCGGATCCATATTGTATACATTGCGCCTTTGAGTCTGTAGGTTCGTCCAAATACATCTGAAGGCGAGTTTGATGTCATTTCTGTTGCATTTAAGTCAGCTGCCTTACCGATTGAGCTAGCGCAGTCTCAACATACTCTAATAGTACTGGTATACTTTACTTTATCACAATACAGATCTTTGACACAGGCAGTGTTCATAGAAGATTATAAAGGAAAGAGAAGCATTTTAAAATCTATCAAGACTCCCCAGAAAACATATACTACATTCCGCCATTGATAGACACCCACCTATGTTTTCGAAAGTCGACGCCCTTGAATAGGTATGCTAGAATGATTAGTGTTCGCTTCATGTTTGTCATGGGCAATGCTATACAGTTCGCTTGCTACTTCTGCAACCAGTTGTATGAAGGAAGCATTTATCCTTGGGTTGAGACAGTAAATAACCTCAGATCAAGCTTGACCTGAAAACAGGATCCTGCTTGACGCGGAAATCGGCGCTCCAAACTCAGGTTCACTTGTGGAGAGGTCCCATGCCTTCTTTTGCATTTCGCCTCTCATTTTCACGCATTTTATTAATGTTTTGTATCATTTCACGGTGGGAGCCGGCCGAATAAGATCATTCTGATGAGAGTATTTGTACTGATATCTCAAATTACTTTTCACTTGACTGCTATGCATGTTAGGAACTGTGTGTGGTCTTGCTTTTAGTTTTCTTTTCTCTGGGTGGCTTGTGGCAAGGCGAGCACCGGAGGACGGGACACACTGCATTTTTGTTGGGGGGGGGGGGGGGGGGGGCTGTACTTCGGCAAATACGGAGAGGGTCGTACACCAATGGGCTTGAGCATCTGGCGGGGCAACTGACCTCGGTCGAGTTTCGCCTGTTGTATGGACGGCGAAACGACCTACGAGCTGTCTGAGTGTCGCCCCAGTTTGTGTGTTTACCGTCCCGGTGCGTCTGAACGAAGGTTGTTGGCGCTGACTGACTGTACTGTCTTCATGATTCTGAGAATTCTTGTGGTCGGTGCACTGGTGGGAGAGACTGTCTGGCGCCAGATGGCCGGTGGTCTTGGCAGGTTGTTTTCTGTAGGCGGTAAAACGGCAAGTTCATTGCCCCCAGCTAAATAGCAGAGGCATGGTTGTTCAACTTAAACTGAGGCCAGTTGACGTCACAAAGACCTGCTCAAAATTGGAGGGAACGGACGCTAACGGCGCGAATGATGTTCTGACATAGTGTGGAGGAATTCTGGAATCAATATTGAGTGCTGATTCGCGACTTTTCGAGGGTAGTGGTGAGCTGAGTCACGTTGGATTCGCTCTTGCGTTGCACGGGCGCATGGCATTCGGGATCTGATGTTCATGAGAATCGGACGGTCTTGCGACTTAGTCTCACTCTTTCGGAATCGTTGTGGAGTATGACTTCGGTCATACTCCAGTTTCGTTCTGCGACCTAAGACGCAGATTCTTTCTCCGCGTTTTCGCACGTGTACCGACAGGGCGAGTTTAGGCGGATTTGCTGTGCCTCTTCCTGGAGATACATCCTTGTGCATCCAGGAGTTTCCCTGCTTCGCGAGCAGAACTTAGAATTCTCGGACATCATTCGAGGCCTCGGGTTGAAACAGAATTGCTGCACGGCAGGAGTCGGCGCCTACGTCATCAGAGCGCTGCCTACCGACCACGTGCTGCGGGTTTCAGGTCTGGTAAAGTATTCTGCGGCTCCAGTACTGTAGGACCTGTCGTTTCTGTACAGAAGTCCTCGGCAGCACGAGGGCTCGCTTTGCTACAAGTCCACCTTGTTTGTTTCCCCATGTGTTCCCATTTCAGCTCTCGCTACTTATCGCGATACTGCATTATAATCGGTGGTGGTGGTGGTGGTGGTTAGTGTTTAACGTCCTGTCGACAACGAGGTCATTAGAGACGGAGCGCAAGCTCGGATTAGGGAAGGATTGGGAAGGAAATCGGCCGCGCCCTTTCAAAGGAACCATCCCGGCATTTGCCTGAAACGATTTAGGGAAATCATGGAAAACCTAAATCAGAATGGCCGGAGACGGGATTGAACCGTCGTTCTTCCGAATGCGAGTCCAGTGTGCTAACCACTGCCCCACCTCGCTCGGTGCATTATAGTCGGGGGAGTAATATTTGATTAATTAGAACCTACAGTCATTATCGTCAGTCTATTCCATCACAGAGAGTAGGAGCCCCTTGTTCTCGAGCCAACTCTTATTCTCACAATAGTTCAGTATACCCTATCGTTTAGCCAACTGTTTGTATCGACAGCCAAGTACCTTTGTGTTCTGATTTATAATAAATCTCACTGTAATGTTTAATCAACATAGCGTTTCGCAGATAAATGCAGAATCCCATTTCCTGTCATTTATTATGATAAAATTCCTTTCTTTAATCAGTAGATTACTATTTTTACTGTAAGCATGCACTCATTTTACCAACTAGTAGGGTTCACCATCAACTCCCTTCGTTACCGTTGTGCACATAATTAATTAGGTGGTAGGTAAGGAGGGGGTCGAGGGCATTTCTGGTTTTCATGCAAAATTCGCCAGAATTACAGAGTTACAAACTCTTCTCCACCCTGTCACCTCCCACTGTAACTGCCAGTTTATAGTGTAGTGACATTGCTAAACATCGCTTTTGCTTTTAACAAAAAGGAATAGAAATAATGAAAAATTATTATTAACACCAAAAATGGTAAGTAAATACATGACTACGCCATTCCCACCTCACTGATGTCCGAAATACTTTCCTCCTCGACCTGGAAGGTTAGTTAAAGAAATTACCGGCGACCGTTTGTATGCAATGATTAATCTCATAATAGTTGTTGGGAGATGACTGGCTATTTAGCTGATTAGTTCACATTTCATAAGCACTTAGCTGTTCACTGCAAATATTTCGAATTTTCCTTTCTTCGTCTGCTGTTAAGTATGGGAATTCTGACAGCAAACAATAACGTTTCACCATCTCTTACGTATGGTCTCTCTTGGCGCGATTGGCAGCAACTACGGAGTTCGTATCAAAATTTTTACTACCGAATACTGCTATGGCAATACTACATGTGTTGATGAATAGAACATAAGAAAGTATTTAGCGATATGCCAATAACGACGTCCAATATCTCAGCTTTGTCGCTGGATCAGAGGTTGCGTCATGCACTGCACTGCAAAATATCTCACGTCAATTCTCGGAATCTTCTTGATTTAAAACTTCCGGGCTGAGAGGCCGTGGACGATGTATAAAATTTCTACCTGACGTTTCGTCTCCAGCTGCGGTAGGCATCTTCTGAGGTCGTCCGGCTATTGCCACTGAGGCTCCAGGTACTCTAGCATTTATAGAGAGCATAGAGGGCACCACCATTCGTCACTTGATGCCGACGATATGCCTATCTTTGGAAGGCGTCATCATTCTCGATTAAAAGCAATCGATTGTCATTCTGCTGGCGCAAGGTCGACATCCATAATTTGTCTATAAAACTTCCTCTTTTCTATTAAAATTGTTATGTTGTTTGTGAATCTCTATTGCTTCTCTACACATGCGCGCATGATTATGGGATGTTCCTGCTAGAACGCTTGTCTCATTAAATTTAATTTCGTGATTCCCATTCGAAAAACATGCCTAGCTATGGGCGATTTCTCGATGTGTCCTAAGCGACAGTTTCTTTTATGTTCGGCTAAGCGGATGTTTACACTTCTCTTCGTTGTTCCAATATATATCTGTCCACAACTGCATGGGATTTGGTATACCCCAGAAGTTGCTACGGGGTGTCGGGCGTCTTTTCAGCTCTTAAATATTCCTTAATCTTTTTGGTGGGGCTGAAGATTGTTTCGATCCCATACTTGGCCAGAACTTTCCCGATATTAATGAACGGTAGGAAAACTTTTCCAGTAGGTGACCGTTGTTGCTCTGGACTTCTGGCTTCTTTTCTTCTTTGATGGAGGGCTCGATCAATTTCCTTGCTGGTATATCCATTTTTCGTGAAGGGTGACCGTAAGTGATTTAGTACATTTTGTAAGTAAGCCGGCTCGCAGATTTTGTTGGCTCTGTCCACTAAGGTTTTCATGACACCTCTTTTTTGCCTTGGATGACGGTTATATTCCTTGTGGAGGTATCGATCCGTGTGAGTGTTGTTTCTATATACCTTGTGGCCCAGCGTCCCATCCACCCGTTTAATTACAGACACATCCAGGACACTGAGTTGACCGTTGCTGTATCTTCGGGTTAATACTGTTCAGATGCACCAAGAAGACATCCAACTCTTCTTCACCATGAGTCCACACTAAAAATGTGTCATCAACATAGCGGCACCATTTAGCAGGCTTTTTCGGAATCTTTTTCTTCATTTGTTGCTAGTTTCTCCGCTGCACTGGTCGTAACGATAAATACATCAACACTACCATGTCATTCCATTCCATACTATTGAAACCCACTATACTCTCCGTTTTCCAAGCTTTCTGAAACAGTGTTGGGCAAAATTCTGTGTGCAACAACCCTACACGATTTGAATTACATCGTTCCATTTCTTTCATTTTACGGATATCTCAGCATTCGGGTGTGTCCACTGAAAACGACGACCACGACGAGATCCAGTTTGCTCCCCACATGTTCCACGAAAGGACGAATCCACTGCTGGAGGTAAATAACAAATCGTTTATGCTGACGTTTCGCTAGGACAAAAACACTGCAAAGCAGTTGCAACTAAGGTTCAGAGACTATCTGAGGAAACCAACCAAAAGATACCAGCCATTGACTGCAATGCGCATACTGCTCTTAACTTTAAGATTTCACGCCACAGGAACCTTTCAAATGGTAATTGGTTACCTGTATAAATTAAACGTAGCAACAGCTTGCAGAGCTGAAATGATAATTAAATCAAGACCCTAAGCTGTCGACACGCGTTGATATACATCAACGGGGCCAGCTGAAAATGTGTGCCCCAGTCGGGACTCGAACCGTGATCTCCTGCCTACATGGCCGCCGAGGGCTCAGAGGATACTGCGACTGCAGGGATTTATCCCTCGCACTCTCTCCGTGAGACCCACATTTCCAAATTAATGCCCACACACTACATTCGTAGTGTCTCTGCCAACTGCACTCATTACTCGCCGCAGTAATCTTAGCGAGTCCCGTAAGAGTTGGGGCAATGCGTGTGCATCCAGCACAGACGAAGAAGGTCAATGGCCGGTTAGCCTTAACTATATGAAGATGGTATCTGTTCTTTCGGACATACCATCGGTGACCATGCAGCTCACTTAGAATGAAATGATAATTAAATGAAGACACTAAGCTGCCGACAGGCAGAGTTGTCCACAAGGTATTAATCAAACTGCTTATGGGTAAAAAATGGCGCTACGAACACCCAACATCGATTTGTTGTAGACTCGTAGAACTTATTCTGAGATCAAACTTAATGTGGTGTCTTGAACAGAATGACCTTCTCAAAGCCAACAAGCATGTATTTCGAAAACATCGATCATGTGAAACACACACTTTTCTCACATGACATATTGAAAGCTTTCGATCAAGGCAAGCAGGAAAATGGAGTATTTGTTGATTTCCGAAAAGCGTTTGACTCAGTACCACACTCACACTTATTGTCAAAAGTACATTCGTATGGGGTAACAAGTGAAATTTATGACGGGACTGAGGACTTTTTGGTTGGGACGACACACCATGTTATCTTCAATGGAGAGTTATTGTCAGATGTGGAAGTAACTTCAAGTGCGCCACAGGGAAGTTTGTTGGAACCCTTGGTGTTGATATTGTATATTAATGACCTTACAGACAGTGTTAATAGCAAAATCAGGCTTTGTGCTGATAATGCAGTTATCTATAATGAGATACTATCTCAAAGAAGCTAGACTGATAAGATTTCAACATCGTGCAAGGATTGGCAAATTGCTCTAAATGTTCAGAAATGTAAAATTTCAGACCACAAAATGAAGAACCGTACTGTCCTATTACTCTAATATAATGAGTCACTGTTGAAGTCAGCCTACTCACATAAAAACCTGGGTGTAACATTTCGTAGGGATATGAAATCGAGTGATCAGATAGGTTCAGTCGTGGGTAAAGCGGGTGGTAGACTTCGGTTTACTGGTAGAATACTGGGGAAGTGCAGTCAGTCTACAAAGGAGATGGCTTACGAATCACCTGTGTGACCAGTTCTAGAATACTGCTCAAGTGTGTGCGTGAGCCGTACTGAGAAGAGCAGCATGAATGGTCACAGGTTTGTTTAATCCGTAGGAGAGTGTAACAGGGGTACTGAACGTTCTGAATTGAAAGGCTCTTGATGACTATCGCGAGAAAGTGTATCAACAAAGTTTCAAGAACCGGCTTTAAATGATTACTCTAGGAATATACTACAACCCCCTACGTATTGTTCATATGGGGGTCGTGTGGATAAGATTAGAATAATGACAGCACGCCCACAGGCATTCAAACCATCATTCCTCCCGCGTTCCATACGTGAATGGAGCGGGAAGAAACCCTAATAACTGGTAGAATGGGACGTAACCTCTGCCATGCACCTCACGGTGGTTTGCAGAGTATATATGTAGATTTAGACGGAGATTTTTGCCATTTTTCTGGCGTTGTAGGTGCTCTTGACTGCACTCACATCCCCATCAATGGCTTGGCGGTGAAAGTGGCTGCACGGGATCGCCGCGCGGTCTCAGGCGCCTTGCCACGGTTCACGCGGCTCCCCCTCTTCGGAGGTTCGAATCCTCCCTCGAGCATGGGTGTGAGTGATGTCCTTAGCGTAAGTTAGTTTAAGTTAGGTTAAGTAGTGTGTAAGCCTAGGGACCGATGACCTCAGCAGTTTGGTCCCATAGGACCTTACCAACAATTTGCAAAAAAGTTTTGGCGACAGTGCTGAGATATTTAGAAATCGTCACGGGTGATTTTATGTGCAAGCGATGTCAGACGCTCAGCGGCGATATTTAAATATCGTGGCTAGATGACCAGGATCTGCCCACGACAGCAACATGTACGGAAACTCACATGTACATGTTCAGTTAAGAACAAGAGAAATTCTGGAAGGCATACTTCTGGGAGACAGTGACTGTCAGTGAAGGAGGTATTTGCTGACGCCGGTACTTCGCGAAGAAACGGCGGCTGAGCGAATCTGTAATCGTGCCCACGAGAAGACCAGACCAGACGTTGAAAGAATGTTTGGAGTGGCGGTTTCCCTGTTTGAGTTTAGGACTCAGAATGAAAGTAAATCGTGCAGCAGTTATCATAGTTGCAGCATTTGTCTTCCACAGTATGGCTGCCAATGCCTCAGACCGGCTACCTGAAATGACGACAAGCAGAAGTGAGAAGGGTGTGCGCAGAAATTCCAGCATCTGCAGAACACGAAGACAACAGAGGTAATTATGACGTGAGGGCGGCGGTTATTAACAATATATTTATTTAAAAAGTTTTTGAATTAATTGAATAAATGTCAAAAGTCTCTGTTTGAAAGGGAGATTTTCTTTTCCTTTCATTTAGGTCTGGTTACTTCCCTTTCTCGTGGTTATTTAATTCCGCATCAGGAGAAGAACACCACGAATAATATTAAAAGCTACCTTTTACACAACAAATTGGTCTCAAAAAAATGATTACATTGTATTAAGATATATCCAACACCCCACATATAATTTCAGGATGACAATCTGTCTACAAAGAAATTAGAACAGACTACATACCCCAAGGAAATGAAGGTAACAGCAGTCACAATGCAATGCGTGCGATATTTATTGACAAGGTATGTACCGGAAATTAGAAGACTGGAAGATATTTACAATGTGTCAGTTTAAAAGTTTGATAATCTTTTAATTTCTTTATTTATTTTTAGGGTTTCCATTCTTATTTCACCTTCTGCAAGAGAGCACTGTACCTTGATTTTATGTTCACGCTCGAGGCGTGCTAATCTTTCTTTCCCAAACTGGCATTTCTTATCGAGAATATTTTCTGTTCTTTCGTTCTTGCAACGAGAGTCTGACACCACGAGGGTGGTTTGAAAAGTTCTCGGAGTCACCACGAGAGGTCAGCGCTAGCGCAACGAGTTGTTCACGCGATATTCATTGGGCTGTTGATGTCGTGTTGAATTTCTAAGTCTTAAGCGTCGAAGTATCAGGTATTTGGTAACGTTCAATATTACGGTTTAATTAAAATTCCTTACAGTAAATATAGTTCTAGTTCGAACAGAACTGACAATATGGTTGTGAAACCTACTAACGAGGCTGGCGCACATTGCCTATTCTTTCTATCCACAGGCATGAAGCCTTATGCCCACCTCTAATTCAAGCTGGCCAATAATATTTGATTGATCACCAGTTCGATTACTCCCTCTTCCCGGGTATCCGCGTTCGAACTGACACCACTGTCCCTCCCCTCGCTGCTGGTTTCCAGTACTTGGACAACATTGCACACACGGAACTCAATGCCCCTATCACTACACAGGATCTCATTGCTACACTCCGCACAAAAGGCAACACCGCTCCTGGTCACGATCGTGTCACCTACCGCCACCTTCGTGAAGCTCCTGTCTCTTTACTCTCCACCCTGGCCAGGCTCTACAATGTAGTCCCGTCCACTGGTTACTACCCCGACCTGAGGAAAACCTCCCATATCCTGATGTTCCTTAAACCTGGCAAACCGCCATCCGCCGTCTCCTCCTACCGTCCCATCAGCCTTACCTCGGTCTTCAGCAAGGTCCTGGAATCTATCCTCACCCGCCGCACCCACTAGCATCTCCGCCAGCACTGCCTCCTTCCCGTTACTGAGTGTGGCTTTCGACCGTCCTTCTCTTCCGACGACCTTCTTCTTCACCTCACTCATCTCCTTTCCGAACAGCTTAATTCCCGTCGCTCCGCAATCTTCCACTCCCTGGACCTCGAACGAGCTTATGACCGCATCTGGCATTCCGGTCTCCTCTTCGAGCTCCAAACCCTCGCCCTTCCCATTAACTACGTCCGTCTTATCGGCTCCTTTCTCTCCCGCCGCCCTTCCTACGTCACCATCCATAACACGGATTCCTACACCTTTTTCCCCTCCGCCGGTGTGCCCTTAGGCTCCGTCCTCTCCCCCCTTCTGTACCCTTTGTACACGGCGGACATGCCGCCGCCGTCACCCCCCGTCCACCTTCTCCGGTTTGCCGACGACACCGCATTCCTTGCCCTCGCCCCCACCCTGCAGCGGTCTCAACACCTTCTCCAATCCCATCTTGACCGGTTCACCACTTGGTGCAACCAGTGGTTGCTCAAGGTCAATCCCTCCAAAACCCAGGCGATCATTGTAGGCAAAACCACCCCTTCCTTCCGCCTCCTTGATTTCTATCTCACCCATCTATGGCCGTCCTATCGCCCTCACTCCCACCCTTAAGTACCTTGGCGTCACCCTCGAGCGTCGCCTCTCCTGCACTCCCCACCTCCGGACAATCCAAGCCAAGGCACGCTCCCGACTCAGTCTCCTCAAACTCCTCTCCGGCTGTACGTGGGGTCTGGACCCCTCCACCATCCTCCACACCTATAAATCCCTCATCCGCCCTATCCTTTGTTATGCCCATCCGGCTTGGATCTCCGCCCCCCCTACCTTTTATAAATCCCTCCAAATCCTTGAACGTCTTGCTCTCCGCCTCGCCTATCGCATCCGTCTCCCCTCCCCCATGCAGATCCTGTACGATCTCATCCCCTTCCCCCACCTCCTCCTTTTCCTTGAAAGGATACGGATCCTGTACACCTCCCGTGAACTCGATCCTCCTCACCCGCTCGTCTCCCCGATCCTCTCCCACCCCCACCCGCTGCCGCGCCTGTATTCCCACGTCCCACCTGGTCTCCATCTCTTTACCCTCCTTAACCTCTCCCAAGGTGGCTTCCGCCAGCTCCCTCTCCCTGATGATGCCCTCCTCCCCTCCATCTACCCCTCCTACCAACTTTGATCCTCCCACCCTCCTCCTGTGCTTGCTCCTCTGGGCACCCTCCCTCCCTTCTCTCCCTTTTCCCTCCCTCCTCCATTTCTCCCCACTCCTCCCCCGGGCTTCCCTGTCCCTCTCCTCCTGCCCCTGTATGCTCTGCCATTGGCATCCTTGATCTCCCCTCTCCCCCACCTCACCTATGTTCCTCTGTTGGCAGGTCCCCGGACTCGCACACGCTAAGTGGACATTCGCGCGCCGGAGATCACTGCCATCAGTGTCACGTGTGTGCCGTCATGTTTAGTGTTCAGTGTTCACCGTCGCACTCCATCGTTCACCAGTGCCATCGGCTTCTTCAGTGTTTGTGCGTCGTATCAACAGTTTGCAGTGTGGATTATCGTCGAGTGTGAACAGCTCCGTGTTTGTGTTTATGTGTCTACTGTTTTATTGCCCACCATTCTGTAACTTATGTGTCTTCTCAGTGTTTTCTCTCATTGTGTATCCTATGGCTGAAGAGCAGCGTAGAATGCTGCTTACAGCCTGCCTGTTGTACAGGTTTAAAATAACAATAAAGAAAAAAAATTGATGAGATCTTGACGCCAATTTAAGCTAAGTTTAATATTTATGCAGTATGGTTTAAATTATTCTTCCATAGGCAGATAACTTTGACATTGTTGCTCTAAAGAGCAAATCTTTTTTAATGAAAACTATAGCGTTTTCCGCGTGGTCACGCTGTATACAATGTAACCTTTGAGATATCAAAGGTTAGGTTGCAGACTATATTTTGTAAATGCTCAACCTATGTCGGTCAATAGTATATAAGCAGTGGCGTTGTTCGCCCTGATAAACCCTACTTTAAATATTAGGTCCTTATTTCTTGGTAGTGTATGTCACAATTTCACCACGCTCACAATAATCCTCATCCAAATTGTTAATAGCCTTACAGGCAATATCCTAAGTAGGTAATATCTGACACACTAGTGTGTATATTTCGACAATTAGGGTAGCATAACCTATGTAAATGCATAGGGGTCTTGAACCCACTACTAACTAATAATTAACCTTTCCCCTTAAGAGTTTTGTTCCACGTCACCCTTGTGACTACATATAGTTGGTGTGTGTTTGGTTAAGTTACTACAGGTTTACTAAACACAACGTTGACCATCTGTGCATAAAGTTATAAATGATGCTCTAAGCTTTACACACCCAGTCAGTTATAAATCCGTAGTAATGTAGTGCAGTAGTATAACAACTTTAGTCAAATTTCGCGTTAACAAATTGACGTATTGCTCTCTGTATAATGGAAATTTTTTCATTTCCACCTTGTCCTAGCCCTGAGAAGTTCTCGCGTTACGGACATATAACCTTACTCATCCCCCACATGAGATCGTGCGGAACCATACAACATAGCGGTGATAATATGTGGTTTTTAATGTAACAATCTGAACTTAACGTCTAAGTAAATTTCTTATCAGTTAATAAGGTGTTGGGTTACAGTTAACGCTCATCGGGATCCTATCTACTTAGTGCCTTGTCCTCTCACAAATTTACAGTTTAACATTATAGGTAATTTCCCAGTATGTAACATAAAAGTCAGCCAATGGCAGGCACCTCTGACTTTCCGTGCGCGCATGCGCGTGGTCCGCCGTCTCAGAACATATCCACGTGCCACAGTCAGTTGCGACGTAGCGTCCGCGGCTAACCGACCACTCTCCAAGAAGTGGGGCCGGGGCTGTTCCTCAGCTGAGTGACGTAGCCTCACATGGCACCACGGTACTGTAGCTTTCTATGTTTGACCGTGCCTTGTTCTGACATGTGTTAGTTTATTTTACGCTTCTGAAGAAGGCTAGATTAGTCTAGCTGAAACCTGGGTAAAGACCAGTAACATTTCGCAACTGAGGTGGATTTTTGACGTATTAATTTATCACAGTTGCTGACAGGGCTGCAACGCGTTAAAAATTCTTAGACTGGACTGTTTGTCGCCTGTAAACACGGGCCACGTCAGCGCTCTCTGAAGAGAGCTGTGGCGGTGACGTGGCTCTGTTGTTGTTCCGGCGCAATGATTTGCGAAGATGGAAAAAAATTGAGATTCGAGCAGTGATTAAAGAAAGGTGTGAAAGCAAAGGACATTCGTGCCGACTTCCAGAATACACTGAGGGAATTGGCCGGGAGAGATTAGGTAATGATCCGTGCAGTGGTCGGCCAAATTGTGTCACTACTTCAGAAATCATTGCAAAAGGCGGAGGCGGAGGCGTGTTTGTTGCTGTCAGAAGTAGTTCAACTTGTCGCGAAATTGAAGTGGATACTTCGTGTGAGTTAGTATGGGCAGAGGCCATTGTTGGCAACGGGAATAAAATAATAATTGGATCCTTTTACCGACCTCCCAGTTCAGATGATACAGTTGCTGATAGGTTCGAAGAAAACTTGAGTTTGATTTCAAACACGTACCCGACTCATGCGTTAATAGTTGGTGCTGACATTAATTTCCCCTCGATATGTTGGCGAAAATACTTGCTTAATTCCGTAGATGTGCATAAAATATCATCCGAAATTGTGCTAAACGCATTCTCTGGAAATTATTTCGAGCAGTTAGTTCATCAACCCACACGAATACTAAACGGTTGTGAAAACAGACTTGACCTCTTAGCAACAAATAATCCTGAGTTAATAATCAGCACCAAAACCGATATAGGGATTAGTGAAGACAGGTTTGTCGTAGGAAGGTTGAATATTATAATCCCCAAATCCTAGAAAAATAAGCGAAAAATATACCTATTCTAAAAAGCAGATAAAAATTCACTTGACGCCTTCCTGAGAGACAATCTCCACTCATTTCAAATTAATAATACAAGTATAAACCAGATGTGGCTTAGATTCAAAGAAATAGTATCGGCAGCAAATGAGAGATTTATACCAAATAAACTAACAAACGATGGAGCTGATCCTCCTTGGTACACAAAAAGGGTTAGATCACTGTTGCAGAAACAACGAAACAAACATGCTAAATTTAAACAGACGCAAAATCCCCAAGATTGGCGATCCTTTACAGAAGCTCGAAACGTAGAACGGAGTTCAATGCGAGACGCCTATAACAGTTTCCACAACGAATCTTTGTCTCGAAACCTGGCAGAAAATCCTAAGAGATTCTGGTCATATGTGAACCAAGTTAGCGGAAAGACACAATCAGTGCCTTCTCTGCGCGATAATAATGAAGATACTATCGAAGACAGTGCTGCTAAAGGAGATTTACTAAACACAGCCTTCCGAAATCCCTTCACAAACGAAGATGAAGTAAATATTCCAGAATTCGAATCGAGAACAGTTGCTAACATGAGTAACGTAGAAGTAAACATCCTCGGAGTAGTGAAGCAACTCATTTCACTCAATAAAAGCAAGTCTTCTGGTCCAGACTGTACACCAATTAGGTTCTTTTCGGAGTATGCTGATGCATTAGCTCCATACTTAACAATCATATCCAACCATTCGCTCCACGAAAGATCCGTATGCAAAGACTGGAAAGTTGCACAGATTGAAAGATTCACGTCTACAGTCCTAGCCTAGGGACGCCAGATGAAAGTTGATGTCGTCAAGCCCTGAATGAAAATTGCGCAACGGATGACTGGAGATGGGAATTTGAGAGCGCTACCTAGAGAGCGTGTCCTTTCTGTACAATACTAGGCAAGGGGCTCGAGGGCTCACACGCTGATGTGTGGGTCCCTGCATTCTATATCTTTTATTTTAAATAAATTCCTTTAACTTGACTTCTTTGTGATTTTTAAGGTATGTTAAAGATTGATGACAATTGATTACCTGTTTATTTTAATCATTATCACCCGATTTTACAGCGATTGCACCAAATGTTCCAGTTTACAGATATTACAATTTTACAACTTTTAGCTCGGGTATATTATACGCAAATTTCTATGGGCAAAGTCTCCCAATATTTTACATAGGACATCCACTATGTGAGGAGGATAATGGGCAAACTGAGGACCAGAAACATTAACACAGGGAGTCAAATTTCCGAAGTTAAAGAAGAACATTCATTTCCTTACACAATTCGAAGCTGGAAATAAAAGAATTAGTGCAAATATTCAAATACCTCTCTTCCGTGCGTGAACATTGAGACAGACGCACTGAGGGCACGTCTGCTCACTCACCCGTCTTCTGTAACACTCCAAGAATATGGCGGGCACCCAGAGGTCTTCCTGGGCGCGGTGGAGGGGGTGGTCGAACCACTTGGCCGTGACCAACCTCTCCACCACAAATCTTGTGACACTGGAAAGTCTTTGACTTTTACCTGCTTGTGGTGTCTCTCTGATCCCCTAGCCAGGAGTAAGGTTGGCACTACTATACTACAGAACTACTTCCCAACAGAGATTTGGCCACGCTTTAGGGAAAGGTGTGAGGAGGATTAGGAAAGTTCATGTGCAGATTCACATCCTCGTACAAGAAATGCAAATACACAACACATATAAATACTTATTATGAAGCCTGACACATTTCTTTCCACCCGTCCACATGGGTTCTGTTGCACCCGCGGCCGGCCGTGTCGTGTAATAAAATTGTCTGCGGAGCCGCCTCTTTGTATTTCCGGCTGCGAGCGAGCAGCGAAACCTGCTGCTTATAGAGCGGAAACTACTGTACCGTTTCATCACCCCATGCGTGGATGAAAAGAAATGATCCGAAATGTTCTTCTCATGGGAGGACAATTCTGGTTCATTTCTTTTGCCAATCTTATGTTCTATGCTTACGTAACAGGAAAATGAAAATAATTGGAAACAGTAGTTAGTGCTATAGAAAAGGATAAAAAAATTGCAACGTCCTGCTCTCTGGCATGAATGAATATTCCCACTATGAACGGATCAAATAAGCGGCCACTTGGCATATGGCGATGGCATTTAAACGACATAGTAAGTGAATAACTTAGGAAATGTCTAAATTAACCTCCTAGGCAAACAAGTGATGACCATTCAAAATCATTCATTTCGTGATGAAAATTTAAGTTAAAATGAACCACAGAAATGTCATTTGTAAAATCAGATGGTGCTGCCAAGCGAATGTAAATTTCTAAGTGAAAAGTACATGATCAACAAACAAATCCAATAATGCTAAAATAATATACGAAAGAATTTACATTAAGATGATCCAAAGAAATGTCATTTGAAAAATCAAATGATGCTGAATACACTTAAAAATCTGAGTGAAA
Source organism: Schistocerca serialis cubense (assembly GCF_023864345.2). Taxonomy (NCBI): domain Eukaryota; kingdom Metazoa; phylum Arthropoda; class Insecta; order Orthoptera; family Acrididae; genus Schistocerca; species Schistocerca serialis. The sequence continues at coordinate 107,020,539 of NC_064648.1, forward strand.
AGTGCAAAATTAACAAATAAATTAGGCATAAAATTCAGTGGACGCCCGTTTTACACTAAGGGCAAAACAAAGCAAAATATTGTTATGGAACGACACAATACTATACCACATCACGACGTCCGTGTCTTAGCAATCAATTATCAAAGGATTTCTCAAACACACCTTAAAGACAACTAATTTTACTTATCTAGCTATGATGTAAGTGCAAAACTAAAAAATTCATGAGAAATATCAAATTATTCGTGAAAATCGTAGTTCTGTAATGGAGACAAAAGCTTTTTTTCCTTTTAATATCACAAACATCACAAAATAGAAGAACACCTTTCAATAAAATTATGTTCATTAAATCCTTACCAACATGGACGTGTGCAAACACACATCAACAAATTACAATAGAACTATTCTAATGCACATAAAGGAACATCAAGAAACGATTACAATTATAAGAACACAAGTTATACTAAAATTAAATGTTATCTTATTACACACACAAAGACAAAAGCCTCTAAACTATATGGGACAACGCCCACATTGTGCATGTCACAACTAAGTCCATAACTTATATACACAAAGAAAATAACATTTAAGTTGTCTGCAATGGTAAAAACACTGTGCATAGTACAGAAACAACAACAAAAGAAACATACTTCAGCTACATAATAAAATTAAAGAACCACTAACCTAACCTGTTGACAAATTCCAAATGAACATGATAAAAAACGTCACCAAAAAAACTTCAAGTGAACTATCATAAAGATAAATTATCCAAACACAACACTGTACCACATAGCACTAAAACAAACGTACAAAATAGTTGTTACAAAAATCGATGGACCTGAAAATAAACAAACACAAAATGCACTTTACCTACTTTCATATCGTCACACGGTAATCGACAATCTACCACAACCTAGGGGCGATGGACAGGGCATTATTCCAAAGATACTAGGAGGACAACCTAACTTCACATCCAAGTGCCAGTGACTCCGTATGCCGTCTGTTTATGTGATCATGTACCTCGCCAAACACGACGTAACAGCATGGCCCACTCCTCTTACATCTGTTCATCAGCACCGCCACCTGTGCCTACCACCAACCAGATTATCTCTGAACAAAACTCCTCAGTTAACCTTTGTCAGTAAACTTTCAATATTACTATGACCTGAGCTATGGATCACCGATAAACTAGGCGGGCATCATGCTCTACTTTTTCACTTGGTCATCACAATCGTATTGCCTGAGAGATCATTTCTTCCTTTGTCGAACCATTCACAATCGCGCCTGTCTCAGTCCTTCTTCACTTTATACCTACTTAGCGATCCACAGGGTAAATAAATCTTCGTAGGTACCTTAGTCTTGGCAAAAATCATATCTCGTAAACAGTTCCTTTCTCTCCTTCTTCACTACAGAGCAGTTTGAAACACATCATCATTCATCAGTCCCATAATGTCTCGACGACAACTATAATGATGACAGCTAGGGCTACCGGAGACCAGGGTGACAGTCATCCGGTCGTCATTCCCCGCTGCATATAGGTGCTTCAGCGCCATAGTCCACTGCTTCACCTCAGGGGTTACCCAACTGAAGGCTAGCCGTGTCCGCCGATGCTTGCTGTGGGGATGTGTCAGATGACACAGCTGTTGACTGGCGCGCCGTGGCTACGGAGGTGGCCAGCCCGCTCATCTGGGGCGAGTGACGTCAGCAGTGGTTACCACTGTGATGCCTGCTGTGAGGCGTGTCTGATGACGCAGCTGTCGGCTAGCGCGGCGTGGCCCCTGAGAGTGGCCGTAGGCTCAGCTGGGGTGAGTGACGTCAGCAGAGGCTCCCTCCTGCAACTTTCCCTTTCACGCGAGGAGGGCTCGTAGGTGCTTCCCTCTGCTGATCGCTTCGGCCTCTCCGACCCGCCAGGTGGTGGTAGAGACAGGGCCAGGAGGGAGCGAGACACGCGCCAGCTCCAGGTAGGTAGCCCCGTTACGTCTCTCCCTCTCCACGCAGTCCCAGCCACTCTCCGTGCCTCTCGACCACTCGAAGCGACTTGCACACAAACACATTTTTGTAAATAAGATTTTACAAAGTACAACTTTCTCATTGTTCATCACAACTTATCCACAGGCTTTTATTTACAGTAAAATTAAAAGTATTCCTATTACAAAAATTATGTCGACCCTTATTTTATAGAATTGGAGGTGACAAAAACAATAATATCCAGATAAAAAAAATCAAACTGTTACGAATTACAATTGCAGTACTGTGGATCACCTCATAAGTTTACAATAAAATTGAGGTACCAGTTAGAGCCTAAACAGATATTAAATCTAAACCTATTTACAACAATTTGACATACACCGATTTACCTCACAGCCTTTAGAATTAAATTGAGGTGCCAGTTAGACTTAAGTTATCTAGGCCTATTTTCTAAACACACGTTCGCCTGTTTTGGGTTGATGACTGGGTCATCAACCGATGAAGGTATTGAAGTTTCATAGGAATGGGATTGTGATTGTCCCTCATCCTACACCGCAACCGCGAATCACTACATTGATACCGTTTCCACAACTTTATTTACAATCATGAAAGAAATTAGTCTGCTTGGTTAAATTATTCCACTAACTACTTCAAGCCCTTACACCAAAACTTACAAGAAGAATAACCCTCTACCAATGAGTTCAAATGATAAAACATGAGAAATGTGTTCTCACCCCTCAGGACACACCACACCAAAATAGTACAACATTACATCCATTGCTACTGGCAGCACCACTGTCAGTCATTAAATACTTCTCCTTTCCCCCCTTTTTCTTTCACTGCTTCTTGCCATTCGATTTGCAAACACGACTTCCTTCCACGTTACCATACATTGCCTGGTTATCACCCTTTAATCTCTCTCTAACATTACTTGTGTTACTTCACATGCAGTACGATGCGGATAAGTTCATGTTGAAACCGCGTATTATGCAATCGCAATGCAACGTGAGCAAACCAGCCCACGCTTCATGACTCCACGTTATGAATGAAAATTGCGCAACGGGTAACTGGGGAGAGGAGCTTGAGAGCGCTACCTAGAGAGTGTGTCCTTTCCGTACGATACTAGGCAAGGGGCTGGAGGGCTCACACGCTGATGTGTGGGTCCCTGCATTCTATAGCTTTTATTTTAAATAAATTCCTTTAACTTGACTTCTTTGAGATTATTAAGGAATATTAAAGATTGATGACAATTGATTACGTATTTCTTTTAAATATTATCACTCGATTTTACAGCGATTGCCACAATTGTTCCAGTTTACAGACATTACAATTTTACAACTTATAGCTCGGGTATATTATATAGGAATCTGCACGCACTTTTCTGCGTGCAAGACGGAATTGCGTTGGCCAAATGTATACCACCAAAGCCTCCCAATATTTTACATAGGACATCCACTACGTGTGGAGGATAACAGGCAAACTGGGGACCAGATACATTAACACAGGGGGTCAAATTTCCTAAATTACCGAGATCATTCATTTCCTTACACAATCCGAAGCTGGAAATAAAAGAATTAGTACAAATATTCAAATACCTCTCTCCCGTGCATGAACATTGAGACAGACGCACTGAGGGCACGTCAGCTCACTCACCCGTCTTCTGTAACACTCCAATAATATGGCGGGCACCCAGAGGTCTTCCTGGGCCCAGTGGAGGGGGTGGTCGAACCACTTGGCCGTGACCAACCTCTCCACCACAAATCTTGTGACACTGGAAAGTCTTTGACTTTGACCTGCTTGTGGTGTCTCTCTGATCCCCTAGCCAGGAGTAAGGTTGGCACTACTATACTACAGAACTACTTCCCAACAAAGATTTGGCCACGCTTTAGGGAAAGGTGTGAGGAGGATTAGGAAGGTTCATGTGCAGATTCAAATTCACGTACAAGAAATGCATAATACGCGACACATATAAATACGTAATATGAAGCCGGACACATTTCTTTCCACCCGTCCACATGGGTTCTGTTGCACCCGCAGCCGGCCGCGTCGTGCGATAAAATTGGCGGTGGAGCCGCCTCTGTTTGTATTTCTCAGTGCGAGCGAGCAGCGAAAACTGCTGCTTATAGAGCGGAAACTACTGTACCGTTTTAAGGTCACACCAATATTCAAGAAGGGTAGTAGGAGTAATCCACTAAATTACAGGCTCATATCGTTAACGTCGATATGCAGCAGGATTTTAGAACATATATTGTGTTCGAACATTATGAATTACCAAGAAGGAAACGGTCTATTGACACACAGTCAACATGGGTTTAGAAAACATCGTTCCTGTGGAACACAACTAGCTCTTTATTCACATGAAGTGCTGAGTGCTATTGACAAAGGATTTCAGATGGATTCCGTATTCCAGGATTTCCAGAAGGCTTTGACACTGTACCACACAAGCGGCTCGTAATAAAATTGCGTGCTTATGGAATATCGTCTCAGTTATGTGACTGGATTTGCGATTTCCTGTCAGAGAGGTCACAGTTCGTAGTAATTGACGGAAGGTCATCGAGTAAATACAGTAAGTGATTTTAGGCGTTCCCCAAGGTAGTGTCACAGGCCCGCTGCGCGGGATTAGCACAGCGGTCTGGGGGCGCTGCAGTCGTGGACTGTGCGGCTGGTCCCGGCGGAGGTTCGAGTCCTCCCTCGGGTATGGCTGTGTGTGTTTGTCCTTAGGATAATTTAGGTTAAGTAGTGTGTAAGTTTAGGGACTGATGACCTTATCAGTTAAGTCCCATAAGATTTCACACACTTTTGAACACGTTTGTTATAGGCCCTTTGCTGTTCCTCAACTACGTGAGCAATTTGGGAGACAATCTGAGCAGCCGTCTTCGGTTGTTTTGCAGATGACGCTGTCGTTTATCGACTAATAAAGTCATCAGAAGATCTAAACAAAATGCAAAACGATTTAGAAAAAATATCTGAATGGTGTGAAAAGTGACAGTTGACCCTAAATAACGAAAAGTGTGAGGTCATCCACATGAGTGCTAAAAGGAACTCGTTAAACTTCGGTTGCACGATAAATCAGTCTAATGTTAAAGCCGTAAAGTCAACCAAATACCCAGCTATTACAATTACCAAAGGCTGCGTTTTATTGGCAGAACACTTAGAAAATGCAACAGACCTACTAAGGAGACTGCCTGCACTACGCTTGTCCGTCCTCTTTTACAATACTGCTGCGCGGTGTGAGATCCTTACCAGGTGGGACTGACGGAGTACATAAAAAAGTTCAAAGAAAGGCAGCACGTTTTGTATTATCGCGAAATATGGGAGTGAGTGTCACAGAAATGATACAGGATTTGGTCTGGAAATCATTAAAAGAAAGGCATTTTTCGTTACGACAGAATCTTCTCACGAAATTCCAATCACCAACTTTCTCCTCCGAATACGAAAATATTTTGTTGACACCGACCTACATAGGGCGGAACGATCACCACGATAAAATAAGGGAAATCAGAGCTTGTACAGAAAGATATAGGTGTTCATTCTTTCCGCACGCTATACGAGATTGGAATAATAGAGAATTGTGAAGGAGGTTCGATGAACCCTCTGCGAGGCACTTAAATGTGATTTGCAGAGTATCCATGTAGATGCAGATGTAGATGTAGAAAAGTGCACAAAATGGTCACGGAGGAATGCCTATTGAAAGTGCGTGAAATTGCTCACGCTTGCCAGATGTCATCTGAAAGGGTACATCACATTATAACTGAAGAATTAGATATGAAAAAAATATCTGCAAGATGGGTGCGGCGGCTCTTCTCGCTGAGTCAAAAACACACGAGAATGGACACATGGGAACAATGTTTGGCCCATTTTAGAAGAAACGAACATGATTTTTTTGCGCCGTTCTATGACCACAGATGAAACTTGGGTGCACTACTATACCCCAGAGACAAAACAACAGTCAAAGCAGTGGAAACATGCTGATTCTCTGCCACCTAAGAAAGCAAAGACAATTCCTTCGGCAGGAAAGGTTATGGCATTCGTGTTCTGGGATGCGAAGGAGATTCTGTTTGTAGATAATCTCCCCACTGGGCAAACAATTACTGTAGAATACTATGCTAACCTCCTGGTCAAGTTGCAACAAAAGCTACGGCAAAAAAGGCCAGTTTTAGGAAGGAAGGAAATCATCTTCCATCAAGACAATGCACGCCCGCTCACATGTGCCGTCGCCATGGGAAAATTACACGAACTAATTCACTTGATACGGCTCGGTCAGACATCCATCTCTTCCGAAAACTGAAAATTTGTCTTAGTGGACGCAGATTCACTTCAAACGAAGAACTGATAGCCAGAGTTGACAACTATTGTGCAGGCCTGGAAGAAACTTATTTTCGAGATGTGATCAAGGCACTGGAACATCGTAGGACCAAGTGCATTAATCTACAAGGAGACTACACTGAAAAATAAAAAAAAGTTTCAGTAATGTAAGTACTTTTTCTATTCCGTTCCGAGAACTTTTCAAACCACCCTCCTATAACAGAATACTGGCTTGCTCATCTACATTCAACTAGATGTTATTTTCAGTGCAAAATGCGCAGCATTGTGCTGTTACGGTAAAGTTTGTACATTATTTTAGTACCGCTGGTACCGGCTCAAGTGAACATCCTCTCCTTCGTTTTCATTTTCATTGTCATCCACGAGAGCAATAGTTTCACGTGAAGATACAGCTGTCTCCTCGTTTACTGTTGAAACGAATGAACTGCAGCCTGTGATATCCGAATCTGTGTCAGAGGAAATTACCGCCTCCTGTTTTCCGCATTTCAGCTTTGAAGAGTTTTGCCGCCGTTTCTGCTCTAGTTTACGTATCACATACATAATTAGACCCCGTCATGCGCGAATGCTTTGTTGATCCCTTTCTTAACTTTTTCGTAACACAATTTCAGGCTCTTCCAGTCGCGATTTGCCGCGATGTTGCGAGAATTAAAGTCAACAGAGACTTCTCTCCATACCTTTATCTTTTTTGGCCGCAGTGACGTTAACCTGAGTTTTCTTTTTTTTTTTTCAGTTGTATCTTTGTACTGGTCTAACACAATTTCCGGCAGCAAATCTTGCATGTATTTAGGAAAAGTTTGAGGATCTCTTCCTTTTCCTTTTGCTTGTCTCCACGGTTATAGCTCGACATCTTCTGTGTCTCTAGGATGTACGATAAATACAGGGTGTTTCAAAAAGAATATACATATTACGAAGTATTATTTTGTCCAAACTATCGATTGCTGCGTCTCGGCTCGGCTATTGGAGAAACGAATACGTAATCTAGTTTTTATTAATAGCCACTAGATGTCAGTGGTCTTCAGTTTTTCGTCGTAACCGACATATGTTTAAAATGGCTACTCTGCAGCAGAAATCATTTTGTGTTCTCGAGTTTGCGCGACGTGCAGTTCCGTGATTACAGTGCAAAGACGTTTCAGCTTGAGGTACCAAATTGATGTATCCGAATGGGCGGAACATTCGCAGATGGTATCGACAGTTTCTAGATACAGGATTTGTATGTAGAGGAAACAGTGCTGGCCACCATCATGTTCCCGAAGAAAATGTTACATGAATTCAAACTGCTTTCCCACGCAGTCCTTCAAAATCAACTCGTCGTGCCAGTCGGCAGCTACAACTGCCTACAACAACAACTTGGCGTGTTTTGAGACGTCGGTTGGTTGTGTCGCCGTAGAAGTTACAGCCGTTGCAAGCTCTGCGCCCTGATGACAAACCCAAAAGTGTGACATTGTGTAAACGAGATTCTTTATGCTGTTGGCAAGATAACACTTTCGCATAACATACCGTGTTCAGTAATAAAACGTTTTTGATGATGTTAGTGGTCAGGTAAACAAACACATTGTTCGAATTTGGGGCCTCCAGAACCCACATGCTGCCATTGAACATGTACGAGATTCGCCAAAAGTCAATGTGTTTTCTGCGATATCCCGAGCATCTGTTTATGGCCCATTCTATTCCACATGAACTTTCCAGCACATCCTCAAACAATGAAGACGTGTGTAGGATATGCAAACTTTTAGGGTAAAAGCTTTCTCAGACATCGAAGTTACGAATTTATAATCGAAATAAATAATATACCCTTGAGTCTTAAGTCAGTGCTAGTGGCTTGCGATACTGGTGGGTTTAGTGTTGGATTTAATAGATAACTGTTGCTTATTTGACATGAGCACTTTAGTTCATGTTTTATTATCTCTCTATCCAATGTGAGTGTACATAACTGTAACTTATTTTTGAACTGGAAAAGAATATGCATTATCCACAGTTAACGGTCAGCAGTATGTCGCTATGTTACAAAACTGCTTGCTTTCGAGGCTGCACGAAGAATACTTCATTTTCCAACGAGAGAGGGCACCCCGTCACTGGAGTGGCCAAGTTCGTGGATATCTGAATGAAACTCTACCGAACCGTTGGATTGGTCGTCAAGGAGCTGGCGAGTTAGCATGTGACACCTGGGCTCCACGGTCACCAGATTTGACACCCTCTGACTTCTTCCTATGGGGTTTCGTTCAAGAGAAAGTTTATGTATGAATAGTCCCACAGAATCTGGAGGAGTTGAAGAACCGGATTCGTACTGCTATAACATCAGTGACAAACGACATACCCGAGTGTGGAAGGAATTTGAGTATCAATATAATATTTTTCATGTCGCTGATGGAGGGCATATTGAACATCTTTGATCTGAACTTCAAAGGTTCGTAAATATGTGTGTAAAGGTTCATATCTGTATGTCTTAAGGTTTACTAAATATATGCATTCGAAATACGTTTATTCTTTTTGAAACTCCCTGTATATGCGGTCGCAGCGCAATAATGAAATATTCAAACATGTGTGAAATCCTATGCGACTTAACTGCTAGGGTCATAAGTCCCTAAGCTTACGCAGTACTTAACCCAAATTATCCAAAGGACAAACACACACACACCCATGTCCGAGGGAGGACTCGAACCTCCGCTGGGACCAGCCGCACAATCCATGACTGTAGCGCCTTGGACCACTTGGCTAATCCCGCGTGGCAGCGCAATAATCGTCTCGATAGGCGACTTGAGCCGTGTTGCAAGGCGTGTTACGTGCTGGTTTAGATGACACCTGAACCTGCTCCGGTGGATCCAGGTATAGCGTTTACACAGTACAGCTGAGTCCAGAAGATGGAACAGATTCTCATCTGTCAGACTCGATCCCCAGCCGGCGACGTTTTCACAGTCTGGCCGAAGTACAGCCGCGGCGCGCCGCGCCGCACCCCGCCTCTCTGCCGTACAGTGCTGTCCCGGCCGTCGGCCTGCTGCTGGGGGACGAGCTGGCAACGCCGCCCCGTGACGTCAGCGCCGGCTGCTGCGGCTCTCAGCTGTGTGCGCCGCTCGCCAGGCTCAGTCCTGACAGAGAAGGCAGGCGGGCGGCAGCCATGGGCGGCGCAGTGGCGTCCGCTGGAACACCCGAGAGAGAGGTAAAGCGGCCAGCTGCACTCTGCTGGAGCGCGTTTATCTGGTTTTGTGATTCGCTAACTACTAATGTCTGTGTGGCTGTTGTACCATTAAGGCTAGTTTACACTACGGCATTGCGCTGCGATTGCATAATACATGACAGAACACACGGCGACACCGTTGTTCACATCTGTAGCTCGTGTTCTAGTGGCTAGCATTGCTACCTCTGCATTATGGGGTCCTAGGTTCGATTACTGCCCGGGTTGGGAATTTTCTCCGCTCGGGGCCGGGTGTTCGTATCATCCTCATCATTTCATGATCATTTATGAAAATGGCGAGATCGGACTGAGTAAGGATTGGCAATTTGTATGGGCGCCGATAACCGCGCAATTGAGCAACCCACAAACCAAACATGATCAGCAACCTGTGTTCACATAAGTTTCATAGTTTTGTGAGTGCCGTAGTCGAGTCTAAACTAAAAATGGCTCTGAGCACTATGGGACTCAACTTCTGAAGTCATTGGTCCCCGAGAACTTAGAACTAGTTAAACCTAACTAACCTAAGAACATCACACACATCCACGCCTGAGGCAGGATTCGAACCTGCGACCGTAGCGGTCTCGTGGTTCCAGACTGCAGCTCCTAGAACCGCACGGCCACTTCGGCCGGCTAAACTGGAAGTTTTCACAACTTCACGAGTTGTGGCAGAGCCAATTAATGCCTGTTTCCGTGAAATCACTGCATGAGAAAAGAATTAAGAAACGTGTTAGGGTCTGTGAGTGAATAAAAAAGAGGTATCAGCTCTCCGTTGTTCAGCGATCTTGCAGAGGGAAACTGTAATGCAAAACCCTTCAAGTTATCATAGAATGCTCCCAGAATGGGTTATGTTTCCCCTAAGTAGTCAGTACTGCAGTGACGAAGGAAAAATATGGTAGTGAGTGAAACAATGTCGCCAGAATCGAAATTACAAATGCTTGTAAAATCTGGTGAGTGAACGTGTAATTGGCATTCTCAGTAAAGGAGCCCTGTTGAAACCCAAACCGTAATTTGATAAGGATACTATTGTCACCAAAGTGAGATAATATCTTAGAATACGTCATCTTCTCAAAAATGTTTGAGAATGTCAGCCGTGAAACAGTTTGGTACTGACCGACATCCGTCTCATTAGCTTCCTCCAACAGAGGTTTAACAACTGCACATTTCAGTCGCATGGAAAAATGACCTGGAGTTGGTGATGCATTACACATTTCATATATGACTGCGCTTATTGAATGGGAAAAATTTTTAGTACTCTGTTGGAAAAACCATCAAAATCAGAAGAGTTTTTATTTTCGAGACAATGTGTAATTTTATTAATTTCAGAAGGCGAAGTTTGGATACATTCACATGATTGAATTTTGTGGAAGTTATGTTTCGGACATACTGCTGTGATTTTGGTCTTTAACTGTCTATCCCTACCCGTTTCTATTATATATAAGAAATGATTATTAAATACATTTGCTACCTGTGACTCATCATTTATAGCCCTTCCATTCAGTTAAATAGTGATGTCTTTTATGGCTTGTTATCCTGTCTCTCATTTCACTAAATTCCATATAGTCTTGGGTCTGGTGTCAGGAATACTAATTTCTAACATTATGTACATTCTCTTTGATTTTTTTAATAACCTTACTTAGTAATTTTAAGTATCTTCAGAGTGTGCAACTATTCAGGATTCCTACTTGTTCTTGCAAAAAGATAAATTTCCCTTTCCTTTCAAAAGATACTTTGATCGCTGTAGTGATCCTTTTACATGGCTGTTTAGTATCCCTTCTGATTAGCTTGTGCAGAGGGCCGTTTTCAAATAATATGAATTTATCATGGAATACATTAAATTTTTTTGTTAATATTTGGTTCGCTATAAATTACATCCCGCCTGTAAGCTATTCCTGAAGGAATTTGCCCTCTAGTCAATAATTATTCTAAGTGATTTCCACTGAGGAGTATCCATCCACACTTGTCACGCCTGGCAACACAGATTACACGCTTAAAAATAGAATTAAATCACTTACCACACTTTTCCCTGCACGAATTTTTGTTACTTATGAGCAGCAAGAATTAGGCCTCCATGTTAGCGCTTCAGCTATATGATGCAACGTGAAAAGTTATTACCGCTTGCAACAATAATTAAGCACTCACTCAACTGCAGTATTCGCTAAATTGTCTTTATCACAGTAAAATGTAACTTCATTGTATGCAAACTGCACGTAAACAACCAACTAGTGCGAAAGATTCTATATCAAACAAACTAAGATTTACGCCACTTTTGGGAAATACGAACATAACAGTGAACGGACTTGCTCATATTATATTGCTGTAAAGAGATATACAACAATTAAGCTGAATTGTCGGATTTAATTGTGCCATAACGTAAACAAATACATAGTTACAACCCGACCTTACGATCTTTTTGCCTTTTGTAGACTGTGTTTCATGGTTCTGTGACATAAAATGTTATGTTGTGTGATTTGCTGATGTAAGTAAACGGACGAGGCGGCATTACAACTTTATAAACCTTGCATCGCTTACCAGGCTCTTGCTGTACTCAAATCTGCGTGACAGGAAAGCGTGACGTCTCGTCACGCAGCGCGTGAATGGTCCACCTGAACGGCGTCGGTTTCCGTGTGGCGTGTTGTGCAGGCAAGTTGTTGCAGTCGTGACTGTGCGTTTGTAGTATATTTCGTTGCAAAACAGCGGATGTTAGTGGACACGACGCTATCGTTTACGAAGTTGTGCCCTCGACGTTAAAATGTCACGATGAAAGTGCAGCATAAATTTCTGTGCCCCCTTTACCGACGATAGAAACATCTTGAGCCCAAAACACCCCATTCATTTTCATTGTGAGAAATGTATGAACTGACCTGGATCCTCTTATTAGTTTCCATTACACGACTGAAACCTGTCGGAGTTATAAAATAGATAGAGGCATTTGTTAAATTTGTTTGAGCAGATTTTGCTTAGCCAAATACTAATCTTACGAGAAGTCAGCAGTACTAGTGATTCTGTCATGGATTTTGAAACATGGACAGCCTGTGACATCCCGTTTCCTGACACCAGCATAAGGAAACGTAGAACACTGACTTATCTTGAAGGCATCCTTAACGTGGTGTATCAGTTAAACTGCACATTGTCGTAATATGTAAGTGCGAATGCAAAAGTATGAAATATGCCATAGTAGCTTCGCAAGCACACAGACCAGCGTACAGTGAGACCAAGACGTACTTAACCTATCTGTATATTTTTAAGAAAGTAAGGTTATGCAATGTGAAAAGAAGTGTATACAAAATCTGAAGAGCCAATGCTGGGGAAAGAACAGTACCTCAATAAATGTAAATGTAAATGCCGTGTGGCTAGGGCCTACCGTAGGGTAGACGGTTCGCCTGGTGCAAGTCTTTAGAGTTGCCACGTCAGCGACTTGCGTGTCGGCGGGGATGAAATGATGATTAGGACAAGACAACACCCAGTCCCTGAGCGGAGAAAATCTCCAACCCAGCCGGGAATCGAACCCAGGCCGTTACGTATGACATTCCGTCACGCTGACCGCTCGGCTACCAGGGGCGGACACTTCAATAAATGATTTTACTGACAAACAAGGGACAGAATACGTTCGTAGCGATAACCAAGTTAATAAAATAGAAAAATTAATGCAAAAGCTACTTCATAAATTATTCATCTACTCAAGTTTCTTATATTTACAGCCTGGAAACGGGTCAACGGAGCGTCCAATGCCACCTGTCGGCTTTCACCCATGACGTAAGGGTGTTGTGGTGTGACGTCATGACGGCGCGGAGTTTACTTTGTGTGTGTTGCGTTTGTAGATGTCATCTTTTTTGCGGTTGGTGTTGTCCTCTGGTGGTGTGTGTGTGTGTGTGTGTGTGTGTGTGTGTGTGTGTGGTCCGCGCGTTATGTGGTGTACTGGGTTCATTTGGGTGTCAGTGCTTTAAGTGTGAATTTTGTCGGTGGTGGCTGTTATAGAAGAACGGAAATTAGTTTCAGTGAGTTAAGAACTAAGTTTCCGTTGTGTTTGTTTTTGCGGTGTTGTTTGATGTTGTTGGTTTGCTGTTTATCGTGTGGTAAGTCGTTTCATTCAATTTGCGACTTCTTTTGTTACATGTGGATATGACTTACAAGTTTCATAGTGCGTGTATGCTGGTTGCAATGGCGGACGACATGTTGTCCGTCATTAAGTTTGTGCAACTTTTGGGCTTGTGGCTGAGATAGTGACATACGGCGTATGCAAGCAGAATATGCGGGTTGGGGGTTTGTTTTGGTTGTGTTCCTTTGTTTGTTTGTGTGTGTGTGTGTCATTGGGGTGGCTGACCTAGTGTATAGCACCGGAACTTTTTTGTGGTAGGTAATCGTTTTTTTTGGGTCTATTGTGCGTGTGTTATGATGTTTGGTGAGGTTTTTATGTGTTCTTGGGTCAGTGTTATTTCCTGCATGTGTTGGTGGTTGACGATTTGGTATCGGCACTTGTGGTTGATTTATGTATCGTAGGGGAAGTACTCAATTTCAATTTTTTTGGTATCGTCAGTTGTACTTGAGTTATAGAGGTCAAGGGAAGTATTAGATTCCAATGTGTCGTAGTTATGTATGTCTTTTGGTATTGTGAGCTGCTGTTACCTATATAGGTCAAGGGAAGTGCCCGATTCCAACTTTTGTTGTTTTAGGTGTTGCTTTTGTGGTATGGACAGTTGCGGTGTGATTATAATCTTTGGAATAATTGGTTCTTATTTTGTGGTTTCAACAATTGCGGTTGAGCTATGTAGGTGAAGGGAAGCGACTGGTTCCTGTCGATATTGTGAGTGTAGCGGAATTTGCGAATTTTGTGGTGTTTTTATGTCGTCATTTTGTGTGGTGTGGGATCGTTGTGTGTGAATGTGTTTATAATTGATTTGTCCCCAACCAAAAACTCCCAATTTTCCGCGCTCGTCCCGTTAGTTTGATTATAGTTTTGGAGGGAGATGTATTTGTTCGTTTGAAATGTATTTTCGTGTCTGTTGTCGTGTTTATGTAATGACATAATAGGCGCCTTATTGGAGACATTGAGAATGGTCGTTTCCGCAATAATGGTGATGTCATGGGTCAAAGCAGACAAGTGGAATCGGACGCTTCTGTATTCCCCTTGAAACAATCTTTAACTAAAAAAAACAAGATTAGTTGTGTTTTACTTTTTAGTTGTCACTGTTTGCTGCGTGGAGAATGGAATTTTGTCCTGTTCTTCTAGAAGAGCTTATTTTACGTCTTCCTTGTCAGACATTTGACTTTTGCTAATGTTTCCTTCAAGCAGTTTCAAAAAGTGTTCAGTGGTATTGTCTTTGTCCTGAGAATGGATGTGAAGTTTCATTATATTCTTTCAAGATGTATATAAACATGTTTTGATGCATTCTACCTTCTCTAAAATATAGTTTCCAGCGCCTGCAGCAACCACACAGTCAGGGAATCCTCAGCACCTTTTGCAGTGGGTACAAGCTTCCTTGACAATATCTGTGTTTTCGTACGCCACACTATTTGCCTGCCACCTAATCTGTTTGTGCTATATTCATTTCGTCACAATATATAAGTATTTCTGAAGTTCACCATCTTCAATCCTTGTTCCCAGGCAAAATAAAAGACATTTCTTCAGATTCTGTTGGAACCCAAAATGTCTTTCGAGCTATCTGGCCCTTATATCTCTACTTCTGTGTCAACACGCACTGTTTCGTCCCTCTGCTGTTAACTCCTCAGATAAATTAGGCACGCTGATTTTAAAATTTTGATTTCCCTCGCTTTAAACCCGACACCTTCATCGGTCAGTGAGCTAGGGTGTCCGGTCGCTGGCTGGTTTCTCAATGTTTTGGTATGCAGAAGCGATCTGTTACCAACTCATCCGTCCATATAGGTCTGCCGATTACCTTAGCAGTGTTTATGCAGGTGAGAAACGTTCTCTTTCAGTCACGGTCTTGTCGCTTCCCTCGGGGTTGCGACACTTGCCCGGAGCGACACACTGGCTGGCTTTCCACAGCAACAGGCGCACTGGCTGACGCATCCAGCGGCTCTGCACGGACCTGGCCCGCGCTCACAAGAGCAGCGGCCAACCGCGTGTCGCTTCAGGGGGCCCGTCATCACGTCCCGTGGTGAATTTTAGTTTTAGGTCTGTTGCATTACTGAGAACTGGCAGTAAGATGCAGCGTAATGAGAACTGACAATGAAATTCAATGTCTCTTTTAACATTTTAGAATATGCAAAGAGTGGAGGGCAGGTAAGTAGGAAAGGTATTTCTTAAAACTGTTGCAGTCTTATGATGACTGCTGTTTTAGAACGAAATGTAGATACACAAATTTATATTTCCTCGGTATAAGACATTATGGATACTAATGCTCCAAACTAGCTGCAATAAGGTATGTTTTTCAATTTTTTTCACGACAGATCTGTTTCAGCTTACTGCCGCTATCAAGTGTCCTGCGAAATAACATCAGTAAGAGTAACTGTACATGAACTGTGGCTGACTCGCTTTTTCATTTGCACTGGTACTTAAACGTCTAGTTGGAAGTGATGACCATATAGCATATATACTAGTCTTTCTGTCATGTCTAACAACGTGTAATAGATCTTGTGCTTACGAAACGTAAAAATAAGTTTGTCAGATATTTTGACAATTCAGTTTTGACAGTTCTTTACTATGTGTTTACAAAGTAAATAACAGCTTACTGGAGATTGTTACCAATCGGTCTACTTATTTTCCTTTAAAGTTTTTCCATGGTCCATGTACATTTTGTTTAACATTTGACTGTCTTTTCGTGTTCTGTTTTGTCAGTATTTCTGTTTAAAATCTGTGTTCAGTTAGAATTTCGTGTGGACATTTCCGTGTAAGAATATAAATTTTCAGTTCTTAGAGAATGTTCATAGTATTTAGTGTAATATTTCTAACAGAGTTTCAATTAGCTCCACTTCGTGGTGTTGAGTTTTCAGGTGGAAACTGAAGCGTGATGGATCACTGTTACCGCTTCTAGTGTGTTCTCTAAATCTGGTATTAATTTCGTGTGGTTTAGCCAATATAGAAATTGTTGCAATCGTCAGTTAGTTTTGTATATTCCAGAAGTGACATGTTCTGAGATTTTGGTTGCACTTGAACGACATTTCGTTATAACATTGTTGTTGGTATCCAAAGCCAGTTCTATGTTTGTGGATTTAAACAGTGCATTTATCTTTATTTGATATTCGTCCTAAGCAAATTGTGAGTATGTAGATTCTATGTTTTGTTGACGTTCCTTTGGTAAGATTTGTTATGTATCGTGGTGGGTTTCGGTTTTTTTTTTTTGGTTAGTTTATCTGGTTCAAAATCATTTATGTAGGGTATGTAGCAGTGTTTTCAGTTCCTTATATATACCTGGTTTTTCTAGAAGTAAATTATATTAATCGTGCAGTGGTGAGTCTGAAAATAATAGAGTCCATAATAGAATTTAAAGCACAATCTCCCAGGCTCTCAACATCAACTCTAAAAGCTGCAAATAAAATGTACACAATAATAAATGCCCATGCCCCAACAAATTATAAAAATAATAAAAAAGAACACAGAGAAGAGGTAGAAAAATTTTGGGAGCTCTTAGATCAAACGACGAATAACATTAATAAAAATCATATCAAAATTTTAATTGGAGACTTCAATGCCCAGTTAGGAAGGGAAAAGAGATATAGAGACATAATAGGGAAATGGACAGCAGAAAGAAGAACAAACAAAAATGGCATAAGACTAGTGGAATTTTTCAGAAACCATGACATGATCTCAAAGTCGACGTATTTTAAGAGAAGACCAAGTAAACTAAAAACTTGGAAACATCCAGAATGGAAAAAAGGAGAATGGCAACTGGACCATGTCTGCATGGATAAGAATTACCACAAGGAAATTTACAATGTGAAAGTACTGAGAGGGACAGATACCGGATCAGATCATTACAAGATAAAAATTAAAATTAAATTAACCCCATTAGCAAAGAAAAAATCCCACCAGAAGAAGAAGAGAACCTATGACCCTCATAAACTGATACAAAATGAGGATTATGAAGCACAAACCAGGGATATAAAAATAACAGATGATCTGGAAGAAATAATTCCCAAATTGAAACAAATAGCTGAACAAGTTGCCCCTATAAATCCAAGGAAAAAACACCAGTGGTGGAACGATGAATGTGATGAAGCAGTGTTGGATCGACACCAAGCCTGGTTAAGGCATCAAAATGAAAAAACAGAAAAATCGTATTTGGAACTCACAAACCAAAGGAAGACAACACAAAAAATAATAAGGAGAGTTAAACGTCAGTACCAAAAAGATGTACTTCTAATGACAGAAACAAATAGTGAAAAAACAAACTCAAGAGACTATTACAAAATATTTGGCAGACAATTACAAAGATATGATCCTCCAACATTAATGTTAAAAGATAAAGATAATGACCTAGCCCATAGCAATAGTAAAAATACAGAAATTCTAGCAGAAACATTTAACAAGTTACTAAATTGTGAAGATCCCCCAGAACTTCTTCAGATAAACACAGAAACCCCAATTAAAACACCAGCAGAAAATATAAATCCACTTACAATTAATGAGGTCTACAGAGCTTTGAAAGAACTCAAAAACTACAAAGCAAGTGGAGAAGATCAAACGTTTGCTGAACTTTGGAAATATGCAGCAGAACCAGTAAAGATAGCATTACACCAATGCATAGTAAAAATCTGGAATGAAGAGAAATTACCAGAAAATTGGACTACTGCTATAATACATCCATTACATAAGAAAGAAGAAAAATCAAATCCAGACAACTATAGAGGAATTTCCCTTTTGGACTGCACGTATAAGATCATGTCAAGAATACTATACAACTGCTGTAAAGATCAATTAGAACTGGAACTGGGAGAATATCAAGGAGGATTTAGATCCTGGAGAAGCTGCCCAGAACAGATAATCACCTTGAAGTTAGTTATGGATGTCTACAAAAGAAGGCAAAAACAACTAGTCATAACCTTTGCAGATTTCAAAAAGGTGTATGATTGCATCCATAGATCTTCAATGATGAAAATATTATGGAATTTTGGACTTCATCCTAAATTAATAAAAATGATACAGTTAACCTTAACGAACACCAAATCCAAAGTAAAATTTAGAGGAGAAATATCTGAACCATTTACGATTAAAACACGGTTGAGACAGGGAGATTGTTTATCACCATTGCTATTCAATTGTGCTCTTGAATATGTAATGAGAGAATGGTACAAGGAAAATCCTATGAATATTAAAATTGGAACTAAGAAAGATAATATAAACCTAAATTGCTTGGGATTTGCTGATGACCTAGCATTACTAGCTAATAATATTCAGGAAGCCACAAAACAAATAACAAGCTTACAAAATATAGCACAAAAATTAGGAATCCAGATATCATTTGAAAAGACTGAAATAATGGTAACAGATCCACTTGTAATAGATCACATCACAGTGAACAATAGGGAAATTAAAACAGTGAAACAATTTAAATACCTGGGTGAAATTATAACACATAAATTGGACGATAAACCAGCATGGTGAGCAAGAACTAATAAAATGATAAAAGCTCAAAAACTAACATGGTCTACGTACAATAAAAAATGTCTATCAATTAAAACAAAATTAAAACATTACAAGATGGTGGTTCAACCAGAGGTTACATACGGAAGTGAAACTATTTTGAAGTAACCCAGAAAAACAGAATTGACAAAATTTTAAAAGTAGAGAGAAGAATTGCTAGGACATGCATAAATAAGAAATATCAAAAAGCTGGGCAATGGCGGATAGGTCCAAATGAAGTGGTATACAGAGAACTGGAGCCCATCACTGATACTATACGAAAGAAAAGGATCTCTTTTTGTGGTCACATTCTGAGGACACCAGAAACCAGATTATCAAGGAAAATTATTGAGAAACTCTGGAATTTGAAACAACAAGGACGATGGCTTAAGGAAATAAGAGAGGATATGGAAGAACTGGAAATAACTCTGGATGATTTGCAGAACAAAACGCCAAATTTAAAGAAGTTGAGGGACACAGAAATAAGATTTAAACCAAAAATTGACAAACGACATACAATGAAAAGGGTATTTACAGATAAGGAACGACGAAAAGCATTGGAACGAATGAAGAGATACTGGGCCACTCGGAAGGGGAAAATACCAAAGAAGAGGACCAGAAATGATTGACTGAAGTGGTCCAATGAGGCCGTAAAAGCAGAAGAAGAAGAAGAATCGTGCAGTGGAGAATGGCATGCTGTTCTGTTTTGGGATGCTTAGAGTTAGCATTTATTACATTATCTCTGGTGGTCGGTTTTCTATGTATGTCAAATGTGTGGCAATTGTTGCCTTTGCTAATTTTTAGGTCAAGATAGTTTACTAAATTGTCCATTTCCAATTCTATTGTAAACTTGGTATTGGGATGGAGGATGTTCAGTAACTTCAGGATAATATTGTCTGTATTGTTTCCGTCAATGAACATTAGCGTGTCATAAACATATCTATAATAGTAGACGATGTTATTAAGTACTGGCCACTGTTAGTGGAAAACGTTTTCTTCTAATGTGTTGAGAAAAATGTTCACAATTGTGCCTGCTACACAATTTCCCATAGCTACTCCAATCCTTGAATGTAGATCTTTCCATTTCATTCAGAATAATTTTTTGACAAATTCGTTTTAAGGAGATCTCTGATTTAATAAGTTTCTACAGTCGTTTTCCTCTGCTGTAATAGATTTTGCTACATAATTCGTATTCTTTCCTGTACTGCTTTCTTTGTATATAGGTTTGCAGCGTGAAAAGGGAGAAATTTCGCATTACGTGAAATCTGGATGTCTTTTATTGCTTTTGCAAAAGTACCTGAATTTTTTGTGGTACATTTCTTGTTATATGTATACAGCTCTGTTAGTAGTTTGTTCAGTTTTTACTGATCAAATATATTGCGCTATTTATCAGATTGACAGTTGAGTGGGTATGAGTTGAATTTATGTATCTTCGGTTAAGCACCTAACGTCAGTGTGCGTGGGTTCATTAAAATACATGATTTCTTTTGGTATTGCGTTAGTATTGCATTACAACTTTTGGTACTTTTCTTTAGTTATGCTGTATATTTGTTGGTTTGTTTGATAGTTCTGTTATGTTGTTAGCTTCGAAAAATGCCAAAACCTTGTAGTCATTGAGGTCGATTATAACTGTAAAACTTCCTTTATCAGATTTTACTGCAGTTGCATCGTTTACTTGCAATAACACAAAAATTCCTTAAAACACATACTCGTAATAGCCACTACAAAAGTAGCAATTGATATGGCAAGCCTGTCAATTAGAAAGCGAAATGAACACAAAAATGGTCCTAAGCACTATGGGAGTTAACAACTTAGGTCATCAGTCCCCTAGACTTAGAACTACGGTACTTAAACCTAACTGACCTAAGGACATCACACACATCCATGCCCGAGGCAGGATTCGATGCTGCGACCGTACCAGCAGCGCGGTTCCGGTCTGAAGCGAATGATTTAACAGTTACTATAGCAAATATTGTGGAAAAGGAATTAAAGTGAAAATACATAAGCAAAAAAAAAAACACATTACCCTCAACGCCATAAGTCAAAAATTACAAGCAAAAGATGTGCTGCGTAACATCATCTGATCGTCCCATTTAGCGGCGAGCGGGCGCCTAGCCGCATCCTGAACAGACCTTCTGTAGTCGACGACATGTGTTACTGGAAATTAGCTTCAGAAAGTTTGGAAAGGCTGCAAAACTGCGTCCAGTCGCTTTTTTATGATTATTTCGCCCTTGCCAGTTACATGCTGGTTTGCTCGTCTTGTAACAGACGGAGGAGGTATGGATTTACTTCCACATCATTTGCTGAAGTTTGCACTGTAAATAAATTTTATTCGGTGTCCACCCAAGCAGATTTTGATTCAAAAGACCCTCTCAAGGCAAGTGCTGCGATTATTGCGTAGAAAAGGTTTGGTCGTTGAGATAGTCTTGTCAGTCTCCATTAGGGAATATTTTACAAATTTCAAGAAACATGTAGTCGACTTTGTGTCGTTTCGAGGGAACGCCAGGAGGCGGTAGTCATTATTTACAGTATTTACAAGATAGAAAACAGTTAAAGTACCTTCCAACATTTACAATTTTTTTCAACGGTTCTGACGTTTTCTTCGTCATTGCAAATTGTGTATGTAGCCCACCCAAGTCAGAAATGGTTTAAGTTTACACAAGTCTGGAGTTTCTTTGGCCTTTGTAACCGACTCACCATTCTTCATTGCTGACGCCCTTCTTTCTTCTTTTCCCATCAAAATTTAGGTGGCCGTGGTATTCTGCATCTTCTCAAACATTTTTCACTAATGAGTAAACATTAGGATGAGCTTCAGATCTTGTACTGTCAGAAGATATCAAATAAGACAATTAAGTACAAGTTCCTCAACCACTAAAAAAATGTATTTTAAGGAAAAATTTTCGATATTAATCGATATTGTGAACATCAGATTAGGAAATGAGACACTTAAAGTAGTAGATGAGTTTTGCTATTTGGGGATCAAAATAACTGGTATTGGTCGAAGTAGAGAGGGTATAAAATGTAGACTGGTTATGGTAAGAAAAGCGTTTCTGAAGAAGAGGAATTTGTTAACAGCGATTATAGATTCAAGTGTCAGGATATCTTTTCTGAAAGTATTTGTATGGAGTGTAGCCCTGTACAGAAGTGAAACATAGACCATGAATAGTTTAGACAAGAAGAGAATAGACGCTTTCGAAATGCAGTGCCACAGAATAATGCTGAAAGTTAGATAGGTAGATCACGTAACTAGTGACGAGGTACTGAATATAATTGAAGAGGAATTTGTGGCACAACTTGACTAGAAGAAGGGATCGGTTGGTAGGACACGTTCTGAGGCATCAAGGGATCACCAGTTTACTATGGGAGGGCAGTGTGGAGGATAAAAATCGTATAGGGCGACCAAGGCATGAATACACTAAACAGATTCAGAAGGATGTAGGGTGCAGTAGGTACTTGGAAATGAAGAAGCTTGCACAGGATAGGGTAGCATGCAGAGCTGCATGAAACCAGTCTCTGGACTCAAGACCACAACGACAATGGCTATTAATGTTTGATGTTTTACCTCTTTAGATTATTTCCCTAATGCTGGAGGATTCGACAGTTCTGCACGGGAAAGGTTGGTACAGCAGTAGTATATCTAAATTAGCAAAGCCAATGCAACATTGCAATTAATATGAGCCAATGTGCAGCAACAAGAAAAATAAACCAGTAGCAAAACTGGCTTCATACAATGTAAAATTCAGTAGGACAACGTGTGGCAAATAACAGCAGCAAATGCAATAAGTTATACCTAAACATGACAAAGCTCAAGCAGAAAAAATATTACAGTAAAGATTTGAAATGTCTAATACCTATGTCAGATTTTAACACTAGAGTGATGCATCGCAATAACTTATTCTACCAAACAAGTTACCAAATGGTTGAAAGAATTATGTATGCAATTCCTGTGAAGAGAAATGTCTATTTGTGCTCCCTTTTTCATGTAAGTAGATCATAAAATTTTTATTTAATGCGTCTGTAGACAGAAAATAGTGATATTAGTACATGTATTAAATTTTATTTTAACCAATGCTGCAGTGCAACTGTGCAACTAGAAACTAGATATTAAACAAAATGAGCATATAATGTCATTCACTAGCCATATGGCATTTCAGTAAGTATCAGGAAGTACGAGCTCCAAAGTGTGATCATATGTTTTCAAGTTTGAGCGTGTCGTATTTGTGATGCTTTCTACAAAGAAATGTCAATAGCGAAGTTAATGGCCTCTTTTTCTCCACCTAATGGTTTTTTCCAGGCGACATCAAGGTCACTTACTTTCCTTACTGGAATATTTACGACAGTAGTATCCGCTACAGGGACAGTCTCATATCTACAAAAAAATTCGAAGGTTGAATAATTACAGTAGAAATGTGTAGAAACGAAATCTCATGAATAGCACTGTTGTGATACTCACATTCACGCAAATACACATATTTCATAACTCTTAAAGTACGATTCTTGGTTTCCAACATCCTTTTCCACAAATCAGAGTCCATAACCCCAACTCATTATTCGTTACCTTATTACACATATACGTATTCGTTGACACTTCTTCAGTATTTCATCATAATAAATACGCAGCATGATCAAATTTCTCATATAGCATCAGCTTATTGATCATAAACATACCTTAAAAGCACAATAAACATCGTCGTCGTAATAATATCATCATAGCACATCAATCATATCTCAAAATCGTCGTGGTGTTACCACTACGAGACAAGATCTTCTAGTTCGACTGTCGTCAGATCTCAGTCAGGAAAAACAGAAGAAGCTACTTGCTATTCTTCAAGAGTTCTCTGAATGCTTCAGTCCACAGGTGAAGAGCAAATTACACAAATCGACGGCGAAGAACCGGATTAGCACTGGAGACCATCAACCAATAAGCCAGAGAGCAACGGAACGTTGAATTCGTGACGAGGTAGAGAAAATGATAAAGAATGACATCATTCAGCTTTCGCAGAGCCCATGGTCATCACCAGTGGTCCTCGTCAGGAAGAAGGATGGCAGTTGGCGCTTTTGTGTTCATTACAGGAAGCTTAATAAGATAACTAAAAAGGACGTTTACCCTCTTCCACGAATTGACGATACACTAGATTGTCTGAAGGGGGCTAAGTTTTTCTCAACCACGGACATGTACTCGGGATACTGGGAAATCGAAGTAGATGAGGCTGATCGTGAGAAAACTGCATTCATCACCCCTGTATGAGTTTAAGGTAATGCCATTTGGTTTGTGTAATGCACAAGCAACTTCTGAACGGATAATGGATAATCTACGTCACCTGAAGTGGACTATCTGTCTTTGTTATTTAGATGGCACTATAGTGTTCTCAGAAACTTTTGATGAACATGTAAAAAGACCGAGGGCCGTTCTTAAGTGTCTCCAACAAGGCGGACTGAAACTTAATCCAAGAAAGTATCTCTTTGGAGGAAAAGAAATCAAAATACTTGGACACCTTGTGTCAAACAAAGGCGTGCGGCCAGACCGAGAAAATGTGAGATCTATAACGGAATTTCGTATTAAATGAAACAACAAGTTCACTCTTACGTCACCGTTTTATTTATTTCCACGAAGTGTTTCGAAGGTTTAAACCTTCTACCTTCGAAACGCGTCGTGGAAATAAATAAAACGGTGACTGGTAACAGTGAACTTGTTGCTTCATTTAATGTCAGTAACAGTCACGGTAAAGCCTAACCTAAAAAATGTTCGCATTTAAAGGAATTTCCTATTCCTAAAAGTATTACAGATGTGAGAAGCTTCCTCGGATTATTTTCTTATTATTGTCCTTTTACCAAACACTTTTGTATCAAAGGCAGGCCCCTCCAAGAGTTGTTAAAAGCTGATGGTAAATTTATCTGGGGCGGTACTCAACAAGATTCTGTCGACATGCTGCAAAAAGCTCTGACAGCTGACCCTGTACTTGGTCTGTATGATGAGAGAGCACCTACAGAACTACACACAGATGCCAGTGGGTATGGGATCGGTGCTGTTCTGGTGCAAATTTCGGATGGGAATAAGAAGGTTATAGCCTATGCTTCTAGGACACTTACAAAAGCCAAGAGAAACTATTCAACTACAGAAAGAGAGTGTCTTGCTGTGATCTGAGCCATGTGCAAATATTGGCAGTATCTCTATGGGAGACCATTAACAGTTGTTACAGACCATCATTCACTTTGTTGGGTGACAGGTCTTAAGGGTCCAACACGACGACTCGCCAGGCATTCACTACGTATTCAAAAGTATGACATTACCATAGTGTACAGAACTGACTCTCAAGAAACCCTGTGCAAGACCATCAAGACATTGATGAAGTTAGTGACTGACTCGCTGTACTCCAGGATCTCTCTGCTGAGCAGTTGAAGGACGCCAAGATATCCCATACTATGCTTGCCTTAAATTGGTCAGAGGATGTGAAAGGATAATTTAAGGTGGTTAATGGATTACTCTGCAAGAAGAACTTTGATCCGTTTGGAAAGAGGTGGCTACCAGCGATTGCTAAAAACATGCGCTTTGATGTTCTACAGAAATTCCATGACACACCTGAGGCTGGACATTTAGGATTTATTAAGACATACGATAGAATCCGCAACAGTTTTTTCTCTCCAGTTTATTCAGGAGTGTCCATCACTATGTGTCGCACTGTCAAGAGTGCCAGAGGAGAAAGGCAGTTCCTCAGAAACCACCTGACCGAAACGCCTTTCCAGCGTGTTGTGATTGACCTCCGCAGACGATTTTCAACGTCGGCAAGTGGCAATAAATTGATTATTGTTTGCACTGATTATCTGACACGCTATGCCATTACAAAAGCCGTGAAAACAGCCGAAGCATCCGAGGTAACCAAATTCATCGTGGAAGACTTTGTATTAAAACACGGTGCTCCGAGGTCGTTAATTGCGGATCGAGGGAAAGTTTTTCAATCGAATCTTGTGACAGATGTAAAGTGTCGGTGCAACACTACTCATCACATGACGACTGCCTACCACGTGCAAACTAACGGGCTTACTGAACGCCTCATTAAGACCTTGGCCGACATGCTATCAATGTTCGTCAATTGGAGCAGAGCAACTGGGATGAGGTGCTACCTTTCGTGACGTTTACCTACAACAAGACACCACAGGACTTACGCCATTTTTCGTGGTGCATGGGCGAGAGGCGACTACGACGATGGACGCTGTGTTTCCGTTACATCCTGGTGACGTGGACGACGACTACATCGGCCAGGTGTTAACCAGAGCTGAGGAGGCTCGGCAGTTAGCTCGACTCCGCATGCTGCAGGCTCAAGGAAACGATCGCCGAAGGTAAGACGCGAGCCACCGCCCTGTTGTCTAGCAGCCTGGTGAGCTCGTCTGGATCTTCATCCCTATTCGGAAGGTTGGTCTCTCTGAGAAGCTCCTCAGGCGCTACTTTGGACCTTATAAGGTTGTAAGTCAGTTGTTTGATGTTTCTTATGAAGTTGAAGATTTCGACCCGGACACAAGACGATGAAAGATCAGAGATAAGGTCCACGTCCTTCGAATGAAGCCCTACAAGGATCCTGCAACCCAGGGTAAATTCGAAGCTTGAGCGAAAGGCAACAAGCGGGAAGGTGACGAAGAGCGTAGCGACGAAAGAAGTTCTAAGAAGACCACCGCGAGGGCGAGTATAAGTCAGCGGACCGCGGACTCGTTCCCCGACTAGGACGACGAAACACCGAGGAGCTATTCACACACTGTCGCAGAAGAAGCGGGGTGCCACCATGCAGTAGTGGTTATAATACTGAACTTTTGCATGGAGGGTCATGACTTCAGTACTCACCTGTACAAAAAAAAAAAGCCTGTACTGTACAATTTTGTTTTCTGTATTCCGTTCCAGTACATTCTAGAAGTATCCATAAATATGAAGAATGATTGTACAGCAGTGTTCTATAGCTGTATATATACTGTATGTGTTCTGGCCGGAGGCAGTTCGCTCCGCGCTCTTGTATGTCCAAGTGCTGAATATACCTTCGTTAAGTGAAGTTAGTGGTCGTCATTTGTTTAATTACACCTTCTTCTACGTGACAATATATATTATATGTGTGTGTGTGTATGTGTATATATAGTGAAAGTGATAAGCGGTGTAGCATTAACAGCCACGTTTAAAGAGACACACTATTCTTGACCGTTAATGGAACACGTCTTTTATTTCTAGTTTTTCTCATAAGAGCGTCGATCGTTTTTGTTGCTACCAGACCTTGATTCCACGGTACAGCCCTAAACTTTGCTTTGTGGTAAGAAATGTATCATATTTCGCATTACTTGTGACGTTTAAACGAGTAAACAAGATATACACTACTGGCCATTAAAATTGCTACGCCAAGAAGAAATGCAGATGATATACGGGTATTCATGGGACAAATATATTATACTAGAACTGACATGTGATTACATATTCACGCAATTTGGGTGCAGAGATCCTCAGAAATCAGTACCCAGAACAACCACCTCTGGCCGTAATAACGGCCTTGATACACCTGGGCATTGAGTCAAACAGAGCTTGAATGGCGTGTACAGGTACAGCTGCCCATGCAGCTTCAAAACGATACCACAGTTCATCGAGAGTAGTGACTGGCGTATTGTGACGAGCCAGTTGCTCGGCCACCATTGACCAGACGTCTTCAATTGGTGAGAGATCTGGAGACTGAGCTGGTCAGGGCAGCAGTCGTACATTTTCTGTATCCAGAAAGGCCCGTACAGGTCCTGCAACATGCGGTCGTGCATTATCCTGCTGAAACGTAGGGTTTCGCAGAGATCGAATGAAGGTTAGAGCCACGGGTGAAATGTTACGTCCACTGTTCAAAGTGCCGTCACTGCAAACAAGAGGTGACCCAGACGTGTAACCAATGGCACCCCGTACCATCACGGTGGGTGATATGCCAGTATGGCGATGACATATACATGCTTCCAATGTGCGTTCTCCGCGGCGTCGCGACGATCACGATGCTGTAAACAGAACCTGCATTCATCCGAAAAAATGACGTTTTGCCATTCGTGAACCGGGGTTCGTCATTGAGTACACCATCGCAGGTGCTCCTGTCTGTGATGCAGCGTCAAAGGTAACCGCAGCCACGGTCTCCGAGCTGATAGTCCATGCTGCTGCAAACATAGACATTCCAACTAGTGCAAATTTCGCCTCATTAGATATTAAAAATTTATATGCAAATATACCAATTACTGAGACGATTAATATAATTAGGGATAACTTAATACAATACAAAAATATGACTAAAGACGAAATAATCGAACTTATAGAACTACTTGAATGCACTTTAGATTACAATTATTTCTCATTTAATACTAAAATCTATTGTCAGAAAGATGGCTTAGCAATGGGAAATTCTTTGGCTGGGACAGTAGCAGACATTTTCGTAAACCACATTGAGACGCAATTCCTGAAAAATAACCCTGATATCGCAAATAAAATCATATATTACAAGCGATATGTAGACGATACATTATTACTTTATAATGGTTCAAAAGACGAAATTGAGAAACTTGCCATAAAATTAAACTCTATGCATCCGAAGTTACAATTTACAGTTGAGCATGAAAATCGAAAATCTATTAACTACCTAGATCTCACGATAACTAATAACAACGGGAAACATTTATTCACCATATACAGGAAACCTACAACCACTGATGTTATTATTAATGCTACATCATGTCATCCTGACAAGTATAAAAAAGCATTTTTTAAGTCTATGATACACCGAATACTAAAATTACCGCTAGAAGCTAATGAGATCAAAAGGGAAATGACCATCTTAAAACAAATTGCAAAAACCAACTCTTTCGACACACGACAGGTAGATATCATTTTTAATAAAGTACAACAATCACGAAGTACTCCACTAATAAGTAATCCAAAATATATTAAGATGACATATATGGGAAACATATCAGATAGAATCACTAACTTATTCAAAAATTCTGGAATAACAATAGCATTTACAACTGACAATACTTTACAACAAAAATTAAGACATACCATAAATAAAGATAATGGAAAATCTACCAGATCAGGAGTGTACAAGATCCAATGTAGAGACTGTGAGAAAATATATATCGGCCAAACAGGTCGAAATTTTGCAGTAAGGTACATAGAACATACGTCAGGTACCTTACGAACAAAGTCTGTTTTTGGTCATCATATAACATTCAATAATCATGCTGAGGGGACAGTACAACAGAATTTACAAGTTCTTCATTATGCAAATAAAGGCTTACTTATGAATATCCTAGAAGAAATCGAGATATATGCTCATTTGAAAACCAAATCATCAATGCTGCTCAATGAACAATTAGATTTTCGCGAAAAAATATTATTACGACCTTTTTGACGAAATTTTATAATAAAAGCATCTACTCTTTTGTTTTTTAAATATAAGATTAGTAATACCAATGGCAAAAGCAATGTATGTAAAATATGCTGCATCAGCAGTCTCATCAGTTATTCAGATATACATAAAATAAAAAATAAGAAATAAAAATAAAATGTTGAACGTACTATTAGCTGCTAACTTAATGCTATAAAGAACATTGCCATAAAAACTACAGTGAAAACAAGACGATTCTGCAGCATCCAACAAAGATGCAATTGTGATGTAGGCGACTTGGTATAATCGATATATACCACAACGCCAAGGATTTTACATCTTTGAAGTAACTGGCACTGTAATAATATTAAGGTTGTCCGTAGAGGGCACAGCTATCACACATCATAATTCACTGTTTTTATTCAAAATATAAATAAGTTGTAGATACAACTATTATCTGTTAATCAGATATTTAAATGAATCAATTTTATATTATTAGTGTATTTCCTACTTTTATACTTTGACGATGGCGTCATATTATGAACGCTGATTGGCAGTTATGAAGTAGTGTGACAGGAAGTAGGCGGAGCCTCTGCATATTTAAGCTCATGCTTAGCACTCATAACCATCAGTTGACTGCACAGCAGCAAGGAGAGCTCCACCTACCAACCCAAAGGAGCCAATGGGTATAACTAATTTTATTTTATTTTGTTAAAAAAAAAGAAAAAAAAAATTTGACATCATTAGACTTTTTCATTCATTTAAAGATTGGTATCTAGTATTTCTTAAAATTTATTCACAGGTCTGATGATGGTTTTATAAAAAAACCGAAACCGGTTACTCATTAAAACAGACATAACGTGATCAAGACTGAACTTTAATCTAAATATAACAATTAATTGGTCACTGAATTCCAAAAATGTTTACCAAAATTGTGCAAAGTCTGTCTAATCAGGCAATTGGAAATTACAAAAGGTTTAGAAATATTAGAACCAAAATTATGAAACTTGGTATGAAAATCAAATTTAATAAAACTTGCCTCATGGAACATATCATACCAAAATATGCTAAAATCAATATTCAATCCAAATCTAGTAATGTAACATATGTACAACAAAAGAGTAGTATTTTATGGATTAAATCTGAAATTAGAGAAGCTTTTAAGATAAAAGATTTTTTAAATGTCGAAATGTATAGTCTGCATTTATTGTTAAGTAATGAACTCTCACCTTTGATTTTTTCTATTTTACTAAGCAGCATTGATGAGAAAATAGACTTTTTGCGGAAAGCGATTACCCAAAGACATCAGAGAAAAATTGATTCACTCATAGCTAAACAACAAAATAAGCTTTCAGAAAAGGTCAACCATGTACATCAATTTTATCCAAGGACAATGAATCTTACAGATATTCAGTTCACAAAGTCCGAAATGTCACTACTTGACAAAGGCTTAAAATATAACTTAACTCCCCCACTAAATAATACCAACGTTAAACACATGATTGCTGATGTTATAGCAACAAGCAAAATATCAAAAATAAATAAACCTGAAGCATGTAAGATAGCCCTAAAAACGAAGGACTTAATTTTAAAAGAGAAAAATAAACGACATAGAAAAACTGAAGATAAAACACTTAAAAATATCAATAATAAACTACTAGCAGAGAAAGCAATTGTGGTAAAGGCCAATAAAGGAAATACCCTTGTAATTATTAAAGAAGACGATTATATATTTAAAACACTCTCATTTTTTAATGAAAATGGGATCGTTGAAGTAACTAAAGACCCCACTCCAAAGTTCCAATTAAAGATTAAGAAACTAGTCGATGAAAATAATCACCTCTTGACCCCTGAGGAAAAAAATATGATGAAAAATATGAATCCCCAAATACCTAAATTAAGATCACAGATTAAACTGCATAAAAAAGAGAAATCTATACGACCTATTGTCAACTACAGAAGTAGTCCTTCATATAAACTAAATATGAAACTTAATAAAATTTTGAAAGCATTCTATACATATGACAGCAACTTCAGTATCAAAAACAGTTATGAACTAACACAACAAATCCACAACATAGACATTCCAACTAGTGCAAATTTCGCCTCATTAGATATTAAAAATTTATATACAAATATACCAATTACTGAGACGATTAATATAATTAGGGATAACTTAATACAATACAAAAATATGACTAAAGACGAAATAATCGAACTTATAGAACTACTTGAATGCACTTTAGATTACAATTATTTCTCATTTAATACTAAAATCTATTGTCAGAAAGATGGCTTAGCAATGGGAAATTCTTTGGCTGGGACAGTAGCAGACATTTTCGTAAACCACATTGAGACGCAATTCCTGAAAAATAACCCTGATATCGCAAATAAAATCATATATTACAAGCGATATGTAGACGATACATTATTACTTTATAATGGTTCAAAAGACGAAATTGAGAAACTTGCTATAAAATTAAACTCTATGCATCCGAAGTTACAATTTACAGTTGAGCATGAAAATCGAAAATCTATTAACTACCTAGATCTCACGATAACTAATAACAACGGGAAACATTTATTCACCATATACAGGAAACCTACAACCACTGATGTTATTATTAATGCTACATCATGTCATCCTGACAAGTATAAAAAAGCATTTTTTAAGTCTATGATACACCGAATACTAAAATTACCGCTAGAAGCTAATGAGATCAAAAAGGAAATGACCATCTTAAAACAAATTGCAAAAACCAACTCTTTCGACACACGACAGGTAGATATCATTTTTAATAAAGTACAACAATCACGAAGTACTCCACTAATAAGTAATCCAAAATATATTAAGATGACATATATGGGAAACATATCAGATAGAATCACTAACTTATTCAAAAATTCTGGAATAACAATATCATTTACAACTGACAATACTTTACAACAAAAATTAAGACATACCGTAAATAAAGATAATGGAAAATCTACCAGATCAGGAGTGTACAAGATCCAATGTAGAGACTGTGAGAAAATATATATCGGCCAAACAGGTCGAAATTTTGCAGTAAGGTACAAAGAACATACGTCAGGTACCTCACGAACAAAGTCTGTTTTTGGTCATCATATAACATTCAATAATCATGCTGAGGGGACAGTACAACAGAATTTACAAGTTCTTCATTATGCAAATAAAGGCTTACTTATGAATATCCTAGAAGAAATCGAGATATATGCTCATTTGAAAACCAAATCATCAATGCTGCTCAATGAACAATTAGATTTTCGCGAAAAAATATTATTACGACCTTTTTGACGAAATTTTATAATAAAAGCATCTACTCTTTTGTTTTTTAAATATAAGATTAGTTATACCCATGGCAAAAGCAATGTATGTAAAATATGCTGCATCAGCAGTCTCATCAGTTATTCAGATATACATAAAATAAAAAATAAGAAATAAAAATAAAATGTTGAACGTACTATTAGCTGCTAACTTAATGCTATAAAGAACATTGCCATAAAAACTACAGTGAAAACAAGACGATTCTGCAGCATCCAACAAAGATGCAATTGTGATGTAGGCGACTTGGTATAATCGATATATACCACAACGCCAAGGATTTTACATCTTTGAAGTAACTGGCACTGTAATAATATTAAGGTTGTCCATAGAGGGCACAGCTATCACACATCATAATTCACTGTTTTTATTCAAAATATAAATAAGTTGTAGATACAACTATTATCTGTTAATCAGATATTTAAATGAATCAATTTTATGTTATTAGTGTATTTCCTACTTTTATACTTTGACGATGGCGTCATATTATGAACGCTGATTGGCAGTTATGAAGTAGTGTGACAGGAAGTAGGCGGAGCCTCTGCATATTTAAGCTCATGCTTAGCACTCATAACCATCAGTTGACTGCACAGCAGCAAGGAGAGCTCCACCTACCAACCCAAAGGAGCCAATGGGTATAACTAATTTTATTTTATTTTGTTAAAAAAAAAGAAAAAAAAAATTTGACATCATTAGACTTTTTCATTCATTTAAAGATTGGTATCTAGTATTTCTTAAAATTTATTCACAGGTCTGATGATGGTTTTATAAAAAAACCGAAACCGGTTACTCATTAAAACAGACATAACGTGATCAAGACTGAACTTTAATCTAAATATAACAATTAATTGGTCACTGAATTCCAAAAATGTTTACCAAAATTGTGCAAGTTGTCGAACTGTTCGTGCAGATGGTTGTCGTCTTGCAAACGCCCCCATCTGTTGACTCAGGGATCGAGACGTGGCTGCACGGTCCGTTACAGCCATGCGGATAAGATGCCTGTCATCTCGACTGCCGTTGGGATCCAGCACGGCGTTCCGTATTATCCTCCTGAACCCACCGATTCCATATTCTGCTAACAGTCATTGGATCGCGACCAACGCGAGCAGCAATGTCGCGATGCAATAAATCACAATCGCGAGAGGCTACAATCCAACCTTTATCAAAGTCGGAAACGTAATGGTACGCATTTCTCCTCCTTACACGAGGCATCACAACAACGTTTCACCAGGCAACGCCCGTCAACTGCTGTTTTTGTATGAGAAATCGGTTGCAAACTTTTGTGTCAGCACGCTGTAGGTGTCGCCACCGGCGCCATCCTTGTGTGAATGCTCTGAAAAGCTAATGATTTGCATATCACCGCATCTTCTTCCTGTCCGTCAAATTTCGCGTCTGTAGCACGTCATCTTCGTGGTGTAGCAATTTTAATTACCAGTATGGTACATATGATCTATATGGTGATTGAAAGAGATTTAGTTCCCAGTCCTGATATCATTTTGTGCTCGAGATACACGGTTAGACCGCAACCCAGTGGGTTTATCAGAGACACGTATCGTGGATTACGCAGGTGCGCTAGGGTAACGAGCTTACTGCTTACATAGCCACGTCACAATAATAGCTTCAGTTTATTTATTCTCATTGTGTGTAAGCGGTCCATCGACAACGGGGCGCCATGGACCCTTTGTAAACACGATGCCCTGGATGCTTGCGTGGCCACACACACAATTAAGGGAAAACCCAGAACCTATACAGGTGTATTTTATTTATCACACTGGATCACGTAAACTGTCCTGCCCTGCAACAGAAAGCACTGAGTGAGTACGATCTCTTATTTCTGTCCAAGAAACGTGGCCACCATCATTATACTACTAACATCACTCCATAAAATCTAAATCATGGCCGCATAATCGTCTTTATCTCGTTTTAAAGTTCATGTATTGACACGCAAAATCACAAAAAAAAAAAAAAAATGAATTTATTGCTGAAAAACATTGAAAATACTGCAACCAATGGCTTGTCGCTGGGCGGAGTACTACAGTTTCTGCACGTGTCTGAAGATGGAATTAGCGGCAAATGTGAAGGACTTGTGGCGAAGGAGAAAGTCGATCCTTGCCACAGACCAGCAATCTGATGTCAACAGTAGTTGTTGTGATGGTTACACTGTCAACAGCGTTTTTACGGTGTTGCTATAGAAGGGACTTAAGTGGACGGAATGTCTACAAAAACGATCCCTGTCAAACAAGTAAGGCGACTCTCTTCACAGCAATGTAGCACATGCTCTTCAAAACAGCTTCATTATCTGAGTCAAATGGTTCAAATGGCTCTGAGGACTATGGGACTTAATATCGGAGGTCATCAGTCCCTAGAATTTAGAACTACTTAAACCTAACTAACCTAAAGACATCACACACATCCATGCCCGAGGCAGGATTCGAACCTGCGACCATAGCAGTCACGCGGTTCCGTACTGAAGTGGCTAGAACCGCACGGCCACCGCGGCCAGCTTTCTGAGTCACCTAGAAAAGTCGCTACAATATTCAATGGACGTAAGCTGTGTAGTGAGTTTCGGAAACGAAAGTCGAAAAATTAATATATTTTTATCCTCAGGCTATAAAGCTCTCAAGAAAAAGGCCAACATTTTCGCCTTAGCTTTACTTTAAAATCGCCATCAATCCATATGTTTCCATTCATATCCTATGACAGTGCTGACCGCAGATTTGTTCAGATACAACAGTAGTTAGTAGAATGGTAGGATTTAATGCTGTTTCTTCCTTTGTTCAGACTTCAAGAAGAATATAATAATTCCAGTCCCCAAAAAAAAAAAAAAAAAAAAAAAAAAAAAAGTGTTGACAGGTGTAAAAATTACTGAACTACCAGCTTAATAAGTCACGGCTCCAAATACTAACACGAATTCTTTACAGATAAATGGAAAAACAGGTAGAAGCTGACCTCGGGGACTATCAGTTTGGATTCCGTAGAAATGTTGGAACACGTGAGGCAGTACTGACCATACTACTTATCTTAGATGATAGATTACCTACATTCCTAGCATTTGACGATGTTGACTGGAATACTCTCTTTCAAATTCTGAATGTGGCAGTGGTAACATACAGGGATCAAAAGACTATTTACAATTCGTACAGAAACAGGATGACAGTCATAAGAGTTGAGGGGCACGAAAGGGAAGCAGTGGTTGGGAAGGGAGCGCGGCAGGGTTTTAGCCTATCCCTGATGTTATTCTATCTGTATAGTGAGCAAGCAGTAAAGAACGCAAAAGAAAAATTGGAAGTAAGAATTAAAATCCATGGAGAAGAAATAAAAACCTTGGGGTTTGCCGATGACATTGTAATTCTGCCAGAGACAGTAAAGAACCTGGAAGAGCAGTTGAACTGAATGGACAGTGTCTTGAAGGGAGGATATAAGATGAACATCAACAAAAGCAAGACGAAGATAATGGAATGCAGTCGAATTAAACTAGGTGATGTTGACAGAATTAGGTTAGGATACGAGACACTTAAAGTAGTAGATGAGTTTTTCTATTTGGGGAGCAAAATAACTGGTGATGGTCGAAGTACAGAGGATTCAAAATGTCGATTGCCTATGGCAAATTCTGAAAATGAGAAATTTGTTAACATCGACTATAGATTTAAGAGTCAGCAAGCTTTTTCTGAAAGTTTTTGTATGGAGTGTAGCCATGCAAGGAAGTGAAAAATGGACAATAAATAGTTAAGACAAAAACAGGATAGTAGCTTTCGAAATGTGGCGCTACAGAAGAATGCTGAAGATTAGATGGGTAGATCACGTAAATAATGAGGAGGTACTGAACAGAATTGGGGAGAAGAGGAATTTGTTGCACAACTTGACTAGAAGAACCGATCGGTTGGTAGGACTCCTGAGGCATCAAATTGGTTCAAAAGAATCTGAGCACTATGGGACTTAACTTCTGAGGTCATCAGTCCCCTAGACCTTAGAACTATTTAAATGTAACTAACCTAAGGACATCACACACATCCATGCCCGAAGCAGTATTCGAACCTGCGACCGTAGCGGTCGCGCGGTTCCAGACTGTAGCGCCTAGAATCGCTCGGCCACCCCGGCCGGCTGAGGCATCAAGAGGTCATCAGTTCAGTATTGGAGGGAAGTGTGGAGGGTAAAAATCGTAGAGGGAAACCGAGGCACGAATACAGTAAACAGATTGAGAAAGAACGAGGCTGCAGTAGTTACTCGGAGATGAAGAACCTTGCACAGGATAGAGTACCATGGAGAGCTGCTCTTTGGACTGAAGACCACAACAACAACAACAAAAACCTCCTTTGTTTGATATAATTGCGAAATATTCAACGAGGGTGGAAACTTCTCTTAGTCGCTGTACAACGTACATAGTTGGTAGCTTCTCTGCGGCGCGTCAAAAGATTTCTGGCCCGTTAGAACCAATCCCTACAATCCAGTCTCCAGCTCTCTCTCAAAAGACGCCACTCACCTCCCACCAAACAACACCAATCCACGGTACGTCGATACAAAAGTGATGGACTCTGTCGCCAAAGATCTGCATTTCTCTGCTCAGAATGTCCAGCTTCCACCATTTTCCTCGATTCAGAAAAACTGCTACCATCCCTTTCAGCGTTTTATGCACTCGATTAGATGATTAAGTTTCGTTTTTGACAAATTTTCATTCTGCATAATTTTTTTTAAATGTTGCCTTAGACATTTCCACGTGGTACTTTTTAGCAACATCAATTAACGTCTTCTAAAGGCCTGTAATACCAGTTACATCCAAACAGTCTGATATCGATTGGTATTCTGCTATAAACTATACAGCGTCATTAAAGAAGAATAGCAAATAGTTCAGGCGGTGCTGATATAAACTAAGGCGAAGAGAACATTTCATACGGGTGTCCAGTTTTTATAGGTTACGGAAATACATGTGGTTATACAGAGAAGTCTCCATTTCACGTATTCGTACTCCATTTGATATGTTTGTTTTTGTCATTTTTGTTTTGCAGTTTAAGTTGTGAAGTTGTGCTCGAGTTTACATCGCATTCCTTATGTATGCAGTGCAGACATTGATGAACCAAAACATGACCACCGCCTCAGTAGCATCTTTGTCCACCTTTTCGAACGAAATAAATTACTGATTCTGCGTATCAGGGATCCGACAGTTTGTTGGTAGATTTAAGGATATATGTGGCACTAGATGTCTACGCACAGGAAACTTAGGGTGTTCCCCAGGGAAGTGTGTTCGGACTCTCGTTGTTCATATCGTATATCAATCATCTCGCGGACAATATTAAGGGTAACCTCAGAAGTTTTACAGATGATGCAGTTATCTGTAATGAGTACTGTCTGAAAGAAGGTGCAAAAATATTCAGCCACATCTCAACAAGATTTCAAAGTTGAGCAAAAATTGTCAATTCGCTCTAAATGTTCAGAAATGTAGAATTTTGCATTTCACAGAACAAAAAAAAAAATATATATTATCCTGTGACTATAATATCAATGAGTCACTCTTGGAATCGGCCAACTCTTTCAAATACCTGGGGTAACACTTTCCAGGAATATTAAATAGAATGATGACATAGGTTCAGTCGTGGGTAAAGCAGGTGGTAGACTTCGGTTTATTGGTAGAATTATGAGGAAGTGCAGTCAGTCTACAAAGGAGATGCTTACAAGTCACTCGTTCGACCGGTTCTAGAGTGTAGCTCAAGTGTGTGGCATCCAAAGCATGTAGGACTAACAGGGGATATTGCACGTACACGGAAAAGGGCAGCACCAATGGCCACATGTTTGTTTAATCTGTAGGGTGGTGTCACAGAAATACTGAAGGAACTAGACCGGCAGATTCTTGAAGACAGACGTAGACTATCTTGCGAAAGTCTCTTAACAAAGTTTCAAGAACCTGGCATAAAAAGTTCTCGGTTTACTTGCCGCGTCAAATTTGGATAAAATCCCAAGCTTTCGATGACTACCTCCGTCATCTTCGTCAGGGGTAAAACTGACTGTCGTGGACCGGTGAGGCTTCCGCTTTTATAAGCAGTGGACGGCTTCTCATTGGCTGGATGACGTCACGGTGAAACCGATGCGTACTGAGGTGGCGGCCTCTATATCCATAGATTTTGTTTGCGCGCTTTATCCAGCGTTGCTTGCAGCGCCATCCATCGCAACAGGCGGAGAACTGCGAGGAATGTAAGAAGTCTCCCTCTGTGCTCTTTCTATATCAATTGCGCGCTTCCATGCATTGCTGAGTGCATAACCGGAATCTCTGTTGAAATTATTTCCACAGAGTCTAATTTCAACTGCTTCCCTGATGACAGAGTCCCAATAGTTTGAAGCGTGAGCAAGTAGTCTTGTTTCATCGAATAAAATCTTATGTTTATTTAACAAACTGTGCTCAGCCACCGCTGATTTTTCTAGATACCTATATTTCAGGTGACGCTGATGTTCCACACAGCGATCGGCAACAGTTCTTATAGACTGGCCCACATAACTTTTTCCACACTCGCAAGGAATGCTGTAAATTCCCGGTACTCTCAGGCCAAGATTATCTTTCACGGGTCGCAGCATTTCCTTAATCTTCCTGGGTGGCCGGAAGACTGGTCTGATTCCCTGCCGTCTCAGGACTCTGCCGATCTTGCTGGTCGTTGCACCGCAGAATGGTAGCCGCGCGATGTGTTGGTCCTCTTGATCTGTTCGAACAGCGTCCTTTCTTGGTTTCTTCGCCAGAGTAGATCTGATATCACGAACAGAATAACCATTTTTTATGAATACCGTCGTCAGATGGTTAATCTCGGAGCCGAGATGATCTTTGTCCGAAATAGTCCTTGCTCTGTGTACCAAGGTGTTCAGCATAGCTCTCTTCTGAGCTGGGTGGTGAAAACTACGCGCGTTTAGATATAAATCTGTATGCGTCGGTTTTCTGTGCACAGAATGTCCGAGACGTCCATCTGATTTTCGCTCCACCAGTACATCTAAGAAGGGTAACTTTCCATCCTTCTCCACCTCCACTGTAAATCTTATGTTCTGATGTATACCATTCAAATGTTCAACAA
The DNA here is from genome assembly GCF_023864345.2 of Schistocerca serialis cubense. Classification (NCBI taxonomy): domain Eukaryota; kingdom Metazoa; phylum Arthropoda; class Insecta; order Orthoptera; family Acrididae; genus Schistocerca; species Schistocerca serialis. The sequence goes on from NC_064648.1 coordinate 107,060,341, forward strand.
ACTGCTGCAGTGCCTCATTGCCATGTGGCCAGATTAAAAATGTATCATCAACATACCTGAAGAAGCAGGATGGACGTAAGGGAGCACTGTTCAACGCTCGTTCTTCGAAATCCTCCATGAAGAAGTTAGCTATGGCTGGTGACAGTGGCGAACCCATGGCTGTTCCGTCAATCATTTCATAATATTTTCCACCATACAAAAAATAGGTGGTCGTCAAAGTGTGTCGAAATAACTTCAGTATTTCAGGAGAGAAATGAGCAGCCAACATTTTTAACGTATCTTCCACTGGAACCTTTGTAAACAAAGAGACCACATCTAGGCTGATCATGATGTCATTCGGACCTATCCTCATCTGCTTTATAATGTCAACAAACATTTTTGAGTTAGTAATATGATGGCTACAGTGGCCGACTATAGGTGCTAATAATTTGGTTAAGTATTTTGCCAACCGATATGTAGGAGACCCAATAGCACTAACAATAGGTCTCAACGGAACCCCATCCTTATGGACTTTGGGTAGACCATATAACCTGGGTGGCCTTGGTGCTCTTGGTCGTAGATTCTTGACTAGTTCTTCTGGGAGGCCAGAGTTCTTCAGTAGCTCCCCTGTCTTCCTACTAAGTGCTGCTGTGGGATCCCGTTTAAGAATACGGTACGTGGCATCTTCCAATAATATGGCCACTTTCTTATGATAATCGGTAGCATTGAGGATAACTGTGGCATTCCCTTTGTCGGCTGGTAGTACAACTAACTCTTCATCCTTCCCCAACGATTTCAATGCCACTTTCTCCACTCTGCTCACATTGGGCTTAGGAGGCTTGGCTGTTGCTAAAATCCGACTAGTTGCAAGCCTTACCTCATCTGCTGCCTCTTCGGGAAGGTGCCGAACCGCTTGTTCTACTCCACTGATAATCTCGGCCACTGGTAGCTTTTGTGGAGCTGGAGAAAAGTTCAGTCCCTTACTGAGAACCGAGATGGTGGCGTCGTCAATTTCCTTGTCGGAGAAGTTGATAACAGTGCGATGTGCGTCGCTGGACCCAGAAGTTCCTTTTCCCCGGCTTAGGCGCACAAATTTATCAGCCTGTTTTGCTGTAGTCTTACTTAAATTCGCTCGCTGATGTGCAGCCAAGGTCGTGTCTACCCATTCCCAGTCCCACGGTGACAAAACTGCAGACAAAAACAGATGGCAACTATATAAAGACCGAGCGTTGGCATCAAGTTCATACCTCGTATGATGTATCCTCTCCCTGACGATCGCATGACTTGTCTTTCGCAAAATTCTATTCACTGCAGCAGTTCGGATGTGATGTTTGACAACTGCGAAATTTGGTACAACCTCCTTGTCACGACAACGTTGTAGAAAAGCCAGATTACTCAGCAGCTGTGACTGTTTCAAGCGCAGCTTCTCCAGCCGACGAACGCTGCGCGCTACATCCTCTCCGTAGAGGAAACTAATATGACTACGAAGTCTTTCGCGACGGAGTCCTTGCATAAAAAGTTCTCGGTTTACTTGCCGCGTCAAATTTGGATAAAATCCCAAGCTTTCGATGACTACCTCCGTCATCTTCGTCAGGGGTAAAACTGACTGTCGTGGACCGGTGAGGCTTCCGCTTTTATAAGCAGTGGACGGCTTCTCATTGGCTGGATGACGTCACGGTGAAACCGATGCGTACTGAGGTGGCGGCCTCTATATCCATAGATTTTGTTTGCGCGCTTTATCCAGCGTTGCTTGCAGCGCCATCCATCGCAACAGGCGGAGAACTGCGAGGAATGTAAGAAGTCTCCCTCTGTGCTCTTTCTATATCAATTGCGCGCTTCCATGCATTGCTGAGTGCATAACCGGAATCTCTGTTGAAATTATTTCCACAGAGTCTAATTTCAACTGCTTCCCTGATGACAGAGTCCCAATAGTTTGAAGCGTGAGCAAGTAGTCTTGTTTCATCGAATAAAATCTTATGTTTATTTAACAAACTGTGCTCAGCCACCGCTGATTTTTCTAGATACCTATATTTCAGGTGACGCTGATGTTCCACACAGCGATCGGCAACAGTTCTTATAGACTGGCCCACATAACTTTTTCCACACTCGCAAGGAATGCTGTAAATTCCCGGTACTCTCAGGCCAAGATTATCTTTCACGGGTCGCAGCATTTCCTTAATCTTCCTGGGTGGCCGGAAGACTGGTCTGATTCCCTGCCGGCTCAGGACTCTGCCGATCTTGCTGGTCGTTGCACCGCAGAATGGTAGCCGCGCGATGTGTTGGTCCTCTTGATCTGTTCGAACAGCGTCCTTTCTTGGTTTCTTCGCCAGAGTAGATCTGATATCACGAACAGAATAACCATTTTTTATGAATACCGTCGTCAGATGGTTAATCTCGGAGCCGAGATGATCTTTGTCCGAAATAGTCCTTGCTCTGTGTACCAAGGTGTTCAGCATAGCTCTCTTCTGAGCTGGGTGGTGAAAACTACGCGCGTTTAGATATAAATCTGTATGCGTCGGTTTTCTGTGCACAGAATGTCCGAGACGTCCATCTGATTTTCGCTCCACCAGTACATCTAAGAAGGGTAACTTTCCATCCTTCTCCACCTCCACTGTAAATCTTATGTTCTGATGTATACCATTCAAATGTTCAACAAACTGCTGCAGTGCCTCATTGCCATGTGGCCAGATTAAAAATGTATCATCAACATACCTGAAGAAGCAGGATGGACGTAAGGGAGCACTGTTCAACGCTCGTTCTTCGAAATCCTCCATGAAGAAGTTAGCTATGGCTGGTGACAGTGGCGAACCCATGGCTGTTCCGTCAATCATTTCATAATATTTTCCACCATACAAAAAATAGGTGGTCGTCAAAGTGTGTCGAAATAACTTCAGTATTTCAGGAGAGAAATGAGCAGCCAACATTTTTAACGTATCTTCCACTGGAACCTTTGTAAACAAAGAGACCACATCTAGGCTGATCATGATGTCATTCGGACCTATCCTCATCTGCTTTATAATGTCAACAAACATTTTTGAGTTAGTAATATGATGGCTACAGTGGCCGACTATAGGTGCTAATAATTTGGTTAAGTATTTTGCCAACCGATATGTAGGAGACCCAATAGCACTAACAATAGGTCTCAACGGAACCCCATCCTTATGGACTTTGGGTAGACCATATAACCTGGGTGGCCTTGGTGCTCTTGGTCGTAGATTCTTGACTAGTTCTTCTGGGAGGCCAGAGTTCTTCAGTAGCTCCCCTGTCTTCCTACTAAGTGCTGCTGTGGGATCCCGTTTAAGAATACGGTACGTGGCATCTTCCAATAATATGGCCACTTTCTTATGATAATCGGTAGCATTGAGGATAACTGTGGCATTCCCTTTGTCGGCTGGTAGTACAACTAACTCTTCATCCTTCCCCAACGATTTCAATGCCACTTTCTCCACTCTGCTCACATTGGGCTTAGGAGGCTTGGCTGTTGCTAAAATCCGACTAGTTGCAAGCCTTACCTCATCTGCTGCCTCTTCGGGAAGGTGCCGAACCGCTTGTTCTACTCCACTGATAATCTCGGCCACTGGTAGCTTTTGTGGAGCTGGAGAAAAGTTCAGTCCCTTACTGAGAACCGAGATGGTGGCGTCGTCAATTTCCTTGTCGGAGAAGTTGATAACAGTGCGATGTGCGTCGCTGGACCCAGAAGTTCCTTTTCCCCGGCTTAGGCGCACAAATTTATCAGCCTGTTTTGCTGTAGTCTTACTTAAATTCGCTCGCTGATGTGCAGCCAAGGTCGTGTCTACCCATTCCCAGTCCCACGGTGACAAAACTGCAGACAAAAACAGATGGCAACTATATAAAGACCGAGCGTTGGCATCAAGTTCATACCTCGTATGATGTATCCTCTCCCTGACGATCGCATGACTTGTCCTTCGCAAAATTCTATTCACTGCAGCAGTTCGGATGTGATGTTTGACAACTGCGAAATTTGGTACAACCTCCTTGTCACGACAACGTTGTAGAAAAGCCAGATTACTCAGCAGCTGTGACTGTTTCAAGCGCAGCTTCTCCAGCCGACGAACGCTGCGCGCTACATCCTCTCCGTAGAGGAAACTAATATGACTACGAAGTCTTTCGCGACGGAGTCCTTGCATAAAAAGTTCTCGGTTTACTTGCCGCGTCAAATTTGGATAAAATCCCAAGCTTTCGATGACTACCTCCGTCATCTTCGTCAGGGGTAAAACTGACTGTCGTGGACCGGTGAGGCTTCCGCTTTTATAAGCAGTGGACGGCTTCTCATTGGCTGGATGACGTCACGGTGAAACCGATGCTTACTGAGGTGGCGGCCTCTATATCCATAGATTTTGTTTGCGCGCTTTATCCAGCGTTGCTTGCAGCGCCATCCATCGCAACAGGCGGAGAACTGCGAGGAATGTAAGAAGTCTCCCTCTGTGCTCTTTCTATATCAATTGCGCGCTTCCATGCATTGCTGAGTGCATAACCGGAATCTCTGTTGAAATTATTTCCACAGAGTCTAATTTCAACTGCTTCCCTGATGACAGAGTCCCAATAGTTTGAAGCGTGAGCAAGTAGTCTTGTTTCATCGAATAAAATCTTATGTTTATTTAACAAACTGTGCTCAGCCACCGCTGATTTTTCTAGATACCTATATTTCAGGTGACGCTGATGTTCCACACAGCGATCGGCAACAGTTCTTATAGACTGGCCCACATAACTTGAAACAGTCACAGCTGCTGAGTAATCTGGCTTTTCTACAACGTTGTCGTGACAAGGAGGTTGTACCAAATTTCGCAGTTGTCAAACATCACATCCGAACTGCTGCAGTGAATAGAATTTTGCGAAAGACAAGTCATGCGATCGTCAGGGAGAGGATACATCATACGAGGTATGAACTTGATGCCAACGCTCGGTCTTTATATAGTTGCCATCTGTTTTTGTCTGCAGTTTTGTCACCGTGGGACTGGGAATGGGTAGACACGACCTTGGCTGCACATCAGCGAGCGAATTTAAGTAAGACTACAGCAAAACAGGCTGATAAATTTGTGCGCCTAAGCCGGGGAAAAGGAACTTCTGGGTCCAGCGACGCACATCGCACTGTTATCAACTTCTCCGACAAGGAAATTGACGACGCCACCATCTCGGTTCTCAGTAAGGGACTGAACTTTTCTCCAGCTCCACAAAAGCTACCAGTGGCCGAGATTATCAGTGGAGTAGAACAAGCGGTTCGGCACCTTCCCGAAGAGGCAGCAGATGAGGTAAGGCTTGCAACTAGTCGGATTTTAGCAACAGCCAAGCCTCCTAAGCCCAATGTGAGCAGAGTGGAGAAAGTGGCATTGAAATCGTTGGGGAAGGATGAAGAGTTAGTTGTACTACCAGCCGACAAAGGGAATGCCACAGTTATCCTCAATGCTACCGATTATCATAAGAAAGTGGCCATATTATTGGAAGATGCCACGTACCGTATTCTTAAACGGGATCCCACAGCAGCACTTAGTAGGAAGACAGGGGAGCTACTGAAGAACTCTGGCCTCCCAGAAGAACTAGTCAAGAATCTACGACCAAGAGCACCAAGGCCACCCAGGTTATATGGTCTACCCAAAGTCCATAAGGATGGGGTTCCGTTGAGACCTATTGTTAGTGCTATTGGGTCTCCTACATATCGGTTGGCAAAATACTTAACCAAATTATTAGCACCTATAGTCGGCCACTGTAGCCATCATATTACTAACTCAAAAATGTTTGTTGACATTATAAAGCAGATGAGGATAGGTCCGAATGACATCATGATCAGCCTAGATGTGGTCTCTTTGTTTACAAAGGTTCCAGTGGAAGATACGTTAAAAATGTTGGCTGCTCATTTCTCTCCTGAAATACTGAAGTTATTTCGACACACTTTGACGACCACCTATTTTTTGTATGGTGGAAAATATTATGAAATGATTGACGGAACAGCCATGGGTTCGCCACTGTCACCAGCCATAGCTAACTTCTTCATGGAGGATTTCGAAGAACGAGCGTTGAACAGTGCTCCCTTACGTCCATCCTGCTTCTTCAGGTATGTTGATGATACATTTTTAATCTGGCCACATGGCAATGAGGCACTGCAGCAGTTTGTTGAACATTTGAATGGTATACATCAGAACATAAGATTTACAGTGGAGGTGGAGAAGGATGGAAAGTTACCCTTCTTAGATGTACTGGTGGAGCGAAAATCAGATGGACGTCTCGGACATTCTGTGCACAGAAAACCGACGCATACAGATTTATATCTAAACGCGCGTAGTTTTCACCACCCAGCTCAGAAGAGAGCTATGCTGAACACCTTGGTACACAGAGCAAGGACTATTTCGGACAAAGATCATCTCGGCTCCGAGATTAACCATCTGACGACGGTATTCATAAAAAATGGTTATTCTGTTCGTGATATCAGATCTACTCTGGCGAAGAAACCAAGAAAGGACGCTGTTCGAACAGATCAAGAGGACCAACACATCGCGCGGCTACCATTCTGCGGTGCAACGACCAGCAAGATCGGCAGAGTCCTGAGCCGGCAGGGAATCAGACCAGTCTTCCGGCCACCCAGGAAGATTAAGGAAATGCTGCGACCCGTGAAAGATAATCTTGGCCTGAGAGTACCGGGAATTTACAGCATTCCTTGCGAGTGTGGAAAAAGTTATGTGGGCCAGTCTATAAGAACTGTTGCCGATCGCTGTGTGGAACATCAGCGTCACCTGAAATATAGGTATCTAGAAAAATCAGCGGTGGCTGAGCACAGTTTGTTAAATAAACATAAGATTTTATTCGATGAAACAAGACTACTTGCTCACGCTTCAAACTATTGGGACTCTGTCATCAGGGAAGCAGTTGAAATTAGACTCTGTGGAAATAATTTCAACAGAGATTCCGGTTATGCACTCAGCAATGCATGGAAGCGCGCAATTGATATAGAAAGAGCACAGAGGGAGACTTCTTACATTCCTCGCAGTTCTCCGCCTGTTGCGATGGATGGCGCTGCAAGCAACGCTGGATAAAGCGCGCAAACAAAATCTATGGATATAGAGGCCGCCACCTCAGTACGCATCGGTTTCACCGTGACGTCATCCAGCCAATGAGAAGCCGTCCACTGCTTATAAAAGCGGAAGCCTCACCGGTCCACGACAGTCAGTTTTACCCCTGACGAAGATGACGGAGGTAGTCATCGAAAGCTTGGGATTTTATCCAAATTTGACGCGGCAAGTAAACCGAGAACTTTTTATGCAAGGACTCCGTCGCGAAAGACTTCGTAGTCATATTAGTTTCCTCTACGGAGAGGATGTAGCGCGCAGCGTTCGTCGGCTGGAGAAGCTGCGCTTGAAACAGTCACAGCTGCTGAGTAATCTGGCTTTTCTACAACGTTGTCGTGACAAGGAGGTTGTACCAAATTTCGCAGTTGTCAAACATCACATCCGAACTGCTGCAGTGAATAGAATTTTGCGAAAGACAAGTCATGCGATCGTCAGGGAGAGGATACATCATACGAGGTATGAACTTGATGCCAACGCTCGGTCTTTATATAGTTGCCATCTGTTTTTGTCTGCAGTTTTGTCACCGTGGGACTGGGAATGGGTAGACACGACCTTGGCTGCACATCAGCGAGCGAATTTAAGTAAGACTACAGCAAAACAGGCTGATAAATTTGTGCGCCTAAGCCGGGGAAAAGGAACTTCTGGGTCCAGCGACGCACATCGCACTGTTATCAACTTCTCCGACAAGGAAATTGACGACGCCACCATCTCGGTTCTCAGTAAGGGACTGAACTTTTCTCCAGCTCCACAAAAGCTACCAGTGGCCGAGATTATCAGTGGAGTAGAACAAGCGGTTCGGCACCTTCCCGAAGAGGCAGCAGATGAGGTAAGGCTTGCAACTAGTCGGATTTTAGCAACAGCCAAGCCTCCTAAGCCCAATGTGAGCAGAGTGGAGAAAGTGGCATTGAAATCGTTGGGGAAGGATGAAGAGTTAGTTGTACTACCAGCCGACAAAGGGAATGCCACAGTTATCCTCAATGCTACCGATTATCATAAGAAAGTGGCCATATTATTGGAAGATGCCACGTACCGTATTCTTAAACGGGATCCCACAGCAGCACTTAGTAGGAAGACAGGGGAGCTACTGAAGAACTCTGGCCTCCCAGAAGAACTAGTCAAGAATCTACGACCAAGAGCACCAAGGCCACCCAGGTTATATGGTCTACCCAAAGTCCATAAGGATGGGGTTCCGTTGAGACCTATTGTTAGTGCTATTGGGTCTCCTACATATCGGTTGGCAAAATACTTAACCAAATTATTAGCACCTATAGTCGGCCACTGTAGCCATCATATTACTAACTCAAAAATGTTTGTTGACATTATAAAGCAGATGAGGATAGGTCCGAATGACATCATGATCAGCCTAGATGTGGTCTCTTTGTTTACAAAGGTTCCAGTGGAAGATACGTTAAAAATGTTGGCTGCTCATTTCTCTCCTGAAATACTGAAGTTATTTCGACACACTTTGACGACCACCTATTTTTTGTATGGTGGAAAATATTATGAAATGATTGACGGAACAGCCATGGGTTCGCCACTGTCACCAGCCATAGCTAACTTCTTCATGGAGGATTTCGAAGAACGAGCGTTGAACAGTGCTCCCTTACGTCCATCCTGCTTCTTCAGGTATGTTGATGATACATTTTTAATCTGGCCACATGGCAATGAGGCACTGCAGCAGTTTGTTGAACATTTGAATGGTATACATCAGAACATAAGATTTACAGTGGAGGTGGAGAAGGATGGAAAGTTACCCTTCTTAGATGTACTGGTGGAGCGAAAATCAGATGGACGTCTCGGACATTCTGTGCACAGAAAACCGACGCATACAGATTTATATCTAAACGCGCGTAGTTTTCACCACCCAGCTCAGAAGAGAGCTATGCTGAACACCTTGGTACACAGAGCAAGGACTATTTCGGACAAAGATCATCTCGGCTCCGAGATTAACCATCTGACGACGGTATTCATAAAAAATGGTTATTCTGTTCGTGATATCAGATCTACTCTGGCGAAGAAACCAAGAAAGGACGCTGTTCGAACAGATCAAGAGGACCAACACATCGCGCGGCTACCATTCTGCGGTGCAACGACCAGCAAGATCGGCAGAGTCCTGAGCCGGCAGGGAATCAGACCAGTCTTCCGGCCACCCAGGAAGATTAAGGAAATGCTGCGACCCGTGAAAGATAATCTTGGCCTGAGAGTACCGGGAATTTACAGCATTCCTTGCGAGTGTGGAAAAAGTTATGTGGGCCAGTCTATAAGAACTGTTGCCGATCGCTGTGTGGAACATCAGCGTCACCTGAAATATAGGTATCTAGAAAAATCAGCGGTGGCTGAGCACAGTTTGTTAAATAAACATAAGATTTTATTCGATGAAACAAGACTACTTGCTCACGCTTCAAACTATTGGGACTCTGTCATCAGGGAAGCAGTTGAAATTAGACTCTGTGGAAATAATTTCAACAGAGATTCCGGTTATGCACTCAGCAATGCATGGAAGCGCGCAATTGATATAGAAAGAGCACAGAGGGAGACTTCTTACATTCCTCGCAGTTCTCCGCCTGTTGCGATGGATGGCGCTGCAAGCAACGCTGGATAAAGCGCGCAAACAAAATCTATGGATATAGAGGCCGCCACCTCAGTACGCATCGGTTTCACCGTGACGTCATCCAGCCAATGAGAAGCCGTCCACTGCTTATAAAAGCGGAAGCCTCACCGGTCCACGACAGTCAGTTTTACCCCTGACGAAGATGACGGAGGTAGTCATCGAAAGCTTGGGATTTTATCCAAATTTGACGCGGCAAGTAAACCGAGAACTTTTTATGCAAGGACTCCGTCGCGAAAGACTTCGTAGTCATTTCAAGAACCTGCTTCAAATAATTACTCTACGAATATACTAAACCCCCTATGTATGGTTCATATAGCGACAGTGAGGATAAGGTAAGAATAATTACTGCACGCACACAGGAATTCAAACAGTCATTCTTCCAGCGCTCCATACCCGAATGAAACAGGACGAAACGAAAATAACTGGTACAGTGTGACGTGTCCTCTGCCATGCATCTGACGAGGGTTTTGCGGAGTACAGAAGTAGATGTGGGTCACGCAGTTCGCGTAAATAACGAGCCACCGATTTGCAGACGTGGTGATGGCACACGATAGCGACCCAGACGGGTTCCATAGGACTTACATCAGGCTTATATGGTCGCCTAGATACCAACGTAGGTTCACTATAACGATTCTCAAACAGCTGTAGCACGGCTCTGGCTCCGAGCCACGGACAGTTATACCACTGAAAGATGACGCAGCCGTCAGGGAAGACATCGAGCGCGAAGGGACGCAGGTCGTTCGCATCCGTCAGTGTGTCTTCTATTCCTACCTCAGGCCCCACGCATGCGCAGCAGAATGTCTCCCACAGCACAATGCTGCTGCCACCAGCCTGCGTCCGTGGCGCGCTGCACGTTTCGAGCCACCTTCCACCTAGTCTAGCAAAAATCGTGCAGACTGCAATCGTAATTGTCGATGTAGTTCACTCAGCATGTGGACACGTAGGGGTGGTCTGCCGCAGAGTTCCACTTTCTACAACGTGTGACGAACAGTGTGATCCAAACCACTTGTGCGCGCACAAGCTTAGAGTTCTTTCGGCAGAGATGTCACAGTACTTTACGTCTGTGGTCAAACGTTTTCTTGTCATGAGACTACCAGTTTCAGTCTATAATGATCATTTTCAGATCTGTTTTATAAAAAGACATGTCCTAATGTACTGCAGCCATAGTGGCATCGTCAAATGTTAAACACAAAAATTATAACCAGCATCGTCAAATATGCATAAACAACAGCATATGCAAGGGTCATCTTGTCAGCACCAGTACTGTTCAAAACTACTGTTTGTTTTGAACAGTAGTGCTGCTGACAGAATTGCTGATTTAGATACCCACATTGTACTGGATGCATGTGCATCGACAAATATAATCTCACAAGGTTTATTTAACGAGTTATATAAGCGAACACACATACCAACCTTCCCCGTGCAGAACTGTCGAATCCTCCAGCATTAGGGAGATAATCTAAAGAGGTAAAACATCAAACATTAATAGCCATTGTCGTTGTGGTCTTGAGTCCAGAGACTGGTTTCATGCAGCTCTGCATGCTACCCTGTCCTGTGCAAGCTTCTTCATTTCCAAGTACCTACTGCACCCTACATCCTTCTGAATCTGTTTAGTGTATTCATGCCTTAGTCACCCTATATCCTCCACACTGCCCTCCAATACTAAACTGGTGATCCCTTGATGCCTCAGAATGTGTCCTACCAACCGATCCCTTCTTCTAGTCAAGTTGTGCCACAAATTCCTCTTCAATTATATTCAGTACCTCGTCACTAGTTACGTGATCTACCCATCTAACCTTCAGCATTACTCTGTGGCACTACATTTCGAAAGCGTCTATTCTCTTCTTGTCTAAACTATTTATTTTCCATGTTTCACTTCTGTACAGGGCTACACTCCATACAAATACTTTCAGAAAAGATATCCTGACACTTGAATCTATAATCGCTGTTAACAAATTCCTCTTCTTCAGAAACGCTTTTCTGACCATAACCAGTCTACATTTTATACCCTCTCTACTTCGACCAATACCAGTTATTTTGCTCCCCAAATAGCAAAACTCATCTACTACTTTAAGTGTCTCATTTCCTAATCTAACGTTCACAATATCGATTAATATCGAAAATTTTTCGTTAAAATAAATTTTTTTAGTGGTTGAGAAACTTGTACTTGTCTTATTTGATATCTTCTGACAGTACAAGGTAGAGCTCCACACATGACAGTGAAACTGTTTCTTTGCAATTAATGAACAAAGGTTACTGAACCGTGATTTATTTTCAAAGAATATTCTTAAGAATTTATTTTATTTATTAGTGATTCATCAAGAGCATTAACACATTTAATCACACTATGTAAGTATGGGAGTAGTTGCCAGGGAGTAACTGATGAAAACATAACCAAATTCATTTTAACAAATGGGAATTTTATTCACTTTAATAGTGCCTAAAAGCATTTTTTGAAAGAAACAGATATAAAATTATAATCAGAAAGCACCCTCTAAATATCAAACTTAGAATTTATTCAGATGCAGAAGGAAACAAGTTCTGACTGTATGAGCTTTTGGGCAGAAAACCTTGACGCTCCCTTTCGACATGGCTGTAGTTACGACCGCTCACAACGGCCTCTTAAAGACTACACTGGTGCAAATCTGCAACACCCCAGATAACTTTAAACTAAGAGTTTTAACAATTTACACAAGCACACAAACTATGCTCTCCCGTAGGAGGGATGTAAATAGTACAAAACACTAACAGTTAAAATATTAACCTTGCCACCGAAGGTGCAACTTGATTTTAACTTCTGAGAAAAGTCTTACGGTGAAAGTTAAATAAAAGCCCATGAAATGCAATCTTATATAAAACTCTACAAGTTTGGCCAAACAATAGTTAAGATGCTCTACAGTAAACAGATACCGCCTCTCAAGATCATAGGCAATAATATCAAAGTTTCCAAAGAACAAACCATATTTCAGGTATTACGCCGTTACACTCTCAGTAATAAATTCGTTAACACACCAAATCCGACAAACATGACAGAGGCAGCTACTAACGTATGGTAGATTGATAGGGAGATTACCGAACAACCCGAACCGTAGGTTGCTCTAACCTGCCCCTACCCCACAAGGGAAAAACGGACCACCCAATTTATAAACAACTAACTTCCCGCGGGTGGGCAAACGGGGAAGAATGGTGGGACGACCCCAAAGCAAAAGGGCTGATGACCTCACCCAGAAAACAAGTGGAATTTAACAAGAGTAAAGAAACTACATATCACCAATCGCTTGACTTCTAATAAACTGTGATTTCTCGAGAAGACCTGGCGCAGCACCCCCAAATCGCGCCGGGGGTGTGGCCGTGCCGTTCTAGGCGCTACAGTCTGGAACCGCGTGACCGCTACGGTCGCAAGTTCGAATCCTGCCTCGGGCATGGATGTGTGTGATATCCTTAGGTTAGTTGGGTTTAAGTAGTTCTAAGTTCTAAGGGACTGATGACCACAGATGTGACCACAGATGTTAAGTCCCATAGTGCTCAGAGCCATTTGAACCATTTTGAACCCCCAAGTCGCTCTCCCGAACCGCCCGCTGCCAGCCGCTTCAACGGACGCAGGAAGGCGCCGATCTCCCGTCTCACGGCGTCGCAGCTCGCCCCGGCCAGACCGACGTCGTGGGCTGACTCCTGTTGCTCTCGTGTCGGCTGCGAAGCCACTACCCCTCGCTAAACGCCGCGGCCCACTGGACTCACGTGGCGACCACACATGCGCTGACGCTCAAGGCGGACAAGTCATCTCGTGTGTCAGTGCGCTACCGACCAACCGATCGATCCAACCGCCGATGACATATGAACTCGAGCAGACTGGCGGACTAACGCGCAGATGCAGGAACTCAGCCCCGACCGGGCGACTACTCACTGCGTTCTCATACTGGCGGAGTGGAAAGACTCTCATTTTGCCGGCTTTAAAGGTTGATCCGAACGACAGGCATACTATCACTCCGAACGACTGACAGACACTAACTGCCTAACAAATGTGGACGAGAGACAGACTAGCAAGCTGGGGACGAGAGACTGACCCAGACTGACCAATTGGCGAGCTCATAGCGCCCCTTAAATGCACGTGAACAGGCAACCTTTCCCCTTTCCCACCAGAGGGAGACACCAAAGCTGCGACTGCCACAGCGGCGCCACCGCCAGAAACGGAGGGCGACTGCTCCACACTACGCGCTGCGGCACGCTCTTCAAAACAGAAACTTTTTACCACGCCTCAGTTATCAGTGAATGTAATCAGAATCAATAAAGTAGAAAACAAACCTCTGCCAAATACAGTCATTAGAGTAAAATTCTCTTATTCAGATATATTGCGCCGTGATGCGCTAAAGACGAACAGCTAAGTGATAGAATTATGGATCTAGCAATAGTACAAGCAAAGGTAAGTGAATCAGTTTGTGTGTCCGAAGATAAGAAAGAGGAGCTACATGTATTAATACATCGGTATGTGCCTGTATTTCAAAAGCTTCGAGCAATAACAAAAGATTACACATATGAAATGGACGCCTATCCACATGAAACATTCCGTTTTCCATCATACCCCATACCAGGTCCAAGAAGGAGGCAACAAGGAAGGAAACTGAGAGGATGATAGATTGGGTTGTCATACAACACTCATATTCGCCTCACTGTAGTCCCCTTTCAGTTGTCGTTAAGCACTATTGTGCTTCAGGCTTTTACTTGACGCCCATAATATAAACAAGATCAATCTTTCCTGTTAGAACATGTCGTGACAACTTAGAAGAACAGTTACCAAAGTTCCACAAAATAAAATACTTTAAAACAATCGATTTAAAGGCATCAAATTGGCTTATAGATCTCCATGAGGACAGTGGGAAGTACAGAGGCTTTGGATTTGGTGGCAGAAGCTATGAACTTTGTGTCTTACTTTCCGCTTAAGTGTGAGCCTGTGTGTCTTCAGTTCCACATTAGACATACACTATGTGATTAAAAGAACCCGGGCACCCCCAAAAATACACGTTTTTCATATTAGGTGCATTGAGCTGCCATCTCCTGCCAGGTACTCCATACCAGCGACCTCAGTAGTCGTTACACATCCTAAGAGACCAGAATGGGGCGCTCCGCGGAACTCGCGGACTTATAACGTGGTCAGGTGATTGGGGTGTCACTTGTGTCATACGTCTGTACGCGAGATTTCCACACTCCTTAACACCCCTAGGTCCACTGTTTCCGATGTCATAGTGAAGTGGAAAAGTGAAGGGGCACGTATAGCACAAAAGCGTACAGGCCGACCTTGTCTGTTGACTGACAGGGACCGCCGACAGTTGAAGAGGGTCATAATGTGTAATAGGCAGACATCTATCCAGACCATCACACACGAATTCCAAAGTGCATCAGGATCCATTGCAACTACGATAACAGTTAGGCGGGATATGAGAAAACTTGTATTTCATGGTCAAGCAGCTGCTCATGAGCCACACATGACGCCGATAAATGCCAAACGACTCCTCGCCTGGTGTAAGCAGCGTAAACATTGGACTACTGAAGTAGAAAAAACATTCTGTCTAGTGACGGATCACAGTACAAAACATGGTGATACGATGGCAGGGTGTGGGTATGGCGAATGCCCGGTGATCTGCCAGTGTGTGTAGTGCCAACAGTACAATTTGGAGGCTGTGGTGTTATGGTGTAGTGGTGTTTTTCATGGAGGTGGCATCCACTCCTTGTTGTTTTGCATGGCACTATCACGGCAAAGGCCTACATTAATGTTTTAAGCACCTTCTTCGTTCCCACTGTTGAAGAGCAATTTGGGGATGGCGACTGCATCTTTCAACACGATCGAGCACCTGTTCATAGTGCACGGCCTGTGGCGGAGTGATTGCACGACAATAACAACCCTGTGACGGACAGGCCTGTACAGAGTCCTGACCCGAATCCTATACAACACCTCTGGGACGTTTTGGAACGCCGACTTCGTACCAGGTCTCACCGACCGACATCGATACATCTCCTCAGTGCAACACTCCATCAAGAATCGGCTGCCATCCTTCCTGCACCTGATTGAACGTATGCCTGCGAGAGTGGAAGCTGTCATGAAGGCTAAGGGTGGGCCAACACCATATTGAATTCTAGCATTACCGATGGAGGGCGCCACGAACTTATAAGTCATTTTCAGCCAGGTATCCGGATACTTTTAATCACATAGTGTAGTTTTAGGTCCAGAACTACTTAATAAACGACTTTCTAATTGCAACGCCTACCTGAGAAGACCACTTACGACTTTTGGTACAAGAAGTATACTGGTTCTCAGAACATGGCGTTACAGCAAATTTAAAGAAGTCTGAGTTAGGTAAGGAAAAGGTCAAATTCCTAGGACGAATCGTATCACCACACGGTACTTTTGCCAGATCCGCGGACACTAGATGCAATCAATTCCCCCGTCCTCCCTCTCAGAACATAAAAACGTCAGAGCTTACTTGGACTTGACGTCTTTCTTTAGAAACTTTATTCCTGACCAGTGGCTGAACAGCGATTTCCATGGATAACCCATGGATATGGACCAATCAATGTCAAACCGACGTTGTAAATGTAAAAGGAGCTTTGCTCAACGCAAATATATTGAATCAGCAAGACATGTGACAAGAGTTTTGTTTAAGCACTGATGTGTCCGGAGTCCCGTGTCATGCCTATTCCAAATCACCGGCACAACCGACACCCAAGGTAATTTGTTTTGCAAACAGAACTCTTACTGAACGTGAGCGATCATATTCAGTAACGGAGCTCGAAGCTCTCCCTATAGTGTGAGCCTTTAAGAAATTCGGTTATCATTTGCGGGGAAAACACAATAAAGTACTGCGACCAGCAAGGACTTTCTTTTCTGTTGACTTGTAAACTGTTGCACAGATGTATAGCGAGGTGGTGTCTTTGGTAGCAGGAATTCAGTTTCGAGATAGTGCACATCAAAAGTAAACAAAACGTAATTGCTGGCGCCTTGTCGAGGCTACCGCAAGGATTAAAGGAATTTTTAGAATTCACCAAACAGGTTTCTGAAATCTGCGTCCTACTTATGCAAGACAAAACACACCACCCTATTACGTAAAAATGCACAACAGCCTGGAGCAATTGCAAGAAGACCCGAGCCTGAAAAAGGTAAGACTCAAACTATGTGAAGGAGAAGATGACGACAACTTCAAAAAATTTATACTGTATATAAAGGAGTACTGTTTCAGTGGCATATACGTAGCCAAGAACGCTGCTCCGTCTTCTTACCTGAAAATTTTGTATATGAATTCATTCTTTACACTCACAACGTACGGCGTCGTTATTTTGTTTTTAAATTCACTGATAAGATAAAACACGTACTGCTGCTACTGCAATATGCGGCGTAGAGTTCTCCAAGTAATTCGAGAAAGTATTACTTGTCAGAAGACCAAACACTCCAACAAACGAAAATTACTTGAACTACATCCAACAGTTCCCACAAAACCTTTAGATTTAGAATCATTGGATGCTGTCGGTCGTTATTCAAAAGGAAAAGGGGATGTCATTGCCTTCTGTGATGTTTCTCCCAGGCGTATTAATTGTATGCAGTGAGGTCAGTGACCGTCGGTTCAGTTATTAGAAGAATGATGGATGACTATCTTCCGAAAGTAGGGAAGCGACAGATACTGGTAAATGACAATGCATCATACTTCACACCTAACAGATGGAAGGGATTCAAATCGACAAATAAAATAAAACGCATACTGGTATAACGATTCCACCCCAAAGCAAGTCCCATAGAAAGGTGTTTAAGGAGTTTGATTGATTGATACGCTGCTACACACTACAGAAACATGTTAAATCGATCGATTTCGTGTAACCATTTCAGCAAACCACTAATAACTTGCCACATACGTCGACAGGTTTTGCCCGAACCGAATTAATGTTTACGATTTTTAGATTAAGGGTATCAGAAGGTTTTGGCCTTCAGCCTAATTTAAGAACTGTTTTACGTAAAGCCTTTGGCATTTTTAAAATTAATGTTATTGAGTCGTAAGTGCTGGGCCTTCAGCCGATTTTGAATTTAGATTGTTTGTTCTTAAAGTGTCAGATTCTTTGGGCCTTCAGACTAATTAATGAACTGTTTTAAGATAAGATTTCGCCTTTTAAATTTCTGATTTTGGTTGAGCTTTCAGTTATTAGCTTTCAGCCGTTTTAAAGCGGTCTTGCCCTTAAGGCATGAGGTTGTATGGTGCTTTCAGCCGCTAATTAAGTTCCAAAACTAAAGGTATGTGTTTTTTTTTTAATTTTTCCGGGCTCTTGTAATGTTCGATCAAATATGTATGTTCTAGTGTAACCGACGGCCACTTATTTCGGCCCCTTTCCACAACTTAAAGTATCTGTCCCGTCCTGCAGGCTTAGCAGGGCGTCTCAGTTTAAGAAATGAGAAATGGACGAGTGGGAAAAAATACTTCCTAAAGTACTTAACGGAAATATATCATTTGAAGAAAAATACGCCAAGCCTATATTTCTCTAGGAGAAAAGGCCGAACAGGGATAAAAGCCTTATGACAAAAGATTAGGGCGCGCTTTACAATTCCAGATAGGATAAGAAGTATGTTGTGCATACACCAAAAGTCTACCAAAGATCTGAAATTCGGCCACAAGTGGAAACTCTTATACACTGGCCCATTTGTAACTACACAAGTCCCTCATCCAGCATCATATAGACTGCCTTACCCTATAAGCGGAAAAGACAAGAGCCTTTATCCACACAGGTATCTAAAAGAGTTTGTACATTAAATGGGTTTGACAAAAGATTAGAGCATCTCACGAAGTTAGTGTGTTTAAGTATAGTGAACACATTTCACTATAAAATATGAAAGACGTTCGCTTAGCTTTATAAAAAGTTTCTCTCTTCCTATTTATATGTGTAAATAGAAATTACATAATTCATTAGTTATTTAAGGTTTTGTTCGCTGGCAAAAGTGTGTTTTGAAATAAGTAATAAGCTCAATTAAATCGTCATGATGCCAATTCACTACTAAACTACATACACCCTCCTATCGCAAATTGATAAATGAGGTGGGGGAAAATAAACGATGTAGTATTACGATGAGGGATAATGCGCAAGCTGAATCGCAGGACAGTGACCTCAAGCATGGGCGAAGGCAAAACAAGTCCAACACGCTGCTTAACACACCAGCATTAGTATCTGTACACCAAGTAGAATACATTCGAAAGATAATGAATCTAAAATGATTGCTGAAATAAATACGGAGTGAAACGTCCCCTTAGAAAAATTATTGAATTACGGTGCTGATCAATCTCTTACATTATTTGATTTTCAAACAGCTGAGCAAAACTGAACGTACTCAGACATTTCGCTCTTTACCTATTCTGATCAACACTAAACTGACACACAATATTTTGTTAGCACAACGCAGTCTGACTTTCAACAATCCCTACAAAAGAATGGCCCTGACTACTATTAACCTATACCTTTCACAAATCACTTACCTCACGAAAATCTTCGTTACTCGAACTACTGCAATACAGCGAGTGCCACTACTGCCAGCTAAATAAAATATTCAAACTACTGAAGGCACTAACTACTGATAGGCATAGTAGGCAAATGAAAGATTTCGATAGAGAACAAACACTGTATTTACCTTAATAGTGTTCAAAAATCGTAATATATATATCAGTTGATGACATCCGTTCTTACAAGTGAAGTGTTTCTGATGGACACACGTCCAGATCATCCGCTCTCATAAATCAGCCATCTCACTTCCCCACATCCACCACTGCTGGCGGCTCACCTCCAACTGCGCAACGCTACGCGCTTTTAACAGCCAACTGCCCAACTACAATGGCGAATATTGCAACAATGCCGACCAGCCTCAGACTGCACACAGCACAGCCAGTGATTTTCATATAGAGTGTTACCAATATAAAAACCTAAACAGCCCACTTACACGAGGTTTACACTGTATGAGTAAAACTAATGGGAGAAAGAGAACTAAAATAAGGAAATATTTACATGGAAGGAAAAAAAAAACAACAAACCACAGGAAAATCTGTACATACTACGTTATTGTCTACAATATATACAAAAAATCTACATTATGGCTATGTACAAAATAAACTAAACAGTGTAGTATAAGAAATCAGTATGTATCATGAAAGAATGAATAAATCTAGGCATATTCTCACACTCTGAATACGCTACGAGAGGGTGTGGGAGGCCAGCAACACGGTATCGGGTCCACTGTACACACCAACTCAAATTCGCTACAGCGATAACAAACGGCTGTAACTTACGCATAGCGGTTCATCGATAAGCATTACAGAGGGTGTAAAAGGAAGTTCAGAATGAAACTTCATGGCCGATTAAAACTGTGTGCCATACTGGGACTCGAATTCGTGGCCTTAGCCTTAGAGCACCTGCACACGAAAGGCCAAGGTCTCGTGTTCGATTAACGATCCGGCACACAGTTTTAATCGACCAGTAAGATTCATATCAGCGCACACTCCGCTGCAGAGTGAAAATTTCCTTCTGAAAGTTCAAAATTTCCATCAATGCGCAAGTGCTTTGCATCGGAGGCCGGCGCACTGTTTTAATCAAGTCTCCCAGAACGTCGAATCCCTCGTACTGCGTCCTCTGCTACCTGGACCTCAGGGCATCACACCCACGGATTTCTTTGCATTGGGTTGTGCGAAAGACCTCGTGTATGCGCGTCCTTTGCTGAAAATCATCCAAGAACAGAACGCAAATATTTACTTATGGCCTTTTGCAGAAAAGAAACCCTATCGCCTTGTGACATCCTGATAAGAGTTTCTCTATTTTGTTCCACGATTTTCTGAAATTACGACTGGTAGTCTCCAATGTACCTCAAGAGCTACGAAATATTAGTTCATCTGTAGAAGAAGATGTTTAAAAAAACCACAGTCACAATCGTTAGCCAACAGCAATAAATTTTTAGTTTAAGTTGATGACACGTCATGTCCAACGAGACCGATTAAAAAAGAAAAACTAGTTGATTTTGTACATATCAAAGAAAAAGGAAAACTGTCTACAACTGTATTTCCTGCGAAATGGCAAAGAGAGTTCACGAAAAGTGTGCAAAACTGGTGCAGTGAAATGTAAAATTTTCTTGTAGCATTGTTCCTGGGTATTCAGTTACTTTACATTGTGGCCATTTCTTTAAAAAAAATGCCAATATAATATCAACAACGAAATGCAAAAAATTAAAGTTGTATGTAATAATATATTTGTGTTTTTGTTACTTCGACAGGGCTTATTTTATATATATATATATATATATATATATATATATATATATATATATATATATATACTCCTGGAAATGGAAAAAAGAACACATTGACACCGGTGTGTCAGACCCACCATACTTGCTCCGGACACTGCGAGAGGGCTGTACAAGCAATGATCACACGCACGGCACAGCGGACACACCAGGAACCGCGGTGTTGGCCGTCGAATGGCGCTAGCTGCGCAGCATTTGTGCACCGCCGCCGTCAGTGTCAGCCAGTTTGCCGTGGCATACGGAGCTCCATCGCAGTCTTTAACACTGGTAGCATGCCGCGACAGCGTGGACGTGAACCGAATGTGCAGTTGACGGACTTTGAGCGAGGGCGTATAGTGGGCATGCGGGAGGCCGGGTGGACGTACCGCCGAATTGCTCAACACGTGGGGCGTGAGGTCTCCACAGTACATCGATGTTGTCGCCAGTGGTCGGCGGAAGGTGCACGTGCCCGTCGACCTGGGACCTGACCGCAGCGACGCACGGATGCACGCCAAGACCGTAGGATCCTACGCAGTGCCGTAGGGGACCGCACCGCCACTTCCCAGCAAATTAGGGACACTGTTGCTCCTGGGGTATCGGCGAGGACCATTCGCAACCGTCTCCATGAAGCTGGGCTACGGTCCCGCACACCGTTAGGCCGTCTTCCGCTCACGCCCCAACATCGTGCAGCCCGCCTCCAGTGGTGTCGCGACAGGCGTGAATGGAGGGACGAATGGAGACGTGTCGTCTTCAGCGATGAGAGTCGCTTCTGCCTTGGTGCCAATGATGGTCGTATGCGTGTTTGGCGCCGTGCAGGTGAGCGCCACAATCAGGACTGCATACGACCGAGGCACACAGGGCCAACACCCGGCATCATGGTGTGGGGAGCGATCTCCTACACTGGCCGTACGCCACTGGTGATAGTCGAGGGGACACTGAATAGTGCTCGGTACATCCAAACCGTCATCGAACCCATCGTTCTACCATTCCTAGACCGGCAAGGGAACTTGCTGTTCCAACAGGACAATGCACGTCCGCATGTATCCCGTGCCACCCAACGTGCTCTAGAAGGTGTAAGTCAACTACCCTGGCCAGCAAGATCTCCGGATCTGTCCCCCATTGAGCATGTTTGGGACTGGATGAAGCGTCGTCTCACGCAGTCTGCACGTCCAGCACGAACGCTGGTCCAACTGAGGCGCCAGGTGGAAATGGCATGGCAAGCCGTTCCACAGAACTACATCCAGCATCTCTACGATCGTCTCCATGGGAGAATAGCAGCCTGCATTGCTGCGAAAGGTGGATATACACTGTACTAGTGCCGACATTGTGCATGCTCTGTTGCCTGTGTCTATGAGCCTGTGGTTCTGTCAGTGTGATCATGTGATGTATCTGACCCCAGGAGTGTGTTAATAAAGTTTCCCCTTCCTGGGACAATGAATTCACGGTGTTCTTATTTCAATTTCCAGGAGTGTGTATATATATATATATATATATATATATATATATATATATATATATATATATATATATATTAAAGAGTGATAAAAACGAGGTGCACTAGCGAAAAAGTGAAAAAGGGGGAGAAAAATGCAGTTTAAAAGACTAAGCGGTCTAAGAGATTGATGTTCCATCTTACCACGTTTACATGCGACACATCCTCCGAAAGACGAAAACCGAATTTCGGAAACAGGTTTCGCTGTCGTCTTTACGTGTTAAGGTCTGAACAACTTTGCTACCCCAGTTAAATATGGCGCCTGGAAAACAGCTGATTTAGTCCGTAGAATCACTATTGCTCTGTAAACAGCTTCAGTCTAATATTTTCACATACCTTTGACTGTACTAAAAGCCAGTCCGTCCACATAAGGCGAAAATTTTTAAAAACAAGACGAAATATGACACTCCAAGTACGTTTCAAAACCGGTTACGTTTACATGGAATCGAAAACCGATTGCAGAACTGAAAAACCGGCAACTAGGAACGGATTTCCAGAATCGATTATGAAGTGTTTGAAAGACCACCCAGAAGCGGTATTGGGAAACCGCTTTACGAAATCCGGTTGCGGGAGCCCCATGAAAAAGGGATGAATATAAATGTGTTAATATCTCACATCTGATCTGGGGTAGCGTTCCAGCACAATTAAAAATTTAATTTTATTGTACTGCTCACACTTGCCACATTTGATGTTCCGCTTACACATACAGGAACGTATTGAGAGGTCGATAGGAGGAAACGCCAACAAAGATGCGTGAGTGGGAGTGAGGCACTGAATGTCCAGACACTCGTGAGTGCGGAAACCGGAAAGCGTAGCTGCCGTTTTGAGTCTGTGCTTTATCGGTACATACTGCCAGCGATGAAGCGAAAAGCTAAACAGGAATCACATCGTGGACTGACACGCAGAATTTTAACCTCGAAATTACGATGTAGAAACAGCTGAATTGTGTGTTAGCTGTGTGAACGGTATCTGTTGCGAACAGTACAAAGTTGTGCTTATCGCTACTGCTAAATTTTAATATCAAAAGTATCCGGACACCCCAAAAATATACATTTTTCATATTAGGTCCATTGAGCTGCCACCTACTGCCAGGTACTTTATATCAACGACCACAGTAGTCATTAGACATCGTGAGAGAGCAGAATGGGGCGCTCCGCGGAACTCACGGACTTGGAACGTGGTCAGGTGATCGGGTGTCACTTGTGTCATGCGTCTGTACGCGAGATTTCCACATTCCTAAACATCCCTGGGTCCACTGTTTCCGATGTGACAGTGAAGTGGAAACGTGAAGGGGCACGTACAGCACAAAAGCGTACAGGCCTACCCCGTCTGTAGACTGACAGAGACCGCCGACAGTTGAAGATGGTCGTAATGTGTAATAGGCAGACATCTATCCAGACCATCACGCAGGAATTGTAAACTGCATCAGGATCCACTGCAAGTACTATCACAGGCGGGAGGTGAGAAAACTTGGATTTCATGTTCTTGCTTCCCACTGTTTAAGAGCAATTCGGGGATGGCGATTGCATCTTTCAACACGATCAAGCACCTGTTGGTAATGCCCGAATTGTGACGGAGTGGTTGCACGACAATAACATCCCTGTAATGGATTGGCTTGCACAGAGCCCTGACCTGAATCCTATAGAACACCTTTGGGACGTTTTGGAACGCCGACTTCGTGCCAGGCCTCACCGACCGACATCGATACCTCTCCTCAGTGCAACACTCCATCAAGAATGGGCTGCCATCCTTCCTGCACCTGACTGAACGTATGCCTGCGAGAGTGGAAGCTGTCATGAAGGCTAAGGGTGGGCCAACACCATATCACCGGTGTGGGGCGCCACGAACTTGTAAGTCATTTTCAGCCAGGTGTCCCGATACTTTTGATCACATAGGGTATCAGTGAACTTCTACATCGAGAACTGTCGTCTCGGGTAGTGAACATAAATAGTGCCATGGGTGGAGTGTTCAGCAGGCTAACTGCCGTATGGACAATTTTCGTTAAACGGAGCAAACTGAACAAGCGAATTGTAGTGTTTCCATTTTAACGTGTTGTGTCGTAAACTTAGAAGGTGAAAGCTATCATTTGGAGTGGTGATGAGACGATTACTCAGTGCTGAAAGCTTTCTGTGGACACTGCAAATTGCGATGTTGTGTTAATACATTCATCTTCGTGCCACGAACCGACATTTCGTGCAATAATTATAATCGCAACATTGTAGTGTTGGGAATGTGAAGCAATGTGTTTGACGAGTGTATATTTTCCGAGACTCGTCGCCAACTGCTGTAAATGATGTGCTTCTGGGAGTAGTCTGAAATTAAGCTACAAAATTAGAACTGTGACTGGAAACGATTAACAAACGCTGTGACTCTGGAATACACCACGTGTCTTCTGACTAAAGCGCGTCTGGTTAGTGTTGCCAGCTAAGAATTTCAATCAAGAGGGTACTACAAACAACGTACGTAATTGCGGCATCTTCAGACAGGTGGCCAGTTCCTAGAGCTGTTATTACCAGGGTTGCACTCACGGATCTCGGACCTGCAGCGCGGACGACGTCACACCGATTTCGTCAGCCAAGTGACTAATCATCCGAATATAGAGCATAACCTAGTAGAAAAATTTTCTCTCGTGATCATATGTTAGAAACATTTTCGCAAAAAAAAAAAAAAAAGAAACATCAAATGTGCTGAAGTTATTTTTGTTCGCTATTGTTACGTAAATGAAGCTCTCGACATTTTTTAATAGCGCTTCCCGTAAATTTCAAACCCTTCAGGCAGAATTAACTTCATTTGTTCAACAACATTCCATAACCAATATTACATCGTGTTAACTGAATCTTCCGTCGGTTGTTGGTAGAACAACATGATAAAAAATGAAAAGGACCAGTTCTCTTTCGTTATAAAGTATTACTTTTATTGTTTTTCGGCTTACGAGGCCATTTTCAGACATCTACTGAGTATTGTCACCAAGGAAGGTACAATATCTGCGAACAACGTTGTATTCTGTAGTTACATTGATAATTGTTTCTTCTTTTAATTGGTTTTTGTATCACTCTCCATGTTTTATACCTGCTGAGGAAGCCTTGTCAAGTACTAATTTTATTTTATTTTATTCGTTTTGTTTGTTAATAGAAGCTGTCATGTAGGCGTGCCGTTCCCATTTTGAGTTAAAGTTTTTCCTGTCTACTCCATTTCTATTTATTTACTTTTCAATTTTCTACTTTTTCATTGCATGATCACCACACTGTCCAAGATGTCACTTACTGTATGTTTCTGCTTCACTCTAGACTTGTAACTTTTCTTCCAATGTCATTTTCAAACATTGTAACTTCTTTGGTGAGAATACTCAGTAAATGTCTGGGCATGGCCGCGTAAGCCGAAAACCGGCTAACACAAGAAAAGTAGTAGTGCAGAACAAAAGCAAACTGGTGCTTTTCGTTTATTACCAATATTGTATTTCAGCAAATAATTTTTCTCTCGACACTGTACTCATTTTTACATTTCCGACTACTATTATTGGCAGTGACACACACTTTTCCAGTCTATTTTTCTTCCGTTGTCACTGAATATAAATGTACAATGTCAGTGTACGTAAGTGTTGGTCTCGCACTTTGCGTGTCGTCCAGGTTTTACGTCATAATTTGTCTTTATTGCTGTGTGCTGATTTTCTTTTTCTTAATCCTGTGGTGTTGGGACTCGCCGCCGGGCGCAAGTCTTTTTTGAGGCCATTTAGACGAGTTTCGTGTCGGTCGTGAAATGATAATGAGGACAACGCAACATCCAGTCCCAGAGAGGAGGAAAGCCCCAACTCGACAGGGAATCGAACCCTTGCCCGTTCGGTTGGCACCCGGCCACGCTGACCGGGAGCTACCGAGGCGGACAGTGTGTTGGGGGAACACGTGCATCGTCTACCAGTCAGTCACAAAACATTATGTGTGTTTTCGTTGGTGAGGTAGCTAGAAGTCTCTGAAACCTACAGAGGCGTGTTGCATAGCACGTGTTTGCGAATCAGCAACCACTCTGCGACGGCATTCTACGCCACTGTGAGGCCTCATCCTCTTATTAGGTAAAGATTAATGACCAGATCCTACCGTGTCGGCGTAATATTAAATTGTTTCTGGCAACAGTTATATTTTCTCTGTTTCGGATTCTCCAGAGTTTTACGTACACCAGTCCGTGTGTACGTTTCAGTACGGACGTATCGGCTTTACTCCACATCCGCTGCACGGGCGCGGTCATTCCCGGCGGTGGCCGTGTTACGGGGGCTCCTGTTCAGCCGGGCGCCCGCGCCTGCTGCGCTGCCGGACCTGCACGGAGCGGGCGCCTCCCGTGGCGGGCAGCGCACCGCCCCCTCGCCGCCCCCTCGCCTCCCCTTCGCCGCCCCCTCATCGGCCCTCACTACGGCAGCACGCGCTCCAAGCCACCGGATCACAACCACCTGCCAGAGTCGTCGCTTCGTCAGCATCTTTTCTGATTCACTGCCCTTACCGTCGCAAGAACGACCTTCCCTTCGTTAGTAGTCTGTTTGCAAACTTCGCTTAGCGCGTCACGTGCCGGCGACGCTCCCTGGTGGCTTCATCTCGGTGGCCGGTGGTCAGAATGTTTTGAATCATCTTCGCAATATCTACATAAAGTGTTCAGCATCACTCATTGTCATCAGCAAAATTAATTTTTACAATAAGAGCAGCTACCTACAGTCTGTCTCAGTTCTCACTTCAATACTAAACAAGGTCAGGTCTGTCGATTTTTTTTTTTTTTTTTTTTTTTTTGCCATCACTTGTGTACATCTCCTACAAGTCCCTTAGTGGAACTTGCTGTCGTCCTAAAAACGTGGTGACTGTTCATCAGGAGTCCCCCACGGTAGTGTGATAGGACCGTTGTTGTTCTTTATATACAGGGTGGTCCATTGGTAGTGACCAGGCCAAATATCTCACGAAATAAGCATCAAACAAAAAAACTACAAAGAATGAAATTCGTCTAGCTTGAAGGGGGAAAACAGATGGCGCTATGGTTGGCCCGCTAGATGCCGGTGCCATACGTCAAACGGATATCAACTGCGTTTTTTTTTTAAATAGGAACCCCCATTTTTTATTACATATTCGTTTAGTACGTAAAGAAATTTGAATGTTCTAGTTGCACCACTTTCTTCGCTTTCTGATAGATGGTACTGTAATAGTCACAAACGTATAAGTACGTGGTATCACGTAACATTCCGCCAGTGCGGACGCTATTTGCTTCGTGGTACATTACCCGTGTTAAAACGGACCGTTTACCAATTGCGGAAAATGTCGATATCGTGTTGATGTATGGCTATTGTGATCAAAATGCCCAACGGGCGTGTGCTATGTATGCTGCTCGGTATCCTGGACGACATCATCCAAGTGTCCGGACCGTTCGCCGGATAGTTACGTTATTTAAGGAAACAGGAAGTGTTCAGCCACATGTGAAACGTCAACCACGACCTGCGACAAATGATGATGCCCAAGTAGGTGTTTTAGGTGGTGTCGCGGCTAATCCGCACATCACTAGCAGAGAATCGGGAATTTCAAAAACGTCGGTGCCGAGAATGCTACATCAACATCGATTGCACCCGTACCATATTTGTATGCACCAGGAATTGCATGGCGACGACTTTGAACGTGGTGTACAGTTCTGCCACTGGGTACAAGGGATATTACGGGACGATCACAGATGTTTTGCACGCGTTCTATTTAGCGACGAAGTGTCATTCACCAACACCGGTAACCTAAATCGGCATAATATGCACTATTGGGAAACGGAAAATCCACGATGGCTGCGACAAGTGGAACATCAGCGATCTTGGCTGGTTAATGCATGGTGCGCCACTATGGGAGGAACGATAATTGGCCCCCATTTTATCGATAGCAATCTAAATGGTTCAATGTATGCTGATTTCCTACATAATGTTCTACCGATGTTACTACAAGATGTTTCACTGCATGACAGAATGGCGATGTACTTCCAACATGACGGATGTCCGGCACATAGCTCGCGTGCGGTTGAAGCAGCATTGAATAGCATATTTCATGACAGGTGGATTGGTCGTCGAAGCACCATACCACGGCCCGCAAGTTCACCGGATCTGACGTCCCCAGATTTCTTTCCGTGGCGAAAGTTGAAGGATATTTGCTATTGTGATCCGCCGACAACGCCTGACAACATGCGTCAGCGCATTGTCAATGCATGTGCGAACATTACGGAAGGCGAACTACTCGCTGTTGAGAGGAATGTCGTTACACCTATTACCAAATGCATTGAGGTTGACGGACATCATTTTGAGCATTTATTGCATTAATGTAGTATTTACAGGTAATCGCGCTGTAACAGCATGCGTTCTCAGAAATGATAAGTTCAGAAAAGTACTTGTATCACATTGGAACAACCGAAATAAAATGTTCAAACGTACCTACGTTCTGTATTTTAGTATAAAAGTCCTACTTGTTACCAACTGTTCGTCTAAAATTGTGAGCCATATGTTTGTGACTATTACAGCGCCATCTATCACAAAGTGAAAAAAGTGGTCCAACTAAAACGTTCATATTTCTTTACGTACTACACGAATAAGTAATGAAAATGGGGGTTTAAAAAAACGCAATTGATATCCGTGTGACCTATGGCAGCGCCATCTAGCGGGCCAACCATAGCGCCATCTGGTTTCCCCCTTCAAGCTAGACGAGTTTCGTTCTTTGTAGTCTTTTCGTTTAACGCTTATTTCGTGAGATATTTGGCTCGGTGACTATCAGTGGACCACCCTGTATATAAATGATTTGGCAGACACGGTGGGCAGCAAATCTGAGGTTGTTTGTTGATCATGATGTCGTGTACAGTGGTACGTCGAAGTTCAGTGACCGTAGGAAGATATAAGACGACTTAGACAAAATTTCCAGTTGAAGTGAGCCGCGTGGTATGAGGAGCCTTGAGCCTTGCCACCGTGGTTCCTCCGCCCCCCCCCCCCCCCAGGAGGTATGTGTGTGTTGTCCTTAGCGTTTGTTTGTTGAAGTAGTGTGTGCGTCTAGGGACCGACGACCTCAGCAGTTTAGCCCCATAGAAATTTACCACAAAATTCCAAAAATTTTCCAGATGATGTGGTAAATGGCAGCTAGCCCTAGATGTGGAAATGGTAAGTTAATGCATACGAGTAGGAAGATGAATCATGTAATGTTTGGATAGAGTGAAGTCGTTTTCGACTCAGACAAGTCCTTTAAATATCTGAGTGTAACGTTGCGACGCTACATGAAATAGTATGAGCATGTGAGAACTATGGTAGGGAAGGCGAATGGTTGATATCGCTTTATTGGGATAATTTAAGGAAAGAGTTTTTCACCTGTAAAGGTCCGACCAATTCTTGAGCACTGAAAGAGTGTTTGGGATGCCTGCCACATCGGACTGAAGGGAGGCATCGAAGCAATTCAGAGGCGGGCTGCTACTTTTATTACCGGTAGTGAAACGTCCCCTTTGAACAATTATACACGACTGTGCTTAAACTGACACACAATATTTTTTTAGCGCAACGCAATCTAACTTTCAAAAATGCCTACAAAAAAAATGACCCTGACTAACATTAACCTATGCGTTTCACAAATCGCTTACCTCACAAAAATCTTGGTTACTCCCACTACTGCAATAGAGCGAGCGCCACTACTGCCAGCTAAATAAAAGATTCAAACTATGGAAGGCACTATCTACTGATAGGGATAGTTAGCAAATGAAAGATATTAATAGAGAACAAACAATGTATTTACCTTAATATCATCATATATATATATATATATATATATATATATATATATATATATATATATATATATATATATATAGCAGTTCATGACAAATTTCAAAACTCCGCCATCTCTCTCCCCACATCCACCACTGCTGGCGGCTCACCTCCAACTGCGCAACGCTACGCGCTGTTCACAGCCAGCTGCCTAACACTACAATGGCGAGTATTACAACAATGCAAAGCAGCCACAGACTGCACACAGCACAGCCAGTGATTTTCATACAGAGCGCTACGTGGCGTTACCAATAAAAAAAACCTAAACAGCCTACTTACAGTAGGTTCGAACAACGCATTAGTATTGCGGAGGTGCTTCGGGAATGCGAGGACGACGTTTTTTTCGAGAAACGCTACTAAGATAATTTAGAGAACCGCCGAACGACTGCTGAACGATTCTACTGCTGCCACCATACACTGCGCGTAAAGACCACGAAGATAAGGCACGAGAAATTAGGGCTCATGTGGAGGCATACAGACAGCCGTTTCTCTCTCACTCTATTCGCGAGTGGGACAGGAAAGGAGATGACAAGTAGTGGTACACGGTACCCACCGCCACGCACCGTACGGTGGCTTGCGGACTATCAGACGTAAATGTAGATGTAGTACGGATAAAAGGAACGGATAGCTTTGTGTGAGGGATGTGTGTGGGCAGCTGGCCCTTCGCACGGGCGAGAGGCGCCGTACTCGCTGTGGTCAGGACGGCCTGCGGAAAGACTCCCGCCACGCATGTCGTCATATAGGGCCCGTGCCCTGTGCGGCGCGCACGGTGTGCGTGTTTCTATGTCAGTCCCAACTGCTGATCATGAATCCGGGAGACGTAGCTGCATCGTTGGTGGATTTACTGGTAGCAAATGACAACGCGTTGCTCGATTGTGTCTGTAAACAGACCTGTCGGGTAGAGTCCCAGTCAGTCCTGGTTTACTAGAGATATGGAGTACGTACTGTATACTTAACGGTGAGTACTTTTTTTCTTACATTATGGACCTGCATGACGTTAAGCGCTGTGCGGTTCTGAACAACTGAAAGTTGGTTTGCCTTGCACATACTGTTGTGAAGGAAAATAATACGCTCTCAACCTCACACTAAAGGACTTTCCTTAATTCTGAAAAATGCAGTTAATTTTCAACCTTTTAGGTCAATGACATTTTCAGCCCTTTTTGCACTGAGAAGATATCGTGTATTACCGTTTCTAAAGACTGTAAATTAACCATCTACTTTCCTCCATTCAGCCCGAAACGCTTCCCACATGTATGAGACAGGTGTAAGTGAGAGGTTGCCAAATGTATTCTATAATACTGAAAGATTACCGTCAAGCCTCCTTACCTAGGGACGCCAGATGAAAGTTGATGTCGTCAAGCCCTGAATGAAAATTGTGCAACGGATAACTGGGGAGGGGAGCTTGAGAGCGCTACCTAGAGAGCGTGCACTGTCTGTACAATACTAGGCAAGGCGCTGGAGGGCTCACACGCTGATGTGTGGGTCCCTGCACTCTATATTTTGTATTTTAAATAAATTCCTTTAACTTAACTTCTTTGTGATTTTAAAGGTATGTTAAAGATTGATGACAATTGATTACGTATTTATTTTAAATATTATCACTCGATTTTACAGCGACTGCCACAATGATTCAAGTTTACAGATATTACAATTTTACAACTTATAGCTCGGGTATATTATATAGGAATCTGCACGCACTTTTCTACGTGCAAGACGGAATTGCGTTGGCCAAATGTATACCACCAAAGCCTCCCAATATTTTGCATAGGACATCCACTACGTGTGGAGGATAACAGGCAAACTGGGGACCACATACATTAACACAGGGGGTCAAATTTCCTAAATTAATGAGATCATTCATTTCCTTACACAACCCGAAGCTGGAAATAAAAGAATTAGTACAAATATTCAAATACTTCTCTTCCGTGCGTGAACATTGAGACAGACTCACTGAGGGCACGTCTGCTCACTCACCCGTCTTCTGTAACACTCCAAGAATATGGCGGGCACCCGGAGGTCTTCCTGCGCCCGGTGGAGGGGGTGGTCGAACCACTTGGCCGTGACCAACCTCTCCACCCCAAATCTTGTGACACTGGAAAGTCTTTGACTTTTACCTGCCTGTGGTGTCTCTCTGATCCCCTACCTAGGAATAACGTTGGCACTACTATACTACAGAACTACTTCCCAACAAAGATTTGTCCACGCTTTACGGAAAGGTGTGAGGAGGATTAGGAAAGTTCATGTGCAGATTCACATCCTCGTACAAGACATGCAAATACACGACACATATAAATACTTATTATGAAGCCTGACACATTTCTTTCCACCCGTCCACATGGGTTCTGTTGCACCCGCGGCCGGCCGCGTCGTGTAATAAAATTGTCTGCGGAGCCGCCTCTTTGCATTTCCGGGTGCGAGCGACCAGCGAAACCTGCTGTTTATAGAGCGGAAACTACTGTACCGTTTCATCACCCCATGCGTGGATGAAAAGAAA
Source organism: Schistocerca serialis cubense (assembly GCF_023864345.2). Classification (NCBI taxonomy): domain Eukaryota; kingdom Metazoa; phylum Arthropoda; class Insecta; order Orthoptera; family Acrididae; genus Schistocerca; species Schistocerca serialis. The sequence continues at coordinate 107,093,081 of NC_064648.1, forward strand.
TGATCCGGAATGTTTTTCTCATGGGAGGACAATTCTGGTTCATTTCTTTTACCAATCTAATGTTCTATGCTTACGTAACAGAAAAATGAAAACAATTGCAAACAGTACTTTGTGCTATAGAAAAGGATAAAAAAAATTGCAACGTCCTGCTCTCTGGCATGAATGAATATTCCCACTATGAGCGGATCAAATAAGCGGCCACTTGGCATACGGCGATGGCATTTAAACGACATAGTATGTGAATAACTTAGGAAATGTCTAAATTAGCCTCCTAGGCAAACAAGTGATGACCATTCAAAATCATTCATCTCGTGATGAAAATTTAAGTTAAAATGAACCACAGAAATGTCATTTGTAAAATCAGATGGTGCTGGCAAGCGAATGTAAATTTCTAAGTGAAAAGTGCATGATCAAGAAACAAATCCCATATTGGTAAAATAATTTACGAAAGAATTTACATTAAGATGAGCCAAAGAAATGTCATTTGCAAGATCAAATGATGCTGACATACACTTAAAAATCTGAGTGAAAAGTGCAAAATTAACAAATAAATTAGGCATAACATTCAGTGGGCGCCCGTTTCTCACTAAGGGCAAAACAAAGCAAAATATTGTTATGGAACGACACAATACTATGCCACATCACAACGTCCGTGTGTTAGCAATCAATTATCAAAGGATTTCTCAAACACACCTTAAAGACAACTAATTTTACTTATCTAGCTATGATGTAACTGCAAAACTAAAAAAGTCAAGAGAAATATCAAGTTATTCGTGAAAATCGTACTTCTATAATGAAGACAAAAGTTTTTTTCCAGGTAATATCACAAACATCACAAAATAGAAGAACACCTTTCAATAAAATTATGTTCATTAAATCCTTACCAACATGGACGTGTGCAAACACACATCAACAAATTACAATAGAACTATTCTAATGCACATAAAGGAACATCAAGAAACGATTACAATTATAAGAACACAAGTTATACTAAAATTAAATGTTTCGTTATTACACAAACAAAGACGAAAGCCTCTAAACTATATGGGACAACGCCCACATTGTGCACGTCACAACTAAGTCCATAACCTCGATACACAAAGAAAATAACACTAAAGTTAACTGCAATGGTAAAAACACTGTGCATAGTACAGAAACAACAACAAAAGACACATACTTCAGCTACATAATAAAATTAAAGAACCACTAACCTAACCTGTTGACAGATTCCAAATGAAAATGATAAAAAACGTCAACAAAAAGCTTCAAGTGAACTATCATAAAGATAAATTATCCAAAAACAACACTGTACCACATAGCACTAAAATAAACGTACAAAATAGTGGCAAACATTAGAACAGAGAAAAGTTGTTACAAAAATCGATGGACCAGAAAATAAACAAACACAAAATGCACTTTACCTACTTTCATATCGTCACACGCCAATCGACAATGTACCACAACCTAAGGGCGATGGGGAGGGCATTATTCCAAAGATAATTGGAGGACAACCTAACTTCACATCCAAGTGCCAGTGACTCCGTATGCCGTCTGTTTATGTGATCATATACCTCGCCAAACACGACGTAACAGCATGGCCCACTCCTCTTACATCTGTTCATCAGCTCCGCCACCTGTGCCTATCACCAACCAGATTATCTCTGAACAAAACTCCTCAGTTAACCTCTGTCAGTAAACTTTCAATATTACTATGACCTGAGCTATGGATCACCATAAACTAGGCGAGCATCATGCTCTACTTTTTCACTTGGTCATCACAATCGTATTGCCTTCCTTTGTCGAACCATTCACAATGGCGCCTGTCTCAGTCCTTCTTTACTTCATACCTACTTAGCGATCCACAAATAATTCTTCGTAGGTACTTTAGTCTTGGCAGAAATCATATCTCATAAACAGTTCCTTTCTCTCCTTCTTCACGACAGAGCAGTTTGAAACACATCATCGTTCATCAGTCCCATAATGTCTCGACGACAACTATAATGATGACAGCTAGGGCTACCGGAGACCAGGGTGACGGTCATCCGGTCGTCATTCCCCGCTGCATATAGGTGCTTGAGCGCCATAGTCCGCTGCTTCACCTCAGGGGTTACCCAACCTAAGGCGACCGGAGTCCGCCGATGCTTGCTGTGGGGGTGTGTCAGATGACACAGCTGTTGACTGGCACGCCGTGGCTACGGAGGTGGCCAGCCAGCTCATCTGGGGCGAGTGACGTCAGCAGTGGTTACCACTGTGATGCCTGCTGTGAGGCGATTCTGATGATGCAGCTGTCGGCTAGCGCGGCGTGGCCCCTGAGACTGGCCATAGGCTCAGCTGGGGTGAGTGACGTCAGCAGAGGCCCCCCCCCTGCAACTTTCCCTTTCACGCGAGGAGGGCTCGTAGCTGCTTCCCTCAGCTGATCGCTTCGCCGTCTCCGTCCCGCCAAGTGGTGGGAGAGTGCGACAGAGACAGGGCTAGGAGGGAGCGAGACACGCGCCAGCTCCAGGTAGGTAGCCCCGTTACGTCTCTCCCTCTCCACACAGTCCCAGCCACTCTCCGTCCCTCTCGACCACTCGAAGCGACTTGCACACAAACACATTTTTGTAAATAAGATTTTACAAAGTACAACTTTCTCATTGTTCATCACAACTTATCCACAGGCTTTTATTTACAGTAAAATTAAAAGTAATCCTATTACAAAAATTATGTCGACCCTGATTTTACAGAATTGGAGGTGACAGAAACAATAATATCCAGATGAAAAAAAAATCAAACTGTTACGAATTACAATTGCAGTACTGTGGACCACCTCATAAGTTTACAATAAAATTGAGGTACCAGTTAGAGCCTAAACAGATATTAAATCTAAACCCATTTACAATTTGACGTACACCGATTTACCTCACAGCCTTTACAATTAAATTGAGGTGCCAGTTAGACTTAAGTTATCTAGGCCTATTTTCTAAACACACGTTCGCCTGTTTTGGGTTGACGACTGGGTCATCAACCGATGAATGTATTGAAGTTTCATAGGAATGGAATGGGATTGTGGTTGTCCCTCATCCTACACTGCAACCGCAAATCACTACATTGATACCGTTTCCACAACTTTATTTACAATCATGAAAGAAATTGGGCTGCTTGGTTAAATTATTCCACTAACTACTTCAAGGCATTTTGCTCTGATTGTTGCCAGCATCATATTTAAAGGACCAGGGAAGCAGGTTGCTAACCTTACTTGCCCCGAGTCCCATTGGTTTTACCCCTAACGGTTGAGGGATTAACCAGTGGCTTTGGTAGTCTTTGCCGTATGAGCACAAAAGTGACCACGGCTCAGAATATGTCCGAGATGCCCAGTCTTCTTCCAAAGTAACTGGCATCCCGACTGTCGGGACCTCTTACTTACTATGGTATGAAGATTAGCATCTCCAAAACGAAAGTAATGTCAGTGGGAAAGAAATATAAACGGATTGAGTGCCAAATAGGAGGAACAAAGTTAGAACAGGTGGACGGTTTCAAGTACTTAGGATGCATATTCTCACAGGATGGCAACATAGTGAAAGAACTGGAAGCGAGGTGTAGCAAAGCTAATGCAGTGAGCGCTCAGCTACGATCTACTCTCTTCTGCAAGAAGGAAGTCAGTACCAAGACTAAGTTATCCGTGCACCGTTCAAACTTTCGACCAACTTTGTTGTTTGGGAGCGAAAGCTGGGTGGATTCAGGTTACCTTGTCAGCAAGGTTGAGGTTACGGATATGAAAGTAGCTAGGATGATTGCAGGTGATAGTAGATGGGAACAATGGCAGGAGGGTGTTCACAAAGAGGAAATCAAAGAAAAACTGGGAATGAACTCTATAGATGTAGCAGTCAGGGCGAACAGGCTTAGATGGTGGGGTCATGTTACACGCATGGGAGAAGCAAGGTTGCCAAAGAGACTCATGGGTTCAGCAGTAGAGGGTAGGGGGAGTCGGGGCAGACCAAGGAGAAGGTACCTGGATTCGGTTAAGAATGATTTTGAAGTAATAGGTTTAACATCAGAAGAGGCACCGACGTTAGCACTGAATAGGGGATCATGGAGGAATTTTATAAAGGGGCTATGCTCCAGACTGAACGCTGAAAGGCATAATCAGTCTTAAATGATGATGATGATGATGATGATGAACTACTTCAAGCCCTTACACCAAAATTTACAAGAAGAATAACCCTCTACCAATGAGTTCAAATTATAAAACATGAGAAATGTGTTCTCACCCCTCAGGACACAACACACCAAAATAGTACAACATTACAGCCATTACTACTGGCAACACCACTGTCAGTCATTAAATACTTCTCCTTTCCCCCCTTTTTCTTTCACTGCTTCTTGCCATTCGATCTGCAAACACGACTTCCTTCCACCTTACCATACATTGCCTGGTTTTCGTCTTTTAATCTCTCTCAAACATTACTTGTGTTACTTCACATGCAGTACCATGCGGATAAGTTCATGTTGAAACCGCATACTATGCTACCGCAATGCAACGTGAGCAAACCAGCCCAGGCTTCATGACTCCACATTATTCATGCTATGATTAACGAAAGGCAAATCCAGTGACTACCGTTATGAATGCTGGCAACACGTGGCCAAGTTCGACAACAAAGAAACGAGTAAAATAAATCGTTGAATCATGGAAAATTTATATTGCTTGTATCTGGAACTAAACTATGCAACAAATGAAACATTAATGAACCTATCTGCTATTGACCTAAGAACAAGAACCGTTGGTTCATGCCCTCAATCACCTCGCACCCAAGTCCGCTAGTTGAAACACATTAATCTGAAAAATTACTACAAATACAATATCGCTGAACGATTCCCGGTATTAATTCACACTTGAACATGTTTCATAATCAATGTTACCCCAAAAGGCCTACATTATGAATAACTTTTCTCACCATCCATGACGAGCGCCGCACCCCTGCGTCCGTCTCGTTCAATCGACGGCCCCAGAGAGCCCTAACATGTCGCGTTCGAGGACCAACCGCCAACCGTTCAGAAAAACTGGTGGTGGGGGGTAGGACCTCAGTGAGGACCAACCTCACAAACTCTGCCCTGCTCATCCCCACTATCTTTGGAATCACGAACTCTCTCCAGAATCTGCTCACGTTGTTATGTTGGCGCTAAACTACCCTACTGCTACCATCTTTGATTAACCCAGATTATTATATATTCCATGCATAATTACGTTTATCCATCCACATACACCACGGGATCAAAGGATGAGAGAGGAGGTGTGATGCCAACAGAAGAAAAAATATACACGGAAGCATTCTTGAATCCAGAGGTTAATTAACTAGACGAAACATTGAAAGAACGCTCTCGGCGTAAAATGAATTATTAAACAGGTAGAAATTAATCAGTTAGTTAAATGAAGCGTAAACCTGTGACGTTTCAATAGGAAAAGATTGGAGTGTCACCAGTGGAGCCAGCAGGAGAAATGCACACTGAAGATCTTGGAAGAAGAGTATGGGAGAAGAAGAGAAAGAATGAAGAGGTTCTGGGAGAAGAAGAGGAAAATGATGTCCACAAAGGGGCTACCCGTGGTCCTATAGACGCTGTAACGTAAGAAGAAGGAAAAGAAGAAGATATAGTAACTTGTCATGATTACGTATTTCACAATTTATCTGAAATTTGAAACTTCCTGGCAGATTAAAACTGTGTGCCCGACCGAGACCCGAACTCGGGACCTTTGCCTTTCGCGGGCAAGTGCTCTACCATCTGAGGTACCGGAGCACGACTCACGCCCGGTCCTCACAGCTTTACTTCTTCCAGTATCTGAAATTTATTTTAGCTAACAGACACAATCATCACATGTATTGCTACTTCCTTTCAAAGGGCTTTTTCATGATGTTCCTAGTACCAAAAAAAGTGTTACTTGTTAGTGCCAAACTAAAAGGTTTGTATAGTGTTGTACATATTAATATATTTGCAGTTAGTAAAACTTTTCCAGAATGTTTAGTACTCCAGATTACATCAAGCACCACCTGGACCATATAAACAGGGTCTTGTGTTGCACTCCCACTTCTTTGTAGCTAATGAGGCTACCGTGGGGATAAGCATTTGGAAAGAAAACATTCAATTTTTTATAGCAGTATACTTCAGGTGCTAGAATAATCACATCTCATAATTCATGACTAAATGGACAAAAGCGTTCACAACAGTTTAATATATTTTTTATGACTGCACCTCGTATTATACCAATCATATGAAACTGATAATCAGAAAGAAATGGTTATGAAATTATTTTCTGTCAAGAATAACAATACTTAACAAAGTAGTAGTGCATTCTGTCATTACTCTCCTTTATGCAGAACAAAATCACTAAGCTTTTACATTATTGCAGAAGTAGTCATTTGCATCCAAGAGGTCTTTCTCACATTGCAACATAGTAAAACATGACTGTATCTGTATAATTTTAATACAATGACTGCCATGTGAGATAACTATACCTCACAGGAAGTGTTCTCTTGGCCAACGTGATGTAAATACAACTCACTGACATTTCTCCATTTAAAGCTCCATGGTGCAGTTGTAACTCACAGGAGCGTACTGAGACTCGGTGTTATAGTAGGTTATGGCCACAGTAACAAATCATGTTCGTGGCCTATGGTTTTCAAGAGCTCAAGAGTAGTTATTCACATTTGAATTCGTGAGTTATATATAACTCACATGGCTGAGTCGTATTGGACTTTTCTTCTTTTTATTATTTATTATTTAGTTTGACATATTACTTACACAGTAGATTGCAAATCACATACAGTTTTATTTACATTCTTCAACTTTAATTGCAACCAACAATTAAACTGAAAAAAATGGGTCATTCCACTTTCTCTAACACCTGTATGCCGTGTGCCTTATGAAAAAACACTCTATGGTAAAATATGAGTCACAATTCTTACATTTCCATGCAGTTTGTTTGCATTTCTTGACCGCAGGATCCCGCCCTAATTTTCTTCATTTTTTCATAGCACACTGTACACCTACGTCTGGCTGCTCCCATCTTCACAAGAGCACAATCTGCAGGTAACGCGGTGGCTTTGGTGAGAGATGTCTCAGGCTCGTTACCATCTTCTGTATGGAGTAGCCTCAAAGTCACTTCCTCTTTGATTTCTGTGGTTGAGATCTTCTTGTTGTTGATGTATCGGTAAATCACATGAGCATTTACCAGTGCTGACGCTGGCAACAATTAAATTTAAGCTTCCTGTACCATTTCAAACCCCACCTTAGACAATGCGAGTACGGCTTCATTTGGTCAGAAAGCTCTATGAAAGACTTTAACTAATTATAGTCAATTATCACTGCTGGTTTTTATTTGTGCCCTTCCTGCTTTGAATTTCTGCTTCTTCTTCTCCATGAACAGCACTCAGCATCAGAACATCCCTCTTATCTTTCCATTTCAGTACTACTACACCTGTGGTACTTTCCTTTGCTTTGTGTTTCCCCTTCTTCAGTTTTGCCTGTAAAACATCTTGAGGATTCAGTTCTCTGTTTGATCTTAGAGTACCAACTAAATGTGTTGATTATTCAAGAAGCTGGTGCCCTAGATGAACACTTGTGCAAAAATTGTTTGTATGTAAGATTCTGCCCTCGAGGCTCATAACAACAAAAGTGGCAATAGGAACACCAGGATTCGGCTTCTTCCTACAGAAAACTTTCATATTCCAGATGTAGCTACCCTTCAGATATAGTTTGAACAATTTCATTCCGAATTTATAGCGCTTATCCTTTATATACTGAATGAAACTTAGTCTTCCTCGAAATGGCACAAGTGTTTCATCAATGCAAACTTCTTTCTCCTGCAAAACAGCACTTTGAAATCTCTGCAGTAATTTACTAGTAAGAGGTTGAATTTTGAATAATCGGTTTCCCGGTGGGCACTTGTTGTTATCGGAAAAATGCCACATACATAAAAGAAGTTCAAAACGATTGCGTGACGTAACATTTTTTACATTGTTGTGATACAGCATATTTCTTAAACAATAATTTGGAATCCTTGGTTTTACATTTAGTGACATCCATAAAAAGATCCTAAACATTGTTGAATTTCAGTTTCGCTGACATCAGTCCACTTTTTCAATAATGAAGTAATAGTTACTGAATGACTTCCTAAGACTTGTTTTGCTTGCAAATTAGTTTGTAGAGTCACACATTATAAAATTTCATCAGTTACAAAATATTTGAAGAATTCGTATGGTGCCTTTGAGAGTTAGTGAAACAGAAGCACTTACAGCAGAAATGGAGTGAATAAATTAAAGTTTTTCATTTTAGTACCCATAACTGGCCCTCAGACAATCTCATTAGAATTAGTTCTACGTGTATCATCTTCATTCCGAACTTTCAGAAATCACACTTACTTCAATTGAACCTGCAGTAGTTATGGCACTAACACGGTTACAGGTGCTTTGTTGCCTGGTTTTTACAGTTGTGAAGTCTGGTTCTTCGGCTGAATGTGGACATAAAGCTCTTCTTCCTACCTTCACTAATGTGATTCCATCATCAGAACTCCCGGTTTCGCTTCCGGTCTCCTCTGGTAAAAATTCGTCTGAGCTATCACCAAATAAAGACACAGAATCTTCATCACTTATGTCCATAACTTCATGTAAAAGCTGCTGTACGTGCCTTTGTTCATCTTCATAACTTCTATGAGACATTTTATTCTGCCACAATATCACTTTGTTATGGAGCAACAATACTGAATATAGACTGTGACAACAATGCAGGAAAGCAATAATGGAACTGTAAACAAATAATGCTGTGGAATGAAAAACTGATAGGAGTACAAACCTAAAATTATTAGCGACGTAGCAAATGACACACCTGGTACTTTTACTCTGGGGCCATGTGAATCATATGTAACCCACACAAAAAAATTAAAAATAAAGGTACTAAAGTGCAGTATTTTCACGTTATTTGCTCTTAACAAATTTACTTGGAGCAAACTACAGCAAGATTTTGAAAAAAAGTAAATGGCTCCAAGGGGTCGGTAACCCAGCTATACCATGGCAGTCAATGTGTTAAACTATGCAGTGGAAGTTTTGCATGAAATTTCATAACATTATAGTTCAATATGAATAAGTTACCAAGAGAATAATAAGCCAACAGTTAACTGTTGACTGATTCCCCATGTAGAGAAACAAGGTAGACTGCTTGTACTTCGATTGTCAACACAAAACAAAATTTAAATTTCAATGGGTCCACCTCAAATGTCCAGCACAGTGAGTAATTTGCAAATATGTGAAATGAGCAAGGTAATAAGTACAACAAATTCTATAATTACATACTTTTATTGACTCAGTAAAATTCTTGTAACTACTTAACACACTGGAATAAATCAAAAATGGAAACAAACTGTAGGTGACATACAATTGGATATCTGATAGTTCAAATTTTCAGTTGACTTTGGTAGTGTGATAAGTTCAACAGTAATGATAAAGTTAGTTGTTATGAATGATTTTATTCTGTTAACTCTGTACTAGATGATTAAAACATCTTCAGTGTTTACTATAGTGAAAGAAACTCTGACTATTTCAAAGGACAAAAGCGTGTGTCGTAGGTCGTCTAAAATTTAAATCTTTCTCAAATGTTTTGAAATATGTTAAAACTCCAATTAAATGATTACTGTTGTTTAAGGGTGCCAAATTAATTATTGGTACACTTTCCAAAAATGCAGTGAGACTAGTGTGGTTTCAGCAATGAATGGAATGATTCTTCACATTTAAGTCGTGTTCGAATTGGAAAGGATCCATCCAGCACTTTGTGGAATCAGTTTCGAATGAACACATCGTATAGATCAACGTTTCTGTTGCCCTTCCCCGGGAATATTCTTTTGGTGGTGTTATAATCTGGTTAAAGTAAAATTCTTATCACGTAAGTAGCACCGACAGGTAGACGAACGTTCGTAATTTTAACAGCAGGCATTATTTCGCTGAGCTTCTGTGGGTTCGCTATGGAAATATGCCGCCTCAGAGGCCTGTGGTAACTGCACTCGTTTCCTCACACGTGACATCTGAAAGAATTCATTTCAAAACACTGATGCAGCGAAGAAGTACAAGCGTTGTAAAATAATGTTACAATGACAAAGCAAACGCTGTGAAAGTCACAAAGGAAACACGGAAAAACCGCAAATACTGCTACAACGCATAAGTACACTGCTAAGACGGCGAAGGAAATGCGTTAAAAGACACAGATACTGCAAAGCCGAGGAACACTGCTCGGTACTGTAATGAGCAAACAAACGCAGTAAACGATGAGGGTCAACTGGAAACATGCGATCAAGACCAAAGACTACGGGAAGACCCCAAAGGATATGCATAGTCGCTGCAGAAGGGGTGAAAGGGCGGGACTTGTTCCAGTAATTGTTCCTTACTGTAGAGGGGAGTGAATGGCCGGGATCTGTTCCCGGTGAAATCCTGGCGCTAACGATTCCCCCCTCAGCCGGATTCGCTGTCCACATTAGGCGTCGCGCCCCCACATTCAAGATTCCCCTCGGCGACTGCATTGGCCGCTTGCCCCATCACTCTGATGGCGGGAAATGTGAAGCGTGCATCACGCACCATTTTGATATTTGTACGTGAATGAAAGTACTGTAAATGATTTTGCCTAAACCACAAGATCGAATGTTTACACTGGGTTCCATTAGATAGACAGTTATGCAACATGTTAAGATATGTTGTTGTTCACAGAAAGAACTCCATGCAGAAGCTGTTAACCAGTACAAATTGTATAACACGGGACGTTCAAACAGTCTCTCCGCAGTGCCGTATGACTGTTACCCATGTGTGGCATATGTCTGTTCGCCTGCCTGGGTTTTTCAACGAAACAATAAACGCACAACGATACTGCAGTGATATTCTGTACCTTTTCGTAGGAGGATTTATGTTAATTGAAATACAAAACCGTTATTTTAAACGAGATGCTGCAACCGCGCATACAGTTCGCGTTTCAATGTCCCTGCTTACTGATGTTTTCGGTGAGCACATAATTTCACAGGGACTTTGGCCTTCATGATCGCCTGACCTAACACCACCTGAGTTTTTCTTCTGGGGTGCAGCGAAAGCAACTGTCCAAAATCCATCGATAAATTGAAAACCGCAATACCCAGTTTCACCGTTTCTATTACACAAGAAATGTTACAGCTTGTGTTTGGAAATATAATTAGACGAATTTAATTGTGTATTCACCAACAGGGGGGACAGATGCAGCATTTAATGTGAAAATTTGTAAGTAAAAATGTATATTCAATCATAATAACTTGTATTTCACTGAGTTTCATTTCGGTGTATTCACTGCGGCATACGGCACGCGATGCTAACGATCGTACGGCACTGTAGAGAGACTTTTGGAACACCCCGCATCTATCAGTGACGCGAAAACAGATCCTGTAACAGTTCATAAATCTCTCAGGCAACGCCATCAGCTGTCAGTGTGTATGAGTCAGCCTTGGATCCTTTTCTTAGGACCGGCCGGAGTGCCCGAGCGGTTCTAGGCGCTACAGTCTGGAACCGCGTGACTGCTACGGTCGCAGTTTCGAATCCTGCCTCGGGCATGGATGTGTGTGATGTCCTTAGGTTAGTTAGGTTTAAGTAGTTCTAAGTTCTAGGGGACTGATGACCTCAGGAGTTAAGTCCCATAGTGCTCAAAGCCAAGCCTTTTCTTAGGACGTTCCACAAAACACTAAATGGTATTTCAATAGAAACAACAAAAGTATCCTAAAAGAATATCCTCAAGATGTGGGCATCTTTCTAAAAGACGATTGTGACCCTAATCCAGTACATCGTTTATTGTCGCCATCTGAATTGGTAACGTGGCAGCGTGAGACAGGGACGAAACGTTTCCACTGCCCACTGGGCCTACCACTGATGAGGCCCTGCGTTCCGCAACTTCGGTGTTCGGAAGTGACACGGTGCACAGTCTTTGGCGCCAGAATAAACAAATCGCACGAATCACTGCAAAGTATTTTTCTATACTCTTTGGGATTGCTACATTTGGGTGATTTGAAACTGTCAAATAGGTTAACACACGTTTCAATGAAATAAGCTGTAACAGGAGGTGAGGGTGGCAAAGAATCAAATTTCATATGTACTTGAATACCGCAAGCAAGAGAGTGACTTTAGGGTTCTCACTGCTAAACCCACCTTGATTGGTGAGAATGGAGGGAGTGTGATGCATAGTTTTGTGAGGTTGAGGGCAAGTCTAGGTACAACTACTGAGTCTTTCTTTTAAAATTCTTCACTGTGAGTCCAACTACAGACCTTTGCTTTCCACTGGAAGTCATATTTCTTGAGATTATTCCTCAGTGACTTGAATAAGTGAGGAGTGTCATAGAAAACAAAATACTTTTTCTCCATTCACTTCAGTAAATGGATTTTCTGAGTTAATCCCTCAGAGTTTTCTCATTTTTACATTATTTGTTCCTTGACCACAAACTACAGTTTTAGGTCATAGACCACTATCTTGAATTTGAACCAAAATGTTAATCAACATATCTTTTATTATCACCCCTGACATGACTTCTCAGGTCAAATAATAAACTATTATTTGCTTAATATTTAAGTATAGACGTTTGATCGTCACTACAATGACTGTCTTACATAACTGGCGCTCAGTTAACTTTGAATCACAACAACTTTCTACAGTGGTATCCTCAAAACCTTGAAGTAAGTAATTTTGTGCATTCTAGGTCCAAAGTACTTCAGTGACATCAAATACTACTGACACAATTTTTTCCTATGGTTACATTTTTTTAACTTTTAGTTGTAACAAATCAAGCACTAAGCTATTAATACCTGGCATACCCTCTGAATTTTTCAACCAGCTCCTCGGTGTCCTTGGTGTAGGTAAACAAAAATATATCGTCCAAAACCTGTATGGTTTTGGTGAACAGAAATGAAAAGTCAAAGCAAAGCTCCTGTCTTGTTCTGTATACCTTCTTCCCTTATGTTTCCTGTTTTTCATAATTCCCTGTAGATTGATAAACTTGCCTGTCAAATCATGAGAAACATTGCTTTTAACAGTGCTACACTTCATTACTTTGAGCTTTAAAATACACATCTCAGATCTCAGAGCACGAATCACTCCTTTCTGTCTCGATACTCTTTTCTGCTACATTCTACACTTTCAAATCAATTGGAATCATGTTCCCCGCTTTTTTTCCACTTTGGAAATGACATTATCGTTCACTTCAGCCTGAACGTCAGCGACTGACTCTTGTAGCTCCACTTCCTCTTCTCGCTTTCTCTTCTTTGAGCTTGATCTGAAATTAGTTTCCATTCTATAGGGAAAAACTGAGGAACAGAGCCAGGCCTAATACTGAAACGAGGAGAAATATTGTTGTATGTAACAAATCATTGGTCAAGCATTAAATATAGCCATTTTATTGTTTTACAAACAATTCTTATCCTTGGCTTAGTAAATTCTTGTTCGTAAAGTTCTTCTCTACAAAATGATGAGAGCATACTACATGACTTCTGTTTAAATGCCCTGGTCCTTCTTTTCTAAATATTCCGCCAAGATCTGCCCTCCTGCAACGAATAAATCACTGTTTACATTTGGAAATAACAAAAGCCAAGTTAGAATTAATAACTTTCTCAAATATAAAAAGCACAACTAACCCACTGAAAGACACTAACCACAAATTTACATTAATAATTACATTGCTTTAGTCTTCGGGAATCTGCAGAAAGACTTTCGATCACTTTGTTGCCAATAATCATTTCAAACATGTATGGCTCAAATAACACCTCTACCATGCATTTTCTGCTCATGAACAAACAGGAACTATCTCTCAGGTAAGCCCTCCTACGTTTGTTTACACACGCCAACCTATTAGTATTCATTTCCAACCAGGAGGGCATACTGCAATCGCTGTCACACACTCAGCCGTTGTTTCCGCCATTATCTTTATAGGCTGTTTACTTGCAAGTGACGCGCTATTTAATGCGCCAACTCCATTCTCAACAATTGTTTTAAGATGTCTGCTTGCCAATATTGAGAAGTAATAAAGACACAAGGAAGCCGATTGCTTCAAACCACCTCAATAGTTTTTTTTTTTTTTTTTTTTTTAACAGCCCTGCGGTTGAAGATTTCAACGAAATTGTTTTGACGTAATGTGGATTGTAATCGTTTCGTTTGTTGACACAATGACTTTGAAGGACGCGGGACTGAGTGTGTGTTACTGCGTTAATAGCTAGTACAAGGGAGAGGATCTATTGACGGGATGCGTGGAGCGTAACCTCGTCGTCGAGCTAAATTTTCACAGTTTCCAAGTGTTGCGCGATTACTGGACGCGTATGGAAAGCTGAATCATAATATTAAGTATTGCTTCTACACACACTTTCGAACGCGAACAGTCACTATGGATAAATTCGTCGTATATTTGCCGTCGTCCTAATCATAAGTGGATATTACTGACACCGACAATAGTGAGAGGCATGTTCAACCAAAAATTAAGGAACCGAAGAATATGTCTTCTTCGAGTTGCCGTAGTAAGTCAGCAAAAAATTTGAAAAAACCATCAGGTAGGTCATGCCATGAAAGATGGAAAAACACATTTTCTTTGCAGAATGAGATTTTCACTCTGCAGCGGAGTGTGCGTTGATATGACACTTCCTGGCAGATTGAAACTGTGACGAGATACTGGCAGAAGTAAAGCTGTGAGTACCGGGCGTGAGTCGTGCTTCGGTAGCTGAGATGGTAGAGCACTTGCCCGCGAAAGGCAAAGGTCCCGAGTTCGAGTCTCGGTCGGGCACACAGTTTTAATCTGCCAGGAAGTTTCACATTTTCTTTGATTTATTACGGCAAAGAATGGACAAAATGTTCAGTAGTGTGTGGAAAAAAGCTTTTGATTCCAGTGTAGTGCTTTCGTCACCAGCTGCTACTTCTGCAGACAATGTAATGCATTTGTTCGAAACAAATTTTCCCCGTGAAACAGGCAATTGAACGTTTCAGAGTTCATGAAAAACGCCTGTGACTGCTCCGGCAGCTGCAGAACAAGGTACCAACGTGATATCCCTTAACATATAAATTAGAAGATATGAAAAATGCATGCAAGGCGACTTTAAAGCTTATATCGTGCCTCCAGTTTTCAAATCAGTAAGGAATAGTAATTCGTGGTCACACCGATGAAGCATCAAATATTCATCAGTTGCTGTTGTTAGAGCAGAAGATGGCCCTGACTTGAAATCTCGGCAGCAGACAACTTCAAATAAGTGGGTCTCCCACGATATATTGAATGAAGTTGTCTCGTTATTATCCAGCGATGTGCAGCAAACATTGTGAAGTCTAATAAAGAGTCACTATACTTTTCTCTTATTGTAGATGAGGCTTCCGACACGTCAGTGAAGGAACAACTACCCAAATGTTTCAGATACGTCGATAAAAATCTTCAAATTAGAAAAGAAACTACAGGCTTCTATTAGGTAGCTTCAGCAAGTCCTAGGACATTGTTTGAAATCGTCCAGGATGTCATAAGACGTTCATCCCTCGGCATAAAATACTGTCGTGGTCAATTTTATGATGGCGCGAGCAATGCCAGTGGACGTTTAACTGAATGTCAAAGTAGGATTATTCAGTTGCAGCCGTGACCCACATTTGTTCATTGTTCACAGCATAATGTGAATTTGGTAGTACCAGATGCGATGCAAGGTACTAGTCAAGTGCGAAACTTTCTGATGATTCTTCGCGAATTAATATCATTTGTAAGACATATATCAAAAATATTAACAGTGTTTCAGTCTCTACAAGAAGACAACGAAGATGGTGTTGCAGAAAACGTTCAGATTGACTTTGCGACCATTCTGTCCTATGACGTGGTGTGACAGTGTACAATTACTAAAATCACTGAAAAATAATTATGACGATCTCTCGCAATTATTGGAAGATCTGTCCGAAGAAAACAGTGAAGTCGGTGGAATGGCTAGCAGATATTTTTCAGGCTTGCATCAATTAAGATTTTTATTTCCATGAAAATGTTAATTTCAGTTTTTGGGAGGATTGAGGAAATTCATTCTTCTTTTCAGAAGAAATCGTTATCATACCGTAAATCAAAGCATTGGTGGAAACTTTGTCTGCAAGTGTAGCTTCATAGAGGAATATATTTTTTGAGTTGTGGAATGAAACCATTAGGAAAGGAGTGGAAAGTAACATTCATGAACCAGTTTTTCTCAGAAGAAGGAAGATGCCGAAAATGCTACGACGAAGTTAGTGATCCTCATACTTGTCAAACACCAGAGGAAATGTACACATGAATATTTTTTCACATATATAAGAAACTATCAGCCTCGATTGTGGTAATGAAACCAACCTTTACCAAGGTTTCAGCCCAAGAAATTGAACCTTCTTCAGAAGATAAACCTGATCCTATATTATGTCTACGAGGGCATGGTCTAGAAATGAAACTAAAACAGCCTGAACAGTTTTATTTCCAGACCATGCCCTTGTAGACATATTATAGAATCAGGTTCATCTTCTGAAGAAGGCTAAATTACTTGGGCTGAAACCCAGGTAAAGGTTGGTTTCATTACCGCAATCGATGCTGATAGTTTCTTATATATTAGATTATCACGATTGCTGACTGGGCTGCAATGTTTAAAATACTAATTTTTTTAAATAGTTGATGTGGGGGTCGATTCGCTAAATCGTAGATTTGACTCAAATGTTTTGGAACTTGTCTCATAATTTGAAACTTTTGTCATCGCTAAAAATTGGAGCTGATCGAATCGTGCAGTTCTATGGCGCAGAGTTTTGTTGAAGATAAGCAATTTAGTATCTCAAATATTGAAGTGGAAAAATGTTGAGCTTGATAAAGCGTGTTATTTCGTTCAGCTCATAATTTATCTTGCTATCAGTACAATTTTTAAGAAGCAGTGTCTTGGGCTACTTTCTGCTTTCGACGAAGAGACTGCAATAGTAATTCTTAGAAATGAATGTGAGGAGGATTTATCCAGTAAATTCCTAGACCAAAAAGCTTAGAAACAAGAAATAGCCTCATTAACCTGGACAGCTGATTAACAGAACTGTCAGTAACAGAGAATTCAATCGTAGCTATAGCGTTCCAGATTAGTACATAAAATGTTGCCTGTTTTTAACTATTCCTTTTGCTGTTTCTTCAGCTGAATGCTTATTTTTGAAACTCGTAAAGAACAGTCTGTGGAGTTCTATGACCCAAGACAGAGTTAGTGAACTCAGCCTCCACAGTATTCAAAATGAGCTGTTGATGCCAGTGAAATAATCAATACCTTCCATCACAGAAAGTTCACCCCATGGTCCAGTTTCTCTAGAGGTCAATGTGATTACAATCGGGTTTTATACATACAAAGCAATCAAAGAATAGACAGATCTATAGGTCTATGCTTCTTGATAGTGACTGCCAATCACTATAATGTATTTAATTTATAAAAACATTTATAACTATTAATAACTTTTGTTTAATACTTTGAATATAATAAACGAATGACCTCTTTGTTTATATTACATGGGATTTTACAACACACTCCAAGTTCTATTTTTAACCGCTGTAATAAAAGTTACATTAATTAATGATAAGTTGTACATTTTATGTTAAGGGGTCACGATTTTTAATTTTGTAGGCGGGCCCATATTGTATACATTGCGCCTCTTAGTCTGTAGGTTCGTCCAAATACATTTGAACCCGAGTTTGATGTCATTTCTGTTGCATTTAAGTCAGCTGCCTTACCGATTGAGCTAGCGCAGTCTCAACATACTCTAATAGCACTGGTATACTTTACTTTATCACAATACAGATCTTTGACACAGGCAGTATTCATAGAAGATTATAAAGGAAAGAGAAGCATTTTAAAATCTATCATATCTCCCCAGAAAACATATACTACATTCCGTCATTAATAGACGCCCTTGAATAGATATGCTAGAATGATTAGTGTTCGCTTCATGTTTGTGATGGGCAATGCTATACAGTTCGCTTGCTACTTCTGCGACCAGTTGTATGAAGGAAGCATTTAGCCTTGGGTTGAGGCAGTAAATAAACTCAGATCAAGCTTCAGCTGCAAACAGGATCGTGCTTGGCGCGAAAATCGGCGCTCCAAACTCAGGTTCACTTGTTGAGAGGTCCCATGCCTTCTTTTGCATTTCGCCTCTCATTTTCACCAATTTTATTAATGTTTAGTATCATTTCACGGTGGGAGCCGGCCGAATAAGATCATTCTGATGAGAGTGTTTGTACTGATATCTCAAATTACTTTTCACTTGACTGCTATGCATGTTGGGAACTGTAGTGGTCTTGCTTTTAGTTTCCTCTGCTACTTCCCTGGGAGGCTTGTGTCGAGGTGGGCAGCGGAGGACGCGTCACACGGCTTGCATTTTAATGGGGGGGAGGGGTGGGGGTCGGCACTTCCGCAAATACGGAGAGGGTCGTACATCAATGGGCTTGAGACCCTGGGGGGGCAACTGACCTCGGTCGAGCTTCGCCTGTTGTATGGACGGCGAAACGACCTGCGAGCTGTCTGAGTGTCACCCTAGTTTATGTTTACCGTCCCGGTGCGTCTGGAACGAAGGTTGTTGGCGCTGACTGAATGTATTGTCTTCGTGATTCTGAGAATTCTTGTGGTCGGTGCACTGGTGAGCGAGACTGTCTGCCGCCAGATGGCCGGTGGTCTTGCCAGGTTGTTTTCGTAGCCGGTAAAACGGCAAGTTCAATGCCTCCAGCTAAATAGCAGAGGCGTGATTATTCAACTGAAACTGAGACCAGTTGACGTCACAAAGACCAGCTCAAAATTGGAGGGAACGGACGCTAATGGCGCGAATGATGTTCTGACATAGTGTGGAGGAATTCCGGAATCAATATTGAGTGCTGATTCGCGGCTTTTCGAGGGTAGTGGTGAGCTGAGTAACGTTGGATTCGCTCTTGCGCTGCACAGGCGCATGGCATTCGGGATCTGATGTTCATGAGAATTGGACGGTCTTGCGACTTAGTCCCACTCTTTCGGAATCGTTGTGGAGTATGACTTCGGTCATACTCCAGTTTCGTTCTGCGACCTAAGACGCAGATTCTTTCTCCGCGTTTTCGCACGTGTACCGACAGGGCGAGTTTAGGCGGATTTGCTGTGCCTCTTCCTGGAGATACATCCTTGTGCATCCAGGAGTTTCCCTGCTTGGCGAGCAGAACTTAGAATTCTCGGACAGCATTCGAGGCCACGGGTTGAAACAGAGTTGCTGCACGGCAGGAGTCGGCGCCTACATCATCAGAGCGCTGCCTACCGACCACGTGCTGCGGGTTTCAGGTCTGGTAAAGTATTCTGCGGCTCCAGCATTGCAGGACCTGTCGTTTCTGCACAGAAGTCCTCGGCAGCACGAGGGCTAGCTTTGCTACAAGTCCACCTTGTTTGTTTCCCCATGTGTTCCCATTTCAGCTCTCGCTACTAATCGCGATACTGCGTTATAGTCGGTGGTGGTGGTGGTGGTTAGTGTTTAACGTCCCGTCGACAACGAGGTCATTAGAGACGGAGCGCAAGCTCGGATTAGGGAAGGATTGGGAAGGAAATCGGCCACGCCCTTTCAAAGGAACCATCCCGGCATTTGCCAGAAACGATTTAGGGAAATCACGGAAAACCTAAATCAGGATGGCCGGAGACGGGATTGAACCGTCGTCCTTCCGAATGCGAGCCCAGTGTGCTAACCACTGCGTCACCTCGCTCGGTGCATTATAGTCGGGGGAGTAATATTTGATTAATTAGAACCTACAGTTATTATCGTCAATCTATTGCATCACAGAGAGTAGGAGCCCCTTGTTCTCGAGCCAACTCTTTTTCTCACAATAGTTCGGTATACCCTATCGTTTAGCCTACTGTTTGTATCGACAGTCCTGTACCTTTCTGTTCTGATTCATAATAAATCTCACTGTAATGTTTAATCAGCATAGCGTTTCGTAGATAAATGCAGAGTCCCATTTCCTGTCATTTATTATGATAAAATTCCTTTCTTTAATCAGTAGATTACTATTTTTATTGTGAGTATGCACTCCTTATCTTACCAACTAGCATGATCCACCATCAACTCCCTTCGTTACCGTTGTGCACATAATTAATTAGGTGGTAGGTAAGGAGGGGGGTCGAATGCATTTCTGGTTTTCATGGAGAATTCGCCAGAATGAAAGAGTTACAAACTCTTCTCCACCCTATCATCTCCCACTGTAACTGCCAGTTTATAGTGTAGTGGTATAGCTAAACATCGCTTTTGCTTTTAACAAAAAGAAATAGAAATAATGAAAAATTATTATTAACATCAAAAATGGTAAGTAAATACATGACTACACCATTCCCACCTCGCTGATGCCCGAAATACTTTCCTCCTGGATCTGGAAGGTTAGTTAAAGAAACTACCGGTGACCATTTGTATGTAATGATTAATCTCATAACAGTTCCCCATTTAGGTGATTAGTTCAAAGACATTTTTAGGGCCTTAACTGTTTACTGCAAATATTTCGAATTTACTTTCTTACTCTGCCGCTAAGTATGGGAATTCTGACAGCAACCAACAACGATTCACCGTCTCTTATGTATGGTATCTCTTGGCTCCATTGGCAGCAACTATGGAGTTCGTATCAAATTCTTAACTACCGAATACGTCCTCAGACTGCTATGGCAATACTACGTGTCTTGATGAATGGAACTTGAGCAAGTATTTAGCGATATGCCACTAACGACGTCAAATATCTCAGCTTTGTCGCTGGATCACAGGGTGCGTCATGCACTGCAGTGCAAAGGATCTCATGTTAGCACCCACGTCAATTCTCGGAAGGTTTTTTTTCCATTTGTTACTAGTTCTACCACTGCACTGGTCGTAACGATAATTACAGCAACACTACCATGTGATTCCATTACATACTATTGAAACCAAACCATACTCTCCGTTTTCCGAGCTTTCTGGACCAATGTTGGGCAAAATTATGTGTCCAACAACCCTACACGATATGAATTCCATCGTTTCATTTCGTCCATTTTACAGATATCTGAGCATTCCGGTGTGTCCACTAAAAACGACGACGACGACGACGAGACCCTATGAGCTCCACACACGTTCCACGAAAGGGCGAACCCACTGTTGGAGGTAAATAACAAATCGTTTATGCTGACGTTTCGCTTGGATAAAAACACAGCAGGGCGGTTGCAACTAAGGTTCAGAGACTATCTGATGAAACCAACCAAAAGAAACCAGCCACTGACTGCAACGTGCATGTTTCTGTTAGCTTGAATATTTCACGCCACAGGAACCTTTGAAATGGATGTTGGATACCTTTGTAAATTTAACGTAGCAACAGCTTGCAGAGTGGAAATGATAATTAAATCAAGACCCTAAGCTGTCGACAGACGTTCATACATCAACGTGGGCAGTTGAAACTGTGTACCCCGACAGGGACTCGAACCCGGGATCTCCTGCCTACATGGCTGCACAGAGGATAGTGGGACTGCAGGGATTTATCCCTTGCTCTCTCCCCGTGAAACCCACATTCCCAACTTAATGGCCACACACTACATTCGTAGTGTGTCTGCCCACTACACTCATTAGTCGCGGCAGACAATCTTACCGAGTCCGGTAAGAGTTCGAGCAATGCGTGTGCATCCAGCACAGAAGAAGAAGTTCAATGGTCGGACAGCCTTAACTATATACAGATGGTATCTGTTCTTTCGGACATACCATCGGTGACCATGCAGCTCACTTAGAATGAAATGATAATTAAATGAAGACCCTAAGCTGTCGACAGGCAGAGTTGTCCACAAGGTATTAATCAAACTGCTTTTGGGTAAAAAATGGCGCTACGAACACCCAACATCGATTTGTTGTAGACTCGTAGAACATATTCTGAGATCAAACTTAATGTGGTGTCTTGAACAGAATGACCTTCTCAAAGCCAACAAGCATGTATTTCGAAAACATCGATGATGTGAAACCTTACTCACACTTTTCTCACATGACATATTGATAGCTTTCGATCAAGGCAAGAAGGAAAATGCAGTATTTGTTGATTTCCGAAAAGCATTTGACTCAGTACCACACCTACACTTACTGTCAAAAGTACATTCGTGTGGGGTAACAAGTGAAATTTATGACGGGACTGAGGACTTTTTGGTAGGGACGACACACCATGTTATCTTCGACGCAGAGTTATTGTCATATGTTGAAGTAACTTCAAGTGCGCCACAGGGCAGTGTGCTGGAACCATCGCTGTTGATGCTGTATATTAATGACCTTACAGACAATACTAATAGCAAAATCAGGCTTTGTGCTGATAATGCAGTTAACTATAATGAAGTACTATCTCAAAGAAGCTGCACTGATAAGATTTCTACGTGGTGCAAGGATTGGCAAATTGCTCTGAATGTTCAGAAATGTAAAATTTCAGACCACAAAATGAAGAACCGTATTGTCCTATTACTCTAATATAATGAGTCACTGTTGAAGTCGGCCGACTCATACAAAAACCTGGGTGTAACATTTCGTAGGGATATGAAATCGAATGATCAGATAGGTTCAGTCATGGGTAAAGCAGGTGGTGGACTTCGGTTTACTGCTAGAATACTGGGGAAGTGCAGTCAGTCTACAAAGGAGATGGCTTCGAATCACCTGTGTGACCAGTTCTAGAATACTGCTCAAGTGTGTGCGTGAACCGTACTGAGAAGGGCAGCACGAATGGTCACAGGTTTGTTTCATCCGTAGGAGAGTGTAACAGGGGTACTGAACGTTCTGAATTGCAAGGCTATCCCGAGAAAGTCTATCAACAAAGTTTCAAGAACCGGCTTTAAATGATTACTCTAGGAATATACTACAACCACCTACTTATTGTTCATATTGGGGTCGTGTGGGTAAGATTAGAATAATTACAGCACGCCCACAAGCATTCAAACAATCATTCCTCCCGTGTTCCATACGTGAATAGAGCGGGAAGAAACCCTAATAACTGGTAGAATGGGACGTAACCTCTGCCATGCACCTCACGGTGGTTTGCAGAGTATATATGTAGATGTAGAAGAAGATTTTTGCCATTTTTCTGGCGTTTTAGGTGCTCTTGACCCCACTCAAATCTCCATCAATCGCTTGGCGGTGACAGTGGTCGCACGGGATCGCCGCGCGGTCTCAGGCGCCTTGTCACGGTTCGCGCGGCTCCCCCTCGTCTGAGGTTCGAATCCTCCCTCGGGCATGGGTGTGAGTGATGTCCTTTGCGTAAGTTAGTTTAAGTTAGGTTAAGTAGTGTGTAAACCTAGGGACCGATGACCTCAGCAGTTTGGTCCCATAGGACCTTACCAAAAATTTGCAAAAAAGTTTTGGCGACAGTGCTGAGATATTTAGAAATCGTCACGGGTGATTTTATGTACAAGCGATGTCAGACGCTCAGCGGCGATATTTAAATATCGTGGCTAGATGACCAGAATCTGCCCATGATAGCAACATTTACGGAAACTCACATGTACATGTTCAATTAAGAACAAGAGAAATTCTGGAAGGCGTACTTCTGGGAGACAGTGACTGTCAGTGAAGGAGGTATTTGCTGACGCCGGTACTTCGCAAAGAAACGGCGGCTGAGGGAATCTGTAATCGTGCCCACGAGAAGGCCAGACAAGAAGTCGAAAGAATGTTTGGAGTGGCGAAAAGGCGGTTTCCCTGTTTGAGTTTAGGACTCAGGATGAAAGTAAATCGTGCAGCAGTTATAATAGTTGCTGTTGTGGATTGGCAAGAGAGCCAACCCGGTTTTGAGAGGAAGCCGAAAGGCACGCGTTTTAGCTCGCGCAGGCTGGCGTGAGGTCTGGAACAGGACAAGGAATTGAGACTAGCAAAAATAGTACGTATCTGTTGGAATACTTAACTTTAATCCATAATTGGTGAACATCGCTCTTGACGGTACATGTTTTACAGCATCAATAGTAACTGGTAATGACGCCTTGCTAGGTCGTAGCAAATGATTTAGCTGAAGGCTATGCTAACTATCGTCTCGGCAAATGAGAGCGTATTTTGTCAGTGAACCATCGCTAGCAAAGTCGGTTGTACCACTGGGGCGACTGCTAGTAAGTCTCTCTAGACCTGCCGTGTGGCGGCGCTCGGTCTGCAATCACTGACACGCGGGTCCGACGTATACTAACGGACCGCGGCCGATTTAAAGGCTACCACCAAGCAAGTGTGGTGTCTGGCGGTGACACCACAGTTCCAACATTTGTCTTCCACGATATGGCTGTCAATGCATCAGAGCGGCTACCTGAAACGATGACTACGTATTTGCTGGGAGAAGAGTGTGTGCAGAAATTCCTGCATCTGCAGAGCATGAAGACAACAGAGATAATTATGGCGTGAGGGAAGGCGTTTATTAACAATAAATGTATGTAAAAAGTTTTTGAAAAAACTGAATAAATGTGAAAAGTTTCAATTTGAAAGGCAGATTTTCCTTCCCTTTCTCCTGGTTATTTAATTCCCCATCAGAAGAAGAACACCACGAATAATATTAAAAACTGCCTTCTACATAACAAATTGGTCTCAGAAAATTGATTAGATTGTATTAAGATATATACAAAACCCCACATATAATAATCTACAAAGAATTTAAAACAGACTACATACCCCAAGGAAATGAAGGTAACAGCAGTCACAATGCAATGCGTGCGAAATTTATTGACAAGGTATGTATTGAACATTACAAGACTGGAAGAAATTTACAGTGTGTCAGTTTAAAAGTCTGATAATCTTTTAATTTCTTCAAGTTCTAATTTTTTAATTTCTTTATGTATTTCGAGGGTTTCCATTCTTATTTCATGTTCTGCAAGAGAGCACTATACTTTGATTTTATGTTCACGCTCGAGGCATGCAAATCTTTGATTCCCAAACTGGAATTTCTTATCGAGATTATTTTCTGTTCTTTCGCACTTGCAACGAGAGTCTGACACCGCAAGAGTGGTTTGAAAAGTTCTCGGAGTCACCACGAGAGGTCAGCCCTAGCGCAACGAGTTTTTCACGTGATATTCGTTGGGCTGTTGACGTCGTGGTGAATTTCTATGTCTTAAGCGTCGAAGTATTTGGTAACGTTCAATAGTAAGGTTTAATTAATATTCCTCACGGTAAATAAAGTTCTAGTTCCAACAGAACTGACAATATGGTAGTCAAACCTACTAACGATGCTAGCACACATTGCCTTTTCTTTCTACCCACAGGCATTAAGTCTTATGCCCACCTTTAATTCAAGCTGGCCAATACTGTTTGATGAGATCTTGACGCCAGTTTAAGTTTAATATTCATGCAATATGGTTTAAAGTATTCTTCCATAGGCAAATAAGTTTGACCTTGTTGCACTAAAGAATCTTTTTTAATGAAAACTATAGCGTTTTGCGCGTGGTCACGCTGTATACAATGTAACCTTTGAGATATTATTCCTATCTAAGGTTAGGTAGCAGACTATATTTTGTAAATGCTTGACCTATATCGGTCAATAGTATATAAGTGTGTTGGCTGTGTCGTTGTGCACCCTGACACACCCTACCTTAAACATTAGGTGCTTATTTCTTGGTAGTCTATGTGAGAATTTCACCAAGCTCATAATAATCCTCATCCTAAATAGTTAATAGCCTTGCAGGAAATATCCTAAACAGGTTATATCTGATATATTTTTTTTTTCTTTATTGTATTTCGATTCCCCATCGGGGTGGGCTGGCAGCAGCATATGCGCTGCTCTTCAGCCAAAAGACATAGAACAAACAATAGAAGACATTTAAAAATAACAAAGGAGAGAATATGGCGAACATAGATATAAAAAAGGGGGAACATCATGGAAGGCAATAGACAAAAAACAGGGTGACCGTAAAATGGAGATAAAAAACTGTGAAAACTGTTTAAAAGTAGCACACACAAAAATTCACACACTGCAACAATTAAAAGAACACAAGGCACAGTATGACTGGAGCATAAAAGGTATCAATGGATGGCGTAGCACATAACAAACACTGACAGCGAACCTCAAGGCAGTACACAATTAAAATCACACCTCTTGACGCACAGGAGAAACATCACTAAACACAACATTGATGTGGCACGCTGACGATGATCAAAACAGAGGATTGGCCAGGCGCAAGGAGATAAGGGAGACTGGAAGAAGGGAGGGAGGGGAAGAGATGGGGGAAATGAGCGGGGGGCGCGCTGAAGAGGGCCAGGTAGGGAGGGATGTGGGAAGGAAAGAGGCAAGTATGGGGTGCAGGGTCTCAGGGGGGGGGGGAAGGAGGAATATCCGCTCTGGGAGAAGGAGGGAAGAGGAAAAAAGGGGGCCATGGGGAGGTGGGGGGCGGGAACAAGGCCAGGTTATAGTTGGAAGGAAGGGTAGATGTCACGGCGAAGTTCGTTAACCGGGAGGGGGAGGCGTTGCAAATTGCCCTGATGGAGGGTGTGGAGGTGGAGAGAGGGAGGGATACAGCGATAGAGGCGCGGCAATGGGCGGGGGGTGGAGAGGAAGAATGAAACCAGAGGATGGGGGGGATCAAGCCTGCGGACAATGTAAAGGATGCGGAGATGTTGGAGTAACAGGAGAAGGTGGAAGGCGGATACAGAAGGCAAGGCGGAGCGCATGGCATTCAAGGATTTGGAGGACCTTGTAAAAGCAGGTGTGGGCGGAGCTCCAGGCAACGCTGGCATAACAGAGGATAGGACGGATGAGGGATTTGTATGTGTGGAGGATGATGGTAGAAGGATGCAATCCCCATGTCCGGCCAGATAGGAGTTTCAGAAGGTGGAAGTGGGAATGGGCTTTCTGCTGGATGGTCTGGAGATGAGGCGTCCAGGTGAGGTGTCGGTCAAGGGTGAGGCCAAGGTATTTCAGGGTGGGGGTAAGCTGGATGGGACGACCATAAAGGGTGAGGTAGAAATCATGGAGGCGAAAAGAGCGAGTGGTGCGACCTATGATGATTGCCTGGGTTTTGGAGGGGTTGAGACAGAGGAACCACTGGTTACACCAAGTGGTGAACTGGTTAAGGTGGGTTTGGAGGGTACATTGAGACCGTTGAAGGGTAGGATAGACAGCCAGGAAGGCGGTGTCATCAGCATACTGGAGAAGGTGGACTGGTGGGGGTGGCTTGGCCATATCAGCTGAGTACAAGAGATAAAGGAGAGGGGAGAGGACAGAACCCTGGGGGATGCCAGCCGTGGGATAAAAGATACGGGAGTTGGAGTTGTGGAGGGTGACATAGGAAGGACGGTGCGAGAGGAAGGAAGCGACCAGACGGACAAAATTGAGAGGCAGGGCGTAGGTTTAGAGTTTAAAGAGGAGACCGGGATGCCATACACGGTCAAATGCATTTTGGAGATCAAGGGAAACAAAAATGGCTGAGCGATGGGAGTTGAGCTGGAGGGACAGAAGGTGAACAAGGCTGAGGAGTTGGTCTTCAGCAGAGAAGGAGGGTCAGAAGCCACACTGGGTAAGGGGGAGTAGGTGGTGTTGAGCAAGGTGCTGATGGATACGGTGGGAGAGGATGGATTCAAGGACCTTACTGAAGACGGAGGTGAGGCAGATGGGACATTAGGAAGAGGTTTCTTGGGTTTGAGGAATAAGAAGATGCGGGAGGTCTTCCACAGGTCAGGGTAGAAGCCAGTAGAGAGGATGACATTATAAAGATGGGCGAGGACAGTCAGGAAGGAATAGGGGCTTTCTTGAAGGTGACGGTAGGTGACACAGTCGTGACCAGCGGCTGTGTTGCGTTTGGAACGGAGGATAAGTTTAATTTCTCGTGCTGTGATGGGAGTGTTTATGTTGGAGGGGGGCAACTGCCCCAAGTACTGGAGACTAGGAGCAAGTGGAGCGACCGAGGTATCGGCAAGTTCCATGGCGGTGGGGAAAAGAGAATAATCAAAGTGGGGATCATCGGGGATGGAGAAGACCTCAGAAAAGTGGGAAGTGAAATGGATGGCCTTACTGAGGTTGCCAGGAAGGGGGCGATCGTTATGGAGAAGGGGGTAGTGGCGAGTGGAAAGGGAACCAGTAAGGCGTTGGAAGGCGGAGGAGTTGATAGGGAGGGTGGTGTTGAGTCTTGTGCAGGTCTGGTGTGAGTCTCGGCGTTTCGTTGCTGTAATAAGGTTCTGTACGTGTCGCTGTATTTGCCGGTGGCGTTGGAGTGTATCCCTGTCACGAGTGCACAGGAAGGAGCGATAGAGGCGGCGGGATTCACGGAGGAGGAGGACAGCCCGCAGAGGGAGAGTGGGACGGTGGATGGTTTTGGTAGGAACATGTGCCTCCACAGCGTCAGTAATTACCTTCTGAAGGAAGGACGAGGCGTGGATGATGTCGTCAGGATGGCGATACGTAAGAGGGTGGCTTTCGACCTGGGTGGAGATGGAGTCCCGGTAGGCATCCCAGTTGGCACGGCAATAGTCATGGACGACCTTGGTAGGGGGTGCAGGGTGCGGAGCCGGAGGGGGGCAGTGAGCAGACGTTATGGTGAGAAGGACAGGGAGGTGATCGCTACCTGTGGGGTCAAGGACGGTAACAGCGATACGCCCAAGGAGGTTGGCGGAGGCAATGACAACATCATGGGTGGTGTCACTTTCAGGTCGGGTGTGCTGGGGAAGGGTATCAAGGTCACCTTAGATTGTGGAGAGGAACTGATGCCACCGCCGAAGGGCAGCAGGAGTGCGGCTATGGATGTTGAGGTCGGCGGCAAGCACATAGGTGAAGAAGGTGCGGTCAATGTGCGAGATGAAGTCAGAAGGAAGAGGAACAGTGGAGCGGACATAGACGGTGGCACAAGTAATGGTGAGGGAGGGGAAGAAGACGCTAAGGATAAGGTGTTTAGTGGGCTCATTGAGGAGAGGTTGTGGCCGGACGGGGATATGCTTAAGGTGGCCAATCGCGAATCCACCCTGCGCACGAGGACCACGAGTGTCAGTGCGGTGGAGGATATAGGGAGAGGTGCGGATAGAATGGTGGGGCTGGAGAAAGGTTTCGTTCAAGAGGAAGGTGTTGACCTGGTGGTGGGAGAGGGTGTGCATGAGGAGGTATTTGTTGGAGCAAAAGGAGCGAATGTTCTGGAAGAGGATGAGATTCTCGTGCCACGCCATGGCGGGAAGGAGGGGGGGAAGAGAGGGAAGGGAAGAGACTTAAACTAGGCTGTCGAGGCGTGTGAAGGTGAAGTGGGCTTGGTTGTGGTAGTAGGTGGCGAAGGTGTTCAGGTGGAAAACGGAGCGAGCGGCAAGTGAGATTTGTTGGAAGGTGTTGGGGTGCTGAAAAGGGTGAATGGTTTGGAGCACAACGGTAAGGAACCGGATGATGTCCTCGGCCGTGGGGGGTGGACGGAGGGAATTGTTGGGATGGACAGGGGGATTGACGGTATGATCTGGGACTGTAAGCTCAGGGGTGGCTGGAGGGGGTTTAGCTTTACACTTGTGGGAGTAGGTGGGATGGGGGCCATTGCAGGTATTACAGGAAGGAGGAGCAGCGAGGTTGGGGCAGTTCTTAAGAAAGTGGATCTGACGTCCCCAGATTCCTTTCTGTGGGGAAAGTTGAAGGATATATGCCACCGTGATCCACCAACAGCGCCTGACAACATGCATCAGCGCATTGTCAATGCATGTGCGAACATTACGGAAGGCGAACTACTCGCTGTAGAGACGAATGTCGTTACACATGTTGCCAAATACATTGAGGTTGAGGGACATCATTTTGAGCATTTATTGCATTAAGGTGGTATTTACAGTAATCACGCTGTAACAGCATGCGTTCACAGAAATGATAAGTTCACAAAGGTACATGTATCACATTGGAACAAGCGAAATAAAATGTTGAAATGTACGTATTTACTGTATTTTAATTTAAAACAACCTACCTGTTACCAACTGTTCATCTAAAATTTTGAGCCATATGCTTGTGACTACTACAGCGCCATCTATCAAAAATGTTTAAATGTGTGTGAAATCTTATGGGACTTAACTGCTAAGGTCATCAGTCCCTAAGCTTACACACTACTTAACCTAAATTATCCTAAGGACAAACACACATACCCATGCCCAAGGGAGGACTCGAACCTCCTCCGGGACCGCGCCATCCATCACAAAGCGAAAAATGTGGTGCAACTAAAACATTAATATTTCTTTACGTACTACACGAATATGTAATTAAAAATGGGGGTTCCTATTTTTAAAAAAACGCAGTCGATATCCGTTTGACCTATGGCAGCGCCACCTAGCGGGCCAACCATAGCGCCATCTGGTTTCCCCCTTGAAGATAGACAAGTTTCGTTCTTTGTAATTTTTTCGTTTGACGCTTATTTCGTGAGATATTTGGCCCAGTCACGATCAATGGACTACCCTGTATCACGAACGGTCGTACATATTATATTTATAGTTAGTGTATGTTTGGTTAAGTTACTACAGGTTTCCTACACACAACGTTGACCATCTGTGCGTAAAGTTATAAATGATGCCCTAAGCTTTACACACCCAGTCAGTTATAAATCCATAGTAATGTAGTGCCATAGCATAACAACGTTAGTCAAATTTCGCGTTAACAAATTGATGTATTGCTCTCTGTATAATGGAAATTATGTCATTTCCACCTTGTCCTAACCCTGAGAAGTTCTCGCGTTACGGACATATAACCTTGCTCATCCCCCACATGAGATCGTGTGGAACCATACAACATAGCGGTGATAATATGTGATTTTTAATGTAACAATCTGAACTTAACGTCTAAGTAAATTTCTTATCAGTTAATAAGGTGTCGGGTTACAGTTAACGCTCATCGGCATCCTATCTACTTAGTGCCTTGTTCTCTCACAAATTTACAGTTTAACATTATAGGTAATTTCCCAGTAGATAAGAAAAAGACAGCCAATGGCAGGCACCTCTGGTCCGCCGTCTCAGTACACACCCGCGTGCCGCAGTCAGTTGCGACGTAGCGTCCACGATTAACCGACCGCTCTCCACGAAGTGGGGCCGGGGCTGTTCCTCAGCTGAGTGACATAGCCTCACATGGCACCACGGTACTGTAGCGTTCTATGTTTGACCGTGCCTTGTTCTGGCATGTGTTAGTTTATTTTACGCTTCTGAAGAAGGCTACATTAGTCTAGCTGAAACCTGGGTAAAGACCAGTAACATTTCGCAACTCAGGCGGATGTTTGACATATTAATTTATCACAGTTGCTGACAGGGCTGCAAAGTGTTAAAAATTCTTAGACTGGACTGTTTGTCGCCTGTAAACACGGGCCACGTCAGTGCTCTTTGAAGAGAGCTGTGGCGGTGACGTGGCTCTGTTGTTGTTCCGGCGCAATGATTTGCGAAGATGGAAAAAATCGAGATTCGAGCAGTGATTAAAGAAAGGTGTGAAAGCAAAGGACATTCGTGCCGACTTCCAGAATACACTGAGGGAGTTGGTTGGGAGAGATTAGGTAATGATCCGTGCAGTGGTCGGCCAAGATGTGTCACTACTCCAGAAATCATTGCAAAAGTGCACAAAGCAGGATCGCCGATTGAAAGGGCGTGAAATTTCTCACACTTGCCACATATCATCTGAAAGGGTATATCACATTTTACCTGAAGAATTAGATATGAAAAAAAATATATCTGCAAGATGGGTGCGGCGACTCTCGACGCTGGGTCAAAAACGCACGAGCCGGCCGGAGTGGTCTTGCGGTTCTAGGCGCTACAGTCCGGAGCCGAGTGACCGCTACGGTCGCAGGTTCGAATCCTGCCTCGGGCGTGGATGTGTGTGATGTCCTTAGGTTAGTTAGGTTTAATTAGTTCTAAGTTCTAGGCGACTGATGACCACAGATGTTGAGTCCCATAGTGCTCAGAGCCATTTGAACCATTTGAATCAAAACACACGAGAATGGGCATATCGGAACAAAGTTTGGCCCATTTTAGGGGAAACGAACAAGATTTTTTGCATCGGTTTGTGATCACAGATCAAACCTGGGTGCACTACTATACCCCAGAGACAAAACAACCGTCAAAGCAGTGGAAACATGCTGATTCTCTGCCACCAAAGAAAGCAAAGACAATTCCTTTGGCAGGAAAGGTCATCATCTGTGTTCTGGGATGCGAAGGGGATTCTGTTTGTAGATTATCTCCCCACTGGGCAAACAATTACTGGAGAATGCTATGCTAACCTCCTGGTCAAATTGCAACAAAAGCTACGCTACAAAAGGCCAGGTTTAGCAAGGAAGGAAATCATCTGTCAACAAGACAATGCTCGCCCACTCACATGTGCCGTCGCCGTGGCTAAATTACGCGAACTAATTCACCTGATATGGCTCCGTCAGACTTCCATCTCTTCTGAAAACTGAAAATTTGTCTCAGAGGATGAAGATTCACTTCAAACGAAGAACTGATAGCCAGAGTTGACAACTATTTTGCAGGCCTGGAGGAAACTCATTTTCGAGATGTGATGAAGGCACTGGAACATCGTTGGACCAAGGAGACTACACACCCTCGTATGACAGAATACTGGCTTATGTGTTGCTGATCTACATTTAACTACAGGCTATTTTCAGTGCAAAATACGTAGCGTTGTGCTGTTACAGTATAGTTTGTACATTATTTTAGTATCGTTGTAACCAGCTCGACTAAACATCCCTTCCTTCGTTTTCATTTTCATTGTCATCCACGAGAGCAATAATTTCGCGTGAAGATACAGCTGTCTCCTCTTTTACTGATAATGTGAATGAACGGCAGCCTGTGTTATCCAAATCTGTATCAGAACAAGAACATAACGAATGGGGTTATAAAATATCTTCTAAACAGCAAAATTGGTTGCAAAAAACTGGCAGATCAGTGCACAAAAAAATTGTGGCTTCAGGAGCTCCACTTTCCATTACAGCCTTAGGAAATTACTGTCTCCTCTTCTACACATTTCAGCCTTGAAGAGTTCAGCCATCATTTTTGCTCCAGTTTACGTATCACATACATAATTAGACCTCGTCACGTGCAAATGCTTTGTTGATCCTTTTCTTATCTTTTTGGTAACACATTTTCAGGCTCTTCGAGTCACCATTTGCCGCGATGTTACGAGAATTAAAGTCAACAGCAACTTCTCTCCATGCCTTTACCTTGTTGGCCGCAATGGGTTTAATCTGAGTTTTCGTTTCTTTCCAGTTGTATCTTTGTACCGGTCTAACACAATTTACAGCAGCAAATCTTGCTTGTATTTAGGAAAAGTTTGATGATGTTTTTCCATTTGCTTGTCTCCACGGTTATAGCTCGACATCTTCAATAATAAATACTGTGTATGTAAGATTTACGATGAATACAGGGTGTTTCAAAAAGAATGTACATATTACAAAGTATTATTTTGTGCAAACTATCGATCGCTGCTCCTCGGCTTGGCTATTGTAGTAAGGAATACAGAGACTAGTTTATGTTAATAGCTGCTAGATGTCAGTTGTCTTCTGTTTTGCTTGGTAACCGACATATGTTTAAAATGGCTACTCCGCAGCAGAAATCATTTTGTGTTCTCGAGTGCAATTCCGTGATTACAGTGAAAAGACGTTTCAGCCTGAGGTACCAAATTGATCCATCCGAATGGGCGGAACATTCGCAGATGGCATCGACAGTTTCTAGATACAGGATTTGTATGTAAAGGAAAGAGTCCTGCCTGCTGTCATGTTCATGAAGAAAATGTTGCATAAATTCATACTATTTTGCAATCTAGTCGTTCAAAATCGACTCATCGTGCTAGTCGGGAGTTACAACTGCCTACAACAACCACTTGGCGTGTTTTGAGATGTCGGTTGGTTGTGTTGCTATACAAGTTACAGCCGTTACAAGCTCTGCGTCGCGACGACAAACGCAAAAGTGTGGCATTTTGAAAACGAGATTCTTTATGCTATTGACAATTATAACACTTTCGCATAAGACATTGTGTTAAGTGAAGAAGCGACTTTTCATGTTAGTGTTCAGGTAAACAAACACGACGTTCGAATTTGGGGCCTACAGAACCTATAAGCAGCCGTTGAACATGTACGAGACTCGCCCAAAGTCAATGTGTTTTGTGCGATATCCCGATCATCTGTTCGTGCGGCCCATTCTTCTTTGATGGAAACATGGTTAACGGTCAGCTGTATCTAGCCATTTTACAAAACTGCTTGTTTTCGAGGCTGCACAAAGACAACTTCATTTTTCAACAAGACGGGGCAGCCGCTCACTGGAGTTGCCAAGTGCGCGAGTATCTGAATGAAACTCTACCGAACCGTTGGATTGGTCGTCAAGGAGCTGGCGAGTTAGCATGTGTCACCTGGGCTCCAGGGTCACTGGGTTTGATACCCTCTGACTTTTTCCTGTGAGGTTTCGTTAGAGACAACGTTTATATTCTAACATTCCCACAGAACCTGGAAGAGTTGAAGAACCGGATGCATACCGCCATAACAACAGTGATAAATGACATGCCAGAGTATAGAAGGAATTTGAGTATCGATGTGATAATGTTCGTGTCACTGATGGAGGACATATTGAACATCTGTAATCTGAACTTGAGAGGTTCGTAAATATGTGTGTAATGATTCATATTCGTATATATATGCATTCAAAATACGAATATTATTTTTGAAACTTCCTGTATATGCGGTCGCAGCGCAATAATCAAATGTTCAAACACGTGTGAAATCTTATGGGACTTAACTGCTAAGGTCATAAGTCCCTAAGCTTACACACTACTTGACCCAAATTATCCTAAGGACAAACACACACACCCATGTCCGAGGGAGGACTCGAAACTCCGCCGGGACCAGCCGCACAATCCATAGCTGTAGCGCATCAGACCGCTTGGCTAATCCAGCATGGCAGCGCAATAATCGTCTCGATAGGCGACT
Source organism: Schistocerca serialis cubense (assembly GCF_023864345.2). NCBI lineage: Eukaryota > Metazoa > Arthropoda > Insecta > Orthoptera > Acrididae > Schistocerca > Schistocerca serialis. The sequence goes on from NC_064648.1 coordinate 107,127,907, forward strand.
TGAGCTGTGTTGCAAAGTGTGTTACGTGCTAGCTTAGATGACACATGAATCTGCTCCGGTGGATCCAGGTATAGCGTTTACACAGTACAGCTGAGTCCAGAAGATGGAACAGATTCTCATCTGTCGTCAGACACGATCCCCAGCTGGCGACGCCCACACAGTCCGGCCGAAGTGCAGCCGCGCCGCGCCGCGCCGCCCCCCGCCTCTCTGCCGCGCAGTGCGGTCCCGACCGTTGGCCTGCTGCTGGGGGGCGAGCTGGCAACGCCGCCCCGTGACGTCAGCGCAGGCTGCCGCTGCGGCTCTCAGCTGTGTGCGCCGCTCGCCCGGCTCAGAAGGCAGCCAGGAGCGCAGTGACGTCTGCTGGAACACACGAGAGAGAGGTAAGGTGGCCAGCTGGACTCTGCTGCAATGTCCAAGAGGCCCGCTGTTCGGAGTGTGTTTATCTGGTTTTGTGATTCGCTACTAGTGTCTGTGTGGCTGTTGTTCCATTAAGGCTAGTTTACACTATGGCATTGCACTGCGATTTCATAATACATGACAGAACACACGGCGACACCGGTGTTCACATCTGCAGCTCGTGTTCTAGTGGCTAGCATTGCTACCTCTGCATTGCGGGGTCCTAGGCTCTATTATCGGCCGGGTTGGGAATTTTCTCCGCTCGGGGCCGGGTGTTTCTATCGTCCTCATCATTTCATGATCATTTATGAAAGCGGCGAGATCGGACTGAGTAAAGATTGGCAATTTGTATGGGCGCCGATAACCGCGCAATTGAGCGACCCACAAACCAAACATGATCAGCAACCTGTGTTCACATAAGTTTCATAGTTTTGTGAGTGCCATAGTCGTGTCTAAACTGAAAGTTTTGACAACTGCACCAGCGGTGGCGTTGTTAATTAATGCCTCTTTGGATGAAATCACTGCATAAGGAAGTAAATAAGAAAGGTGTTTGGGTCCGTGAGTGAATAAAGAAAAGATGTCAGCTCAGTTGCTCACTGATCTTGCAGGAGGAAAACCCTTAATCTTATCACAGAATGCTACCAGAAAAGGTTATGTTTCCCCTAAATAGTCAGTGCTGCAGTGACGAAGGAAAAATATGGTAGTGAGTGAAGCAATGTCGCCAGAACTGAAATGAGAAATCAAATTGTGTAGGGTCCAGAACTCTCGTCCTGCTAGAAGGTTCAGATGTAATAGGTGGTGACGTGTTTGCATTAACACAATATTTAACTTAGCCTTTCTCGGCACATGCTACTCTGAGATTCGAAGAAAGCATGTGTAGTGACTTGGCAAGACAGTCAAGCCACTATGATTGGTAGCCGAAAAGCACGCATTAAGCTCACGCAGGCTGGCGTGAGGTCTGGAACAGGATAAGGTAATTAATGTAGCCAATAATGTACGTTGCTGCTGGAATACTTAACTTTAATCCATAATTCGTGAACATCGGTCTGACAGCACATGCATCACAAGATAAATAGCAAATGATAATGGCGTCTTGCTAGGTCATAGCAAATGACGTAGCTGAAGGCTTGGCTAACTATTGTCTCAGCAAATGAGAGCGTAATTTAACAGTGAACCATTTATAGCAAAGTCGGCTGTACAACTGGGGTGAGTGCTAGGAAATCTCTCTAAACCTGCAGTGTGGCGGTGCTTGGTCTGCAATCACTGACAGTGGCGACACGCGGGTCCGATGTATACTAGCGGACCGCGGCCGATTTAAAGGCTACCACCTAGCAAGTGTGGTGTCTGGCGGTGACACCACATTCCTTCCCGGAAATCGGCGTACGGTGTGTTATAAGGCTTCTGCCCGCCGTTGGGAGGACCCCATGTTGACGTATGTGATGAGGTGGGGAGCCTAACAACAGGCGAGGCTGTGCCACCCGCACCCGGCCATTCGGTCCGAGGGAGCTAGGAAACGCCTGAAAACCTAGTCCAGGGTGCACGCCAACTTGCGGTGTATGTGCCCGTAGATAATCAGGAGGGGCCGAAGGGTCGACCTCCATCGGACCGGAGCACCCGACGGGCGAAGACGACATATGGTCCGGAGCGGGCAAGAGTTCCATGGCGGAGGACAACTGGTCACAGGAAGCGATCGGCGACGCGTACCCAGGGAGGCGCCCGGCGGTTGCAGCGACGCGTCCACTGCAGGCGTCGCCGGCGGGAGAACAGGCTGCGGCGGCGGCGTGTCGCCATGGGGCAAAATGGAAGGCAGCGTCGGTAACACCTGGGGCTGAGGCGAGCCAGTAGATGGGTCCCCAGGGCGCTGACCGGACGGCACCGTCGCTGAAAGCAGACGGGGAGCGGCAGATCCCGTGCGACGACAGAGGCGCAGCTGATTGAGATGCTGACACACCTCACCAGAGGCCCCCAAAACCAGATACATTGCGCGGACGAGGCAGCGAAGAATGCGCCCTGCGAACCAACACTGTGAACCGCGATAGTTGCGATAGTATACGTCACCTGGAGCAAACCAGGTGGTTGCCGCTGCACAGGAACCTGATGTGGCGGATGTAGCAAAGACATCAAGGTTCCATGAGGGCGGCCGTGAAGCAGCTCAGCTGGCGAGAGACCATCTCGGGGCTGAGAGCGATATGAGGACAAAAAGAGTAATAACGCGTCCTCCCGAGCATGCTACTTTTTCAACTTCTACATCTGGGACTTGAAAGTCCTGACCAATCGTTCAGCGGCACCGTTTGACTGTGGCGAAAACGGCGCGGACGTCAGATGTTGAATACCATTGGCCTTGCACAATGACTGAAATTCTGCGGACATGAATTGGGGGCCATTGTCGGAAACAATAGTCTGTGGTAGACCTTCAACGCAAAAGATAGCGGACAACGCTTGGATGGTGGCAGAAGACGTTGTGGAAGACATCCGGACAACAAAAGGAAAATTACTGAATGAATCGACCACAACCAACCACCGAGCATTCCAGAATGGACCAGCAAAATCGATGTGTAAGCGTTGCCAAGGGGAAGTGGCTTTTGGCCATGCAAAGAATTTCCCCGATGGTGCTGATTGTTGTTCAGCACACGCCATGCAAGAAGAGCACATTTGTGTAATCGCAGCATCGATTCCGAACCAAGTACAGTGCCGATGAGCAAGTTGTTTCGTTCTCCCTATACCCCAATGTCCTTGGTTTAGAAGGTTTAAGACAGAGGACTGTAACGAACGTGGGACCACGACCTTGGACTGATCATTATCAGAACGCAACAGCAAAACACCACGTTGTACAAGAAGTCTCTCCTTGTGAGCAAAAAATCGGCGAACCAACAGATCCTCGATCCGTGACTTTGACAAGGGCCACTGCGTAGCAACAAAACGCAGGACAGGGTCGGCAGCTGTGGCTGTAGCTACACGACGAAAATCAATCGGAAACGATTCGACCACATCATCGGTTTCCGAATCAATGAACAAGCAAGCAAATTCGGAGGAATCAAATGCTCTATCCTCAGCAACAGGCAAACGGGACAACGCATCGGCGTTGCCATGCTTAGCAGTGGACAGATACAAGATATCGTAGCGGTACTGCGAGAGGAAAATAGACCAGCGAATGAATTTCTGTGCTGTACGTGGAGGTACAGGCTTATTCGGATGAAAAAGGGATGTCAAAAGTTTGTGGTCTGTGATGATGGTAAAGTGACGACCATACAAGAAATGAAACTTTGTAACACCAAATACTAGAGCCAATGCTTCTTTCTCGATGTGTGAATAATTTCTTTGTGCAGACGAGAGCAATTAGGACGCAAAGACAATAGGGCGATCGTGCGAACCATCTTTGTGCGCAAACACAGCACCGATTCCGAAATCCGATGCCTCCACCATCAACAAAAGGGGTTTCTGGGGATCGAATGGCGTAAGGCAAGTATTGGAAAGCGACGCCGATTTCAACTGGCGAAAGGCGCGTTCGCATTCCGTCGTCCAGACGAACGGAACACCTTTACGGCGTAAGCGATGAAGCAGACCTGAAATGGAAGAGGCGTGGCGCACATATTTATGGTAGTAATTTATTTTTCCCGGCACACTCTGTATCTGCTTCAAATTCTGCGGCGAAGGCTAGTCTTGTATGGCACAGAGGTGCTCTGGACTGGGATGGATGCCTTGGGCGTTGAGTACATGTCCCAGATATGGCAAATCACGAGCAAAAAACACACATTTGTCCTTCCGCAAGCGAAGACCATTTTGTCGCAAGACCTGAAATAATGTTCTGAGATTGGCTAAATGTTCTTCTTCCGTCTTTCTGGAGATCACAGTATCGTCCAGATAGTTTGCTGCCGCAGGGACCGACACACAAACAGTTTGTAGATATTGCTGAAACAATGCAGGGGCAGATGCACACCCCAATGGCAGTCGTTTGAATCGGTACAAACCAAGATGCTTGTTAACCACCAAAACGCGCTGGGATTCTTTGTCCACCGGTATTTGCAAGTACGCATCTGCTAGGTCCAACTTCGAAAAATATTTACCTGGGCACAGTTTGTCAAAAAGATCTTCTGGGCGGGGTAAAGGAAAAGTTGCAATCACTAGTTGTGGATTCACTGTTGTCTTGAAGTCCACGCAAAGTCTCAATTATCCGGAAGGTTTTTGCAAAATTACTAAGGGTGAAGCCCAGAGAGAAGCCAGCACACGTCCAATTACACCTTGAGATTCCAAATCGTGTAATGTTCTTGCGATCTCATCACGCAATGCGTGGGGAACATTGCGCGCTCTGAAAATTTTCGGTTGCGCATTGACTTTCAGTTCCAAATGTGCTTTATAGTTCGTAGTGCAACCGAGGCCCGGTGCAAAAATGTCTGCAAATTCTTCACATAGACGAGAAACACTGGCTGAAGGCACAGTCTGGTTCACTGATAGGACCTGATTGACTATAGACAAGTTAAACAACTGAAATAAATCGAAAACAAAGAAGTTCACTGCAGAAGAAGAACAAAGGACATAAAATGTCCCTTGTATGTTGCAAGAAGGCTGCACTGTCCTAACACAGGGATAGCCTGTCCAGAATAACTAGTTAGCTTAACATTTGCGGCACGCAATAGAGGTGTGCCCAGCTGTTTGTACATGTCGTGATTGAGTAGTGTAACTGCAGTTCCGGTATCGAGCTGGAATGGTATCACATTGCCGTCGATGTCCAAAACAACAAAAAGTTTATTGTCCTGCTGACGACAAGAGCGACTATCTCGTGCAATGTGAACTGACACTGGTACAGAATCACTTGCGACATGACGGGATTTCCAGCGACGTCGACGCACACTATTTGTGGGACGAACACAGTCACTGTTAGAGAGAGTGGCACTGCGCGGAGTGGAGTGAACTACATGAATTTCCATAGGCGAAGAGTTGCGAGCATGAGTATCCTTTGTTTGATTCCAATTCCAGCGTGAAGCAAAGGGCCTGGAATGGTTGTGAGTGTCCGTTCTGAGCTTTTTCTGGCAAACACTTTGACATGTCCTTTTGTATTACAGAAAAAGCAAATGGCCTGGCGTGATGGGCAATTCTCACACGAATGTCTAGTAGCACACCGCAGGCATGATTTCACTGCATTTGCATGCTGGCGTGGGACACGTGGCTGAGAGCCAGGTGGCATTGGCGCGGCCGGGCGCGAGGACTGTTTACTGTTCCGTGCAGCTCGCCCAGCGGGCCGGTTAACCTGACACACGGGTGGCGAAGTTGCAAATGATTCCTGAGCAAAGTCAAGTGTGTCCTGCCGATCCAATATGTCCATCACTTGTTGAAGGGAGGGATTGACTAGTTTCAAAATCTGTTCCCTTATACGAACATCAGAAACATTCTGTGCAATTGCATCACGCACCATAGTATCTGAATAAGGGAGTCCACATTCACACACAAAATCACAATCCCTAGTAAGGCCTTGCAAGGTTGCAACCCACTCCCGATTAGTCTGACCGGCCGTACGTTTTGTACGAAAGAAGGCATACCTTTTCGCAACTACATTGACTGATCCTTTGAAACATGCATCTAATGCAGATAAAATTTCGTCGTAGGACAGAGTTGCTACGTCGCGTCGGGGAAATAATTACACTATCACACGGTACGTTTGCACCCCTACACACGATAATAAGAAAGCCTGCCGCTCGTTACCTTGAACTTTGTAGGCGGCGAGATGGAATCCAAATTGGCGTGACCACTCTGTCCAGCTTTCCAGTTCCGCATCAAAAGGACGAAAAGGTGGTGAAACGGCGTGTTGTGGCTGCGTGAGCGGTGGAGCGGCGGCTGCCGCATCGTTTTGCATTGCACGTTGACACTGGACGAGCTGTCCAAGGGCATCCAATAAGGCCTGCGTCTGCTGGTTCTGTAAGCGATAAAATTCGGACAGTACATCTGGAGATTGTGGCGAAGCCATGACACAAGTAAATCAGGGCAGGAGCGGTAGTATTAGTACAAACGCGAATAGGCTCGACGCCAATCCTCGGCGCCAAACTGTTGTGACTTGGCAAGACAGCGAAGCCACTATGATTGGTAGCCGAAAAGCACGCGTTACACTCACGCAGGCTGGCGTGAGGTCTGGAACAGGACAAGGTAATTAATATAGCCAATAATGTACGTTGCTGCTGGAATACTTAACTTTAATCCATAATTGGTGAACATCGGTCTTGACGGTACATGCATCACAAGATAAATGGCAAATGATAATGGCGCCTTGCTAGGTCGTAGCAAATGACGTAGCTGAAGGCTAGGCTAACTATCGTCTCGGCAAATGAGAGCGTAATTTGACAGTGAACCATCGCTAGCGAAGTCGGTTGTACCACTGGGGCGAGTGCTAGTAAGTCTCTCTAGACCTGCCGTGTGGGGGCGCTCGGTCTGCAATCACTAATAGTGGCCACACGCGTGTCCGACGTATACCATTTAGACACCTTTAAGTGTAAATTAATATATTTCTTACTTCAATTATCGAGACTTTACTCTTCTCGTTTTCAAATATATTTTTCAAACAGAGCCAAGTTTGAGTGGTTCATGGTGTGGGTTCCTGTAGTCATGTCCTAGTTCATGAACCACGGGCAACGTATGAGTGGCCAAGTAAGTGGTCCCAACAGTCGGGATACCAGTTACTTTGGAATAAGGCTGGGCATCTCGGACATATTCTGAGTCGTGGTCACCTTTGTGCTCATACGGCAAAGACTATCAAATCCACCGGTTAGTCCCTCAGCCGTTAGGGGTAAAACCCAATGGGACTCAGGGCAAGTAAAGCTAGCAACCTGCTTCCCTGGTACTTTAAAATATGATGCTGGCAATAATCAGAGCAAAATGCCTCGGACCTTTGGAGGTGACGGAGTCCCACCTCTAACTGACAAACCAGGGACTCCTAAGATACGACTTGGCAAACAAATGGTAATGAGATGGGGAGCTATTAATATCAATGGGGGCTACTCTGGGAAGAAGGTAGAGCTGGCAGAGGCTGCAAGTAAGAGGGGGCTGGACGTTTTAGCTGTTAGTGACATTCGGGTAAGGGGTGAGAAAGAAGAGGAAGTGGGAGAATACAAGGTCTACCTGTCAGGAGTCAAAGCAGGAATAGCACAATGGGGTGTAGGGCTTTACATCAGGAAAGAAATTGAACCCAGTGTAGTTGCAATAAGGTATGTAAACGAACGACTGATGTGGATAGATTTGACAGTGTCTAGCAAGAAAATTAGGATTGTGTCAGTATATTCGCATTGTGAAGGGGCAGATCAAGATAAGATGGATAGTTTTTATGAGGCACTCAGTGATGTAGTTGTTAGAGTAAAGGACAAGGACAGTGTTCTGCTCATGGGTAATTTTAATGCCAGGATTGGAAATCGAACAGAAGGGTATGAAAAGGTTATGGGTAAATTTGGAGAGGATATGGAGGCCAACAGGAGTGGGAAACAACTCTTGGATTTCTGTGCCAGCATGGGCTTAGTAATCACAAACTCCTTTTTTAAACATAAGAACATTCACCGGTATACTTGGGAAGGCAGGGGAACCAGATCTGTCATTGACTATATAATAACAGATCAGGAATTCCGGAAGGCTGTGAGGGACACACGTGTATTCAGGGGATTCTTTTATGACTCTGATCATTATTTAATCTGCAGTGAAATTGGGATTGTGAGGCCGAAAGTGCAGGAGGTCAGGTCCATATGTAGGAGGATAAGAGTGGAGAAACTTCAGGATAAGGAAATCAGGCACAAGTACATAACAGCGATCTCAGAAAGGTACCAGTTAGTTGAATGTAGTCAATTACAGTCATTGGAAAAGGAATGGACAAGGTACAGGGACACAGTACTAGAAGTGGCTAAAGAATGTCTTGGAACAGTAGTGTGTAAAAGTAGGATGAAGCAAACAGCTTGGTGGAATGATACAGTCAAGGCAGCCTGTAAAAGGAAAAAGAAGGCGTATCAAAAATGGCTACATACCAGAACCCAGGTAGATAGAGAAAGTTATGTTGAAGAAAGAAACAAAGCCAAACAGATAATTGCAGCATCGAAGAAGAAATCGTGGGAAGACTTTGGAAACAGGTTGGAGACTATGGGTCAAGCTGCTGGAAAACCATTCTGGAGTGTAATTAGCAGTCTTCGAAAGGGAGGTAAGCAGGAAATGACAAGTATTTTGGACGGGTCAGGAAAACTGCTGGTGAATCCTGTGGATGCCTTGGGCAGATGGAGGGAATATTTTGAAGAGTTGCTCAGTGTAGGTGAAAATGCGATCAGTAATGTTTCAGATTTCGAGGTAAAATGGGATAGGAATGATGATGGAAATAGGATCACATTTGAGGAAGTGGAAAAAACGGTCAATAGATTGCAGTGCAATAAAGCGGCTGGGGTGGATGAAATTAAGTCGGAACTCATCAAATACAGTGGAATGCCAGGTCTTAAATGGCTACACAGGATAATTGAAATGGCCTGGGAGTCGGGACAGGTTCCATCAGACTGGACAAAAGCAGTAATCACACCAATCTTTAAACATGGAAACAGAAAAGATTGTAACAACTACAGAGGTATCTCTTTAATCAGCGTTGTGGGTAAAATCTTCGCAGGTATTGTTGAAAGGAAAGTGCGAGTATTAGTTGACGACCAATTGGATGAAAATCAGTGTGGGTTTAGGCCTCTTAGAGGTTGTCAGGACCAGATCTTTAGCTTACGGCAAATAATGGAGAAGTGTTATGAGTGGAACAGGGAATTGTATCTATGCTTTACAGATCTAGAAAAGGCATATGACCAGGTTCCTAGGAGGAAGTTATTGTCTGTTCTACAAGATTATGGAATAGGAGGCAAACTTTTGCAAGCAATTAAAGGTCTTTACATGGATAGTCAGGCAGCAGTTAGAGTTGACGGTAAATTGAGTTCATGGTTCAGAGTAGTTTCAGGGGTAAGACGAGGATGCAACCTGTCTCCACTGTTGTTCATATTATTTATGGATCATGTGTTGAAAACAATAGACTGGCTGGGTGAGATTAAGATATGTGAACACAAAATAAGCAGTCTTGTATATGCGGATGACTTAGTTGTGATGGCAGATTCGATTGAAAGTTTGCAAAGTAATATTTCAGAGCTAGATCAGAAATGTAAGGACTATGGTATGAAGATTAGCATCTCCAAAACGAAAGTAATGTCAATGGGGAAGAAATATAAACGGATTGAGTACCAAATAGGAGGAACAAAGTTAGAACAGGTGGATGGTTTCAAGTACTTAAGATGCATATTCTCACAGGATGGCAACATAGTGAAAGAACTGGAAGCGAGGTGTAGCAAAGCTAATGCAGTGAGCGCTCAGCTGCGATCTACTCTCTTCTGCAAGAAGGAAGTCAGTACCAAGACTAAGTTATCTGTGCACCGTTCAATCTTTCGACCAACTTTGTTGTATGGGAGCGAAAGCTGGGTGGATTCAGGTTACCTTATCAACAAGGTTGAGGTTACGGATATGAAAGTAGCTAGGATGATTGCAGGTACTAGTAGATGGGAACAATGGCAGGAGGGTGTCCACAATGAGGAAATCAAAGAAAAACTGGGAATGAACTCTATAGATGTAGCAGTCAGGGCGAACAGGCTTAGATGGTGGGGTCATGTTACACGCATGGGAGAAGCAAGGTTACCCAAGAGACTCATGGATTCAGCAGAAGAGGGTAGGAGGAGTCGGGGCAGACCGAGTAGAAGGTACCTGGATTTGGTTAAGAATGATTTTGAAGTAATAGGTTTAACATCAGAAGAGGCACCAATGTTAGCACTGAATAGGGGATCATGGAGGAAATGTATAAGGGGGGCTATGCTCCAGACTGAACGCTGAAAGGCATAATCAGTCTTAAATGATGATGATGAGCCAAGTTTGACTGTAGTAACGTGAAATAAATTTCGCGCATGGGATTACTGAAAAAATCAAATTACTTCAAGTGGCCTCTTTGGCTTCAAAAAATTGTCCAAAAGTTAAGAATTCTCTCAACTGCGGGCATTAACAAGAGCCATCTTGCTTTTCAATGAGATAGAAGAGTTTCATGATTTACATCAACGTATAAGCAGAACTTTCTCAACTTGTCCTCCCAGAGTGTATTGAAACACAATTACGTATTTTCACGACGGTTGTTTCAATGTCTAGAGATAAGATTGCAGCAGCGCTTGATACTAGTACTGTGGAGAAACGGGCAGGCCATCCAGTTCCCTCTACATTGTCTCCTAGTCGCTCCTTAATTTGGTGAAACACATTCCGCTGAGCGCGTCGATGAAGGTTTCCGAAGTTATTGGTATTGCCTCCACTAAAGCGATTAATTTATCCGATGGAATTTGCAGTTGTCTTAAAGGGTCTAAAGAAAACTTTGCAATTGTCTCCGATGTTCGTTATTACGTGACTCAAACTTGAACAGCTTCTTTTGGATTCCGTCAGTTTCAGCTAAGTAGTGGTCAACTAAAGGAAACACCTTTTCGGCCTCCTGGTTCGATGCGTCGGTGCCAGTGTTCTAAGATTAAACTGTCTGCGAATGTTTTGTGCGTTCATACACGGAGTGTGGTGCGATAATATTTTTAACAATCGCTATAGCTTTGGTTGTGGCAGTAGACTGCTTTGCTGCGACTTTGTAGTCGGGATACATTGAGGCATTCACTTTTACGTCACAGTCAAGAGAACTGAAGGGCTGACGATGCGTGACAACTTCGTAAGCTGCTGTTAGTGCCGCAGCAGCAACGAGTAATTCTTCCTCAGTGTCATCTTACATCATAAATGTAGCCACGTGCTTTGATGTCGATGCTACCGCGAATCTATTGGTAAGATTCTTCGTAGAAAGGTGGATGCCTCACGTCTGGCTTACCTCCGTGAGTTACTGAGATGAAACAGCAACGAAGCTCTCAGCTCTGCCTGATCTGCACGTCCTTTCTTGACAAAAGACCGCTTTTTTGTGTAGTCATTCGAAAAGTGACACACTTTTTCCAGACATTTTTTAGCTGTGATAAGGTAACTAGGCGGTAAAAAGTCGACAACACTTTCGTCACCGTACACGTGACTATACATTACCAACTCGCACACGTTGTTCGTATTACGTTTAGGAAGAACCGTCTTATCAGATTGCAAATGGGAACTGGCCGATTTTTCCGTGTGGCGCTGCTTGTATAGTTGCAGCCCCGTACTACTGGAGATTTCTGGTATTACTTCGAATGACAGTGCTGCAGCTAGAAGGTGCTTGCATCGGCAATCCAGGATACAGAACATGCAACGCCATCTGTAAGATGATCTTATCAACATAAACTTGTTGACATAGAGAGGAATTGAGGCTGCATTTATGTGTTGCGCTAAGAGATGGTGCTGCGTCAGTACGTCAGCCAAGCTCGTTAAGAGTATTTTGCAAAATGGGGACATAATTTCCTCTTGTCGGGGGAGGTCCGTACCAGTGACGGTCCTGACGTATCGGGGCGGATTGCAGCCGTACCTGCAGACCACCGCGCTCTGTGAAGTGGATGGAAGCTCCGACGGTGCCGCCTGTTTTCGTTCAGCCAGAAGTACCGGTCGCGATTCGCCTCGCGCCAAAGATTGGGACTGCTTCTGCTACGATGCAATGGCAAGGATTTTTGATCGTTAACTGACACGAATTAATTTAAGATAACCATAAGATAGTAGCTATGCGAAGTATGAACATGCTATTTCCCTTTGTCGACAAGTTTTCAGCCACAGTCATTAACAAATATATTGAGACATCATTCTTCTGAAACGATATACTGTACTACTAATAAATTATATTACTGTATTATGTCTTTTTGGGTACCTATATTATCGGAATGGAACGTATTGACCTATTCTGCATGGATTCCTACGAAAAACTGTTGCACTTAAAGAGGGTTAATTGAGTGAGATTTAGAAATGCATCATGCTCATTAAGCGAAGTTACGATGAAACTTAATCGTGCAATAATCATTTACTTTTATTCTACCACCAATTAAACTACAAATTAACTACTGACATATATATCGTGTAAATGAACACTTTAATTGTAATTAATTATGACACTTCCTGAAACTTTACTGTGCCTAAGTAACGTAATTCAATAAACATAATGAAATTAAGCATTGTAATTATGATTAATAAAATTTATGTAATTGTAACATCCCACTTACAATTGTCCACAGCTCGTGGTCTAGTGGTTAGTGTTGGAACCTGTCTATCACAGGGTCTCACGTTCGATTACCGGCTAGATCGGCGGATTTTTTTCTGCCCAGAGACTGGGTGTTCGTGTTCTCCTCACCATTTCCTCATCATTCAGAAAAATGGGGAGACTGGAATGTGAAAAAGATGGATGTTGAGCGCCCTACAAACCAAACCACCACCACCACCACCACCACCACTCACAATTGTCTATGGTTGTGAATCAAGTTTACTAGTGGAAATGATGAGCAGGACTTCAAATGCTGCTCATCCCTTAATTTACATCTGTAAATATTTTTGTCTGTTTCACTTAGCAGCATTTTTCTTCACAGGTCAACAAAGCGGAAGGGAACGACATGAGCAAACTTCTGCAGCTGGTCAAACTGTGTGAGTGGAAGAATTAAATTCCAGCAACCATCTTCATAAAAATCGCTACATTGCGAATCAACCGTTTGCGGAGCTGATGCAAAAATTGGGTTCTGAGTAAGCAATTGCATTGAATTTAGCGTTAAGGCAATTTAAATTAAATTACTCAGTGCTAAACTGACTGTATCTTCACTAAGAAACAGCAGTCACAAAACACAATAGTCCATTACATTTTGCTTTTCGGGTGGCACATGTTGAATACACCATGGTACTATACTACTGCACCTTTGTACTCCTCGGAAGACGTCACCGCCATACATTTAACACTGTCAGAAGTAGTTGTAACAATGTATGAAGCACAGCACGTGCATCGGCTATCAACATGGCAATGAAATGACCTGGATGCTTCCCATAGGTGAACAGAAATTGGGTGTCCGGTGCCTTCTCTCTGAACTCGTCTTCTCCTCTACCACCTCCGTTCCAGGCCCACTCACGTACACCTCCAAGGTCTGTACCTCGGCTGCAGCTTCCTCTAGACCTCTCACTAGTCCCAAAAGTCTCGGTTCACCCCGCGGCTCTCTGTCGCCTGTTTCTCTTGAAGTGTACCCATTTCAGTGGTAGTATACACGGATGGCTCGAAGGTTGATGGTCATGTTGAGTTCGTTTCCGCTTATGCACGACATACTGAACAGCGCTCCTTGCAAGATGGCCACAGTGTTTCCAATGCAGTGCTGGTAGCCTTGTCTGGCGCCCTTGAGCATATCTGTCCCTGCATCAGAAGTCCTTCTTCATTTGTAGCGACCCCTTGAGCACCTTGAGCACCTCACAAGCTCTCCACTAGTGCTATCATCGCCATCCTTTGCTAACGGTCATCCAAGAGTCTGTTTACATCCTCAAACAACGTAGACAATCAGTCTATCTATCTATGGACCCCAGGTAACGTCGGAATCCTGGGAAATGAATTTGCTGAAAGTCTAGCCAGATAGACTACTTGTAAAGTCTGGAGATCGGCCTACCGGAATCTGTTGTTTGGTTCAGTATTATGCCGCAAAGTTTTCGAGCTCTGGTATACAGAATGCTGCTCCCTGACTTTGCTGAATAAGCTACGAATGGTAAAGGAGGCGACGAATGTGTGGTACTCCTCCATGCGAGCTTTTCACAAGGACTACATCGTCCTTTGCTGGCTCCTCATCGGACATACTTCGCTGGCTCACGCTCACCTACGTTGCGAGGACCCACTTAAGTGTCGCTGTGGTTCACACTTGAGTGTCTGAAATCTTTTTGGACTGTCCAGATTTAGCCGCCCTGAGACGGACCTTTAACCTTCCTGGCGCACTGCCTGCAGTGTTAGGTGGCAGTGCCTGAACAGCCGATCTAGCTTCAAGTTTTATTCGAGAGGAGGATTTTAACATTCAGTCTAAGGGTTGGCATGTGGCCTTGTCTTCCATCCCTTCACCCTACCTGCATTTTAACTCATCCCCGCCCCGTCTGGTGCTGTCTATTCGACTTGGTATTCATCTTTTCAGCATTTGTGTTTCTCTTGCCTTTTGCTCTTAGGCTGGGTATTTTAGTGTGTGGCAGTGGCTGGCTCATCCATTTTTATTACTGCAGTCAGCCAGCCAAGGCAACCTGCTATATTGTTTTTGACACTTTTAACAGCTTTTCTTCCTTTCCGTTAATGTTTCCTATTTTTGCTTGATATTTCGTTTCCGACTTCAGTGTGATTACTCACAGAGTCTTACACATTTTCTTCCCTCCCAGATTTCATGCAATAATAGCTGTTCATTGCGTAATGGCAACTGCAGTGCCACTGTCAGCTCGTAGAGAATGACGACAGTGATAAGCGTCACAAAAACTGAATTGTACCGAGGTGAGCAGAGCAAAACATGTATCAGGCCTCAGGAAAACTTAGAGGCTGTAGCCAGGTCTTGCCCTTGGGATTTAGCAGAACAGCCAGTGTGGCCGTTAGGCTAAAATGTTTGGAGACACCCGATATACGGCATAGGCCCCTAATTTAGCTTTCATTTGTCGAGAATCTCTTGTCCAGCACAAAATTCCAAGCGACTGGAAAAAAGTGCATCCATATAACCAGAATAAAAATACGAATCTGCAAAATTACAGATCAATGTTCTCAACATTCGTCTGCTGTAGAATCCTTGAACATGTTATCAGTTGAAAGAAAATAAATTTCCTTTATTTAAGAGCCTCTGTGTGCAAATCAGCGCAAATTCAGAAATAATTGCATGTGTGAATCTCGCCTTGTCATTTGACATGATTATACTGCGAACTCTGGTTGAAGGGCAAAAGGTAGTCCATACTCCTAGATTTCCGGAAAGTATCTGCAACTGTCGCACTGCAGCCTGTTAATGGAGATAGCAACAGAAAAGGTTCCCAGATATGTGAGTGGCTGAAAGACTTCTTCAATAATATAATCTAATATGCTGTCCTTGATGAAGAGCGTTCATCAGTGACAAGGGTATCGGCAGGGTGGTGTGAGAGGACCCCTGTGATCCTCCATATACATAAATGAGCTGGCAGACAGGGTGGGCAGCAATCTGCAGCTATTTGCTGATGATGCTGAGGTACAGAAAGGTGGTGTTTTTCAGTGACTTAGCAATGTACAAGGTGACTTAGACGAAATTTCTTGTTTGTATAATGAATGAAAGCTACCTTTAAACGTAGAAATATCTAAGCTATGGCAGATGAGTAGGAAAAACTATCCAGTAGTGCTCCACTACAGCATTAGAAGTGTGCTGCTTGACAGTCACGTCGATTAAATATCCTGGAGTAACGCTGCAAAGCGATATGAAATAAAACGAGCACGTAGGTAGGGTAGAAGGGAAGGCGTGTACTCAGTACATTTTAGGAATGTGTAAATAACCTGTAAAGTAGATGTCTATGGAACAGTAATGCGACTCATTCTTGGGTACTGCGTGAGTGTTGATCGTCACCGGGTCGGATTGAAGGAAGGGCATCAAAGAAATTGAGGCAGGCTTCTAACATTTGGTAGCAATAGGTTTTAAGAAAATGTTACAGAGCTGCTGTGGAAACTCAAATGTCAATCCCTGGGGGGAAGCTGATGTTCTTTCAAGGAACACCATTGAGAATACGTAGAGAATTGGCTTTGGCAGCTGACAGCAGAACGATTCTGCTGCTACCAGCGTACATTTCGCGTAAGGACCCAAAGATAAGATGCTAGGAATTAGGACTCATAAGGAGGCATATAGAGGTGTCCCGCATGGCCCCACAACTCCTGGCAGCTGCAGACAGGTACGGCGTGTGGGGGCTGAAGGTCCAGTGTGAGGAGCAGCTGGCCAGTCAGCTGTCAGCAGAGAACGCGGTGCGCACGGCGGTGCTGGCAGTGAGGCACTCCTGTCCCAGCCTCGCAGAGGTCGCTGTCGCCTTCATAAAAGCCAACTCGCTGGTGTTTGCCACAGCGGGTTGGGCCGATGCGGTCCTCAACCACCCTGATGAGGTGGTCAAAGTGAGTCAGTTGCTCGGTGGGCCACTAACAGAAACCAGGTAAGTGCGAGACAAGATGATCAGCTGCACTTCCCATTCTTAAGTGTGAAACTCTGTCCCCATATCTGTGTGTGTGTGTGTGTGTGTGTGTGTGTGTGTGTTGAAGGCTATAATGTTTGCCACTGAGTTTGTATAGATGTCTCTGTCCTGTAAAATGCAGCTTCATTGATGCCTACAACAGCCATTTGCTGCTACCTCAGAATACTTTTGTTGCCTGGCAGATTCAAAGAGAATTGTCAAGGCTTTCGTCGGCACTTGTTGACAAACTGCCTACTGGCTTCTATCTCGGGTTCTTTGGCCGATGTTCGTCTGATGATTTTACTGACGTTTCGCCAGCACGAGTGGCTGACATTGTCAAAGCTTCACCCTCCACTGCCAGTGGTGCCCACCTCGCTGCCGCAGATGGGATGACTGGATGATCAATCATTACCAGGATGAAAGAACATAAGAGACATTGCAGGTTGGGCCAGCTTGAGAAATGAGCTGCTTATTCAGAGAAGCTGTAGAAATATAAACACATGTGAATGGCTTCATCAAGAAAGCGGAAAGCCTTAAGGTAAACGGATCCTGGATTCCTGTAATGCAGCGAACGACCGTCGCAGGTAGCAAGAGTACAACTGCACCGGAAATGACCGCGGAAAAGCCCTCAGACATTGGTGCAACAGGTACATATGGTCTGTGGCTGTGAGCTCGGCTCCAGTTCATCACCGGCAATGGAGGGTGAAGCTTTGACAATGCCAGCCACTCATGCTGCCGTAACATCAGTAAAATCATCAGACGAACGTCGGCCAAAGAACCAGGGACAGAAGCCAATAGGCAGTTTTGTCACATTCAGACATATCTCTAAATTTAACAGTGTTAACAGCAGATGTCAAGAAATAGCCCAAGTTTTCATAGCTTCAAAAATTTTGTCCTTTAAACAGTCCCTCCTTATTTGTTGTCACTGTTAAATTGCATGTGTACAAAACGTTGCCCTATGGCTTTCTGCATCAGGTATCTCAACAAAGGTACAAACCCTTTGTATACAGCATCAGTCATTTTGCTGTGGGCACAAAGATGTGTTGCTCAGCACATAAGCCGAAGCAGTGATGTGTCTAGTTTGGGGCCAAGACGAGCTGTGCCTCAGGACTCGTTCTGTGCACTGTGCAGGTCACTAAAATCCTGTTTGCATAAAGTAGAGTTTAAAGTGGTTTAGTGTGTCTTCTGCAACTGCTACTTGCAGTAAAATACCTAGCAATAGTGTCACGCTGCGTAAACACAAGAAAAGATGAGGACTAAGTGTGTATCTCATAACCAACACCTGGTACAAAGTAGCCTACTGCAGCACAGATCATGTTGAGCAACAATATATTTACAGTTTTCGATTGATGATGTAGCTAATATAGACCTGAGGAAATCGGTTCGTCTAAAGTAGATAGTTAGAGCAATTGCTATTCCCAACTCGGTGTTTACATTCTGAAAATAATTTTCTCAGCACAATCCTTTATTGTCTTTAGACGGTACAGGAAAACTTTTTAACTACATTTAAGGCACAGCAGATGAAACAGTTTCTCATTAATGGCTTGTATAGAAGATTCGCAGAAAAGGTGAAGTGAGCGTCTGTGCACCCACGTGAGGTTGATCATTATGCATGCAACCTGTGATCAGTTCAAAGGATAAGAACCCAGGCCTAACGGCAGCTCTGGGTGCTCCCATACAGTGTGGAGTGTCCCCATATTGTTTCTCTCTGTTTAGCCATCATGCAGAGCACATGTGACACTCACTACCACAGAAGGGGTTTAGTGGTCAACATGCTTTGCTTGCATCCTTGATGAAAAGGTGTCATATTTGTCTACCTGTCTTTCAAGTTTTCTGTATCTTCACAAAACTCTCCAGTAACTACCACAGGATGTCCTTCAGTTAGGATGCTGTTGACGGCCTTCTCTACCCTACCCATTGCTGCTGCTGTACCTTCTCCGATAACCAGAACATTGAAGAGTCACTGATATTTAACTTCCATTTGTTCCACACCACTTAGTTATATATTCCCCTGAATTTCTGGTAGCTAATAAAATTTTTGGCTAGACTTAAATATTTATGCAATACTTTGTGATGTTTACTTACTAGAAAATTTCTCTTTTGGTTAAATTGGTTGCACTTCCTAGATCATTGATAATTATCTTCTGGCCCCTATTGTTAATTATTCAGCCTAATTCTCTCTTGTTTGGTTAGCATGACATGAAAATTCATGTTTGAAACACGAAATATATTAAAATTGCTCTACATTTTCTTTAAAGAAGCTGTTTTCGAAACACATCACCCATGAATATACTATCTAATCACATTAATGTGACAACCTGTCAAAGGCCTGAATGCGCTCCTTTGGCAGCACACCGTATGTGGGAAGAGAGTCAATGAGTTTCTGGAAGGTACAGACAGGCCAGCTGCACTAGTCTTCTCAGTTTAGAATCCATGGCATGAACAGCACACTCGAGGTAGTCCCAAAGATCCTCGATTGGGGAGGTGAGGGGAAAAGGGGGGAGTTGTAGGAGGGCTGGGAAACATGAAAAAGAAAATATGATGCCTGAATCTAGATTTAACGTGACCAGCGAATTGAAATGGAAAGAAGGATGGCCTGTTAGAGGAATGTGATGATCTCAACAGGATGAGGAAGTTGAGGAAAAGGTCAACGCTGAATAGCAACCCATGAGTAATTTTGAAGAGTTCAGTGATTTATTTGTGTCGTAATTAGCAAAACAATAGCAACAATAATTCAGTTTTGGAAGCCATTGTCACTCCCAGAAAATCAAGTGACAGGAAGAGAGTATACAACAATAGTGAATAGGTATCTCTGTATGTAAAAAGAGAGAAACATCTAATAATCATTGGGTTGCTGTAATAGGGGAAGGTAAAAAGACATAGTTAAGAGACAATATACGATTATTGGAAAGAATGAGAGAGGAGAAAGTTCTACGTTTATGGGAGATATGGGGGTGGGGGGAGGAACTGAATTTCTTCACATGAGAGTAACAATACGGCTCCCTGTAGTACCATGGCTGTTATTCACTGATGTCTTCACATTCTATTATCCTGTCCCTTCTTATTGTCACAGATTCCCACATATGAGTATCCTCACCTGTTTTGTGGAGAACTTTCACAGTTCCTTTATCAGTTCACATCTTTCTATAGCCTCCCATTCTGAATGTGGTATTCTCTTTTCTTGCTTTTCTCACAGCCCACAATTCATTTTTATTCACTACTCAGCTCCAGATGTACATTCTCAGATACTTCTTCTACAGATTAAGGTCTGTGTTTGGTATTTGTAGTCTAGTTTTCTGAGGAATGTCGTATTACCCTGCTGGAGCAACTTTCATTGTCCCTCATGTCTATGTTTGTTGCTAGTGTGGTCCTTAATTTTCATAACTTTGTTATCAATGTTATTTCTACTACTACCCAATACATTCATCTTTCTTTTGATTGTAAATCCTAATGCTGTATTCATTAGACTGTTCATTCCATTCAACCGCTCTGGTAATTCTTTCTCACTTTTGCTAATGATAACAACACCATCAGCGAATCCTTTCATTCTGAATTTTAATTCTATTCCTGATTCTCTTAAGTTGCAGCAGTGATACCTCGATTTTAGTTTTAAACGATTAGGGTGAACCATTTCTAGCATATTTTGAATTAGTTCCTCTTTCTTCCATTCCTATTTTTCCCAGTCGATTATTGTATATAACTATATATTACCTGCATTTCCCCTATTTATTAAACTATTTTTCAGGATTTTCTACGAGTTGCACCATTTTACACTGCCGAAGCTTCCTAAAGATAGACTAATCCAATGAACATTCCTTTATTTTTGGTAAATATTGCTTCCATTACCAAGTGCAAGTGCCTCTCTGAGGCCTTTATCTTTCCTAAATCCAAACTTATCAGACTATATAATAGATCCTAAATTTTCCTTACCATTCTACTGTATGTTGTTCTTGTCATAAATTTGGATGCATGAGTTGCCAAGCTGATTGTGTGGAAGTCTTCACTTATTGGCCTTTGCCTGCTTCTATAGTATCTGGATGACATTTTTTTCTGAAGGTCTGCTTGTATGTCCCTTGTCATAGGTTGTGCAACCAACTTGAACAGTCATATGGGAGTCACTTTCACCAAATGTCATAGAAATTCCAGAGTAATATTATCCAACCAGATTGTCTTGTTTGTGTGCAAGTATTCCAAAGCTTTTCTTAAGTTCTAATACTGAGTCCCCTATGTTTTGTTATTTGATGACCATTTTTTCTTGTGTCATCTCATCTGATAGTTCCCTTCACTCATAGAGGTCTTCACTATACTGTTTCTATCCTTGCTCTGCTCTGCTTTTAACAACGGAATTCCTTTCTAACTCTTGATCTTGAATGCTCACGCTTTTCCAGCAACCATTTTGCTTTCTTTCCAGAACTTCCTTTTTCATTGGTTCCTTAGTGACCTGTAATGCTGTAGGGAATAGTTCCAGAAATGACATACTATTTTAATGTTTTGTTTTTATTGAAAAAATTTAATCATTTTTTATTATGTAAACACTTCAAAATCCAGGACATACACAAAAATGATTAGAAATCATTAAACATGAAACTACAATATTAAGAAAAAATTAAGACAAGAAACTATGCCCATGTGTCATTTTATACTTACAATAGGGACAAAATGATAGTGCACAATTTTCAGAAATAGTAAACACCGTAAGCCAAAACGTCTTGAGGGTTTAATACATATCCATGCATATGTTTTTAAGGTCTTAAAAGATTTCTCACAAAATTAATAACTGTAGCTGGGATATCAGCATACAGTGAGCCCATACCTTACATCTAGTATATTTAATGCACGATTCCCCTGGTCTTGAATGGGAGAAGATAGTGCAGTACATACAAACACAGTCATCTTCATCTGCACTGAGATCTGAGTTATAGGCTTCCACCCTGCTTAACTATATTCTTTTGCAAGGTTGTCGACATATGTCAATCCTCAGTTAATTTTCACTGTTGCACTTTCTCTTCTAGAAGCTTGTTGTTGGTACAGCTGCTCAGAAAGCCAGAAGAAACCAGAGTTATTTTACATGTCTTTAATGAGCATTGTACTGCAGCTCGAACTGTAGATACTTCATCAAATGGTGCCTTGAGACATCTAGAGCTATCTTTTACAAGTCTGAAAGCTGTTTGTGGAAGTATTCCTCTTCAGATGGTGAAATATTCTGTAAAACATGTGAACATGCAGGAAAATTGGAATATTCGTTGTCGCGCCTAGGTGGATGTGAATTTTGGTCACCATGTACAGGCGAAGATTGTTTTCGTCCAAGCTGCCGGCCGAGCCCATTGCATACAGGGAGCAAGCAGCACTGTGCGTCCCATGAATCAGAGAGGCGGCCGCCGTTTATGCCTTCTTCTCACTCTCCTTTGGCAACAGGATGGCTTGGATGTTGGGCAGGACAAAAGCCTCTGTGGTGATGCCAGAGGGCAGCTTGTTGCGCATCTTATTGTTGCAGATTGCAGGTCCAAGTGGTGCAGGGTGACGTATGTCTTATTGTTGGAGGCTACAATTCCATCCAGCTCAAGCACTCAGCTGCTAGGTACTCAGTGATGGCGGCGAGGTAGAATGGTGCCCAGGCACCCACAGGCCCTGCATAGTTAGCCTTGTGCAAAAGAGGGTGGATTCTGCTGACTAGGAACTGAAGCCCAGCCCTGCTTGAGTGGTACTATCACTTTCCCTTGACTTAGCCTCCCTTTTTGCGTGTTGACATTCCAGCTAGCTAACTGCTGTAGGCGAACGAGAGGGCAGCAACAGTGTGACCTAGAGTGAGTCAAGCAACCTTAGGAAATCCACACTTAGTATTAACCACACATGCTTCTATGCCTTATGCAGTGGCAAAGAGCTAACGCATTTGGCACTGGGTGACGTTTGCTGTGTTTCTAGGTCGTTTGAAACCTTCATTATAATGGGTCTTCATGGGCCCAAAAATGCAAACGTGTATTGGCTGAAGTTGGCAATTACAGTGGGATAGTAGGCAAAATACAGAAGCTCCATTTTCATTGGCACATTTCAGCACTTGAACATGTTTGAGATTCTTGCTATCGTCATCAGTGATAAACACTTTATTCTCTTTGCTTACCTTAATGAAACTAGTAAAATTTCTCCAGCCATTCATCCACTTTCTGGCCCTATTTCTAGAGTTCTTATAGGTACTCCATCAGTTAATTTCTCTTTCGGTTTTTTCTGGGGTAGAGTAAAGCTGGAGGTATAAAGTTAGCAGCAGTATTCATGTACGCTAATGTTGTAATGTGCAACACCTTTTAACAATTGTAAGTACCCCAACTTGTTTCTCCAGTCATTGCAAAAAATTTTTGACTCATGTCCACACATGAAAGTACAGATAAATTCATGCTGGTGAAATTCCTTCTTTATTGAGGACATTCATATACCATGTAAAATCTGTTAACCTGAACTCAATTTAATACCACTGCATGAGCCAAAGTAGCAGCTTCCAGCTCCCTTAAAGATAAATCAGGATTGTGTGTCATAAATCCTTTCAGTCAGTCCTGCCAGCAATTTTCTTCTCCTTATTAAATTTGTGAGAGATACTATTTTGTTCTGCAGCTTAGTAAGCTAGTTCCTTTGGGACACTATATCCTGCATAAACCCCTCATCAAATGTAGACGAAACCTCTGACCCTTCGTTTGTGGCATGCCTTCTGAAAGTCACCTGTGATACACCAAATTGTCTGGCTGCTCTCAATCAGCCAATTTCATTCTTGTTTACTATATTGATGGCCCTTTCCATGGCTTATTTATCCCATGACGGGCATGTAGTCTTTCGGACAAATATTTTAACAAACTGCAAAAATTTGGTAGGAATTGGGATCCAACTCTTTTATGGTATTAGTAATGCTATTGCAATGTATTTGTAAATATTTTAAATGGTTTTATTACATCAGTTGATCAGGCAAAAATGAGTCGTTTTGCCCTTACTCATGATATGTCATTTTATGGTATACATGTAGACACAGATGAACTGACTTAGTTGCTCTTTACCATAGCCTCAGATTCCAAACAACAGGGTCGATTCATACACAGTCCCATGATGCTTCAACTTGATTTTGGTATCTCTGTGCACTCTGTGTTCTAAAATGAAGTAGCAACATTGCTACTATGTAGTAAATGTCACTGTTGGTCCCTGTAAACCAGTGGACACAACAGAGGTAGGCAGTGGAGCACAAGCACCACAACCACCACCACCACCACCACAACCAGCACAACCATTGGTGGACCTAGTAAAGCACTATGGGGGTCAACACGATTTGCAGGCTATTAAATATTGTAGACTTGTTCATGATTCACATTGTCTACCTCATTATTCAATAGGACAGGTTATGGAATGTTACATAAATTTTCAAAAAGCTTATTCATCGAGAGTACATGATGTATGTAAGAGTTCATTAATTTTTCATTCCATTTCATGGATTTATTTTAATTTGGAACAGTCGTATTACCATTTTAGTGCGCATCTGATATTTTAACGGAATGGATCTGGGCATATGGAAGATGAATATTATGTTGATAAGTTGTAATAAATCTCTTGGCAGAATAAGAAAAGTACATATCATTTATTTGCTTTGTTTGTCCAGAAGTTGCCACATTTTAGTTACTGGCACATGCCACACGCATTTTACAGTATGTAATCTTTTCTAGGATGACTGTAGTGAACTTGTCAGATACAAGTGACTTTTTGTGTGTGTGTCGGTGTTTCCCTGTTTTTTCAAATATGTTCATGTAGAAGACTGTATACTGTTAGAGGCTTCAACACACACACACACACACACACACACACACACACACACACACACACAATGGAGATGTAGTAGATTACATGCCATTGTTACATGTAAAATGTTTCGATGAATTTCTTTTATGTGAAACAGAAGCTGGTTAGATTTGCTGATAAGGTCACCAAATTTACCAATAAGAGGTTTGAAGGATTTTGTTTTAATGTCAGGAGAGTCTTTAACATGTAAATGTAAATTGTTTTGTGTGTAATCTTTGATAGTTTCACAGAGAACTAGAATAAGCTGCCTGAAGCATCTATTTTAGCGGATATAATGACTGCTAAGAAACAGCACACCAAGTTGAAAGAAAGTGAGTTACAGGAATAAGCGTGTCGGAATTTGACAGATGAAAATCTTGAGAGGTTGCATAAAGAAACTTTTAATGGGTGATGGTTGAAGACAGAACCGCTATACCTTAATAGGGGAATATAGTAGGGTCGTTGTTGGACATATGTATACATTTTTGGTTGTATGTTTTCTTTATTAAGTGTGTGTTTTCAGGAAGGTGTGAGAATTTTTATGTTTTGTGCAGGAGCCTTCCTGGAAAGGAGAGTAGCCGAGGACTGATCCAGGTAGCTAAGGAGGGGGCGGTGGAGGAGCTCAGGGTGCTTCTCGCGACAGGGGCGAAAGTGGGGGTGAGGGACGAGGACATGTGGACTGCTCTGCACTGGGCAGCTGAGAGGGGACACCTGGAGGCAGTAACATGTCTGGTGGAAGGTGGAGCAGAGGTGGATGTGAGGGACAGCAGGCACAACACGCCGCTGCACTGGGCTGCATACCGGGGTCACGTGGCTGTGACACGGCGATTGCTGGACTCCTCTGCTGACCCCGACGCCAGGGATAAGTATGGGTGGACGCCGCTGCACTTTGCAGCAAGATGCGGCTACACAAAGGTGGCGGCCGTGCTGCTCGATGCAGGGGCTGACACTGAGGCCAGGGACGCACACGGGCACGAACCCTGCGCCATCGCCAGGCAGAACGGCAAGCAGCAGCTCGTGGAGATGCTGTCGTGAAGGATTCAGTGCAACAAACATCTCTGCAATGATGCTGAAATGACTCTCTACATCTGTTTGTGATATTGTTCTAAATACAGAATGCGAATGTGAATTCTGCAGTCCATCATTTGTACCCACCTTTAAGTAGGACTCACGTACAGTGGTACCATTATCATAAACTTTGTATTCTGTGGTGTGCGAGGCAATTGGGGTTAAGCAGCCATTCATGCAAGGTGCCTGCCACATTCAGACTTGACAGACAAATGATTAAACAAGAAATTCTATATTTTGATAGAATGCAACACAATCATACAACTGTTAGAATGATAATTGCTCATGGTCCTATGTGATAATGCAGCTGTAGTTCCATTGTCAACAGAATAAAAATAAGGCAAATTCTTATAAAAGAAAAGGACATAGCCAACTTTCCAGATTAAAAGATAAGAATACGTTTCTCTGATATAACATGGTATCTACTTCTGCATCTGCTGCGATAATGGAATAGCTCGTTTACTTTATTATAATGTCATACTGGTAGCATCATTCACATTATCTTATATGCTGGTCATCTGGAATTGTAAAAGCAGTTCACGTTTAACTACAGAGAAGCAAAGCACAATCTAAAATCTCATGACCTTCATGTGGCCATGGCAAATCTCACTACTTTCAACATTTCCCTTCTTTCAACCTTCTGTGCATTCCTCCATCCGGCTATCGTCAGATGAGCGCTTGTAGCAACTCTGGACAGACAGGCGCCATTGCTGACAGCACCCTCACTGCCCCAGTTGGCAGTCTTTGTAACTACAAATTGCAGGAATTCTACAGCCGATACCACAATGTGACGTACTTATGTAGACTATTGGGTCATGAAACGGAACACTTAACATTAGATATATATGCCACCCCAATACAAAAGAAACGAAGAAAATTGGGCTTGTTACATTTTATGGAATAGCTATACTGATAGAAAGAACTTGGCAATTTGCGAAAATGAGAAGCAATATGGTCGGTAGTCTCATTTGCCAAGGGCGGACTTACAGACGACTACCAGAGAGCAGCACAGCAAGTTGTGATATCATGAAACATAATACACACATCAAAAAATATTTTGCATCACCCCAGTTCCCAAAACTCCTGAACATAGACGTTGATTGTGGATATTGTATCACAGACACAGTCCCTTTGATGGTTCAGAGATGTCACTAAACACGCCCAAAGATGTAAAAGAACCATGGCTCGTGTTTTCTGCAGTTCAACCGTATCTAGACGATCAATACTGCGGTTCGATCACGTCCGCATTGTTACTTTGTGCCAGGAAGGGCTCTCAACAAAGGAAGTGTCCAGGCATCGCCGAGTGAACCAAAGCAATGTTGTTCGAACATGGAGGAGATACAGAGAGACAGGAACTGTCGATGACATCTCTCGCTCAGTCCTCTCATGGGCTGCTACTGCAGTGGATGACCGCTACCTGCGGATTATGGCTCGGAGGAGCCCTGACAGCAACGCCAACGTGTTGAATAATGCTTTTCGTGCAGCCACAGGACGTCTTGTTATGACTCAAACTGTGTTCAATGGGCTGTATGATGCGCAACGTCATTCCCGACGTCAATGACGAGGTCAGCGTACGCCACTGGTGGTCATGGAAGGCGCCGTAATGGCTATAAGATACGTGAATGCCACCCTCCGACCGATAGTGCAACCATATCAGCAGCATATTGGCGAGGCGTTCGTCTTCATGCACTACAATTCGAGCCCCCATTATGCTCATCTTGTGAATGACTTCGCCGGCCGCTGTGGCCGAGCTTTTTAGGCGCTTCAGTCTGGAACCGCGCTGCGGCTATGGTCATAGTTTCGAATCATGCCCCAGGCATAAATGTGTGTGATGTCCTTAGGTTAGTTAGGTTTAAGTAGGCTAGTTCTAAGCTCTAGGGGACTGATGACCTCAGATGTTAAGTCCCATAGTGCTTAGAGCCATTTGAACCATTTGTGAATGACTCCCTTCAGAATAACGACATCGCTTCACTAGAGTGGCCAGCATGTTCTCCAGACATGAACCCTACTGAACATACCTGGGATAGATTTAAAAGCGCTGTTTATAGACGTGACCCACCAACGACTCTGAGGGATCTGGGCCGAATCGCCATTGAGGTATGAGACAATCTGGACCAACAGTGCCTCGATGAAGTTGTGGATGGTATGCCAAGATGAATACAGGCATGCATCAATATAAAAGGAAGTGCTACTGGGTATTAGAGGTACCAGTGTGTAGAGCAATCTGGACCACCACCTCTGAAGGTCTCGTTGTATGGTCGTACGATATGGAATGTGTGATTTTCATGAAGAATAAAAAGGGCAGAAATGATGTTTATGTTGATCTCTATTCCAGTTTTCTGTACAGGTTCTGGAACTCTCGGAACTGAGCTGGTGCAAATTTTTTTTGAAGTGTCTGTAAACATGCCAGAACGTAGAAAATTTGTGGGATTTACAGGGAGTTAGTTGCAGACCCCTTAATTTTTAAGTACAGCGAAAATCCTCTTTGATTACGTTCAAACTACTGAAACAGTGCCCAGTGATATAGTAAGGAATTAATAATGGCTCATAGAAAACCAAAGAAAATTCTATGTTTCTAGTATCATTGTGTGTACTCTCTGTAATAAAATTACAACCATCAAATTAGTCATATTTGAGGCAGAAGAGTGACTGTCAACTTTGAGCACAACATAGTAAGACAGATTTTACATTGTCACTCAGGGACATTGACACATACCAGAGAGAATGATACTGGGAAGCAGTAATGCAACTCATGAAAGTACAGGTAACAAATTACATAAACTTTGGCTCACAAATCAAGTGAATGACAGTAATAACTGTGTGTGTGTGTGTGTGTGTGTGTGTGTGTGTGTGTGTGTGTGTGTGTGTGGGAGGGGGGTTCCACCAAAGAGAATAGTCTTACCTTACTTAATTCGTTTATTCCTTTATTGCTGGTAATAGCACAGTTTCAGTGACTAAAACAAATCTTTAGATGAAATAAAACTTCTACACTTACGTAAAAGAGCAGGTATTCCATATCGACTCAAGTACCAACAGCATTAATGTGCCTTTCATTAATTCAGCGCCTAGATACAACCATGCCACCGATGTCCTTTATGTAGTCAGTCATTGGACATTCAGCAAATATAGAAGAGTCGTGATATTTTGTAGTTAAAGCAACCACTTTCTTTGGCTATACTTGTACACTGTTAGTGTAAAGAAATTTCCAGAAATTCTGCAAAATAATCTTAGAAATCGATTAAAATTTTGTTCTGAGAAGGGATGAAAATGCCTCAGGGTCAAATTAGCTG
Source organism: Schistocerca serialis cubense (assembly GCF_023864345.2). Taxonomy (NCBI): domain Eukaryota; kingdom Metazoa; phylum Arthropoda; class Insecta; order Orthoptera; family Acrididae; genus Schistocerca; species Schistocerca serialis. The sequence continues at coordinate 107,156,568 of NC_064648.1, forward strand.
TATAGAGGCTCTTTTATTAGACAACACAGCCACACCATTATTGGTGCAATGTACAGTGACAATTACACTGCATAAGACTAGAGACGATGTAGGATGTACCAACATACAAGTTGTAAACTGATTAACCCTATAACCAATGGAAATGTTATCAGATTAGCTTAACTCTGAATTCTACAGCGTAAAGTGAACGTCTAAAGTGTCAAAACTCATGACTCATTATGAAACCAAAGCTTTGTTAAAACCATCCCAAGGTGTAATATGGTGATTCCTTATTAAATGTGGTCTTAAAATGCAGTTTCGATTAAAGAGGAGTGCAGTTAGCACCTGCAATTTCTCCATCGTGTGGATAAAACCATTGTTCACTTAGACTGCCCATAAAACTGTGCTAAGTGACGAAGGAGCTACAACATTGTATCCAGCTTCTTGGACCCTGCTAGTGTGAGTTCATCTTGTATGGGGTCCATTACAGTGGGTTGTTGTGACACTCGCCCAATAGAATTCAATTTGAGGTACTAATATGAACCAAAATAGTGGATGGGGTAGGAAATGAACATGTCAAATGAATGATGGAAACACTAGATGGTTTAGTCATCACTTAGCACAGTTTTATTGGCAGTCAACATGAACCATGGTTTTATTCACATAATGGTAACATTTAATGTGCAACAAGAACACTGTGGGCTGTAAGGCATGTCGGAGCTAACATCTGGCTAGGTGGGATGGTTTAATCTTTCTCTATTCGTAGACACTCACCTCTACATTCCACAAATCTGTTTTCTGATCTACAGCGACGAGCAGTAGATCAAATAGTGTAAAATAGTGTAAAATAACTGAATGAAATATTCGTGTCCCTAAATTGCATTACTGTTTGCTGTAAGCTTGTCCTACACATGAAGTCTTCGTTCACTAGATAATTGAAGTAAGCTCTCAGAAAAATCTATACATAGTAAAAGTCACAAATGTTGATTTGTTTCACTCAAACTTCACACCCTTACTGAGTGGTACCCACCTCAAACCTATGACCTACTAGGTAGAAACCGCAACAAAGTCTGTCTTTGAACTGTATGTGATTCAGCACCTGATTAAATATTTTGTTCATGTTCATACATGTTAAAAACCCAAAAATGTTACATTTTCTTGATACACTCTTCAGTCAGTGTAATAAGAGTATATAGTAGGTTGGATACCCCCACCTACTATGTTTCCATTGCTCAGTAATACAGCAGACACACAAAAATTTCTTCACAGCCAGTCTTAGGCCACTGTAACTTTATTATGTGGCTATTGTGAATCTATTAATTTTTTTGAGCTATCGATTTTTTGACTGGTTTGATGTATTTCACCACTAATTCCTATCCTGTGCCAACCTTTTCAGATCAGAGTAGCACTCGCTACCTACATCGCCAATTACGTGCTGGATTTGTCTGGTCTGTCTTTCTCTACAGATTTTACTCTCTGCAGCTCCCTCCAGTATCATGAAAATTACTGCCCGATATCTTGACAGATGTCCTACCATCCTTTCCCTTCTTCTTTTCAGTGTTTTTCATACATTACTTTGCTTGTATTTTCTAGGGATCACCACCTCATTCCTTATCTTATCAGTCCACTTGATTTTCAACATTCTTCTGTAGCACCACATCTCAAATGCTTCGATCCTGTCCTGTTCTAGTTTTTCAACGGTCCGTGTCTCACTACCATATAATGCTGTGCTCCAAACGTACGTTCTCAGAAATCTTCCTCAAGCTGAAATCTATTTTAGATACTAGCAGACTTCTCTTGTCCAGGAATGCCCTTTTTGCCAGTGCTGGTCTGCTTTTTATGCCCATCATTGGTTATTTTGCTGCCTAGGCGTTAGATTCCTAAACTTCATCTACTTTGTGATAACCAATTCTGATGTAAAACTTCTTGCTGTTGTCATCTGTGCTACTTCTCATTCTATTCGCGTTTCTTCGATTTAGTCTCAATTCATATCTTGTACTCCAGTAGACAGTTTATTCTGTTCAGCAGATCCTGTCATTCTTCTTCAGTTTCATTGAGGATACCGCTGCTATTAGCAAATCTTATCACTATCCTTACACTTTGAATTCTACTCCCACTCTTTAACCTTTCTTTTATTTCATCACTGCTTCTTCGATTTGTGAATTGAACGGTAACGATGAAATACTAATAAACCCCTGTCCTACATCCTTTTTAATTTGTATACTTCATTCTAGGTCTTCCAGACTTATCCTTCATCTTGGCTCTTGTACGTATTGTATATTACCTGTTATTCTTTGTAGCTTGTCCATATCTTTCGCAGAATTTACCGTATGTTGCACCATTTTCCATTGTCGAATACCTGTTCTCGGCCAACAGATCGTATGAAAATGTCTTGATTTTTCTTCGGTATGACTTCCCTTATCAACTGCAGCACCAGAACTGCCTCCCTTGTGCCTTTATCCTTCCTAAAAGTAAACCATCTAACAGATCCTGAATTTTCTTTTCCATTCTTCTGTATACTATTCCTGTTGAGAACTTGGACACATGAGCTGTTAAGGTGAATTCTCAGAGTTATTGACTCTTGCGAAATTCGAAATGGTGTGGATGCCGATTTCTGAATGTCAGACTGTATATCGTATCATACATCCTACACACCAGTGTGAACAGTCGATTTGTTGCCACTTCCCGAAGTGATTTTAGAGATTATCTTCCTAAGCTCTTTTAAATTCTGAATCTAATATTGTATCACCCCTCTCTTCTATATCGACTACTGCTTCCTCTTCTATCACCTAATCAGCCAACAGCTCCTACCCCTCATAGAGGCCTTCAATGTGTTCTTTTCATCTACGTACTGGGAAATGAGAGCAAAGTATGATGAATTTCACTGTCAGGCCATCAGAACGATGAAGTTTTCTCACACTGTCAACCATTGAGGCTAGAAACGGGTTTAGGGACTGTTCAGGGAAAGAGAAATACTTAGGAGATGATGGCACAGCCTATTTTGTAAAGGGGTGTCTACAATAGATTGACAGGCAGAAACTCCTGTAATACAAGCAGGTGCAGTGCAGTGCAGTAGCACTATGGCATTGTGTAGTACTGAAGAAAAGGTAGTGATGGGAGAGTCAGCATATGGCCAGTTGCAGAGTTGAGTCGGGAGGGTGGGGGGGGGGGGGGGGAGGGTAGGGTTGAGGCAGGGACTGCAGGTGAATTTGCATCCACACCTGCATACCACAGGCAACCTTAGGCTGACTTAGGGTGGCTACTTGTTGGGAAGCTGTCACTGCCCCAACACTCTCTTTTGATCCACTCAAGAATGGTGTATGGGAAGAATGAGTGAAGGAGAGCGTGCCTCACAATCGAAAATCATGGTTTATAGCTGCTTGAAAGTCGTTGCTAAAGTGTATTTACATATTCAAATTCTTCTGGTATATACATATGGAACGCTGGTGGACAGTTTAATGTATGAAATAAAATGTAAAACAAACTTGAAATCAATCTCTTTGAGGTTGATACAGTTTCTTTTCGGACAAGTAATTGGATTAAGAGCATGGCATGCACCTAAATTAGTGTGTGGTGCCACTTCATCACAATAGGTGTACTAATGTGGGCACTGTGAGTCACCTAGATGACATATTGTTATGCGACTTGACACGTGACCCACTTGAGTGCTGAAGATTCTCTCTTTGGCTGCAGCTCTGTAGTGTGCAGCCATAATCCTCAAATCTGGTTGCACACTACTTGTAAAACTGAGACTCGGTTGAGACATCAGAAATATGTCTGAAAGTGATGCATTCCAGAGGAAAAAGAGGCGAGAAACTGTCTGGATCTGAAATTCTGAGTTGTGTAGTCTACTGTGGCACTATACTCAGCCTGTCCCCAAACAGGTGCTTACCTACATTGCAGCCTGCAGAGATACTCCTGTTAGCACAGGACTCCTTCCTGCCTGTTGGCCAGTAGACTATGAGAAGCCATGCAGAGCTTGCTGGAGGGTCTGTGTGGCAGCAGCAGCTCTGAGTTGCACAGAGGCAGCTGGCCTGAGTGGTGCCTCTCACAGGTGGGGGTGCAGCATGTACTGCCTTTGACAGTCAGGGAGGTTCCAACAGTGGAGCAGCACGACTCAGTGGGCACACAGGATACAGCGTGGCTTCTGATGAATCCCGAGACTGTGACCTGGAGGTCCTTCCTGCTGTCTAAACAAAGATGTGAGTGCCTACCTCTCCTATTCCCATCCCACACACAGTGTCTCATGTACCAACTGTACTAGCTGCACCGGCGAGCTATACAGTGTGATATAAGCGATCTAGTTCTGACAACCAGAGGGCTCCCTGTCATATTTAACTTAGGATAAGTGAATTACTCAACATTATAATTTTAGAACAAGTGAAATTTGAATCATCTCACCATTTAAAACTTTGGAGAAATGAGCTCTTGGGTTCTGAACTTAAGGTAATTGCAGTGGGTTAAATTGTTTCAATGGTAATATCAAAGGCTCAATTGTTTCAACTACAGTCAGTTGGGCTAGGAATCTTTTAAATTTAGGGAAAGAAACACTGTATATTTCACCTGAAAATGTATTGATTTGAACTGAACTGAGATGAATCTGAACTGAACTGAGTTGAATTGAATCTGAACTGAACTGAGATGAATCTGAACTGAACTGAGTTGAGTTGAATCTGAATTCAACTGAGTAGAGTTGACTCTGAACTGAACTGAGATGAATCTGAACTGAACTGAGATGAATCTGAACTGAACTGAGATGAATGTGAACTGAAATGAGATGAATCTGAACTGAACTGAGATGAATCTGAAGTGAACTGAGTTGAATCTGACCTGAACTGAGATGAATATGAACTGAACTGAGTTGAGTTGAATCTGAACTGAACTGAATTGAGTTGAATCTCAACTGAACTGAGTTGAGTTGAATCTGAACTGAACTGAGATGAATCTGAAGTGAACTGAGTTGAGTTGAATCTGAACTGAACTGAGATGAATCTGAACTGAACTGAGTTGAGTTGAATCTGAACTGAACTGAGTTGAGTTGAATCTGATCTGATCTGAGGTGAATCTGAACTGAACTGAGTTGAGTTGAATCTTAACTGAGATGAATCTGAACTGAACTGAGTTGAGTTGAATCTGTACTGAACTGAGTTGAGTTGAATCTGAACTGAACTAAGTTGAGTTGAGTTGAATCTGAACTGAACTGAGTTGAGTTGAGTTGAATCTGAACTGAACTGATATGAGTTGAATCTGAACTGAACTGAGTTGAGTTGAGTTGAATCTGAAGTGAACTGAGTTGAATCTGAACTGAACTGAGTTGAATCTGAACTGAACTGAGTTGAGTTGAGCTGAATTTGAACTGAACTGAGTTGAGTTGAATCTGAACTGAACTGAGTTGAGTTGAATCTGAACTCAACCGAGTTGAGTTGAATCTGAACTGAACTGAGTTGAGTTGAGTTGAATCTGAACTGAGTTGAGTTTCATCTGAACTGACTTGAGTTCAGTTGAGTTCAATCTGAACTGAGTTGATTTGAGTTGAGTTGAAACTGAACTGAGTTGGATCTGAACTGAAAGTTGGTGTGCAGACAAGTTCACCTTGGATACAACCCATAGCATGAAAAACATATCCTGGAAGTACCCAACAGGCTCAGACTAGCAGGGACAAAATATGTCTTGTCTAACAGGCAGGGCTCGAGCTACAGGAGGAACCAACACCTTTTGTCCTGGCTGTGTATAGCAACCCACACAGGCTAGGACTGACATGAGTGTTGGGGAGAACTTTGGAAATGTTGTAACGATATGGGTGGTGCCAGCATCAGAGATGAACCATGTTGAATGGCACTAGACAATGCCTCATCTACGATTTCCTGCCCATTTATACTTAGGACAAGAGGTCTAGTTCCACAATGATATCATAGGAGGAGGGATGGGCAAACCCACTAGCAGAACGGCACTACTTTCGAATTTCTCGCCATCTTTGAGCTTAGCTCCCTTTTTTGAATTTTTCGCCATTTAATACATGGAACAATTTGCCTATGTTGTAGGATGAGGAGGAGGAGGAGGGGGGACAGGGAAGGAGGAAATCTGGCAACGATGCATGGTATGAGAGAAAAGGATGTAATTCTGGCAACACTACATGTGGTGCCTGACTAGCTGACTATACATACTGTTTGAATTTCAGGCCATTCTATACTTACGACGATTGAGGATAAGTCCGCTGTGATGCCTTAGCGTGTGGAGGCTGTTGGACATTAATATTAAGGTATCTTGACTACTGTGTGGTTTCCCATACGGTACATCTACTTTTCCTTGTGTTTCGGTTGTCTACCTGTATTGTTCCTCTTTTCAAACACACGTAGGTTAATTGCCGAAGAATTCTTAACAAAGTGGCCGAGTTCGATGCGCCTTTCAAAAGCGGCAAAACACGTGTAATATTAGGTCCAGATAACTGGTTACTCCCGAACTGCAGGGCAGTGAGATTTGTGGAAAAAATTCAAGCGTATATCGAAAGGATAGGCTAATGAGAGATGGATGTGGTGTAAATGTTGATGTAGACAAGATGCATAAAACCGTCAATACGGAAAATAAAGATGCATGGGAGACTCTTTAGCCAAGACTTAATACCAAGTGTGGGTATAACACAGGTAGTCACTTCATGGTGTAACAAAACGTTAAGGAAAAACCTCAGTTTGCTACTAAATGACTTTCACAATCACTCTGTAGTCATCTGAGGAGACATTAGTCATCCAGCAATCAGCTGAGATAATTACAGTTATGTTAATATCGAAAATGACGAGACATCCTGTGAAACACTGCTAGGTGCCTTTTCTGAAAACAACTGTGAAGTGATGGTTCAGAATCCCATTCACAAAAGACATTAGATCTAATGACAATAAATAGACCGGATCTCTTTGAGGATGTCCACATAGATACTGGTATCAGTCCTGATGAGGTTGTTACAGCAAGATTTATTACCAAAGTACAAAGGGCGACTAGAACGAAAGGAAGTATTTATATATTCAGTAAATTAGACTGAATTGTATCGAATTTTATTTTATCCTGTAGGATTACAAGGTGTATACGTAATAAAGCCTATGTCAAAAAAAAAAAAAGAAAACATTCATTATCATGTACTTCCTTACCTTTTTCCCTATGTTCTAACATCAATCATTACTAATAACAATATACCCAAATTTAATGTGGTAAGTACTCTTCAACACTGTGACATTTCTTTTCCACCAGTTAGTGTTTGAGGTCCTCTGGAGAGTTAGTCATGAACACTGTTACACCACATTCAGGGCAGACTTCTTTGGAATTTAATACCTGAGTACTCAGGTCCTTTTTCGATCTCTGGCAGTTGGTGGGATAGCAACGTTGTATCTCAATTAGGAACTCTAAGCATGTTGAAGCACTCTGGCTCACGTTTATAAGATTACTTGACCATGTGTTCGATAGATATGTACCTAGTAAAACGTTTCATCGTGGGAAACGCACTCCATAGCATACAACCCCAGCAAAAAGCTTCTAAAGAAACAGACTACTGCATAATAAACGTTAAACAAAGATTCGGGCTAGAGATGGAGTTGCTAAATTAAACACATTTCTGCCGAGAGGGCAATGATGAAGCTTTCAACGCCTACTGAAGCGGACCGTTGAAAGAGATCTCTCACAAAACCCAAAAAAATTCTGGTCGTACATGTAAAGACTGTTAATGCTACCAAACTTTCTGTCCAACCACTCATACACGATAAAGAGGCTGAAATTGAGAGTAGCGAAATAAAAGCAGAAATCTTTCACTTTCTGATGTTCATTTGTAAATGAAAATCCAGTTTTATTCTCACCCGACTTGTAATCTACGTCCCTCTATCTTACTTGCAGCAATTGGCCACAATAAGCAAAGTCTTTTATGAAAAATTTGAAAGGGTCGAAGATTACTATAAACTTTCTGTTTACTTAGCTTGTCATACAGAGTTGGCTCCTGTTCTTCTTGTCTAGGGGTCTGATATTTGAAGCTGAAAATATCACAGTTTAGGTCCTCACGGTTCGATTGATGTAAATAAATTTGAAGATTTTTATTGCAGAATTTTAATTTTTATGTAAAACTATTTCCTCGGATTTTGGTTTATCATATAGTCTTTTGGTCACATTGACAAAGCCGAAATTACATTGTTCCACAAAATACAGAAATACATCCGATCGTATCAGAGGCATAACTATAGTACAAAGAGATTACAAGTTTTCTTCATAAACGCATTTCTACTAATTTCTGTTACATTATTACTTTCCGTTATTATTTCATAAATGAATCCAGAAATAAACATAATGGCCAGTACAGTATTGCATAGTTAATAATATAAATTTTAAGTATGCCAATACTTCGTGATTTCAAATGCTTCTTAAAAAAAATTAACTGTACGTTGAGAACTAATACTTATGGGTTATAACACAGAGTAAAACATTCTATAAAGTAGTTCATTTTCATACATTTTAGCTTGAAATATAAATTACTATATATAAAATTATGCGAAAGTTTTCAGAAAAGCAACTCAGATAATCCTGACACGTCCAAAATTCGAAAAATAGTTGTAGTATCGACAACTGCTATGGAGGAAAAGTAAAGCTAGAGAAGGATGTCGCGTTACACATTGCTAAGATGAATGATACAGATATTAGTGTTCGAGTTGTCCTAAGTTGAGGAAGGCTCCAAAGCCCGTTGGAATCCCTACTCAATTCTATACCAAATTTCGGAGAGTTAGCCTGTGTTTTAACTATAATCTGTCGTAGATCCCACGAAACAAGAAACTGTGTCCAATAGTTGACAGAAAACACAGACTACACCCAGTGGAGGTGATTCACGAAACTACTGTCAAATGTCCTTGATACCCATTTGCTGCAGAATCTGACCTCAAACTTAGTGAGTTATCTTGAGCAAAATTCTTTTAGCTTGTCAGCGAGCACGGATTCCGCAAACATCGAGCATGTGAAAGCCAACCCACGCTTTTCTCACGTGACGTCCTGAAACTCATGGGTCAAGGGAGTCAGATAGTCGCAGCAGTTCTGTTTTTTTGTTATCAAAAGTTGAAGCGTATTGGTTATCAAACGAAATCTATGACTGGATTGAGAGGTTTTTTGGTAGGTAGGATGCAACAAGTTGTCTTGGATGGAGAGTCTCCGACACATGTAGAAGTAACTTCGGCTATGCTCCAGGAAAGTTCGTTGGAGCCGTTGCTGTTCATGATGTATGTTAACGACCTTACATACAATATCAATAGTAACCTCAGACTTGTCATAGATAATGCAGTTGTACATAATCAGGTACTGTCTGAAGAAATATGCACAAATATTCAGTCAGGTGTTGATAAAATTTTTGAAGTGATACAATGATTGGAAACTTGCTTCAAATGTACAAACATATAATCCTCTGATATAATAGGTCAACTAGTAGAAATACGTGGATGCTACAATTTATAGGAATATGAAACGCAATGATCACATAGTCTCAATTGTGAAGCAGGTGGCAGACATCGTATCACTGGTAAAAAACTGTGAAAATGCAATCGGTCTACAAAGGACATGCTTACAAATCCCTTGGGTGACCCATTCTGGAATATTGTGAAAGTGTGTGGGACTTGTTCCAAATAGCACTAACAGAGGATATTGAATGCATGCAGAGAAGGGCCGCTTGAATGGTCACAGATTTGTTTGGTCCATTGCACAGCATCACAGAATTTCTTCAGAAACTGAACTGGCAGACACAAATTCGCTCGAGAAAGCCTACTAACGAAGTTATAGTTACGACTCTAGGAACATCTTTCAGTCGCCCACATATTGCTCCCGTAGAGATCGTTAGGACTAGGGTGGATTAATTACGTTACAGATGGAGGTATTTGAATAACCATTCCTCCCGTGTCCCATACAGAAGTATGTAGGAGCTCAAGTAACTGGTACATTGGAAGTACACTCTACCATGCACCTCACAATAGTTTGCGGAGTGTGGATGTAGAGTTAGCTCATTTGAACGATTCTCATATCGCCATGATGTGGAACGAATTATGGACGCATTATTTTGTAGTCCTGCTCGTTCAACCACACTCATGCTAGCAGTTTTTACACAGAAATTCGTTCATGGAATAGGAGTGTCAGTGCCAGATGGAAAGTGCTCCTAGAGCAACTCCAATATCGCCTCATCTTTCAGTTCACTTGCTATTGTCGTGTAAAAACATGAACACCTACACATGCAGATTTTTTGTTACGAAAAGTTTCTAAAAATTTTCAATATTTTGTGCTTCTAATCTATTATTGCTATAAACAGACTTCCAACAAAACGAGGAAAATGTTTTGAAGACCGGATTACCACAGGGAGCACTCAGAATCAAGTTCAGAACGACACCGTTACAGCTGGTATGCAAACAGCAGTTGCAGTGCTCTCGCTCATACTCAAACAGCTCTAGAGCGACAGATAACACATCCGTCAAAGTTCTGCGATATGTTAACAGCGTACCAAACATTTCGTTACGATGCGAAAAGTCATTTTAATTTCTTATGAGGCCCATTACGTATTCCAGTAGCTCCATAACTACTGTTTGGTCACAGATGCCTTGCTGCAGTAATGACGACTAAGAAGCGTTGTGTATGTGTGGGTTCCAGAATGATTCATACCGCCGCGAACTTATTTTCGAAGTCATTGTCGATATGTCGATGTCCCTAATGTGATGGAAAAAACTATAGATGGTCATCTGTTAAATGTAAATAACAAAGAAGGAGAAGAGGTTGCGACTGCAATCCCTTGTGACAAGCAGGTTAACTATGTTTTGTAAAAGTGTACCCTCGCCTCCTCTCCACTTGCATTTTTTGTAGTTAATGTCCAAGACTCATACGTAATATGTATCAAAATACTCGTTGGAGGCTTGTTCATTGTATTATATAGATTTTCTGAATTCAGTCTGGACTTTTTATATTTATAACGAAAAGTATGTTAAACAAAGTGAGAACGTAGATATGAGGCTATGCAGCAGATAAAGATTTTACGACAATGATAGATTCGCATTTACAATCTTTGGCTTGACCAACTCACAACCAAACTGTTCGAATTTTGTTTATCAAAGTCTGTACTCTTTCAACTATTCTTGTAATCAATGCAATTAGCACGTGATGTAAACGAAGAATTTTAATTTCAACAGTTAACAGAGTAATTCTGTTGAGAAACTGCTTAGTGTCTCCACTTTATTGCTGTAGCGAAGTTTAACATGACGCTTAAATTAAGAAATTACAACCCAGTGTTAGTGCTCTTTTAGTATCAGATTATTTTTCTCGTTACTTATAGACAATTCACTTCACGGTAAATGATAACAGCCAAAGAGTTATAGGATAAAGATTTATTGAAACCCTAGACCATGGTTTCAGTATATCTAAACATACCTTCACCAGAAACAAAAATACACTAAAATCACATCCTGCAGTGCAGATACAAAAAACAATCGTGCCAATAGCTTCGTCAGTAGTTAAAATCAAAATATCACCTGTATTTGTACAGCATAATTATGCAGAGAAAGTCGATGCCAACACGGCATATCATTAGTACTTAGCCTGTGAAATACACACAACCAACAGTAACTACTGGATCCAGGAAAATACGTGATATACTGAATAGACTTCGTTGTGGAAATAAGTTGAGCTGGTGCACATAAACAGATATATCTAAATAGCGAATTGTATTTCTTGTTAGAAGAATTTGAAAAGTATTGTTTCACAACTAAGAATGTTGTCCGGTAGTCATTTAGATACAGATGTCAGTTTATTTAACTCATTCGTAATGTCAAGTTGTCGTCCATGAAGCTGTGCGGAACTTGGCAGGGAAGTTGGCCTGTATCTGTTTTCCAACAGCCAAGACGGCTGCTGCTAAGACTCTCGCAAACCAATGACAGAGTAGTCAATTGTGGGTAAAGAGCATGGAAACTGAACTTATAAATCAGTTAAGGTGTATCTTAAGCGTTCAGTGTGTTTTTTTTGTTTCTCACAATGACTTTGATGTGAATTCCATTCAACACGTATGTAAATGTGATGACACTTTTAAGGAGTATCGAATGGAAACAGCAATATCGAAAATTTCAGCTCTTTATTATAGGCAGCGGACCGTCGCCCGGCTTTCTTCGTAAAACTGATCGTATCAACAACGACACGATTTAGATTCATTAACAATGCAGTGTTATGTCGATCCAGCGTGTTCTCGTAGCACGCGAATTTCATTACAGAAATTAATGAATATGGAAATTTACCTTTAGAAAGACGTAGTGCATTACGGCGTCTGCTCATTTGCTTCTTCCACCAATCACCGCTAAGGACCCATGACGTCACGCATGTCTGTATCTGGCAGTAGAAAACATCTCCGTCGCTTCGATATTAAAGCAGCTGTCCACCACGGCGAATGGAGGCGAACGCAAAATGTAGGCAGTTCGCCAGTGGCACTACCACACGATTCCCGCGGGAACTGAAGAGGACTCGAAACAACGACCAGACCACAGCCTGTGAACGCTGCGTCGTTATTTTTTGGTGGTGATGATCAACACACGCGACAGAACACCACAGAGTTAGACACAGTGCAGAACTCTGATATTCCGAGAGCATTATTTTGCGTCGCAGACAAATTATTTTTGACGAAATAAGAGAAATTGAGTAGGAAAAGAAAATGTGACAGATGGAAGGTTAATGAAAGGTGAAATGTGTGTACGTCCTGACACGCTGCCTACTTGATAAAATCTGCTGTATGGTTAGTTAAGGGCAGACAGCGTGGTCCCAGGTAAATGATTTTTGTCAGTAAAAATCTGTAGAATAAGAGTAACACGTCATCCACGTAATTACAGATACCATGAACATAACCAACCAGCACCATCAGATCCCTTGTATATTTTTAATTTCATTCAGTATAATGATACGTATTCGCAAATATCCACTTACAAAGAAATTCGTTGTGGCTTACCTTCTTAATAAAAAGAATTGCAAACGTTGTGCCTGTTCAATTCTTTCCCGCTAGATGCAACCTTCTTAGGTGTGACGTCACTTGTTCTGGACTGCTGTTGAAATTGCTCGTCAGTATTTTATGAGGTTTTTGTCTTCAGTTGCTTATTCTATTTGTGTCAGTATTTGCTGCAAAAATAACTTATTAGTGTATTCTCATTAATCTCAGTCTTTCTTCCTATGTTATTGACTCGAGAGATCGTGAATGTACTTACGTCGCTCATCCAAGCCTCACACCTCACTAGTGTGTTTACATTTCGCAGCTTGCAGTTGCAGCTGTAGCGGCTATAAAGCTAATCACTGACGAAGTGCCGGCCGGAGGGGCCGAGCGCTTCTACGGGCTGCAGTCTGGAACCGCGCGACCGCTGCGGTCGCAGGTTCGACTCCTGCCTCGGGCATAGATGTGTGTGATGTCCTTAGGTTAGTTAGGTTTAAGTAGTTCTAAGTTCTAGGGGACTGATGACCTCAGAAGTTAAGTCTCATAGTGCTCAGAGCCATTTGAACCATTTCAACTGACGAAGTTATTTGTGCAGTGTTATAGAGTTATTAAATTTAACAGTTTTGAGTGGTGTTTCGTGTTGTTTGTTGCGAAATAACGTTTTAATAAACTTGTGGGAAAGTGGGAGTAGTCAGTGATGTGTGCTTCGTTCACTCCATCCAAGTGCAGCGCACGTCAGTTATAAATTTTTAGTCTTTGACTGTTAGTTGATTTAGTTTTTCTTTTCTGGGTTGGATAAATAAAGCATTCTCTGCAAAGCTGTATGTGGGTTTAATTTATTTCCTACATAATTGGTGACCCCGGGAAAAGCAAGAAAAGCTCTCGCAACTTAATAGTGTGCAACAGTTTCGCCCAAGGTGAAAGAAGCTAACAAAATTCTGCAAGCAACAAACGACGAGATACGACGTCTAAAGCAAGAGATTGAGCTTTTGGAGCTTGCAACGCCAAAGAGTGATAGCAAAACGGAATCCATGAATTTGCAAACTCCGGTAGTAGCAGGGACACCACGAGCACACTCACACGCTGAAGGGTTTTCACGCACGAACGCGCCGTTCTATCAACCGCACCACGGTTGCAGTTAAGAGCGCCTCCATTCACGCCTGCGGAACCAGATGTACTGTTTGCGATTACAGAGAATATCTTCGAGCAAGAACGCATACACAAAGACCGCGAAAAATCTCGCAGTTAGCAACCTGGATCAGAGGCCAACAGCGATAGTCTCTGATATGGTCACACATCAGCCGCTCCGACAATCATAAACACCACACTTTAAACGGTTTTGATCGCTCGTTGCAAGAAATTACCAGAACCACGACCTTCCCAGGTGATGTATCAGGAGAAACGCGGGGACAGAAGGCCATCTGAATTTTTGAAACATTTACGCACTATCGTCTGATGTCCAGTGAACTGTTACTGCACGCCTGGCGATAGCAGCTTGCTGGTCAAATTCAGCTGACGTCGATTTCATACGACGGACTGTCTCTCGACAAGCAACTGCAAACAGCTGACAGAGCTTCCGCTACTCTACAGTCGGCGCTCGTAGCGTCCGTAGCAACGTCATCTGCCACTTCAGCAACGGAAGCCAATGATGACTCATCGGAATGGTTAGAAGACTCGAAGTTAAGCTGTGCAGCCGCAGGTTACGGACAAAAGCAAGGCATCGCTGACGGGATCAAGAAACTGCAAGACGCGATGGAAAATATGGCTACTCGGCTACATAGCTTGGAGCTGTAGAGTCCACCAGTAACAAGAAGTCAGTCTCCAAGCAGGATGAAACTCACACTGACAGTTTTTGCTGGTATCACAGACGACTCTGGCCACAAGCTACGAGGTGTGCCAAACTTTGCGGATAGCCAAATGGCGAGGGCAGCCCGCTCTAGGCACCACGGGTTGCGGAACTCACGAACGGCGCCGTATATGAACCAGGAACCAGCCGACAGTAGCAGGCAGCAACACGCACAGTAAAGGTGAGGCGCCTGAAGGCTTCCCGTATGCTGTACCTTTATGCCACTCTGCGTCAACCTGGGAGTGTAAGCTAACATCGCACAGTTACAAGTGGTTGATACTCTCAAGTATAAAAACGTACAGCTATGAAGAGATGTTTATCTACCCGTTATAAGTGGAATTTTGTAGTGGCAGATATTTTACAGCCAATCTTAGACGCAGTATTCTTGTCTCATTTCGCACTCACCGTGTACTTGGCAAATAACTCTCTTACCACCGGATCAAATAGGTCCGCCAGTATCGAGACGTGTCCGCAGATTAGCCCCAGAGCGACTAGCTGGGAGACAAAAGCGATATTTGAGGAGGTGCTCCAGGCTGGAGTAATTAGGAGGTCTAACAGCTCTTGGACGTCCCCTCTCCACCTAGTACGCAAGAAAGACACCACATGACGTCCCTGTGGCGACTACTGCCGATTGATCCCGGACAAGTACCCAATAATAAACATTCAAGAGTTTACGTACGCTCTAGCGGGTGGGAAAGTATTCCCAGTACTGAATTGTCTTAAGGCATACAACCAGACTTCTGCGGCTCCAGCTGACGTGGCAAACACGGCGGTAATCACACTCTTTGCGCTATTCGAATTCCTGTTTATGCCGTTCAGACTCGAAAATACGGCCCAATCCTGGCAAAGATTCATTGATTAAGTGCTCCAGGGATTACCTTTCTGTTATGCAATTCTATGATATTTTGGTATTTTCAGAGGATATGCAGTCACATGATAGACATATTCAGGAGCTACGACAGAGGCTCAACACATATGGAGTAGTGTTAAATGAACGCAAATGCGTCAAGAACAAGAGTCAAGAACTTTTCGCGGCTATATTCTCTCAGCCAACGGTGTACAGCCATTATCAAAGAAGATCGACATGTTACGCAACCTACCCAAACTTACAGACTACAAACAGCTTAGGCGTTATCTCGGTGTGGTAAATTTTTACCGGCGTCATTTACCAATTACCGTCGAAACACAGGCACCGCTTACGAATGAACTGACTGGCAAGAATACCACAGGAAACCGAAAACTGCAATGGACATCAGAAGCTTTTGGCGGCTTACAAAGAAGCTCGGAGGAGGCAGTATTACTCGCGCACCCCATACCTGCTGCACCGTTGAGTATTGTAGTAGACACCAGTCAGGTCGCAGCTGGAGCAGCCTTGCAATAACAGGTCGATGGACATTGGCCACATCTTAGTTTCTTGTCAAAGAAGCTACAACTCCGACGGACAAAATGGTGTGCATATGACAGAGAGCTGTTGGTATTATATGAAAGCCTCAGACATTTCCGCCAGTATATTGAAGCTAGGCCAGTAACAATTTTCGCTGATCATAAACTTATAGTGTCAGCTTTCAGCAACATCAGCGATAAGTGCTCGCCAGGGCAGTTCCGGCACGTACAGTTTGTCAGTCAATTCACCACGGATATAAGGCACTTCAGAGGTGCAGAGAATCTGGTTGCAGATTACTTTTCTCATGTTTGCGATGTGACCAGCACAATAAACTATGAAGAATTCGCAATATCACTGGAAGCGGGTCTGGATCTACAGACGTAATTGACAATTGACAGAGCGCACAACAGGGTTACACTTACAGCTGATAGTCATGCCAGGAAGAAGTCTTAAGTTGTGGTGCGATATATCACGGCGTTCATGTGTAAACTGTGAACTTCACAGGATCACCAGTATGATTTGCCCATGTCCATCTGGACTTCGTGGGTCCACTCCCAGTTTCGGATGGCTATAAATATTTGCTAACAATGGTAGACAGATGCACGAAATGGGCTGAGAACATTCCGATCACTGACATAGCGGCGGAAACGGTAGGAAAGGCGTTTGTCTCTCTCAATGGCTAGCTCGTTTTTGGTGCCCCGTTTACATCACAACAGATCAAGGCCGCCAGTTCGAATCTAGTCTGTTCAACGATATAGCTAATTTATGTCAGTTCCAGCACCACCAGACTACAAGCTACCATCCAGAGAGAAATGGTATGGTGCAGAGGTGGCACAGACGTTGAAGGCAGCTCTCATGAGTCATCACAGAAGCTGGACAGATTATCCTTGGATTACAGACTGCATACAAAACGGACATCGATGCCTCAGTGGCGGAATTGGTGTATGGGGAACCACTGAGAATCCCGGCATATTACCTAACTGCAGTCGCATCACTAATGCCAAGAAGACTCTCATGAGCGAGACATGTAATCCGTGAGCATGTGGAAGCAATGAGAAGGCCTTCGGTATCCTGATATGGTGAGCGACCGGTTTTTGTGCATAAGGCGTTGGCGGACTGTACACACGTCATGCTCCACACAGATTCAATCAGAGCGCCTCCACAACCTCCATATACTGGACCTTGTCGAATAGTACGACGCAACACCCATACTATGGACATCTCACAGAACGACAAAACTATTAGTGTGTCCACAGAGAGGGTAAAACCAACATGGCGCTTACCAGAACTGGAGTATGATGACACTCAACAGGAGGAGAAGGACCAGTGTTTGGAACTCACTATGCATGATATGGCAGAAGAACCCATGGCAAGAGGACATTGAACCACAGCTCAACAGCCCCCATCGGCTCCTCATCCTGGCAGCAGCAAGTCGTCCATGCGAGAGCAGGAAGACAAGTCAAGTATGTACCCATTGGTCATGAGTGCTCCGCACCTTAAGGGGGCGGCTGTGTGGGAATGTGGGAGTAGCCAGTGATGTGTGCTTCGTTTACTCCATGCAAGTGCAGCGGTCGTTAGATAGAAGCTTTTACTCTTTGACTGTTAGTTGAGTTAGTTTTTCTTTTCCAAGTTGTAAAAACTAATTAATTTGTGCAAAGCTGTATGTGTGTTTAATTTGTTGCCTACAACTGTATTATAGTGGGGGACCACAGTCCTTGTTATAATATCTTTGAGTGACGAACTATAAAAATCATGGACATTGAGGCCCTGTAATTGCTGAGAGCAATTGTAGGACAACCCTCCTTTTCTCTATTTACAAAATGCTATTATTCATGATCATTTAATTATTACTAAATGTTGTTAATAAAAAACTGAAGTGATTTCCACAATAGCCTGTGTATTGGTCAATGATAATGATAGGCAAGCTGCGGACTCTATCTCTGAATGATGGAAGGTTCGATTATGAAATATTAAGAAGCATAAACTGTGACTTAAAAGTTATTTAACATTTCATTTCCAAATCGGACAGAAATAATATGAAATCAGAAACAGTGCGGAAAAGTAGTAACGCGGGAAAAAGGAATTTGAGATAACTAATATCTAAAACCGTTATTCACCACCTTGTCTTCGGTAACGCAGCAACAAATGAAGGGTGATCGACTGTGCAAAAAGACAACGTTAATTATTACGGTAACCCAAAATTTAATCGCCTTTACAGGGAACATGTCTGATATGTAGATATACAGGAGAGGCCAACATCAATACCTCAGTGACGTCAGAGAAGCCGACGGCAGCAGGTCGGCAGAGGACGGCCACAGTGGGCAGGCAGGACCGCGGCTGCCTGCCGCACGACCTCGTCCGACAGGAGTCGTCGACACGTCAGCACCTTTCTCAATGGGCCGAAGACGTGAGAATCGCACGGGGGAAATCAGGACTACAGGGCCGGGTCGTTGCCCGTAATGGATAGGGCTGGCTTCCCAGATCGACTGACGTCTTGCGTGGAATCGCAACAGCACGTTGGTCTTATCTGGATACATTTTGTAATAACGTGGCGATTTCGCATTTACCTCTCGCACCCGAGAAAAACACAAATGTCACACTAATTCCTTGCCTACAAGTCGGTGATTATATACCCGCATCGGAGCTGCGCTACGTTGCATATACACTTTGTGGTCAAAAGTATCCGGACACCTGACTGAAAATGACTTACAAGATTGTGGCGACCCACTCCTCACGGAGTGCTGCCCTGAAGAGAGGTATTGATGACCGTTGGTCATACCCGGCACGAAGGCGCCGTTCCAAAACATCCCAAAGATGTTCTGTAGGACTCAAGGCTCTGTGCAGGCCAGTCCACTAGAGGGATGTTATTGTCGTGTAACCATTCCGCCACAGGCCGTCTGATATGAACGGGTGATCGATCGTGTTGCAATCGCCATACCCGAATTGTTCAAAAGTGGAAAGTAAGAAGGTCCTTAAAACATCAAAATTGTTCAAAAGGCTCTGAGCACTATTGGACTTAACATCTGAGGTCATCAGTGCCCTAGAACTTAGAACTACTTAAACCTAACTAAGCTAAGGCCATCACATACATCCATGCCCGAGGCAAGATTCGAACCTGCAACTGTAGCAGTCGTGAGATTCCAGACTGAAGCGGATAGAACCGCTCGGCCACAGCGGCCGGCTTAAGACATCAATGTAGGCCTGTGCTGTTATAGTGCCACGCAAAACAGCAAGGTGTGCAAGCCCTCCCATAAAAAACACGACCACACCATACAACACCGCCTCCGAATTTACTGCTAGCACTACACACGCTGGCGGATAACGTTCACTGGGCATTCGCTGTATCTACAGCCATCGGATCGCCACGTTGTGTACCGTGATTCGTTAGTCCACACAACGTTTTTCCACTGTTCAATTGTCCAATGTTTACACTCCTTATGCCGAGCGAGGCGTCGTGTGGCATTTACAAGCATGATGTGTGGCTTATGAGAGGCCGCTCGACCATGAAATCCAAGTTTCCTCACGTCCCGCCCGACTGCCATAGTACTTGCAGTGGATCCTGATTCAGTTTGGAATTCCTGTGTGATGGTCTGGATAGATGTCTGCCTATCACACATTACGACCCTCTTCAGTAGTCGGCGGTCTCTGTGAGTCAATAGACGAGGTCGGCCTGTATGCTTTGTGCTGTACGTGTCCCTTCACGTTTCCACCACTATCACTTCGGAAACAGTGGACCTAGGGAAGCTTAGGAGTGTGGCAATACCGCGTACAGACGTATGACACAAGTGACACCCAATCACCTGACCACCTTCAAAGACCATGAGTTCCACGGAACACCCCATTCGGCTCTCATACGATGTCTAATTACAGCTGAGGTCATTGATATGTAGTACCTGGCAGAAGGTGGCAGCACAATGCACGTGACATGAAAAAGTATGTTTTTGGGGGGTCTCTGTATACTTTTGATCACATAGTGTACCGCCAGTTTCGTGACATATAACAACTACTCCCGTATGCAAACAGCAAAGTAAAACTGCTCTGTTAGAAATATTAAGTTTCTTATCTTCTCATTTCACTTCCTTCTTTCTCCTCATTATTCTGGCGTTGTTGTTGGCTTAGGGACTGACTTTCAAGGTTTGACAGCTCTCACAGAACCAATTGGCAACAGTGGTTGTCTTGTAGTAACCCCACACCTGCTAACTGTCCCACCATAAAACGAGTTACAGGCATAATAACTTTCGAGAATGCCAAAATAGCAGCAACTCAAATTGTAGAATAGTTTTTAAAAAATCGACGTTCGATAAACTAGAAATACACAATGGAAACATACCAGCATCGCACAGCATATCGTCTGGCAGGTCTGTCAACTTGAGAAACAGTTATGTAGTATATGTTTCCCCAACAGGAGTGTGATGACTATATTGACGTGTCAAAGTGGCAGGGATGTGGGTGCGGACATGGACTGAGAGATCTGTAGGTTGATTTTTAAACAACTTCCTGATGTCCAATTCAGTTCCTTTAACCAACGTTTTCTTCAAAAATATCTAAATAGCGATTTAAGATGAAAAACAGAAACACCGATTTTTTGAAGTGGATTCACAGGCAAGTTATCTTAATCACATCACCCCGTCTCACTTATCAAATATCCAGACTGTGACCATCTGCGTGACGAAACCATTC
The DNA here is from genome assembly GCF_023864345.2 of Schistocerca serialis cubense. NCBI lineage: Eukaryota > Metazoa > Arthropoda > Insecta > Orthoptera > Acrididae > Schistocerca > Schistocerca serialis. The sequence goes on from NC_064648.1 coordinate 107,177,406, forward strand.
ACATGTTGCTCCCTTGTCGCCACGTCATGTTGTTTCGCTTCTTTATACTATGACGCCTATTCGAAAGTAAGTTCCGAACGCTCGTGAAATGGAAACCACTGCGAAAATCAGAAATGTTTTATTTTCAATAGTTATCTAAACCTTCCAAATACTTGTCTACGTAGTCGCCGCTCAGACTTAGACATTTGTTGTAGCACTGTACCAACTTTCCAGTACCCTCATCACAGGAGGCAGACGCCTCTGCTCTCTGCCAATTCTCTACGCTATTCTGCAGCTCGTAGTGTGTGCCAAAATGTTGTCTTCATAGCCAGCGTTTCAAGTGAGCGGAGATGAATCTTGGTGGGAGCCAATTACGGGCTGTATTGTGGGTGCTCAAATACTTCGCATCGAAAACGCTGCTGGAGCGTCTTCATTGCCCCTGCAGAGTGCAGCTGAGAATTGTCATGAAGAAGGAAACGCGTAACAGTTATGTTGTGTGGGTTGCGTGACATCAGGCGAAATATCTCATTAGGCCCCCATACTTGGCGGGAGACGCTGTTGATGTAGGCATCTATACGTGCCCACTGTGCGCTCAGAACTGAAAAGAGCGACGTGACGCGATCGACGAGATTACTAGAGTTGCTGTCCAACACATCTGTGCAAAGCTTCATCGGCTTTCCACTATGGTTTCCATTTCGCACGCAATAGGACCTTACTTTCAGAATAGCCCTCGCAATTTTTTACGGACGTGAACCACATGACAATGGCATTTTGTTGTGTGAATGTTATTGTTGACACTCGCAAATAATACGATAGGCATAAACTGCTGAAGAAAGGCACTGATTGCTAATTATTTCGTTATGTCATCAATGGAATTCCGCTGCACAGGATAACCAACAGCAAAAAGCACAAGACCTTTTCTTCAGTAGGCAAATGAGACTCATAGCTTTGTGGGATGTTCAGCGTGTGGTGCACTTCGAATTCATACCATCACAGACTCTAGAAGATTACGGTGAGACTCCCAGAAAAGCCAGAGCACAAATTCGAACTGTTCGTCCTCGTACAGAGCATGCTCTTCTTCAGTATGACAATACCTGACCAAACTCGAGCACTGCGACATCTGCAACAGTCTGGGTTCACTGACATTCATCATCCTCCTTACGTGCATGACTTGGCACCATTCCAGTTTCAACTGCTTCCGAAACTCGAAGAACACCTACGCAGACTTCACTTTCATAGTGATGACGTAGCGCAAGCGTGGGTGTGGTTGTGCCTCCCTGAACATAGTCAGACAATCTACAGTGACGGTATCAGCAAACTGATCTCTCGTTGGGAGAAATATGTTCGTCGCCAGAGTGACCATCTTGAGAAATATATATTGATGTAGAATTGTATAAAGTTCATTTCATTCAGACTCGACAGCGTTACATTCCAGCACACCCTCCTACACCTCTCTGACTTTTTAGCTGACATATCGAGACTGTAGACTTAGAAACGTAAAAACTGTGTTCATACTCATCAGAGAAACGACTGCAAGTATCGTAATAGAAATAAAATTAGTTGTTTGCAGCAGGGGCGATTATAGAATTTGGTCAAGGGGAGAGGGGGGCAGGGGGTTTGGGGGAATGGACTATCGCTCAGTAAAAGGAGACTTGGGGTCCTCCACCGACAAATTGGTAAAATTTGGTGTTGCTTAAACTAGTTTTTTGTAAATGTTTTCGAGTTCAGGATAAAAACGTGTCTACAGAATGTGTGTTCCCAGGAAATTAATACGATTTGACCCAGATGTCCGGCGATTTCGAGGTTTTTGTCTGGGGTCAGCAATATGAGTGTTGGTAGTAATTCCAATTTCACAGAAAGGTAAATAATTTTGACAGAAATACACCTAGAAAAAATTTGTACCACACCAAGTTGTGTTACACTATGAACAAATTCTGCAGAAAACTTTACTTTTCTATCTCCAGTGGTTCAGGGGAAAATGTTTCTTGTACACGGAAAAATGAAAGTTCTGGGAAATGCACATAAAAGTTTTATAAAGATTTACACCATAAACCAGTACCTTAATGCTGACCATAGCCATACATTTGGTCTTCTTGCTGTTCGTGTACCTGTTTCCCTTTTATCTGATGTTTCTGGCCTGCCCTTTTGGCTATATTTTTCACAGTCAGTTCAGAAGACGATTGTTTAGTGCAGAGTATGGGGCAGACAGAGATGGCATATACATTACTGTGCAAAACAAATTGCTACCTTCCCTTCTTACACCAACATATCTCATCCCATAGCATAATCTTATATTGGCTTTGTACACCCAATTCTTAGCAGTTGATGTTTTGTGAAAGGTGTAAAATTGACATTCAATTCAAAACAAGTGCATAATACATACAATACCGTCTCTGTCATTATGTCGTATAATCTTAAAGATTTATTGCCATAGTTACCACATCCACAAGAATTTCTAATAATAGAACAGATAATTTCTAAATCGCTTATCGTAAAACCAGTATTCACTTCGTCTTTAGTGGACTGAAACTCTACACTAGATCCAGGTTTCTTCTGTGAACTGCTCGTCGTCTTATCTTCACAACTGTCTTCTGCTGACTTAGTTCACTCACCTGTAGATGCTGATATTCACACGTAAATGGTGAGCTTTGACCAATTTCTTAAGCACTTCGCCACTATATCTTGGCATTTTATACAGTAAATCACACAAAAAAAGCCGGAACACAGTCTCACACTAACACAAGAACTGAAATGTTAGTATCTCTGCACCACAGACAATAAGAGCTGCCAAAGATAGCTAGCGGAAGGCAATTGTAACACGACGTAAACGAGTCCACAGCGTTCTTTACTGTTCCGATGCTTTTATGACAGCAGGAAGTAATAAAACATCGCAAACAAGGAGAGTGTCGTCTAGAAAAGTGGGCGTGGCGCTGCGCAGTGATTGAAACAAGACAGTTTTTTTTATCATTTGTAGTTCGAACTAATCAGTGAAAATTGTAGACAGTATTTCTAACATGCTACAGAACTATCTGGTGGCAAAAATTCTTCTATAAATTTTTTTAACTATTTTGCCAACGTCCACCCTTAACAGTTTTGTCTGGAATTTTGCTTCCCCAGTGTACGACGTTATCGGAGTTGGTGCAGTGACCGGTTGCCTAAAGGGCCTGGCTGCGAGCGTGTGGCCAACACAGAAGCCAAGCAGCCGGTTATGACGAAACGCAAAATCAGAGACGCCATCGAAATGCTTAAACACCCCAATAACAAGAACAGGGCGGATGGACTCAGGCTTGCCCCACCTTGGCTGCCAGCAATCAGAGCCCAACAGAGCGCGCTGTCAACACGAGGCCCGAGCACTGCCCCCGAGTAACTGCCGCCGCGCGGCCGACGTACAGCATTTGGTAAACAGCAGCCAACTCATCATTCGACGGTGACTACCAATCACGGCACATAACACAGGAGCCAACAGATAACAGAGGTTACGCTCTTCCTTCACCGCAGTGACCTATTAAAATAAAGTTCCCTCTCCTTCTTCCTTAAGTGACCAATGAAACGAACTATCTTTTTAAAATTATGACGTAATGGCATACGCAGTGAACAGTAACAACAAAATATAAGGGACACTTGTTAGTTAGAACGCACCAGTAGACCCAGAAGAAGGCCGCTGCAACCGTGGCCGAAACGTAGGTTTCTCTACAACAGCAGAATTTTATACAGTATGACGCGCGATACCACACCCAGAAAACTCTTATGTCGACTGACTATGGGCGTGAAAGCCTGCGCAATTACACTTCTGGTGTTACTATTATGAAGAGGAATACAAGCTGGACTGCGAGGGTTTAGCATCCACATGCAGTAACGAGTGTAAAAACGCAAAGTATAAAAAGTTGTAATGTAAATTGTGAAGATGTGTGTAACTAGAACATCGTGTACAGGCAGGGCTGTGACCAGCCATGTTCCATCACAGGCAACACGTGGGTGTGCGTTAGATCATGTTGCCAGTTCGTCACTGGAAGGAGCCGATGAAAGCTTAGGTGAGCTGTTGAATAGAAGCGAGATCGTGGCTATGGGAAAGAAGCCGAAAGCTAGACAGATAGATTTTAGTGTATAGGTTACGCCTGACCAACTCCGTAATCTGTTGAGCTTTCGGCACGAAAACGAAACAGGTAGAAAACATTTTGTATTCCGAGATATGTGCTTAAAACACATGTGGTTGGCAATCACACTGAGTTATGTGCATGCACAATAAATTGCAATGAAACCACAGTCGATTTTGCTTATCGATCCATTATGTCCGAATACAGAACTGGAGCCGTTCGGTAACTACAGTATGCTTCAGTGACATCGAAAAAGTTCAAAGGACAGGTCGTTTTGTATCATCGCGAAAGAGGGGGGATAGTGCTACAGACATCATATTTGAACTGGAGTGGCAATCATTAAAACAAAGACATTTTTCGATGCGACGGGATCTTCTCATGAAATTTCAGTTATCAGTTTTCTCCTCCGGTATGTAAAAACATTCCGATGGCACACATCCTCATACGGAGAAATGATCATCACAATAAAATAACAGAAATCGGGGCTCGCAAGGAAAAATTTAAGTGCTCGTTTTTCCCGCGCGCCGTTCGAGAATGGAACAGTAGACAGACAGCTTGAAATTGAAACCTCTGCCAGGCACTTTATTGTGGACAGCAGAGTAATCACGCAGATGTAGATCTTCGTGAGTGCCGTAGGAACGACAGACTGACGGCCGAAAAATCTCGAATTTGTTTTCATTATGAAATTCGAATGTATATACATTGCAGAATTATTCCCCACAATATTATGCTAGAACTCTAAAAAGTAACGATTCTGTGAGCGTGTGAATCCGAGTGTGCACTGCACGCCTCGGCGTTAGAGAACCGCTTTCCACAAGTCGTTATCGATGCCTTCACCCCCATTTTCACCGATTTGAGTAAACCTGATTTGCTGGAGCGTTCTTTGGACGGTTTTATTCAAAATGTGAAGGAACGTTTGAATAGTTTCATTCAAAGATATGCTCCAGAAATAACATCCAGGCGACGCGAAATTGTCAACTTTGCTTCAAACCACCACCATCAGTACCTGAATTTTGACAGCTGTCATCCCTTTCAGACCAAAAAATCCCTCCCATGTAGCCTGGCTACCCGAGGATGGCATGTGGGTAGAGAGATGAAAACTGTCTGGTGGAGTGTGCAGGGACTAGACTTCTAACAGGTGCAGCATCAGGAGACTGTGGACTAGGCAGGTGGGAGAAAAAGGAACAAAAAAGGAGAGGAGCAGAAAAAGACGGGCAGATGCGTTGGGAGAGGGCTGCAAATAAACTGTGGGGGAGACAAAAATTGGGAGGAGATGTGAGGACAGAGGAAACTGTTGGGTGGAGGATGTGGAAACAATATGTTACCAAAGGTTGAGGCCAGGATGATTACAGGACTGCAGAATGTATTGTAAGAATAACTCCCATCTGTGCAGCTCAGTAAAGCTGATAGTGGAGGGAAATATCCAGATGGCTCAGGTAGTGAAGCAGCCACTGAAATCAAGTGTGTTACGTTCAGCTACATATTGTGCCACAGGATGGTCTACTTGGCCTCTGTTTGACAGTGGCCACTCATCCTGAAGGACAGCTGGTTGGTAGTAATACAAATATAAAAAGCTGTGCAGTGATTGCAGCAGAGTTGGTAAATGACATGGATGTTTTCACAGGCGACCCAGCCCCTGATGGGGTAGGATAAACCTGTGACAAGTCTCGAATAGGAAGTGCTGGTGGGGGATTGGGCAAGTTTTGCACCTAGTTACTTCACAGGGATGTGACCTCTTGTGACAAGGGATTGGCATTTGGAGTGGCACAGGGATGGGCTGGGATTTTGTGGTTGGGTGGGCGACAGAACACGTTTTAGGAGGAGTGGGAAGTATTGCATGTAGGATATCCCTCATTTCTGGACACAGAAGGATATGGTTCAGTTGTTCCAGTTCAGGATGGTACTGGATGACAAAGGGGACACTCCTTTGTGGCTGGTTTTTGGGGGGTGTTGGGAGGATTGGGGTTATGAGGAGAAATCACATGCATGAGAGATCTGTTTGTGGACTATGTCTGGAGATAGTGCCTGCCTGTGAAAGCCTTAACGAGCATCCACATACTGAGGAAGGGAGTTTTTGTCACTGCAGGTATGCTATTCTCAGGTAGCCAGGCTATATGCGAGGGGTTCTTTGGTGTGAAAGGGATGACAGCCGTCAAAATGCAGGTACTGTTGTTAGTTGCTGGGTTTATTGTGGACAGAGGTACAGATGGAGCATCATAGAAGGGGAGGTCACCATCTTGGAAGTTGGCACACTGGGTTGAGGAAGACCACATGAAGTGGTTGTGAGAGAAGGTGTTGAGGTTGTGAAGGAACGAAGATAGGGTGTCTTGGTACTAAATCATGAAGATATCATCAATGAACCAGAATGAGACTAGAGGTTCAGTGTTTTGAGAGGCTAGGAAGATCTCCTCTAGATGCCCCATAAAAAGGTGGGCATAGGAGCGTGCCATGCAATGCCCATAGCTATACTGCTGATTTGTTCATGTATCTCCCCTTCAAATGAGAAGTAGTTGTGTTTTAGGATATAGTTAGTAAGCTGTGTGAGGAATTAGGTAGGGGGCTTGGGAAATATAGCATTCAATAGTGGTAAGACCATGGGCATGAGGGATGTTGGTTGATAGGGAGGTGGCATCAACAGTGATGAATAGGGATTCAGGAGGTAAAAAGATGGGGATACGGGAGACTCAGCGAAGGAAGTGGTCTTTGACTTGTGAGGCTAGATTATGGGCAATTGGTGGGAGATGTTGATGAATGAGTGGCAAATAATCTAATGTCAGAGCTGTCACTGGAAGGCACATTGAATCGGCAGGAGTCTCAACAATCTAAAACCCCATTGCAACTGAGGAGATGAATCCATAAATAGTACGAATCAGACTGTTGTTGAGATAAGAGTTCATTGCAATGTTACACTTGATAAGGACTGTACTGATGGGAAATATGTCCACAGTCTGATCTGACTTGTAAAATTTACTACGTTCCTTCTTCAAACGTGCCCTTTCGTGAAACCCAGTAGGCGCCCTATAGAACCTTTCTGGTTAAAGTCAATCGTTGCATTTACAGTCCTTATTTCAGACTTAAGTGTATTGATATCTGCACATAGCTAAATACCTTTTCCAGACTGTTTTCAGACTTTATTTAAATTGTCGATATCGTATGCACCCGGTTCTATTTACACAATATCTTTTTCACAATTAATATCCAGGTGCAGTTTGTTGTTAGTCTCGGTGATATTTGGGGTGCTGTTGTACATCTCCAGTCCATTCAGTGCAATACTACATTCACCAATACTCAAATCAATTGGAGGGAAGCAATTTGCATGCAATACAGATGATCGTTCTTTTAACATCAAAGTTTACGACATTGCATCTAAACTTTAACTGATGAAGGACTGGTTAAAGCTCCTCCTTATACAGTCTCCTTCTCCTTCTTTGTAAACGTCAAGAGAAACATGATACATAGTTGTACACAGTGCTGTGTATTAGAGTCCTGATAGCGCCAGAAATTGTAGGACACACGTCTTCTGTGAGTGACGTGTCGTGGTAACTCTCCTGGCAGTTACTGCCCATGCAGTATACCTTCCAGTGACAGCTCAGGTATTGGATTATTTGACGCTGCGTATTGTGCACCAGGTTAAACACCTTGTGGACTTTCGTGGTGAGGAAATCATTGTACGATTACATCCAAGGCAAGATGGGCATACAGCATAAAACCAGTGGTCGCAATCTACAGAATGTCACTACGTTACCAAACTGCTAAGTGATAACATGTGAGAACAATGAGTTTCATAAGTCAGTTGGCTTGAAACCCCGCAACGACGCCCTCACTCAATATAATCAGTCCAGTAGAGAATGATGAGAGAATTATACCTCAGGAATACTTCTCGCGTAAACCTTACGCTTCAACCACATTTAATAAGAACGACATTCCTGTTCCAAGAGAGACTCTATGAACTCAGTGGGTCTGAGATTGACTGTACACTCAGTGTCAGCATAGCATCAACTCTGCTTCACGTGCAGATTTGAATAGTTTAGAAATTGCGAGATGATTCATAGATGATACATAGGACAGAGCAGTTGCAGGTATAAGCGATTTACTGCATGCATACCTCGAAAAATGCTTATGGAGTACTTTGAGGACATGAGGCACATTATTATGAACGCTAAACAGGAACTCATTCTGGTGCAGAGTGCAACAGATAATAAATCATACATTCAAGGAGCTCAAGAGGAGAAAATTATCACAATCAGAAAGATAATATGGAAAATGGCTCACATCAGTGTATCAGACGAGGAGCATTTGAAGCTTTTAAAAGTCCTAAATTCTGGTATATTTCTGTCACTGACATTTCGGTCATGGAAGTTTTTCGAGTACCCAGTGTTACCGACTGCGAGCAGTAAAACAAGGGCTAGGAAAACCTCTTCGCTGTTAGAGACACCTATATACATCGTACTTGCGTTTCAGATTGAAAGACGAGGAAATATAGCAAATGATTCCACCGTGTCCGGCAAATGCAAGTTAACTAATGAATTCATATTTGTACCCATATGACATATATGCAAGGTTTCTCGCTTCTTACTATGAAAGTGGTGAAGAAGAAGGAGGAGGTTCTCTACTCAGCCCATGGAAGTTCAAAGAGCTATCACGGATCATCGTGATAGACTGCTCGAAACAGAACAAAATAATTAAGTCTGGACTGATAGACATGCGAAATGAAATTGAATCTTCGACAAATTCCACAGAACACATTGCCGTGTATGCTCTAGTTCTACATGTCCGTGTGATCTACTACTGCCCACGCGCCAGTGTTGTGAAACAAGCTGCGCAAATGCCTAGAGCATTTTACAATGACGTCTCAAGGTGTGGACATCATTGCGGATGCTCAGGGTCTGTATGAGGGTGAGCGTAGACAGTTCATATTTAAATATGTTACGTTTTTACCATACACAGAAGATGCAGGAATAATAAAGACTCAGTAAACATTGCATCACTTAGGTCTTTCAAGTGTGTGAAGTGTGCTAAGACATGGAAGAGTGCAAAGTGGTTAACACATTTCTACCATAGAATTGACTGGGACGATCATGGCATACCCTGTAAAGATATTGTGACGTCGCTTCAATTATTCGACCACACGGATACCATCATCTACGTGAAGGTGAAGGAGAAGGGCTCATGGATGCATCGAATCTTTAAGTTTGCTGCTACTTAAGACCTTGAATTCTACAGGTGTCCTTCTCTCCATCGACTCAAGAAGAAGAACAAGAAGATGTGTGGAAATATTGTTGATGTGGCTACTTATGAAAATGTAAAATTACTTCCAAGTTGGATTACAAATAAATGATTTTTTACCTCACAACCTCTGTGTTCTTGTTTTCAACCCTGTTCCCACTTTCACAGTGTACATTTTTAACCACATCCTATGTCTGTGGTTTCCTTCAAGCACAGAAGATATAATTTTCGAAATGTAATGGTACGCATTTCCCCTCCTTGCACGAGGCGTCACAACATTTCACAAGGCTACGCCAGTCAACTGCTGTTTGTGTATGACAAATCGGTTGGAAACTTTCCTCATGTCAGCACGTTGTAGGTGTCGCCACCGGCGCCAACCTTGTGTGAATGCTCTGAAAGCTAATCATTTGCTTATCACAGCATCTTCTCCCTGTCGGTTAAATTTCGTGTCTGTAGCACGTCATCTTCGTGGTGTAGCAATTTTAATGGCCAGTAGTGTAATAAAAATGAATTTGGCACCCCTAAAATTGTCACCCAAGATACCCCGGTTTGCCTCCCCCCCCCCCCCTCCCGTTTCGCCTTAGATCCGGGACCAGCTTATGAGGATCACCTTGTCAATTACATGTCATCATTTTTCATTCTCTATGCGCAGTTGTTTTGCTAGCTGGACTGCTGTCAGCACTTTGAAGCTCACGAGTGATTCCTTTCACTGATTTCATGCGATTTTCTACAACCCCGTCCACAGTACTCGACAGTCCCCCTCCGTCACTACATGTGGTCTACTCGGTCACGCTCCTTACACCAAGCGAGGCATTGTTTGGCATTTACCGGCTTATGAGTAGCCGCTCGATCATGAAATCCAAGTTTTCTCATCTGCCCCCCGACTGTCATAGTACCTGCAGTGGATCCTGATGAAGTTTGTAATTCCTGTGTGATGGTCTGGATAGATGTCTGCCTATAACACATTATGACCCCCTTCAACTGTCAGCAGTCTCTGTCAGTCAACAGACGAGGTCGGCCTGTACGCTTTTGTGCTGTACGTGTCCTCTTCACTATCACATCGGAAACAGTGGATCTAGGCTTGTTTAGGAGTATGGAAATCTCACGTACAGACATATGACACAAGTGGCACCTAATCACCTGTCACGTTTGAAGCCCGTGAGTTCCACGGAGCGCCCCATTCTGCTCTCTCACGATGTCTAATGACTACTGAGGTCGCTGATATGGAGTACCTGGCAATATGTGGCAGCACAATGCACCTAATGTGAAAAACGTTTGTTTTTGGGGGTATCCGGATACTTTTGATCACATAGTGTATACTCTATATTATATTACACCTAAATTCAATTTAGATAGTGTACAACCGATTTCAGTGTTTCCAGTTATACCTATCTCATTATTTCATTAGAGTACGAACACTGTTCATAAAATACGATGCTTACGAGAATTGCTCACTAGGTAATGTTATAAAATGCCCTTTGCTACTAATATTTGTTACTAGGCCCAGATATCTACGCAGTGATGTTTGGCGGAGTTTTCTTTTCTTTTTTTCCAACTTTCGGAAAGCGTCTTCGGCAGCATAAAGAGAGTGACGGCATTCATCAAAGGACTTGTGACGCTAACACGCCAAGTTCCTTGCATTATATTTGTTCCATGCCGGCTTAATCATATTTGGGTTTCACTGAACTTTGTTCCTCTAAGCACTATATGCAGTGCTGTTTTTCTGGGGAACGCTGGGGGATGCGTATCCCTAAACATTTTCGTCGACAAAGTAATTTTTTTACGATGTCGAGAACTTGGAAGAGTGCCAAAAATGTATTTCACGGACGTAAATTTTTTATTTCTTTTTGTCGTGTTGGCAATTGCAATACGAACGACACCAGTGCAGTTTTTGGTGGGAAAATCGATGTCATTGACTGTTTCAAGCATTTCGAAGCTGTGGCAACCGTTTTCGACAACTGAATCGCTGGCAGCCAGTTGGACAAGCACGTAGTGCCTTCGCCCGTTAATAGTGGGCAATGGTAGTGCTAAACGGATATGCGTGCGCTCAAATCGCATGCTTCACTTGAGGTGATGTAAACTGAAGTGTTTGACACCACTTTCTCTTGAATGTTTCTCAGCATCGCCTGCTTCATTTGAGCTGTAAAGTCAACTTAAGAGTCCGATACCAATTTTTGTTTTCGTAGTTCGACATGCTGATGACGTCATGGCTAAAAGCTGACGGTGGTATCCCATGCTTCAATTATAACTATTTTTCGCTGCATTATATCCCATGTCGGAGTACCCTCAAACTTTTATTTTTTTTAAAAAAAAGTACTGATTATTTGTAATTCGAAATTTGTGTCGAACAGAGTTGCAATCTGGGGCAAATGTTCATCGGGCTACTGAAAATGAACTGAAGGAAAAAAACTGCAACACCAAACAATAACTAATGTAGAGTAATGAAATTTTGTGAATACACTTGTCTAGTAATATATGTAAGTGACTAAGATTGCGAGATCACACGTTAATGTAAGTGCGAGATAAGCCATTGCAATTGTGAAATGCTAGGACATTAATGACCAGTGTGTCCGCCCCGATGGTCAGCGTGACGGACTGCCGTCCTAAGGGGCCCGGGTTCGATTCCCGGGTGGGTCGAGGATTTCCTCCGCTCAGGGTCTGGGTGTTGCGTTGTCTTCATGATCATTTCATCCCCATTAGGCACGCAGGTCGCCCAATGTGGCGCCGAATGTAGTAAGGCCTGCACCGAGGCGGCCGGACCTACCCCGTAAGGGCCCTCCCAGCCAATGACGCCAAACGCTCATTTCCATTTCCAGTGACCAGTGTAACCGCCAGAATGTTGCATGCAAATATGGAAACGTGCACGCATTGTGTTGTACAGGTGCTGGTTGTCAGTTTGTGGGTCTAAGATCTGTACCAGTTGCACTCGGTCGGTCAAAACAGGGATGGTTAATGCCATTTGTGGATGGCACCGAAGTTGTTGTCCGACGATATCATTCGAGGCAGATCTGGTGATTGAGCAGGCCACGACAACGTGTCGACGAGCATGTCCGGTTATAACACTGGTTTGTTGGAAAACGTTATCCTGTTGGAAAACACCTACTGCGGTGCTGTTCAAGAATGGAAGTACAACGTGTCGGATCACCAGATTTGTAGTCAGGGTGCGTGGGATAATCACGAGAGCGCTCCTGCTGTCACCACTGAAGCTGTAAACGGCGGTGGTTTGGGGTCAGTGGAATGCACGTTACAGGGCGTCTGGCTCGGAGCTGTCCTTTAAGTAACCGACTTGTAGCAGTTCGCTGTGTCACTGTGGTGCCGACCGCTGCTCAGACTGCTGCAGCGGATGCAGAGCGATGCGACGGAGCCACGTCTGAACGCGACGGTCTTCGCTCTCGGCAGTGCCGCGTGGGCGTCCAGAGCCCAGACTTCTGGCGACCGTACATCCTCGTGACCGACGCTGCCCGCCGTCACGTACAGTGCCTGCATTCCTGCCGAGTATTTCTGCAATGCCGTAGATGGAACATCCGGCTTCTCGTAGCCCAATAACGCGACCTCGTTCAAATTGGTCGGTCGGTTTGTGGGACTGAAGGGACCAGACTACAAGGGCCATCGGTCCCTTTTCCCACGAACTTGAAACACTCACAGGGAATAAGAACAAACACTGGTCATGACGAGAGACGACACAGGACAAGAAAGACTTAGACAGAGACCAGAAAAAAGGAATTAAAATCACACCGAGTGTGACAGTGGTTGGCCGACCGTAGAAACAAAAAGGAAAAGCCAACCACCAAGAAACGCACTAAAAACCCCAGTCTAAAACCGTAGGCCAAAGGCCAGACTCGACACAAAAAAAGGGACAAAAGCATAGATCGAGCGATAAAAAAACCCTGCACGAATAAAACTCAAAACTAAATCTACCATTGCAACATCGTCCGATAAAAGTGCGAGAAGCGCACCGGGCAGCGCAAACGTGAGCCCGAGCGGAGTTAAAAGCGGGCAGTCCGACAAGATGTGGACCACCGCCGAATCTGACCCGCAGACACATAAAGGCTGATCCTCGCGGTTCAATAAATAGCTGTGTGTCATCCTGGTGTGGCCCATGCAGAGCCGGCAGAGGACGACAGAGTCCTGGCGGATCTCTCGCCTCGCGCCGGTAGCCTCCTCGGTGGCCCGAAGTTTGTCGGGTGAAGGAAGGGCGCGCCATTCTTCACCCCAGCTGCGAAGTACCTTCTGCCACAGAACTAACCCGAGGTCACTCTCCGAAAGGCCGACCTCCGACGCCGGTGCACCGACAGCCCGTTTGTCCAGCGCGTCGACACGTCCGTTTCCCGAAATGCCGACAGGACCCGGGATCCACAAGGAGACCACACAGTGGCAGCAATGGACAAGAGTATGGAGGGTCTCCTGGACAGACATCAGCAGTTGATAATGGCATCGTTCTCGCCTTAAAGGCACTCTCGACTAACATCAACTCGTCACGTCCAGTCTCAAAGGTAACTAACGCTCACGACCGTTACAGCGCGTATTTAGAGCAAACCTGATTTGCTGTCTCGTAGTGGCGCAGCTGTCGCCACTCCTATGCGACTGGCAATAAATTGGAACATACATCATTTTCCAGATATATGAGACAGGCGAAATACCCTCAGCCTTCAAGAAGAATATAATAATTCCAGTCCCAAAGAAAGCAGGTGTTGACAGATGTGAAAATTACCGAACTATCAGTTTAATAAGCGACGCCTGCAAAATACTAACACGAATTCTTTACAGACGAATGGAAAAGCTGGAAGAAGCTGACCTCGGAGAAGATCAGTTTGGATTCCGTAGAAATGTTGGAACACGTGAGGCAATACTGACCCTACGACTTATCTTAGAAGAAAGATTAAGGAAAGGCAAACCTACGTTTCTAGCATTTGTAGACTTAGAGAAAGCTTTTGACAATGTCGACTGGAATACTCTCTTTCATATTCTGAAGGTGGCAGGGGTAAAATATAGGGAGCGAAAGGCTATTTACAATTTGTACAGAAACCAGATGGCAGTTATAAAAGTCGAGGGGCATGAAAGGGAAGCAGCGGTTGGGAAGGGAGTGAGACAGGGTTGAAGCCTGTCCCCAATGTTATTTAAACTGTATATTGAGCAAGCAGTAAGGGAAACAAAAGAAAAATTTGGAGTAGGAATTAAAATCCACGGACAAGAAATAAAAACTTTGAGGTTCGCCAATGACATTGTAATTCTGTCAGAGACAGCAAAGGACCTGGAAGAGCAGTTGAACAGAATGGACAGTGTATTGAAAAGAGGATATAAGATGAACTTAAACAAAAGCAAAACGAGAATAATGCAATGTAGTAGAAATAAATCGGGGATGCTGAGCGTATAAGGCTAGGAAATGAGACGCTTAAAGAAGTAAATGAGGTTTCGTATTTGGGGAACAAAAAAACCGAGGATTGTCGAAGTAGAGAGGAAATAAAATGTAGACTGGCAATGGCAAGAAAAGCGTTTCTGAAGAAGAGAAATTTGTTAACATCGAGTATAGATTCAAATATCAGGAAGTCGTTTCTGAAAGTAGTTGTATGGAGTGTAGCCAGGTATGGAAGTGAAACGTGGACGATAAATAGTTTAGAAAAGAAGAGAATGGAAGATTTCGAGATGTGGTGGTACAGAAGAATGCTGAAGATTAGATGGGATATCACATAACTAATGACGAGGTATTGAATAGAATTGGGGAGAAGAGGATTTTGTGGCACAACTTGACTAGAAGAAGGGATCAGTTGGTAGGACATATTCTGAGGCATCAAAGGATCACCAATTTAGTATTGGAGAGCAGCGTGGAGAGTAAAACTCGTAGAGGGAGACCATGAGATGAATACACTAAACAGATTCAGAAGGATGTAGGTTGCAGTAGGTACTGGGAGATGAAGAAGCTTGCACAGGATAGAGTAGCATGGAGAGCTGCATCGAACCAGTCTCAGGACTGAAGACCACAACAACAACAACCTTTTTTCAGATGTAGTGCGATTTTTTTCCGTCAGTGTATTTAGCGAGTTGAAGTTTTTGATATCGTAACTCTGTAATTTCGATCACGTATAAATTGATTACGCAGATATTAAGTAAAGCGCAGTTGCTGCACAGAAAAGAAAAAGATGGTCTATGATCTTATTTGATGTAGGTGTGATCAACACAGAAACTGTTGCAATATTATTACTGAATAATATTAGTGGATTAAATTGATAAATACGTCTCACTTTCGTCTGAAATGCTGTCGTTTAAGGTTCATCAGTCACAGTCATAAATTTTCCCTTTCTCAGTAGAACGATGATCATAGTTAGTGATGCCGACATTACTCGTATTAAACGATCCTGACAGTCTGCCCAAAATCTGCGTGAATTCTAGCACTCAGACTTCTGGGTTGCCTTAGTCGAGGAGAAAACAAGTATATGATGTTTGTGCACGAATTCAGCAATTTTGTGACTTGGAATGCACGCACATACGCTATGTCATCAAAAATATACGGACATACCCAAAATATACGTTTTTAATATTAGGTGCGTTGTACTGCCACCAACTTCCAGGTACTCCATATCAGCGACCTCAGTAGTCATTAGACATCGTGAGAGACCAAGTACTAACAAAATGTCAGTTTGGTTTCCAGAAAGGTTTTTCAACAGAAAATGCCATATATGCTTTCACCAGTCAAATTTTGAATGATCTGAATAACCGAACACCTCCCATTGGGATTTTTTGTGATCTCTCAAAGGCTTTTGATTGTGTAAATCATGAAATTCTGCTAGACAAGCTCAAGTATTGTGGCATGAGTGGAACAGTGCACAAATGGTTTAATTCGTACCTAACTGGAAGAGTACAGAAAGTTGAAATAAGTAGTTCTCGTAACATGCAAACATCAGCACATTCCTCAAACTAGGGAACTATCAAGAATGGGGTTCCACAAGGGTCAGTCTTGGGTCCTTTGCTTTTCTTATTATATATTAATGACTTGCCATTCTATATTCATGAAGAGGCAAAGTTAGTTCTCTTTGCTGATGATACAAGTATAGTAATCACACCTGAGAAACAAGAATTAACTGATGAAATTGTCAATACTGTCTTTCAGAAAATTACTAAGTGGTTCCTTGTAAACGGACTCTCACTGAATTTTGATAAGACACAGTACATACAGTTCCGTACAGTGAATGGTATGACACCATTAATAAATATAGACCTTAATCAGAAGCATATAGCTAAGGTAGAATATTCCAAATTTTTAGGTATGTCCATTGATGAGAGATTAAATTGGAAGAAACACATTGATGATCTGCTGAAACGTTTGAGTTCAGCTACTTATGCAATAAGGGTCATAGCAAATTTTGGTGATAAACATCTTAGTAAATTAGCTTACTACGCCTATTTTCACTCATTGCTTTCATATGGCATCATATTTTGGGGTAATTCATCACTGAGGAATAAAGTATTTATTGCACAGAAGCGTGTAATCAGAATAATAGCTGGAGTCCACCCAAGATCATCCTGCAGACATTTATTTAAGGATCTAGGGATATTCACAGTAGCTTCTCAGTATATATACTCTCTTATGAAATTTGTTATTAACAACCAAACCCAATTCAAAAGTAATAGCAGTGTGCATAACTACAATACTAGGAGAAAGGACGATCTTCACTATTCAAGATTAAATCTAACTTTGGCACAGAAAGGGGTGAATTATACTGGCACTAAAGTCTTTGGTCACTTACCAAATAGTATCAAAAGTCTGACAGATAACCAACAAGTATTTAAGAAGAAATTAAAAGAATTTCTGAATGACAACTCCTTCTACTCCATAGAGGAATTTTTAGATATAAATTAAGAAAAAAAATATTAAAAAAATTTTAAAAAAAATAAAAATAAAAAAACACAAAAAAATAAAGTTGTTATATTAACTTAAGTATGTTGTTAAATTAACCTAATTATGTCATGTATTGGAAAATTTGACTCGTTCCACATCATTACGAAATATCGTATTCATGATCCATGGAACTAGTAGTAATCTAATCTAATCTAATCTAAACCAGAAAGGGGTGCTCCGCAGAACTCACTGACTTCGAATGTGGTCAGGTGATTGGGTGTCATTTGTGTCCTAAGTCTGTACGCGAGATCACCACACTCCTAAACATCCCTAGGTCCACTGTTTCCGATGTGATAATGAAGTGGAAATGCGAAGGGACACGTACAGCATAAAAGCGTACAGGCCGACCTCGTCTGTTGACTGACAGACACTGCCGACAGTCTAACAGTGCCATAATGTGTAATAGACAGACATCTATTCAGACCATCACACAGAAATTCCAAACTCCATCAGGATCCGCTGCAAGCGCTATGGTAGTTAGGCGGGAGGTGAGAAAACTTGGATTACATGGTCGACCAGCTGCTTGTAAGCCACACATCATGCCGGTAAATACTAAACAAAGCCTCCCTTGGTGTAAGGAGTGTAAACACTGATGGATCAAACAGTGGAAAAAGTTTGTGTGGAGTGACGAATCACGGTACACAATGTGGCGATCTGATGGCAGGGTGTGGGTATGGAGAATGCCCGGTGAATGACATCTGCCAGCGTGTGTAGTGCCAACAGTAAAATTCGGAGGGAGTGGTGTTGTGGTGTGTCGTGTTTTTCACTGAGGGCGTTTGCACCCTTTGTGGTTACGCGTGGCACCATCACAGCGCAGGTCTACATTGATGTTTTAAGCACCTTCTTGCTTCCCACTGTCGAAGGGAAATTTGGGGATGGTGACTGTATCTTTCAACAGGATCGAACATCTGTTCATAATGCACGCCATGTGGCGGAGTGGTTCCACGACAATAGCATCCCTGTAATGGACTGGCCTGCATAGAGTCACGACCTGAGTCCTACAGAACACCTTTGGGATGTTTTCGAACGCCGACTTCGTGTCAGCTCATTCCAAATGACATCGATACCTCTCCTCAGTACAGCACTCCGTGAAGAATGGGCTGCCATTCCCCAAGAAACCTTCCAGCACCTGACTGAATGTGTGCCTGCGAGAGTGGAAGCGGTCATCAGAGCTAATGGTGAGCCAACACCATATTGAATTCCAGCATTGCTGATGGAGGGGGCCACGTACTTGTAAGTCATTTTCAGCCAGGTGCCCGGATACTTTTGATCACATAGTGCACATGGTGTAGAGACGTTTCGCCGCATGGGTACTTGTAGCACAAAGACAAAATAGGGCGTGTATTCCGTAGTGACCTACACGAGACAGACGTTCGATTATCAAACGAAGTTCACTCACCGAAGGCGCCGAAGTTCACTCCCCGAATGCGTCGCACACCCGCCTCCACAAAAGTGGTTGGTGGCCATCGAGCATCGGGTCCTCACTCTCTGGAACAGCTGCCACAACCCTGTTTCAAACAATTATCCCTCGCACAGTAAACTAGATTTACAATTGTAGATGTTTACACAATGGCGTAAGTTCTTTGACTGTACTTCCAAGAGGACGTATTCCTACCTGAAAGATCGCTGCTTCTTTCGCGCCTGGTTTCCATAGGCCCCTGCTGCGTTTGCTGTAAATACGGGAGCTCCTAAGGTTTCTGATAACCTGTGGTTTAGAATTATCAAGAAGAAACTCTTCTACGTTCATCAGGTCACGTAAAGAAGATTTCGCTGCGACTGTGATCAGCAATTACTGTAGAGGGACGCTTTGCGTTGTGCGGTTAACAATGAGCGTATAGGCGCGCTCTGCACTTCTTGCCGAGATACGAACTCTGCTGTATCTGTATTGAAAGATTCCATCTGACCAACACAGATAGGGTGTATTTGAATATCCATTCAGAATGGTTATACGCTTCAGCGGACAACTGCTGAGAAAAAACGGTCACTAAATCAGAGTGATTAGAGTAGACAGTCTGGATGGAGATAAAGCAGAATTTTTGTCCCAATAGTCCCCATGATGTAATTTACAACTCTACAGGAAAACCTCAATTGCAGCCACACATTAACAAATACCTTCTCAGAAATGATCACGAAACGTAAGAGATCTACCATTTATTATATTATGACAACGTAACTGATAGAAACTCGCGTTATATTTGTGACCTGAAACTTGTAACAGAGGAATACGAATTTTTCATTTAAATGCCGTTGAAGTTGCGTCTAATGTTACTTCGTGAAGAGGGGGCTGTGACTGTTTGTGTGGTGGGGAGAGGGGGTTTGGGGGGGTGTCTGCAAAATTCCCATCTTCAGAGACACACACACACGTCCGTGCGCGCACATGAGAGCGTATAGGTGTGCGCATGCGCGAGCTTGCGCGCTCATATACACTGCCAAAAATGAACGCAACCTGCTAACAAATAATTTACATTATTGCACATAGTGCCAAGACTGACTGAACGCATTCTAGAGAAAACGCATCACGGAACTATAGCACCAGTTGAGTGGTACTAAACGTACAAGGCAGTCATTGCCATCAACAGAATGTTTGCAAGTTTCGAACATTAACTCGACAGGCAGTAGATCATGAACATAAAACTGACCAAGAACTTACTACGGAGCAGCGACACTAAAGACACACGTAGCTAGTTTTTTACTATTCCAAGCCACTGACAACCAGAAGAAACACCATTTCAGTTATCGTAGTGATTTTGCTTGTGGGTGATCACTAAGCAAATGACTGTCGCAGAAACTGCAGAACACGAGAAACTGCGTGCAGTTAGACCACGTATGTTTTTCATATACGTTGACATGTCTAATAAAGACGCAAAAACCTTAACATCCTAGAAGAACACCAACATCACACATTTTCGCAACTACCTATGAGCACGATCGCTATTGATTACGCGTCAGCCACGTTTTGTGCTACAAAAGTTGAGTATCTCTTACCTCTTCGCCGAGAGAATTTTCTGCTGGACGCTGGAAACCGAAAATAAAAGCTTCTGTTACAGAACTCTGTTATAGAATTCTGCAAGCTTCGAATTCGCGTCGTATGTAACTCTCGAGGGCAGCGCAACAAGACAAGTGTCGCAAACCGACAGCTGCTCGTATAAATACGCCATTCAGAGAGCAATTATTCGTCGCGGGAAAACGCTCAGAGAGTAAATAATACGTGGCGGGAAAAACAATCTCGCAGCGAATATTACTGAAAGATGCGCATCAGTCGTACAGAGTTTTGACATGAGCTAAAAATAAAATATATTATCTGAAGTAATGTATAGTTTTGTAAATAGCACCGCCGATTGCACTAGCCCTCTGTCAACCTGTATGTTTACAGAAATAATCCTCCCGAGTTTTCCAGCCATTGATATAACGCTATTTATACACATCTAAAAAAAGTTTTCCATCACCTCGGTTCCGAGAGTTCCGGAACCTGTACAGAAAACTGGAATAGAGGTCAACATAAACACCATTTCCGCCCGTTTTATTGCTCATGAAAACCACACATTGCATGTTGTACCGCCATACAGCGAGACCTTCAGAGGTGGTGGTCCAGATTGCTGTACACACCGGTACCCAGTAGCACGTGCTCTTGCATTGATGCATGCCTGTATTCCTGTATTCGTTGTGGCAAACTATCCACATGTTCATCAAGCTACTGCCGGTCCAGATTGTCCCACTCCTCAACGGTGATTCGGCGTAGATGCCTCTGAGTGCTTGGTGGATCACGTCGTCCACAGACAGTCCTTTTCAATGTACCCCAGGCATGTTCGACAGAGTTCATATGTGGAGAACATGCTGGCCACTCTAGTCAAATGTTGTAGTTATCTTGAAGGGAGTTATTCACAAGATGTGCGCGACGGAGGCGCGAATTGACACGTGGAGACGAATGCCTCGCCAATATGCTGCCGATATGGTTCCACTATCGGTCGGAGGATGGCATTCACGTATCGTACAGCCGTTACGGCGCCTTCCGTGACCACCAGCGGCGTACGTCGGCCCCACATAATGCCACCCCAAAACATCAGGGAACCTCCACCTTGCTGCACTCGCTGAACAGTGTGTCTAATTCGTTCAGCCTGACCGGGTTGCCTCCAAACACGTCTCTGACAATTGTGTGGTTGAAGGCATATGCGACACTCATCAGTGCAGAGAACGTGATACCAAACCTGAGCGGTCCATTCGGCATGTTGTTGAGCCCATCCCTACCGCACTGCACGGTGTCGCGGTTGCAAAGATGGATCTCGCCATGGACATCGCGAGTGAAGTTGCGCATCATGCAGCCTATTGCGCACAGTTTGAGTGGTAACACGACGTCCTGTGACTGCACGAAAAGCATTGTTCAACATGGTGGCGTTGCTGTCGGGGTTGCTCCGAGCCATAATCCGTAGGTAGCGGTCACCCACTGCAGTAGTAGCCCTTGGCCGGCCTGAGCGAGGCATGACATCGACAGTTCCTGTCTCTCAGTATCTCCTCCATGTCCGAACACATTGCTTTGGTTCATTCCGAGACGCCTGGACACTTCCCTTGCTGAGAGCGCTTCCTGGCACAAAGTAACAATGCGGACGCGATCGAACCGCGGTGTTGACCGTCTACGCATGGTTGAACTACAGACAACACGAGCCGTGTACCTTCTTCTTCATGGAATGTCTGGAACTGATCGGCTGTCGGCCCCCCGACGTCTAATAGGCATGGTTGTTTACACCTTTGGGCGGGTTTAGTGAGCTCTCTGAACAGTCAAAAGGACTGTGTCTGTGATACAATATCCACAGTCAACGTCTATCTTCAGGAGTTCTGGGGATCAGGGCATGAGGTAGCAAAAACACATATTTTGCATGAAGAGGTTTGACTTGTCGTGAGCACTTCGTTCCGGCAGTTTTGAGGAAAATTAACTAATGACAATCATCGCAGCACAGCATAAAATTTGTTGTACGACGTATAAGTTGACAGAATTAATTAATCCTGCCACCTTATATCACTAACAGATTAATATACTGACCCTGTGAAGATATAGGACACAGGCCAGGAGAAAGAAGAGTAACTAACTTAAATTTGAATACCATCATAGTTGATATTTTACGGTTTCCAACCGGAGACATTCCAAAGCATGTTTAACCGATTTATTTTTCATAATGCGGGGCCACAGTCATAATATATTTCCTTAAAGTCAGTACCGCCATTAGACTGTCGTTCATTTGCAAAATGGTATACTCAGTGATGAAACAAACCAGTAGGCTTTACCAGAAATATCGACCCTTAGACAATGTGTCTAATAGTGTATTTTAAATACGAGAGTATGCCTTCTTAGGCACTGTATAACACTTAAAACACTTGATAATGGCACTTTGAAGCCGAAATTTATCGTGTAAGTGTAAATGTAACACCAGATAAACAACGGTCTAATATCGGTACTGACTTCAAAGAAAGGTTTAACAGATTTCAGCTCTTGTTTTTTTACAAGCAATGACGACTATGGTGTTTGGCACATGGCGCACAGTAGGACCTGAATGCGAAATGAATCACCTACCAGCAGCTGGAATTTGAGCGAACGCTACCACTTCATTACAAAGGAGACGAGAAGCCAAGGAAATGTGGGAGCACTAAACTATTATTAAGGATGCGAACAGCACTAGCACAAAGGCGATAAATCACCCCCACCTTATTTAACGACACTTAAAGGGACCATACCGTGGTTCAAGTCGAAAAAAATCGATTTCAGGTTTTCATCATATTTCGACGGATTAAGGTTTTATTTAAGTAATCTGAAAAGGATTGTGCTGAAAAAAAATTTTTCGAGCATTTTCCTACCACGTGTGTTCATGTGCCACGCCCACTTTTCTGTCACCCACTCTTCTGCATATACACTCCTGGAAATGGAAAAAAGAACACATTGACACCGGTGTGTCAGACCCACCATACTTGATCCGGACACTGCGAGAGGGCTGTACAAGCAATGATCACACGCACGGCACAGCGGACACACCAGGAACCGTGGTGTTAGCCGTCGAATGGCGCTAGCTGCGCAGCATTTGTGCACCGCCGCCGTCAGTGTCAGCCAGTTTGCCGTGGCATACGGAGCTCCATCGCAGTCTTTAACACTGGTAGCACGCCGCGACAGCGTGGACGTGAACCGTATGTGCAGTTGACGGATTTTGAGCGAGGGTGTATAGTGGGCATGCGGGAGGCTGGGTGGACGTAACGCCGAATTGCTCAACACGTGGGGCGTGAGGTCTCCACAGTACATCGATGTTGTCGCCAGTGGTCGGCGGAAGGTGCACGTGCCCGTCGACCTGGGACCGGACCGCAGCGACGCACGGATGCACGCCAAGACCGTAGGATCCTACTCAGTGCCGTAGGGGACCGCACCGCCACTTCCCAGCAAATTAGGGACACTGTTGCTTCTGGGGTATCGGCGAGGACCATTCGCAACCGTCTCCATGAAGCTGGGCTACGGTCCCGCACACCGTTAGGCCGTCTTCCGCTCACGCCCCAACATCGTGCAGCCCGCCTCCAGTGGTGTCGCGACAGGCGTGAATGGAGGGACGAATGGAGACGTGTCGTCTTCAGCGATGAGAGTCGCTTCTGCCTTGGTGCCAATGATGGTCGTATGCGTGTTTGGCGCCGTGCAGGTGAGCGCCACAATCAGGACTGCATACGACCGAGGCACACAGGGCCAACACCCGGCGTCATGGTGTGGGGAGCGATCTCCTACACTGGCCGTACACCACTGGTGATCGTCGAGAGGACACTGAATAGTGCACGGTACATACAAACCGTCATCGAACCAATCGTTCTACCATTCCTAGACCGGCAAGGGAACTTGCTGTTCCAACAGGACAATGCACGTCCGCATGTATCCCGTGCCACCCAACGTGCTCTAGAAGGTGTAAGTCAACTACCCTGGCCAGCAAGATCTCCGGATCTGTCCCCCACTGAGCATGTTTGGGACTGGATGAAGCGTCGTCTCACGCGGTCTGCACGTCCAGCACGAACGCTGGTCCAACTGAGGCGCCAGGTGGAAATGGCATGGCAAGCCGTTCCACAGGACTACATCCAGCATCTCTACGATCGTCTCCATGGGAGAACAGCAGCCTGCATTGCTGCGAAAGGTGGATATACACTGTACTAGTGCCGACATTGTGCATGCTCTGTTGCCTGTGTCTATGTGCCTGTGGTTCTGTCAGTGTGATCATGTGATGTATCTGACCCCAGGAATGTGTCAATAAAGTTTCCCCTTCCTGGGACAATGAATTTACGGTGTTCTTATTTCAATTTCCAGGAGTGTATTTTAGATCTTTATATCCCCTACATTGCACGTTAGGATTTTTTTTTTACTTCCGAGTGTGTTGGCTATCCTTGGAATGCAGCAGTCGGTGTTCTTTTGTTTCTGCTGTTTGTAAACAACACACTTGCAAACACGCGGTCAGTTTTGTTCAAGTGTGATTGCGAGTAGTTGTTATAGAAAACTTGCAGGTATACTATGGGCAGGCAATTAGGAGAAATAAAGAAAATCTGTAGGCAATGAAGAGAGATGTTTGGACCACATTCTTCCGTAAGTCCTCTACTGATGGTAGGCCATGTGATGGATTGTGTCCATCAGGAGAAAATTCGTGGTGCAAATACAATAGGGCTCAGGCAACTGGAGAATCTTTTTCTCACCAGAATTTTCTTCCTGCTGCTGTTATTACAGCAATTAAACATATTTTCAGAGACTTGGCTCATCCTGACCTTCTAACGAAATGTCTGCAGGGGCAGACACAGAACCCAAATGAATGTTTCAACAGCATAACTTGGAACCACCTTCCTAAAACGGTATTTGTAGGCATGCATACAATGAAACTAGGAGTTCATGATGCTGTTATTGCATTCAGTTGTGGTAATATTGGAAAGTGTTGAGTACTGAAAAAGCTGGCAATTAATCCTGGTGAAAATAAGATCACTGGGCTGCAACACTGCGATAAAATGAAGATACCCGATGCAGACAGGTCTGCATCTAATATGGCCAAGAAAGCTAGACAGACATCCAGCAAGGTGAAAAAGAAGCTGGAAGACCTGCTAGAGACCAAAGAAGGGCCATCATTTGCAGCAGGACAGTTTTAATTAGCTGTAAATAACAAATTTCAAAAGTTTTTTCTTTGAAGTCAATTTTCCGCAAACTAAAATTTTCAGTACATATGCCCCTTATATCTGAAACTGTCATAGATAAATGAATGAAGTTTTCAGAGACTCTGCATAACATAAAAAGCCACCTCTGGTACTACATTCATTAATATTTCCCCATTAGAAAGTTAACAAAAAGAATTTTCTGCTGAAAAAAATTTATATTCTTTGTTAATAAATTTAAAAAGTATATCTTGAAGACTATAAAATGTATAAAGTAGATTTTAGTACACTTCACTCTATTAGCATCATGTAACATACAGTAAAAATATTAACGTCTTGCATCAAATAATTTTTTTCAGAAATGGGTCAAATACTTGCCTAAATTAACATGGGTTAGATAGGCAGGGTGTGGTCCCCTTGAACAGAAAAACAATTTCGAAAGGCATCTCGCTCCATGAAGTAGACAGCTATGATTGAAATGGCAAATAAGCGTTCTGTCGAAAATAGAGGATAAATTCTCGCTTCCGTTTCCAACTGTCGGCTTCCACCAATGACGTCAGACCTAAGTCACGGTCGCTACTTACAACGTTAACTCCCCATCGCACCCCCGTCGTATTTAGTGGTAAGATGGCCCAGTGGATAGGATAGCCCATCAAAAACTGAACACAGACCAAGCGTGAAAACAGGGAGAGGCTGTACTGAACTGTGAAAGAAATAGAAGAGCGAACGGTTGAAGAACAAGAAGTGCAATATAGGGCAGCCTGAAACATTAGCGGCGCCGTGCGAAGTCATCATGGTGAATGACTGTATGGTGGGAAAACTGGCAATTGACCCTGAATAACGAAAAGTGTGACGTCATCCACATGAGTACTAAAGGAAAACCGTTAAACTTCGGTTACACGATAGATCAGTCGAATCCAAGGGCCGTAAATCCAACAAAATACCTAGGAATTACAATTACAAACAACTTAAATTGGAAGGAATACACACAAAATGTTGTGGGGAAGGCTAACCAAAGACTGCGTTTTATTGGCAGTACACAAAATGTAACAGAGCTACTAAAGAGACTGCCTACACTACGCTTGTCCGCCGTCTTTCAGAATAGTGTTGCCCGGTGTGGGATCCTTGCCAGAGAGAGTTGACGGAGTACAGGTAAGTCCTAAAAGAACTAGGGACTCACGCCTCCTGAAAATGACGTAATAAAGGAACGTGGAGTCAATAATGAGAGCGACACCGACTTGAAAATTCTAAAAGAGTGCATAGCAGGAGTGTGCAATGGTTTGTTATACGATGCCAGTCTCTGGACTGTAGACCACAACAACATCTGTTTTGGTGTTGCTTTCGGTACTACTATTGTTGCTGTAGCTGTGTACTGTCCATTGTTTGAGTATTGCCATGTATGGTATCACTCCATTTGTTGATTCCACGTTCTGTTATCATTCATGATTTTTATTGGCTGTTAATTATTTCGTCAAGGGTTTGACGTTTTCGTATCGCTTGCTATGCTCTTGGAAGCACGAAAAACATTACTAACTTTGGAATCGACAACTACACTTAACCTAGCGTATATCAGACAATAAATAAGTAAATAATCCTAGAAGAAACAACAAACACTTTTGAAAAACCACGAAAAATAACGAACCGAGGGATGCAGAACTACAATTGACCTATGTAACTGTCGTCTTTGGTTGCTGCCACGCCTCTCCCTCGGCAATCGTGGCACATTCGGAAAAAGACGGCCAAATATTTGTGAGAAGCAAGATTATAGACGCAACTGAGGATCGCCTCACACGCAGCAATTTCAGCTACACTCTTTAAGTTCCTGTCCAACCCCGCCTTCGGAAATCATGCCGTATTAGCAAAAAATAGCCATATATATTTACGAGAATACGATTGCTACTTGATTGACACGCAGCAACTTAAGCTGTGCACTTAGGTTCTTGACTAACCACAACCTGGTAAATCGAGATATGTTTATAATAAACAGCGTAGTTTACGTCAGACGCAAAGACAACCACAGATAAAATTTAATAACAAGCCACTTGAACATCGTAAACTCATGGCATCCTTCACTCGGGATGTCATTGGTCAAAGCTGACAGGTAGAAACGGACACTAGATTTGTTTCAACATAGAACTTAATGCCTGAAATTCATTTAAAATAAGTTAGGAAGTGTTTAAAATACGTAACTTCTTGCGATATTGCCATGGAAAATGTGTGTTTCACGGCAGCACGGTGATGTACTGAACATGTCACGTTGTCTATGCGAGCGAATACAGCAAGCACTTCGCATGGGCATCTTCGTAGCACCATGTACAATTTGTAGTAATTCCGAGCTTACTCTGATTACAAGATTTATGAAGTTAACGGTTCTCCAACACAAACTGCTTTAGACGAACCGTAATAAAAAGTCTGGACGCCTGTTTTGCAAAACTAAATTACCTCGAATATAATTGCTGTGTCGAAGACCGTATTCACCCAACATACGTGATGTGAGAAGTAATGTTATGCGTCCGCGGAATCTTGGAGCGATTTAACGCCTGTGCTTTGGCTGCCAAGGATTGGCGGAAAACATATGCTGGTTCAAGACTTACCAGAGACGGCTATTGGCGTTGCCCGTGCCGCTACAGCATTTCACGGTTTTTTAAGGTTTTGCTGAACGCGGACAGAACCATTCGTGATGCTCGACATTCGACTCGTCTCAGAATGTTGCTAAGACACGACATGGGACGTCGAAGAGATTCCTGTATTGTTGAAAACTGCATCACGTCGCGATTGCCGTTGTTTACTCTAAGAGGGTATGAGGACAATTATCGCCATATAATTACAGGAGGCGTATATGGGGTGTTGTGTCCGGGGCAATTTCGCCGAAAACAACGCCCGCACAGCCTTACTTCCTGCCCCGTCCAACGCTTTCCGAACATCACAGAGACTCTCCTGCGAAACATGCAAGACCGGCAGTCCTGAAAGAAAGGATATTGCGGAGACACGGCATAGCTCCAGGCTGAAGCCAAGCAACGCCTCCGCAAGTTTCTTTCTTCCAGGAGCGCCGGTCTTGCACGTTTCGCAGGAGAGCCTCTGTGAAGTTTGGAAGGCAGGAGCCGAGGTACTGGCGGAAGTACGGCTGTGAGGGCGGGGCGTGAGTCCTACTTGGGTAGCTCAGCTGGTAGACCACTCGCCCGCAAATGGCAAAGGTGCCGAGTTAGATTCTCGGTCTGGCACACAGTTTTAATCTGCCAGGAATTTCACATCAACGCTCGCTCTGCTCAGAGTGAAAATTGTATTCTGGCAAGTAGTTTATTTTTTTTTTTTTTTTATTTTACACGTCTAGTTCATTAGGACCAAATTTACGAGGAAATGTCCGTGGTCATGGAACGAGACAGTACATGAAATTAACATCAGAAACGTTGACAACAGATAACATCTACACGATGATGAGCAAAAACTAGCATAATCAACAATATAACACACTAATTTTCATTCTTTTATCCAGGAACTCCCTGACACACTAGAAGGACTGAGCTGTTTTCTTCGTGGCAGCTTACCGAAAATGGATGCACAGGAGTACAGTAGTAAATGAGGTGCGGGCCAAGTGCAGACTGGATTCCTGCCTGGCATTAACCGAGCGGAAAGCTGCTGCTTCTCGACAGTAGGCTCATGTTGTTAACAGCGAACGGAACTGAAGGAAATGCCTGTTGAGAGGCCAGTGTCAGAATTCCAGGGGTCGAGAAGAGGTTCGCGATCGTGTACCACGTTTTGCCCGAACTGCCCATTTCTGAGCCAAAAATACCCTTTGAGAACGGGTGGAGTTACCCCAGAGAAAGTAATAACAGATGGCATAAATGAATGAAAATTAACAAAGTACACTAATTTCCACGTTCGACTACCACTTACTGCAGATACTGTACTAATAGTAAATACAGCAACATCACGTTTTTGGAGACGGGCTTTCCTTGACAGCTTATCTCTTACGAATTTGGAGTGTTCAGATTCCCTTATCATTTGCCCCTTCTGTGTAAATCAGAACGACGGTTTTGTTTAAACTGAGTGATGGAAACTGTAAAAGAGTTTTAATGTAATTTAGCATAAATTTTATTTCTACAAGTCTTGAACTGCACCATTTGACACTTTGCCTATGTTGCACTCAACATCCTTCTCTATGAAGTTAGTGTCATCAGTAAACAGAAATATCTTATAATCACGTGTCATATATAAACATATATCATTCACATATATAAGAAACGGGAACGGTCCCAGCACCGACCTCTCAACCCCGCCCCCCCTCCACCCCCGCTTTACATAACAGTCTCCCAGTCAGACTCCGTGTTATGCCCGTTCTTATTTACTATGGACACATCATCTTTCGCTGTATGTTCTTAAGATATGAGTGAACTAGTTGGGTTTTATTCATATTATTCCATAATGGCCCAACTTCTGCAATAACATTTTGTGACCGTCCGCCCCCAGCAGCTGAGTGGTCAGTGCGACGAAATGTCATACCTAACGGCCTGGGTTCGGTTCCCGGCTAGGTCGGAGATTTCCTCCGCTCAGGGACTGGGTGTTGTCTTGTCGTTATCATCGTCATTTCATCCCCATCGACACGCAAGTCGACGAAGTGGCGTCGACTCGGAAGACTTGCACCAGGCGAACGGTCTACCCGACAGGAGGCTCTAGCCACACGACATTTCTATTTTTTTACATTTTGTGACCAACGCAATCAAATACCTTATTTAAATCAAAAAACATCCCTGCTCTTCGCGAATATTTGCTTAGCGCGTCGAGTGAGTCAGAGAGAAAAAAGAATACAGCATTTTCAGTTGTTAAAGCACATGAAGCTGATGGCTTGACAGCAAATTTTGTGAACTAAAATGATCAACTAAGCTTATATGTACAGTCTTTTCGATAACTTCAGCATACATCGATGGCATAGAAAAGGTCTAAAATTGTCGACATTACCCCTTTCTCTTTTTTACAAAGTGGTTTCACTTCTGAGTACTTAAATCGTTCAGGAAACCGACCATTTTTAAAGGAAAAATTACTAGTATAACATACGCATCACAGTGCTTTAGTATTCCGCTACGTACCACGTCATATCTACGAGAGCCCTTAGTCTGCAGCGATCTAGGTATTGACTCAGTCCACACCCCCCCCCCCCCCCCCCCTGTCAGTATCACTGACGAGTGTTTCAGAAAGCAGTCTCGAAAAGCCGTCTTCTGTGAGAGTTATGTGATTCCCCCTACAAACTAAATTTTTCTTTAATTCACCTTCTATATTGCTCAAATGGTTTTAATTTTATGCAGAGGATTAGGTACTGTATTTGCATATCACGCTTTTTGCCTCCTTAATAACACTTTTAAGCAGTTTACAGTTCTGTTTGTAACGGGCTACAGCAACTCGATTGTGGCTGTTTCTAACATTATAAATTCCCACTAGTCAGCCACCAAGATTGCCTGTTAGTGCTAGTATCCTGTTTTCAGTGTTCTAATGGAAAGCGACTTCCAAACGCCATGAGAAATGTGATAAGGAAAGCGTTTATTTGTCAGTCGTCTGTGACACCAGCAGTATAAACGTCCTGCCACTCTTCTTCTTTAATGAGGTTCGAAAAAACGTCTGTTGGCGCTGGGTTAACTTTTCTAAATAGTTTGCAATTATGTTTAACATTTGTGTACGCACAGATTTCTTTTACCATTAACATTTGTGTGTCATGTTTTGAAGGCAATTCACCCTTTCACAAACAGAATGCCTGTCTAGCAATGAAGAATGAACCAGAATGTTGTCTTTGGTTGTGCTACCGTTCCCCTGCACTCTTGTCACAAGGAATATAATCTGCATTAGATGATGTGAATTTAGGATATCTTTCAGCATTCTTTTAGTTGCACAGTCACTTGTAAAATTAATATTAAAGTCACCACGTGTACAACTTTGGCTTCCGCCGTCTTTTTCCCCAACATTTGAGGCTTTCATGAAACAAATTGGTCACGCATGTATCATTCAAAGTATTTTCCATCGCTGGCCACTACTTTCTCCCATTTTTCGGGCAGTGTACGAATCCCATGTCGAAAAAAATTGTTCATCTTTTGAAGCGATCCACGAACCGATCCAGTTTGGACTTCTTCATGAGACCGGAAGTGTTGGTCAGCCAGGCCGTGCGCCATTGATCTAAACAGGTGATAGTCAGAGGGAGCAATGCCTGGAGAATACGGCGGCTGGGGTAGGACTTCCCATTTTAACGTTTCCAGGTACGTTTTGACTTCTTTTGCAACGTGGGGTCGAGCGTTGTCCTGCTGCAAAATCACCTTATCGTGCCTCTCGCTGTATTGCGGCCGTTTGTCTTTTAATGCTCTGCTCAAACACACTGATTGCGTTCTATATCGAGCACCTGTCATTGTTTCACTTGGTTTTAAAACCTCACAGTACACGACGCCGAGCTGGTGCCACCAAATGCAGGGCATGATCTTGCAGCCGTGAATATTCGGTTTGGCCGTCGACGTGGAAGCATGGCCGGGATATGCCCATGATTTTTTGCCTTTGGTGTATCGTAATGAACCCATTTTTCGTCCCCGGTCACAATGCGATGCAGAAATCCCTTCCGTTTTTGCCTCTGAAGCAACTGTTCACAAACACACAAACGTCGTTCAACGTCTCTTGGTTTCAGCTCACACGGGACCAAACTTCCATCTTTCTGAATCATGTCCATAGCTTTGAGACGTTTTGAAATGGCTTGCTGTGTCACTCCCACTAATTGTGCCAATTCTTCTTGAGTTTGACGTGAGTCTTCACTCAGCAATGTTCCCAATTCTGCGTCTTCGAAAACATTCTCTCTTCCACCACTATGCCGGTCTACGTTAAAATCGCCCTTTTTGAACCGTTGAAACCACTCACGACACTTTCTTTCACTAATAGCGTCTCTCCCAGACGTACTTGAGATCAGTCGATGACACTCAGCCGCTGTTTTCTTCATACTGAAACAAAACAGTAACGAGTCTCGCAAATGACGATGATTATGCTCGTAAACTGACATTTTCAATCGAGAACAACTTTATGATGTAGACACAAACAGACTAATGTTTGAATGAGGTTATGCTGAACGAGTTCCAAGCTAACTGCCTGACGTCTGCGATCTGTTTCTTTCGACCGCTACTTACCGTTGTAGCCACCTATCGGCAAACGGCAGAAGCAAAGTTGTACACGTTGTAATTTTTGGTGCTTTCTGTAAAGTGAACCAAGAGCTCTTCTTAGCTGGAACGAAAATGTCCTAAAATCAGAGTTAGGGGACCTATCAATAACTGTAATTAATACTTAAATTTCACTAAATTCGACTGCTTCAGCAGAATACTCGTAGACATAAAAGGCGCAGTGCTTTGCTGTGTTAAAAGACTGAAATAGAATACCATTTTTCACGTACATGTCCATACCCCACTCCGAGAAGAGCGCCTTGAAAACTAGCCAGCTAATCTGTAAACTGGTAAAGGACGCCTATGAACTTTCACATTATTTAAGTGATGCTCTGATATTCCAGCAATGGCACTATCAACATCTATGTGCATTTCACTAATTTAAACCCTATTACTTCTTACATTTGATGAAATGTGCTAATTCCTTCATTATGTAGACACCTGACTTTTTCTAAAGGTGAATTCTTGATTAGAGAGACTTCCCTTAAGCTGAGATACCTATCAGCCGACTTCAAAAATGGTTCAAATGGCTCTGAGCACTATGGGACTTGACTACTAAGGTCATCAGTCCCCTAGAACTTAGAACTACTTAAACCTAACTAACCTAAGGACGTCACACACATCCATGCCCGAGGCAGGATTCGAACCTGCGACCGTAGCAGTCGCGCGGTTCCAGACTGAAGCGCCTAGAACCGCTCGGCCACCCCAGCAGGCCAGCCGACTTCAATCCAAAAAGGGCACAGCTCTAGCACCAACAACTGCGGGAATTTTCCCATAAGCGATCCCACCCTCCCCCACTACACTGTCACCTATAAGCTTTGCCAGCCGCTCATCCCATACCTATCGACACGCAGGCTGTGCCTAGCAAAACCCGATCTATCGATAGATTAGATTTGATGAGATTAACTTTCATTCCAATTGATCCGTAGTGAGGAGGTCCTATAGGAAGTAGAACATTTCAGAAAAGCAGTAACACATGACAAATATTTACAACTAAAACAAATAAACTAGTATACCTTCCACAGGACCCAAGTGGAATGATTGTCATTTTATTTTTTATTTTTTTTTGAAATGAAACTATATGAAACGAGCACTTTACAACACTCATTTACTAAGATCGCATTAATCACTGAATTTAAAATTAAAAAAAATGTTTTTATATGTAAGGTAATAAACATATAATAGAACTTGAAACACGTATGTAACATAGCAGCGATGGCGAGGCATTGTAGCATCTGTGACCAGAGAGTATGCTCTTGACCGCGCGAGTGTTGCGAGCGGTTCTCAGTCTGTCAGTCAGTCGTTGCGAGTCTGTAGCTCTGGCTAGTTGAGGGCAGTACTCTGTCAGTAGTCGTCGCGTGCAGTACGCCAGTAGTCGTCATGCAGAGCGGTCGGTCAGTGGTAGCAGTCCAGTGGGATTGCGTGATGTGGTCTGGCGACAACACTGGTCAAGATGCTGAATGAGGTATACTGTTAATTAAGATAATCATCGGATAATGTAAAGTTTAACTATTGTAACTAATTTTCAACAAGTGCCCCCAATAATAACTTTGATTTCAAAAGCAATTTTACATAAAATTTTCATTTAATTGAAGTAACTATTTCGTTCCACTTCCCTTAAACAAAAGTTTCAGTTTTCAATTAGATTACAAAAAAAAAGGGAATATTATTATTTGCAATGCAGTTCCTCCAAGCGGTGCGCAAGAACAAGAGCAGAAATTTGATTAGGTGTTGTAATGAGGTAAGAATTTTAATTTTGATTTTTTGCACAGGGCCAAAGACCGATATTTCGATTTAATTGAATAATCATTATCACTGAATGGACTTTCATTATTTTAGTGGGAGCTTACACCAGAGTCAGATTGCGAATTTCACATTTTTGTTGCCTTTGTTAGTACATTTCATTGCACGGAGATTATTCTTGGGTCCCGTTTATTATTATAATTTTTTATTTAAATATTTCTGAGGGGACGATATTGCCGCTTGGCTCCATTTCCATATAATATTGTCTACAAAATTTTTGTGGGGAGGTTACACTTGGCGACACCCAGTCCAGGATCGAATTTCGTTGAGAGTCTTTTGAGCAACAGTCAGATATCTGCTCTTATTTGCTTAGATATAATTAGGATTTGGCGCTACGCTTTTATTAACTTGTGACTTTCTTTCTACAGGTCAACGGCAATTTGTTGCTCTGTTGTATTTGTGTGTTGTTTTTGCATTTGTGCTTATTGTTTTGTGAATATTTGTGACTGTTGTAAAAATGCCGCGAAAGACTATGAATAGTGTATCGCGAGGTATTGTGAATGAATTTACCGACTTAAACAACGTGACTGATAATAATTTTGACACGCAGAGTAATGATGACAATCCTGCGTTCACTAACAATCAGTGCATTCCAACCACTAGTGATGACTTTTACCCTGATAATGAACAAACGAACTCAATTGTCTCGTCTGTTAATTTGACGACAATTGATGACGCAGAACGCTCTATAGTAATGACCGCTGCCGAGCTTAACACACCCGATTTAGAAAATCCAAGTAATGTACAGACAAATTTTTCGAATGAAAATGGTCAGTGTAGTGAAAGTACGACGGATTTATTTAATTCCGAAATAATGTCTGACAGTGTACATCCGACTGACAAACGTTTTTCTAAATCTGAGAATAACCAAATGGTTACAGTAAGCGAGAAAGTTCCAGATCCACCACTAAACAGCACAGAGAGTATAAACGCTAACTTTGGCTTTGAACAAATTATGGCAAGATTGCTCAAACAACAATTTAGTGAACAGGACAAAAAATTTAATAAAATTGATGAAAATTTCAGACAACTTAGGGAAGATAGCAAACACTTAAATGAAAAACTTGACAATAATGACGAAAATCTCAAATAACTTAATAAAAAATTAGACGACAATTCCAGACAGCTTAGTGAACAAATTAGAGCCGTTGCCGCGCAGTGCCATGACACTAAGGAACAGTTGCGCGTGGAAATTGAAGCTTGTTCAAAAAAAAAAATAGCGAAGAAATTAAGTCTGTTGCGCAGGAATTAAGAGAAATGCAAACAGCCGCAACAGACACACTCAGAGACGAAATTAGCGGAGTCGCTAAACAATGCTCTGAAAAAGCTACACAATTACGGGATGAGTTTAAAGCAATGACGGTAGAACTTTCGCGCACAATGGACGCAAAGATAGACGCGAAATTTGAACAACAGAACACTCAGATGAACGAGCGCTTTAATCAGCACATACAAAACAGTGATACGCGTTTCCGCAAATTTATTCAAGATCAAAACAAAGTAAAACGACAAGTCATGGAAACAATCTCTGCACAAAGACAAGAAGACAAACGTAAAATATTCGCGAAAGCGAAGACGTATGTAGACAATAATATTACTACAGTGTCCGACAAAATTAATACCATAGAACAATGGAACGCGGAATTACGGGATGAAATTTCTGATCTTAAATCAAAAACAGATACACACACAGTAAATATTCAAACAGTGACAGACAGATTCGAACAATTAGAACTAACACAGGATTGCGATGTCATCAAAGCTGATATTAAAAAACTGAGCGAAACTACGCGTAAGTTGCAAAAACAGATTAATGCGTCTGATTCTAAAACCGACGATCAGGTTAAAATACTGACTGAAAAATGTGATGAATTGGCCAGTCGTATTGATGTTATCGAAAATACTAATGACAATAAATCAGACGATACTGCACCGGTTTCATTTAACCAAACACCTGAATTTCAAAATTTACAGCAGACAATTAATGAGATCGATTCATCTAACAACACGTTACGTAGGAAGTTGTCAAATTTACAACAAGAAGTAACAGAGATGAAAAACATTTCAGTTAATAACATACCACAACAGACGCCACTTTATGAACATTTGTCAGACTCACGCAGCGCGTATAATTTGGGTAATCTACAGAGAGTACGGGACTTAGATTCCGATCAACCACAGTTCAATAGATTCTCTTACGATCCTGAACCTGTTCCATCACACAGAGATGATAATTTCGACTACAAACATTTTCTGTCAGTGAGAAAGTTTAAGGTTTTCAAAAACGATAGAACGCAGATTCACCCACTGGATTCGATTCAACAATTTAGCTTTGCTCTTCCACCGACTTGGCCTGTAACACATAAACTTGAATTTATTTACAGTTTTCTGGAAGGCGAACCGGCAACTCGTATGAGAGCGATCGCGAGGCAATGCTATTCAGTAGAAGAGTTTCAGAATGCTTTTCTGTCAGCGTACTGGTCGAAGACGACACAGCGCGGAATTAAAGATCAGTTAATTAGTTTGCCGAATTACGAGAACTCAAAATTTCCCAGTGTGACGCAATTTTTTGAGCACATGGTACAACAAAACCAATACCTGAGTGAGCCGTACAGTGAATCCGCACTTATACAATTATGCATCTCTAAATTACCACGGTCATTACGAGTGTCACTTCTAACGGGCCAGCAAAAAGAAAACATTTCAGCATTCAGAGATCTTTTACAGCTCTTGGAAGTACAGCAATCTGATTATTCTTTTGTAAACAAAAACTTTTCGTATAATAACCAAGGTCAACAAAAGTACGGCAATTATAATCAGACACGTAATTTCAATAGGAAAGATAACAGACGCTTTAGGAACGACTACTACCAAAACTCTAATAACAGCCAAAATTTTAATTATCAATATCGTCAAAATTTTCAGCAACAGGAACCACACTTTAGTAACAATAGAGGTATTTCACAACAACAACATCAAAACCAGCCGGTTAGCATACCTAACCAACAATGGAATGCACAAGGTCAACCAGGCTTTAATGTTCCGCCGCGTGCACGTATAGTCCCTGATACAACAAATAGTAACGTACGTCAGCAAGGAAACAACTACGTACAAAGAAGACAGTATTTCAATTGCTATCGTAATGCACCGTATAGGAATGACTATTACGACAGACGTAAAAACGATGAGCACAATTATCAGCGTACTTATAATAACAGTCGGTCTCACCAACAGCAAAATTATACGCAAGAACATATTCTCATGAATGAACCCGACAGTAGGTACCATCCAGAGCGTAATACGTCTGGAAGAAGTAATAGAACTATTCAAATAGTAGAAATGCCACAGAATCCTCCTAATAATAATAACACGTCAGATAGAATCTGACTAGATACTGTACAGATCGCATCTTCCAATAATACAAGCACTACTTCAGACACGCAAAATGTTGTTCACGAAAATGTAATTACTTTTGACGATATCAGAGACACTCTCTTGCAGGAAAGACCATTTGTTCAGAAATCTATTTCACATCCTGTTATCGAAATTAAAATTGGTTCATCGAAATTCTCAGCAGTAATTGATTCCGGCTCGCCTATATCAGTAATAAATGAGGAGACTTTCAACGAGTGCAACAAAGGGAATACTTATCCGACATTACCTTTAGGCAAAACAAAAGTGAAGGGAGCAGTACCGAGTAAAGGAGTACACGTTAGATTACAGACGCATTTATCATTTTGTATTGGAGGTCATACTTTCCACTCTAATTTTTGGATTGTTCCTTTATTGACAACAGACGTTATTTTAGGTACGAATTTTCTGGTACAACACGACGCAGTTATCGATTTTCAAAATTCTTATTTAATGTTAAAGGATGAAAATGTACAATTGGCTTTAGAATTTCAGCACTCATTATCTGCGGAAGAACAAACAATTAACCGCACAGAGGTCATTTCCGCAACACGTAACATAGACTGTAATCCCACATTGTTCACGGATACGTACGTACACAACTATAATACTCCAGACGAAGCTGACTACGACGTAATGCAATTGATTTCTGATAAGGTTAAAGAGAGCAGTGCAACTACAGACGACGAACGAACGCACTTACACAAAATTCTTTTACAGCAAGCTCCAGTTTTTGACAATGTTCCTGGTACTATGTCCGGATTTATGTATGAATTTCAAGTCAAGCAGCACGATACATTTAAAGCTAAGCATTATCCTATTCCGTATATTCATAGAGAACAAGTTAAAAAAGAATTGCAGGATATGCTCGATCAAGGAATTATTGAACCAGCAGTTAGTCCGTACATAAACCCGTTGCATATTGTTAAGAAAAAAGATGGCTCACTTCGCCTTGTACTTGATTCACGTCACATTAATGACATTATTATTAACGAAACAGATCGACCACAGACATTAGAGGAACTTTTACAGAAATTTCATGGTACAGCTATTTATTCTACACTAGATTTGAAATCGGGATTTTGGCAAATTCAACTTCATCCGAGTTGCAGAAAATACACAGCTTTTCTTTGTTTTGGTGACTGTTATCAATTTTGCAAATTACCATTCGGTTTAACTATTTCTTCTGCAGCTTTTATTCGCGGTTTGAACACAATACTTCCGACAGAACTTAAAGACAGAATTACGACGTATGTAGACGACATTCTTATCGCAGAAGCTAACTGGTCTGAACACAATCTGATTCTTGAACAACTGTTACAAACTTTTCGTGCACAAGGACTTACAGTTAACCTCAGTAAATCGCATTCTGGCAAAACTTCTATAAAATTTCTTGGACACGTAATTTCAGCAGAAGGCATTGCACCTGATCCGGAAAAACTTCAAGCTCTACGTGACATTACTGTTCCTACGACGAAGAAGCAATTACGCAGTTTTTTGGGCTTAATTAACTTTTTTCGTAAATTTATTCATTATTCCGCTTTAGACACGCCTAGACTATGCCAATTAACAGGTAAAAACACTATTTGGTCTTGGGATAGCAAGCACATTCTGAATTCATGGACCTGAAACATGCTCTGTTGAATGCTCCACTGTTATCGCACCCCGATCTTACTAGAAATTTTTCCATTGCTACCGACAGTTCCAACACCGCTTTAGGCGTACACATTTTCCAGGAAATTGAAGAAGATGGTTCTACTGTAATTAAAAACATCGCATTTGCAAGTCGCATTTTGTCACCTGCTGAACGAAATTACTCCGTTACAGAACTTGAAACATTATGTGTTGTATGGGCTTTTACGAGATTTAGGCATTTTCTTTACGGCAGACATACCACCGTCTACACAGACCACAGAGCAATACAATTTTTACTTTCGGCTAAATTTACTCACGACAGGTTAAGTAGATGGAAACTATATTTACAAGAATTTAATTTTACGATTGTTCACATTCCCGGCACACAAAATGTTATGGCAGACGCACTATCGCGTTCTCTCGGCAACAATCAGCAAGACGTAGCAACCAACTTCTGCAAAACAAATTTCAGTGTCATGTACATTCAGCAAGTTGCATTTGAAAACTTTATTTCACCGTCATTACAGGACATAGCAAAGAAGCAAAATAAAGACAATGTGTGGAAAGAAATTCAACACCTTTGGCAAGATAGGAAAAATGTTACGATTAGGAACCACTACACTGTACGCAATGACATTCTGTTTCGCCGCTCTCATCCTGACAGCAACAATTGGTTATTACGCATTCCTGACGAACTGGTTAACAAATTAATTTGGTACACTCATTTAAGTTACGCACATTACGGAGCACGAAAATGTTTTCTTATACTGAGACAGAACTCTTATTTTACTAACATGGAGAAACGTATACGACGAGTTTTAGCGTCTTGTAAAATTTGCCAGAAAGCTAAATCAGACACCACTTCACATATTCCTCCATTATATCCCATTATACCTGTTAAATTAAGACACATGGCCGCAGTAGATATTTTTGGTCCGATTCCGAGAACTAACAGAGGTTTTTGCTACATCTTTGTCGCTGTTGAACTCACTTCAAAATTTGTTACCTTCACTCCGTTACGTAAAGCTACTGCTAAAACTGTTTCGAAAGCATTTGTAAAACATTTTCTATTTCATGTAGGGCATGTGATGAAAGTAATTTCTGACAATGGATCTCAATTTCGTAGTAGCGTATGGACACGCATGTTACGAGCCAGAAACATTTCTCCGATCTATATGTCCAAGTACCACGCTTCTTCGAACCCCTGTGAAAGATTAATGAAAGAAATTGGTAAACTGTGCCGAATATACTGCCACAAAAGACATATTGATTGGGATACACACATACTCTCATTACAAGATGTAATTAATTCCATTCCAAATGAATCCACTATGCTATCTCCGTCTATTATACTGAAAAACGTTGAACCCCCAAACAAAATTAAAGAATTAGTAAACTTCCCTAAATGTCGTCGACTAAGACACCACGAAATAATTGACATTGCGCTGAACAACATCAAACGTGCCGCAGAGCGCCGGAGAAGACGGCAAAAACAGGTTTGTAGACGCCGAGACTTTCACGTTGGACAGAAAATATTAGTGCGTACACACTATTTATCCAGCAAATTAAAAGGTAAGTGCAGTAAATTTGAACTTCTATACGCAGGTCCATATCGGATTCGCAGCATCCCTCACCCCAATGTTGTACACGTCGAAACTTTGAGAACTAGAAAATCGAAAGGCAACCACCATATCTCAAACATTAAACCGTTTATTGAATGAAGACACTTTATGATTCAACACACTATGATGTCATTTATTAATGCAATTATTTCACTTGACTAATTAGTGATGATTATCGTATTTTTTTTTCTTGGCAAGTGCCCGGCAAGGTAAGGTTAGCAAGTCGCTTTTCTTGTCGTTACTCATCAGACCGTGCACATTTTCCACTTTTTTTGTGTATATGATTGTACTCCAGTTTTGTTTGTATGCACTGTGAAATAGTTAAGATATAACACACTTGTTGACTTTGACATCTTTTGCCTTATGACATCTCAACATCGTGACTGTTTTACATTTTTGCTGCTGCATTGTGATATTATCTGTACATTTTGCCTCTGAACACTGTCAATGCCTTTGACATATTACGTTTTCTGTCATGTTATGCTGTATGGTTAATTATGTTGCCATAAACCAGTCATTATTTAGTGGGTATATGATTTAAATGCAAGACATTAATCTCTGTTCATCAATTTCAGAAAGAAATGATGCGTGTAAGAAATAAATTCAACAGAAATGGGAATTTCACCTACGGAATAAACGAAAGAAGATGCAATAACTTTATGAGGAAGAGTAAATGGATCAGGATTAACAAGCATTAACAAGAATATACTATACTCATCGTAGAATAGCAGTCTTAACTAATTTTTTCTTTCAGAATACAAGGTGATTGATGCAGGCTGTCAGACTGAACTACACATCTTAGTTTTAGTGATGAAATATGCTAGAGATAAGGAATAGTTGTATAATGAGTAATGAAGTGATTTTTTGCAGATGATAATGAATGCTGATGAATAATGATGAAGGATATGGTATTATGAATAATGAAGTTTTTCTTTACAGGTGATGATAATAGTGAAGTTATGATAATATGGATAATGAAGTGATTGATAATGAAGTTTTTTCTTTACAGATGAGGATAATGTTGGAGTTTTATATTTATGCTATGTAGTTATTTAAGTATTTGTTGCAGTTTGTTTTGACAGCAGGTGTTATATTGCATAGGTGGATGACGGAAAGTTTTGGAAAGGACAGCTATGGAACACATTTTA
Organism: Schistocerca serialis cubense; assembly: GCF_023864345.2. NCBI lineage: Eukaryota > Metazoa > Arthropoda > Insecta > Orthoptera > Acrididae > Schistocerca > Schistocerca serialis. The sequence goes on from NC_064648.1 coordinate 107,219,532, forward strand.
TACACATTTCACTACTTGTTAATTCGAAGTTCACTACTTTTTAGCATAGTGTGCGTTTCTTCTTTCAGGTCAATAATCCATTTTGTATTTTTTCCAGGAGATGCTTGTCATGATACTTACTAAAACTGTTACTTATTATACCTGTTCTAGTACTTGCATTTTTTTTTTTACCCATTTGTGTTTACCATTTATAAATGTAATCACATATACTGCCTTGTTACATAACCTTGCTACAGCTGACTCATGACGAATGATGTTACCTATCCTCATTTGCAGCAATAGGTCAAAAGCAAAAAGTGTTATGCCTCACCAATTAATTATCGATCCCAACGCAATGCATTGCTAACAAAAAAATGTATTAACAGTCCCAAATAGTGATATCAGTTTGAGAAAATTCTGAATAATACTGATTAGCTCTGAATAGTATGTCACTTGAGTAATGACTTCTTAATGAGACAACAAAAATACACATATATATAAAATAATGCTTAGTAACTGGCTAGTAATTGCCACTGTTATTGTAATGAGACTACTTATAATCCCTATGATTATTAATGCTATGACTATAATTAACTGATTTTTAATAATGACTTCGTAATGATCTGAATAATACTGAATGAGGAACAATGCTTTATACTATTCGATACCTGATGGCCACTGAGTGCCAATAATTAGTGTCACTTAATGAATTGTTATTAATTATGCCATTAATTAGCTCTTGTTTTCAATGTTCATACTTTGTAATTGGAAATGAATGTGACTGTTTAATAATGCTTTGTAATTAGAAGAAGGCTAATGATTCTTACTAGATTGGAATGACACATAATTAATTAACTATGCTATTGTTTCATAATGTTTTGTAATTAGGAAAAAGCTAATGATTATTACTATTGAAATGACAAATGATTAATTAACTATGCTTTATAATTGGAAATGAATGTGACTGTTTAATAGTGCTTTGTAATTAGGAAAAAGCTAATGATTATTACTATTGAAATGACAAATGATTAATTAACTATGCCATACTTTGTAACTGGAAAAGAATGCGATTATTTAATAATGCTTTGTAACTAGGAAAAGAAGATTACTGATTCTATGTAAAACAATTAATGAACATTTTTCTGTAATACTACATACATGGTACAGAAATGTTCAATAACTGGGCTATGAATGCCGCAAACTACTACTGTAATTGACAATATTATGTGACTTAATGTCCTTCACCTTATGAGCTAACTACCCTGAATTACTGCAATGTCAATTTGTCCTGTTTATCCTAGTGATCATGGAGCACTATATTTGGTTTTGCACTAATTCTACGTTGATGTGCCGTGTAAGAGCGTGGTGTTGACACGACATGCTGCCCACCACCGTGAGCGATGAAGACGTTATTATGGTCCCACTGTTTGGTGTACCTAATGTACTGCCAAAATGAAAACATGAAACATTAATACGACAGTTCAGTGTCTTGGCTACACTGATAAATTCTGAGGGGAAAAGAACTTCAAGTTGTGTCACTTGGTGTTGTACTTCTGTGGAAAGATATGGACTTTCAAAACAGCTGTGTGCAATCTAAAGTGCTACAACCATGATGCAATCCTTCCCTTTCCTATCCTAATTCTTGTCACATAGTGAAAATCATTCTTGCTAACATTATTTATGTTCATGGCTATACATTTTTTCAATTCGCTAAACTCCAGTGCGAGTACACTTATGTCACTGGTCGACATGATTTTTTTTGCTATTATGTTTATTTATTGCCAAAATGCTAAAGACATTTTTTTTTATTTGTCCTGAAGTACAGTATATGTGCACTTTGTCTTTTATATTGTATATACGTTTTATTTTCTGAACTACAGTGCATGTGCACTTCTGTTAGGTGTTAATATGTTTTCTACTGAACTTCGGTGCCTGTACACTTTTCTCATTTTTCAATATGATTTCTACTATTCTGTATATTCAATACCTTAATGCGTATGCACTTATGTCATTTGTTACTAATTGTACATACATTTCATCAATTACTGATATGTTCTCAACTGCAGTGCATGTGCACTCATGTCACTTGTCAACATAATATTTTTTGCCAGTCTGTTTGTTTGTTCTGAATATGCTAAAGAATTTTTTTTTCAGTGCCTGTGCACATTGTTATCTGTCAAATAATTTGTATATACATTTTTCTGATTTGCTACTATGTTTTGTACTCACATTTTGTCTTTGTCTGATATATTTTATACTTAGTGCGCGTGCACAACATTTAAATATTCTGTAAGTTGTAGAATTTTGTTAATGAAAGAAAAATTTTGCCGCGCTTGGCAAGTCCAAATGACTCACCATCGCTGCCAAATTTTTGCCCCCCCAGTGGAGGGTTATGAAACACGTATTTAACATAGCAGCGATGGCGAGGCATTGTAGCATCTGTGACCAGAGAGTATGCTCTTGACCGCGCGAGTGTTGCGAGCGGTTCTCAGTCTGTCAGTCAGTCGTTGCGAGTCTGTAGCTCTGGCTAGTTGAGGGCAGTACTCTGTCAGTAGTCATCGCGTGCTGTACGCCAGTAGTCGTCATGCAGAGCGGTCGGTCAGTGGTAGCAGTCCAGTGGGATTGCGTGATGTGGTCTGGGGACAACACTGGTCAAGATGCTGAATGACGTATACTGTTAATTAAGATAATCATCGGATAATGTAAAGTTTAACTATTGTAACTAATTTTCAACAAGTGCCCCCAATAATAACTTTGATTTCAAAAGCAATTTTACATAAAATTTTCATTTAATTGAAGTAACTATTTCGTTCCACTTCCCTTAAACAAAAGTTTCAGTTTTCAATTAGATTACAAAAAAAAAAGGGAATATTATTATTTGCAATGCAGTTCCTCCAAGCGGTGCGCAAGAACAAGAGCAGAAATTTGATTAGGTGTCGTAATGAGGTAAGAATTTTAATTTTGATTTTTTGCACAGGGCCAAAGACCGATATTTCGGTTTAATTGAATCATTATTATCACTGAAATTTTCTTATCACTGAATGGACCTTAATTTTTTATGAAGAACTTATACTTGAGTCAGATTGCGATTCTCACTTTTATTGTCATTAAATTTAATTGCTAGGGATGTTACATTTGGCTCCTATTCATTTATTATTTCTGTCTTTAAAATTTCAGTGGAGAGGTTACACTTAGCGCAATGTGCATTAGCATTCTTAAATAATATTGTCATTCATTACAAAATTTTTGTGGGGTGGTTACAAACTACAACAATACTTATTTACAGTGAACACATTACTGCACCAAAATGATGCAGAAGTTAGATTGTATATATTGTTTTGGAAATCTTTCATTTGTTAAGGGGACCACATCCGGCCTATCTAACCCATGTTAATTTAGGCAAGTATTTGATCCATTAATGAAAAAACTAATTCATGCAGGACCTTAATATTTTACTATATGTTACATGATGCTAACAGAGTCAACAGTACTAAAATCTACAATATCCATTTTATAGTTTTTAAGAAATACTTTTTTAAATTTATTAACAAAAATATTAAGTATTTTCTGCAGAAAATATCTTTTTGTTAACTTCCTAACGGGGAAATATTAATGAATGTAGTACCAAAGGCGGCTTTTTATGTTATGCAGAGTCTCTGAAAACTTCATTCATTTATCTATGATAGTTTCTGATATGATGCGGCATATGTGCTGAAAATTTTAGTTTGTGGGAAATTGACTTTAAAGAAAAAACTTTTGAAATTTGTTACTTACAGTTAATTAAAACTGTCCTGCTGCATATGATGGCCCTTCTTTGGCCTCTAGCAGGTCTTCCACCTTCTTTTTCATCTTGCTGGATGTTTGTCTTGCTTTCTTGGCCATATTAGATGCAGACCTGCCTGCATCGTCTATCCTCATTTTATCGCAGTGTTGCAGCCCAGTGATCATATTTTCACCAGGACTAATTCCCAGCTTTTTCAGTACCCAACACTTTCCAATACTACCACAACTGAATGTAATAACAGCATTATGAACTCCTAGTTACATTGTATGTATGCCTACAAATACAGTTTTAGGAAGGCAGTTTCAAATTATGCTGCTGAAACATTCATTTGGGTTCTGTGTCTGCCCCTGCAGACATTTAGTTAGAAGGTCAGGGTGAGCCAAGTCTCTGAAAATAAGTTTAATTGCTGTAATAACAGCAGCAGGAAGAGAATCCTGGTGAGAATAAGATTCTCCAGTTGCCTGAGCCCTATTGTATTTGCGCCACAAATTTTCTCCTGATGAACACAATCCATGACATGGCTTATCATCAGTAGAGGACTTATGGAGGAATATGGCCCAAACATCTCTCTTCATTGCCTCCAGATTTTTTTTGTTTCTCCTAATTGCCTGCCCATAGTACACCTGTAAGTTTTCTATTTCAGTTTTAGTTAACCAACCCTGTCCGGTGAACAGTTTTACAAACAATTTTACAAACTGCCGAAACAAAAGAATATCGGCCGTTGCATTGCAAGGATAGCCAACACACTTGGGAGTAAAAGGAAATCCCCAACGTGCAATGTAGGGGATATAAAGATCTAAAATATATGCATAAAAGTGGGTGACAGAGAAGTGGGCGTGGTTCATAAACACACGTGGTAGGAAAATGCTCTTTAAATGCTGGGAAAAAAAATTTCCAGAGTATTTGAATAAAATCGTGATCTATCGAATTATGATGAAAACCGAAAATCGTTTTTTTTCTACTTGAACCACGGTGTGGTGCCCTTAATATAGCAGAATCATTTACCTCTATTACCCAGGTCAGAAACCGATCTCGGACATCAGTTCATTGAATATATAGAACGAAAGGCGTCCAGACGTGGGCAAGTGTTATGGCCAACACAATGATGATGATGTTTGGTTTGTGGGGCTCTCCAGTGCGTGGTCATCAGCGCCCGCACAAAGTCCCAATTTTTACGCAATCCATTTTTTTACGCAGTCCAATCTAGCCGCTGTCACGAATGATGATGATGAGGACGAAATGTGGAGGACAGCACAAACACCTAGTCCTCGGGCAGAGAAAATCCCCAACCCGGCCGGGAATCGAACCCGTGATCCACATTCAGCAACGCTAGTGATTAGACAACGAGTTGCGGACTGGCCAACACTATAACGGAACATTTATCATGAGTGGTGTAAAATATCTACAAATTTTTTGGTCTAAACGTGATACAGAGACGAGAAACAATGTGTGGGCGACGTTTTATTTTGTCGGCACTGGGGTGGACAAGCAGGAGACAGAGGGGTACTCACTGTGGGTATTCACCCCACGGTCCTCAAGACTGTACGTAGTTACGCTCCTGTAGCAGGTCCAATCTTTTTTGAAATAGTTGTGTTTTTCACTATCAGGTATCAGCATTGTTCAGGCACCACCTATCCCAGTATAGTGTAGCCATTAAGCGTTTCTTACCACATTTCCGTTTTTATGTAGTTCTTTTACTGCAATATGAAACTGTACTAGTTTTCCAATTAATAGTAATAACAATGATAATAATAATGGCAAACCGAAAAAATCCTGGATGACTGGAAGATTGCTCTATTCATCCACTACATAAAAAAGTTATAAATCAGATGTAAACAACTATAGGCGAATCTCTCGATTACCAGTCACCTACAAAATTCTATCAGCTTGTCTCTTGAATACAACACAACAGCAAATAAAACCCTAAATAGCAGAATATCAAGCAGAATTCAGACTGAACAGATCATGCTTGGACAAATTTTCAACCACAAAACCATACTCAAAATGCGAGCTCTCAGACAAGAACGGGTGTAGTATGCACATTTGTAGATTTCAAAAAATCATGCGATTCAATAGACAGGCCCTCACTATTCCAAATTTTAGAAGAGAGGGGATTGTATCCCAAAACACGAGAAATCATAAAACAAACACTAATTGGCACGAAATCCGAATAAAAATGTATGAGAGTCGTCTCAGAATCCTTCGACATTCAAACAGGTGTGAGACAAGGTGATGGATTCTCTCCTATTCTGTTCAACGTAGTTCTAGACAAAGTCATGGAAGAATGGGGGAAAGAGCTCAAGAAATGTGGGTTTTGGGAGCCAATCCGACTGGGCGTTGCCAAAAACAACCTCTACATACCATATCTTGCATTTGCGGACGACCTGGCGATACTAACAGAGGATGAGCAGACTGCACTCAAACAGCTGGAAATACTCAAATCATGTGCAGAAAAAGTAGGTTTACAAACTTCATTTGAGAAGACAGAATTTATTTGTTTAAAAACAGAAATTGCAAGCTTGAAAACAAAAAATAGTAAACTTAACAGGGTCCCATACTTTAAAACCCTGGAGAATTCACCGAACCGACAGGTATTGAAAACATCTCAGAATAACGCCTCCAAAAAATTAAAAAAGGATTATGGTTAACGCAAAACCTCTACAACAAAATGTCAGTGTGAAGAGGGGCAAAAATTCGACACCACAATACTGTCATAAAACCAGCAATCCTCTATGCAAGTGAAACACTTACCCCTAACAGAAAACAATAACTTGAAGACATCAAAAAATAAGAGAGAAAGATCATCAGGAAAATTCTAGGAGGAAGACATATCCAAGACGGTTATAGGCTACAATCAATTTAAACAACAGAAAAGTTTTCAAATTTCGGAAGTGATATTAGGAAAAGGAGAATTAAATTTCTTGGGCATCTCAGCCAACTACCAGAAAATCTATTGACGAAGAGAATAGTAGATTATGTAACCGAAGAGAATAATAGATTATGTAACCTCACTTAAGAATTCCACACCTTGGCTAGATGAAATGCGAAAGGACATAAATAATGCAAACATAAGACCAGCCGACATTCTAGAAAGAGACACCTTCAGACACAAAGTAGACGAATGGGAAGTTATATCAGAACAGTACAGACCTAAGTGGTAGGATGAGCCTAAACAAGCATTTTCGGAAAGAGTGAAAGCCTATTGAAGGAACAAGAAGAACTCAAAGAAACATTGATCGAGTTATTTGCTTAACGTCATCCATTTCTGGGAGAATTCGTCAATAATAGTAATAATAATAATAATAAAAATGCTCACAATCGGAAGTGAACTCTTGGTTTACAAATTACCAACCATCATTGCTAATACACTCCTGGAAATGGAAAAAAGAACACATTGACACCGGTGTATCAGACCCACCATACTTGCTCCGGACACTGCGAGAGGGCTGTACAAGCAATGATCACACGCACGGCACAGCGGACACACCAGGATCCGCGGTGTTGGCCGTCGAATGACGCTAGCTGCGCAGCATTTGTGCACCGCCGCCGTCAGTGTCAGCCAGTTTGCCGTGGCATACGGAGCTCCATCGCAGTCTTTAACACTGGTAGCATGCCGCGACAGCGTGGACGTGAACCGTATGTGCAGTTGACGGACTTTGAGCGAGGGCGTATAGTGGGCATGCGGGAGGCCGGGTGGACGTACCGCCGATTGCTCAACACGTGGGGCGTGAGGTCTCCACAGTAAATCGATGTTGTCGCCAGTGGTCGGCGGAACGTGCACGTGCCCGTCGACCTGGGACCGGACCGCAGCGACGCACGGATGCACGCCAAGACCGTAGGATCCTACTCAGTGCCGTAGGGGACCGCACCGCCACTTCCCAGCAAATTAGGGACACTGTTGCTCCTGGGGTATCGGCGAGGACCATTCGCAACCGTCTCCATGAAGCTGGGCTACGGTCCCGCACACCGTTAGGCCGTCTTCCGCTCACGCCCCAACATCGTGCAGCCCGCCTCCAGTGGTGTCGCGACAGGCGTGAATGGAGGGACGAATGGAGACGTGTCGTCTTCAGCGATGAGAGTCGCTTCTGCTTTGGTGCCAATGATGGTCGTATGCGTGTTTGGCGCCGTGCAGGTGAGCGCCACAATCAGGACTGCATACGACCGAGGCACACAGGGCCAACACCCGGCATCATGGTGTGGGGAGCGATCTCCTACACTGGCCGTACACCACTGGTGATCGTCGAGGGGACACTGAATAGTGCACGGTACATCCAAACCGTCATCGAACCCATCGTTCTACCATTCCTAGACCGGCAAGGGAACTTGCTGTTCCAACAGGACAATGCACGTCCGCATGTATCCCGTGCCACCCAACGTGCTCTAGAAGGTGTAAGTCAACTACCCTGGCCAGCAAGATCTCCGGATCTGTCCCCCATTGAGCATGTTTGGGACTGGATGAAGCGTCGTCTCACGCGGTCTGCACGTCCATCACGAACGCTGGTCCAACTGAGGCGCCAGGTGGAAATAGCATGGCAAGCCGTTCCACAGGACTACATCCAGCATCTCTACGATCGTCTCCATGGGAGAATAGCAGCCTGCATTGCTGCGAAAGGTGGATATACACTGTACTAGTGCCGACATTGTGCATGCTCTGTTGCCTGTGTCTATGTGCCTGTGGTTCTGTCAGTGTGATCATGTGATGTATCTGACCCCAGGAATGTGTCAATAAAGTTTCCCCTTCCTGGGACAATGAATTCACGGTGTTCTTATTTCAATTTCCAGGAGTGTATATGGGAAAACAGCATAATACCAGCTTTGGAAAACTGCTTTGATCCAGCCACTACACACAAAGGCGTGTGGTACAGATCCAAACATTTACCGAGGTATTTCACTTCTAGCAATTGTCTCACATGCTCTGCTTACCAGACTGGAGCAGCAGACAGGCCATTTGATAGGCAGGCTTCCGACCTGGCCGACCAGATGCGCAACAGATCTGGAACCGCAAGACGATACTGCAAACTTCAAAGTTTCTACTTTTATAGACTTCAAAACAGCGTTGCGTTTCATTTGACCGCATCACCCTGTTTAATGATCTTGGTGAATGCGGTGTGCAGAACGAGACGACTATGTTAATCGAGCAGGCCCTGACAGGTACAGCTCTAAAGTAACATTAATGGGCGAAATCTCCGAAACTTTTCAAATTAGATCTGGACTATCCCCACGCCTATTCAACAGCACTCAATAAGATCACCAAACTTGGGAGAAATAAATACCTGCGATAAGTATGGGAATGGAAGGTAAACGAATGAACATCAAGTGCCTTGCTTTTGCTGACGATCTAGCAAGGTTCAAATGGTACAAATGGCTCTGAGCACTATGGGACTTAACATCTGTGGTCATCAGTCCCCTAGAACTTAGAACTACTTAAACCTAACTAACCTAAGGACATCACGCACATCCATGCCCGAGGCAGGATTCGAACCTGCGACCGTAGCAGGGTCTAGCAAGGAAGCCAGCCACGCCATGAGACCGCCATCAAGACCGGATTCCAAATCTCTTACGAAAAAACGCAATACACAGACTGCAAGAGCCCAAAATTCTCCCCACTTGCAACCAAGTATGGTAACACCACACAAGTAGAACAGTTGAAGTGCCTAGAGGAAACTGCTGGAAACACTAGCAACAGAAGAGTAGCTTACAAAACACGTGTACAGAAACTGCGCAAGCCTGCGCAATTACGTGGTATGTGTACAACAAGAAGTCGCTGCCCATCAGAGCCAACCTTTGTCACCACCACACAGTCGGCCTCACAGAAGTGCTCCACGCGACGGAGACGCCTACCGATGTCGAAGACACGGAGAAAATAGAACGGCAAAACAGAAAATATTTAGACCCAAAATTCAAATGATATCTGGGAGCGCAAACGCTCGGAAGAACTATATTCGCTGACTGAGTGGTTCACCTCACTTGCACGGAAAAGGCGCATGGAATTCTACGGTCATATGGCAAGAGTGGACGACTCTCGCTTGATCAAGAAAATCCTCCACATCGTCAACAGAATCCGACTGTCTAAAATACGCTGCCTAGTAGACACCCGAAGTGATTTTACAGGAAATCGGTATTGCCCTCCTGACAATTACTTGTACAATATACAAGAAGAAAATCAGTGCACATAACTTCATACCCAAGAACTCAATAGGAATGAATTTGAAAATCAAAAACATATGGACGCAAGGAAGAAAACAAGTCCAAAGTGAAAAACTGAGGAACTTTTAATAACTATAAACTACACAAGTCCAAGGGGTGAATAATAGAGCTTTTTTTATTTTATCAAACAGTTTTGCTGCAAATGGCTGTGAAAAAATTGCCGTACAAGTAGATTCTCGACCGACTCTTTTGTGACGACGAAAGTGACGCTGGAGGACGAGACGAATGTGGATGCAACGAAGCAGACGAAGGTGACTGTAATTTTACAATCGCATTCGCAATTTGCAACTGCATTTCATTAATATTTAATTATTAACTGTTCCCCGGTTCAGGAGGATTGCGCATATGTGCAGTACTGCACGGTTAAACAGTCTTGTTTGTATTAATGTTTGGCGGTCAGCTTTTGGGCCCCCTCTCTGCCGGCGCGCTTGGCGGGTGCTTATCTCACCCCCCCCCCCTCCCTGCCACCCTCCCTCCACTCTTCCCCACGCCACAGGTTCCAACGCATCCCTATTGGGGTCGAAAACTGAATGATACCGCTGCCTAGTATTTCGAACTTGTCATTCCTTGATTTTCCCTTTTTTTGACACATTTTATTTGCAGTTCTTAGTAATATTAAAACACAACTAGCTCTTTACTCGCATGAAGTGCTGAGTGCTATTGACAAGGGATTTAAAATTGATATCGTATTTCTGGATTTCCAGAAGGCTTTTGACACTGCGTGCTTATGGAATATCGTCTTAGTAATGTGACTGGATTCGTGATTTCCTGTCAGAGAGATCACAGTTTGCAGTAATTGACGGAAAGTCATTGAGTCCAAAAGAAGTGATTTCTGGCGTTCCCCAAGGTAGTGTTACAGGCCATTTGCTGTTCCTTATACGTAAAAAGGATTTGGGAGACAGTCTGAACAGCCGTCTTGTTTGCAGACGACGCTGTCGTTTATCGACTAATAAAGTCATCTGAAGATCAAAACAAATTGCAAAACGATTTAGAATAGATATCTGTATGGTGCGATAGTTGAAAATTGATCCTAAATAATGAAAAGTGTGAGGTCATGCACATGAGTGGTGAAAGGAATCTGTTAAACTTCGGTTACATGATAAATCAGTCGAATCTAAAGGTTGTAAATTCAACCAAATACCTAGTAATTAGTTACGAACTACTTAAATTGGAAGGAACACGTATAAAATACTGTGGGGAAGGCTAACGAAATGTAACAGATCTACTAAAGAGACTGCCTACAGTACGCTTGTCTGTCCCATTTTAGAATACTGCTGCGCGGTGTGGGATCCTTACCAAATAGGACTGTCGGAGTACATCAAAAAAGTTCAAAGGAGGGCAGCACGTTTTGTATTATCCCGAAATAGGGGAGAGAGTGTCATTCAAATCATACAGGATTTGGGCGTTTTCGTTGTGGCGGAATCTTCTCACGATATTTCAATCACCAACTTCCTCCTCCGAATGCGAAAATATTTTGTTGTCGCGGACCTACATAGGGAGAAACGATCACCATAATACAAAAGGGACAACAGAGCTCATACGGAAAGAAATGGGTGTTCGTTCTTTCCGCGCGATATATGAGATTGGAATAAAAGAGAATTGTGAAGGTGGATCGATGAATCCTCTGCCACACATTTAAATGTGATTTGCAGAGTATCCATATAGACGTAGGTGTAGATATGTACCTACAACGTTTATCAAAGTACTTGTAGCTAAGAGATTGAGATTAGTAAATTGTATAGGACAAAAGAATGGGAAAAATTAAAACACTGGAATATGCTGTTGAGACGCATCAGGAAGAAGAATTGGTGCAGAATAACCAGAGAAAGAAGAGAGAAAAATATTGAGGCTCCAAGGCTACAGCCTCGCAAACGCGTTTTTCGCCGGCGTCTGTGACGTAATTCACGCAACACTTGTCAGTGATAGCCGCAGGGCGCACTTCTCACGCAGTGTGATGCCCGGGGAAATCCCGTCAGCAGTGCGCCGCGCCGGTGCAGGCTGCGGACACATGTCCCGGGACTGTGAGTGGAAGCTGATTGAATAAGAATGCCGTTCTCGCATGATGTGCTGCGATAGTTGTCCACAGGGGCCAGAAACTACGATATGAGAAAAACCACCGGATTCATCCTATGCTAAGCGAGAGATCGACAAAGGGAAAATTTGTGCTCCTACACAGAAAACTGAAGGCAAATCCAGACAAATTTTTCGAATACTACAGCATGCCTGTTGACTGATTTGAAATGCTTCTGAGCATGGTCAGAGACGGAATTTAAAAGGAACACATCTACATCTATGAGGCGACGTATCAGTGCAGAAGAAAAACTCGCAGTTACTTTAAGGTACGTCTTATTTTTTATTTTCTATTCTTTGTGTCTATGATTGTTGAAAATTATTTTAATTAATATATAATGTTAAAGTCCATGAGCCCACAGAATTTACGGAATATAATTAAAGGGCAATTAAAGCTCTAAAAGTGTAACAGAACCTTCTTCTTCAACTTGTTCAGTACAATTTCATGCACTGCTTTCGTAGTGTCGTACTGCACATGCTGTTTAACTGTGCTGCCACTTGGTGAAGATGATGGATGTTGTGTCTAGGAATCCTACATACTCGGTTCGGTAGACAAACAACCAAACAACTCGTATTAACGAGGTTTACTACAACAAAGCCAATACAAAACTTAACTTTGATAGATGTGCGGAAGCAAAGGGAGACATACAAAACAATCAATATTCTTCGTTTGTGCTACATAAAGATTCCTAACGAAGTGGCTAACATAGAAGTTGCTACCGAAGTGGGCTCCCACCATTCGGGCGCGGCGCTTATGTCCCCTTCACGTAGGAGCCGCTGCTGTAGCGTTGTCATCCTGGAGGGAGGTCGGTCAGCGTGCGATTGGCTGTCCTCTTCTCACAGTCTTCTCTTCCCTGACACTCCCGACTGGCGTCCTGGCGTTGACATTACACCATAACAGTGAAGAGGAAGGCATGAGCGCTAAATAAGATTTTAAAAGCTGAATAAATTTAAACTGGAAGTCTTGTTTCACGTGCAATTTGAGTATTCTAATCACAGGGATCTGCGATATGAAAAACATCCAGTCCGTGTCACGTACAGGGGGTGTAGATAGTATGAGATATCGTTTTAACACTTGTCTTACATTTTTGCCTGAGTGTACTTCCTCCTGATGGAGACTGAGTTATCACTGTAATCAGATCACCTGCAATGGTGTTCTTATTCCCACAAGTTCTGAAAAAATAACGCTTTTTATATAATTTAACGAATATTAAAAAGGGGTACTACTTGGCTTCCGCCTTTTTTTCCCCAACTTTTGAGGCTTTCATGAAACAAATTGGTTACACATCTATCATTCAAAGTTTTTCCATCGCTGGCCACTACTTTCTCCCACTTTCGGGCAGTGTACGAATCCTGCATCGATAAAATATTTCATCTTTTGAAGCGATCCACGAACCGATCCAGTTTGTGACTTCTTCATGAGACCGGAAGTGTTGGTCAGCCAGGCCGTGCGCCATTGATCTAAACAGGTGATAGTCAGAGGGAGCTATGTCTGGAGAATACGGCGGCTGGGGTAGGACTTCCCATTTTAACGTTTCCAAGTACGTTTTGACTTCTTTTGCAACGTGGGGTCGAGCGTTGTCCTGCTGCAAAATCACCTTATCGCGCCTCTTGCTGTATTGCGGCCGTTTGTCTTTTAATGCTCTGCTCAAACGCATTGATTGCGTTCGATATCGAGCACCTGTCATTGTTTCACTTGGTTTTAAAACCTCACAGTACACGACGCCGAGCTGGTCCCACCAAATGCAGGGCATGATCTTGGAGCCGTGAATATTGGGTTTGGCCGTCGACGTGGAAGCACGGCCGGGATATGCCCATGATAGTTTGCGTTTAGGGTTAACGTAATGAGCTCATTTTTCGTCCCCGGTCACAATGCGATGCAGAAATCCCGTCTCTCGGCTTCAGCTCACACGGTACCAAACTTCCTTCTTTCTGATTCATGCTCATAGCCTTTAGATGTTTGAAATGGCTTGCTGTGTCACTCCCACTAGTCGTGCCAGTTCTTCTTCAGTTTGACGCGAGTCTTCACTCAGCAACGCCTCCAATTCTGCATCTTCGAAAACATTCTCTCTTCCACCACTATGCCAGTTTACGACGTTACAATCACCGTTCTTGAGGCGTTGAAACCACTCGCGACCCGTTCTTTCACTAATAGCGTCCTTACCATACGTGCTTGAGAGCATCCGATGAGACTCAGCCGCTGTTTCCTTCATATTGAAACAAAAGGGAAAAGGACGAGGAGTAGGCTCGTAAACTGACATTTTCAATCAAGAACAACTTTATGATGCAGACACAAATCGATTAATGTTGACCGAGTTCCAAGCTAACTGCCTGACGTATGCGATCTGTTTCTTTCGACCGCTGCTTACCGTTGTCGCCACCTATCGGAAAACGGCGGAAGCTAGGTTGTACACCTCGTTTGTTAAATGAACGAGCTACTACAGCTCAAAGAGTGCAGTTGTACATCCAACGACAATAATGTGTAATTCACCCTTACGCCCTTTCTTGAAACACAATGTTCTCATTATTTATATTCTCCACAACGTGTTTCGGGGAACGGTTCTTATTTTCAGTTGCTTTTTCTCTGTGATACGCCAGTTATTCGTGATGTTTCGCATATGTGAAGTGCTCCATTGTTCTGTTGTCTTTACTGTAACGTATAAAAACACGTGCAATTTTTTAATTGGTCTTTATATTCAGATCGATCATTAATTAAAAATTTCATGTGCTTTTATGCATTACAGTAAAGACAACAAATCACTTAGCACATCACACATGTAAATCATCACAAATAAACGGCATACCGCACAGAAAACACACTTTAAAATGGGACTGATTTCCCGAAACCCAAAGTGCAAAAAATTAGTAAAAAGAAAATCCGCAGGCTTTCGCCAACCATTTATAATGCATCAAGTCAAATTTCACAGGTATCTAGGGCATGGGAATTCGAAGCGTTCTCTACATTTTCAATTTCTGCTCGGCTGATTTACAGTTGCTGGCATTATTGGGCACACATCCACGACCATTTGGCAGATGTTAAAAGAGGAATACGTGAAACAACTCACCACAGAAGAGTGGAAGAATATTAGCGACCAACATGAGAAGACAGCAAATTTCCCTCACTGTACGGGATCCATAGACGGACAACACGTCACAATCGTTAAACCGTGCATATCAGGCAGCGATTATTACAATTGCAAGAAGTACTTTTCTGTTGTACTGACGGCCATATCAGACAGCAATTATTATTTCAGATTCGTAAACGCTGGGTCATTTGGTCATCAAGGAGACTCTAACATATTCAAAGCTACTGCATTAGCTAAAAAATTTAGAATCAAACTTTGAATTGGCCAGCTGCTTCACCACTTCTCAGTGATCGTTGTGGCCGAAAATGCGTCACGTGTTTGATGTAGAATGTGCATTTGGCACTTTAGTTAATAAATGGAGAATTTTTCGTCGTCCAACCGAAGTCAATGTGAATGTGGCAGATACTGTCATTCAGGCATGTTGCGCACTTAACAAACATGATGGCTACAGTTTCGGTGACACTCTGACATGCAGTATGGAAAGTATTCCTGCACATGAGACAAAAGGGAATAATAATGGGAAAAGTATCAGAGATCGTTTTGCTGATTACTTCTGTATCATGGCTTCGATCTGTACCGCTGCAAGATCGTTGCGGTAACATTCTCGAACAAAGACGTAGTTTTATTAGTGTAGCAATTCACTTGTTGGCATTTTATTCATGAATCTGTACACGTTACGTGTTTGTAGCTTATGAGGTTCTCACAACGAGTAACAACTTAATGAGACCATATCCCACAAAAAACCTGACTAATAAACAAAAAGTCTTCAGTTAGAGGATGTCACGATCATGTCGTCATGTAGAATGTGCATTTGGCACTTTAGTTAATAAATGCAGATAATAGAAAAACATTTTACTGTTAGTACTGGCCAAGATCTGATTTCTGCTTGTCAACTACACCATCCCCCTTTCTGCCAAAACGGCTGCAGTAACTGCTCGCCACGACTCTCTCCCGTTGTCTTTGTTTTTATACTCTTCGTCCCGTGTGTCGCACACTTTCATGAATGATGATGGAATGATGAGGAGAACACAAACACCCAGTCCCCGAGCAGAGAAAATCACCAACCCGACCTGGAATCGAACCCAGGGGCCAGTGATCCAGAGGTAGCAACGTCAGCTACTACACCACGAGCTGCGGACGTCGTACAGGCGGTGTCGTAGGGTTTCCTACCGTGGGGTTTCCTAGGAGCAGTTTCGCACTAAACCTGTCAGAGGCCCGGGCCGGCAAAACAAATTGAGGCTACCCTTGCTTTCCCCTCCCACCCTCCTCACCACACATGAGTTCTCTGAGAGTTTCAAACGCAAACGTAAGTAAGTCCCACATTGCTTATCATCTTCATTTTGTGTCGTGATAATTTACAATGTAGAACGTTATTTTACGTAACACTGTAAGTGACTGCTCTCGTAATCTCGTTGCTATTATTTAATAGCTATGTTGCCCCTTATACGACAGAATTCATTACATGATTTCTGTTGTTCGAATCTATTATTTATGTTTCGCAACTAAGTCGGCATAGAGGGAGCGGGGCGTATAAAAATGAATCCCTATTTCCCAAGCCAAGAGGAAGGTCACTGTCTACATAAAACTTCGTTCAGTGCATGGTGGAGGGTACTTACGGATTTCAACAAAAACCACAGTGTTGCTCCGAACTTGATGAAATTTTGTACATTTGATCTTCAAAGCAAGGGGAACCTCACCGTCTGCGTGAAATTTCAGACGGTGTATGGTGGATGGAGGGTACCTTACAACATAATTACACACCGTTTGACTGATCAGCTTGGGAGTTGCCTCATGTAAGTATGTTTTCGTGGGGAAGGCATTTGTAAAAGCCAACGTATGCTGGATGGCGGAGGGTTGGCCTACCTTTAAATAATTTCAACATCGTTTCGTCAATCAGCATGAAAGTTGGCAGATATACGTATTTTTTTATAGACAGGGAGAGAGGAGATGGCATGACAGGCGGAGGAGGAGATTTACGGAGTGAGGAGAATGTGATGGGGGCGGGGAGGGGGGAGGAGTTGCATCCAGAGAAGTGAGAGAAGCAGATTACAAGAGAGAGGGAGCAGTAGGTAAACAGAGAAAGGGGGAAGGTGGTGAATGACTAATGGAACACTGTAATAAATGCATAAATTAGGGGTGTTATTGTGAATTCGATGTGCTATTAGAAAAAGGGGAAGAGGAGGTGGATAGAGACGGGAAGATGGATGGAAAAGGAGAGGAGGATGGAGAGGAGGAGGATGTGTTGTGAGCGAGGGGGCAGATGGAGGAGATGGAAAGGGAGACGGATGGGCGGAAGGAGGAGGTGGATAGAGAGACGAGGCAGGACTAAGTGGACAAGAGAGATGAGGGAAGAGGGGATGAACTGACATAAAACTGGGGTGAATAAATATCTGGGGAACGCCGGGTTTCTGTTAGTAATTAGATAAAGATTTACGTGACAACGGGCGTGTTCATTTTAAAGAAATTACACAATATTTCCCTATGGTTCGATGAGGCATTTAAAGTCTCGATAACTAGAGTGTTGTTCTTGATGTCTACATATGATAAAATTCGTTGCTTAATACAGATGACTCCACCAAAGTTCATCTAGTTGGAATTTCATCTTTACAAAATGAACTACATAACAATAAGCTGAAAAATGCTACTGTTGGAGCACAATAAAGGCAAATATGTTCGTGTTTAAAAGACTGTGACAGAAAAGTGGGCAACCAGCTGTCTGAGTCCTCATTCCGCCTTCCTCACCAAAAATTCTGTAAGCTTCGCAGGACGAGTGACCATGTTATGTAAGCAATTTACCAAGTAAAATTTCAGTTTTGTTGAATTAAAAATTCAATAAATAGCAGATTTTGTATTAGAACTTCAGAAATACCGTTCAAAGCGTACTTTTGTGAATGAAATCCACCAAATACAAATAATTAGTTTTGTATGACATATATGACGAAACTCCAGAATCGGCAAGTTAACTTTGCGAAATTATTGATGCTGGTAAAATGTGTGCTTTATTTACACATACCGTTTTGAAACAACAATATTTTTAAGGCCCACAGAAAGCTGCACAATTTTTCACACAGAACATCACGGTAAATTTTTTATCATCCAACTTTTCGAGTCTCTAGACCACCTCCGTGGTGACGCTCGTATTTCCGACTACAAATAAATATCGTAACAGTGAACTTTCCGACTGACATGATAATAAGAACATCCCTTCACATTTTATCCAGGCTTAGGACTGGCTATGCACGTAGTACATAGGCATGTTCAAATGTTTGTTTTTTCATTTTATTTCTTTTTATTTATTTCTTCTTGTTTTTGTTGTTATTGTTGTCCAGAATTACAGTAGCAAATTAAAGACATTTTTTCTTATCAATCGTAATTTCTTATTCAATTTTTTGTAAAAAAGCCAGAGATTTTAAACGCCTTTTTAAATCTCCAGAGTCTTCGTATGTTTTCATAATGTCTTTTAATCTTTTGTCAAGATCTATGTACCTTTCATTTCTTTTTTCAAGAGGTAGGCCAATGGAATAGCATTCACTGCCTCCTCCTTCAGCTTCTGAACCAGAAAGTATACATTTGGATGTTTCTGATTTATTGAGGAGTTCAGTTTTCTATGCCAACAT
This sequence comes from Schistocerca serialis cubense, assembly GCF_023864345.2. Lineage (NCBI taxonomy): Eukaryota > Metazoa > Arthropoda > Insecta > Orthoptera > Acrididae > Schistocerca > Schistocerca serialis. The sequence goes on from NC_064648.1 coordinate 107,238,275, forward strand.
TTGACAGCATTCGTCGTTCTGTGTCGTTGGTTATAAACATTCCACATTTCAATAGATATATTAGGATTTTCCATCCACTGATCAACCATATAGTCTCCAAATGCTGTGATCTTCTCTCCACTGGGAATTTGTTCCATTATTAAAATCCATGCTTCATCGACAGTGTTAAGTGGAAGATGTGCCATTGCAGCACACATGCGACAAAACAATCGGATTTCCTCCATATCCCTGTAGTCTCCCGTTAATCCCAGTTCCTGTATCTTTTTCCACAGACACTGGTTAAAGTGAAAATTACAACCGGAAAGTTGAGTTTCAGGGAACACTGAATTCATTGCTTTAATTGTAGCCATTTCAAAATCTAGCACTGCAGTTTTTGGTGACCACTCAGGCATCTTAGATTTCAATCCAGAAAAAAGCCTTTCGTATAAATTTTGACTTTTGTCTGGCAGCAAAGCAAATAAAACAGGAAATATCTTAGTTGCCTCTTCTGTACTTCCGATGTCGACATGGATTGTGTACAATTGTTTGAACTGTTTCAAACAGCTGTCAAATGTGCCATCCATAAGCACAGTTCCATTGTCACAAAGGATTTTCTCTGCTTCTTCACAAGCAAATACTAGAAGTCTCTTGCCTGGAACAGAGCCATCATCAATCTTCAAAAAACTATTACTTTCTGTTAATTTCAAAAGGTCTTCGCTAAAGTGAATTTCCGAACTAGAGCCAGGGTTCTGGGTTGTCCCAATAGCTCCTCTTCCCGCCTTACACAATTGAGTCTTGGAGCTGTCATAATTCGGCATATTTGCCACGAATTCTAACCCTTTATCTTTCAAATCTTGAAATTCCTGCTTAAAAATGTGGGCTACAGGCACTGTCTTTTCCTCACGAATTCTTTTTCTGCTGTTATGTAGTCTTTTCTTTATCTCCACATCTGTTTTGTCAGTTGGACAAGAATGTTGCTGTTGAGCAACAATTTCACCATTTCCAATTTTTAAACGAACTTTTGCACCTACTCCGTTCATAATTGAGGCACATCCAGTTCGTATATTCTTCATTTTTCCTATGAATACGGTAGCAATGACTATCCCTGATAAGACACGGCCTCACTTCCATCATGTACACTGCGTAGAACAGAAGTCGTATAGGAAAACGCACGGAATGAAAGCTATCGACGACGACACTGTCTGAGAAACGGTGACAACTCCTGCACTCAGGGTGAGCGACTGGGGTAGACAAGCAGGGGGGGAGGCTCAGTTCGCAAACACCTCGTTACGGAACTGGTTGCTCTGGACAGCTTCACTACCTGCTGCACCCTTGTGGGAAACCCCACGTAGCCATGCAGACAGAGGGCCAGCTGTCAGCTTTGTGTATGGAACTACGCTGAACGCCGACTCCTGGTGCTTCAGATGGGTCTTAAGTATACTGTTACAGACGTATGTACGTTTCCAGTTTTTAAGGAACAACTACAGTTGTGTCACGCAGTTTCCCATTGAAACCCTCCATAATGCTGCTCACTTATCAGTGCCGAAATAGAGATGCCATTCATGCTTCATCGTGATAAACAGTCTGTTCACGGAAAAACGAATTCTCTAATCAAGAATGGCAAACAAAAAAAACTGGAAATACTTAAAAAAAACAAATTCAGATTTTAGCAATTCAAGAAACAAAGGTTCCTGGAAGAAAATGTAGTAGATTCTTGTAGCTACAAAATCTTCAAAGGCAAACCAGCAATAAAAATTACGAATCCGATGCCATTATGGGGTACAGCTTTCTGTGTTCATAAAAACGTAATCAGAATAGTTACAGAATTTAGATCCACCTCAGACACACAATCTTTCTTGTCAGTAAGATGCAAAAACAAGATATACAATAAATGAAAACAACGAGAAAAATCCACCAAAAAACAGAGGAATTCTTCTGTCTTTTAGAAACTGAAATATCTAAAATTCCATAGATGAACATTGTATTACTATTTCTCGACATCAGTACACAAATACGCAGAGGAAAGAAATTTAGAAATGTAGTAGAACACTGCCCAGCTCATAGAATAACCAACACAAATGTTATGAGCTAATCAGCTCGTGTTAAAGGTCTCATCAGAAACTAACACCAATCTTATTTAGGAAACTCCCAAGAAAAGGTGAAACGTGGATATCTCCTAATCCAATGTTAGGACGATTTCAATTAGGTCATGTGGCTATTTCGCAAAAAAGTGCAACGGAAACTGTAAATGTGAAAACAGTACCGAATAGTGAATCTGATTCTGATCAGTACCTCTCCAAAATCAGGCAAACTCCTACCGAATTAAGAACATAGAAAGTCACAAAGATTAATAATGTATAATACAGACAGGCTTACTATAACGAAATAATCAATAAAAAACTGTTGTTGTTGTTGTTGTTTTGTTCTTCAGTCCAGAGACTGGTTTCATGCAGCTCTCCATGCTACCCTATCCCATGCAAAGTTCTTCATCTCCCAGTACCTACTGCAGCCTACATCCTTCTGAATCTGCTTAGTGTATTCATCTCTTGGCCTTCCTCTACGATTTTCACCATCCACGTTGCCTTCCAATACAAAATTGGTGATTCCTTGATGCCTCAGAACATGTTCTAGCAACTAATCCCTTCTTCTTGTCAAGTTGTGCCACAAATTCCTCTTCTCCCCAATTCTATTCAGTACGTCCTCTTTAGTTATGTGATCTACCCATCTAATCTTCAGCATTCTTCTGTAGTACCACATTTCGAAAGCTTCTATTCTCTTCTTCTCTAAACTACTTACCATCCATGTTTCACTTCCGTACATGGCTAAACTCCATCCAAATACTTTCAGAAACGACTTCCTGACACTTAAATCTATACTCGATGTTAACAAATTCCTCTTCTTCAGAAACGCTTTCCTTGCCATTGCTAGTATACATTTTATATCCTCTGTATATCGACCATCATCAGTTATTTTGCTCCCCAAACAGCAAAACTCATTTACAACTTTGTCTCATTCCCTAATCTAATTCCCTCAACAACCCCTGATTTAATTCTACTACATTCCCTTACCCTCGCTTTGCCTTTGTTAATGTTCATCTTATATCCTCCTTTCAAGACACTGTCCATTTCATTCAACTGCTTTTCCAGGTCCTTTTCTCTAAGTCTACATATGCTAGAAACATAGGTTCGCCTTTCCTTAATCTAAGGTAAGTCGTAGAGTCAGTATAGCCTCACGTGTTCCAACACTTCTACGGAATCCAAACTGATCTTCCCCAAGGTCGGCTTCTACCAGTTTTTCCATTCGTTTGTAAAGAACTCGTGTTAGTATTTTGCACCTGTGACTTATTAAACTAATACTTCGATAATTTTCATACATGTCAGCACCTACCTTCTTTGGGATTATTATATTCTTCTTGAAGCCTGAGGGTATTTCGCCTGTCTCGTACATCCTGCTCACCAGATGGTAGAGTTTTGTCAGGGCTGGCTCTCCCAAGGCTATCAGTAGTTGTAATGGAATGTTTTCTACTCCTGGGGCCTTGTTTCAACTCAGATCTTTCAGTGCTCTGTCAAACTCATCACCCACTATCATATCTCCCATTTCATCTTCATCCACGTGCTCTCCCGTTTCCATAATATTGCCTGCAGTACATCGCCCTTGTATAGACCCTCTACGTACTCTTTCCACCTTTCTGCTTTCCCATCTTTGCTTGGAACTGATTTTCCACCTGAGCTCTTGATATTCATACAAGTGGTTCTGTTTTCTTCAAAGGTCTCTTCCTGTAGGCAGTATCTATCTTACCCCTAGTGATATATGCCTCTACATCCTTACAGTTGTCCTATAGCCATCCTTGCTTAGCAAATTTGAACTTCCTGTCGGTCTCATTTTTGTGATGTTTGTATTCCTTTTTGCCTGCTTCATTTATTGCATTTTTATATTTTCTTCTGTCGTCAATTTAATTCAGTATATCTTCTGTTACCCAAGGATTTATACTAGCTCTCGTCTTTCTACCTACTTGATCCTCTGCTGTCTTCACTATTTCATCCCTCAAAGCTGCCCATTCTTCTTCTACTGTATTTTTCCCCCCATTCTTGTCAATCGTTCCCTAAAGCTCTCCCTAAAACTCACTACAACCACTGGTTCTTTCAGTTTATCCAGGTCCCATCTCCTTAAATTCCTACCTTTTTGCAGTGTCTTCAATTTTAATCTACAGCTCATAACCAATAAATTGTGGTTAGAGTCCACATCTACCCCTGAAAATGTATTACAGTTTAAAACCTGGTTCCTAAATCTTTGTCTTACCATTATATAATGTATCTAAAACCTTCCAGTATCTCCAGGCCTCTACCATGTAAACAACCTTCTTTCGTGATTCTTGAACCGAAGTTATGCTCTGTGCAAAATTCCTCTTTCATTCCTTACCCCCATTCCACATTCACCTACTACTTTTCCTTCTCTACCTTTTACTACTACTGAATTCCAGTCCCCCATGACTGTTAAATTTTCGTTTCATTTCAATATCTGAACGATTTCCTTTATCTCACCATACATTTCTTCCACCTCTTCGTCATCTGCGGAGCTAGTTGGCATATAAACCTGTACTACTGTGGTAGGCAAAGGGCCTCATGTCTATCTTGGCTACAATAATGTGTTCAATATGCTGTTGATAGTAGCTTACTCGGACTCATACTTTTTATTCATTATTAAACCTACTCCTGCATAACCCCTACTTAATTTTGTACTTATAATCTTGTATTCACCTGACCCAAAGTCTTGTTCCTCCTGCCACTGAACTTCACTAATGCCCGCTATATCTAACTTTAACCTATCCATTTCCCTTTTTAAATTTTCTAACCTACCAGTCCGATTAAGGAATCTGACATTCCACACCCTGATCGGTAGAAAGCCAGTTTTCTTTCTCCTGATAACGGCGACCTCTTTTGTAGGCCGGACAGGGGACTTTTTTACCTCCAGAATATTTTACCCAAGAGGACCGCATCATCATTTAACCATACAGTAATGCTGCATGCCCTTGTGAAAAATTACGGCTGTCGTTTCCTTTTGGTTTCAGCTGTTCGCAGTACCAGCACAGCAAGGCCGTTTCGGTTAGTGTTACAAGGCCAGATGAGTCAATCATCCAGACTGTTGCCCCTGCAACTACTGAAAAGGCTGCTGCCCGTCTTCAGGAACCACACGTTGTCCGTCCTCTCAACAGATACCCCTCAGTTGTGGTTGCACCTATGGTACACCTGTCTGTAGCACTGAGGCACCCAAGCCTCCCCACCAACGGCAACAGCAAGCTCCATGGCTCATGGGGGGGGGGGGGGGGCGCTCCAGATTACTTAATTCAAAAGATATTGTAGGTATGTTCTTGGATTTCAAAAAGGCTTTTGATTCTCTTGACAGAGAAACTATAGATAAAATAATTCGATAATTCGGCGTTAAATCTAAACTGGCAAACCTAATCCGTGAAACAATTAAACATACAGTGAGTAAGGTAAAATTTATGGGAGAAATTTCACAGCCTTTCAAAATAAAAACAGGCGTACTCCAAGGTGACGGCCTCTCACCAATTCTTTTTATAGTGTGTTAGGGAAAAGAGTAACAATTTGGAACGAAAAACTTATTGAACTCAACATCTCACCTATAAGGTTAGAAAGAGGAAGTAAGTAGATCGATATCAACTGTCTAGCATTTGCAGATGATTTTGTTATACTTTCCGAAAATGTGGCGCCTACTATAACACAAATAAATCTCTTGGAAGAAATAGCCAGCAGAACCGGCTTAAGAATTTCTGCAGAAAACACAAATTTTGTAACAAACGTTAAAGATGCTCCAAAATTTCTCAGAACAGATATTGGCCCCATAGAGAAGGTAAGAAAATTCAAATAGCTAGGGGAGATAATGCAACGAAATGCTTTGGAAAATTCTGCAATAGAGGAAAGGTTGCATGACAGGGGGAAAGCGTTTGGTATCGGCAAAGACATCTACAATACAAAGCGTCTATCGAAAAATGCAAAACTAAGGTATTACAGCACAGTAGTGAAGCCAGAATGCCTACATGCAAACGTATACCGGGCATTAAACTACAATTTAGATAAATTAGAAGTACCAGAAAGGCGAATTACAAGGAAAATATTAGGAGCACAAAACACAGCAGAAAGTTGGCAATTATGAAGTAATGCTGAAGTATACCAAAGTATAGAATATATTTCAAACGTAACGAGAAAAAGAAGACTCGTGATTTTTTGACATCTGTTTCGAATGAAAGACAGTAGATTAACTAATAAGATTTTCAGATGCCCACAACAAGCTGGGTCAACGAAATGAAACAGGATTTAGAATGCAACAATATGAAATTGGAAATTATAAACAACAGCGAAGCCTTTAGGGTGAAAGGATTGAAAATGGAAGGATCCTAAGGTGGGGTAGCTAAAAAGACTGGTTCAAAAGGATCTGAAGACAGAACGAAGAAACATAGTGCGCAGATGAAGACATACCTGAAGAAAAAAAAGAGAACGAAGAACGAATAACTGAAATTGGAATGTGATCGCCGGATGACCTATTCGCAATAATAATAATAATAATAACAAGACCTGACCGTCTTTCGCAGGAGACTCCTGAATGCTTCTTAAAGGCAAAACGCCTGCTGTTGAAAAATGTGTCTACAGATACTACGTGAAATTGTAATCAGTCGAAAGACACTTAAAATAAACATTTTATTCACAATGACTGACGACATGCCACCCACAAAATAAATATTTTTCTTAATGAAACGTAGATTTACACTTTACTTAACTACGTGCTCGAATTGTTTACCATTGACTGCAGACTTGCAACCGCCGTTCGAGAGATAGATGAACAGATAAAAGTAGACTGGATGTTACGTCGTAGCATACTGTGGGGATGCGACGGCAGGCTGTGACGGGGGCTTCGTGACAGGCTGCACCTTCCAGCGCTGCCCTCAGAGATGAGCAATCGAGAGCGGCCCTCCACTGTAGTGCAGCACTGCTTCCTATCGGATGACCGAGCTGGGCAGCCGTCTTGTCGGAACCACGTACGCTGACTCTTATCCAGCGGTCCGTCTTCCAGGAGAAGAGACGGAGTGTTCGTAGAGAAGGGTGCCTATTCAACAGCCCTGTGATGACGTGAGAACTCACGGTGGAGTTTCCTACGGCGCCGCACCAGGCGTTTACGCTCCACGGTCGTCGGTGCTGTGCGTGACGGGGCCAGCGTGGACTTTGAGCTGGCCAGTAGTGCACGTTACGTAAATCTACATTACTGCCGTTCGTCAGCGTCGCTTCCTCGGTAAATGGGTAACACATTGGAAAATCGCAGTGTCGCGTCCCTGGGGCCGCAGAGCAAAGCGGAAGAATTCTGCACCGACGTTCGAAATCACGTCCTCCGGGCGGCTGATGCAGTGACAGACGACGAGGGTGGAATTTGTATCGATGCGAGATGCGGATGACACTCGCCTGGCCGATCCCGCGTTCCTCTGCCCGACACCCCGCGGACTGAACAGCCGCCGCAGCCAGCACGGCTCCCTGGTGAGCTGCGTCGGCCGCAGCCCTCGTCGCCGCCCCCCGCCTGGCGCCGGAACTGCCCGGTCGCGCTGCTAGCCTCGTAACTCGTGCCTCACGCGACGGGCAGCGTCGATCGGGATGGCCGTCCCTGCCGTCTCGACAGCATTTCTTCGGAATTCGCAGTACAGAAGTGGCACGTCCAACTTCTCCTCATCAGCGTGCGAGGAGCCTTACAGCGGAAATGACCTGCCGACAGCAGACACAGTTCCTGCTGGTCCCGCAATGCAGACGAGTAAACAGTCGACATGCTTACACAAACAAGTAGCCTACCATGAGCCTCTTTAAACGCGATAGTCGACTCCAGCCGACTTGACTTTGACTCTTAGAACATTTCTCGGATTATTTTACGAAAAGTTTCAACTCCAAAATCAAATGGTTCAAATGGCTCTGAGCACCATGCGACTTAACCTCTGAGCTCATCAGTCGCCTAGAACTTAGAACTAATTAAACCTAACTAACCTAAGGACATCACACACATTCATGCCCGAGGCAGGATTCGAACCTGCGACCGTAGCGGTCGCTCAGCTCCACACTGTAGCGCCTAGAACCTCGCGGCCACTCCGGCCGGCTCAACTCCAAAATCAACAATCTCCATATCATCGTATTTTAAAAAATCACACTCGCTTCAATATCTCGATGTCTTCTTAACATTCTCTGTGACTCACCAGAATACGTACCCGCAAACCACTGCCCATCGTCAGGAGTACAGGTTCCACAAATGTATGCCCTATTATACCAAATGTAAGCAAACCCGAACTCACATCTGGGCCGCACTGGGTAGCCGCGCGGTCTGGGGCGCCTTGTCACGGTCCGTGCGGTTCCCCCCGTCGGAGGTTCGAATCCTCCCTCGGACATGGCAGTGTGTATTTTCCATAGTGCAAGTTAAAGTTAGTTTAAGTAGAGCGTAGGCTTAGGGACCCATGATCTCTGCAGTTTGGTCCCATAAGACCTTACGACAAACTTCCAAAAAAACATTTTCTCACATACTGTCGTCTGTCTATTGCCACGGCTGTCATACAAAGTGCTCAAAACGTTGATAACGAGCATCCCTATAAAATGATTTTCGACAAATAATACTGGACGCTGAGTTACATCAGGAGTTAGCGGCAGCACAGGTCCGTGTTATACGGCATTTCGTGCCTTTGGCAGTCGTGGGTGTTTCCTAACAGAATGCTTGTTTTAATTTTTGCCACAGATGAAAACATAGTAGTGTTAGGTTTGGCGAGTGAGCAGACCGTTTCGCGTTTTCTGAACGACCGTTCCAGTGCTCTCCAAGTGTTCTCTCCAGAGGCTCCGCCGCCAGAAGTGAGAAAGCGGGGGTCACGATGATGAAACATTGGTTGCCTTATGTCCCGCACTAGCTGCGGCGGCAGCACATCTGAGGAACTCGAGATGCCCGGGTGCGTTTAGATTCCCGTCAGTAGACCGCAGACCACGATGCGAGTCTCGAAAAACACGCACTGAATGACAATATACCGATGGCGTCGCTTTTGTCAAGTTCTTCGACTCGTATTGATTTTTCAACTGACGATTACAGCGTGTTGCGAAGATTGACTTGCCCACGGTGTGTAAACGATTGTTCTTCCTTAAGGTACGTTCTCCTTGTTGCGACTGTTGCCATTATCGTTCAACAATGATCGTGGAACGATTATCGTAGAACGCTATTGCTCTGAATTGTACTGTGTTCGTTCTTCCGTCTGCCGACACGGTCATTAAACGACGATCGTTCGTCTCGAATAGTTCCTACGGTCGCTCGCGATTTCTGTTGTGGAAGGCCTCACGTGTGACGCCTCCTTCGTTTTCTGACGCAGATGGCGAAAACCTTGTCGAGGAAGTGGCGAATCATTCGCCACTGTGGCAGCTGTCAAACGCGTCCTACAAGCGTCAAAGCGCCGAGAAAAATATAGGGGCTGAGACTGCCAATAAAGTTGGAAGATCGAGTAAGTCGTTCTCTGTGACCTAAATAACAATATTTACTAGTAATAATTACTTGTATAATTTGGAGTGTAAAATTTGTTGACAAAAAGGCACTGCATAATAAGCAAAGTTTTAATAATTCAATACCTACATTATGTAATATTGTGCAGTTCGGGTACAGAGTTATGAATAATAATAATAACAAGACAAATGAAATTACATTGAAATCCAGACCTTTAGCTGATGCAGCCGTCGATAAATATCAACGGGGCAGTTGAAAATGTATGCCTCGACGGGGACTCGAAGCCGGGATATACGCTACATTTAGTTGGTAACCGAGATCAGTTATAGTAATAGAAGGAAGAATATAACGGGTCCGGAATTAGTTTCGGTCGGTTCTATTAACTTGTTGATCTTGCCAGCAAAGGAATCTCTTACTTCAAATGCTTCAACATTAGCACACCCACGATCTCTTGCCAAACTGATCAAATGGTCTGCGAGTCACTGTTGCGAAGTATCTGGGTCGTGGAGAGAGCATCCAATTTGTGCTATATAGGCATCCCACTTTATGTTGTGGATGCAGCAGGAAATTATTACCGGATTGTCAACAGTTTGGGGGAGTAAATTTACAGGGTCGTAGAAAATGCGAAAAACTTCTGCTAACAAGCCAACAGCACTTCCAGAAGTTCGGCGAGCACGGCACAGTCTGTAATCGAGTACACATTTATAGAGTTGCCTCTGATCGCGGCCCCTCGCCAGTACAGCTGCCACGCGACCCTACGCGAGCGAAGAGCGCCGCCAGCGGCAAGCAGGTGAGGCGGCGCCACGGTGCGCCACGACGCGCCACGTCATGCCTCGCTGCAACACTCCACGCCACGCCACGCCACGCCACGCCACGCAAGCCGCGCTACGCCACGCCACGCCACTCCACGCCACTCCACGCCACATCTGCCTCCGCCGCGCCACTCCACGCCACGCACAACCGCGCCGTGGGACGCCACACCACGCCATGTCACGCCACGCCATACCGCGCCACGCCTAGCCACACCACACCGCGCCCCATGGCGCAGCGGCACGTCACACCGCAACGCCATGCCACGCCACGCCCCGCCACACAACATTGCGCCACGCCACGCCACGCCGCACCGCACCGCGCCACACCGCGCCACGCCGCACATGCCTCGCCATGCCACGCCACGCCACGCTACGCAGTGCCACTCCGCGCCACACCACGCCACACCACGCCACGCAGCGCACCACGGCGCTGCGCCATGCCTTACCGCGACGCCATGCCACGCCACTCCACACCACACTGCATCACGCCACGCTACGCCGCGCCGCGCCACACAGTGCGTCACGTCACACCACGCCATGACACGTAACGCCACGGCGCGCCACGCCCGCCACAGCACGCCACCCCACGACATACCACGCCACGCCATGACACGGCACGCCATGTTACCCCACAGCACGCCGCGCCACGCCCCCCTCGCTTCGCCGCGCCGCGACGCGCTACTGCACGCCACGCCGAGCCATGCCACACAACGCCATGCTGCGCCACCCTGCGACACGCCACGCCGCAAGACGCCGCACAGCGCCATAACACGCGAAGCCGCACTACGCCATGCTGAGCTTCGCTGCACAACTCCGTGCCACGCCACACCGCGCCACGCCACTCCATTTCACGCCACGCCCCACCAAGCCACGCGACGCTGCGCCACGCCACGCCACGCTACGCCATGTCGTGACCCGCTACGATACGCCACGCCACGCCACGCCACGTCACACCATGCCCCGCCACGCCACGCCGTCAAACTGTGGAGTGTGCATTTGGTATCTTGAGTTCCCGATTTCGTGTGTTTAAACAGCGTTTTGAGTGTAAACTAGAGACTGTAGATAGAATTGTGACAGCTACATGTGTACTTCATAATTACTTGAGGACTGATAACATTACGTCAAATGATCCCGCCAAGGAGGACGACATGGAACCACTGAGTACCAACCAGCTTCCGTCGCCTGCTCCAAGTAGGTGCAGAAGCATGAGTGAAGCTTTCCTTACGAGAGAAAAATGTAATGAGTGTTTTAATTCACCAGAAGGTTCTTTTCAATGGCAGTATGCAGCTATAAAAAGAGGCCAATACTAAAGAGAACGACTTATGTCATTAATATTACATGTATATTGTGAAAATGCATATAAAATAAATAAATTAATTAATAAATAATACTTACAATTGCTGTAATGTACGTAATTCCTCTGCAACCTTCTTCCATATTTCGTCCTTCAATTTACTCCGCATGTAGTCGTACAGCACTAGGTTGCCGTGAACTAACTGAATGAGGTGTTCCATAACTGAAAGACTTCGTACACGAACGAAAGTGAGGTACTGTCACACACGCACACACAGCTGCTGGAGAGTCACTACTGGCCGAGCTCAGCGCGGTGCCACAGACCACCTCTGTGGTGGTGCGAACCGCTGACAGAGATGGGATCGGAGATAACGGGCCCCTGGGGCCGCAGGCAGAGCAGAACTGTGCGGCTCGGACCGCGGGGCAGAGGGCTGCGCCTCGGCTGCGTGCAGAATGCGGCGCCCCACTGGAAAGCGTGCTCCACAAAAGCGGCCCTGCCTCTGCTGCGTGCTGTGTGCGCCGGAGGCGGCGCCCGCGGTGGCTCCAGTGTCGGTGGACTCCGCCGACGACCGACGTCGGCCGGAGGCGGCCGGCCGATCTTTTCAAATCAGTCCGCCGCTGCGTGCGCCGTCACACTACGGCACCTCTTCTCTCCCGAACGTACAGACTTCGGACGACAATCGGTGAAGTTCAGATGAGTTAGTTTTCTTCGATCAAACCGACCGATGTTTTCATGCAGTAAATATGGAGCGAAAGGAAACTGACTAAAGTCCGTTTCTGGCATCCTGAGGATGAAAATATATCGGGATGTAATCCGGAATTTTGGACTGAAATCGGCGGTTTATTCGAAACCTCAAGTAGGTAAAATGTATATTGGAAATTTTAGGCATAGACCATAACCTCAATAAATAATTTGTTCGAGTCAAAAGCGTGGCGTATCTTATGCACTTATAGCTACTGTACTGGGTCTTTTTTGGGCAGGCTGCCGTTAGTTGCGCACAACTTACTATTACTCCTTACTGGCGTTTTATGCCAGTAGGACAGTGATTGTGTTGATATGAAGTGGTGTGCAAAGGTGGTCCACACAGTGATTGTGTTGATATCATGTGGTTTGCAAAGGTGGTCCACAGTGTGTAGCTACACTTTTAAGTGCTGTAGGTTATCACAGTATCTTACGCTACACCTTATGTTTGTGTTTTACTCGTGTGGTCAGTGACATTCATTGACAGTTAATTGACGCATGTCTGCGCAACTTTAAACAAACACAGCGAACCAAAGTGTTTACAACTTGCTTTTATCTCGAGTATTAATGGAACGTTTCTCCCGTCATCTCATATATTCGTACAACTTGTCTGGTTATTCCGACAACAGCGTGTATAGTAGTGCCGGCCGGAGTGGCCGAGCAGTTCTAGGCCCTACAGTCAGTAACCGCGCGACCGCTACGGTCGCAGGTTCCAATCCTGCCTCGGGCATGGATGTGTGTGATGTCCTTAGGTTAGTTAGGTTTAAGTAGTTCTAAGTCCTAGGGGACTGATGACCTCAGAGTCCTATAGTGCTCAGAGCCATTTTTTGTATAGTACTCGTCACGTTGTTTACGAGACAGGAAAGCTCATTCCACGGATTCGGCGTCTCCTTAAAAACAGAAGCCGCTATGCAGTAGTCGTATCCAACGAGAGGGGCGTCTTTAGAATCTAACCTACTTGATTCATAGTGTAGTTTCTAACCTAACCTAACCTCCTTTGGCCCAGTCAAAAAATGACGAAGGAGGTCGGGCCCAGTGTGCGCACGCTGTCGGCTGACTCTGTCGGGCGACGTCTGGCGACGGCGTCTGACGACCGTTGTCGGTGCCACTGTGGTGGCAGCCGCACGGCCGGGGACGTCGCTGTCTCAGCTGTTCCGTACCGGTTCTCACGCCGTGTGTTTGTTCCTCGTTTCTGTCAGCATTGTTAGTAAAATAGCACTGATCGCCTTTGCCATTTTGTATAATAACGCAATATTTCGAACTGATATTACGGTTTTTTACTCTGTATACAGTAAAAAATTTAAAAAAGCGCCTGTTACAAGAAATACCGTTTATTCGGAACTAAAATACCGGTATCGGTTTTAACCGGTCGGTTTTTCCCATTCCTGCCAGGCACTACTGTGCCACCACCCTTCTATTAACAAAGCTGTGCAGGTAACGTCATCGCTAATCACCCAGGGCTCCGGAATGTCACATTTCGAAACATTTCAGTCCGAGCTTCCTTTATTCTCAGGACAGAGTTAACGACAGCCTGTGCGAACGCGCAGGTGTTGATTATCTAAGTTTAGTGTAACAGAGATGGGCATTTATGTTATGGCTGTGGACAGAGAGATTTCGCGTAAACGACAACATGACGCGAAATCGGCGATTTTTACGAAAAATGGCGAAATTTGTCATTTTCCTCGTTCGAGCGCAACATCTTATAAATCGGATGCCAGTAGTTTAGAGACTTTGTACAGTGGTAGTTACTTAATGTCGACGTTAGACCTGGATTTTTGTTCTGAAGACTGAGATGCTGACGCCGCTCTTCGAGGCGACCCTTTCGCGGAGGAGCTCGCGATCGGCGGGTAGCACTCCCCACTCCAGGGTGGGCCGCACGTGTGATTCGTAAACCAGTCCCGGACCGGCTGCACTTCCTCTGTATTCTACCAACAAATCGATGCCCACCACCTGCTTCACTCACTGCAGAGCCTGCGTGCTCATTCCATTCCGTATCCCTAGAACGTCTGACACGCAGCCATTTGTAAACGACTCCAGCTGTGACTCATCGATAATAGAGCCACAGGATACTACGTTTTTTTTTTCGTTTTGTGAAGTGCATAATACTGCATTTCCGAACATTTCAAGCAAGTTACCGATTTTTGTACACCTTGAAATCTTTTAAAAACCTGACTGAGTATTTTATGCATCTTTTGTCAAACACTACTTCCATACAGAGAATTGCATCATCTGCAAAATGTTTGAGGTTACTATTAATACTGTCTGCATGGTCATTAACGGGACATCACCAACACGAACAGCTACGATCTCAACACAGTTCCCTAAGGCAAGAAGTTACTTCTACATCCGCCGATGAATCTTCGATGCGTGACAATTTTCTTCGTCTTCCCTATCAAAAAATGCTCGATCAGGTCACAAATTTCGCTCGATACACCGTACAATTCTACTTTTGATAATAAGCGTAGATGTGGTACTGATTCAAATGACTTTCGGAAATCGAGAAGTACTGGGTCTACCTGACTGCCTCCACTCGTAGCTTTTAGTATGCCGTGAGAGAAATAAGTGAGTTGGGTTTCACGAGATTGACGTTTCCGAAATGCGTGCTACTTGACATAGAGGACCTCATTCTGTTCGAGGCACCTCACTATGTTTTAACACAGATTATCTGCTAAAATTGCACAACAAATCGATGTGGAGGATAGTTGGCGGCAGTTTTATGAATGACTTCTGCTGCCCACCTTACCTGCGCTCTCTTCCGACAACTGGGGACGGTTTTCTGTTTGAGACATTATAATTAACAGATTACACCTTATAAAAGAAAATATTATGAAATGCGTCAATGCATAGCAGACGTGACAGAAAAGTTGATAGCGGCCCGCTAAAACGTCAAGGTGCGGACTTTTCGCACATTTTTCTCGACAATAATAGTAAGCAGTGCACACAACACCGCACGTTAGTCAACAGTGTCTACTTTATTACTACAAGACTGTTGCATATTTAAAATTGAGAGCGAGTCTAAACGTTCCGTAGTGGTCCCACGTCATTCGAATTTGATGGATCATAAGACGAACACTTTAAATTTTGCGATTAAAGTGATTTTCATTTTCTGTTTAAAAAAGTGATGTGGCGACAACTGCTGAACAAACTTTCCTCACTCTACTGTACGACAAATCGCAGAAAAAACGTCGCGTTCTGGACAGGTCTCTAGTGCGGTGCATTAATTAAACTGCATATTTTCGTAGTATGCACGTATAGGTCCACCAAATAAGGTACTTTACCTTTGCAAACACGTAAACAAACGTGGCGGCTCGTCGCTTTGCTTCTTTCAGCCAGCCGCGGTTTGCCACACATCAGGCCGTCACCAGAAACTTCATTTGACAGAACAGTGAAAATAATACCGCACGAATACTGCGGTGAGCGTCCTCGGTGCCGTGTCGTACCGCCAGAAGCACGTCCGTGTGGCGTCACGTGTCCCGTGCTGTGACCGGCCGACAGGAGAACAGGAAGCGGCTGCCGTGTCGATATAAGGTCCGCGCACTTATTTGTCAATCGTGAACCAACGAGTCTGTTAATTTAACCTCGCTTTTGGAGCAGACGCTGTTTGTCTATGCTCCAAATGCAGGTAAAACATTTCTAACATACCCTGGCACTGTCTTTAAAGAAGACGAAAACAAGGTGCTGGTCCAGAGGTGATTTAGAATGAGAAATACACGAGCTGTAACCCGTTAAAGGGAAATGTTACACTCGGAACGTGACGGCTACGTCAGCTTTCTGCGAATGGACAGGGAAACTTCGAATAACTTGTTTGGAGCACCTTCCCACTCACATTTAAAAAGAAGACACAAGTATGAGAAAATTTATTCTCTTCTACTTGGTATTCTATGACAGATTATTAAGGTACCACAATGTGGGAACATGAAGCGTACATCGCCCTTGGAAGAATTTCGACTTTTTATTTTACTGCGTGTTGTGCGTAGAATGGTGATTTTCTTCTTAACCTTATCCTGCATAAACTATGGCTGGGAATGATGCGACACGTCTACTGTTTTGGTAACTGCCAGTGCTATTTTGCTTTCTTGCTTGATCGTAGCTTGCACGGGTTGTGGTGACTCACGATACACTCATATATAAATTCTAACAAAAGTATTTCACTAAGCATGTGTGGCAAAACATCAGCACACAAGTCAGCCACGTTTTCAAATTTTCCATCAATCAAAATTTCGCTCAAACGCGTCAAACACGCCCCGTGTCAAACAAAACCCTACACGTTCAAATATTTGGCACACAGAGTAAAATTTGGTGCCACTATTTGATTGTGTAGCGGGCCTTTAGGTGCTTTTAAGGATGAATTGCGAATCTGATAGTCTCAGCAGTTATACGTACGCCATACGAAAACGTGCAGCGTAACTCACGGGCAGAATCAGAGATCTCCCCAAAGTGTACAGATTTGGCCACGATTTGCTGTGTAAAAGTTTCGGGAAATATAACTTCAGTAGATTACCCGTGCTGCAAGTAAAACGGTTTTAAGATGGGTTCATTATTACGGGGAAAGCAATTTTTAATTATGAAACTAGCAAACTTTCAAAACTATGGAGAGAAGCACTACCGCAGAAGAGGTGAAGGGAAAGCCAGAAGAGATAGAAGGCGGGGGGAACAGGGTGTGGGCATAAACCCCGGGCATCAGGCGTCATGGGGGCCCCACGTCTCTCAAGGCTTCGGCGGCCCTAGAATACAAAGCTGGCAAATATGACGCTGCTTTTGTAAAACAATTTCTTCATCCTGCAACAGCGTGCCCCATCCAGCTCTTTCTTGTCACTTTTACCATTCTTGCAGGTGAATTGCACGCAATTCTATTTCTTGCTTGATCTTGAAAGCACGACTTTTCCTTTAGACACTGTACATTGAAACCGCGCTACTTGTGATGGAATCTGAAGTGTGCTTCCTTTAAATGCTGTCGGAAAAACTGCCAAGGCATGTGCGTAACAAATGTACATAGCAACAGCTGTAGAATGTCGCTATGATCTGTTACGATTGCCAGCAACATTAAAATCTAAGGTAATCTGATTGCATCACAAGGTGATTTTACACGAAATATGCAGAAAATATTTTCATTCGAGAATGGACACAAAATAAAGTACAGTAAAATTTGATCAATGCAGAACTGCCCAAACCGTAGATGTATTTCAGTCCCGAAACATTCAATACACTTCTACAAGCTAACTTTTTTTTTTAAATATACACAGCGGAACGTGTCTAAAGCGGATCGCTAATTCTACGACTTTATTAAGAATTTAGTGTGTAATGCCGAAAGTTAATTTTGACACAAAGACAATACATGCCTGACTGTCTGCTCGGCGGCGCAAAACGAGAAAAGAGCATATGTGCTGCGGGCGTGGACACCAGATTGCATCGCTCTGTGCAACAACGAACAGGTTAGCGAGTAGTGTCGGTGCATCAAAGGAAATGTTTCGTTCGTGAGCGCTCGGTTTGGCGGGGTCTCTGGTTTTCCATTATTATTGATGCAAAGGGGGGGAGGGGGGGGGGGAGGCGCACGCTGGAACACTGTAGCGCAGCTATGGACGCTGCTGCAGTCGGTGCAGTGAAGGAGACGAGTGTTGTTCCGATGACGCACTAACTGCATTATTTTCTATCCGTTTCATTTGAGCAATAGCGCCGTAAGTGATAAAATGATTCGAAGGACAAAGACAAGTCGCAAACACTTACACTTAATGAAAACATTAAGATAATCGAGGCGAGTGAGAAAGACAACTCTCTGTACACGAAATAATGCTGCGTTTCAAATGCGGTAAAAAACAAATTTACGGTGCAGAAACAAGAAGAAGATACTGGATGAATGGATGATTGGGATGGGGCACATGAAAAGAAAGGCGAAGAAGACGGGAGATGAAGAAATTAACGGAATAATGTGGGTATGGTTCGTAAGTGCGTGGGAAAATAACTTACCTTTTTCTGGACCCACGTTGCATAGTGAGCCAAAGAGCTTGGAAACACCGGGTTTATGCATACACGGGAAGGCTGTACAGTTCCAGAGCTAGGCACAACATCGTGTGGAATGAAGTGTGTAGGGAAGCTAAGGATGTGCAGCAAAGTGTAGCAACAGAACGGAAGGCAATATTGTGCGACCTAACTGCGGATTATTATCGGAAAGACGTGTTCGGAGCCGATAAAACGGGTCTGTTTCGTCGCGCACTGCCTTCAGAATCTCTAGCAATTTGAGGTGAAAAGTGCACCGGTGGAAAAATGTCCCAGGAAAGACTCACTGTACTACTATGTGGAAATATATTACGTGAAAAGGAGACGCCAGCTGTGACTGGAAAGGAAGCAAAACTGCGTTGTTTCGAAACTATAGCCCCAGTAGCCTTCTAGTCACAGGGCAAAGCAATATAAAGGCATGGATAATGTGCGACCTTACGGAAGAATGGTTGGGATCTTCAACGCTATAGTGAAAACACGAAATTGCCAAGTTTTCCTTTTCCCAGACAATGCAACCTGCCACCCGAAAGTCGGAGTAAAAATACCAAAATGCCGTATAATTTATCAATTAGTGTAATAGTCTACTGTTCTGTTGTACAATATACAGTAAACAAACATCTATTGTGCAGGAGTGCACGTACTGCGTAAATAAGTTCATAAATTTATACCTTTGTGCATGATACGTGACAAATTTTATGTAGCCTAGTGAGTTTTGTGTAATCCGGAAACTTGCCCAATTTGGAAAAGTATTTTAGTCCCACGTGATTCCGTTTTGAGCGATTTTTACTGTATATCTGTCCTCCTGGAAGAACCCTAAAAGTGAAGAAATGAAATGAAATAAAACAGGTACAGTGACCAAGCTAATGGTGGGAAGTAAAGGGGTAATGTTCTTCTTTTGTTCGTTTGCAGAAGAGCCGTCTTACATGGGAAGCTTTGCGTTACTTGATGTGAAACTATTTCTTGGTCAAAGAAGTTTGGCTTTCAGAGATTGATCACAGAAAATTGGAGGTCCACATAATGGAAATTTCCTCGGAATATTAGTGTTCTTGAGTCACTACTACGATTCATTTATCGGAAATACATTGGCAGGTCAGAGACCACAAGAGCTGGAAAGCGCTACAAGTGCGTTATCTGTCAAATGATACTCAAAATGAATTTATTTCTACACTCCTGGAAATTGAAATAAGAACACCGTGAATTCATTGTCCAAGGAAGGGGAAACTTTATTGACACATTCCTGGGGTCAGATACATCACATGATCACACTGACAGAACCACAGGCACATAGACACAGGCAACAGAGCATGCACAATCTCGGCACTAGTACAGTGTATATCCACCTTTCGCAGCAATGCAGGCTGCTATTCTCCCATGGAGACGATCGTAGAGATGCTGGATGTAGTCCTGTGGAACGGCTTGCCATGCCATTTCCACCTGGCGCCTCAGTTGGACCAGCGTTCGTGCTGGACGTGCAGACCGCGTGAGACGACGCTTCATCCAGTCCCAAACATGCTCAATGGGGGACAGATCCGGAGATCTTGCTGGCCAGGGTAGTTGACTTACACCTTCTAGAGCACGTTGGGTGGCACGGGATACATGCGGACGTGCATTGTCCTGTTGGAACAGCAAGTTCCCATGCCGGTCTAGGAATGGTAGAACGATGGGTTCGATGACGGTTTGGATGTACCGTACACTATTCAGTGTCCCCTCGACGATCATCAGTGGTGTACGGCCAGTGTAGGAGATCGCTCCCCACACCATGATGCCGGGTGTTGGCCCTGTGTGCCTCGGTCGTATGCAGTCCTGATTGTGGCGCTCACCTGCACGGCGCCAAACACGCATACGACCATCATTGGCACCAAGGCAGAAGCGACTCTCATCGCTGAAGACGACACGTCTCCATTCGTCCCTCCATTCACGCCTGTCGCGACACCACTGGAGGCGGGCTGCACGATGTTGGGGCGTGAGCGGAAGACGGCCTAACGGTGTGCGGGACCGTAGCCCAGCTTCATGGAGACGGTTGCGAATGGTCCTCGCCGATACCCCAGGAGCAACAGTGTCCCTAATTTGCTGGGAAGTGGCGGTGCGGTCCCCTACGGCACTGCGTAGGATCCTACGGTCTTGGCGTGCATCCGTGCGTCGCTGCGGTCCGGTCCCAGGTCAACGGGCACGTGCACCTTCCGCCGACCACTGGCGACAACATCGATGTACTGTGGAGACCTCACGCCCCACGTGTTGAGCAATTCGGCGGTACGTCCACCCGGCCTCCCGCATGCCCACTATACGCCCTCGCTCAAAGTCCGTCAACTGCACATACGGTTCACGTCCACGCTGTCGCGGCATGCTACCAGTGTTAAAGACTGCGATGGAGCTCCGTATGCCACGGCAAACTGGCTGACACTGACGGCGGCGGTGCACAAATGCTGCGCAGCTAGCGCCATTCGACGGCCAACACCGCGGTTACTGGTGTGTCCGCTGTGCCGTGCGTGTGATCATTGCTTGTACAGCCCTCTCGCAGTGTCCGGAGCAAGTATGGTGGGTCTGACACACCGGTATCAATGTGTTCTTTTTTCCATTTCCAGGAGTGTAGTTGTGCCCATTGCGTCAGAACTGTCATCTTGAAACAGAGGAGAAATGTGAAGTATTACTCAATTATTGTCGATGCAGCTCCTGATTCAAATGATGGGGAGCAGGCGACATTCATCCTGCGTTATATTTGCTTCAGTAAGGAAATTTACGAGTATGTACAAGAAATAAATGAACGGCTTTGGAATTCGTAGATTGTAACCAGAAAACAGGAGTTGCTATTGCAAGTGAGAGCTGTCACGAAGCAGATACGTTTCTCGCAGTGGTTCAGCTTCTATACGAGCTGTTCAGTTGCTGTCCACGACGATGGGACACTCCGGAACAGAGTGCTGGGACTTGTCCGTACTCCACGTCTGGCGTGCTCGGCTTGAAGCTGTGGCGCCGGCTGCAGCTGACGTGGGCGAGGCTGCCGTTGCTGCTGAAACCCCGGAAAGTCGAGTTGAATCTGTCAGCTGAAACACACTCTGTGGCAGAGGGTTCTTTAGGTTACGGAACATCTTTCAAGTGATTAATCGTGACATCGAGTTGACTACAGACTCAAATTACTACGAGCTCGAAATACTACCACGGACATTGAGACACTACGCCTTGGCAGCTTATTACGTAACCTTTAATTGGGACACCATTCTCCCCGAATCTAAAGTTGTTACCAGCGCAATTAATACCGGTCCTAAATTTTCGGAGGTACGCACTAAGAACAGAAACTCATCTCGTGATGAAGCCAGGTACGAAGTGACAGGTGAAAATTCAGAAGATTTATTCAGGATAAAACGTTTTCATGTCGTAATTGACAGTCTAGAGTATAACTTGAAAACCCAATGTGAAACAGTGAAGATTACAGATGAAGCATTTGGGTTTTTATAGAAATACGCAAAGGTGGCTGATGATCAGTTCACCGAGGCATGCAAGTTATTTATCAATGAATACCATAACGATGTCAGGACAGATGTAGAGGAAGAAGTTAAATATTTGAAAACTATCAGAGTGCCAACTGCTTATACTTCCTTTGAAACAATTACACCTCTCGAATAAGTTGCACGAGCTTAAAATTCCAAGTTCATTTCCGAATGTATGTGTAGCTGTGCGCATCTCGTACCCTCTTCCATGGCTGCAGCTGAAGCATTAAAGTCTGTGAGCACTCTGGCTCGTGTTAAAGACTGTGTCAGACCCACCACACACCAGCAACGTCTCTCAGATCTGGGGACCGCGCCAACTGAACATACTTTGGCAAGGCCGCTAGACTTTGATAGGGTGATTCAAATATGTGCTGAACGAAAGGCTCGCAAAGCGCCACTGACAGTGCTACAGGCGAGTGCGCTACAGTGAGCTGCCTGCTGCACAACACACGGCGAGTGCGCTGGTGTCCGTCTGTTTACTGAAATGTGTGGGCATGCCAGGGAGCGAGCGGGCACACAGCACTCCACACGGCAGACACACTGGCACCGCACATTTCCTCAATGTGTAATACTCAGCCTCTTGTTGTAAAGTGAAGCCAAAGTAAGTTATAGCAATCTAAGAAATAAAATTAAATGAGGGGTACGAACGTATTACAGTAATTCGTTACTGTGTAGCTGCTCAAGTCAAAGTCGGAAGTTCATCAACCGTATCAGCTTTTTCTGTTGCTGTGCAGGTTTCCGTCGAGCTGCCATCCACTTCCCTAGCTGTGGTGTTCTTTGATTCCAGATAATTGTCTTCATCACTACTTTTCAAATCAGTACCTATCACTACTGATTCAGTCTCGTTCTCCACGAAAGAGTCACGGCGCTGGTATTCTTTCTCGATATACTCGTATTTAACTTTGGCACACTCACTCGTGATTCGCCTGATTGGTGTGGATGCGTGGGATATTGGAGACATGGATTACGACAAGTTTTGTTTCTCTACAGTCCAATTGATTTTAATTGTAATAGAACGTTACGCGAGGTGTATCGTGACAACTATTTATAATTTTCAGAAATAACAGACGGCGTGGAATTAAACATTTTTCTTGATAAAGCAATGTCCAGTAATGCGTCGATTGGAACTTGTACTGGGACGAATGAAACTGTACGTCGTAATAAAAGTGCTGGAAGGTCTTCTCCTGCAGAACAAGTGTGGAGTTCAGAGCGCGATCTTGGCGACGGCGAGTCACGCATGTGTGCTGCAAACTGCTTTCTTACTGCGAAATTACTGTACACAGAACGAAAAAGTCCCAACGCCGAGAAGGAGTTGTGGGACAGAAAGAAAAGTTAGTGCGAGTGTTTATACATTTGAAAGATGACGTCTGTTCAAATTCCACGCCAATCGCATAAGAGGGGCGGTAGTAGCCCACTATGAGGATGTGAGTCAGGTTTGGTTTAGTGTCGTCCATACAAGAGGTGGTGGGTCGACGTCAGGGAAGAATGCTTTTAAGGCGATAAAGGCGCCATTATCGACACGTCAGTGAGTTTGTACGAGGTCTCGTAAGAGGACGGCGAGAAGCTGCGATGCTGCAGAAAAGCGTGCCGGGGATGCAGCCACTGTGCGTGGCTGACTGCTGGCAGCGGCGGCCACGGGAATGTGCGGCTGGAGGAAGACGGCGCTCCGGGCGGCCGTATTAGACTCGCCGTTCGGCGTGCGGCTCTGCTGGCTCGCACTGCAGCTGCGGCAATAATCTGAGCAGCAGCTGGCGCTGAGGAGAGGCGCAGGCCCGTGAGGTGGCGCAGGGGGGCTCACGCCGAATTCCTCACGGCAGCGTGAGTCACGGCGACAGTCATGGCAAGCTGGATCGCAGTTTCAATACGCAGTTTGCTGAGGAACTTTGGCTCTGGCAGAGATGGCGACTACTTCTGCTGTGTTAATAGATGTAAGTTCAGAATCGGATTCCGATTCTGAGTTTGAGTTCGAAACGGTGTGTTACATCGTATTGATGTCCGCCCCAGTAGCTGAGTGGTCAGCGTGACGGATTGCCGTCCTCTGGGCCCGGGTTCGATTCCCGGCTGGGTCGGAGATTTTCTCCGCTCAGGGACTGGGTGTTGTGTTGTGTTCATCATCATTTCATCCCCATCCGGCGTGCAGGTCGCCCAATGTGGCGCCGAATGTAATAAGACCTGCGATATGGCGGCCGGACCTGCCCCGCGAGGGGCCTCCCGGCCAATGACGCCAAACGCTCATCATCATCATCATCGTATTGATGAAACAAAACGCAGAAAAAAGTGCGTACATGAAAAGAAGACTAGGTCATGGGGAATTCACTTTAACTAAGGAACTTGATGATGAAAAATTCACGAACTATTTTAGATTAAAACGTGATCAATTCCAATAAGTGCATGGTCTCATCAAGACTGAAATTGACAGACATGGATGCAACGCTACAAGGCCCATTGGAACCAAGGAGAAACTAGATGGGTTTTTAAGGTAAGCTATTATGATGAACATGTATCTCTATATATAAAAATGTTCTGTTCGTTTGTGTATAGGTACTAACCTCCGAAAGCTCTTGACCGATTGCTCTGAAATTTTGACACAACGTTGCATTCTAATACAGGATGGTTTTTAGGTACCTATTTCTTTAATATATTTTATATATCCTATATGCATGTAATTTTTGACGATTTTTCGTAACTATGTTTCCCCATTATAAAATTTGTATATATAGAAATGTACTCGGACGATAGTTTCGTTCTATATTGATATCAAAAACGTGGTTAAATCCATCTATTCCGTTTTCACTGGTAGATATGGAGGGCTACACGCTAGTAAGGAATGATATTGTGAGGAACCTAGGCATTTTTTTTTTTTTGGATAAACATTTAACCAGGACAGAGCACATCACGAAAAATTGCTACAGAGTTTTAACAATGTCAATGTCGAATGTTAACAACGAATTACAATGCAACTTGCCATTTCGTGTGTCCGTTTCCTTGGCCACTTCCTCCCACTTCTCAGCTTTCTTTCAGCTTCGTTTTCAAGTAATCTTCATGGCTTGTATCATACAGAACTTTGCGAACACGTACGGCTTCAGTTAGCTTTTCCTCCATTTCGAACTACCAACAGCCAGAAGCACCGTGAGCCTCGCAGTAAACTGCGTACAGGAGACTGCGGTCCGCAGGGTCACCGAGCGCAGCAACTGCGTCACGTCACGCTGCGCTCTAACTTGCGGAGGCAGCACCATTCACTTGTGTGGTTCGCAAAAACTCACCGTGAGTCACCCTGCGTCACCTCACGGGCCTGCGTCTCACCTTGCGGCCAGCCTAACCGTCAGACGTCGGCTACTTCGAGGACAGCTCCGAGCCAGACGCCCTGTACGGCACGTTCCACAAACCACCGCCATTTGCGACTTCAGAGGCCTGGAGCGAGAGCAAGATGGAGGACTGTTCCGTTTCCCTGTGACGGCTGGTTCTGCCCCTGCACTGCTGACGGCTGGGTGCTGCTTAGGAGGCGGCAGTCGAGCACCTCCGACCAGCTCGTCTGCGTGCTCAACACACCGGACCTACACCTGCAGGATCCGACGGCGGCGTTATCCACAGATAGCATCAACCGTCCCTGCACTGACCGAGCAGGTGCAGCAGGCATGCAACTCCAGCCCACAAACTGGCGTCCCGCACCTGTACAACACAACGAATGCACGTTTTCACGCTTGCATTTAACATTCTGGCGGTTACACCGGTCATTGATGTATCAGCACTCCACATTCGCAATGGCTTATCTCGCACTTACATCAACCTGTGAGCTTGCAGGATTAATCACTTAAATATCTTACCCAGACAAACGTATTCCCGAAATTTCATTGCAGGCCAGAGTGGCCGAGCGGTTCTAGGCGCTTCAGTCCGGAACCGCGGGACTGCTACTGTCGCAGGTTCGAATCCTGCCTCGGGCATGGATGTGTGTGATGTCCTTAGGTTAGTTAGGTTTAATTAGTTCTAAGTTCTAGGCGACTGATGACCTCAGAAGCTAAGTCCCATAGTGCTCAGAGCCATCTGATTTCGAAGTTTCATTACTCTACATTAATTATGTTCTGATTTTTCCCGCCATTATATTTAAATATAAAGAAAATTGCAACCACATTTATAAATTAAAAGGAAGGTCAGTGTTGGCCGTAATATTGATGTTTTATTGATGGCAGAATCGATTTTCGATCACATAGTGATCATCTTCATTTCTGGAAGTTAAAAATTTTTTACATAGCGATCAGTGAGTAAAATCAAAAAAACCTCAAATACACCTGAGTATAAACCAAGTGTTGGAAAGAACATACCTAATATGTACAAATTAAACTCAGACACTGGTATCAAGTTATCAATAACCAAAACTGAGAAGCGATGACAATAACTGAAGCCGCTGTTTACTTTGACCTATACATTTATAAATGTTACATTTGTAGCTATCTCAACCTAAATAGATTCTGAATGAAAACGTGCGAAATGTGTGTGGAGAGCAGGAATGTGAACGCAGAAAATGTGCTGGGAAAAAAATTGCATACTGGAGGCAGGAAATTTTACTTTCAGTGTCAGTTCAGTAATTAGGAAAGCTGTCTTCCCGCAATTTGGTAAAAAAACAATGTTATCAATTTTAATACTGGAAACTAAGTAATCAAATTTCATATTCTCTAACTTGTAGTAACAAACTTATCTCAGTAGTTTATTGTTTCCACGGTAAGAGTAGGCACCAAAAATCCAAATGACGAGCACTGGCTTTTGCCCAACAAATGAAGCATTTGCAGACTCTGTATTACGGTAAGTAGTATTTATGTTCATGTCCTCTGCGTGGGGACAATTCACGCTATCTGTGCAGTGACATGTCGCAGTCTGTATAATTTCCTCGAATGTTTACAGGCACCATAAAACAGGATAACACTGCACCCGAGACGCAGCCCAAGATAGTCCTCGAGGATAGACGTTCGTATAGCACTGCGCACTCTTATTCAACCAAATAAGCCGAGAACAACCGTTCACTCGAATTCCACCGGTATTATCTCGTACAACGTGCAGTGCGATTGTATACACAGCACTTACGAACATACGTTTAGTGTTTAATAAAAATTATACTCATCGTGTATATCATGTCAGCGTGTATTGGTTGTGTATCTCCGATATTGCTCGAGTTGTGCTGCGTCTCAAACGACAGCAGACTTGGGTTGGGGGCGGGGCCAGCGGCGGCCCTCAGTGGCGCAGCTCGGGGGAGCAGCGGGGCGGCGCTCTGGCGGCCACAGCTGTCGTCTCGTTCCGGCAGGTGGCGACGACGCCCAACTCTGCAGGGCGTCGCAGAATCGCATGGCCAAACTTTCAGGAAGCTTTCCTCACACGTTGGCCCGGAAGCGCTTCAAGTCAGAGCTCAGTTTATAGAGCTTTTCAGCACATTAATTATTCGAAACACTCGCAAAAAGAACACACTGCCACAGTATGAAGCACTCTCCTAAATTAAGTGTTCAAAATGCCCACCGTGAACAGGGATACATTCATCAACCCGCTGTCGCGCGCAATCCCTGAAACGCTGACGCTGCCCCAGACAACTCCAAATTGTTTCACAGCCGTGCACAGTACGTTCACGGAGACTCTGTACGTCTCGTACCGGGGTGCCGTACAGAAGAGCTTTCCAATGCCCCCACAGCTGAAAGACTTGTGGGGGTACGTCTGGAGAGCGTGCACGCCGAGGAACCGGTCCACCTGTATGTATCCGCCTGTCACGGAATATTTTGTTTAGAAGTCGGAAGTTAGCATGTGGTGCGTCTTATTTGGCGCTGACTTACTTATATCCGTCATTATTAAAAAGGGAACAATTGTGATATCCACCACCCTCGAGAGGATGCACGCTGATACGGAGGCACAAGGAGCGCCGAACGATAGTTTCTCTGGCTGTCGTACATACACTGATGAGGTGACAAATTTCTCATAAATACAATTGCTACAGAAATTGTGAGACAATCCCTCCAAAATACACTGAAGCGCAAAAGAAACTGGTACACGGATGCGTATTCAAATACAGCGATATGCAAACAGGCAGAATACGGCGCAGCTATCGGTAACGCCTACATAAGACAACAAATACCCGGTGCAGTTCTTACACCGGTTACTGCTAGCTGGCCGGAGTGGCCGAGCGGTTAAAGGCGCTACAGTCTGGAACCGCACGACCGCTACGGTCGCAGGTTCGAATCCTGCCTCGGGCATGGATGTGTGTGATGTCCTTAGGTTAGTTAGGTTTAAGTAGTTCTAAGTTCTAGGGGACTCATGACCACAGCAGTTGAGTCCCATAGTGCTCAGAGCCATTTGAACCGGTTACTGCTGCCACAATGGCAGGTTATCAAGATTTAAGTGAGTATGAACGTGGTGTTATAGTCGGCCCACGATCGATGAGACACAGCATCTCCGAGGTAGCGATGAAGTGCAGATTTTCCCCTTCGACCATTTCGCGAGTGTACCGTGAATATCAGGAATGCAGTAAAACATCAAATCTCCGACATCACTGCATCTGGCAAAAGATTCTGCAAGGACAGGACCGACGACGATTGAACAGAATCGTTCATCGTGACAGAAGTGCAACCACCCGGGAAATTGCTGCAGATTTCAAAACTAGGTCATCAACAAGTGTCAGTGTGCGAACCATTCAACGGAAAATCATGGATATGGGCTTTTGGGGCCGAAGGACGACGCGTGTGCCCTTGATGACTGCACGACACAAAACTTTGGGCCTCATCTGGGCCCGTCGACACCGACATTTGACTGTTGAAGGCTGGAAGAGACGTTTGTACATGTCGTCAGGAGATTGTGCAAGCTGATGGAGGTTCTGTAATACCGTGGGGGGGGGGGGGGTCCTGATGGAGTAATATGGGACCCCTGATACGTCTACATACGACCCTGACACGTCTGTAAGCACCCTGTCTGATCACCTGCACCCATTCGTGTCCATGGTGCATTCCGACGGACTTGGCCAATTCCATAAGGATAATGCGGCACCCCACACGTCCAGAATTGCTACAGAGCGACTCTTCTGAGTTTAAGCACTTCCGCTGGCCACCAAACTTCCCACACATGATCATTATCGAAACTATCAGGGATGCCTTGCGACGTGCTGTTCACAAGGGATCGCCACCTCTTACGGATTTACGGAGAGCCCAGCAGGATTGACGGCGTCAATTCCCTCCAGCACTACTTACGACGTTAGTCGAGTCCACGGCACGTCGTGTTGCGGCACTTCTGCGTGCTCTGAGCCACCCTATACGATGTTACGTAGGAATACAACTTTCTTTGACACTTCAGTGTTGGTGTCAGGACAAAATTAAAACTAGGATCTTGACACAGGATACTAGAACGCCAGGTTTGACTCGCAAATGGCCAGTCCTGCCGTAGCAACAAAACCGGCACGAAACTTTGTAGCAGATTAAAACTGTCTACCGGACGGAGACTCGAACTCGGGACCTTTGCCTTTTGCGGGCAAGTGCTCTACCAACTGAGCTCCCAAAGCACGACACACCCCGTTCTCACAGCTTTACTTCTGCCAGTATCTCGTCTCCTATCTTCCAAACTTTACAGAAGCGCACACTCCGCTCCAGAGTGAAAATCTCATTCTGGAAACGTCCTCCAGGCTGTGGCTAAGCCACGTCTCCACAATATCCTTACTTTCAGGAGTGCTAGTTCTGCAAGGTTCGCAGGAGAGCTTGTGTAAAGTTTGGAAGGTAGGAGACGAGGTACTTGCACAAGTAAAGCTGTGAGGACGGGACGTGAGTCGTGCTTGGTTAGCTCAGTTGGCAGAGCACTTGCCCGCAAAAGGCAAAGGTCCCGAGTTCGAGTCTCGGTCCGGCACACAGTTTTAATCTGCCAGGAAGTTTCATATCAGCGCACACTCCGCTGCAGAGTGAAAATCTCATTCTGAAAAGCGGCACTGTTCCCTCCAAAACCGAGAGGCGGCCCCGGACGTGGGCAGGCGTGGCAGGCCGCCAGCCGGTGTCGCCCTGGACGAGTGGGTCTGCGGGTGCGCCTCCGGCGGGCGGTTTCTGCCAACTCTGGCACAGCCAGCAGCGCAGCCCGGCGCTCCGCCCCGCCGAGACACACAGAGGCCGCCAGCAACGCGGGGAGAGGCCTGTGAAGCGGTCTGGCCGTCGCGGAGCGGGGGAAACTTAAAGAGGCGGACCGTGTGCGACCGTGGGGCCCTCTGCCGCTCTCACTCACTGCCCTCGCCTCCTTCCGGGAAGGTCCCAGACTTGCCCTGTCTCGGCCGAGTGCAGCCGCCGCTTAAAAGCGACCGAAACGCAGACTGAGGAAAAAAAAACATCCGTCCCCTCACAGATGAAATTCCCCACACGTGCAGGTAATCCGAGGTACGTCACCGATTCTCGCCTCGTATTCCGTAACGGAGCTACAATAACAAATACAACACAGTGGTAATGTAGGAAGTGATCAGACGGATGTGTTAGCTGGCATCAACTTTGTAAAATGCTGCCAAAAGACTCTTCTCACAAAGAGGTCTAAATAATTGTTTCAAAAATATCCAACGACAATCTGTTGTCATTTATCGGGAAAGTACTTGCGCAACAACACTGGATTACTTATGTCTCTACAAACCTTTGTTTATATTGAATGGTCCAAATGTGTGTGAAATCTTATGGGACTTATCTGCTAAGGTCATCAGTCCCTAAGCTTACACAGTACTTAAACTAAATTATCCTAAGGACAAACACACACACACCCATGCCCGAGGGAGGACTCGAACCTCCGCCGGGACCAGCCGCACAGTCCATGACTGCAGCGCCTTAGACCGCTCGGATAATCCCGGGCATTGTGAATGGTCTGAGTGTGACCGAATGTTTATTACATTTCTATATCGAATATTGTTGTAATATACACTGAAGAGCCAAACTGGTAACACGCAGAAGAACCGCAGCACGACGTGGCATTGACTGGACTAATGTCTCAAGTAGTGCTGGAGGGAACTGAAATCATGAATCTGGCAAAAAATGGTTCAAATGGCTCTGAGGACTATGAGACTTAACTTCTGACGTCATCAGTCACCTAGAACTTAGAACTACCTAAACCTAACTAACCTAAGGACACCACACACATTCATGCCCGAGGCAGGATTCGAACCTGCGACCGTAGCGGTCGCGCGGTTCCAGACTGTAGCGCCTAGAACCGCTCGGCCACTCCGGCCGGCTGAAACTTGCTGGGCTGTCCATAAATTCTTAACAGTACGACGGGTTGAGATCTCTTCTGAACAGTACGTTGCAAGGCATCCAGCATATGCTCAGTGATGTTCGTGTCTCGTCAATCTGGTGGCCAGCGGAAGTGTTTAAACTCAGAAGAGTGCTCCTCGAGCCACTCTGTAGCAATTCCGGACGTGTGGGGTGCCGCATTGTGCTGCTGGAATTGACCAAGTCGGTGTTGACGGGCCCAGGCGAGGCGTAAATCATTGTGTCGTGCAGTCATCAGGGGTACTCGAGTGGGCTTTCGATTCTGAAAGCTCACATCGATGATGTTTCGTTCAATGGTTCGCACGTTGACAGTTGTTGCTGGCCCAGCATTGAAATCTGCAGCAATTTGCGGAAGCCTTGCAATTCTATCGCGTTGAACGATTCTTTTCAGTCGTCGTTGGTCCCGTTCTTGCAAAATCTTTTTTCCGGACTCGTCCATGTCGGAGATTTGATGCTTTACTGGATTCCTGATTATCACGGTAAACTCGTGAAATGGTCGTACGGGAAAAGCCCCACTTCATCGCTACATCGGATATGCTGTGTCCCATCGCTCGTGCGCCATCTATAACACCACGTCCTAACTCACTTAAATCTTGATAACCTGCCGTTGTAGCGGCAGTAACCGATGTAACAACTCCGCCAGATACTTGTTTTCTTATACGGACGTTGCCGACCGAAGCGCCGTATTGTACCCGTTTACATATCTCTATATTTGAATACACGTACCTACACCAGTTTCTTTGGCGCTACAGTGTATTACTTTAGTCCGGGAAGTGGCGAATTTGAGTCAAATAATGATGTATTTTTGTACATCTTTCGGCCAATCGAAGAGGGGACAGTTGCGGAGCACTACGGGAGTCAAGTGGAGATCGGGACATTTCGAGCGAAGAGCTTAATGGAGCGAGTTCTGGAAGGAGAGAGACGTGGATGTGGTAACGAGCGGTATTCGATGATGCAGGTGTTTGATTCTGGGCGCTGTATGGCCCCTCCCATACTTAAACTTCTCAACGGACTTTATGTGTCGAGAGGTCTGAACGTGCTCCAGAGTGGGACTGCTGCTTTTTCCACTCGTTTACGTAACTGAGGATAGACAGAGTATGAGTTACTATCCTTTGAATCGTGCCTGATAATCTGTAGATCATCATCTTGGACTCTGAACTGTTTTGAGCTGGTGAGTATATCCTGTATCGCTTATCTTTGATTACAGTTTAGTTCGTGGATGTGGCTACCATTATCGTAACGCTCTAAAAAAAAAACAATACTGCATTTGATGAGGGTAATTTTTGTCTGTATTTCAAGTGCATATCGTTGGACCACTTCCCGTTTACCTGAGATGTTCTTTCTTGAATAACAGTTATTCAGTACAATTCTCTGTCGTCTACATCAATTACAGGCTTGAGAACAGAACCCTTGTTATTAAATTATTCGTTTAACTTTTACAAACGAGACGTGAATGCGTGAGTTTCTTGAGTTATCGTTAAAACAGTGCGTCGCACATATAGCATGTGCGTCTTCCGTCGTATGTCAGCCAGGCCCAACCCCCCCCCAAAAGAACGAGGCTTTGTAACCATTTCATACCGTAGGCGAAAGATTGTCTGTTGCATAAGAAACGACCAGACAGTAGCTGTAGTTTCTTCGCCATCATCGAGGGAAGCGGATAAACTTGTGCCACGCAATAAGTTTTGCATAAAACGTATGTATCCAGTATTCGGACTTTCTGGAGCAGAGTAAGAGAACGCCTTTCATGCTCTAGTATCGCGCCCTGAATTTTTCCCGTATCAGACTACAGGTTGAGCGTCGCCACTTTGAGTGGACAACGATCAATTATGATAACGAGAGACGTATGCCGATCCACCGCAGTAGCACATGCAACAACTGCGTCATCAAAACCTCGCAAAGTAAGAAGCCTGCATTTACCTTCATTAAGTAGTGCACCTGAACTCCGACAATAATCTTCCCTTACAGCCTTCCGTCGAGATATCTCTGCAGAATTGCGGAGTAGAACCATCACATCATCTACGTATGCACCAACACCTATAGTCCCTCCGGAAAGCGTCCAACCTTTCAACTGGGATGCTAAGCTCCGAAGTAGGGGCTCCAGAGACAACACAAAGTCATTGAAAGCGGGCTTCCTTGGGGCACTCCCCGACGGATATTTATGGGGGGTGTCAGTTGGCCATTAACAACCACCGACGCTGAAATACCTGTAAACAAAGTTGAGAGCACTCGCCGTGTGTCAGCAGTAAAACCAACTGCCTCCAGAATCCGAAGCAGGAGGTCGTGATTAACACGACCAAATGCCTTATCAATGCCTAGGAAATCAAGGACACGAGGGACGAACGTTACAGCAGCAACCGAAACCAGGTCACGACACTCGACTATAGGAGTAAGAATGGTACGACCAGATACGCAGCTTGATGTTTGGCAACGATCATCTCCATCAGAGCCGACATCCTCACTTCAGTCTTATAATCAAAGTTTAACAAAGTAATTGGGCGAAAGCTATCAGGGGAAGCCGGTCCAGGGCGTTTCTAGATTAAAACAATTTTTCGCATTTTGAACGAGGTCTGCACTACTCTACCCTGTAACACTTCATTCAAAAGAGACTTAAAAGTAGTACCCAATAGCGGCCAAAAGCGCACTTAAAAGTCCACCCAGACCTGGAAAAACACCGATTAGTGACATTTTAAGATACAAAAGTGGCATTCTGGAATCGTGGACTGGCAACGATGACCTCACCAGTAAGCGCGGTTTCCCCGACACAGCAGGCTTAAAAGTCGGCAGCCGAATGGTTCTGACGCGCTCGCAGCAATACCTCTCAAGTTTGTGGACTTCTGATCCGCGAAAAAGCACTCGGAATCGCCAAGGAGTTGGGTCTTAACGATTTTAAGGCATCTGTAGGGTGCCTTGACAAATTTAGGAGTAGACACATCATCTCTTCTCTAACCGTGTGTGGCGAGTCCAGTCCAGTGGACGAAAACACCGCGTCAGACTGGCAAAAAAGGATAACAGGAATTTGTGAGGGTTATGAAGAAAGAGGTGTTTTCAACTGTGACAAGATTGGTCTTTCCTTCAGAACTCTACAGAGTAAAACGTGGCTGCTAAAGGTGAAAACTGTTCAGGAAGTAAAATTTCAAAAGAACGACTCACTGCTCTACTGCGTGTTAATGAAACAGGCGAATGTGACGAGCCTTTAATTACTGCCGACACCGCTAAGGGTACTGACTTGAGTAAACTCAACATGCTCTCGGATGATTTGAGCAATAACTGACTGACTGGTTGCTGGCATTTGATGGGAGGATGGACAGACAAAGAAGGTAAGCAAGTTTTTGGATAATGCCACTTCCCACTGAAATGCTGCACTAAAAAATATGAATACAATCTCCTTGCCGCCAAATCCAAGTGCACGTAGCCAGCCACTGGACCAGGGGATTGTTCAGAACTTCAAAGCGTTTTCCAGGCAGAAAGTGCTGAGACACATTTCGTCTCGAATCCACGGCGTTGAACCTGGATATGAACTTGGAAAATCTATTACCGTACTGGATGCAATTCTGTGAATTTCTTCAACCTTACAAACCAGTCTTACAAACCAGTCACTGAAAGACCTGAGTCGACAACATTCCATTGGAACTACTGACAGCCTTGGGAGAGCCAGTCCTGACAAAACTCTACCATCTGGTGAGCAAGATGTATGAGACAGGCGAAATACCCTCATACTTCAAGAAGAATATAATAATTCCAATCCCAAAGAAAGCAGTTGTCGACAGATGTGAAAATTACCGAACAATCAGTTTAATAAGCCACAGCTGCAAAATACTAACACGAATTCTTTACAGACGAATGGAAAAACTAGTAGAAGCCGACCTCGGGGAAGATCAGTTTGGATTCCCTAGAAATACTGGAACACGTGAGGCAATACTGACCTTACGACTTATCTTAGAAGAAAGATTAAGGAAAGGCAAACCTATGTTTCTAACATTTGTAGACTTAGAGAAAGCTTTTGACAATGTTGATTGGAATACGCTCTTTCAAATTCTAAAGGTGGCAGGGGTAAAATACAGGGAGCGAAAGGCTATTTACAATTTGTACAGAAACCAGATGGCAGTTATAAGAGTCGAGGGACATGAAAGGGAAGCAGTGGTTGGGAAGGGAGTGAGACAGGGTTGTAGCCTCTCCCCGATGCTATTCAATCTGTATATTGAGCAAGCAGTGAAGGAAACAAAAGAAAAATTCGGAGTAGGTATTAAAATCCATGGAGAAGAAATAAAAACTTTGAGGTTCGCCGATGACATTGTAATTCTGTCAGAGACAGCAAAGGACTTGGAAGAGCAGTTGAACGGAATGGATGGTGTCTTGAAGGGAGGATATAAGATGAAGATCAACAAAAGCAAAACGAGGATAATGGAATGTAGTCGAATTAAGTCGGGTGATGTTAAGGGTATTAGATTAGTAAATGAGACACTTAAAGTAGTAAAGGAGTTTTGCTATTTGGGGAGTAGTAGAGAAGATATAAAATGTAGACTGGCAATGGCAAGGAAAGCGTTTCTCAAGAAGAGAAATTTGTTAACATCGAGTATAGATTTAAGTGTCAGGAAGTCATTTCTGAAAGTATTTGTATGGAGTGTAGCCATGTATGGAAGTGAAACATGGATGGTAAATAGTTTGGACAAGAAGAGAATAGAAGCTTTCGAAATGTGGTGCTACAGAAGAATGCTGAAGATTACATGGGTAGATCACATAACTAATGAGGAAGTATTGAATAGGATTGGGGAGAAGAGAAGTTTGTGGCGCAACTTGACCAGAAGAAGGGATCGGTTGGTAGGGCATGTTCTGAGGCATCAAGGGATCACCAATTTTGTATTGGAGGGGAGCGTGGAGGGTAAAAATCGTAGAGGGAGACCAAGAGATGAATACACTAAGCAGTTTCAGAAGGATGTAGGTTGCAGTAGGTACTGGGAGATGAAGAAGCTTGCACAGGATAGATTAGCATGGAGAGCTGCATCAAACCAGTCTCAGGACTGAAGACCACAACAACAACAACAACAACAACATGTTTGATCCGATGTGTAGATTTTCGGATATTTCAATGTCTCCAATATAAATGAACACTCTGTATAGTTGGAACCATGAACGACTGCGGTCTATTTATGGCTCGTTCTACGCACCTGACGTCACGCATCCGCTCACAGCCAATGTGTGTTCAGCAGTTTTCTGAGCGGTCTGCTGTGAATGTCTTGGCGAGTGCGTTGTTGCAACTTGTCATGGCTGATGATGGTGGTAAACGACAAACTCTCCATAAACAGGTGAGGGACGTTATGCACAGGATACATGTTTTTTTCAAGCGCGGAGCTGAGAGCGGTAGACCTATCACAGACGTCGCCAGATCTCAGGAACGCACTGCAGAAGCGACAGGCGTTGGCTTGAGAACCGTTGAGCGGATTGCCAATGAAGGAAAATTATCCACTGAGACCGGTGGAAGCCCACTTTTCAGATCGCCAGGGAAATATCGCACTCGTGAGAGGGCTGTAACCAATTGAGATAAATTCGACAAAGATGTTGTAAGACGTGAAGTGCTCAACATGTACAAGCCGTGGAAAAAAATTGCTGGTTTGAAGAGCGCGCCGCAGCGAGTAGTGTAAAGCAGTCTCCGTCCTTTTCTAGCGGTGGCGCCGCTGTGGCAATCGTAGCTTTTGTGTCTCCCTCTGGTGGGAAAGGGGAAAAGTTGCCTGTTCATGTGGATTTAAAGGGCGCTATGAGCTCCAAGATGACTTGTCCGTCTTGAGCGTCGGCGCATGTGAGGTCGCCACGCGAGTCCAGTGGGCCGCGCCGTATAGCGAGGGGTAGTGGCTTCGCAGCCGACACGAGACCAACAGGAGTCAACCCACGACGTCGGTCTGGCCGGTGCGAGCTGCCGGAGTGGCCGTACGGTTCAGGACGCTACAGTCTGGAACCGAGCGACCGCTACGGTCACAGGTTCGAATACTGCCTCGGGCATGAATGTGTGTGATGTCCTTAGGTTAATTAGTTTAATGTAAAATGGAATGACCATATAAAATGAATCGTCGGTAAAGCAGATGCCAGACTGAGATTCATTGGAAGAATCCTAAGAAAATGCAGTCCGAAAACAAAGGAAGTAGGTTACAGATGGTTCAAATGGCTCTGAGCACTACGGGATTTAACATCTCAGGTCATCAGTCCCCTAGAACTTAGAACTACTTAAACCTAACTAACCTAAGGACATCACACACATCCATGCCCGAGGTAGGATTCGAACCTGCAACCGTAGCAGCCGCGCGGTTCCGGACTGAAGCGCCTAGAACCGCTTGGCCACCAACGGCCGGCGAAGTAGGTTACAGTACACTTGTTCGCCCACTGCTTGAATACTGCTAACTGGTGTGGGATCCGTACCAGATAGTGTTGATAGAAGATATAGAGAAGATCCAACGGAGAGCAGCGCTCTTCGTTACAGGATCATTTAGTAATCGCGAAAGCGTTACGGAGATGATAGATAAACTCATTAGCTCGGTACGGGCTTTTGTTGAAGTTTCGAGAATATACCTTCACCAAGGAGTCAAATGGCTCTGAGCACTATGGGACTTAACATCTCAGGTCATCAGTCCCCTAGACAAAACTACTTAAACCTAACTAACCTAAGGACATCACACACATCCATGCCCGATGCAGGATTCGAACTTGAGACCGTAGCGGTCGCGCGGTTCCAGACTGAAGCGCGTAGATCCTCTCGGCCAATCTGGCCAGCTCACCAAGGAGTCAAGCAGACCATGAGGATAAAATCAGAGAGATTAGAGCCCACACAGAGGCATACCGACAATCTTTCTTTCCGTGAACAATACGAGCCTGGAATAGAAGGGAGAACCGATAGAGGTACTCAAGGTGCCCTCCCCCACATACCGTCAGGTGGCTTGCGCAGTATGGATGTAGATATAGATGTAGACATAACCGTGTCTGTATTTTTCCATTTAATAAAACATTAAGCGAAATTCTTTTGGTTGAATGCATACAAAAAATAACTCCCTGTCCAATGCAACAGTCATATACCTTCATACCGATAGCTTCAGACCGCATGAAATAACGTTGTTCACATTAAGTTACATTTTTGGAAGCCTTTTTGGGGCTTGGTTTTGATAAGAGTGTAGATATAGGTTGCGCACCTATTTCTCACACAGCTTCTTGGTATGCACTATTCAAATTCGATGGAGAATGCACAGCATCCTTGACAGGGGGCTATAAAAATGATAACTTTACGCGTTTCCACATTGTCAACAATACGAGTACGGGCCTGTTCTTATATATGACCGTAATGTGGAGGAGACCACAGCACCATTTCGGGAAAGAAGATGTCACAGCGACGTAAACATGTCGACTACACGACTCGTGCGATCCTTTTGCTGAATCAGGAGATAAAGCGATAAATAATTATATACTTGGACGCCATAACCAAGAGAGATAAAACCGATCGCAAAGATCTCCGCCGTTTGCGTTTTCAAAGTGTATTAGACATACATTACAACAAAACGTAAAAAAAAAAAAATGTTTCATCATAAACGCACGAGACTTACGAGTACTCAGTGTATTAGTGTAGTAAGAAGAATGTCAGGCCAGACACACTCGGTTACAGGGGAAGCATATGCGACAGTGCAGGATCTTTCGCAGTGAATGAGTCGCGAGTGTCGTTGTTGTGACGTCACCACAGTGTATCAGCAAGGGACGCCCCCGAGACTTGAATATATGTTACGCAACTGAAGCGAAGGGAACAGTTAATTCTGAGAAGCGCGCCATATTTCCAACATTTTCCCTCGTTTTGTACATGGCTCATATAACTATAATATTTCAAACCAGTGTTTTTGACGAAAATATTTACAATACTGTTATCTACGCAAAACCGAGGAATACAGATATTTTTTTGCATCATAAAAAGGTTTTACATTTTCTGTCATCAGAGAGGCCTCACAGATCAGATGTCGCAACAGCGACTGTTGTCTTAGCGCCGAAAGACCACAGAACAATCGGCCGAATTTGTTTGCCATAATTGGAACATGGTTTCAAAGACTAGGTACAGATACGATTCGCGCAAATTTCTAATACAGCTTTCTAGTATGGACTATTCAGACATGTCGGAGACCGGACACCAAATTTCGTACAAGTACCTATTAATCGCAAATTTCTTCTCTGTCATTATCAAGGCAACTCTGATACGGATTTGATACGTGGTCGGACGTTTAAGAAATCACAGCACTTCTTTGCCCAGATGGCTGGAACTACAACGTTAACACTTTGGTGACAGAGGTTGCACAATTCGATTGTGGGGGCAGAAAACAAAGCGATGGTAATTGGTGCGCCAAAAGATTGGTTAGTTCTACGCCACTGTTATGTTTTAAGAGTTTTTACAGCTGTAGCAGGACAAAAAGGTACTCTGTTTAAATTCATAAACTTGATAATAGGACGATTCTTTTGGAATACTAAATGTATCATGCTAGATAGAAGAGTATAAGGCCTAAGCTCTTGTCGATCGTAGGGGCGGCATATGTGGCGTTGCAGAGTAAGACGCGAGTGCCCATGTTATGACGACACGATTGTGTATCATGGAACGAGGTCTGCCGCGGTGTATAGAACGTTAGAAAATTTTCTAAAGTAGGTGTCTACATCTGAATGTGCGTTTTCAGGGCTGGGTAGACGGCGGTGAGTTGTCGGCACTGCTTAAGAAGCAGGTACTTGCCGACCATTACAAACACACATGAAACCAAAGTCGTTACATTATACACAGTGACGGAGTACTGAGGAATGTTTGGACACGTTCTTTCAAAAGGGAGAATTTCAAGCCAAATTACTGCTTGCACAAGCTACGGAGCAAAATTGTTAAAAATCCTTTCAAGCGTTGAAAGAGGGGATGAACGTCGGTCGACATTATCTTAATCTGTAACTCACTATATTAGTGTCCTCCACCAGTAACATTTTCTGGTACATCACGCCTCTTATCTCGATATGCTGTCGGTATCTGTACTGGATTAAGCAGACATTACGGATGTTATTTCATCTATAAAGTACTGTAAAACTTATCACGCATACTGATGAGGAAATGACCAGGAAACATTTGATCTTTCGTGGAAGCGGCCAGGTTCATGAGCCAAGTCCAACAAGAGCAGGAATTCATCGAATGAGTAATTCTGTCGTTCTTCAAAATACGGAATTGTCGGGACAGTGTTTGAGACGCTTGCTGTCATTTCGCGTAGCCAAATGGACAGGGATACGTATCGCATTAAGAATGCGAGTCTTAGGGAACTAAGGTTAACTGAATTACTTCATGTGTGACACTAGCAGAACTAGTACTTCAGTTGTAAAAAGGAGTGCTTAATTCCAGCTACAGATACTTAATTGTCTAATCCATTTGTTTGCAAACATCAACACGGCAGTGATAGAGGCATGCGCCGTCTATATGTGTGTCTCTACGGTCAAAGGTAAGGGAGATGTGTGTCCACAGTTTCACCACGCAAACGAGCGGGTTATAACGCAGTCAGGCACCGTAAAATAATGCTTTGGTGGCTTTCGTTCCCGCGATCGATGCTGCCCAGATGGACGACAGAATATTAACGGTGACACATGGTTTTTTATCTTTTTATAGCCTTTTCCAATCAATTAATTGTTAACATTAATGCGGTCCTCTTCCTCTCACGTGCAGTGTGTAAAGGCCCTCGCTAGATCTTTTCTTTTTGTCTGTTTGGAGGCGCGAATGCAATCTGTCGAAACAGAAGGCCAACAGTTGAAAACATTGGCAGGAAGCGAAACCGTGTCTCACACTGTTCTTAAAATCCCCATCAATACGGAACAGACAATGCTGTCAACTTCCTTTATTACATCTTCACAATCGATGGCTGGTGACAACGTATCCGCCAGTTTTACGTATATGATTAAGGTTTTACCTTGATGCGATAGGAATTATTGTAGCCCTTCTATGTGTTAGGAGCCCTGGAGTGTACATACGTTCCACGTCGTCTTATCGCTTCGCCCATTCTCCACAATGCGTGTGACCCAGGTGAGCATAATATAACAGTATCACATGGGTTAACTGGCGTGGATAAAAAAAGTTTTGGCGTTATGCTTTTACGATTTCTGTACCTGTTTTCCGGAAGATTTTCTCACACAATATCCTGATTCTCAGGAGTTTAGGATAACATCAGCTGGAGGCAACTGTGACAGAAGGCCACCCGTGAATGTGTGGAGTGCGAAACAGCACAGTCCAGATGCGTTACAGTGGTACAACTGGCCAGCGACTAGGGCTGTGATTCACGTGTTTGAATGGACACGCACTTCGCAACTGGAGGACTATGCGAGGTTCTGCTATGAGAAAATTTTAAACATTACGTCGCTGAGCCAAGCAAGGATTCACTCTTATTTTGATAACGAAC
This sequence comes from Schistocerca serialis cubense, assembly GCF_023864345.2. Lineage (NCBI taxonomy): Eukaryota > Metazoa > Arthropoda > Insecta > Orthoptera > Acrididae > Schistocerca > Schistocerca serialis. The sequence continues at coordinate 107,279,765 of NC_064648.1, forward strand.
TCTTGCGTGTAAATTTTTTAATCGTTCACATTCACTTCACACCACCGCCATTATTCGCGGGAGAGTTTAAAATTCCAGCTTTCCACGGCGCTAGCGGCAACAATCATTCGCTGAGGGAGCGACAAAGGTCTTACGGCTGCAAGAGACGGAGAATTAACGTAAAAGTCAACGCAGCTTCTACGTCACTACCATCTGGATTTGTGAATGTACTCACAATCAGTAATGCGCCAATATGCAACTATGGTACTAGTTTCGTGATTTTGTGGATAGCGTGCTGGCCTTCAGTGACATCGCCGAATGTAGGCGGACGACCGGGTTGGGAGTCATCCAACAACGTATATGTAACGTACGTAAAAAAATGAATAATTTGAGCAGTGCTGGTTGAGCGAGGTTTGCCATCCAGCAGCGTTATACAGGATTAGGAAAAAGCGTTTGACCAAAGGTGTAGGACGAATAGATAGTGTGAAACATAGGAATTTTAGCAACTGAGGGTCGCAACAGCGTATTATAGGCTCTACAGGAACGTAACCGAAATCTGTCATATGGACGTCTTTACTCAAAATGAAAGGTAATTCACAGAAAATGAATACCTAAACACAGTCTTTGGACCAACCAGTCTTCACGGTGAGAACAAGATAAACTTAAAGCATCTCATTTCCATGTATCGTACTTAACTGACGTACCAGACTGCACTTCTTTCGAAATGAAAACAATCACATGATCATGTTTCATGTGTTAAAAACGTCAAAGTAAACGAAAATGAGCTACCTCTTAATTAAGGTAAGTATGTCGTAGTTACTGTTGAATCTGACCACCGCTTTCATGCTGCCATAGCGTCGTAAATAAACTACGATCGCTACTAGCCAAAATTAGCTACATTATGTGTATTCACTTAAAACTAAGGGACATCAGTTCTGTCAGAAGACAGGCCGTAGAGACGAGAACGTCCAGCAGTAACTTGTACCGGCACGGCGGCTGTTGTCTTAGCGTTGAGAGACCGCGGAGGATATCGGACATTTGTTTACGTTTTCGGCATGCCGACATCGACACCTTCTTTCGCAGCACGGTTGCAGTCGGCTGGATAAATTTGCTATTCAGATCTAACGCGGCAAGAACACCGAGAGCGTGTGTCACAAGAATTTCGCTGTGAGAAACTCCGTTCCCAGTTGTAACGGAACGTTCGGTCCACAACTCTTTTCGCAGCATTTTATAAATTGCACGTCTTTGTAATTGTACGCATATATTTCGCTGGTGGCCTGAAAACCTAAGAACTGAGGAGAAATGTAGTTCCGGTGATGGGTCGACAAAACGTTTAGCTTCCGAGAATGATCGATTATGGAAAATATTATCACTTATATCATTTTTCAGTGACGAATACGACGGTTACTTTCTGTAGAGATGAATGGTCACCTTCGCGATTCGCTTTCCATGTCTCCGTACAAGATTTACACACTGTCTCATGGCAATAAATCGTTTTCGCTGCCATGTGAAGAAACCGGTGGTCGACCGTCACATGACATGTGTGCATACAGACATGATAATTATGAAGCCAGAGGCTGATATTTTTTATATCTCTACCGTTACAATTGTTGTTGTTGTGGTCTTCAGTCCTGAGACTGGTTTGATGCAGCTCTCCATGCTAATCTATCTTGTGCAAGCTTCTTCATCTCCCAGTACCTACTGCAACCTACATCCTTCTGAATCTGCTTAGTGTATTCATCTCTTGGTCTCCCTCTACGATTTTCACCCTCCACGCTGCCCTCCAATGCTAAATTTGTGATCCCTTGATGCCTCAAAACATGTCCTACCAACCGATCCCCTCTTCTAGTCAAGTTGTGCCACAAACTTCTCTTCTCCCCAATCCTATTCAGTACCTCCTCATTAGTTACGTGATCCACCCACCTTATCTTCAGCATTCTTCTGTAGCACCACATTTCGAAAGCTTCTATTCTCTTCTTGTCCAAACTAGTTATCGTCCATGTTTCACTTCCATACATGGCTACACTCCATACAAATACTTTCAGAAACGACTTCCTGACACTTAAATCTATACTTGATGTTAACAAATTTCTCTTCTTGAGAAACGCTTTCCTTGCTATTGCCAGTCTACATTTTATATCCTCTCTACTTCGACCATCATCGGTTATTTTACTCCCTAAATAGCAAAACTCCTTTACTACTTTAAGTGTCTCATTTCGTAACCTAATTCCTTCAGCATCACCCGACTTAATTTGACTACATTCCATTATCCTCGATTTGCTTTTGTTGATGTTCATCTTATATCCTCCTTTCAAGACACTGTCCATTCCGTTCAACTGCTCTTCCAAGTCCTTTGCTGTCTCTGACAGAATTACAATGTCATCGGCGAACCTCAAAGTTTATACTTCTTCTCCATGAATTTTAATACCTACTCCGAATTTTTCTTTTGTTTCCTTCACTGCTTGCTCAATATACAGATTGAATAACATCGGGGAGAGGCTACAACCCTGTCTCACTCCTTTCCCAACCACTGCTTCCCTTTCATGCCCCTCGACTCTTATAACTGCCATCTGGTTTCTGTACAAATTATAAATAGCCTTTCGCTCCCTGTATTTTACCCCTGCCACCTTCAGAATTTGAAAGAGAGTATTCAAGTTAACATTGTCAAAAGCTTTCTCTAAGTCTACAAATGCTAGAAACGTAGGTTTGCCTTTTCTTAATCTTTCTTCTAAGATAATTCGTAAGGTCAGTATTGCCTCACGTGTTCCAACATTTCTACAGAATCCAAACTGATCTTCCCCGAGGTCGGCTTCTATCAGTTTTTCCATTCGTCTGTAAAGAATTCGCGTTAGTATTTTGCAGCTGTGACTTATTAAACTGATAGTTCGGTAATTTTCACATCTGTAAACACCTGCTTTCTTTGGGGTTGGAATTATTATATTCTTCTTGAAGTCTGAGGGTATTTCGCCTGTCTCATACATCGTGCTCACCAGATGGTAGAGTTTTGTCATGACTGGCTCTCCCTAGGCCATCAGTAGTTCTCATGGAATGTTGTCTACTGCCGGGGACTTGTTTCGACTCAGGTCTTTCAGTGCTCTGTCAAACTCTTCACGCAGTATCTTATCTCCCGTTTCGTCTTCATCTACATCCTCTTCCATTTCCATAATATTGTCCTCAAGTACATCGCCCTTGTATAAATCCTCTATATACTCCTTCCACCTTTCTGCCTTCCCTTCTTTGCTTTGCCATCTGAGCTCTTGATATTCATACAAGTGGTTCTCTTCTCTCCAAAGGTCTCTTTAATTTTCCTGTAGGCAGTATCTATCTTACCCCTAGTGAGACAAGCCTCTACATCCTTACATTTGTCCTCTAGCCATCCCTGCTTAGCCATTTTGCACTTCCTGTTGATATCATTTTTGAGAAGTTTGTATTCCTTTTTGCCTGCTTCATTTACTGCATTTTTATATTTTCTCCTTTCATCAATTAAATTCAATATTTCTTCTGTTACCCAAGGATTTCTACTAGCCCTCGTCTTTTTACCTACTTGATCGTCTGCTGCCTTCACTAATTCATCCCTCAGAGCTACCCATTCTTCTTCTACTGTATTTCTTTCCCCCATTCCTGTCAATTGTTCCCTTATGCTCTCCCTGAAACTCTCTAAAACCTCTGGTTCTTTCAGTTTATCCAGGTCCCATCTCCTTAAATTCCCACCTTTTTGCAGTTTCTTCAGTTTCAATCTGCAGTTCATAACCAATAGATTGTGGTCAGAATCCACATCTGCCCCAGGAAATGTCTTACAATTTAAAATCTGGTTCCTAAATCTCTGTCTTACCATTATATAATCTATCTGATACCTTTTAGTATCTCCAGGATTCTTCCAGTTATACAACCTTCTTTTATGATTCTTGAACCAAGTGTTAGCTATGATTAAGTAATGTTCTGTGCAAAATTCTACAAGGCGGCTTCCTCTGTCATTCCTTCCCCCCAATCCATATTCACCTACTATATTTCCTTATCTCCCTTTTCCTACTGACGAATTCCAGTCACCCATGACTATTAAATTTTCGTCTCCCTTCACTACCTGAATAATTTCTTTTATCTCGTCATACATTTCACCTATTTCTTCATCATCTGCAGAGCTAGTTGGCATATAAACTTGTACTACTGTAGTAGGCAAGGGTTTTGTGTCTATCTTGGCTACAATAATGCGTTCACTATACTGTTTGTAGTAGCTAACCCGCACTCCTATTTTTTTATTCATTATTAAACCTACTCCTGCATTACCCCTATTTGATTTTGTATTTATAACCCTGTAATCACCTGGCCAAAAGTCTTGTTCCTCCTGCCACCGAACTTCACTAATTCCCATCATATCTAACTTTATCCTATCCATTTCCCTTTTTAAATTTTCTAACCTACCTGCCCGATTAAGGGATCTGACATTCCACGCTCCGATCCGTAGAACGCCAGTTTTCTTTCTCCTGATAACGACGTCCTCCTGAGTAGTCCCCGCCCGGAGATCCGAATGGGGGACTATTTTACCTCCGGAATATTTTACCCAAGAGGACGCCATCATCATTTAATCATACAGTAGAGCTGCATGTCCTCGGGAAAAATTGCGGCTGTAGTTTTCCCTTGCTTTCAGCCGTTCGCAGTACCAGCACAGCAAGGCCGTTTTGGTTAATGTTACAAGGCCAGATGAGTCAATCATCCAGACTGTTGCCCCTGCAACTACTGAAAAGGCTGTTGCCCCTCTTCAGGAACCACATGTTTGTCTGGCCTCTCAACAGATACCCCTCCGTTGTGGTTGCACCTACGGTACGGCCATCTGTATCGCTGAGGCACGCAAGCCTCCCCACCAACGGCAAGGTCCAAGGTTCATGGGGGGGGGGGGGGGCGTTACAATTATTGAACTATTTTTACATGCGGACAGAGGGCATAAAGAAGCACATGCAAACATGACGCCAGCAATGGTTAGTGGAAGTCAGTGTCGTTTTCAGCGAAGAAAACGATACCTAATTTCGTTTGGGAAGAAAGATAACTTTTGCGAGTTTGTCTCTGAAGGCATAACTCTAAATGTGGGTTTATGTAGCGTAGTCCCAGTTATGTGCGCCCCATTGACGTAATTTATCGTGTACAAGTTTACTCGCTTGTTACTGTGCTAAATCCATAGTCTGGCTGGTGGTTGTGCGTTGATTATCATTTTTTCCTGTTTCGACTTACGTCAGCAGACAGCCATTACTCGCGATAAACTGCCGACATGTTGGAGCGCTGGCACCAACAATGAATCGCTGTACGGACGGAGCTCCGTGGACTGCAGGAGACGGAGGAATAACGGAAACATAAAGTCACATTCTCCATTACTGCGATCTGAAGGTCCCATTAAACGTTTCAGAATCAATACACCGTCAATATGCGAAACCGAAGATGGTTTTACTATTTCGTGCTTGTGGCGGAACACTGGCCGACGACGCGTTTGGAAGTTGTTAAGCGATGTATGTGTAACGCATGTCAAAAATAGGAGTAACTTCAGCTGTGCAGATTGAGCAAGGTTTGCCATCGAGTACCGTTACATATGCCGGACATGACGTGACAGGAGTACTAACCGCATTTTCAGCAGTTCAATACTTAGTCTTTGATAAAATGTAATATGCTTCAAAACCGCAAAATGATGGATTGCTCTGGTATCGACTTTCACTTTCAATATACGGTAGCAAAACCGGCATCTGAAACCGCATTGCGAGAATCGATACGAAAGTGGTCACATAACGAACCGGAAATGGCACTCGGAGATCGGTTTATGAAAACCACATTTGCTAGCCATATGTAGCACTTTTTAAGTACGTTTCATATTCTCGTTGGCGCAATTAAAGTGAATATTCACATATCGTTCCTTTTCCAGAACGGGAAGACAGACAAAAAAAATATTTTTACACTCCACATTCCTCCTCCGTTCTACAATTACAGCTGTATTTGAAATCGTATCATAAATCCTATTTCCTGTATTATACTCTATACATTGTCCTTCATGGCTGTGTGACAGAATGGCGCCCAATAGACGTATTAGCCTTTTTTGCACTGTTTATTTCTTTGTAACATCTAATTATTTATGCAAGTCGCGTATTGCCATCTGTCGGCCAACGGCTACACTGCATCCTCCGCAACTGCTTTCTGCATCGCGAGGCGGCAACAGAATGTGTCTTTCCGTATCGCTGGTTCGGCGCAAATCACGTATTTTCGTGAAACAAAACAGAGCATCCGTACGTCGAAATTTGTTGCCTGTTAGCATGAAAGAAGGTAACGTGATATAACTGTGAGCGGGCAAGACTGCCACGTCAGAGAGACAGGCGGCTGCAGTTTCAAATCCGCCTCCGCGCTGTGCCAGAGGGTATCGTATAACGCAGAGAGGCGGCGCGGTGTGGACTACAGATTGCCTTCGTTCTCGAGCAAAGCCGTGGGAAGCGCTATGAAATAAGTATGTAGTAAAACCATGAAATAAGTTTATGTTTTGTTTTGCTTTTTAAGAGAATGGAAGTAAACAAACCCTTCTTATCGTGTGATTTTCCAACACTACACAGAATATAATTGTTCAAAGAGGAAGGAAAAAAATTATCTTGATATCACGTTGACCGTACTCCCTACGAAGAGTAATTTTCAGCAACTTAAAATAATACGTTTTATTTCTTTTTTTGTTGGGTACTTCTAAAAACATAGCACCATTCGTGGCATGGGGTAACGAGAAGCATAATCAGTTAGGTGTGACGCTGGAAGAGACGCTATCTTCAGAGAAGGACGTCGTGAGTCACGTGTTGGGAGCGACCGACTGTCTGGCGGATCTTGAGACGGAAAATCTGAACAGCAGCGTAAGGCAAGGGCCGGACAGTTTCTGTTACGTAGGAAGAGTATCCAGTTATGTGTGGGCGGCGGTACGGCACTCTCTGGACAGATTATAATCGACGTAACTGATCACTGATTGGGACACGGTACCAGGCAAGCATCTCGAAACTGGCAGGGTACGCTAAATTGAGCTGTGGGCAGAGTTTCAAACATTAGTTCGTTGCCCCAAGCAGGGAGAGACTCGAGTGTTTCACTTAAACAGAAACACGGATTGACCTTTGTCTTTTTCGTAGATTAAGTTTTGCGTGTATATTACACATATATTTTATGCACCAATTACTACTGGAGGTGTACCCTGTAAAAGCTGGCCAAGTTTCAAATGTACACGTATTTTGCTCGAAGTTGAGTGTGGAGTGACGAAATACGGTAACTAACGAGTAAGAACTTGGTAAAAAGTATAATGTAAAACTGTTAATAATCATAGCGGTTGTAAAGTATTATACAGCGCGTTCAGTTTCATTCTGTTGATACCAAGAAAAGATACTGATGTTCCAAAGTGAAAAAATAGCGAAATCATCGATAAAGAGAAATGAGTGTATGTGGCGAAACACATCACGCGTCGTCAACGGTGACAAGGGTTCCATGTGACGTCACACGTCGGTGTGTGCTGCTGCTGTTCGGTTCCTCTGTCTCTAAACGCGCCTCAGCCGCTGTGGTCGCCATTGAGATTTCACGAACGACTCAGCTGTCACTGCAGCCCTATGATGGAACACATTTCTAGCTAAGGCTTTCTATTTTGTAGTTGTTTATCGTTTTTGCCCACCAAAATTGCAACATTCATTCACACTATGCAGTACGTAATTCGGTTCTCCCTTTTACTAAATATTCAGTTTATAATGTTACAGATGAATTCCTGGTACAGATAATTACAAAATCTTTTTGTGTCGCAATAGGAAATGCTCTGGCCGGAGGAACTGTTTCCAGGATGATTGCATGCTAGAAGAAAGACTGCTATCTCGTGTGGGTATTTTGCTCGTACTTTACCTAAGAAAAATACGAGAGTAGTGGTAGTAATAGACAACTTCGTAATGAATTACAGGCTTAGTTAAGTGTAGTTCATAAGAAATAGTTAAGGACAGTCGTGTGTTACATGAGATGTGGTAAGGACGTTAACTTTAGTGAGTTTGTGTGTGGAGGGCGCAGCTTTGAATGTCGATTTGTGTAATGGCTGTTAACTCATACCCGTACGTACTATACCGGTTAAAATTGTCATCGCATTAAACTACCCGAAACGTGCAGTTTGACTGCTCCTTGCCGCGCTCGTTACTTCTTTCCGTTTTTATTAATTTCGTAGAATCCTTCGTACTTCGGAGAAAAACGGAATTTAACTGTCATCATTCCGTGGCGCCAACAGCAACAATCGACCGTTGATGCAGCGACGGAGCTGTGTGGTCTGAAGAAGACGGAGAACTAACGGAAAGATAAATTCAGATTCTACATCACTACGGTCTGCGTGTCTAAATGTGCTCACAATCATTTCAGTGTCACTATGCGAATCTGGTGATGGTTTCGTGATCTTGTGAATCGCGTGCTGGCTTTCCAGTGACGTGGCGGAATATAGGCGGACGACCGGGCTGGAAGTCATTCAGTCAGATATGTGTAACGTACGTAAAAAGGGAATAACATAAACAGTACAGGTTAAGCGATCCAGCACAGTTATACAAGGCGTGGAAAACATATTTGACCAAAAGTGCAGGGGGGAAAGACAGCATGAAACACAGGAATTTGTGTACGGCAACTACGGAACGAAACTGCATATTTTCAGCGCTACAGGAACGTAATTTAAATCTGACATTCAGATATGTTTACTCAAAATGATGGGTAACTTACAGAGTATGGATACGTAAACAGAACCAATCGTCTCGGTGAGAACTTGATGAATTTAAAGTATCATTTACACGCATATCGGACTTAGCTGACGTACCAGACTGTCCTTTTTCAGAAATAAAGATAATAACGTGTTCATGTTTCATTCTTCAATATTTCTTCAAAGGACAAAAATGAATGGCAATTGAGCCACCACTTAATTAACAAAATTATTTGTAGTAAATGTTAAAAGTGACCACCATTTTCGCCCTGGCGCAGCGCCTTAGACATTCATTTGCAGCCTCTAGCTTCTATGCTCAGTTCCTTCATTCTTTGTGCCCTACACTTTTGGTCACATTGTGTGTCCGCACCGTGTATATGCCACACGGACAGAATGTTGGTCGAATTCTCAACGAGTCCAGTACACTTAATCTTTGGTAGAAATTGCTAAAAACGGCAAAATGACGGAATGCGTTGGCAGTGATCTGTAACTTTAAAACTGAGTAGACGGCAACTACGCTACGTTTAAAACGCGCTAAGAAAATAGATGTAAAATACTTTTCTTGATTACAGAAAGTTCTCTAGTGATGTAGCAAATGTATAAGTATCGTGACAAGTGTCAGTCATGTTATTATTGGGTTAAAACGTGAGACACCACAGAATTTGTATTAATGAAAGTAAAGACTATGCACCGTTGGTCAATTGCCAAAGCATTAAAAACAAAACAAAATTTTTAACTGCGTTGGTTACATTGTTCCTTTTATATCGTCTCTGATTAGGCAGTAATGACTCAGAAACTGTTAAATACGGTGATATTAGCCTCTCTTAGTATCTCAGTACATACCTAAAATATATGGGCAATGATCTATTGCACTACGCAGCCGTCGACCAGAATTTAATATTTGCTGCGAATTTCCATGTAGCCTATTTACTGAGCAGGCAAGGTGAACGGTACGACGTTTACAAGGAACACGTGATTCAGAAGACGAAAAATTTGGATATCGCTTTTCTCCAGTCATGTTTACGTATTAAACCTTAATAGGTTTTGCTAGTCTGAAGAAGCCTCCATGTTGCGAGCTGCCGGCCGGAGTGGCCGTGCGGTTCTGGGCGCTGCAGTCTGGAGCCGAGCGACTGCTACGGTCGCAGGTTCGAATCCTGCCTCGGGCATGGGTGTGTGTGATGTCCTTAGGTTAGTTAGGTTTAAGTAGTTCTAAGTTCTAGGGGACTTATGACCTAAGATGTTGAGTCCCATAGTGCTCAGAGCCATTTGAACCATTTTTGCGATTCTTTTGCTGAATCAGCAGACAGAGCGATTAATAATTCTATTAGTTGGCGGCTGTAGCCAGAAGAGTAGAAACCGGTCGGAAAGATGTCCGCCGTTTGCGTTTTCAAAGTGTGTTAGGCGCATATTAGAGCAAAAATGAGTCACATTAAAATGGAAAAAAATGTTTCTTCAGTACCTTAGTAATAAGAATTTGAGGCCAGGGTCACTAGATTACAGCGGCAGTGCAGGATCGTATCGATGTTATGACGTCACCATATTGTCAGCAATAGACGCCCTGCCGAGACCTGAATATGAGTAGCGACGGGAACAGTTAATTGTGGGAAGCGCGCCATATTTCTTACATTTTACCTCGTTTGTTACTTGCCTCATCTAAGTGTAACACTCCGCCTAGCGTTTTACGTAAAAATATTTAGAGCACTGTTGTCAACGAGAAACAGAGAAATACAAGACATTCTTTTGTATAAGAAAAGGGCTTTATATTTTTCTGTCGTCAGAGAGGCCGCACAGATCAGATTTCGTGAAACTTCCAACATGTACAGCGACTGTTCAGTAGAAAAGTTCGTCGAATCATTTACGTCCCGACGTGGGGAAACAGCGTCGCAGACGTCGACACCTTGTCTGGCAGCACGACGGTAGTGATACGGCGCCGTGACAAAGGCGATGGACCTTTCTAAAATACTAAGGTTTTAATTCGACAAGAGCACGGACGGTGTCTGGCGCAAGAATGCCGTCGCGGGAAACTCCGTTCCCAGTTGTAACGGAATTTCCGGCCCACAGCTGTTTCCGCAGCAATTTACTGTACACACCGCAATATTTTAGTTGTCCGTTTATCTGACTCTGACGAATTACAGGGCGGTCAAAAAATGGTTCAAATGGCTCTGAGCACTATGGGACTTAACTTCTGAGGTCATCAGTCCCCTAGAACTGAGAACTACTTAAACCTAACTAACCTAAGGACATCACACACATCCATGCCCGAGACAGGATTCGAACCTGCGACAGTAGCGGTCGTGCCGTTCCAGACTGTAGTGCCTAGAACCGCTCGGCCACTTCGGCCGGCCAGGGCAGTCAGCAGGAAAGAACTGCGATTACGATGATAAGTTGAAGGCTTTTCTTAGCTGTAGTTTAGTCGGAAGAGCGTAACCTTTCTTACCGTGTTTTCTGTGGATTAAGGGAGACAACACTATGCTGTTTCAGTCCCCCTAAGCAGTGAAACTAAAATACAGATTTACCCCGAGTGGGCAAATCGCTTCATCGTCCCACTAGTACGGACGACTTCCAGTTTGAAAATGGAGATTCAGCCGTTGACAAAAGTTTGCTACCGACACTTCCTCAGTTTCCAAACAGAGCAGTGCACACACCGAGAGGTGAGTAATGAATCACTTCGCTAAATATACTGATTTCAGGTGTCATTTGTTTTACGGCATATTAATAATTTTTATTTATGGACCGTCTGACAGCAACTGAATAAAACACAATTTTAGTGCCATACGCGTTTCGCCTTTATTTTCTGCAAGGCATCATCAGTGGCCTGGAATATGTACATATGTTAGCTATTTTATTTACATTTTTGTCATTGTGCCTATAGGTTATAAACAGTTCTGGTGGTTGGTATTTCCTATTAAGTAGTAATGTTTAGAACTGTACTTACAGGTTGTGTGGACAATTTTCTACATATTACGCTCCTGTTGCATTTTTGGTGTTGTTCTTCTTCTTATGAACGCCAATTTGCGGTATTTTTCGCCATTCCACAACACTATGCACAGAACGCTTGTTTTAAAGCAATATTTTGGTTTCTGTTGACGACTGTCAAATGTTTTTGCCAAAGATCGAATGTTACTGCCAAACTTATGAGTGTAACTATTGAAGTATCTGTGGTCTGTTCGTGTATACATTTGTGTGTGCGTTTGTGTGTGTGGCAATAAAAGAAATAGCAGATATGCTCAGACTGACAACTGAACAAAACTATTTTCAGTTTGAGAAAGAATATTATCTACAAACTGATGGACTGCCCATGGGATCCCCAATATCAGGAACACTAGCAAACATTTTCATCAGTCACCTAGAAAATCAGATATTTGATAAGATAACCACAAATGAAAGTTTCAAAATCATATATTGATACAGATACGTGGATGACATTATTTGTCTGGTAGATGAGCCAAGTGAAAAAATAGATGAACTCCATTCAGAAATAAACAAAGCCCATCAGAACATAAAATTCACACTTGAAAAAGAAAAAGAAAATCAAATCAATTTTCTTGACATTACAATTAAAAAAGAAAATGGTAAACATACATTTAACATCTTTAGAAAACCAACAGCCACAGACACAATAATACATTCCATACAAAAATACTCACTCACACACACACACACACGCACACACGCACACACACACACACACAAACGCACACACAAATGTATACACGAACAGACCACAGATACTTCAATAGTTACACTCATAAGTTTGGCAGTAACATTCGATCTTTGTCAAAAACATTTGACAGTCGTCAACAGAAACCAAAACATTGCTTTAAAACAAGCGTTCTGTGCATAGTGTTGTGGAATGGCGAAAAAAGCCGCAAATTGGCGTTCATAAGAAGAAGAACAACACCAGAAATGCAACAGGAGCGTAATATGTAGGAAATTGTCCACGCAACCTGTAAGTACAGTTCTAAACATTACTACTTAATAGGAAATACCAACCACCAGAACTGTTTATAACCTATAGGCACAATGACAAAAATGTAAATAAAATAGCTAACATATGTACATATTCCAGGCCACTGATGATGCCTTGCAGAAAATAAAGGCGAAACGCGTATGGCACTAAAATTGTGTTTTATTCAGTTGCTGTCAGACGGTCCATAAATAAAAATTATTAATATACCGTAATATTGCGCGCAACTGAGGAGGACAGGACTATAAAAGTTGAAGATGCCTTTTGTTTTGTCTTACTATAAACCTACGGCACAAAAGTAACATACTCTGTGTGACGTGCAGGAACGGTGAAGTACAATCTGTCGGAACAAAGAGGACCTATTCCGCAAAACGCGAGCCAGGTGAGCATAATAAAAGTATCACATGTGTTAATTGGCTTGGATAAAAACATTTTGACGGCATTTTCTGACGATTTCTACTCAGTTTTCCGGAAGATTTTCTCACACAATCGCCTCCTTCCCAGGAATGTAGAGTAACAGCTGAGACAGAAGGCCATCCATGAATGTGCCGAGTACGAAACAGGAAGTGTGCGGATGCGTTAAGATGGTAAAACTGGCCAGCGACTGTCAGTGTGACTCACATGTGGGAGTGGACACGCGGCTCGCAACTTGAGGGATACGCGAGGCTGTGCTGTGGGTACATTTTAAAAACGTAGTCTCTGCGTCTGCGTCAAATATAGATTCACTCTCATTTCGGTGATAAACTCATGCATGCAAATTTCTTTGTCGTTCTCATTTACTCCATATAACAGCCATTACTCGCGGGAGAGTTACAAGTGGAAACAATCCGCGATGCTAACAGCAACAATCAGTCGCTGAGGCAGTGACAAAGCTCTGTCGGTTGCGGTTGCGAGAGACAGAAAATTACCGGAAAAATAAATTCGACTTATCTGTGTATAATGTTTCGCACTTTCGTTTCAGACCAAAATATTTACAGTACTTTTATCAACGCAAAACCGGGGGTACAGACTTTTTTAAAATCATAATATTGCTTTACGTTTTCTGTTATCAGAGAGGCCACACAGATCAGACTTCGCAACAGTAATTTCAATCGAGACAGCGGCGTTTCTCCAGAACAATTCGTCGAATCATTTACGTCGCTACGTAGGGCAAAATATTTTAAAATACTGTCGAACTGCCACTAGGGTTTTAACTCGGTAAGAACACGGACGGCGTTTGACGCAAGAATGCCGTCGCCAGCAACTCTGTTTGCAGTTGTAACGGAATTTTCTGCCCACAGCAGGTTTAGCGGTAGTTTATTATAAACTTCGTGTCGTTTTAATCATCCGTTTATATGATACTAACGAACTACAGAACGGCGAACTGGAAAGAAATGCGGTTACGAAGATGAGGTGAACGCTTTTCTTATAGTTTCATCGGGAGAGAGTACCATTTCTTATCGTGTTTTCTGATGATTAAGCGAGATATCAGTATGCTCTTTCAGCCTATCCCCGCAAGTGATGAAAATAAAAAAAAAAAAAATTTACCCGAGTTGATCAACTCGCTTCATCGCCTCGTTAGTAAGGGCGACCTCATTTCATGGCGTCTCTGGTTTGGAACCGGAGTTTCAGCTGTGGGCAAAAGTTTGCTACCGTTACTAACTAGAGACGCATCCTTACTTCCCAAATAAAGCATTGCATACACAGAGAGCTGGATAACATACACAGAAACCAATGGGAGGAACTTATTTATAATGACTTTATCGTTTTTTTTTTCCTTTCTGGTCTCAATCTATACCAGCGCCACAAGACTAACATAGCGTGTGTGACGTCTTGGTCCACGTAGAGGAACGGTTAAGCATAACCTGTCGGAACTTAGAGGTGCTATCAGTTTCTGAAGACAGGAAGACAACGTAGCTTGATTTGTTAGAAATCTGGATTAATCTGAAAGCTGCTGCATATTGCCTCCGGAACCGTATGTGGATAAACTCCGGAACAGTAACTGCGATTTTTGACACTTACTTCAAAGCATCGGTCTGATCGAAACAAAAGCAGTATGCGTCATTCACAGAAATGTTCTGAGCCCCTCAGAGGCTTTCCTACGTAAAGTCACTATATTAAAGACAAGATTCTAATAGCACACACTAGTTTTACCTTAGCAACTGTGTTTGCCCTAGTTTGGACAAGGTTTTCAATGGTTAGGAACATGTACGATGCGTGCCAGTTTGCAGTGCAGTTTTCTAAAATGGACTTTCCGGACACGTCTTAGAGCGTACACCAAACTTCGTACGAGCACCTACTGACGATGAATTTCTTCTCTATTGTTATCAAGGCAACTTTCATAGCGATTTGTTACGTGGCTGGAATGTGTAAGAAATCACAGCACTACTTCGGAGAGGAGGAAGCAAACTGCAACAAAAACCCTTTGACAACAAAGGTTGTACGATTCGATTGTCGATGTAGAATATAAAGTAATGGAAATTTGTGCGTTTGGCACTTGTAATACTCGTTTTCGTAAGGATCGTTCAGATGTACGCCATTTATATGTTTCGAGACTATATTAAAGCTGTAGCAGCAGAAAAATTACACGATTTAAATGGTAAAACTTAATAATAGGACAAATCTTTTGCAATACTAAGCGTATCATCGTGAGTAAGAAGACTGTAAGGCCAAGCTCTGTCGATGGTAGGGGCTGTATATGTGATGCTGCAGAGTCGGTCGTAATAAACAGGACAAGTGTGTCCATGTTGTGACGTCACGGCTGTGTATCACGGGACGTGGCCGGCCGCGATCAGTACAGGATACGTGTACATTTTCTAAAGTAGGTGTCTACATCTCCACATTATGCGTTTTCCGGGCTAGATGGACGGCAGTGAATTATCGGCAGTGCTTAATATGCAAGTGGTTGCAGACTGACACGTGGAACAAAAGTTGTTATAGTTTGTCCAGTCACGGAGCAATGAGGAATGCTTCAACACTCTTTCAAAAGAAACAATTTTAACCCAAATGACTGTACAAACCTGTTTAAAAATCCTTGCATGCGTTGAAAGTATGGATGCATGTTGGTCGTCAGATTTAAAAGAGATTCTTCACCGCTCGTCGTTTCGACTGTTCAAGGGTGTCACATAAGTGGCCGTAACTTTTCCCTGGCTTCACCCACAAGCACAAAACTTTTCCACTGCCATCACGCCATCGACGCTAGAATGTGACATAATTTTCAACCTGATACGCCAAAGTCTTCCTCTGTTTGTAGTTTATTTATACATACACGCTGCTAGAAATTCTTGCAAAAACTGGCAACAGGTGCTTGTTTTTCTTTGTGTGTTGTGTTTTATCGACACGTCCGCCATGTTCAATAAAAAATACTGAACGAGACAGCGTACATTCTGCCTTCGTATAGTCGTGGCTTACTTCAAGGAAGGGAACACTTCTTTCTTGGTTTTTGAGGGGGAACAGCTTCTTCTCCTCGCACTGAGGGGCACGAGTCAGTTTCCCACACAGCAGCCAACAGACAATGGAGCGCAACAAAGCGAGCTCGCCGAAACCTGTGTTGCAACTGCCGCCTGCCCCTCACTGTTGTCAGTAACAGTCCGAAGGCATGGTGTCGGTGGAATCGGCGCTGCTCCCTCCCTCCCCCCCCCCCGCCGGCCACCCCCCGGCTGAGTGTCCTCCCTCGGGCATGAGTGTGTCTGTTGTCCTAGGCGTAATTTAGTTTCAGTTACATTAAGTAGTGTGTAAGCCTGGGGACCGATGACCTCAGCAGTTTGGTCCCATAAGGATCCAACACCACCACCTCGGTTGCATCTACTACAAATCTGTCATACGACAGTGAATAGCTGATGCGTAACTACGAATGCAATTGAACATCGATAGCCCTGTAAGTTCTTTAGTGAAAACTTGTTACATCCGTCCTTCATTTCTGGAGTAGCAAATGATCGGTACCAAGCGTGAAGCTCGCATGGAAGTGACCAGCACTGAGCACGACGACGAAAAATCTGTTGACACCTCTCCTGGTCTTAGTTCCATCGTTGCGTTCACCAGAAGTGGTAATCTAGGAGGGGGGGGGGGGTTGTTACCAGCTGTATAGCACGGAACGAGATGAACGGACTGTGGCGTGGGTGGACGCAGGCGCTCCGGCAGTGCCGACACGGACGTAGACGCCTCGCTCTCTCTGCTGCAGCCGTTCCCTCGCATGCCGCGGGCCGAGCTAGCAACGCCGCCACGTGACGTCATCGTGTGGGGAGAGATGGAGCAGCGGCGCGCCCCGGCTGTCTGTGCGGCCCAGCTGTGGCTTAGCGGCCAGGCGTGTGGCGGCGTGCGGCGCAGTCCAGCCTGTCGGCGAGAACACCAGAGACAGGTGAGGCGGGCAGCCGGCCTCCACTGGGTTACTTGGAAGCTGCGGATGTCGTTCTGCTCGCTTTTGTGTGGCTTGTCGCGTAACTCACCACGAAACTGCTCTTGTTTAATACATTGTCTTACTTTAAACATTAGGATCGATACGAACAAAGGGATGGCGAATAGTTTGTTAAATTAGCGCGTCGAGTGTTTAATAATTTATTACTCGTTATTTATCGCCTTGTTAGTCGTTTAATCGCTGATACCTTGAGCGAGAATAGCGTGCAACGAACGGAAAATAGCGCCACATTCAGTCGGGCAATGTTTCGGTGTACCATTGTCGATTCCTGCAGATTTCTCGTACCACGGTTGTTGGAAACGAAAACCACGCGTTCCTGGCTACGCCACTGCAACGAAATAACCAATGTTCGTAGAGGACGCAAGTATGCGAAAACCACCAAACAGTCAGCACTTCGGACTGAGTGAGATTTATGGCGACACGGCGTCTTCTGCCACTGACTCCAGCAGCCGTGGCTGTCTGTAATTCTGGACCGCCAGCCGAGAAGGGCTGCAGGTTGCCTATCTAGCGGCTTGCAGGGCTGACAGAAGTTTATTTCTTAATATTTCGCTTAATTTGGCCGGATTTAAACATCTAAAATGTTGTAAGATACTCATTCTAAGGTATAACCTGCCGTTACGGCTTTCACACAGTAAGAAAAGTATCACAGTTGTAAACTCAAGGCGTGTCGCGAGGTAACGTAACGCACGGCGCTGAAATACGCGGACGTTATACACCCAGTATTTGAGCACTTGCCGACTTCGAACACACGTTAAGAATAATTTCAAACCGTTCCCAAACTTTTGCTCGCTTACATGCTTAACGTCAGATATTACGGACGTTAACTCGTCTGCGAAGTAATCAGACGTCCGAAGTTGTTTAGTGCGTAGGCATTCCGAATCCTGTACTCCACTCGTGGCGTCATGCCGACGTGGTTCTGGCGATGAAACGCAGCACTTGCCTTTATTTTAGTATTTTTACAATTTACTGGAATTTACGTTGTGATGCACAAGCGATCTGTTGTTTTCCCCAACCTACGTCAGACTGAGGCGAAGATTTGGTTACTTGTTGGCGAATTCTTGAAAATTTATCGTAATGTTTGCGTTTCATGAAATAAAACTTCCTTACTCTTTTTTATCGTTCTGTGACGTCACGTTTCGTTTGTGATTTGCTGATCAAAGAGAAGCGATCACACACCACAATTTTTTTGCTCTATACAAGTCTGCGGCGCCGGCCGGAGTGGCCGAGCGGTTCTAGGCGCTACAGCCTGGAACCGCGCGACCGCTGCGGTCGCAGGTTCGAATCCTCCCTCGGGCATGGATGTGTGTGATGTCCTTAGATTAGCTAGGTTTAAGTAGTTCTTAGTTCTAGGGGACTGATGACCACAGGAGGTAAATTCCATAGTGCTCAGAGCCATTTGAACCCAACTCTGCACTGCTTTGTCTGGCTGTCACGTGTTATTATTTGCCTGATAAGAGACAAAGCAACGCATGAGAGGTCTTTGAGACGCGTCGTGTTCCCTGCAGCTTGTTGTGCAGAAAAGTTGTCCCAATCGTGCTTGCGCATTAGTCTTAACTTACGTGACCAAAGAATGAATGATGGTGAATGACTGTCACTTGCCAACTTCTTTATCTGACGTTCAGATGACACAATTAAAGTGCAGTGTAAATTTTTAAGTGCGACCTATAACGACTGCAGAATCTAGAATTAATTTGTGCCATTTCCAGTGCAATATTTGCGAGAATCGAGGTAGATTTGTTACTAGTTTCCGTCAGAGCACTGAATCACGTCGGAATTACATTTGTGGAAGCATTTGCTAATTATCTATAGCAAATCTTATTTCGTTTAGGCAGATACTGTTACAGAAGCCTTACCCGTTACTGATGGTAAGTCACTGTTTGGGAATTATCGGTAGCCACTGACGTCAGATTTACCAACACTTTAGCATGGTAAAGTACTCAAAATCTTGAAGACTTCTGAAATGTCGTATATCATTTAGACTGCATATCGTCATAAAACGCAAATTTGAGTACCAAAACTATGAAATTGCCAATTTTAACTTCGCAAACACATAGATCAGCACAGCGACTGTTCAGTTTGCTCGCCGCATCCAATCGCAGCACAGGACGCGTGATGTCACATAAAAGTGACTGTCTTCACACGTGAGGGACAGGATGATTAAATAAAAATTCCACGAATTTTATGAATAATGCGTAACCCGAAATCTGAGCTCCAACTGGTTCTCACTTTCGTGACACTGAAGTGTGTGTGTGTGTGGTGGTTTCCGTTTTTAGACTCGGCTGTCACAAAATGCGCAACGCAGTTGATGCACCGAATTGAAGACCTGTCCAAAACGTCTCGTGGGTAGCGAAATCAGTTGGCTGAATTGTCGGGAAATGTGACGTTGACGGATGAAGAGTGGCCGCAGCCAGAACAGTTTCGGAAAAAGGCCGCCATTTAATCGAGAATGTGTGGAATTCGCTCTCTGATGCACACATCGATTGCCCATAATTACGGAGTAAGATCGCTGGTGACTTACGAATGTGTACAGTGTTTCTGGGTGCTTTTAATTCTTCACGTGTTCTGTCCATCAGCAGAATGTTTGACAGTGTGGTGTCTCACACGATACTTGGGCTGGCAGTAACGGTACTGTACCACTGGGTGCTCATAATCTGAAGTTGAGCCACTCACAGAGGTACAGTTTGGACTGCAACTATTGTATGGCAGCGAAACTTGGTATACTAAAGCCCCTTTGCGGAACCGATTTACACTGGAAAGCAATTATTTTCGATTTTGGCCACCAAATGGCTCTATCAACGGAAGAAAGACGTATAGAAATGTTTCCATATGTAATGGATTGGCAACGGAACGTGGGCAGGAAGGGTCAAACAAGTGAGATAGGCAGAATGTAGATCTTGTTATTAACCGCCAGCTGCACAATTTGTTCAGTATGAGCACCGAAGACTTCGGCGAGACGTTGCACAGCGACAGATTCGCACCTGGTAACTAAAACCGGAACTGATTTCCTCCGGCGCAAACTGGTTTCGCATTAACGCCTCAGCATACCTGCCAAGTTTCGTTGCCATACGATAATTACAGACCACAATGGACCTCGGTGAGTGGCTACATTTTACTTACGAGCACCCGGTACTTCCATGCCTCTGCTGAAGGAAAAAGCGATTCGCGAAAATTTCGCTGTCGCATTTGTGGCCCATTTGGTCATAAACCATTTAGTAGTTAGCCAGTTAAAAAAAGTTTGCAGTTGTCTGACTTCCGTCTTGTTTCACCATTTTGAAGCATCAACACTCCTTAGGTTCTGCAAATACCCGTCTTCCCAGTACAGGCGACTGTCTAAACTGGAGCAGGTCGCAGCTACCGATAGGGAGCGTGGACATTGCCCCGTGGCGTAATGATGTATTCTGTGACGTCATATATACTTACGGATACAACAGAACGCGGTGATGTTTTCATGGCTGCTATATTACGTATTTTTTCTAATAATGGTTGTGGTGGAAAAGTGATGCGTTGCATAGCCCGAGGTCTAGGCTGGGTTGACAGGCTACAGTACGGCTGTCAGTTTGCGCAGCCAGAGAAATGGAGTGTAACAGTAACAATAACTCTTGCTGTGTCAGATATTTTATGCACGTTAGATTTCGACGAGTGTTTTATGTCCGTTTTGACGTCGTCATGGATCGAAATACAGTTGTAACGGCAGGTTCAGTATTTTTCAGCATTGGGCACAGTTCGTAGCTAGCGTAAACGTACGTTTACACCTGTGTAAATTTGCGTGTGCACAAGACGGACGCAGCCTTTGCACAAAGAGGCATCGGTGCAGCCAGCCTCATACGCGTGTTGACACGTGGGCGCGGGCAGTCAACACGTCCCAGGCGAATACAGACCTTGCTGTCCCGTCCACGGTTTTGTTTCGTTTGCTCTGTTTTGCTGCGTCGCACTATTAAGTCCCAGTTTTTTGTGTGCTTTCAAATTTACGGTAACCCATAGGCCGAGTGGCCGAAAAAGGGACAAATGGATCTGAAGAATATTATTGTGCATACTTACGAAGCGAGTTATCGGTAACATCCAGTATGACTTCTGAATGGTATAATGGATAATCGAGTTGACCTTTTTAGTGCTAATGTTATGAGGAAAAGTGCTTTCCAATGCAGTGGTAACGCGTATCAATTACTAATGGCCTTTTGAATAGTATTCATGTTGGTTTGAGACACACTATATAGTGCCTGCTAGCTATCGCTGCATGTTCGAAAACAAACAGCATGAGAAACCAGGCTGTAGTAAAATTATAAAGATTACAACTTAATTAGAGCAGTCAACCACGAATATGATATGCAAAGTTTATTTACACAAAACCGTTACCGGTTTCCGATTTTCAAAAAAAAAGTTGTTAGGTGGCTTTCAAAATCTGATCAGTACTTGCGTTAACCGCCATTTAAAAGAATATTTGTTTCTGTGCAAAATATCAAACCTTCACGATCGGTTTTTGTCTGGAGATGTGAAATTATTGACTAAATTTTCCCATGCAAATGACGTCCGAGCTTTGTGTTGGGACACTACATTACTAGATGAAAGGCAACAGTGAAATCAGCTACAGAATCAGTATGCCTTAATTGAAAAATAAACAGGACGCAGGATCATTCGTGAGTGGTAACGAAAATGATTGTACATTATCTGTAAATGTCATCGATATAGTACAGGTCCATCTGCCCTTTGAAGAACGTTAGGTCAGTTACTGTGGCACTTCGTATCTTGTAATCGGTATTTGAGGTAAGGAAAGGAGCCACTCGTCACTGATTCTATAAGTAAATTGTCAGCATGACGTGAATTAAAAGTTAATGAATAGCAGCACTGATAGCTCACCATACGTGTTAGAAAACACTATCATACATAAATTTCTCATCATTGTTTTGCAGGAAGAACAAAGCCATTGACGTATTAATTTTTCGTTCTTGAGGCTGCACAGAAAGAAGTTCTAGATTTAATTACGGAATTCAAACACACACTTTGTAAGTAGGCTGTTTAGGTTTTTTTATTGGTAACGCCACCTCTGTATGAAAATCACTGGCTGTGCTGTGTGCAGTCTGTGGCTGCTTTGCATTGTTGTAATACTCGCCATTGTAGTGTTAGGCAGCTGGCTGTGAACAGCGCATAGCGTTGCGCAGTTGGAGGTGAGCCGCCAGCAGTGGTGGATGTGGAGAGAGAGATGGCGGAGTTTTGAAATTTGTCATGAACTGCTATATTTATATATGATGATATCAAGGTAAATACATAGTTTGTTCTCTATTAATATCTTTCATTTGCTAACTATCCCTATCAGTAGTTAGTGCCTTCCATAGTTTGAATCTTTTATTTAGCTGGCAGTAGTGGCGCTCGCTGTATTGCAGTAGCTTGAGCAGCGAAGATTTTTGTGAGGTAAGTGATTTGTGAAAGGTATAGTTTAATGTTAGTCAGGGCCATTCTTTTGTAGGGAATTTTGAAAGTCAGATTGCGTTGCGCTAACAAAATATTGTGTGTCAGTTTAAGCACAGTCATGTATAATTGTTCAAAGGGGACGTTTCATATGTCGACCCTTAGCCGAGGATACCTCACTGGAATTTCTGATTTTTTTTCTTGTAGTTTGTGTAATTAGTGTAGATTTTGTTTATTGATAGCGCGTAATCATAGAGAGAATTTCCTTTGTAGTTGTAGTTTTTCATTGTTGTACAGTAAAACAGTTGTGGCATGCATGTACATTTGCACCAAGTATTTCGCAGCTGCGCTGGCAATTAAGTAGACATTATTTCCATTGCTATGTTATTTTATTTTGCTCTTCAAATTGTGCTTTTCTGTGTTATCGTGTGAAATATTGTGACAATTATGGCGTGTGAAAAACGTAATACTAGGCTCCAAAGTAAACTGAGAAATGACAGTGAAGACGAAGGCAGTGTGTTAGCGGCGCAGAGTAGTGAATTAACTAATGTTCAAAGTAGTAATTTGGTAATTGCGCATAGGGAAATGGAGCGGGCGGCAAACAATGGTGTAGACAGTGAAACAGGTAGTGAACAGGGAAGCGTTATCGATCGATTGGTCGGAAACAGCTCGCCTCAGGAATCGGGAATGACAGAACACAATATTGCAAATACTGCAGACTCAGGTTTTGGGTTCTCACCGTTTTCTCAAATGACTCAAGACACATTTTCCGCTTGTCAAAATGTGAATGTTGCCGGTGCAACTTCACTGCCGAAAAGCACTGAGGAACATGTTTCAGACACCAGTGCATTGTTATTACAATTAATGCAACAAATGGGACAAAAGCTTGAAAAGTTAGACACAATGGAACAACACCAGAGACACACAGCAACAGTTAGACACAGTGGAACAAAATCTAAAAAAGTTAGACACAATGGAACAAAATCAGAGACAAACACAGCAACAGTTAGACACACTGGAACAAAATCAGAGACAAACACAGCAACAGCTTCAAAAGTTAGACTCATTGGAACAAACTCTTGAACAAACGCGTGAAGATTTAACTACTGAGTTACATAACATTGAATCGAAATGTCAAAAAGTCTGTAATGACGTAAAAACTCAAATTAGTGAGCATTTTCAACCTATTTTTTCGCGGCATGAAAAGGCATTACAGAATCACGAAGCAGCCATAAAAGAACTGCAAATTATTGTTCATGAAAATCATGAGACCTTGCAAGCTAAATTTGACTCAGTTGCATCTACCGATTCGGTTACGCAACTTGCAAAAACTCAGGAAAACTTAAAGAACACAGTAGATTCGATTTCAACACAAATGGACACTCTGAAACTTGATTCAGAAAAACACATTGAGGAAATGTGTTCACTATCGGAGAAGTAGCCGAACTTTCGGATCAGTTCACTAACTTATCTACGAAGGTAGATGATAATCTGAACGACACAAAACCGGTAGTCTTTAATGACACAGAAGAGTGCGAACAAATTAGGAAATTCAAACAAAATCAGAATCAAATTAATACGCAACACCAAAGAGAAATCCGGGAAGTACAAGATCAGCTGACTCAGGTAATACAAGAATTACGTATTTCAGAGGCCACTCGCGCTCCAATACGGGAAGAGGGACTTACAAATACGGAACAACCACAAAATAATAACACAGGACACTTCGGAAGTTATGAAAGAAATTGGCAAGGTGCACCGAATTTTGAAATGGAACCGCCGAAACGAAGTAACAATGACCGATATGCGACTCGCCGACATGATGACTTTGACTATAAGCTGTTCATTACTACACGTAAATTCAAAACATTTAAGAATTCTGGCAACGACATTCATCCACAAGCATGGCTCCATCAATTCTCTCATTGTTTTCCTCCCAACTGGTCATTAGAGCACAGATTAGAATTTATGTGTGGCTACTTAGAGAATGAACCAGCTGTAAGAATGCGATCGGTAATTCACGATTGCCACAGTGAAGGAGAGTTTTACCATGCCTTCCTCTCAGCATATTGGTCTCAAGCCACACAAGACCGAGTAAAACAAAGCATCATAATGATGAAACGTTTCGAACAATCTGAATTTTCCAGTCTTATGAAATATTTTGAAGACATGTTGCACAAGAATCAGTACCTGTCAAACCCATACAGCCCCTCAGAACTTATCCGCATTTGCTTAATCAAATTGCCTGAACATTTACGATACATTATTTTGGCAGGACGTTGCAAAGACGACATTGAAGCTTTTCAGGGACTGTTAGAAGAATTGGAAATTGACACTGACAATCGCGGAATGCGGAAACAGGAACACAACAATTACAGGTCACATCCGTCACAATTCCTCGATAATAACTGGACGCGACAAGGCTATTCTCACAACACAAATGGTGACCAAAACAGACACCACCCGTATGACAACCGTTGGCAGAGTAGTAATAATTACAGGGAAAGATCACCTCTCCGCGGTAATGACTATCACAGAGACAATCAGAGAAACAGACAATATGGGAACCAAAACAATTATTATTACGGGAGACAGAATAACTTGAGACGCAACGGTCCAGCGCGCAGTTACGATTCAGGGAGAAATTCTCCACCACTTAACCGACAAGAAAGAAACTACAGGAACTACCGACATGACGACAGACGATTTGATCGTAACGACAGACCTGAATTGCATCAGAACTGGCGGGATTCAAACAGAGCAGGGCCCTCTCGTCACGGTGAATTTGTAGAAGTTAGGTCTCCAAACCCCAATAACGACGCGCGCCAACAAAGAGACAATAGGCAATGACTCACACCGCTGGCAGCCACAAAACATACTTATGAAACTGACGACGCAGCTGCTGTAGCTAGTAATTACGTAAAAATGGAAGACATTAGGGACATCTTACTCCAGGAACATGACATAAAACATAACAACATTGCATATCCTGTGATTCACATTACAGTAAATGATGTAAAATTTACGGCAGTACTTGACTCCGGCAGTCCCATTTCACCCCCCCTGCGGGTCCAGGGATTAGAATAGGCCCGAGGTATTCCTGCCTGTCGTAAGAGGCGACTAAAAGGAGTCCATCCCCCTCACGGGGGTAGTTAGCGCCTGCATCCGGAGACGGACGGTTCCACGACCTATAATTGTGGTCTTTTTGGTTTTTCACTTCTCGTTTCTTCCTTCCTTTTGTTGGTTCCTTTCCTTGCTCTTCTCCACCTCACTGTCTTCCTTACTCTTTCCCTTGACTTCTCCTTGCCTTCTCATTGCCTTTTTCTCCTTGCCTTCTCATTGCCTTCTTCTCCTTGCCTTCTCATCGCCTTCTTCTCCTTGCTTTCTCATTGCCTTCTTCTCCTTGCCTTCTCTGGTCTCCGCCTCGGCGTTTGAGACAGTCTGTCCTCTTTCTTCCTCTCTCTCTTCTTTTTCCTCTTCTTCCTTCCTCCCTGTGCGTGCCTGAAGGCCGACCCACGCGTTCGCACGCGTAGCCGGTGACGGGGTAACGCGTAAGTCCCCGCCCTGGGTAGACATGTAAGGCACGCGCGTACCCCCTGGTAAAGGCCAGGCCCGGGGAGGGGTGATTGCCTGAGCTGATACCTTCTGACCATGCTGATTGGTCCCTCCGTCTGTTTCTCGGGAGGTGTGACCTGAGGTGTAAACATTCACCTAAGGCGGGAGTGCCCTCTGAGAGGGTCCCCACAAGGAAGGAGCGCGCCATCGGAGACGCTGGCAATCATGGGGGATTCCTCCGCAATGGATTCTAATCCATCTCTTTCGACTTCGACCCAAAAACGGAAACGTGACCAGCCAACAGTGACAAAAGTACTACCGCCTGCCCCACAGTTCCTCGTAGTTTCTCGATCTGAGGACGGAAAGGATTTTTCCTCTGTCAACCCTTTCGTTATTCAGAAGGGCGTAGATGCCATAGCCGGATCTGTCAAATCTTGTACCAGGTTGCGTAACGGCACCTTATTACTAGAAACTGAGAGTGCCTTTCAGGCACAAAAACAGCTTCGGGCCACCCTCCTGTACACGTTCCCTGTCCGGGTGGAAGCCCACCGAACTTTGAATTCATCTCGTGGTGTAGTCTATACTAGCTCCCTCGACGGATTGACTGATGAGGAGCTTCAATCATTCCTCGCTGAGCAGGGCGTGATGGCTGTCCATAGGGTCATGAAAAAGGTCAACAATGACCTTGTACCGACCCGGACAATTTTCTTGACCTTCGATAGTGTTAAGCTGCCATCGCGCATCAAGGCGGGCTATGAGGTTATTTCTGTTCGGCCTTATGTCCCGACACCTACGCGCTGCTACCAGTGTCAGCGTTTCAATCACACTCGACAGTCTTGTTCCAATGCGGCTAAATGTGTCACTTGTGGCAGGGATGCCCATGAGGGTGACTGTCCACCTCCGTCTCCTCGTGGTGTGAACTGTCAGGGTGACCATGCCGCATCCTCCCGTGACTGTCCTGTCTATAAGGAAGAACGCTGTATCCAGGAAATTCGGGTCAAAGAGAAAGTGTCCACCTCGGCTGCTCGCAAGCTATTGGCTAGTAGGAAGCCCACGCTGCTCCCAGCGGGGAAATACAGTACTGTCCTCGCCTCTCCTCGGACTACCCGGGAGGTAGCAACCCAGACATGCGATCTGACCTTCAGCACCACGGTCGTCCGTTCGGCCAGTGCTAAGATCGCGCGGTCGACGTCTCCTCTTCCTCCCATCACCCCACAGACACGAGCACCTTCCTCAGCTTCTGCTAAGACGAAGACATCGAAGTCAGATGCACGGGCCTTCAAGAAGGAACCATCCCGTGCAGACTTCCTCCGTACCTCGACCTCCCAGCCTTCGACCGGTACTTCCACTACACGTCCTTCCAAAAAGGCGCATAGGAAGCACAGTTCTCCTTCTCCGCCACGGCGCTTTTCTTCTCCTGCGCCACCCAGCGGTTGCCGCCCCAGGCCGTCATCCGTTTCGCCTGGCCGCACCGCTGGTCGCCGTACATCTGGCCGTTCACTGGCAGAGGAAGCTCCCCCTCCCGGCCATCCTCCCGAGATGGCCGATGACCCTATAGACCCAATGGACGATGACTGTCCGCCTACTGATAGCGGCTGCAGTGCTCGCTCGAAGCCAGGCCCTAAGCGGCCGTCGAGGTGACCACTTCTCTCATCTTCCTTTTCTTACGATGGCACTTATTCACTGGAATATTCGCAGCATTCGCTCCAACCGAGAGGACTTGAAGTTGCTGCTCCGCTTGCACCGTCCGCTTGTCGTAGCCCTCCAGGAAACGAAGCTACGCCCATGCGATCAAATTGCCTTGGCACACTACACCTCTGTGTGTTTTGACCTACCCCCTGTGGTAGGTATCCCAGCTCATGGAGGGGTTATGTTGCTGGTCCGGGATGATATTTACTACGATCCCATCACGTTGCACACTGGCCTGCAGGCAGTTGCCATCCGCATTACTCTCCCCACTTTTACGTTTTCCTTTTGTACCGTTTACACTCCATCGTCATCTGCCGTTACCAGAGCAGACGCGATGCAACTTATTGCTCAGCTACCTGCACCATTTTTGTTAACTGGAGACTTCAATGCCCACCATCCCCTTTGGGGCTCTCCAGCATCCTGCCCGAGGGGCTCCTTGTTAGCAGACCTTTTCAACCAGCTCGATCTTGTCTGCCTCAATACTGGCGCCCCTACTTTTCTTTCGGACACATCTCACACCTATTCCCATTTAGACCTCTCTATATGTACTCCCCAACTTGCACGCCGGTTTGAGTGGTATGCACTTTCTGATACATATTCGAGCGACCACTTCCCATGTGTTATCCATCTCCTGCAGCATACCCCCTCTCCGTGCTTCTCTAATTGGACCATCTCCAAGGCAGACTGGGGGCTCTTCTCTTCCAGGGCGAACTTTCAGGATCAAACCTTTACAAGCTGTGATCGTCAGGTCGCACACCTCATGGAAGTCATTCTCGCTGCTGCTGAATATTCCATCCTTCACCCTCCTTCTTCTCCACGTCGCGTACCGGTCCCCTGGTGGACCGCAGCATGTAGAGACGCTTTACGTGCTCGTCGACGTGCTTTACGCACATTTAAACGCCACCCTACAGTGGCGAATTGTATCAATTATAAACGATTACGTGCTCAGTGTCGTCGTATTATCAAAGAAAGCAAGAAAGCCAGCTGGGCTGCTTTCACAAGCACCTTCAACAGTTTTACTCCTTCTTCTGTTGTCTGGGGTAGCCTGCGCCGGCTATCTGGCACTAAGGTCCACTCACCAGTTTCTGGCTTGAAGGTCGCGAATGACGTCCTTGTGGCCCCTGAGGCTGTCTCCAATGCCTTCGGCCGCTTTTTCGCAGAGGTTTCGAGCTCCGCCCATTACCACCCTGCCTTCCTCCCCCGCAAACAGGCAGAGGAGGCTAGGCCACCTAACTTCCGCTCCTCGAATTGTGAAAGTTATAATGCCCCATTCACCATGCGGGAACTCGAAAACGCACTTGGCCGATCACGGTCCTCTGCTCCAGGGCCAGATTCTATTCATATTCAGATGCTGAAGAACCTTTCTCCTGCGGGTAAAGGTTTTCTTCTTCGTACATACAATCGCATCTGGATTGAGGGACATGTTCCCGCATGCTGGTGCGAGTCTATTGTTGTCCCGATTCCTAAGCCGGGGAAGGACAAGCACTTGCCTTCCAGTTATCGACCTATCTCGCTTACCAGCTGTGTCTGTAAAGTGATGGAGCGAATGGTTAACTCTCGATTGGTTTGGCTGCTCGAGTCTCGACGCCTACTTACCAATGTACAATGTGGATTTCGTAGGCGCCGCTCTGCTGTTGACCATCTGGTTACCTTGTCGACCTTCATTATGAATAACTTCTTGCGGAAGCGCCCGACCGCGGCTGTGTTCTTTGATTTGGAGAAGGCTTACGACACCTGTTGGAAGGCGGGCATTCTCCGCACCATGCATACATGGGGCCTTCGCGGTCGCCTCCCTCTTTTTATTCGTTCCTTTTTAATGGATCGACAGTGCAGGGTACGTGTGGGTTCTGTCCTGTCCGACACCTTTCGCCAGGAGAATGGGGTGCCACAGGGCTCAGTTTTGAGCGTCGCTCTCTTCGCCATCGCGATCAATCCAATAGTGGATTGCCTCCCAGCTGATGTATCAGGCTCCCTTTTCGTGGACGATTTTACCATCTATTGCAGCGCGCAGTGTACACGTGTCCTGGAGCGCTGTCTTCAGCGTTCTCTTGACCGTCTTTACTCCTGGAGTGTCGCCAATGGCTTCCGTTTTTCTGCCGAGAAGACGGTCTGTATTAACTTCTGGCGCTACAAAGAGTTTCTCCCACCGTCCTTACGGCTCGGTCCCGTTGCTCTCCCAATCGTGGAGACAACCAAATTTTTAGGCCTTACATTTGACAGGAAACTTAGCTGGTCTCCACATGTCATATTTGGCCGCCCGTTGTACCCGTTCTTTAAATGTCCTCCGTGTTCTCAGTGGTCTGTCGTGGGGAGCGAATCGAACCGTCCTACTTCGTCTATATCGGTCGATCGTCCGCTCCAAGCTGGATTATGAGAGCTTCGTATACTCCTCTGCACGGCCATCCATCTTACGCCGCCTCAACTCCATACAACATCGGGGTTTACGACTTGCGATCGGAGCATTTTATACCAGTCCCGTAGAGAGTCTTCATGCTGACGCTGGCGAATTGCCACTCACCTACCGGCGCGATATACTGCTTTGTCGGTATGCCTGTCGGCTACTGTCAATGCCCGACCATCCGTCTTATCGTTCCTCTTTTGACGACTCTCTTGACCGTCAATACGGGTTGTATGTCTCTGCCCTGCTACCCCCTGGAGTTCGCTTTCGTCGCCTCCTTCAACACCTTAATTTTTCACTCCCTGCAACCTTTCGAGTGGGCGAGAGCCGCACGCCACCTTGGCTCCAGGCTCAGGTCCGCGTTCACCTTGACCTCACCTCGCTCCCAAAAGAGGTCACCCCCGGTTCGGTCTACCACTCCCGTTTTTTGGAACTTCGTTCGAAGTTCATCGACATGACTTTCATTTATACAGATGGCTCTAAGACCAATGACGGGGTCGGGTGTTCCTTTATTGTCGAGGCACAAAGTTTCAAATACCGGCTCCATGGCCATTGTTCGGTCTTCACAGCTGAGCTCTTTGCCCTCTACCAGGCTGTTCTTTACATCTGCCGCCACCGACATTCTGCTTATGTCATCTGCTCAGATTCCCTGAGCGCCATCCAGAGCCTCAGTGATCCGTACCCGGTTCACCCCTTCGTACACCGGATCCAACGCTCTCTTCAGCAGCTGGTGGACGTCGGTTCTCCAGTTAGCTTTATGTGGGTTCCTGGCCATGTCAGTATCCCTGGGAACGAAGCTGCAGATGCCGCGGCCAAGGCTGCGGTCCTCCAGCCTCGGACAGCTTCTTGTTGCGTCCCTTCGTCCGATTTTAGCAGGGTGATTTGTCGGCGCATCTTATCTCTGTGGCATGCCGATTGGGCTGCACTTACTGACAACAAGCTTCGGGCCTTAAAACCTCTTCCCGTGGCTTGGACGTCCTCCTCACGCCCTTCTCAGCGGGAGGAGGTCGTTTTAGCCCGGTTAAGCATTGGACACTGCCGGTTCAGCCATCGCCATCTGCTGACGGCTGCGCCGGCGCCGTTCTGCCCATGTGGGCACTTGCTGACGGTTAGACACATTTTAATGTCCTGTCCAGATCTTAACACACTGCGCCTCGATCTTAACCTGCCAAATACTTTCGATGCCATTTTAGCGGATGACCCACGAGCAGCTGCTCGTGTTCTTCGTTTTATCAATTTGACAAACCTCGCTGAGGACATTTGATGATGCTGTTTTTTAATCCTATGCCTGTCAGTCTGTCTTTTATCGTGTTTTCCCTTTTAGTTGTTGTGGTCAACTTGTGCCTCGCGGTGCATTCTTAGAGTAGTCAGGGCGCTAATGACCATTGAAGTTGTGCGCCCTAAAACCACAAAAAAAAAGGTCCCATTTCAGTAATTAGTGAAACAGCCTTTAGCAAATGCAACAAATCGAACGATTGTCCCACACTTCCGTTACGTAAGATTAAATTACAAGGTGCAATCTTTGGAGAAAGTGTAGATGTACGCCAACAAACCAACTTAGAATTCTTTTGTCAAAGCCACAGCTTCTCAATGAGCTTTCTTATTGTTCCATTATTGTCGACGGAAATTATACTGGGAGTAGACTTTTTGAATGAATACAAAGCAATCTTAAGCTTTCACGATGCTGAAATAAGTTTAGAAAAAGAAGGTAAGTCAGTAGCTTTGAAATTTGAAGATTGGCTCTCAAACCATGACGAAGAAATTAATCGGCTTTACCTCCTGTTAGACAACAGTTCGGAATTTTCAACGGAACTTGACACTAACAATCACTCTGCAAGTACTGACAGGGATGATGTCGACGGCATATTTAAAACTAATAAGTTAATTCAGAATAAAATTCAAACAATTGAGAATTGTAATGACATTGATAGGCAGGACCTCTTTGAGATCTTACAAGCACATTCCACAGTTTTTACTCACAAAACAGGAACAATCAAGGGATTTCAATACCAATTTCGTGTTCGTGAGCATACTAAATTTTGTGTTAGACTATACGTAATTCCGGCGCATTATAGGGACCGTGTTAGAACAGAAGTACAATCTATGCTTGATGAGGGCATTATTGAGCCTGCAGTAAGCTCATACAATAATCCATTACATGTTGTTGAGAAGAAAAATGGATCGATCAGACTTGTCTTAGATTCGAGACAAATCAATACTATCATTATTCCTGAAACAGACAGGCCGCAAACGTTGGAAGAACTTCTTCAAAATTTTAATGGTGTAAAAGTGTTGTCTTCCATTGATCTCAGATCCAGCTTTTATCAGATCGAACTTCATCCAGAATGTAGAAAATACACAGCTTTCCTTTGTTTCGGCGTTTGCTATCAGTTTAGGAAACTTCTCTTTGGTTTGAACCTTTCTTCAGCAGCATTCATTCACGGGCTAAATTCCATATTACCTGAGTTCTTAAAACGTCACATCACCTTATATGTGGACGATATTCTAATAGCAGAAGCTTCATGGGAACTACATAATCGCATCCTCAACAGTTTGTTACGTATTTTTTCAGAATCTGGAATTACAGGTAACTTGGAAAAGTCTGAATTCGTTAGGTCAAAGGTGAGGTTTTTGGGACATATTATTTCTTCTGAAGGTATTCAGCCGGATCCTGAAAAGTTAGAAGCAATCAGAGCCATTCCAGTTCCATCCAGAAAAAGACAAGTCCGCAGTTTTCTAGGTCTCGTAAATTTTTACCGTAGTTTTCTGAATATGCAAATTCTTGTTACACCAAAACTTTGTTCTCTCACTGGAAAAAATACTATTTGGAACTGGGACGAACAAGCACAGTTGGAATTCGATTCTTTAAAAGAAGCGTTACTTCATGCGCCAATATTAGCTCGTCCAGATCTATCACAAGATTTCTGCCTTAGCACGGATTCTTCTAAAGTCGGTCTTGGTGCCCATTTATTTCAAGAAGCCATAGAAAATGACATTACTGTTCAGAAAACCATTGCTTTTGTTAGCCGAGTGCTAACAAAATCTGAAAAAAATTATTCCGTTACTGAATTAGAAGCTTTAGCAATCGTTTGGGCATTTAACAAATTCCGTTTCTTTCTTTCTGGTAAGCACGTAAAAGTATACAGTGATCATCGTGCATTACAATTTCTTATGTCTTCAAAATTAAATCATGACAGGTTAAAACGTTGGGCATTGTTTCTGCAAGAATTCCGCTTCACAATAGTCTACATTCCCGGCAAGGAGAACATTGTTGCGGACGCACTGTCACGCGCACCGGCTGGGCTTGAGAAAAGTAACACAGAAGGCAACATTGAGAAAAATTTCAGTATTCTTTACATTCAGAAAGTCGCCTTTGAAAACTTCATCACCACATCTTTAAAGGACATTGCTCATGAACAAGATAAAGATCCGATTTGGAAAGACATCAAGAGCAAATGGCATGAAAAGACACACACACAGATTCGGAATTATTACCTGGTTAGAAACAACATACTCTTCAAACGCTGGACTGTTGATGACAAGCTATGGGTACTTTGCATTCCAGACGATTTTGTTAATAAGCTCATTTGGTACATTCATTTCAGCTACGCACATTTTGGCCCACGAAAATGTTATCATATTCTTCGAACGACTTGTTATTTTAACAATATGGAAAAGCGAATTCGAAGCGTCTTGTCTATTTGTAAACTTTGTCAAAAGGCGAAACCCTCTACTGTCTCACATCGTGCTCCGTTGTTTCCTATCATTCCTTCTAAATTAAAAGAATTTGCTGCTGTTGATCTCTTGGGACCGTTTGTCAGAACATCTAATGGATTTTCGTACGTTCTAGTCGCTGTTGAACTTACTTCAAAATTTGTTTCTTTCACTCCGTTACGTAAAGCCACTGGACGATCTGTATCCAACGCCTTTGTTAAAAATTTCTTACGTGAAGTTGGACACGTTAGTAAAGTCATTTCAGATAACGGACCGCAATTCAGATCTGCTGTTTGGTCACGCATGCTTCGCAACCATAAAATCAAACCCGTTTTTATTTCATTGTACTCACCACATTGCAACCCGTCTGAACGGATTATGAAAGAAATCAATAAGCTTTGCAGACTTTATTGTCACAGAAAGCATCAGCATTGGGACAGATATTTACACTTATTTCAAAACGTGCTGAATGAAATGCCTCACGACTCCACTACTTTACCACCTATTCTTGTACTGAAGAATGAAGAACCACCGAACAGAATCAGAGAGCTTGTACCTTTCCCGAATACACGTAAACTTCGACACAAAGACATAATTGATTTGGCTCTTAAAAATATAAAATCTGCAGCAGACAAAAGGAGAAAACTACACGGTAAAGCAAATGCAAAGAAGTTGTATATTGGTCAGAAAGTTCTCATTAAAGCTCATTCATTGTCACATAAGAAGAAACACTTGAGTCACAAATTCTTTCTAGTTTACAATGGACCTTACAGAATCCAACGTATACCACATGATAATTGCGTTGAAGTTGAAACTCTGCGTACTAGGAAGAGTAAAGGTTTACACCACATTTCACATGTAAAACCATTTATTGAAAGATAATCTGCTTTTTAACTTAGTCTTTGCCATAAAATTTTTCGCTTCACATTACTAATATGCATTGTCAGACTTAGAATCTGTTAACATACAACAATGTTTGAAGTTAAACATCCAATCAAGAACCAAGAGAACTTACTTAAACAGAAATGACGAATGCATTGTTATAGTGAACAGACGTCACAGTGTTATTGTGTGTGTACATTCTTGCTTGTTAGTTGCACGATTATGGAACGACTATAAGGCTTACATACTTAGAACATTTACCAGTACTGCTAATGAGATTTTAATGCAACATTCTGGTTTACTTGAAAATATATTCTGGATTTAAAGTACTTTCAGTGAGATACCAGATGGCACAGTGGTTAGTTTATGTGACAGCTACACGATTTTATCACGACGCTACTAATGAGTGACAATTTACAATGTTGCTTTTGCAGTGTTTGTTTTATATCTGCACAGTTTTTCTGAATTCTTCTGGAAAGTAAAACATGTTTTAGTAGTAACTTTTGTGGTACAGCAACAATGAGATTCTTTTCCGTAGCACAACAATACGTTACAGCACAGTACTTTCTTCATCACGGCAATAAGCATAATAACTAAGATATCTATACATAAAGCATTTCACTTTTGTTTATCATGAGGTAAGTACATTGACTTCTGCAGAACTTGGCTTTCGGAGGACGATAAGTACGGCACTTCCACAGAATTATCTTACAGCAAGACGCACATTTAGCGCTACAGGACACACATTTGAGAGATTTTGTACTTAAGCCATTTATTTTTCAAGATTTTTGAATTACAAAGAAAGTTTTCTGTGATATATTTCATTCTATTGCTGTAATCTGTAACACCTGAGGGTATAATTACATTAATCCTCAAGGGGGTACACGCCTACTTTGTGTACCATGTGTGTGGCAACCACAAGGAGCCCTAGCTAATATGGTATTTGCTTATACAACTTTACACATCGGTACCGTATTTCTCTAACACAAAATTACACAGCTATCTGATCATTTAACTGAGAGATAAACATTTTTTTTACTACGTCAGTGACACATGTTTACGCAATTACAGAGTTGAATTACTTCACACTTACGAAACTGTATTTTGTCTGTACTGTGTGAACTGTTCATATTTTTTCGGAACCATTGTGATACTATGAGAGCTTTGAATGATGTATTTGGTATGGATTCATGATTTTTAAAGTACGTTTGAGGCAGATGACACTTTTGACATGAGCAGAGAATTTTTTTAATTATTGGAGGAAGCTACGACGATTTTGAGATTTGACTGAGGTGTTATGATGTTATTTTTACGACGACGATGTGTATTATGCTGCTGAGGTATGTTTACGATTAATAGGCTGAGGCTATATGAGTTATTTGATTATGCTTCATATTTATAATGACGAAATATTGACGAGTGTCGATAGATACGTATATGTGTAATAAGGTAAGGAGTAATGAATAGTGGGTAGGGACTCTTGACTTGTGAAAAAGGATGTTGGAAACCAAGAATCGTACTTTAAGAGTTATGAAATGTGTGTAAATGCGTGCATGTATCACAATGCCGGCGAAAATTTTTTGGACAACATTATATTCATAGGATTTTCTTTCTACAGATTTGCAACGCTAATTCTTGACCTGTGAAATATTTTTGTGTGAGACTGTCACTGTAGCGGAAACTGGTGTCATAAATATTTCCGTAAGAAAGTTAAGTGACCACCTGCACATAATGCGTCATGGGCACGCAGCTGTGTCAAACACCTGAAGAACAAGCCATTAGGGTGTGCCTTTCCGGAAGCACAGGTAGAAAAAAAAAGAAAAAAGGCAGGCCTTTGTCCTCGCCATTGGCATTCCTTTAGAGAAAATATTGCAATTGCGACACCCTCATTACTTCCATTAACCTTGCTATTGACATTCCTTTGTAGAAAGCATCGCAAATATTACACGCTCATTACCTGAAAACATATGATTAATCGTACTTTGTGCTAATTACTGCAATGCTTATGAATTGATGGGAAATATTCGTACATCTGCACACCTGATTATGACAAGTGTCTTTCTATGAGAGTTGAGAGCTACTGACTTACGAAATGCCACATGACTATTGAATGATATTTTCATGCTTTGCTTTTCGTAGTTGCTTATTTCACTTGATATCTGGTTTCCAGCTGTGTTGCAGCGTTGCTTTTATAAAATAAAATGTATTTGCTAATGTGAACACTTTCTTTCAACAGATCTATTAAATAATTATTTTATGATCCACATTCTTTAAAAAAGGAGCACTTGGAAAGGAAAGAACAATAAGAAGGAACTAGTAACAGTAACACATAATTTTCTTTTCAAGTACATGGTAATATTTCTTTTTACAATCAGTTGTTGTGGTGCACCACTTTAATTACATAGATATTAAGATGTGAATATACATTTCCCTTATCTGCATTGTTGTTTTTACTGTAATATTTTTTCTGCTTGAGCTTTGTCATGTATAGATATAAGTTTTATATTTTTTATATTTGCTGCTGCTGTTTGCCAGGCATAGTGCTACTGAATTTTAAATTGTGTTACTCTGTTAAGCTAATTTTACTACTGACTTATTTTTCTTGCTACTGTACATTGGCTCATGTTAGTTGTAATGTTGCATTGCTTGGTAATTTATATTTACTGTAGCTTGCTTTGCAATTTTCCATTTTTTTGGCATTGCTGTTTGTGTTAATTTGTTATGTGCTGCTGCATTGCCTCGTCCCTTAGTTTAGTATCTGAGCTCAGTAGATTTAAGTTAGCTTAAGAGGAGACTATATAAGAAACTAACTATTATAAATTTATAAGAAATGCATTGAGAAGCTATCAGAAAATGGTCTGGCAAAATAAAAAGGATACTGTACAGTGGAGAAAAACTATTATTGACAGAGGATGTGAACAGAATAGAGAAAGCAGTGAGAAAAACTATTTTCGACAGAGGATGTGACCGAAATACAGAAGGCAGGCTTAGATAGGACTTTTGGGAATAATGATGAATGAAGGGAGATCTCCAAGAAGCAAAGAAAGTTTTGTTTGCAAAATACTGCAATGAAACAAACCCTGTCTTTTCCTTTTGTGTTATCCCACTATGTGTTTGGGTACCCTTGTGTATATATGTTCTTCCTGTCTTTATATGTTTACCTCATCAGACTTTTGTTGTAGAATTTTTCTCATACTCAGCTACATGAACTATGATGAGGAATACTGTTATCCTCAAATATAATTTGCATTAATAATGTTATTTACTTTGTAAAGATGTTAGACATTATTAATTCTGTTTTGTTTTAATGCTCATGTGTAAAGTTGATGTTTCAAAAGTTATTCTGATCTTTTATGTATTTACTTATGTCATAATTCCTGTAACACTGATGTATATGTTTATTTCTATTCTTTTGTAAAGCCCCTATTACTACAAACGTTATCTGTAATATTATGTTTTTAATGATGTGTTTTGTACCTTTGTTATTGTATTCTTATGTTATAAAATTGTAATTGTCACCAGTTCATGATATTATTAACTTGTTAGTTACATTTCACTGCACACGTTTCTGTTGGTCATAGTATATGGACAATATGTGAGAAGTAGGGACTGATAGTGTTTGCACGTGTGTTAATGATTCAGTAAGGGACTGGATAAGAGCATTGCTGGTTCTAAGGACAATTTCAAAAACTTTGTGAGTGCACAAGTGGTGGTTTATGGACTTGCTATATTATCCGCAAGACTCTTCAACGGTGATTGTGCACCTGCACAGTCACAACAGACGGCTGCTGGCTATCTCTCCAAGAACTACAGTGGGTCTGCATCTTTGATGACCCACCAGTACCATTATCTCTACAAGGACTACAGTGGGTCTGCATCTATGATGACCCACCATGCCATTATTTCTACAAGGACTGCAGTGGGTCTGCACCTCTGGTGGCCCACCAATACCGTAATCTCTACCAGGACTACAGTGGGTCTGCTCTGTGATGACCTACCTACCAATACTCTTCAAAATTTCGACTGACTCTGCTGTGGGTTTGCTCTGTTGTGGCCCATTACCTGTCTGCATGTCGAGAGTCAGCACTGTCTTTCCATTGGAAGGACAACACTACTTCTTCAAGACTGCATGGAAATCCACTACTTCCGTGTGCATTTTCTTTTACTGCTCAGACTTTGAGAAAAACACTGCTATTCTCCTGTTATGTACGATTAGGACTGTCTTTATGGACTGTGAGACAATTTTAGCTTTTGACCAACATTGTATCAATAAGTGTGTGCATTTGATTTCTTTGTTATTGTAATTATGTAAAAAAATTTTTCAAATCTGTATTGGCCACTGCCCAATCCAATTTGTAAAATTTTTTGTGGGGAGCATGGGGGCTATGTAAGTAGGCTGTTTAGGTTTTTTTATTGGTAACGCCACCTCTGTATGAAAATCACTGGCTGTGCTGTGTGCAGTCTGTGGCTGCTTTGCATTGTTGTAATACTCGCCATTGTAGTGTTAGGCAGCTGGCTGTGAACAGCGCGTAGCGTTGCGCAGTTGGAGGTGAGCCGCCAGCAGTGGTGGATGTGGAGAGAGAGATGGCGGAGTTTTGAAATTTGTCATGAACTGCTATATTTATATATGATGATATCAAGGTAAATACATAGTTTGTTCTCTATTAATATCTTTCATTTGCTAACTATCCCTATCAGTAGTTAGTGCCTTCCATAGTTTGAATCTTTTATTTAGCTGGCAGTAGTGGCGCTCGCTGTATTGCAGTAGCTTGAGCAGCGAAGATTTTTGTGAGGTAAGTGATTTGTGAAAGGTATAGTTTAATGTTAGTCAGGGCCATTCTTTTGTAGGGAATTTTGAAAGTCAGATTGCGTTGCGCTAACAAAATATTGTGTGTCAGTTTAAGCACAGTCATGTATAATTGTTCAAAGGGGACGTTTCAACTTCCTATTAACGATACCTGTGTCTTGGTCTATGAGTTCGTCAGTCAGGTGTGAAATTGCGTTGGGTTGCATGATCGTACTTACTGAATAGTGTACTGCAAAGGAGTTATAAAAGTTGGATGCAAAGTTGGATGCACCATTTACGTACGTCATCGTTGATTGCTTACGGCAAGATGGCAGATGGTAATGTACGCAGTATAGGTAGTAGCATTGAAGTCACTACATAGTTTTGGCAGTACGTGATTAGTTAGTACAGAAGTGCTAGTCTAGTACATTTTGTGAATGAAATATTAGGCGCTGAAGTGATTAATTGGAGATGCACAGAAGTACTTTGATTCTTAACATTATTAGGAGAATTCTTGGAGGCAGGTTTTGTGTGCAAATATTATCTATATTATTAAAAGAATTTCTAAATAAAACATTGTCAAACTTTCCGACTAATAATTAAGAGAATTTTTGGCGTCACATGAAAACAACGGGATCGAAATCATGAGTTGAGTCGCTCAGTGACCATACCGTCACAGCAACGGAAGACGACACACGAGGCGAAATACAGGGCTACCAATAAATCATTCACTGGTTTCCAGAATTGTACATTTTCCGAAATATTTTTCGCCTCAGCGAGTTTAGACTGTGCCGAACACCTGATCTTACGAATGCAGCGCCTTGTGAAAATGCCGAAAAGGCGAGAGAAGAGTTTTCGTGTGTTGTGATGTGTGGGATATTTGATCAAATGTGGCAGCTTTGGCCGTGGAGGAGGGTGAGCGAGATTTTGGTACAAAGAAGTCAACAGCAGCGACAAGCCGCGAACTCTGAATACCGCAGCAAAGTGTGTGGAAGACCGTGCGTCGGCTGTTACACTTCGAACCGTGCCGTCTGCAGCCCGGAAGGTTGCGGCCGGCGCCTTCAGATTCGCGCCACAACGGAGGGAGCACTGGAGGATGAACCTCCATGCTGAACCTCCATCCTGATCTTCAGCGACGAAGCAACCTAGAATTTATCTGAAAAACTTAACCTCCGCAATCTGAGTGTGGGCTACTGAAAATCCTCATGAAATTGCGGCGCATGAACCAGATTCTCCGATGGTTAATGTTTTCTGTCCAGTGTCACAGACAAAGCTTGAATGGGACGTTGTTATTCTGTGAAGGAACTATGACGATCCTCAGTACGCCACACTCTCACATGGCGGAGACAAACATTTTCAGATAAATGCGAGGTTGCGTCGATGCTGAATGTGAGCATGGAGACGAAATGTCCATCCTCAACCGGTACGTGCATTGTGGCTCAAATCTGAGGGCGCCGGCCGCAACCTTCTGCTTTTAATAGTTGTGAGAAATGCAGACGCGCGGTTCGATGTGTGACCGCCGACGCACGGTGTTCCACACACTTTGCTGCGGTGTTTAGGGTTCGCGGCTTGTCGCTGCTGTTGACTTCTGTGGACCGCGTACAGAAATCTCGTTCATCCCCCTACACGGTTGCAGCTGCCACATTTGGTCAAATATCCCGCATATTACAACACGAGAAAACTATTCTCTCGCTTTGTCGGCATTTTGGCAAGGCGCTGCATTGTTAATGTGAGGTGGTCAGCACAGTTTAAACTCGTTGAGTTTGCTGTTACATTCCTACACCAATCATATTTCTACATGTAATATTTCGGAAAATTTAGAATTCTGGAAACGAGTGAATGATTCATGGCAGCTCTGTATTTCGCCTTCTGTCTGTCGTCTTCCGTTTCTGTGGTAGTATGGTCACTGAGCGACTCAACTCATGGTTTCGATCCGCTTACTGGTTTTATATTATGCCCAAAGTTAGTTCAATTTTTAGTCAGATTGGTTGACAATATTTTATTCACGAATTCTTTGAATAACGTAGGAATATTTTTACAGATAATCTGTCTCCAAGAACACCCCCTACAATGTTTACAAACAAAATACTTCTGCGCCCTTACTATTAGTCACAGCAGCGCCTAATATTTCTTTCACAGAACGTGCTTGCACTTTGCCTCTTCCTGACCACACAGCGCCGACACTGAAGGTACCGCCTCTGGCGCCAGTACTTACACTGTCTACGTTACTGTCCGGAATCTTTCCGTAAGCAATGAACGGTTACGTACGTAAATGGTGAGAATATGCCTACTTGTATCGGACCCACAATACTCCTTTCTGTTACACAACTTATGTTCGTACAGTCATGCTCAAAAGTATCCGAACGAATCGAATTGCGTTTTGCCTGAATCACATGCAACCCGCATAACGCAGCTGTTTAGCAGGTCCTCTAATAGCCTCTCAGTACAGTCGTTTGACTGTTGAAAATGGTTCCAACAAGTCACCACTAGGAAACACTGCTCTGTATCGCAGTAACTCAAGATGTAAAGTAATACCACGATAGTACTAATATCAGGGAACCCCTTATCACATATAAACCTTAACGCTTGTAAATTCACATTTATTACAATAAATGACATACCTCAAATGTTACCACTCTCATTGTTACGTCGGATAGGTAATGCACGTAGTAAGTTCGTCATATTCATGATTTTTTCTTCAAAGTAACGTACCGTACTTATTATTTAACGCAAAATGACATTTCAAATTTAAGTTATTCACGAGCAGCTAGTTGAGAATATCTATGAACTTCAAATGACACGACGAACCGTCCCGTTCTGCTAATGGATTCAAACCCAGGTCATGTAGACTAAGCAAAGATTTAGTGACTGACGGAAACCTACAGTCATTCCTGACTAGGCATACAGAGAGTGATATACCTCGATTTTAGACAGTATCAGTTAGCAAATATCAACTATAAATTACATAACGTAAACATTTTTAACGGACGCGGATTCCTACCCAGCATTTATTGTCCTTGTTAACGAACTATGAGAGATGGTAAATATTGCTTCTTCACATGTAACTTATTTGAAATGCCGTGACGTGAAGCTTTGTGTTGGACTGGGGTTCGAACCCAGAACCTATTCTCAGCAACATTTCTCCTCACACTGTCACCCGCCTACTCCTGTTCCGCTCGCGAATGTCGCGTGGTTGGGGCCATCGTCGGCAAGGCCTGGTATATTGGCTGCA
Organism: Schistocerca serialis cubense; assembly: GCF_023864345.2. NCBI lineage: Eukaryota > Metazoa > Arthropoda > Insecta > Orthoptera > Acrididae > Schistocerca > Schistocerca serialis. The sequence continues at coordinate 107,322,467 of NC_064648.1, forward strand.
ATTCCTCAATTTTTCTCGTCGTGGTCATTTCGCTGCAAGCCTGAAAGCCTCGAGGAGACGCGTTGGCACGCCACTTTTTCAATTACATGCCACACGTCCTGTGAATACATTCAGTCGAGACCGTTCATAGCGACATCACTTTTAACGACTTATTGGCTATAACATCGAAATCTAATGGTTCTATCTAAACCTTACATCAATGCTGTATTTAGGCTATAACACAGGAATCTAATGGTCCCATCTAAACCCTATATGAACTCTGTATTTATAAAGTCCCTTAGGACGTCTCTTTTTGCTACTTACCCATAAAAACTGCGTATTTTTATTCCATTTTCGGACAACTGTATCGGCTGTAAGATCCAATGTTAGTTTTTTCTTGTTGCTTATTTGGGGAGGTAACTCTGATTTTCAAACATTCGATTTCTGCAGATTTTTGGTTTCAAATCAGGCGTCACAACGAATACATCGTCAAATGCAAAGTGAGTACGTAGATCTTACATGCTAAAAGCAAACTAATGTAACAGATTACGTTAAGTAGGGCACTATATTGTAGTATGTGTTGATGTACAGCGTATAGTCCAGGATCGCTAACAAGAGATCAATTTTTTGCATTCACATGATACAATTGTATCGTCAGTTGTTTTTCTGTTTTCAGGAGTGAAAATTTTTTTGATTGATTCAGATACTTCTTTCCCAGGTGTACTTCTTCTCTGAGGTTTATGGACCAAGTTCGCAGAACCACTTTTACATATTCTTGGAGCTGCTTCTGGATGCACTCTACCAGAACTTGTAGCATATTGGGAGTGTTGTCGTGTGCATTGTTTCTTCATTGCCTCCACCCCTCCCCGTATCTTCTTTATTTTTATTCTCTTCAATGTCTATATAATTCGGCTCGAAATCCCTTAACTCTGATACATGTTCGTCTATTAGATGTTAAGCGAAAATATCCGCCTCGTTCAGGTCTCTATGACTCAATGTAGAAAATCTTCCTGAAAAGAAACACGTTTGCTCAACTGTGACAAACTGCTAATAATAATGGTTAGTCTATAAATCAACCATGAAAATGAAACTAAGCAACTAGACATTCAACAATGCGGCATCAAACTGGCATTCTGGGTTGCCAAATGAGATTTAGACCGAATTAGAATAGCGGTCGCAGGTGACGCCAACCCAGTGCAAAATATGCCCTTGGGCACAAAAGTTAAAGTTCTTTTTCGTTATTATCTCCCATTTTCAAAAGGGATGATGGGCGATCTGTTATGTTGAAAAGTGTGGATAAAAGTCGTATTTCAAGATCGCTAAAACTCCTCTACTGATTACTAGTTTCAGATCATTGACGAGACTTCTTCAGATCTAAAATACAAAAAGGTAGCATAAAAGAGGTCAACTATAGCATAATACGTTTTATGCTTAAAATTCCATTCACACACAGAAGTAGTAATATTTATTGGTACGTATCAGCCACCAGGCATTACACAGCGCCGTAGTCTGTTGAGCTGAATCGCTCTTGTTGCCATGCACACACTGAAAAATTTTATATACCGTGACAAAAATAATGACATGAAGTGCATTTGGTAAGTGGTGTACAGCTTTAACCTCAGCTAGTGCTTGATTTGTAAAAAACAGGTTCTGATACTGTGGTGACCTTCCAGGGTGGCAGTGTGGGGCGGGGGGGGGGGGGGTCAGGTGTGTGTTTCTGCAATTGACCTCTTAAGACGGTATTTTAACGCTTTTCTGCGCATTTCAAAAGTGACGGTACAACATCTTTACTACTAAAAAGATAATGTTCTATCATACCACGCCTCAAAATTTGCAGTATCGATCCTTTTTTTTTCCCCAAGACCGAGACACCAGTGGGGAGTACCTATGCGTACCGTCACAAATCAAGCACTGAACTTGCCGAAAGTAGGTCGTACTGGATACGCAGTGTGCAACGTCAGCCATACAGGTCCACTGCTCATAATGCCACTATTGTGTTGGAATGCACAGACTCTGACAGAGGTAACTATCACTCAGCCCATGTGGGGATGTAGGTATGGCCCGTCAGTCGCAACACTGCAGGAACCAGGGAGTGGCTGTACTACGGCCGTCAGGGAACTGGCCGCGTATGTAATGTATATATGTGTGTATGTTTTTACTACACGAAAGTGCCGACTACCAGATGGCGCCGCTAACCATGGAGTGTGTGAGCTCGATTCACAAAAATCTGCTGACGCTGTTGACATCAATTTATGGAGAGGCGGAGTACAGGCGAATTTCACAATTCTATATATTTTCTCATTTTCATGTGTAAAAGAATCTTTTAGTGATTTCAAAATGCAAGTGGACATAGGTTGTTATTTTATTAACGTCACTTACGTCGCATCAGTTCACCTTGCTACCAGATGATGGAATGGAAACAAAAGCAAAGTAAGGATTTGCTCAGAATAGTCCCCTTACATAAAAACTGACACTTTAGCCTCAGAAAACGAAGTAGGGCAAAATTTCTACAAATAGTAGACAGCAGAGTTTGACTATATAAAATTACCTGTTAAGGGCAAGCGTTAGTCAAAGTAAAAACGGCACCAGTCATAGTTCTAGAAGTGTGTCTGTACTCTGGCAACCCGTTAACAGTGTCAGTGAACTACAACCGACGTGGCAGAGTACAGAACCGTTTCACATAGACATGAGCGTACGGCGTAGGTAAACATTCCACGTCTAGATGTGTTTTGACCAGTGTCGTTAGATGTGGCCGGGTTGCTCATCCGCTAAGAAGTTAGGGTCAAGGTTCAAGGTTGAAGTCTCATGTAGGACACGAAAGTCTGATCGGTTGACGACTGGGCAGGTAGATCGCCATCGCGAAACAGTTGACTGCCGGCTAGTGATGGGGAGCTCGTGAATGAGTCGTTCAAATGAACGCTATACTCCAGTGAAGTGTCAACTAACCACTCAATTTCAATGAACTGGTACTTCAAATTCTTCACAGATAGCACACTCCACAATTTGTTCTAGTTCACTCACTCTCATCCCCTTTCCCTCTCCCACTACATTGGCGCTACGTCACTCATCCTCCCTTCACTTCAGTCCTCCCTCTACTGCCTGTCGACGAATCGCGCGGCGTTTGTGGGGAACGATAGGGTTAGGAGGGGTTGGCGAGGTGAGGGGCGAGGGGAAGGCAGCGTCAGCTGCTTCTTGCAGTGCTGACAACATTACCCGTGACTCTTTGTGCAGTTATACTTCGCGTCTACGGGTAGCCTACCGTTGGCAGCGCTTGCAGACAATTGAATTAAAGATACAAACGAAGAGGCTGGCTGTGTGAGCACGCACAGCCAATATGAAAGTAAAATGCATACCTTCTGAGTCTGAAACTGAAGCATCAGTCGAATCCACGCTTGAAAGATTCGTTCATGTTGGATTGTTTATCTTGTACACATTATTGAAATAATTACACTAAATGTCAATTTAAGGATTGTCCTAATTATATTTTTAAAAAATACATATATATTTATGAATAAACGTCAACGGATTTGGCGAATGTTCAGAGACTTCCGTTTGATAACATGATTTGTTCCACTTTTTCCTGTTAGGCGATTTCTTCTGTTATAGGGTGTCCTGCCTTCGAGAACACTCTTTCAGACGGCGTGGAGGTCGCAACAATACACAGTCGTATTTTTCCAAGTTCAAAGAGCGAGGGGTATACCGACAGCCTTGTCTCTGTAGCAGGGGTCTTGTAAATATTTGTCCCCTTCCACTTTGCAGCAGCTCTCGGGTGTGGACTACTCTGCAGCCTGGAAAACACTTCGTCAAATTCGAGCCAGAGACTAGAAGTAGATTCAGTGGTTGGAACTGAGATTGTTGCAGTAGCAGTGGATGTGTTCGTCACAAATTTCTCACAGCGCCTGATCAGGTTTAATTTCACCTTCTCAGCAGAATTTTTATCAGAAAAACCATGTAATTTGAACCGGGGACTTAATGAAGTTGCTTTTGCGAAAATTGAAATTCATGTAGATGTGCAGCAAATGGCCGAAAAGACAGCTAAGTACCTAAAATGACGGTTTCGAAATGTAGAGGAAAATTCCGTGTAATTAACAAACCTGCAACATCATTTTTTCAACAAGCGACTAAGGAGTATAACTTTAGAAGCAGTGACAACATTTTCACTTGACCTTTTCTCCGTGCAGTCTTTGAAAACTTTCAACAGGTCATAGGCCTGTGATACACTTGCAATGTCCTCTGCAGCCAGATTTGGAAGATCCGGATAATTCAGAGTGATAACTGTCATTAGGGAATTCTTAACCTCGATTGTTCTTCGCAGCATATCATAGGCTGAATTCCATCTTGTAACTGTGTCCTGTCTTAGTGTCAGAACTGGCTCTTTTAACTGTTCCTGCATCATTTTCAGTTTCGTGCAGGCCTGTGAACTTCTTTTAAAAACTGAACATTTTTTTTTACTTTATTCGGAATGGATCGAATGTGTGGAAGCCCATTCTGAGCAATTAAATTGAGTGTGTGCGCAAAGCAGGGGATGTGTTTCCAGGCTGTGAGTCTTATAGATGCCACAATATTAGCAGCATTGTCGCTAACAACACACACGACTTTTTCTCGAATGCCCCATTCCCTTGTGACATGTCGCAGTTCTTCGGAGAGTTTTTCTGACGTGTGCCTTTCGTCGTATTTAAGGCACTGTAGGAGGGAAGGTCTTTAACGTAGTGTGCTGTCACCGACAAATAACTCTCATTTGTGGTTGAGGTCCACCCATCAATTGTCAGCACAACCGCTTCCGCAGAATTTATTTTGACTCTTACAATTTCTTTCATCATGGTGTACTGTTGTTGTAGTAGTGTATTGGAAATGGTCTTCCGATCTGGCATTCTGTAAGCACCATTTAGTTTGCCTACAAAACTTTGGAAATGTTTGCTTTCCACTATGTTGAAGGGTAAATAATCCTTTACAACAATCTCCAGAAGTGTGAAATCTATCTCCTGATTTCTTTTGTTCGAAAGAGGTTTCGAAAAGTACGTAGGTAATGTCCTGTGTTATTGATGCCTGCTGTCTGATAATGAAGTGATACTGTTATTTTCTGGCACCGACTGCTGTTCGCTTCTGACAATTGCTGGTGTTGGTTCTGGATTGTCCGCGTTATTTGTCCAAGAAATATCGGAAGATGCAGGAGCAGGGGGCGCTAAGCGCCTGACTGACAATGACCCTGTTGGATGCAGCACTCGAACATGACGTGCTAGATTAAATGTATTTCCTTCTTTATATGAAACACACTTAGAACAACAGCTGCACTTTGCTTTCCCATCACCTAAATCGGCGAAGAAACCCCAAATTTCACTGCTTTTTCTTGATCGCGAGTTGCTAGCCATAGTATAAGAGAGTGTTGGGACGAGACGACGCCACCACTCGGCTCATAACCCGAGGAGAATTCATCGAGTGACCCCTCGGTTTCCGGGCTCGCACCCCTCCGCCAGGCCCACCAGACTCAACTGTCTCAGCAAGCTGGAGAGAGCCTTTAATCTCCCCTGCACAGCCGACACAGCTGTAAGACTAGGCGACAGTGGTAAATGGTAGAATGGCGATGTTGAACAGCTGAAAAAAATTTTTTTTGTCATAGTTTCTTTCATGGTTTCAGACCACTCTTTCTCACATCTCTTTCGCGTTGCATCTGTCATTTCCTCACTGACGCAAAATTTCCGCTCTAGTTTCCTGTTGCACTTTCTCGGGCTCGCTCTTTGGCCGGCTTATGTCCTAATTCATTCGCAGGACTGCAGACTTTTACTTCTGATCGTTCCAAGATGAGGTGCCACTTCCCCTTGCGCAGTTCTCATTTATGCCCTTATTTATCTAAGATTGCTGTAACTTTTCAGGGAATCCAGCGTAACTGGACTGTCTGTGCATATTTCTCGTGAGTCGTCCTGAGCTTCTGTGCCTGTATCTGGAACAAGCAGCATTTTCTAAAATATATTTTCCAGTTCCTAAAATTATTCTCTGTTCCGTGGCTCGAAATGCCTCGATAATGCCGAACCGTAGCTCATACATGTGAACAGTCACAGTTACTTTCATCATTTCCACCGGAGGATAGCGATGGATTTGCAGGTATGTCTGCAAACTGAGGAAGTAACTTAATGAACCATGATCGCTGCACCTCAGAACCCTGACGATGCTGAAATGACGGTCGAGCGGAGGATGATTAAATTTTGCTATCAGCACACAAGTGACTGGCCTTTTCCACTACTATAGACATATTCGTAAGGTACAAAGAACGAAATACAAAAGGACTGACACATGAACAAGGGTGAGAGGTAAACTATTTAGTGCTCGTTCCACAGTATCGAACGTGAAAAAGTGCTCATAGCTCATAAGGTATGCATTTTAGAACTTCGTTTACTGGACCGTTTCTCTCTGATCGCCCTTTATAAAAGTGTCCTTCTTATTCTACTGAACTGGATAATGCGCTATATTGCAGTATCAGTAGCTTTGGAGACATTTAAGCTTGCCTCTCCATTACTTAGTACTTACATATTCCACTTTTTTCCGTATCGTTTCTTCCTGACTAATGTTTCAAACTCAGTCTACTCTTCACCACCATTAAATTGTGAGCTGAGTCTATAACTGCTCCTGGGTATGCCTTACAATCCAATACCTGATTTCGGAACTTCTGCCTGACTATAATGTAATGTAACTGGAATCCTCCTCTATCTCACGGCCAGCATGTTCTCCACACATAAGCCCTATCGAACATGGCTGGGACAGATTGAAAAGGGCTGTTAATGTGCGACGTGACACACCAACCACTCTGAGGGATCTACGCCGAATCGCTGTTGAGGAGTGGGACAATCTGAACCAACAGCGCCTTGATGAACTTGTGGATAGTATGCCACGTTGAATACAGGCATGCATCATTGAAAGAGGACGTGCTACTGCGTATTAGAGATACCGTTGTGCATAACAATCTAGACCACCACCTCTGAAGGTCTCGCTGTATGGTGGAACAATATGCAATGTGTGGTTTTCATGACCAATAAAAAGAGCGGAAATTATGTTTATCTTGATTCTATTCCAGTTTTCTGTACAGGTTCTGGATCTCTCGGAACCGAGGTGATGTAATACATTTTGATGCGTGTATCTACAGGCAGATAGGATTTGCAAACCTTTTAGCATCAAATGCTAAGCATTGTCCTAACAGAAAGCCTGAAAGTAATACAATTGGACCTCCACTTACAAAGTCAATACCGTCTTCAGTTGCTCATATCTCTGTTTTAAGTATGTGCAAGTAACGTGAACTCTTCTTAAGCTGTTTATATGTGTGTTTAAATCGTCGAAATTTTTTGACACTGTACCATACTGGCTCTATTCACTCAATGAGTGAATATATTTACTGTATGTATGATTGAGGGTTTGCAGAATAGTATGACGTATTTATCATATCTGTAAATATCTTGCATAATATTTGTTTTGCACTGGTGCTCTTTCAATGAAGGACAAATACACATTTTAAATAACTTTGTTTATTAACGTTTTATACATGCACAAAATAAAAAAAACAATTGTTGACACATTTTTTATTATTCATTATATCTTATATCCCTACATTATTCTTTAAATAATTGGTTTTCTTATGCTACAAATTCTGCTTCCATTATGTTCAATCCAACAGGAGCAACGACGTATCTCCGTTCTCTGTCTGTAAACCAGGCTCTACAGTTTCAATATTTATGGGATTATAGTAGCAGCCCTTGATGCTGCAACCATACATATGTTTACATATTGTTATAAATCATCTTGTATGCAACATTCACTTACATAACATACAACATCGTTTAGTAACGCTTTCACATTACTTGCCACCGTATTTGTCTGTTGCAATCCGTAGTGCACTGCATAACCAATACAACTTCATGACACTTTTATACAGGTCGATGATGGTTGCCTTATTGCTACAGATGTTCATGTGAAGAGGAAGTTGAAAAGGATTGTAGTCTGTTGTCATCAACTTCTCAGTGTGCTTCATCGGCTAACAATGCTCGCCCTAACTCATATCTGTAAATTGTGTTTTACATTACGACGGACATCCTCAGTTTCTACTATAACTTCACACTCACGATCTCATGGTAATCCTACATATACATGTTTTGAACCATAAGCTAACATGTATGTACTGGTAAATAGTAGCATTCTGAAATGAACTGATAATATGATAGAGCTGTACAGATGACCTCGAAATCCCAAGACTTAATGCAATAACATGAAAAAATTATATAGCACGACGACAGGGCAGTTAACACACTTTCTAAGCAGTGAAGACATAGTGAAAATGACACTGTGCCACGACTCTCGTCGGTAAGTACTATTTCAGTATCCACAGTCCAGTTCACTTCAGGATACAGAGACCAAGACCATGGGAGAAGAATAACTGATAAATCATATGTAATTACTTGATGAAATTATGACATACACCTCAGGATCCAGAAGACAGCCCCTGGGTAATTACATATCCTGATGATTAAGCATGCACATAATCGAATCAGCACGTGTGAGGATAAAGAGATCTCTGGAATTAGCATTAGATTTGATCATCATGTGACGTCACAGCAGCGGGCAGGACATGCAGCTGCCTCAAGCGTGCTGCAACATGTGACCCTGTTTCTGTTATCATAATACTGAGGCCGTTTAAACTGGAATATTTAGAAAGCGACATTGAATTGTCTGTAAATAGAACACTCACCCCATGCTTGAGATAAGCACATCAGCCTTCTCCACTGCTAATCCATTTCAAGATCCTCTACTGACGTCTGGGGAGATCGAATCCTGTCTGCATGAATGGGTCCCTGACTAGATGCTTGTTGACTATTGATGACGGACTCCACTGAATTTTCCGTAAATGGTTGACAATCAAAGAGGACACAACGATGTTTTCTGCTGTGCATGATGAGGGTTTCCTTGATTTCAAGTGTTCATGTTCTACCTGTGGAGCATCTCGATGACTGGCCAGCTGAGGATTCTTCAGAATGTTCTTCCAGACCTTTAGGAGAGCTGATTTCTTAGAGCTGGGGGTAGGATGATGCTGAGAACAGGAAGTCTTAGAGCGATTGTACTCTGAATACATTCCGTAACACCTGATTCAGTTGGACAGCTATCTTCTTAGTATGAGCACTATTGATCCTGGTCGAACAGTAATCTTCAGCAACAGAGCACCTATGATAGGGTTAGAGCTATGGATCTCAAAACACGAGCATTAGCTCCCCATAAGATACCACCAAATTTTTGAAGACTGTTCTTTCTCGTTTTGACTTTAGGTGCTACTTGTAAGTCAAGAGTTCTATCTAGCGCTGTTCCTATGTATTATGGTGTAATGCAGTACAACGAGACTTGGTCTCTGAATCTGTCTTCTGGTGTGCACTCTGACTGTCTTCTGCATAGATGTAATGTAGATACAATTATTTTCTGTGGATTTAGGTGGAGCCACTATTTCTTGATGTATACATCTAAGACTTCCATATCAGTGGCTAAAGAGGTTTCAGTATCAGAAACGTTGAGGCTCTGAGCCACCAAGCAAATGCCATCAACATAAATAAATTTTTTGAAGACTTTTGGTAAGCTGTGCATGTACAGACCAAAGTGGTAGTGGACTCAGAACAGACATTTGAAGTAAACTATCATTTGGTTTACGTACCCTGCATCTGTCATTGTGAGAATGGATATGAAATGCTCTATTGCTTAGCATGTTGCTAAGTAACTCCTTAAATTTACGACACAATCGTGAATTTCTAAAGAAGTGCTTCTCACCAAGCAGTGTCGAGAACAGCTGACAGGGCCAAAAAGGCAGCTACACTTACTAATTTCTGCTCATACTCATTTTCGATATAAGTAACTAGAGAGAGTGTCTCTTCCTTAAATTACTTTCGCTTCTTAAGCTGGGCTAGCGCCTTTATTCTTAACGAAAGAGTGTGTTTCGATTGTTACTATATGTTGAGAGTTGCACTCTGTAACTTCGTTGGTGTAACCAATAGTCCATGGAAAATGTGGTTCATTAGTCAGCATGGTATGTTTTCATTATTTCTATTTGCTTATTTCTTTAATATCTGAAAACAGTTTACTATTCACATTCACCTGATAGGTACTTTCCAATTACTTACACAGTTCCAAGATATGCTATTAGATGATGGCGTTCAAGCCTACAGAATTCATAGCCACATTGTATTTACCATGACTGGCATATCATCACGCAATACTACGTAACTTTGTTAAATTTGGTTAAATCTAAGGCAATTCCCTGTTTATTGTTTCTTTTACAAGCTAACAATAGTTGATTGGCCACCAAAACGTGTAATGGATGGTAAAGCAATGTGTTTTTGCGATCAAGAAAATTAAAAGGTTTCGTAATTAAGTTTTAATGTTTTAGAAATACATAAGATCACTTAATGCAGCTCCTGATAAGTCAGGTCTTAATAAAATGTGATTAATGTCAAGATCATTCGTCGACTACTTCAGACTGACTTTGTTAAAGAATGTCTGTTTCTGAGTTGCTGATCCAAATTACAGTCACTGTTGACAGGGGAGAGGTGAAAATGAAAATATTTAAGTTTAGTACAAGCAGCAATGTGCCCTAGCAAACGTGTTACTCTTTGAACGGAAATGTGCTTAATGATGTGGTGACAGTGTTCATCTTTAATCTGAGGCTCTTATTTGGTTTGGACGCAGCGTGTAATCCTGGTGGATTGGAGGACGATGTTATTCTTACAGCTGAGTCCTGGCATTCGCCTTATGAGTGGGTTAAAAACTTCCTTTAAAAAAGCATCACCTGCGATTGTTTGTCGATCGTTATGGCATTTTGTGTCCTGTTACATTGTACTAGTAGTCTTTAAGACTAATGCTTAGGAACTAATCTGTAGTATGATACGAAGGGATTTGTAACATAACTGTGTAAGTCAGAGGTAAGTGCCATGTTATATAGAAGAAACTGGAGTCCTTCTGAATGGTGTAGTGGTCTATGTCTTTGTATAGTCAATAGCATAGCTACATCATATTTAGAATTTCTGCTGTCATGACATCAGATAGGTTTGTTGTTTGCTAATGTAGTTATGTCAGATATATATCATACTGAAGGTAATATTACAGATAGGGAAGTGGTCATGGATGTAAATGAGGTGGGAGATGTAACTGTGCGAGATCAAATTTGACAGTGTTCTGAAACATCTAAGTCAAAACGAGGCCCGGGGAGTAAACAGTCTTGTGGCAGGATTACAGGCAGCCTCGGGAGAGCCGGCCACGGCGGAGCTCTCCCACCTGTTGTGCCCGGCGTATGAGACAGGCGAAGTACCCACAGACCTTAAGAAGAATTTAATGTTATCAGTTCCAAAGAAATCAGTTACTGGTAGGTGTGAAAATTACTAAACTATCGGTTTAATAACTGATCGTTGTAAAATACTAACACAGATTCTTTACAGAAGAATGAGAAAACTGGTAGACGCCGACCTCATGGAAGATAAGTTTGGATTCCCGAGAAACGTGGGAACATGCGAGGCGCAACTTGACCAAATGGAGGGGCGGTTGGTAGGACACGTTCCGAGACGTCGACAGGTAACCAATTTAATTTTGAAGTGAAGTGTGGGTGAAAATCGTAGAGGAAGACCGGGTGGTGAATACAGTAAGGAGATTGGGATGGATGTGGGCTGCAGTATGTACTTGGAGATGAAGAGGCCTGCATGTTATACAGTAGAATGGAGAGCTATTTTTAAAACAAGTCTTGACACTGAGGGGCGCAACAACATCTCTCTGTGTTATAACATCTTATTTTCCAGTTGGCGTATTTCTTCATTGTTTATAACTGACTGTCAGAGTACCTCTGAAGATAACGTGAGGAATGCATATTTATTCAAAGTAGGGGTAGTTGAAAATCACAGGTTGGCGATGAAGGATAGATTTCGTGGATCCACTGTATTTTAATCTACTCGACTTGCTTAGCGATGATTCCTGCTTGTTTGTGAAGGGGCTGACCTGCTCGTTAATTCTGCCGCATGTCGGGCCCTGACAACAGTACGCAGTGTCATCTGTGTACAGGGCTCTTCTTTCGATCCTCGACCTTTAGCGATGTCAGCCGTGTTGTTGGTGTGTAGCAGTGGAGACGTGACTGTCCCACGTGACGTCACTGCGTCTGGCTTAATACTTGTCCAATGGTGATCACCAAGCAGCGCTTGTACTTACCTATTTCCAGCAACGTTTTTAGTAAACTGCACACTTTGGGGTGGGAAGTTCAAAAGTAACGTTTCAAAGAGCAGCCCAGCATGCCACAACCAATGGAAGGCGCGTTCGCCGTCCACGAGAAAGCGTGCTGGCGTTGCCCCTGCCGTGTTGCGTTCAGCCTGCGTCGCTCTGCTGCTCAGTCCTGGGACCGGGTCACCTGTGCTGTGGTTGCCGCTGAACCCGGCTTGTTCTTGTGCGATTATATTGCTCTTCCTTGAATATTTTTAGTCTGTCTCGAAAGCTTTCCCTGTCACTGAGAGCACGGTAACCTATGATTTGGTGTTGTTTTTTGGTCTTTCGGGTTGGGAAATCATCTTGATTTTATCTTGCTTCTATTTTAGAGAGACTATTTTCAGTTTCATGGCCGCGATGAAGAAACGTCTGATGTGTTTGAGGCAGGTGTCTTGTGAAAGGATTGATTTATTTTGTTATCTTCCAGTGCCTCCAGTCTCTGAGCTGCTTTCTTTCCATTTCATATTCGTCAATCTTATAAAGTAGTGGATGTTAAACGGTTGCATTCGGATTTTCGAGTATTATTTCTTCGTCGGTTTCATCGAATTTTGGATACCGTGGATGACCGTGAATGTTTTTCTAGCACTTTGAGGAACTTTTTTGAGGTCGTCAGTAATGAATGACATTCTCATCTGCTATTAAGGATGGCTGTTCGTAAATGGTGTGCTATGACCTGTTGGAAATATTTTCCAAAAACTACTGCTATTGTGGGACCTAATTCTTGTGATTACCTCGCGCATCATTTGGTGGGTTTCTCTTCTTATTAGGTAATTGAAAACGTTCAAGCCAATCGTAGCATATCCATTTGGTTAGTGCCTTATGGTCTGTAGACTTTCCCTACTGTTTAATTTTGTTTCTTATGTACGTCAGGAGTCTTTCTCTTTGTTATGTTATTTTCTTCTTAGGGTAGTTTTAGGTATAGTAGGCTGCATTGCTTCCACTTGTATTTGGTGATTACAATATGTTATAAGGAGTGGTTTGAATAGTTGATTCGTTAGGTCTTCTGTTAAAACGTATCAATCTGAATTTTTCGACTATCCGATTTCGTGAGTTTATGATCGTTTTAAGTTTTTTCCTAGTTTTTGTGGTTCACAGCATAATAAATGTGAGGTATTCGTTAGCTATGCAGTCGCCAAATTCAGTATAGCTTCAGAATCTGGGTAGCTATGTTGTACGTAGTATATGTTCTAAGATAGAAGTACCATAGTGATTGATAAAAGGCGGCGAGTCATTTCTGAGTCTTGCGTGAGTCAAAATGGCTACAACAAGTTTAATATATTTCTTGTTCAATTTTTCAGCAAATATCACAGATCTAGTACTGAGCCTCCTGTTCCTTTAGCTGGGCAAAATGAGAGTATATAACTAACGAGATCAGCTGGCAGTACCGCGGCAAGATACATCGTTGTGGTGTTTTATATGAAAGACTCTGAAGCATCTATCTCAGCTTCTACTACGGTCTGGTTTGCGTGACAGATACAGTTATCTAGATTGATTACCTGCTCATGGGGTACGTGCTGCGACTATAATACCAACTTCTTTTTCTCTTATTATGCCTTTAGGGAGTTTGTTTTTAGAGCAGAAACCCAGCGTGTTAATGCAGATAGTGGCAATATCTTTCTTAGGCTTGAATGTGAAAGTTAATTCTTGCTTCCTGGTGTCTCAGGCTAGGTTGGGCATAGGCCTCCTTGTCTATCAATATGGCGATATAGACGTGGATCCGTGTTCGCCAAAGAACGTAGTAGGAGCTTTTTAGAAACTGCTGTTATTATTTCCCTTCTTTCAAATATCATGTTGGGAGGGGCTGTAGTGAAGACTCAGAGTATGTTTTCCGTTTGATTGTTTTCGTGTCATTCTTGGACGAAGACCGTGATAGTTTCATCAATGCGCTTAATGTTTTCAGTTCTGTTTACTGAGATAGGCTGTTTTGGTCTTTCTTTGCGACTCTCGTCACTATTAACGTTATCAGTGTTGCAGCTCCTGCATTTTGGTGCTTCTTGTTTTGGGTCTATTTTGCAATTAAAAATTGGATGTGCTCGACTCCGTTCTTCACATTTCTCTTTATATCGCAGCTTTTCGTGTCTTATTGGAAAGTGTTGCAATATGGACGTTGCTGTTATTGAGGAGGTAGTGTTTAAATAGTCCAACCTTGTGAGGTACACAGTGCATTCTGAAATGGTGAACACGTGGCTTGTTAGTTGGTTGTTTGTAACTATAGATGACTGGAAGGAATAGCGGGGAATTTTGATTTAGTTTTCCGGTACCTTTAGGTCCCCTTCAGTTTTTTCGTTTGTTGTATCACGCTCAAAATTGGTTATCACAAAGGCGAGCGTAAGTCTGTGTTGTTTCTCTTTTGCTTAGTGTTTGGCGTGCAGTGTGATTTCTGTTACTGTTGCTTCAGATCGGTAAGTAACTCAAACTGTTCTCTTGGGTTTCGAAATCTGATGGGTGTGTTGTGATGTTGGCAGATTTTTTCGAATTTTTTTTTGTGAACGACTTGGTGGCCCAGGAAACTGTTTTAGTGCAGGTTACAACGATTTGGCGGTATCTTTGCCACCTTCTTAGTTTATAGTTAATTGTAGGGTTTGCTAAAGTGCCATAAGTTGTGTTGGATGTGCTTTAATTCCATCTGCACCCAACCAGTTGTAAACCTTGTTCTTCGTGAGATGTATTTGGATGTGTGTAAACATTATGTAATTGGAGTATCGTGTTTGTGGCGGCTTTGCCTGTTTACTTCGGATTTATTGTCTGGGTTTTCGGCGTAGCGTTGCGTTTCTGGAGATCTGGTGGAGATAGAGTTCTCTACTTCAGTCTGGTGCGCTGAAAACTGTTGTTGCATATCGGAAACAGGACGATCCATAGTCCCCACGCCCTGCTTGAGAACGCTCGCAGTCAGCGTTGAGTTCTGTGCCTTTAGGCACTCGCAGATGCGAGTTGGTCGTCCCTGTCTCAGAGTGTGGCGGTTGTGCAGACTGCCGATCCCAAGTCTGAGTCGCTCTGACAATGCTGCATTTGGCGACAGTGGCGCGAGTTACGCATGATGCACTTTGCAGGGGACATCGTCTGAGTAACATGTGTGCTGTCGAACAACGTACATGTAACAACAGTTCAAGCAGTTTCGGCTGCGGGAATGCTTGTCTCCAGATATATCAGAGGAAAGCCCTTAATAGGTATATCGGTTGCAGAAGTTAATGCTTGATACCCCACGAGTCAAAGGGTTGTAACAGGTGATTCCCTGACCACCCATATCTGCTCGCTGGTTCGCCTTTTTGAAGACCAGAACGTGACAGCAGCGGCTGTAAGCAGCAGCAGGGAGTGACCAGTTGTGGGGCTTGCAGTCCTCTGCTGCTCCTGATTGGCTGAAAGGCCCACGTGTAGAAGGATTTCGTGGAGAGGCTCGGAGTTCGGGGAATCGAAAGCTGGCCGTCGGCGCCCGTGTGGCCGACGTGGCGGGTCGCGGGCTCCCTGGAGCGGAGTTCTGTGTCGCGACGCACAGTGTTCTCGAGTTTCCAAACGCTTTCTCGTTTGCGCGCATCGATTACCGGTTAAGAACTTTCCTGTCGTTATCTGCGGATGTTGAAATAGTAATTAGTGTGGGCGTTTACGGCGAATTGTAGCTCAGGGAAAACTCGGTGATGTTAGCGAAGTGGTAGTGGTCCTCCGACTCAGACTGACTTGGCTGGGGTAATTGGATAGCGATAATCTCAGTTTGTTATCCAAATTTGGGAGTAATGTTTTTTGTGACCGTCTTCCTGTTGAGTTTGAACTGTGTATTTCGTACAGCCAGTCGAAAGTAATTTCCCGGGCTCGGCTGTGAATGTTCCCAGTACTGCGGTCGGAACTCGGGATCTTGCCTGGGGGTAAGTAGGTAGCACGAGGGCCGTTAACTACTGGCTTTCGAGCGATGAGGTTCGATACTTTCCAACGGGTCGAGGCTCGGCTGGCGACCACTGTGTCGGACCGACTTTACGCGTGTCCCGGTGGTGCAGGACGCTTGTCTGGGTGGGCCGCTAAGCGCCCCCAGTGCGCCCCGTGTCGGCTCTGGCCACCACCACCTAAAGGGAAGGCCGTGGCGCGCTCTTGTGACGTCACGCAAAGCGGGCCAGGGTTGGCTTGGCGCTGCGCTGACAGAATCGAGGCGCACGGCCTGAAAATCTTCGTCAAACGGTTTTACAGAATGTGTTGAGCTGCCGGCGCCCCCCTGCGGCCAGGCGGGCCGCACCCGACACCTGCCTCCCTCGTGGCGCTGCGGCCTCTGGTTCCACTGCGTCCAGCACGGAAATCGCGGTTAACACTGCGGGTGCCTGCTAAGTGCGCGATGAGTCCTGTAGTTTCACAATTCACGAAAATCACTCCACGTAGTACTATTTATCACAGGATTTTCCGTTGGGCTGGGTACTAAATTCACACAGACACTCCTTTACTTTGCTCACTCAGGTTTTATTTGAACAAATGGGAGATCTTCTATTGATTACGAATCACAACAATTTCGGCGTACTGTGTGCTTCTAGTGAAGCTACTATGGCACATGTTTCCAGGACTCACAGTACTGGCACAAGTTTATCCTTCCACAGTACTGTTTCTGTAAAAACGCCTTTAAGTAATGTTCTTCCTTGCTCAAGAGTGGCACATGGAACTCTAACTATTAACATCTGCCATAGTACCCTTACAAACCTCTAGCTTAACAAATCACCATCTTGTCTCACAAACCCAATAATGCTAATCTCATATAACTCTGCCATTCGACACTTTGCGTTCACTTCGAGCCACATTTCACACAACAAGTCATGTGTTACTTTATTACAATACTTGTTTGAGCCACTCTATGTAATCGAACCACTAATAAGCTGAACAAACCCATTTACACTTTCATGACCACACCACTTCAGTCATTGGCCCCTCTCTTTTGATTTTATAAGTATCTGAATGTCTCTTGTCATGGTACTTGAATTACAAATCATGTAAAAGTACATCTTTCACACACATATGGAAAATTTCCTTGTTTCAGACATAATGTTATATACTAATATCATACATTATACATTAATAAAACCGACAAACTGCAAAGACAGATCCTCGACGGAAAACGGAGATAAAACGTCCTACGTACATGTGTCCAGAAATGCACCATCGTCATGGTAGATGACCCTGACGAATGGGAATTTCTCCGACAACATGCTGCGTTCTCCTTGTATATAACAGGCCGTGTGATTGACGCAGCCTATTGTATACACGAAGCATTTCCCAACAATTTTAGTAAGTAGTCTCAGTGCATTAGAATAGGTAGACAGAGGCTACCACTCACAAATAAGCACACAGTTATAAATGAAGGAGACGTTAGGAAAGAGAAGTACTGGCTGTACGATATGAGATTTAATGACGTTTGATATTGTCATATCAGGTACACTCCATTTTATTGCTGAGTTTAATGCAGTGTAGTGTGGAAACAGTTATTTGCGAAAAATACTGAAGGAGGCTACAGCGAGGATTCTGAAAAGGGAGACTGTTCATTGTTTCTCCTGGCCAGATTCCTCTCGGCTGCCGAACACAGCTCTAGACCTGCAGGGATGTTGGTTGGGTTCCACCAAAGAAGTATCCTGTTCTTCAGCATGGGGAGCGTCGTTCCATTGCAAACGAAACAGACGAAGAGCACTGGTCCTTGCGCCATCGTAGCTAGATGTACATAGTACACTAACTGCGCTATTCCCTGAGCCTGGTGGAACCCAATTCTAATAATAATTCCTATTCCACTTAATATAACGGCCTTAACTGACATTAAAAGACATTGCTTCTTTGAGGCAAATTTCTTGTTATCAACAATTTTGAGTTGCCGCATGGAGCACCGATTACATAGGTACATGTATCCAATCAGTCCGAGACAAACCAAGTTGAATGCCACAGACACTGAAATCCCTGCAAGGACTACTATGCGACTGTGGATGAGGTAATATTTACTCGTCTTTTCCAAAGCAACAGCTGCCACACATACTATACTCCACGGTATAAACACACACAGCAGCTCACGACGGAATAACTGGCTTACTTCAGCAGGTAGTAGCTGGTTAGGAAGCCTGAGATGGCGAACACAAGAATACATGTGGTAGCAGAATGAGTTCAGCCAGATACAGCTGAGAAGTGTGAGGGCGCTGTCTATCAGCACTGCTGTAGGTAAGTCAGGGACGCCTGCCATACGATACACGACCTCAGAACACAGGATCTGGACTATGCACGTGATCTGAAACGACAAGAGTATCTTCCCAGGCAAGTTACGTAACTGGGGAAGATACATGTATACTCCGGCAGTCGAGAAACGGAAAATGATATTTATCAGTATAAATGAGATTTCTAAAGGCTTCAAGCTGTCAATTTTGAAATCCTTGTATCTCAAGGTAGCGTTGTTTAAACTGTTTCTGTAGTTCAGGGTTTCTTCTGTTAAGTTTTGATACAGTATGCGGATAGATTTAGTAAATCCAACTGGGAAACTTTGAAATGGGTAATAAAAGAGCGTACAATCATCAGAAGCATTAAAGGAGGAAAAATCGCGACACTTCAGCAACAGAATAGCTCTGGAAACAGAACAGATGGCGTCTGTAGCGTTCGACTGCAGACATGATTGATCATCAGGACTATCGAAATAGCAGCGAGCATCGTGTACGGACTGTATCAGACTAAACGGGACGTCCTGACAAATGCCGTACGAGTTGACCGCCATCCAGGCCAGCAGACAGAGGTTGACGTTTATCCTCTGCGTGTAGGCCAGGTAGCTGGTGACGGGTATGTGGGGCGACCTCTGCACCACGTCGTCCCACAGCTGCTCGCGGCACTGTAAGCGCTGCTTCATGGCTTCCAGTGGCAGGTCTTCCAGCGGACACGTGGGGTGGTCCAGGGCGTTCACCAACAGCTGCACGCAGTCAGTGTTCACGGAGAGCGTATCGTGGCTTCTGTCCTCCAGCTGCCACTCCTCGTCTGCAAGAAAACGACAGCAAGTAGGTGGTGCCCGTACACTGCAGGCAGCTGAATCCAAAGTCTTCTCTGGATGAGGAGCCTGGGCGTTGTTTACCCACATTACCCAGGTTCAGTTACCCAGAACTATGTAAGGCGGCATGTCAACACAAAGTAAGAGTATTAACAAAGACAGATATCATGTTACTATGCGCGTCTATTTCATCTACAGGGTGTCCAAGAAGTCCCTGCATCGCTCTTGACGTAGTAAAAATAAGGAAGTAAATAGGTTTTATTGATAGTCCTGCACTGAAGATGTTAAAAAAACAATGTTGTCAGAATTATATTTTTGTTCCAGAACTGCGGTCTTTGAGTTCCGAATCCATGGACCAACAGTTATCTTGTAAAGGAGAGATTAGTGGAGGATTCGTGGGTGCATGAACATTCGCAGATAGGAAAAACTATGTAAGGTATGATGAGACCATTTGCCTCAGTCCCCCTCGTAAAGTAGCCATGCCTGATTGAGATAAATGTCCTGTATTTTTAGGCTGTCTCAAAGACAGACCACATATTGGAAGCAATAAAAAGTGACAGGAAACGTGTGTCACCCACTCTTAATCAGATGAGCAGTCACCAATGAAAATCATTTGCAGAAGAGCAGTTGGACTTCAAGCATCTTCTTCAACAATGCACGACCACTCTGAAAAAATATGAATACGAAAGGATTTAGGCCCATGTTTGTTACTGAATTATCTGACAATGGTGTGGAGCAACGATTTGTAACCTACTGTACTTCGTTGTGGCGACTTCTGCCATGTCTCGCTCAAGAATGTTATTTACCTATAAATGTCCCATATACCACTATTTGATGAGGAAAAAAATTTTTTTTTGTCTAAGGAAAGTACCCATTATCAGCAAGAGTTGGAAAGGAACCTACCTCACATTATGTGGGCCAGAATTGGAAAGGAACCTACCTCACCTTATGTGGGCCATTGTGTGATCAGAATACCTGTTAGGACCACATTCTTTTGAAGCTTGCATGAATGGGAACTTCCAATTCTCTGTACAACAGAAGTTTTCAGTATCTCACCTCCATGACAAGGCAATCACGGATCTTGTGTGGTTCTAGAAGGAAGGAGCTTGAGTCTCATTTTGTTGTTCAGATGTGTGGGTTTCTTAATGAACAACTTATTCTCGGATTCTATTTGGTTCTGCAGCATTTAAAGCCACATTAAAATGGTTACCACGAAATCCCAACATTACCACCTCAACAACCTTTTGAAATCGTCATGACAAACTTTTGATCTTACCACGCAAATAACTGAATATGAAGAATAATAAAGCCTCATGTGGCTCAACGTTGAAAGATTAATGGAAAATTGACACAAGTGTTGAGGAAGTCTTTCTAAGCAGAATTACTAGGACGACCCGTAATAAAGCAAGGGGGACAGCGAGACACGTAGATATCTGAGGAAGTTGTGATCGCCCATACACTGATCCGTTGGATACGTATTTTTTTTATATCTAACTACGTCCATATAGAATCTACTCTTTTGACATAACTCCATAGGCGTCCTGTACAAAGAAATAGGATGCAGGCTGAATTCTCGTCTTTGTGATATTTCACTTTCCTCCGTGAACTTAGTGACCCCATCACGCAGCGTAAAAAAAAGTGATGGAGCATATTTGTCACCAGTTTGTGTCGTTAGCACGAGATTGTCGAGAAAAAGCACAACAAAATACAGTAACTGACGATTTTGGGAGTTCCTTTACCACAATGAACGATTTACTGTTAATACTCTGTTTGCATACATTCAAAAACACGCACAAAAATGTAATTACTTCGTCTGACTCGTACCTTGTGTAATGATAATAATGCAGCAATAAATGCAATTAGGACATATATGCCTCAGCTGCTGAGTGGATGAATGTGGGATTACAACTCCAGAGATTTGGGATTCAGGCATTGCTCCCGAGATTCCTTCTGTCACTTATCTCTTCTTTCACCTCTGACATTGATTTATGGAAATCGAAAATGTTGGAACTGTAGAATTGTTCAGATACCCAATAATTAACTGTGTCCCACAATTATTAACTGGGTGAGTTAGTTCAGAAGTAGGAAGACGGCGAGTGACCACAACCTGCAGTAGGACAATGGCTCGCGAAGCACTGTGGTGACCAAACCAGGCTTCAGCTTGATGACGGCTTTACCTACTGCATTCTGAGAAGTCCTGATGGTCGTTTTCCTCGAGCACTATTCCTGTTCAGAGTACAAATCAAAGGAGAATGATACTGATATGCTACACATCATCCAATGTATACAGGGTGAGTCATCTAACGTTACCGATGGATATATTTCGTAAACCACATCAAATACTGACGAACCGATTCCACAGACCGAACGTGAGGAGAGGGGCTAGTGTAACTGTTTAATACAAACCATACAAAAATGCACGGAAGTATGTTTTTTTACACAAACCTACGTTTTTTTAAATGGAGCCACGTTAGTTTTGTTAGCATATCTGAACATATAAACAAATACGTAATCAGTGCCGTTTGTTGCATAGTAAAATGTTAATTTCATCCGGAGATCATCATCAGTTATCTGCTATATTAGCAGGTCCTTTGCCTCTCCATTTTCTGCGATCCATTGCTTCCTTCTTAAGGCTGCTGTATGTTGTACCGTCCATCATGTCATCCAGTGTCAGGAATCTCTTCCTTCCTCGCTTTCTTTTCCCTTCTACGTAACCTTCTAAAACTGTTTTTATCAGTCCGTCATTCTTTCTTAATATATGCCCAATCCAATTTCTTTTTCTTCTCTTTATTACATCTAGTAGCTGTCTTTTCTCTCCCACTCTTCTCAGTACCTCTTCATTTTTTACTCTGTCCATCCAACTTATTCCTTCCATCTTCCGCCATGTCCAGATCTCAAAAGCCTCCAACCTTTCTCTGTCTTTTTTCCTCATAGTCCATGTTTCAGCGCCATATAGAAGAACACTCCATACAAGACATTTTATGAGTCTCTTTCTGAGTTCTCTGTCCATACCGCTGCAGAAGATTCTCCTTTTCTTATAAAACGCCTCTTTTGCCATTGCTATCCTTGTTTTAATTTCTGTGGTGCACTTCCAGTCGGTGTCTATCCTGCTTCCAAGATACTTAAAATTTTGCACCTGTTCTAGTTTTTCTCCATTCAGCACAATTTTTAGTTCCTTATTTCCTCCTATTGCCAATACTTTTGTTTTATTTGTGTTAATTTTCATTCCATATTTTTTTCCGTTAGTTGCAATGGTGTCCACCAAATCCTGTAATTCTTTTTCCCCTGTGGCTAGAAGGACCATGTCATCAGCAAATCTCAAGCACCCTACTCTTCTTCCTCCAATTTCTACTCCTTTGTCATCTAATGAGCATTGGTCAATCATATTTTCCAAGTACAGGTTGAAAAGAGTAGGTGATAAACAGCATCCTTGTCTTACTCCTTTCCCTAGTCTGATCCAGTTCGTACTTTCTCCTCTCACTTTAACTGAAACTTTTTGATTAAGGTACAATGAGTTTATAAGTCTTCTGGTTTTCCAGTCCACTCTCTTTTCCCTCATAATAGTCGCCAGCTTGTCCCAAACCACATTGTCAAATGCCTTTTCTAAATCAATGAAGCACATATATAGGTCTCTTCCTTTTTCAATAATCCTTTCTCCTAAGATTCGTAGGAGCCCTATTGCATCTCTGGTGCCCATATTCCGTCTAAAGCCAAACTGCTCCTCGCCGAGATTCTCCTCTATTACTTTTTCAAGTCTTTTATTAATTATTCTTAACATCACTTTGGCTGCATGTGAAATGAGGCTGATTGTCCTGTGCTCGCTGCATTTCTTGGTTCCTTGTTTTTTCGGCAATGGAATCATTACTGTTGTCAAAAAGTCCTCAGGCCATTCACCACTGTCATATATTTTATTACATAACCTCAATATTTCTCTTATTCCATTGTGGTTCAAGCATTTTAGTATTTCTCCCGGTATTGTATCTGTACCTACTGCTTTGCCATTTTTCATTGCAGCAATAGCAGACTTTACTTCTTCCATTATGATGGTCGGTCCTTTCTCTTCATCACTTACACTGTTGTGTGATTCAAGTTCCAGAGTTTCTGGTTTGCTATTTGTGTCATATAGCTCTTTTATATATTCTTCCCATCTCTGGAGGACATCGTCACGATCTTTATACACTACCTCTTCGTCTTTACTCAAAATTTCCATAGTAGCACTTCCTGCTCTGTTTTGTTCCCATGTCATATTCTTTACTCTGTTGTACAGTAAGTCGTATCTTCCTTTCCTGTCCAGTTCTTCAATTTCATCACATTCCTCTTTTAGCCATTTTTTCCTAGCCTGCTCTGTTTCTCTTCGCAGTTCGTTATTTAACCTTCGGTATATCTTTCTTGCATCTTCAGTGTTCTTGTTTTTCAATTTTCTTCTCTCCTCCATCTTGGAAATCATTTCTTGTGTGACCCATGGTTTTTTTGACCTTTTCCCTTTTACATATCCTATATTTTGCTGTCCTGCTTTAATGATACCTTCTTTCAGCATATTCCAGTACTCGTTGGCATTATCAGGTGCTTCTTTGTCTCGTAATGTGTTTAGAAAGTCCCGAGACAGCATTTCTGTAATTTGTTCTTTGTTGGACCTTATCTTCTCTAGATCCCATTTCTTCACCATTGTCGCCTTTTTCAGTTTTTTCATTCTTATTTCTATTTCTGCCATAAGTAAGTTGTGGTCACTATTAATATCTGCACCTGGTAATGTGTGCACCTTCTTGATTCCATTCCTGTATCTTTCTTCTACCAGTATAAAATCAATTTGGTTTCTATATTTATCCCCTGGTGATTTCCAAGTGTAGAGCCTCCTCTTATGGTTCTTGAACCATGTGTTTGCCACTATCAGCTGCCTTTCCCTGCAGAAGTCAATTAACCATTCACCTCTGTCATTTCTCTTTCCAAGACCATGACTGCCTACTATGTTTCCCTCTTTCCCTTCTCCCACAATGGCGTTCCAGTCTCCCATTACTATTTTGCAGCATTTTTTATTTTCGTCCATTATTCTCTCTATTACATTGTACGTTTCCTCTACAATTTGGTCATCATGTTCTGAAGTTGGCATATACACCTGGACAATCAGTAAATCTTTTTGTGCTCCTTTCAGCCTTACACCAATAACCCGGTCATTTGCATAGTCTACATATTCCACACATTTAGCCAATTCCTTTGTCATAATCATTCCTACACCATTAATTCCTTTTACTTCACCTCCTGAGTAGTAGAATACATATTCATCTGACTGCAACTCTCCATGTCCATTCCATCTTACTTCAGCAACTCCTACGAGGTCCATATGATTCTTTTCCATCTCTCTTTTAAGGTTTTCTAGTTTTCCTGCTTGTAGCAGAGTTCTGACATTCCAGGTACCAATTCTCGTTTTGATTTTTTGCCTCCTTTCAAGTTGTCCCCCCCGGAGATCCGAATGGGGGACTATTTTACCTCCGGACACTGATTTAACATGAGAGGAAGCCATTTTTTGTGCATAAAATGGAGACTGCATTATGCAGGGAAGATAATCTGCGGTGGTATTCCGTTGCCTTCCGCAGTTCTGGAGGCCGCCCCTAACATGGGATACAGACGCCTTTTGCAGCCGCCCGCTCCGGGTCAGACGCTGCATGAGAAGTATAGGTTGGAGAATGAAAGACCCCTAGCCCTCGAAACCTAATAGCGTCAGGGTCGGAAAAGAACAAGAGCTGGCCGAGGGTGGCCAGATAGGAAAGATAAGAGTGAGGAGCCTGGCATAAGTAAGTGGAAGCAATGCCAGGACTCAGCTCGGGGCCCCGTGGTCGCCAGCCACGTATCACTAGGTGTGACTCCCTGAGGAGATATTGTAACCTAAAGTTGACGCTTGAAACCTCCAACATTCAGTTGCGTCTTGTAACAAACACGGGCCACGGTCGGCGAGCAGCATCTGCAGGGACATGTTTCGATGACGACCGTGTTTACGAGTGTGGCTGTAGTGCACTGTTGTGGTTTGGTCTAGCTGTCGCAATGTCCGCATGTAGCGCTTGCTGCTATTGTTATTCTGCATTCGTCTCCGCACGCAGACCAACTGTAGTACACCGTGTTACCAGACGTCTGTGATAGTGTGGTGTTCTAGGAACTGTGACCATGGTGTATTCGAACTCTGAAAAGGCGGAGAGTGATACTCATCTATGGCGAGTGTCGACGAAATGCAGCTGAAGCTTGCAGGGTGTATGCAGAACGGTACCAGGACAGAGAGCATCCAACGTGCCGCACATTGCAAAACATCTACCGCCAACTGTATGCAACAGGTATGGTCGTAGCACGCAAACGGGTCCGTAACAGGCCCGTCACAGGAGAAGCGGGTGCAGTTGGTGTGTTAGCTGCTGTTGCCATAAACCCACACATGAGTACACGTGACATTGCGAGAGCCGGTGGACTGAGTCAAAGTAGTGTCATGCGCATACTGCATCGTCACCGCTTTCACCCGTTTCATTTGTCGCCACATCAGTAATTACATGGTGATGACTTTAATCATCGAGTGCAAATCTGTCAATGGGCATTAACAGAGAATGCGTTGCAGTTATACCTGTTTGCCGATGAAGCGGGTTTCACAAACCACGGGGCAGTGAATCTACGGAACATGCATTACTGGTCCGTGGACAATCCTCGCTGGCTCAGACAGGTAGAGCGACAGCGACTGTGGACTGTAAATGTATGGTGTGGAATCATTGGCGACCACCTTATTGGTCCTCACTTCATTGCAGGGGCCCAAACAGCTGCGACATACATCGCGTTTCTACAGAATGATCTGCCAACGTTGCTCGAAAATGTCCCTCTGGAAACGCGTCGACGTATGTGGTATCAGCATGATGGTGCACGTGCACATACCGCAATTAACACTAGGCTGACCCTTGACAGGATGTCCGACGGGCGTTTCATAGGACGTGGAAGACGCATAAATTGGCCAGCCCGTTCTCCTGATCTTACACCTCTGGACTTCTTTCTGTGGGGTACGTTAAAGGAGAATGTGTACCGTGATGTGCTTGCAACCCCAGAGGATATGAAACAACGTATTGTGGCAGCCTGCGGCGACATTACACCAGATGTACTGCGGCGTGTACGACATTCATTACGCCAGAGATTGCAATTGTGTGCAGCAAATGATGGCCACTACATTGAACATCTATTGGCCTGACATGTCGGGACACACTCTATTCCACTCCGTAATTGAAAACGGAAACCACGTGTGTACGTGTACCTCACCCCTCATTGTAATGTACATGTGCGTCAAAGACCAATAAAAAGGTGTTAGCATGTGGACGTAATGTGCTGTTCCAGGTCCACCACCGTTCCCTTTGGATCCCTACGTAATTCGGTGCTCTCCGATACACACGATCGAACAGCGTGGTACTCAAGCATCAACTTTAGGTTACAGTATCTCCGGATGTAATTAACATTTTACAATGCAACAAATTACGTATTTGTTTATATGTTCAGATGTGCTAACAAAATTAACGGGGTTCCATTTAAAAAAAAACGTAGGTTTGTGTTAATAAACATACTTCTGTGCATTTTTGTATGGTTTGTATTAACCAATTACACTAGCCCCTCTCCTCACGTTCGGTCTGTGGAATCGATTCGTCAGTATTTGATGTGGTTTACGAAATATATCCAGCGGTAATGTTAGGTGACTCACCCTGCATAGTTCATTGGCGTGTTGAGCGCAAATGTATACCCAGTAAGACGAATAAGTTCTGAAAGATTCTTATACACCGGCATGTTCTGTGAAAGGCCGAATGCACGACTTTGTCGTAAACACTCCATTTTCTTTGTTATTCATTCCACTCCCACCACATTATCGTGTGGTGCGCAAGCTTCAGACACTTTGCTGCTCTTCAGCCTATCGAAGTTAGGCCAGTATAGCTTTTATGGGAGAATGAATAAAATGATAGGTTTCAAAAAAATAAAAGCCATAGCGTCTCTACATAAACACATGTACATTGAAGCTGATGATGGTGCTATGGTGAAGATAAGTCTCGTGCTTCTGGCAAGTCACTGGCAGTCAGTTCCCAATAACTACTACGAGGGTAATACAGTATGATGCAGGTGCCGGCCAGAAAGGGTGTATGTATTCAAGGTGTTGGAGTGGGCTGGGAAGTATGATTGACAAGTTGATGTGGGTAGAGGGAGGTGTGAGGGAGGGATGGCAGTGGTCAGGAGGCTGGAAGCGGGATCATCTACATATTGAAGAGGCGTAGACGCTAGGATTATAGCTGGTTGGAGGAGTAAGTGTCTACATACTATTCTGGAACAGGAAGAACCAGCCAGCTGAAGTTCCGCTCGAATAGGATATAGAAGGGTGGCAAGTGGAGGGCGCACCAGAAGCCTAGGTATCCAGAGGATAGGCGAGAAAAATTTCTTTTGTTCGCCACGTTTATGGAACGTTTACAATTTGTGACAAAGTCTGAGGAACTTCAGAAGAGAGGGCAATCTAATCAGCTGGTAGAGGTTGCGTCTGAGACGGCAAATATGATACAGAGTGCAAGGTGTTCTAAGACTGTAAGGAATGGTAAATTTTTGAGACTGCTGAGATCGAAGCTATATTGGCGAAAGTAACACTGGGGCCACTAAGGCTTTTGGAAAGACGAAGGAAGAAACAAGATCAGGGTTTAACGTCCTGTTGGTGAAACAGCTATTAGAGCATAACCCAGAATTGGGAAGAACGGGGAAGCAGGACAGCGACGTCCATCCATAGGAACCGTCGTGTCATTCACCTTAAGCTGTGTAGGGACATCACAGAGAAACTAAATATGGTCGAAAACCAAGTTTGGAGCCAACAGCTTACCACAGCATCGCCTCGTTCAGTGGGTTTTACCCAAGTACAGAGGATGGCTGAGTGATGGAATCCCCACATTGTCGTGTTTCCTGTCTTCTTAATTTGAGTTTGTTGTAAGCTGGGGATGCGTGATTATTCCAAGATATGAGAAAGTGAGAGTCCTCTGCCCATGTCAGCACAGAGGAATGGAGCAGCAGGTCCACCGCCTTACTGCAAGCGCTTATCTTCCTCCACATAATTGGGCACTGTCCTTGCATTGTGAGAGAACTGTGACTCGGAGTTATCTGTTGAGTGTACATGACTGTAATGGATGCGTTAAGAGCTTAACATCCACATCTGACACACATGTTGTTGTGTCATGCTTTTAATAAATTTACAAGTAGATAGATGAAACAGTCAATGATCAGAACGCCTTATTGTTTGGAAAGCAATACACTTATCTTTAGCTCCTCGTGGCTGTGGCTGCGTGAGCACGTGTGGTATTAATTGGGGTCCAAATACACAGGAGCTGCTGAAAACACTGAGCGGCATTACAGTGCAAGTCTGCAGATGATGAGCACTGAACGTTTACTACAACTGTGCCAAATATGTGTCTGTTGTTGGCCCTCGACTCTCTGTACGTGCATGCTTGGCCTAGGCTTGACTGAGTGACGTTACGCCGACACTGCACTCTGAAGGCAGAAATTCGTCGCTTCTCTGCAGTCGTCATGGAACTTTGATATCCTCGTAGACAGAACAGAACTCAGGCTGGACTCTGGCAGAACTCGTACCAGGCACTGGCAGAACTGGAAATACTTGTCGTGTGTGGCGCCTCGAAGCTACAGGAGGAGTGGCTTACTGCTTCTTTCTCATAGGCGGTGGCGATGCTGCTTAGGTGTACAGCATCTCTGCGGTGGTCGACTGACGATTTGCTGCAGGCGATTATCGTCGACACCACATGTGTCACCTTCAACAGTGTCACAGGCGTCATCAGTGTATCATGATACACTGAGGAGAGGTAATGTAATGTAGAACACTGACACGAGGTCTGGTGATGAGAAACTTTATGCTTCAATTTCCCCTCCCATTACTGGGGATATACCAGCAATGCAAATTTCTTCCATCACCTGGATTCGAACCAGCTTACCTTTGAACAGAGTACCACCACACAGTCATGTTTATGTGTGTCATGGTGGAAGTTAGGGAGAGAGAAATGATTGGTGGTATTTACTGTAATAATTCCTTGGGTTTTTAACAAAAGTGTTTTTGATGTAGCAGAGGCTACACCAAGAGGTTAAGTTATCGAGGCACATGGAGATATACTGTTGAGTAAGATTTACAGTGACAAAAGAAGCATGGTGTGCCAGACAAGGAGCTATACAGGAAACATAATTCATTGGGACACCTGGCACTTGCCAGTTTCCTCCCAGAGATCCGAATGTGCGACTAGTGCGGAATATTTCGCCAGTGGAGGAGTCATCATACCACTTTTCAATTATAGGCCACATGTCCTGTGGACAGACACCAGTGGTTCCCATTACCTTCTGCATTCTCATGCCTTTGAGCACTGCTGACTCTTCAGGGTTTTAGGAGCAGGGGAAAAAGTGCCTTGAAGCTCTATCCGCCCATCCATCATTACTGATGATTTTTATTCTAAATTTAAGCAGCAGCGAGGTTCAAACCTGGGTTCCATGACGTTTTGATTAGTATAGGTGAGCTGTGGGATATAAACTTGCATACAGTATGATATCACACAAATTGACTATTGGTAGTGGGAAATAAGAGCATTCTTTCTTTCTTTTTTTTTTTAAGAAGGTCTAAAGTAATGGAGTCATGAGCAGCCTCTCATAAGAATTTCCTGAAATTGTAAGACGTCGTGGTCTCCTTCATTGCTTACATATTCCGCCCTCACAATCATATTCTGCACATCAAGACGCTTCATTCGAGCCCAAACTCGATAAGATAAAGTCAGTATTGTATGAATTCATGTAAACGATATGCAAATAACTAATAAATCGCAAGTGCGCACCGTGGTCGAAATACTCGAGGCTGGCGTACACACATACATTCCAGACACGCCGGTCACAGGAGGTTTTAGCTCGAGAGAGGCAACTGCACCCCAGGAGGCCGGTCCCAAGCTATCTACGTCGGCCAGTGACCGCCTGTAGAGCAGACAGCGTTAGCCCGAGTGAAAGGACGATCTCGTGTTCGGCTTAAAAGCAAATTCTGTGGTGTCACCGCCAGACACAACACTTGCTAGGTGGTAGCTTAAATCGGCCGCGGTCCATTTAGTGCATGTCGGACCCGCGTGTCGCCACTGTGTAATCGCAGACCTAGCGCCACCACCAAGGCAGGTCTCGTGATACGAGAGAGCACTCGCCCCAGTTGTACGAGAACCTAGCTACCGACCAGATGTACGAAGCCTTTTCTCTCTCATTAGCCGAGAGACAGAATAGCCATCAGCTAAGTTAATGGCTACGAACTAGCAAGGCGCCATTAGCCATACAGTGATTGTAATTAAAGTCTCCTGTGTATCGTCAAGATCGATGTACCACAATGATATTAAAGATAAGTATTAATACAGCTACGTACTTTTCTTAATAACATTAATTACGTAGCCTGTTCCAGTACTTCACGCCCGTCTGCGTTAGTCTAGCGTGCATTTTCAGCCATCTCAACTTCACGGTGTCGGCCCAGCTACCGACACAACAAATTCCGCTACATTGTGTGGGAGCGGTTAGCCTACGCATTCTTTACACATAGCACACAGTTTCACAGGGAGACAGCAAACGCCAAACACCGATACTACAGATTTCCCGATTGGCCGCCTTAAACAAAACGTCATTCTCGCGTTTTAGAAGAGCAATTCTGATTGGCAGACGATATTTCTGACGCCTTGAGTTGAAGGAGTAATGGGAGAGATCGAAAGGTATACCGCTTCTCGTCTGGCGTGCAGAGGGGCCGTTCCATTGTCGCTCTTGGAGCGAGAACATGTAACGAGAGCGTGCGCGCTCGTACATGTACTCGAGAGAGCGAGGAACAAGTCTCTCCTCAGTACTTAACTGGGAGAGCACCTCTGTCGAGAGCGAATCGAAGTGCAACTCTATATTGAGTCCTTGCGATTAAGCATTGTTCACTGTGTTGGCCGCCACACTTATTATGTGGTGTGAATGGACAGAGTAATAGTTAAACGCCTGTGAGAGAATTTTTGAGTGGCATCGCGGTGGACTGGATATCTGACCGGTGTACCACGCCAATAGACTAGGGGCAAATAGGAGTCCTTGACTTCATCAAGGCGTAGGGAGAGTTTGATTGGCGAAGGTCAAGTTATAGAACGAGAGTTATCTTATTTGTCGGCAGCGAGCAGCACAGACAGCAGTCATCACAGCTACAGCTCTTGCGACCTCCACATTTCTTCCACAACAGTACCCTTCACTGCATATCACACGTGACAGCCTCGACTGTACCTAGCAACATTCTAACTGATAAATATTCAAGTTGGGTAGGTGCTGCTCTCAGCCATTCTGCCAAGTCAATAACAATCTTAAACTTTGTATAGAAATTTAATTACCGAATCCTATCCTTAAGAGGTAACTTCACATTCTGAAAAGAACCTGCAAATAACGTGTTCAATTCATAACTAAAAGTGCTATGGTGATTTCTCAGAATTTTTGCAAAATAAATAATAATTTTCGTTACTTTCGTGTTTTTCTTACACTAACTAGCACTACTCCAGTACCCAAGTATCCCACTAGTTACGTAAGACATTTTGTGAATTTTTGTGTCATTTCCTTACAGTGGATGACTCCAGAAGGTATTTATTGCTGAAAGTTTTTTAGGCATTTCTCTTTGGAACGTCAAGACTGTCCGTCTGACTTCTATAGTAGTGTGGGGGTGGAAATTGCATCTTGCAGGGGCCAAAGGGTAAAGGGAACATCTCAGATTAATCTGTTGCGCAGAATGACAGAATAGCACCAACCCACACGCTCACAAAATGTGTGGCTTTATAGTCTTGTGTTGTAAATGCTATATTTAATTCGTTTTGTGGCATTATAGACAGGTATTTTAAACTGGGACCAAGAGATATGGTGGTCGTAATTGTGTGACACTGTATGTACCGAATTGTCGAACAGTCATTAGATACAGTGAGTATATCTTTAAGATATGAAGCACTGAGTCTGCCTTGTTGAGGTTGTTTGGTAACATGTGGTTGTTATGGATGAGAGGAGAATGAATCCTTTTTCAATAGATTGTTCAGTTTATGGAAAATGTGGCAGTGTTTTTGTTCATGTGTATCACCAATCCCAGGGTTTCTGATCTGCAGAATGAGGTGCTGGTATCAGGATATCTCACAAGCACCCATTGGCAGTACCATCTGATTGTATGTTGTAGCAATTATCTGTGCTTTGTAGAGTGTAGAATGACTGGGACTATGTTACGTTACTCTAACAATTTTCATTAAAGTATAGTTGTAGCATTGAGATAACATGTGAGTGATGAAGATCTCGTTGGAGCTGAGGGAACAGACATATGGATGGAATGCTATGCTGCTGCTTTGTCTTGATGTTTTATGTGGCGAAACAAGGTTAGGTATAGGTTTTAAGCTGATGTTTTGGTGTGGCTGAAGTTAAAGTTGGATTGCTTTTTGGAACAGGTGACTTGGATGTTAAAATGGAAGGTGACTGTGGCTGTTATCGTCATCTGTTGGACGATATGGGGACGCTGAAAGACTGTTGTGGGAAACAGTGGTTCTAAACTGGATGTCTTTCATGTTAGGGATGCGACACAAGAAACTGTTGGGATGATGACGGTGAGCTCTACTGACGGTGTAGAAAACTGTGGATCTGAACTCAATATCTTTGATGGTGAGGATGCAATGCATGTAGCTGTTGGGATGCGGAATGTAAGTTTAGTGTCGTGAATAATGCGTTTACTTTATATTTATTAGATCATTCGAATTGAGGCTGTGTAGATGATGCAGTTGTGCAAGGATTGTACATTTGGGCACAGTTAATATGGGAGGTTTAACGAACTTCCAGTATGCTGCAGTAGTTTGTGTCAGCAACTTCTGGTAATCAGTGAACGAAAAACCGTTCCAAGTTTTTGTTCGTTCGGTGAGTTATCTCTATGCACTGTAAATGTCCATTGCACGTTTTTGACATCTTCAGAAATGCCATTTTCGACTATGTTATGGTGATTTGAAAATTGGTCTTGCTCCGAAACAAATCATCGAATGAATAAAAAATAAAAATTTGCAACTTGGACTGGTCTTGTTTGTAACTGGGATAGGCCAGGTGGTTCTGCAATACTGGGTCAGATAGTCGTCACACTGGAAGTATTTGTGAGATCTGTAGGCTTGGATTTGCGATTTAGTTGATTTTACACAATGGCAGCGACAACAGATCAGGGCTCGGTTCTTGATACGTTGGTCTGTTGTGCGCAAGCATCTAGTTCTGCTGGACAGTGATGCGTAAAGAAGCCGGCAGAGAAGCGCCACGGTTTTAATAGTGGCGAGGGCAACTCTTTCAGACAGGGCCGTTGTAGCAGCCTGCTGGATGGTGCAAACCATTTCGAACATCGCCACGTGCTCAGAAGAGATTCGCACGACTTTATTCTTTCCCTCCCCCTCCCCCCCCCCCCAATCTCGACCGAACTGCCACGACCTCTCCGATCTCTCTGGATTATCACGACCACTTTCCCCTGAAGATAAAATGGCTCTGAGCATGATGGGGCTTAACATCTGAGGTCATCAGTCCCCTAGAAGTTAGAACTACTTAAACCTAACTAACCTAAGGACATCACACACATCCATGCCCCAGGCAGGATTCGTACCTACGACCGTAGCGGTCACACGGTTGCAGACTGAAGCGCCTAGAACCGTACGGCCACACCGGTCGGCCCCTGAAGATATCTTCAATGTCGGGCTTAAAGTTAGCTTCCAGACAAACGGCTAGTGGTCCACAACTCTGTAAGGTCTTGTCGCTGCTCATTCTTTAATATCTTGTAGCGGCTCGTGATGAATTGAAACATCAACTACAGCTCACACGTTTGTTCTCGGTGTCCATAACAGTTTCAGTCATCATTATAGACATGCTGCAGAGTGCAGCTCAGTCTAGCAACAGATGGGGTAAGAGTCCGCTTGTTTAGTAACTTGCTAACAATGCGTATTTCCTTTTAGGTGCCAGTATTATTCTTGTGAGTGCCTGCAGTAAATTATCGGCGACAGCCGAAATTTTGTAAAGGCCTTTCTTCTCAGTATTACAGTTCCTGGTTCTACTATACGGATATTTTTGTGATAACTTACTTCCTTATCTGTTGTAACCCTTTTCGACCACCTTAGTTTCTTAATTAGTCAGCTTACTACCAATGAAAACCCTGCAACTCGTTTCATGTCTGGTGCACGATAGATAGATGATCGAGTAAGAGATAAAGCCCAGTAACGAGAGTAAAATAATAAATTTAAAAAAATATAGTGATTCGAACAAATAGAGTTGTTTAGCAGACAGATGCGATAGCTGTGTTTCCTCAGTCCTACTACAGTTCATAGTATTAACATTTCTAAGGATAATATTAACAGTGTATCTGATAAAATTAACTGTTCAGTTACAAATCGAAATATTATTCGTCAAAGAAAATTAGTAAATACGAACAGTATCATGCCAGGATCATAGATGAGAAATGTAGAACACTACACAAGTTACAGTATTGACGAAACATTAGCTTGTCTGTAGCCGTTAAGTTGCAGAAACCATTCGCTATTTTTAAAACAAGCCTTGGACTGGGTCTCAAAAAAAACTACGTGTACACAATTTTAGAGCGTTTATAGAAGATAAGAAGGAACACTTTTTTATATGAGGCACGTGTCGCACACGTATGAAGGTCTTATCTGCACTGGCGTTCAGAGACGGTGTTCAAAGTGCTGTGGGATGGGCCCTGTTTTAGAGGTGTTGCGGGCCTCCTACGGGAGGGAGACGAGTTGTTCAGTGTACCAGACACTGGCAGACACCCCAGGTGAGGTGGTTGCCTGTTAGGCTGAGGCTGTAAACATTATTTGTGAGACACCCACTCGTTTCGAGTGTGTTGCACAATCATTAGCACCCAGCTGGCACTTGAGTAACGTCTCCAAAACATGACACCTGTGACATTTGTGTCACATAAAATTTGTTCTTTTTAATCTTCTCTAAACACTCCAAAATTTTGTCTACTTAGTCTTTTTTAGTCCCTGCATAATGAAGAAGTCAATAATACATCGAAATGAAGTAGTTAGCTTGTCATAGATCCAGACGGAGAGTTGCCGAGGAATCTAAACACTGACTTTGGAAAGAGCACCAGAGATTATCTTGCGTGGCATGCAAAATCACGCAAGAGCTAAAACTACAAATTCGGAAGGGTATTAGAATCTCATTCCTCGAACAACTGAACAGTTGTCAGCGCATAACCGTGAAGTGGCCGGGTCCCAGTATTAAACTTACCTACAATCTTGAAATCATCTTCGTAGACTGAATCGATGTACTCAGCTGTAGTGTACCAGGAGACACGATAAAGGGCGTACAGTTCGTCAGCGAGGCTGAACATTTGCGACGCCTCTGGCTGCCGCTCCTTGCACAGCGCACTGAAGTCGTCGTCAAAGGAGAGGCTCCACGGCTGATAGCGCAGCAGGCGTTCACTTAACAGCGGCAGCCTGTAGCACACAAGGTGCCAGGTTAAAAGTTAAAAACCAAGCATGTATAGTCTAGCAAGAACGTACAAGTATCGAAAAATGTGTGTGAAATTTTACGGGACTTAACTGCTAAGGCCATCAGTCCCTAAGCTTACACACTACTTAACCTACATTATCCTAAGGACACACACACGCACACACCCATGCCCGAGGGAGGGCTCGAACCTCCGCCGGGACCAGCCGCACAGCGCGACTGCAGCGCCCCTTGACCGCTCGGCTAATCCCGCGCGGCTAAAAGTATCCCGAGCGGATTTCCACTCACCAGTGGATTAGAAACTTCCTGATAGATGAGTTCTATGTACCAGACTGGGACAAAAACCTGGAACTTTTTCATTCTTTAAAGGATGCATAGTAACACAGCAAACAATCGCAAATCCATTGGTCTTTTTAGCATTTTAGCGCATCGAGATTTCATCTTTAGATTTCAGATCACTTGAGTGAGATACCGATTGTAACTATTTCTTGCAGATCATCCACTCCGTTCTGTGCTGCTATATCGTTTTAACTGGTTTCAGACACATCAAACAGCAGAGCTGCAGCGCTTGCCGCAGAATACCTCTTTTCTTTAAAGAAGAATTTCGTATGCATTGCAAGAGAGTGAACATGTGATATTTATGTTAAGGATATGAATGACTTGTTCAAATTTGTTATAGATGATTTTACACGATGACATGTGGACATGTCTGTCATGAGCTGAAGCAAAATCGTCCTCATTACCGCTTGAAAATGGCTCAAAAGGCCGAAACTGCAATTGTAAAACAATTTCTAAAGTCAAATATGACGTCCTTAAAAAAATAGACATCGAGCTGGACAGGCAGGAACCGAGAGCCGCCGTGGCAGCCTTACTTCCGCCAGTACCTCAGCCGCCGCCTTCCAGCCGTCACAGAAGCTCCCCTCCACGGCTGGCGGGACCAGCGCTCCCGGAAGGATGGGCACTGCAGTGACCAGAGGCCTCGGGAGTTGCTTCCTGGACGAATCCTCACTCTGCAGTGGAGAGTGCACGTAGCGGATCCGACACACGGCTCTGACCTGCCAGGGAGTTTCCTTTACGCTTTAGGTGATGTGACATCTGCGATAATTTTCCGTAAAGACTGTATGACACAGGAAGATGAGTTCAGTGGACAAACGTGAATGTACCGTCAAGCAGGTCCACTTATTCAGTCCCTTTCAGCTGATCCAACGGCTAAGGACAGCGCGATACGATGACTTAAACTATTTCAAATCCGTCTTTGCAAATACCAGACATGTGTTTTTATTTCACAATACGTGTTTTGTTTTACTCATTATCAGTTGTGGCATTTTTATAATGTTTCAGCTTACATCCGACAGTGTGCATCCCACCATCTCACACTGCTATGCTTGACGTGCGGAAGTACATGTTTGCTGACGTAATATTGCATAAAAATGTTTGCTTACTTGGCTCTGAAACATTCGCTCCGTCTCGCTTCGTGATTGGTTGGCGCGGGTCTCTAGTTTGGCAGTGAAAATTATCATACAGAAATTGTTGGCCGTAAAACTTTGTCCTAAGGTCAGTGTTCCGTACATCGATTCGATGCATATGTGTCAGGTACATGTTGTGATGAGAATGGAGCCCTCAGAATCGGGTATGAGACAATTTTTTTCCTGATTAATCTACAACTGCATTCCCTATAGCCCATCAACGATGGAAAGTTTCCATACTGCCAGATACAATGCAGGACAATCAGTACTCCCTGTACTCCTTGTAGTATGGTCCTTGGTTATCACTGTTACTTGACGACGACGTTGTCAATTAAAGCATGAAGCTGGATCATAATGAGTTCCGTGTGATGTCTGGGTCCCCAGTTTGACCGGAAAGCTGTCCCTCCCATAAGACAAGTGGTGCCATGGTGCTAAGGCTCGCAAATCATTTCCACGCTACGTACACCAGCACGCTGTTCTGCTTGGAGGTACAGTACCACACCGACTCCACTGACAAGCTGGGACTCAGAATCCGTGCTGTGATGAAACTCATCATTTCTACGCCACAGATGGAGGATGTACGTGCATACTGACAATGATCTGAATAAACATTATACGGAGATTTGGTTGGGGAAGAATTTCGGGAAAGGGCTGTTTTTAACGTAATGGAGCCTTCATTCCATAAGGCAGCGAAAGAACGGTTTTAAATGCAGCAAGGAAGTGAACAAACAATATCCACTGAAACAAGCTCTAAAGAAAATCTCGAAACTTCTGGACAGTTGCGAATGTACTACACTGCTATAATGATACAACACTGACTGCCATATTCAGTTTAGGAGCAAGTGCGTTGCAACACAAAGTGGCAAATCAACAGAGGACGCAATAAATACTCGCCACATGGAGCTGGAGTGTCGACAAGCGGGGCAGACCGATGCCACGGAAGGCAATCGTCGACAATTTGCGTGCAGAGAGAGGGTCAGTGTGCTATAGGCGGCTTTGGCCTGTAGTGCTGGAGCCATTACTGAAGGTACCATGCAAGTCCAGTAATGAAGTGGATTGGCGGAATTTAGAAATGACCGACTGTAAATGGCGATACGTGAACTACAGAAGAGACACGAAATGGTGCGCTGCCTGAACTAGGAGGGCGGTACCTAAGCTGCACCACTGCCGCTGGAGCTCTGTGACCCCCTCCCCTCTTGCATCACCGGTTTTCGACTTTGTACTGACATCCAACAGAAGGTAAACACGCTGGGTCGTATGAATAAACAAGACGAAGTTCTCTGGAGAAGATTCTCGGAGCAAAAGGACATCCTTTGAGAAAGCTCTTACGAGCAAAACATTCGAAGCCATAATCTCTGACGAGAGTGTTCCTTTTTCTCACTACCTCTGCTCCCTGCGGAGTTCTCGGTGTGTGTGGTCTGCCGTGTCCGGCACAGAAAGCACGCGCAGTGTCACGTGTCATTCAGCTCGCTCAAACGGG
This sequence comes from Schistocerca serialis cubense, assembly GCF_023864345.2. NCBI lineage: Eukaryota > Metazoa > Arthropoda > Insecta > Orthoptera > Acrididae > Schistocerca > Schistocerca serialis. Next base: position 107,361,144 of record NC_064648.1, read on the forward strand.
CGACATGTCTGGAACCGGCATCAGTGTGTTCAGGCAGAGTTGCACTACGTTTCATTTTGTTTATTTTATGTGTAGCAACAAATTATTGCCGGTCGCGGTGGTCTAGCGGTTCTAGGCGCTCAGTCTGGAACCGAGCGACCACTACGGTTGCAGGTTCGAATCCTGCCTCGGGCATGGATGTGTGTGATGTCCTTAGGTTAGTTAGGTTTAAGTAGTTTAAGTTCTAGGGGACTGATGATCATAGATGTTAAGTCCCATAGTGCTCAGAGCCATTAGCCAACAAATTATTGAGACAACTACGTACAGTTTACGAAAATGTACACTCCTGGAAATGGAAAAAAGAACACATTGACACCGGTGTGTCAGACCCACCATACTTGCTCCGGACACTGCGAGAGGGCTGTACAAGCAATGATCACACGCACGTCACAGCGGACACACCAGCAACCGCGGTGTTGGCCGTCGAATGGCGCTAGCTGCGCAGCATTTGTGCACCGCCGCCGTCAGTGTCAGCCAGTTTGCCGTGGCATACGGAGCTCCATCTCAGTCTTTAACACTGGTAGCATGCCGCGACAGCGTGGACGTGAACCGTATGTGCAGTTGACGGACTTTGAGCGAGGGCGTATAGTGGGCATGCGGGAGGCCGGGTGGACGTACCGCTGAATTGCTCAACACGTGGAGCGTGAGGTGTCCACAGTACATCGATATTGTCGCCAGTGGTCGGCGGAAGGTGCACGTGCCCGTCGACCTGGGACCGGACCGCAGCGACGCACGGATGCACGCCAAGACCGTAGGATCCTACGCAGTGCCGTAGGGGACCGCACCGCCACTTCCCAGCAAATATGGGACACTGTTGCTCCTGGGGTATCGGCGAGGACCATTCGCAACCGTCTCCATGAAGCTGGGCTACGGTCCCGCACACCGTTAGGCCGTCTTCCGCTCACGCCCCAACATCGTGCAGCCCGCCTCCAGTGGTGTCGCGACAGGCGTGAATGGAGGGACGAATGGAGACGTGTCGTCTTCAGCGATGAGAGTCGCTTCTGCCTTGGTGCTAATTATGGTCGTATGCGTGTTTGGCGCCGTGCAGGTGAGCGCCACAATCAGGACTGCATACGACCGAGGCACACAGGGCCAACACCGGGCATCATGGTGTGGGGAGCGATCTCCTACACTGGCCGTACACCACTGGTGATCGTCGAGGGGACACTGAATAGTGCACGGTACATCCAAACCGTCATCGAACCCATCGTTCTACCATTCCTAGACCGGCAAGGGAACTTGCTGTTCCAACAGGACAATGCACGTCCGCATGTATCCCGTGCCCCCCAACGTGCTCTAGAAGGTGTAAGTCAACTACCCTGGCCAGCAAGATCTCCGGATCTGTCCCCCATTGAGCATGTTTGGGACTGGATGAAGCGTCGTCTCACGCGGTCTGCACGTCCAGCACGAACGCTGGTCCAACTGAGGCGCCAGGTGGAAATGGCATGGCAAGCCGTTCCACAGGACTACATCCAGCATCTCTACGATCGTCTCCAAGGGAGAATAGCAGCCTGCATTGCTGCGAAAGGTGGATATACACTGTACTAGTGCCGACATTGTGCATGCTCTGTTGCCTGTGTCTATGTGCCTGTGGTTGTGTCAGTGTGATCATGTGATGTATCTGAGTCCAGGAATGTGTCAATAAAGTTTCCCCTTCCTGGGACAATGAATTCACGGTGTTCTTATTTCAATTTCCAGGAGTGTATTTACTTGCGATCTTACCGAATTTACAACATGTGGAAAACTTTTCAGTTATAGATGTTAGGTGAACACATTATGCGAACGAAATCTTAAAATTAAATGACACCAAATCGGAACTCTGTCACAGTTCTCCAACACGAGATAATTTTGGTTAAATACGGCGCACAACTGTCCGCTCGCGTGGCAAGCACGTAAGCGCCCCACCATGCGTTGCTTACGAGTAACAAGTCGCTAGGTGTGCAATAAACCAGTTATTAATTTTTCTGGTAAACCTACTTATTTCTAACATCACACTATATAAGACTTATGCTGTGAGAAGACATGAAGGTGAACGTCTCGAAACGTCAGCGACACGGTTGTTTGGTGTAGGCCTACAGCTAAATGTTCTGGTACGTCAGTCTGAAAACTTGGGTCTACTAAATAGCAATAAAAATGTTTCAATTTTCACTTCTTTTGAGAGGTAGTCCGCAGATAATGTTCTTATTGTCAAAGCGATACAAACTTCTACAGCTCCTCAATTTAGCACTTCGTTCGGCTATATATTTCTTTTTTTGCCTCCCAAGCAATATGAATTCTGCCATCATTGCCAAAAAGAAGGTAAAACTTAACTTACTCAGCCCGAAGAATGCTACAGATCTCGCATCAATATTTTCCGGTTGTGAGAAGCACCTCTAGTTTTGTTCACACGAAATCGGAGAACGTTCTTTGTTTTGAGCAACGTCCCTCACCCTTTTACTCGCGATGAGCACATTCTCGGCTGGAGTATATTCTCTGACTCGCTTTACTCATGTTAACCCCAAAATGTCCTCTCAATATTTCTAGTACGAAGTATATCCTCCGTTTTACTGACACGCCCCACTATACTTCGCCAGCACCTCAGCTCTCACCTGGACTCTCCCAGTGGTTCTTCGCCGATCATCTCCCACCCTTCGTCGTCGTCTTCATTGCTTCGCCACTCACAGAGAGCCGTAGTCTGGCAGCTCCTTCGCCACTGCCTGCGTCAAATGCTCCACCACCGTCGCCGCCACCTGCGCCACCGTCGACTCCCTCTCCAGCAGCGTCGCTGGCTCTGTCGCCAACACCGTCGCCAGCCCCAAACCGCGGCCCGCCCCATCGCCCCCACCACTGCCGGAGCCAGAAGTTCCAACCACATCCACCACCACTGTAGTTTCGTCACCGCCGTCGTAAACTCCTGTCAGTGACCTCATCTACACACAAATGGGGCCACCTATTACACCACAACCCTCATGCATGCACTCATAAGACCAAACAGATGAAATAGAATAGATAAAACCTCACGATTCCAAATGAAACCAAGCCAAAAATGATTTCACTAAATTTACGGACATGAAACCAATAATTCCTCTCAACTATCGTCCTTTGTGTCTACATCTACATACACAATCCGCAAGCCACCGTGCAGTGCGTGGCGGAGGGTACCCTGTTCCACAGCTAGTCGTTTCCTTTCCTGTTCCGCTCGCTGACAGAGCGAGGGACAGACGCCTGTCTATATGCCTCCTTAGGAGCCGTAATTCCTCGTATCTTGTCTTCGTGGTCCCTACCAGAAATGTATGCTGGCGTCATTAGGATCTTTCTGCAGCCAGGTTCTCTACACTGCTAACTCGCAACTACAAGCTCTCGCGACTCGCTACGTACAACAACTTTCTCGCAACTGAACTCTCGCGCGGTCAAGCGCAGACTAGCAACGATAAATAACTGTCTGGTCAGAGATTCTGTTGCCTCACAATCGCTGCTACTGAATACATACGCGTTTCAATCTCTACAAATCTTTCTGTCCTCATTTGCGCGTTCTCTTTTGAACCGAGAATGTAACAGCATTTCGTTCCTCAGCATTTTAGGAATTATGTTATTAAAGCACGATGAGTCTTTTCCGCCCTTGATCCACTTAGTAGGCGCATACGTTTCCGGATCACGATTTACAGTCTCTTTAAACTTTAGCCATAATTCCTCTATGGCCATAATTCTGGAATTAAATGATTGTATTTTATTGTCTACGTGAGACGCTGACAACTGCATATCAACTCTCCTAGCGTTCTCGACTGATTTACTGACTTTCGTAACCATAGTTGTTATGATAACATCATGATCACTAATCCCCATCACTATGCTGACGCCATCGATAAGGTCCTGCCTGTTTGTGCTGGCTGACGAACTAGCTGCTCAACGCAGTTTTCGGAAAATGTGTTCAAGAGTCCTTCACAAGACTGTCTGTCTGCACGACCTGCAGTGAATCCATAGACGTCCCAGTCTATACTCGGTAGGTTAAGGTCACCGCCAGCTAGTGTCGCGTGATCTGGATATTTATGCAATGCTGACTATTTATCTTCTTTGAATGGCTCCACATCTGTCCCAGCGGAGTCGGGTGGGTGGTAAAAACAGCCAACAACTAATATGGTTTCACCTAGTCCTGTTATGTGCGACCACGTAACCTCACTATTACACTCAAATTCAACCTCAGTAAAGAGTATATTTTTGGTCAACTGCAATGAACACTTCCCCTCATACGGCGTCGAATATGTCTGTCCGATAAACATTCCAAGACTCGCTAAATATCTCAGAGTTTTTTTACTTAGGGTCTTAGCCAGCTCTCAATTCAAGAATAATTTGAGGCTGAGAACGTTCATGGAGGAGAGTAAATTTGGGAACTATGTCACAAATACTTCGACAGCTGACTGATAAAAGTTTCAGAGTCGAACTGACTTTACTCTGAAAGCTATCTGATTTCCCTAAATGTGTACCAACTGGCGAGTGTTCATGAGAGTACCTCAAACTACTGGCTAGCCTGAAACCCCCCATGTGCACTCCACAAGTACTCTGCTATCCGATCAGCTGCTTCCTTTGTGTAGTGCACCCCTGTCTTGAAATCTACCCATCTCCGATTTTCAGTTCACCTTCCCAACCGCTGTTACCTTTATTCCCACTGCCTGACACAATGTCGATAGTTTTATCCCGTCACACTATCTGCATGTGTTCGTACACAGTGAACCGGTAACCCACTCACAGTTCTGATGACAGATGTGGAGTAGCAAACCAAAAATCCCCACACTATAAACATTGTGGAGTAACAATACCGTTCCTCAAAAACAGCTCCAGTAGGCTACAAATCATGTTCAATCATCCTCCATAATACTTTATCCTGAGTGTGTATTTTACCACCCTGACCGTGATCCGTCCTACTGCCTGTCTCTGTCATCATCCTATAGCACATAATTTCGTTCCTCACACTAACCACTGCCTCTCCACAGCTGTTTACCCACATCAGTTCCCATGATGAACTTATTTGTGGATGTCGGTTGATCACCTTCGTTTCAGAAGACCTAGTCCATTTCCCAGACACACTCATCCCAAAGTGACTCCCCTAGCGACCTCTTCAGATATAACTGCAGAAGTCTTTCATCCTATTGATAGTAATCACGACTGAGTCTAATTGTCCATCCTAATCCACGTCTTCCGCCTCCATATCTACCCCACAATAAGCCACATAAAAGAATCCAACAACACCGCCACAAGACCTGGGGTGCCTGCTGGGAGCTTGCCCATTCCCACACAGGAAGCCACCTGGTTACCCTCCATAGTGACAACATATCTCCTACAATACTCCATTCCACGGCCCCATATGATAACCACTCGAGAGACTATTCCGCTTTCCTCCCGCTCGCAACCTCCAGTATTTACGCTCTATGCTACGGACTGATTTAAACACACCAACGACAGGACAAAATACAAGAACGATGGTCATCCGCTTCCTGCCCTCATCGCTGCTTGGATTTTTCCTCCATCTATTGAGATGAACATGACTTGTGGCCTCTTTTCCTCACCGACTGGATGCCATTATCTGGACTAGAGTCGCTACTGCATGGTATTACCGTACTTTCTCCCGGAGTGTTTTTTTTTTCTTGTTTTGTCCCGAATAGGACGAGGACACGCTCACTTATCGTGTCAGGTTCCACATCATTGTTTCCACAAATTATGAAAACTTCAGAAGTGTCTGTAACCATCAATACTTTCTCTAGTAAATGCAGTAACATCGTTTATTGTGTCAGTTTTCTCCGCTGGTCTGTTACGTAATACGTGGCACATTTTAAGACACAATACGAATCAAAAAATCGAAGGCTAAACGGAGACAAAAACCTTTGTAAATCACGAGTTTCTTTAACCATGTCCTTCACTACTGTCTATTAGTGCTAGTTCTTTACTCCATTTTGAATTAAATGATCCCTGTGTTTTCTATAACTTTAATGAATACTTCCATGGATAAAAGTGAGATAAACTCCAATAAACCATAGTGAGTACGACAGACATTTGAGTGTACAATGGTTTATACCTGAGTGTAGAGTCCCATGGCCCGTCCTTGTCTTCTTCCACCTCGTAGTGCTCCACCTGTTTGCTGGCTAATTGCATGTCATGTACCCATCCGGTTAATTTCGTGCGCAGCATGTCTTTCACACGTTCCATGTCCTTAATCCAACCGTGGAGTTGCTGATCACTTGCGTGGTTACCCTGAGACACACAGAAAATAGTTCAAATTACTTTCATAACATCCACAAGCAGCAGCCTGTCTTAGTATACAGTTACATGTAGCACTATTACATGACACTGAAATTACTGCCAGCGCATGAGTGTAGTACATTCAGTTTTGTACAGGCATAAAAACATTAATTCACAGCAGATGCCTAGTGGGGTTTTATTAAATAAATACATTTCTCAAACTGTGACATCAGATAGGAGAGGTGCAGACATTTCTTGGTAGTTGACATTACAGACGTCTGAATGTATGAGTGTATACTCCCGTGCCGATGTATCCAACTGAAACGTTCTGGAGCTGCCAGCAGCGTCCAGTTCCTACGTGTAAAGCCACATGGCGTGGCTGGAACTCTGAGGAGATTCTATTCAAACTTTTGAACGGTTTTCGAAAATAGAATGGCCAGACTGTTGACAAATCTGTCAAAATCCTACGCTGTGAGAAACCTGAACACATGTTATGACCTTCTACAAACGCAATGATAGACAGCTGCCGCTCCATATCTGAAACATTATCTGAGTTAATTGTGCACACACGAAATGTCAGTTTGACTCAAAATGTTGTAGTGTTTGTCTGTTGCCTGGCTGATCGCTTTTGCCGAAAATTTGCGTTTGTAGCTCGTCATCTAACACGATGTCGTCTGTATCTGAAAACGCCTCGAATATTGCAGATTTGAAGGAATGTATTGACTGTCCGAGTGTTAAGATCATTTTTTCTGGACCATTTTCGGGTACGAAGTTCACATTTCTGTCACGTATTAAGGTCTATGCTCCTTTGACGTTGTACAAATTGTAGGCTTCTAAGTCACTGCAATAAAGATATGGCCATTTAAATTACATATTTTCATACTTGAAAAATCACTCACAAAAATCTACAAGGTGCTCCCTGTTGATTTAGAATCATGACATTTAGGAAGAAGCCAGATTTCACAGTGCAAATAAATGAAAAAAATCTTAAAATCCATAATTGGTAACTATATAACTCTAGAAAATACTTTTCGTATTATTTTTTATCAGTCTGTCTATTTGTCTGTCCATCTGTTAGGAATCTTTTTCTCTGGATACGTTCTGGGTATCATGTTCAAATTATGTCACATACAAAGGTGTATCGACCCTTGGCGGCGTAAAAACTGTAAACTTATAACTCACTCCAGTCAATAGATGCGGCCGTTTATGTCTCGTGTTTTGATAATCGAAAACTCACTCATCGAAACCTATAGGGTGCTCTCCATTGACTTGGAATCATGAGATTTGGCAACAACTAAGTTTTCCGGTACAAGTAATGCAAAAAATCTGAAACTTGTTAACTTTTAATTATATCACATAAAAATGTCGTTTTCGATTTGGACATACATTGTATTCATCACCTGTTGAAGGTATAACATACGAACATTACTGCATCCAAACATAAAATTTATGTTGTATTTCTGATTTAGTACGTTATCGGAAATGTGTTATTAAATCTTCGCTCCCTACATACATAAACTAAAGTCCTCTGCTTGCTTGTTCTTGTTTGTTTGGGCTGGGCTGAGGAAATAACGTAGAATTTCTGAACCGATCTTGGTATTCCTGGGACCAGTATCTTGCCAGAACCGATCTTGGTATTCCTGGGACCAGTATCTTGCCAGTAAAGTTACAGAGTCTCGATAACAGGCAAAAATCATTGGGAATCTCGATTCCCGGGATGGGGAGTCTGCACAGAACCCTTAGTGCGTGAGTCCCTCTCGCATTTGCCCATTCTGTTTTCCTTTCTTCTATGTACCCTAGCATCACCCAGTATGTTGTTCTGGAAGGTGAGTGCCCACCACAGACATGGGTGCCGTCGGGAGAGTCTGAGAGAAGTGGGACAGAACTGCTCTTGTTCTCTGTACGTGGCGTTCCCAATCCTTTTGGGTCACACTGAAACTGGTGACAGTGGTTCCACAATAGATTATATTGAGATAGGGAACCAATACTCGAAAGTGCATATTTATTATGTTAAGGACATACACAGCATACACCACCTAACAACAATGTAGCTCACAGCAGTTCTTCAAAGCAACGACTGTCAGTCTGAATGAACGCATGTATTGCAATGATGCCTGCAGCTCTTCACACTCTTGCAAAGATCTCGGGTGTCCGTTGTGCACTCGAACAGTAGCAGCTGATAAACAGTGTACACACCTGACCACCAAACGGACCTACTGTACGCAACTAGGCTCGTAGCACTCAAGCATCGCAGTGGCGCATTAACCTGTGCCGCAAGCACACCACTGACCCTGCTGTCAGCTGTCCATTGCATCAGATAGCTTGTGTCGTGTTCATGGTGAGGTGTGTTGCTGTGTACAGTGCACAATGAGTAATCAAAGATGAAATGTGCAAGCACTGGGACGATCGGATTTTGAGCCCTATGTCTGCTTGTGTCAATCCAGTATCGTTGACAGCGCTGTACTGTCCAATTTCATACAGTTTGTATTGTTTGTGGATGAGGCCTCATTCATCCGTGATGTTGTTTTCAAAAGCCAAACAGGCAGATCTAGAATGAGGACAACACCCACGCCACCCATATCGGAGGCCAACAGCAAAGATTCTCAGTCAACGTATTTTAGGGCATTATCCAAGATCATCCCACTTTGATGTTAATGTTTGCAAGCACCAAGCACCTGAAGAATACTCACACTCATTGTAGGACTGGAAAGGGGGGGTCCTCTCTGATGGCCATTGCGATCGCTGGATCTTACAACCCTAGACCTCATTCTCTGAGGTTATGCCAAGATGTAGGTGTACGAAACACCTGTAGATACAGCTGAACACCTGCTGGCCAGGGTCCAAGCTGCCTGCCTCCTGGTACAACATTGTTGCTCACGGGCGAGGCCTCCACGACGAGTGCGGCCACTTCATGTTTAAAGATGATTAAAGGTGTAGCTGTTGTCACACGCATCGACTCAGTCTGTGTTTCGACAAGTTTCTACACAGTTGTCACTTCTGCCCAGCTGCTCAGAACAATAAAGTGTGACATGTCTTGGAAGACACTAGCGTGATTGACTCGATTCCACTATCGCAGTAGCCGCCACGATACAGGAATGACCTATGAGGATATGTTGACATCACTCCGAAACTGTGATCAGAGAGAGAGCGTCATGCACGTCAAAGGTCGTGAGGTGGTGGTATGAATGTGGGATATTTTCAAGAACACTGCCATCCTGAATTTGGAATCATTCAACTGTATGTCAGTCAGACACCTTAAGCAAGTGTATGGTGCTGGAGAGAAAAATGGTTCTACTTGTGTTGTAGATATGTGCAAATATTATTTTCTTAATAAAAATTTGCTGTGTACAGTGCACAATGAGCTCATTTTTTACAGTTCTTTTGTCAGCTATGTTTATTTACCAGGTGACATCTACACTCTTTTTGGAGAACTGTCGAGATGATTTCCCAAGTTTCTGCAATGTGTCACTCAAAACGTAGCCGATCAGCAGCTACTTGCAGCCAGCATATTCCATTTCGTGCGTTTCTGTCACAGCACAATCCCACTCGTTTAATATGTGGAAGTTCTTCTTCTTATGAGAAATAAACCCGTTCGTGCTGCCTTGCGTCCACGCTTGGTAAGTAGTGAGAGTAGTAGCAAGTTGAGAGAGGCATGTTCAAATGTGTACCAACACGCTGGGCACTGTCGCAATGCGCTATGTGTAAGTAGTGTTAGTGGTGAGAGAAGAAGCGTGATGGATTGCGACTTGAATTGCTGATCAGCGCACGCTGCGTGGCTGAAGGGGTTTGTAAACAGCCCTGCGGAGGGCGACCCGAGTCTTGCTCTCTCTCCGACTGCCAGCCAGCCCTGATATCGGAGTCAAGCGCTCGTGCGGTATCCGTGACGACGATGGTGACTGCAGTCATGGCCACGCACGTTGGATAACAATGATGACGCCGCACTGTTGTCACTGTTTACCGACGACGGTGTGATGTCATTCATCATGGTCACCTTGGCTGAGGATGAAAGCAAGTATACATATTTTCTATAGTGTTTTGTTTATACACTACTGGCCATTAAAATTGCTACACCACGAAGATGACGTGCTACAGACGCGAAATTTAACCGACAGGAAGAAGATGCTGTGATATGCAAATGATTAGCTTTTCAGAGCATTCACAGAATGTTGGCGCCGGTGGCGACACCTACAACGTGCTGACATGAGGAAAGTTTCCAACCGATTTCTCATACACAAACAGCAGTTGACCGGCGTTGCCTGGTGAAATGTTGTTATGATGCCTCGTGTAAGGAGGAGAAATGCGCACCATCGCGTTTCCGACTTTGATAACGGTCCGATTGTAGCCTATCGCGATTGCGGTTTATCGTATCGCGACATTGCTGCTCGCGTTGGTCGAGATCCAAGGACTGTTAGCAGAATATGGAATCGGTGGGTTCAGGAAGGTAATACGGAACGACGTGCTGTATCCCAACGGCCTCGTATCACTAGCAGTCGAGATGACAGGCATCTTATCCGCATGGCTGTAATGGATCGTGCAGCCATGTCCAGATGGGGACGTTTGCAAGACAACAATCATCTGCACGAACAGTTCGATGACGTTTGCAGCAGCATGGACTATCAGCTCTGAGACCGTGGCTGCGGTTACCCTTGACGCTGCATCACAGACAGGAGCGCCTGATATGGTGTACTCAACGACGAACCTGGGTGCACGAATGACAAAACGTCATTTTTTCGGATGAATCCAGGCTCTGTTTACAGCATTGCGATGGTCGCATCCGTGTTTGGCGACATCACGGTGAACGCACATTGGAAGCGTGTATTCGTCATCGCCATACTGGCGTATCACCCGGCGTGATGGTATGGGGTGCCATTGGTTACACGTCTCGGTCACCTCTTTTTCGCAATGACGGCACTTTGAACAGTGGACGTTACATTTCAGATGTGTTACGACCCGTGGCTCTACCTTCATTCGATCCCTGCGAAATCCTACATTTCAGCAGGACAATTACTGACCGCATGTTGCAGGTCCTGTACGGGCCTTTCTGGATACAGAAAATGTTCGACTGCTGCCCTGGCCAGCACATTCTCCAGATCTCTCACCAATTGAAAACGTCTACTCAATGGTGGCCGAGCAACTGGCTCGTCACAATACGCCAGTCACTACTCTTGATGAACTGTGGTATCGTGTTGAGGCTGCATGGGCAGCTGTACCTGTACACGCCATCAAAGCTCTATTTGACTCAATGCCCAGACGTATCAAGGCCGTTATTACGGCCAGAGGTGGTTGTTCTGGGTACTGATTTCTCAGGATGTACGCACCGAAATTCCATGAAAATGTAATCACTGTCAGTTCTAGAATAATATATTTGTCCAATGAATTCCCGTTTATCATCTGCATTTCTTCTTGGTGTAGCAATTTTAATGGCTAGTAGTGTAAGTGAGTCTTATGGGTTCTACTTCTTCTTTCCTAGCTGTGAGCAGGCGTTACTCGCTGTGGGATCTGAACCCAGCAGCTGATAATGATGATGACGGTGATGATGATCTCTGGGGAACGACTTCGATTGTTCAGACGCAGATATCGATTATTCTACAGTATAAAATGTTTTGTTTGTTATTTTTCAGATGCTCTAGTTTGTAGATGTTCTCAATGCGAATATCGGTGTTTTGACACGACCACCAGCTACTAGTTCTTTAGCACCTGTGTTTTCGTTTGGGTTTGTCCATATTCTTTCAGACACCTTCCCCTGCCGACGTCATACAGCTCCTCTAGTACCCATGCTGGATATGCCCTTAATGACAAACATGCCCACTGATGATGAGTTGCTGGAAGTGTATTCCAGTAATGATCATAACAACAGTTTTACTTGTAAGTACTCAGAATTTATTATAATTATTATACGAATACGGATTTTTATTTCTCCTTCCTTATATACTTATCAACTGCGTCTCTTTCTCCTTCTCGTGTGCAGAGTTATTAGGAGTTCGATGTGTTGTTGAGGGGAAGAGCATTGTCCAAGTTAGGGGGAGAGCTGTCGTGACATCATGGGGTGAGTCGATACCAGAGTGGTCATACTGAGTCACTTTTCTGAGATGCAGGAAAGGGAGTCCTGTAAGACACTCAGCTGTATGCTCTGCCTTGATTTATGTTCATAAGATTTTGATCGACTTATTGTGGGGTCCAGTCACATCTCTCTTCAAACGTATATACTGCTAACAAAAAGCATGTCCTAATGCCCAGAACCATGACGACAGGAATTTAAATTGATTTCCATGGTTGCTTCTCACGAATGATAGAAATTAACCAAAAAATACAGGGCATACAGATACACAACAAACACCAGATGTCCACTGACGTTCTAATTTCTCGTTTATGGCCGAATGTAGGAAAGCCATAAGAAGAAGACAAACATTGACACGCTGTATGGCACATCGACAAAGAAGTCGAGCGTAAATTAGGTGGTCCCCTCTTCATGTCCATATTAGCAGAGAAACATCCAAAAAGTGTAGACCTGCTGCTAATCTCTGAAGACGATAAGTAACACAACGTTGGGATAAAATGCGTGTCCCACCTACGTTCTTCTGAAATGAAAACAAAAAAGATGCACGATTTTTTGCTGTAGATGTATCAAGTCGTTTACCAAGAGCATGTATTTTGAAAGACACCTGATTGACTGCTTCAGCCAGGAAACAATAGGTGTGGAAATGCTTATCAAGGATAAACGGTTCTCGAAGTTTAAGAATGGTTCAAATGGCTCTGAGCACTATGGGACGCAACTGCTGTGGTTATCAGTCCCCTAGAACTTAGAACTACTTAAACCTAACTAACCTAAGGACATCACACACATCCACGCTCGAGGCAGGATTCGAACCTGCGACCGTAGCAGTCCCACGGTTCCGGACTGCGCGCCAAGAACCGCGAGACCACCGCGGCCGGCGAAGTTTAAGAATGCCTCTCACCAACACTTCTGTCCCTTTGTCGTTTACCGAGCGAGGTGGCGCAGTGGTTAGCACACTGGACTCGCATTCGGGAGGACGACGGTTCAATCCCGTCTCCAGCCATCCTGATTTAGGTTTTCCGTGATTTCCCTAAATCGTTTCAGGCAAATGCCGGGATGGCTCCTTTGAAAGGGCCCGGCCGATTTCCTTCCCAATCCTTCCCTATCCCGAGCTTGCGCTCCGTCTCTAATGACCTCGTTGTCGACGGGACGTTAAACACTAACCACCACTACCTTTGTCGTTTACGTCGATTTAGAGCGCCTCCTAGCTCCTGTGGTACAGTGTGAACGTGGTGCCTCTGCCTCCCATATCACTGCCACAAAATGATGCATATGATATGTGGCTACCCATCAAGTTCTGTGCACTAAAATTAAAATCTTATGTCAAGGGAATAGTGCGAGATGGCTGCTCACTGAGCTTGAAAGTCTTGTACGGGATGTTTATAACATTTATAGTGAAAACGTCCTCATGACCAACGTGAAGGAGAATGATGCACTGTACAAGCAGGCAGCTGATGGTTATATCTGCGGACTGTGACTGGACAGAGGTGAGGAAGCTCCCTGTAGAGACTGTTGCCATGTAACGGTAGAGTGCAGGTGACAACCCATGTATCTTTAAGTACTAACTGCCACAGTACACAGCCATCTTTTCCACAATTCCACTGAGCATGATGCCCACTTTCTAGTTCAACACTTTGACGAGTCTGAGTTGAAGGATGATAAGATCAGTGTCATTGCTGACACCGTTGACAAATACATGCCGCTTCAAAGAGGATCACACAACTTCCTGGATTCACAACGCTTCATGCTCACGTCTCTTTAGAAATTTGCTGAACCAACGCGTCCTGAAGATATTCTTAGCAAAGGGAGCCACTTATCTCGATGATGTAGAGTTTCAAGAGTTTCAACTTGTGACGGAGAAGGGGTCTTTCCATACGAATATCTGGATTCTCTAGTAAACTAAGAGGCATTTCCATAATGAATGGAAAGAACGGGCACTTGGTGAATGAACAGCAGGACTTCGGCATCTCTGATTTATCAGAACATATAAAATGGTGAACACCAATGTACATCTGACCGCCAACATCTTCGAGAAGTTTTGTAGTCTATGGCTGAGATTTCGTGGGATGCCATGTTAAGAAAGACACAAGCCAGCAGCGAATTCTTGACCAACGTTGAGATGCATGTCTTCCTGGAACATGCGGTCCACGAGTGACTTTGCCAATGTGTGCGTAGGTATGCCAAGGCAAATAACTTGCAAATAATGGAGGGGGAGTATAGGTTTTCTGACGATTTCAGTTTCATCCTGTACCTGGATGTAAACTGTCTCTAAAGGCAAACCGTGCAACAAAGTCTCCCTTTTCAAGGGCTCTCATCGATGTCCAAAGGGGAAATGACCAGACTGAGGAAAGAGATCAAATATGTGGCTGCTGATGCTGTTGAGGGATATGTCCTAGAGGTAGAGCTGGACTATCCCACAAGTCTGCATGACAAACACGGTGATTTGCACAGCCTGAAAGACTTTCACGTTCAGGGACTTCCACAGGTGTCTCCTCTAGGGCATTGGCGCTGCACCACAAATGCTTATCAGGAGACCTTTCGATTGAGGTTATACTGAGGTATATACTGCAATTCCAGCTGGAAGCAGGGGTGTCCTATGACGATCACAAGTGGTTCATCGGGGTGCATAGGTGTGGAAATCTGCTGCACCCAGACTATTTACTGATGTGTCTGGGTGGGTTTATTTGTTGGTAAAAAGGTGTTCCACTTTACTGGGTGTGTGTGGAATAGTTTGATGAACTGTTTGTCACAGTTTTTACTGCATGTTTGAGATTATGAATGTTTCATTGCACACTGCGTGCATCCATGTGTGTGTGCGCGCGTGTGTGTGTGTGTGTGTGTGTGTGTGTGTGTGTGTGTGTGAATTGTTTTTGAGCTGCCATTGCTGTTGCTGTTCTATGTATGTACACACTGAAACCTTCTCTCTTTCTCTCTGAGTTACTAATAAGTGTTTAATAGACATTGGAAATTAAAAAATTACCTTATTCACAAAAGAATGTGTATATTGTAATGAATCAATTACGAAATAACAAAACTGTTACGTATATCACAAATGCGAGAAAAAATGGAAATTAAAAAGCTTTCAGTTGTTTTCACAATACAGTTGTTCTTCTTTTTCATATTTTTTGCATGAAATACCTCCTTTATCAGTTTTATATTGATGGCAGGTGCCAGAGAAAAAAGAAATCCTTTTCGAAAAAATATTTTTTAAATTTACATACATACATACATGGCCGACCGGTTCTAGACGGGATCGCGATTTATCGCCTCCAATTCGTATTTGCGTAAGTAGAGCTTTGCGGATGTGCGTCAGGAATACTGCACGCGTTTACGTGTGTGTGTGTGTGTGTGGGACGTGCGTCACGTCCTCGCTGTGACAGCGTGCGGTTCGCGGTCAGCGGACAGCTAACATCCCGTTAGCGGTCTGAGCCGCTTCCCACTTCCGACAGCCCGGCTGTGGGCGTCACAACAACACAGGGCGAGGGAGGCCAGCGGGGGACACGGGCCGAGTCCACACAGTAGGGGGCCCGGCGTACGGACCGACCCAAAATCACTGTAGTGGTGACACGTGGCTGCAGTCGACTCTTACCGATACGTCGATAAGCAGTACAGAAAACGAAAAATAAAATTCAGAATTTCCCTCGTTGTGCAGGAGCAGTGAATTGGAAGGTGGTGCACACTTTTGAATCGGCACCTTCCAATACGTTGAATCGGTCGTCCTTGCGATGGGGCCACTGCGCTTTCTGCCATCTAGACCTAATCTATGCCGGCTGGTGTGGCCGAGCGGTACTAAACACTTCAGTCTGGAACCGCGCGACTGCTACGGTCGCAGGTTCGAATCCTGCCTCTGGCATCGATGTGTGTGATGTACTTAGGTTAGTTAGGTTTAAGTAGTTCTAAGTTCTAGGGGACTGATGACCTCAGAAGTTAGGTCCCATAGTGCTCAGAGACATTTGAACTATTCTGACTATACATACATACATACATATTTGTACACAGTATTATGTGAGAGCCCAGTTACCAGGGGCACAGGGTCAAAATCGTAAGCTGCGTCGTTACCTGGGCCACAGCACGCTCTGCAGGGCTGTAGTGAAGAACCACGAGAGGAATTATCTCGAATACGAATACCTCAAGACTGCTGCAACTGTCTGAAGACTTAAGTTTCATTCAGAAAGCAAAGTGTGTCTTTAAATCGAAACTATCTGTACCACATTGGTTTCACGGAATAACTTTTCGCAATTACAGTTTTCCTAAGCAGGTGCAGTGTATGATCAACGAAGCGTAGCTGCACCGCGAAAGTAATAAAGAAGTCGTCCTTTAAACATTCTCGGAAGCTGTGAGGTACTAACTCTACAAAATATTGGATACGTATCAGGTAAATTGCCTTTGCTGCAGTGAAATGCATGGATGATGGTATCGAAAACAAGATGCAATGACAGGACGGCAGAAACCATTCTTAAATATGGAACCCGCAACTATCAATCTTTGAAATTATCATCCAGAAAACATCCGTAATATTTATAGGAAAAAGATTTAATGTACCCAGAGCCTTTTCAGTTCACTAAAGCAGGTATCGCCTAATTCTCTTCTCAAAGGATCCAAAATCAGGCTCACACGATTCTTTCGGGACTGGCACGTTGCTACATACGCCACAAAAAGCTACACAAAGACACAGATCATAGTGCGTCCTTTTGCTTTCCATGTATACTACTGTCACAATCCAAACAGTCATAATGCACAGTGGCCATTCTATGTGTTAAGGTTGGGTGGTTTGGGGAAGGAGACCAGACAGCGAGGTCATCGGTCTCATCGGATTAGGGAAGGATGGGGAAGGAAGTCGGCCGTGCCCTAAATCAGAATGGCCGGACACGGGATTGAACCGTCGTCCTCCCGAATGCGAGTCCAGTGTATGTGTTAAGACCACATAGCTTTTATTCTCGGTAGTGCGAAAATCACTGGTGGTAGTGTTCATAAATCATAGACAGAGAATTCAGACTCGATAATGGTTCGAGTTAGGCCACGAGACACGTGCAGAAAGGCTAACGACTGAGATGAATGCTCTCATAAAGCAGCATCCGGTTTCAGGTTAGTCCGACAGAGATTTTCATTGGCCTTGACATAGTCATAAAATGTTCTGGTTGTGACTGTAGTATCGCAGTGCCTTTAACAAAGCCACTCGCAGACGCAACACACGCTAACTGGTGGACCTCAACTGCAGGTTTTCGTTATTGACGCGCGTCCTCTGTGGCTGCGGCGGCTGGGGCATTGCCGTGCTGGCTGGCAGTGGTGAGCACAGGGGGCCACCAATGGCGTAGAGCCACAAGTGTCAGCTGCGCTATCGTCTTGTCATGGAGTCCTGGGAAATGGTCACGTGAATGTTAAGGTGGGAAGACGTTGAACAGTTGTGTCGAAATGTATGAATTATGTGGTATGTATACAGGTTCATTACGAGATTTGAAGTTGACGAACCTCCATGTTGAGCAGAAGTAATTTTATAGGCCTTCCATATGGAGTAGAGATTCTTAGGAAGAGAAGATGCTGATGGGGACTTGAAATGCCACACTGAGACTCTAGACCACTCTCCACTAAATATGAAGCTAACATGCTTCAGCTTGTAAAGCAGGATTGGATGCAAAGTTATCTGAATCTGTTAAAGAAGTAGCTAGCAAATACGAAAAAAGAAAGATACAGACGATTTTCTTCGATCTCTAACCATTCCGAGCTTAGCCTCCCTGTATCATAGCCCCAAAAGGCTCACAGAAGTAGAGGTTGGTTCAGAATTTTTCCAGATGGTTAGTATTAGAACTGGAGAGCCAAAGATAGCTACAGTGTGAAGAAGGTATACTGGGAAACACTCTCCAAGAACTGACCAGGTGGTGTGTGTCATTTTCTCACCCCCTGTACGTATAATACAGTTTATAAGAGGAGGAAAAAACTCCACTTACCATTCGTTCGAATGCGAGGGGAACCAACAGCTGCGAGGCGTGCGTCGCACCGAATGAGAGCAGCTGCGCCAAGTCCCACCAGTAGCTGGAGAGGCGTTCCCGGTAAACAGCCGCCTGGGCCTGCAGTTCTGCACAAGACGGGAGACGATGGACTGGTGAACAAGCCAGTGGATCAGATTTCTGTAGAAGCACAGCTTTCACTTTCTGCCCCCACACAGTGTATGCAGGTAGCATTTACCTTTTGAAACTAGATCAATATACAATGTCAGTAATCATATGAGTTACAGCACGGACATCTTGACCGGACGTTGCAAAGCTCATATTCCAGTGACAAATTTAAAAAGCACATCTGGCAAAGAGAGAGGAGTACCATCACCTAACGTAAATCCAGTCATAAAAATTCTTGATACATTGCCTAAGGGTAGAAGTATCAAAATATCTGAAGAAGTGGAAATATACAACTATTTTAAAAATGACCTACACGACTTGCCCAGCAATAAGACAGATTTAAGAAATAAGGGATCTCGAGATAAATTCCAGTAAGTTTTATGTGCTAATAAAAGAAAGTAACACAAATGAGGATGTATAGTTTGGCTATTTCACCTTGACTTACTGACAAGCATAGGACATAACGATTTGCACAGAATCGTGTCTATGCTAGTTTTATAATATGAGTAGTCTTTACAACGTTTCCCGTAAGTTGTATGATATGTTTGGAAATGAGGAAGAATTATGTCCACTCATCAACGTTTTTATATTTAGGATGTATTTATTTTAACATAAGTAATATATTTTAGTAATTCAGTAAAAAATTGAATAAGGTGTTTTGCAAATGTAGCTGAAAAAGCCATTCTCTGCCTAAACTTTCTAAGGACCGTCGAAATGTATGACTACATTTGTACTGGTACAGTACCTTACATATTAACAGTACATTTTACAATTACATGATGATACACATAATGTTCTGTAATTGGTGACAAGTATCCCATCACATGTTTCTATCTCACTTTTTGTACTCCTTTTTCTTTTTATTTGTCCATCAGATCAATTCATGTACGAAAGTTGTGAATGCGATTTATACTTTTGTGATATTAATGTGGTACAAAGAATACACATGTAAAATTATATATATATATATATATATATATATATATATATATGATTATTACCGCCATGTTTTTATGAGCAGCCAAGCTACTGTAAGCCTCTGACGAAGGATACCATACGTACAATTATGCACTATCACAATAAAGAAATGTCTTATCTTATTTCTTTACATCAAATGCTTGTATCGTAAACAGAATGCCAAATTTTGTTAACAAATGTAAACACGATATTAAGATACTCTGGTATAAAACGTTTGCTGTGGCATGTACAATCACTGCTAAGAGCAAAGAAGAAACGACTTGTGAATATGTTCCACACCAACCACCTCAGTTGTCGTACGAGGTGCATTCAAGTTCTAAGGCCTCCGATTTTTTTTCTAATTAACTACTCACCCGAAATCGATGAAACTGGCCTTACTTCCCGACGTAATCGCCCTGCAGACGTACACATTTTTCACAACGCTGACGCCATGATTCCATGGCAGCGGCGAAGGCTTCTTTAGGAGTCTGTTTCGAGCACTGGAAAATCGCTGAGGCAATAGCAGCACAGCTGGTGAATGTGCGGCCATGGAGAGTGTCTTTCATTGTTGGAAAAAACCAAAAGTCACTAGGAGCCAGGTCAGGTGAGTAGGGAGCATGAGGAATCACTTCAAAGTTGTTATCACGAAGAAACTGTTGCGTAGCGTTAGCTCGATGTGCGGGTGCGTTGTCTCGGTGAAACAGCAAACGCGCAGCCCTTCCCGGACGTTTTTCTTGCAGTGCAGGAAGGAAATTTTTCTTCGAAACATTTTCGTAGGATGCACCTGTTACCGTAGTGCCCTTTGAAACGCAATGGGTAAGGATTACGCCCTCGCTGTCCCAGAACATGGACACCATCATTTTTTCAGCACTGGCGGTTACCCGAAATTTTTTTGGTGGCGGTGAATCTGTGTGCTTCCTTTGAGCTGACTGGCGCTTTGTTTCTGGATTGAAAAATGGCATCCACGTCTCATCCATTGTCACAATCGACGAAAAGAAAGTCCCATTCATGCTGTCGTTGCGCGACAACATCACTTGGCAACATGCCACGCGGGCAGCCATGTGGTGGTCTGTCAGCATTCGTGGCACCCACCTGGATGACACATTTCGCATTTTCAGGTCGTCACGCAGGATTGTGTGCACAGAGCCCCCAGAAATGTCAACTCTGGAGGCGATCTGTTCAACAGTCATTCGGCGATCCCCCAAAACAATTCTCTCCACTTTCTCGATAATGTCGTCAGACCGGCTTGTGCGAGCCCAAGGTTGTTTTGGCTTGTTTTCACACGATGTTCTGCCTTCATTAAACTGTCGCACCCACGAACGCACTTTCGACACATCCATAACTCCATCACCACATGTCTCCTTCAACTGTCGATGAATTTCAATTGGTTTCACACCACACAACTTCAGAAAACAAATGATTGCATGCTGTTCAGTTAAGGAAAACGTCGCCATTTTAAGTATTTAAAACAGTTCTCATTCTCGCCGCTGGCGGTAAAATTCCATCTGCCGTATGGTGCTGCCATCTCTGGGACGTATTGACAATGAACGCGGCCTCATTTTAAAACAATGCGCATGTTTCTATCTCTTTCCAGTCTGGAGAAAAAAAATCGGAGGCCTTAGAACTTGAATGCACCTCATATAAACAACATGAACAGTGATTTGAGGAAATTCATGTTAGTGAAGTTAACATCAGTAACAATAAATTTACCTGATGCCATAACTATGATCCTCACGCTCCTCTAAAGTAGATGTACACTCGGAGTTAGGAGACTCAACATGCAGAGACAACAGTGAGATATACACACGTCAGAAGATTCGTAAATTTTGACACCTCCAGTGGCCCAATGCAAGTGACGTACAGTTTCTAGCATTTGTTGTAATATAACTGCCTCATGCATGGGAGGATAGTGGCGTTCTATACATGCCATCTGCACTTCACTTTTCGGTTATTGCTGTATACCTGTGTAAAGGGCATAGGATCGAAAATGTAGTCGTGAAAACAAATAATGTTACAGTTATTGGCAGACACAACGTCTTTAAGAAAAATACTGCATTATTTTTATGCCTGTGCCGGATTTTTGGCATTTCATTCTTATGCGAGCCTATTTTCAGTACAAAAAAGACATTGCTACAGTTGGAGAATGATGTGTGTACACGATGTTCCTAATGCTATTGGAATTACTCATCGCAAATCGCAAAAGAGAAAGTCCAAAGAACGTGCATCTTAATGACTTTGTAAAAAAAACGAATCATCAGCATGAGGGACTTGAGAGCATCGTACCGACACATTACAGTGGCATGTGGCTGTAGGGCAACAACTGCAGAATGTATAGCCACGGCTTGGGGTGGAGACAACAGAGTTCTGAGAAATTCACCAGCCATCACAGACAGACCGATGTAACCTGGGTTGAGATCTGTGGCTACCACTGACACCACACCACAAGCAGCATAGTGTAGGGCGTTCTTTGGAGTTCAGTGGCGGGAGTCGCTTTTGCCTGTGGCGGTAAGGTCGACGCTGCTCCGTCCTCAGGTGGCCTCGTGAGACGTCACGGGAAGCAGCGGTCGTCGAGATGCCTACCTCTCCAGCCCACAGAAACAAACAGGGGTTAGGAAGACTCGCGATCAAATCATGTGGAAGGCATATGGAACAGTTCTTCGGAATTTCGAAAATTGTTCAGAAATTTGGAAGCCAAATTGTTATTCAAACTGGTTCTACAGATAAACAATCAGTATCTCTTGAAAATATCATTCACATAGTTCTGTATGTTCAAGGACACATAAGTGCGATGACATCCACACAATTACCTAAAGAGCTCTCATACTCAAGTTGCTGACAAGAATATGTATATAAGAGAAAAAAGGAGATTGAGGAAGTACTAGATGACGATCAATTTGGTTTTAGGAAAGATAAAGCCATCAGCGAAGGACTTTTCAGTTGGCGATTGATGATTAAAGCGAGACTTAAGGAAAATCTAGGCATGTCCATAGGATTTGTAGTTAGATAAAAATCGTACGATAATTTAAAATGTTGCAGGATTTCCAAAACTCTAAGGAAAATGGGTGTAACCTCTAGGGAAAGAAGGGTTACGTGCAATTTGTACATCAAACAAGAGGATAAAGTAGGAAGACCAATAGGAAAGGTAAAAGACATACATCTAATCGCATCTACCATTCAATCTGTACATCGAAGAAGCAGTGACGGAATTAAAAATGGGGTTCAGAAATGGAATTAAAATTCATGTTGAAAGGTTATCAGTGACAGGAATAGCTGATGTCATTGCTGTTCTCAATGGAAGTCAGAGGTAACAGTAGGAGATGTTGAGTAGAATGAACAATCTAATGGATAGACTCTATGAATTAAGACTAAACCAAAGAAAGATTAAATTAATGAGGTCTAGCAGAAATCAGATCAGTGTTCAACTTAATGTCAGAATTGTAGACGAGGATCAAGACGAACTGAAAGAATTCTGCTACCTTGAGGACAAAGTAGCCGGCTGAAGTGGCCGTGCGGTTCTAGGCGCTGCAGTCTGGAACCGCGAGACTGCTACAGTCGCAGGCTCGAATCCTGCCTCGGGCATGGATGTGTGTGATGTCCTTAGGTTAGTTAGGTTTAACTAGTTCTAAGTTCTAGGGGACTAATGACCTTAGAAGTTGAGTCCCATAGTGCTCAGAGCCATTTTAACCAAGGACAAACTAACTCATAATGGAAAAATGAAAGAGAACATAAAGAGTAGAGAAGAACATTCAAAGAGGATGTTCATGGCCAAACGAAGTCAACTAGCATCAACTGTCAGTTTTGTATCAACGAAATCAAACAATCATTGATAAAATTATTTAATAGGATAGATAAAAGAATCGACTCACGAAGCAGCGGCGGAACACACATAGAAACTGTTGTGATTGTCAAGCTTTCGGGCCAGTGGCTCCATCTGCAGGTAAAAGGGTTGAAACGGAAGGAAAAAGGGTTAAGGAAAAGGACTGGACAGGTCTAGGAAAAGGGGTAAAAGGGGTAGATTTTGGGAAAGTCACCCAGAACCGTGGGTCAGAGGAGACTTACCGTACAAGATGAGAAGGAATGTTGGGAACCGCATCCAGGGAGCTTAAAGGTGGACGATAGGGTAATATACAAGACAGAGATTATTGCTAAAACATTGATCTCGAGTTAACAAGCGTGTGTACTCCTATAACAGCCCTGTAACTGGCAAATATAGTTCCCGTGGTCTAGGGGTAGCGTCTTTGATTCATAATCAAAACGTCTTCGGTCCCAGGTTCGATCCCCACCACTGCCTAAATTTTGATAAATAATCAGCATTGGCGGCCGAAGACTTCCGGCATAAGAAGTCAGCCTCATTCTGCCAACGGCCTTGTCAAAGAGGGCGGAGGAGCGGATAGAGGTTCAGGGCACTATCTTGTACTAGGGGTGGGAAATTGCCCCTAAAGGCGGAAGAATCAGCAGTGATCAACGAGATGAGGATGCAGAAGGCAATGGAAACCACTACATTAAAGACACGTAACGTGTATCCACAGGACATGTGGCCTGTAATTGAAGAAGTGTCATGATGATCTCTCCATTGGCAAAAGATTCCGTAATAGTCCCCCATTCGGGTCTCCGCGAGGGGACTGCCAAGGGGGAGGCTAACATGAGAAAAAGATTGAATAATCAACGAAAGGATGACGTTCTACGAGTCTGGGCGTGGAATGTCAGAAGCTTGAACGTGGTAGGGAAACTAGAAAATCTAAAAAGGGAAATGCAAAGGCTCAATCTAGATATAGTAGGGGTCAGTGAAGTGAAGTGGAAGGAAGACAAGGATTTCTGGTCAGATGAGTATCGGGTAATATCAACAGCAGCAGAAAATGGTATAACAGGTGTAGGATTCGTTATGAATAGGATGGTAGGGCAGAGGGTGTGTTACTGTGAACAGTTCAGTGACTGGGTTGTTCTAACCAGAATCGACAGCAGACCAACACCGACAACGATAGTTCAGGTATATATGCCGACGTCGCAAGTTGAAGATGAACAGATAGAGAAAGTGTATGAGGATATTGAAAGGGTAATGCAGTATGTAAAGGGGGACGAAAATCTAATAGTCATGGGCGGCTGGAATGCAGTTGTAGGGGAAGGAGTAGAAGAAAAGGTTACAGGAGAATATGGGATTGGGACAAGGAATGAAAGAGGAGCAAGACTAATTGAGTTCTGTAACAAGTTTCAGCTAGTAATAGCGAATACCCTGTACAAGAATCAGAAGAGGAGGAGGTATACTTGGAAAAGGCTGGGAGATACGGGAAGATTTCAATTAGATTACATCATGGTCAGACAGAGATTCCGAAATCAGATACTGGATTGTAAGGCGTACCCAGGAGCAGATATAGACTCAGATCGCAATATAGTAGTGATGAAGAGTAGGCTGAAGTTCAAGACATTAGTCAGGAAGAATCAATACGCAAAGAAGTGGGATACGGAAGTACTAAGGAATGACGAGATACGTTTGAAGTTCTCTAAGGCTATAAATACAGCAATAAGGAATAGCGCAATAGGCAGTACAGTTGAAGAGAAATGGACATCTCTAAAAAGGGCCATCACGGAAGTTGGGAAGGAAAACATAGGTACAAAGAAGGTAGCTGCGAAGAATCCATGGGTAACAGAAGAAATACTTCAGTTGATTGATGAAAGGAGGAATTAAAAAACATATTCCGGGAAAATCAGGAATACAGAAGTACCAGTCGCTGAGGAATGAAATAAATAAGAAGTGCAGGGAAGCTAAGAAGAAATGGCTGCAGGAAAAATGTGAAGACATCGAAAAAGATATGATTGTCGGAAGGACAGACTCAGCGTACAGGAAAGTCAAAACAACCTTTGGTGACATTAAAAGCAACGGTGGTAACATTAAGAGTGCAACGGGAATTCCACTGTTAAATGCAGAGGAGAGAGCAGATAGGTGGAAAGAGTACATTGAAAGCCTCTATGAGGGTGAAGATTTGTCTGATGTGATAGAAGAAGAAACAGGAGTCGATTTAGAAGAGATAGGGGACCCAGTATTAGAATCGGAATTGAAAAGAGCTTTGGAGGACTTACGGTCAAATAAGGCAGAAGGGATAGATAACATTCCATCAGAATTTCTAAAATCATTGGGGGAAGTGGCAACAAAACGACTATTCACGTTGGTGTCTAGAATATAAGAGTCTGGCGACATGCCATCTGACTTTCGGAAAAGCATCATCCACACAATTCCGAAGACGGCAAGAGCTGACAAGTGCGAGAATTATCGCACAATCAGCTTAACAGCTCATGCATCGAAGCTGCTTACAAGAATAATATACAGAAGAATGGAAAAGAAAATTGACAATGCGCTAGGTGACGATCAGATGGGCTTTATGAAAAGTAAAGGGACGAGAGAGGCAATTCTGACGTTACGGTTAATAATGGAAGCAAGGCTAAAGAAAAATCAAGACACTTTCATAGGATTTGTCGACCTGGAAAAAGCGTTCGGCAATATAAAATGGTGCAAGCTGTTCGAGATTCTGAAAAAAGTAGGGGTAAGCTATAGGGAGAGACGGGTCATATACAATATGTACAACAACCAAGAGGGAATAATAAGAGTGGACGATCAGGAACGAAGAGCTCGTATTAAGAAGTGTGTAAGACAAGGCTGTAGCCTTTCGCCCCTACTCTTCAATCAGTACATCGAGGAAGCAATGATGGAAATAAAAGAAAGGTTCAGGAGTGGAATTAAAGTACAAGGTGAAAGGATATCAATGATACGATTCGCTGATGACATTGCTATCCTGAGTGAAAGTGAAGAAGAATTAAATGATCTGCTGAACGGAATGAACAGTCTAATGAGTACACAGTATGGTTTGAGAGTAAATCGGAGAAAGACGAAGGTAATGAGAAGTAGTAGAAATGAGAACAGCGAGAAACTTAACATCAGGATTGAAGGTCACGAAGTCAATGAAGTTAAGGAATTCTGCTACCTAGGCAGTAAAATAACCAATGACGGACGGAGCAAGGATATCAAAAGCAGACTCGCTATGGCAAAAAAGGCATTTCTGGCCAAGAGAAGTCTACTAATATCAAATACCGGCCTTAGTTTGAGGAAGAAATTTCTGAGGATGTACGTTTGGAGTACAGCATTGTATGGTAGTGAAACATGGACTGTGGGAAAACCGGAACAGAAGTGAATCGAAGCATTTGAGATGTGGTGCTATAGACGAATGTTGAAAATTAGGTGGACTGATAAGGTAAGGAATGAGGAGGCTCTACGCAGAACCGGAGAGGAAAGGAGTATGTGGAAAACACTGATAAGGAGAAGGGACAGGATGATAGGACATTTGCTAAGACATGAGGAAATGACTTCCATGGTACTAGAGGGAGCTGTAGAGGGCAAAAACTGTAGAGGAAGACAGAGATTGGAATACGTCAAGCAAATAATGGAGGACGTAGGTTGGAAGTGCTACTTTGAGATGAAGAGGTTAGCACAGGAAAGGAATTCGTGGCGGGCCGCATCAAACCAGTCAGTAGACTGATGACCAAAAAAAAAAAAACAAAAAAAAAAAAAAAACTGGCAAAACATATTCTATCAAAGGGAGAGCCAGCTGCGAAAAGATACAAGTCATATACCAGCTATTACGTAAACACTGTTTAGCCTTCTACATAGGCATGACTACCATCACATTATCAATTAGGATGAATGGCCATAGGCTGAGGGTATATACTGGTAACTCACAATATCCTGTTGCAGAGCATGCTCTACAACGTGACATTCGTGACACCAGCGCCTGTTTCACCACCTGGATTCCTCCCCCAGACACCAGTTTCTCAGGACTCTGTAGGTGAGAACTAACTCTACAACGTGTCCTTGGTTCTCGCCACCCAGCTTTTTATCACTGTAACTACTCTTTGCTTCACTCCATTACAGTTTCCTGCATCTTTCATTGTCATTCCCATCTATTTTTCACCGCCCCATCCCACCTCTGTTATGTACAATGCGCTTACCTTTTCACTCTTAATAACTTGTGATCAATGTTTTAGCAGTAATCTCTGTTATGCATATCACCTTGTCTTCCACCTTTAAGCTCTTAGGTTTTCAAATCTCGTCCGATGCAGTCCTCAACAATTAGTCTTCCCTTCTCATCTCGTACAGTAAGTCTCCCCTGACCTACAGTTCTGGGTGACTTTCCCAAAATCTACCCCTTTTCCTAGACCTCTCCAGTCCTTTTCCTTTACCCTTCTTCCTTCCGTTTCAACCCTTCTACCTGAAGAAGGAGCCACTGGCCCGAAAGCCTACCAATCACAGCAGTCTTTTATGTGTGTGTCTTGCTGCAGCTGGGTGAGTAGATTTTTTTTATCTATCCAATCAAATGTAGGTTTTAGTTTGAGGACGAGTAACTGAGAGTGTAAGTTTTGAGCACAGTATTCTATGAAAGTGAAACATGGACAGTGGGAAAACCGGGACGGAAGAGAATCGAAGCGTTTGAGATGTGGTGCTAGAGAAGAATGTCGAAAATTAGATGGACTGATAAAAGAAAAAATGATGAGGTTCTCAGCAGAACTGGTGAAGAATGGAACATACCAAACGCTTTGGTAGGAAGATGGGACAGTATTTTGTTCTTCGTCATGCAACCTTATTGTTTCCTCTTGGTTCTTGTACGTATCACCCGTCTTTCTTTGCAACTTACTCCCATTTTTGTCAATATTTCGAACATCTTGCAGAAGTTTACATTTCCGGATGCTTTTTCCAGGTCTATAGGGCCTATGAATGTGGCCATTTTATTTTCCAAGTTTTGTTTCTCTCATCAGTCACAATATCAGACGTACCGCCCTCTCATGCTATTAGCCTTCTGACAGTCAAAATGATCGTCATGTATCATATTCTCTATTATCTTTTCCATTCCTCTGTATATATTAGTCTTGTCGACAAATTCCGTACATGAGGTGTTATGCTAGTTGTGCGATAGGCCTGCTAGTTTCTGCTCTTATCTTCATGGTTGTGTCTAATGGTATACCACCATTCTCGTATATTCTAGACGCCAACTTCAATAATACTTGGTTGACACTTTCGCCAATGATTTGCTGATCAATTGCTGTGTTTTTTTCTGTTTCCCAAGGATTCGTTTCCGTTAGCTCCTTATATCTATCTTTGTTTGTCCAATTTCTATGATGCCCTTTTCATAGGTGTCCATTTCTGTTCAAATGAACTGCCTGTGTGGTATTCATCAACGTAATATCTACAGCCCAAGAGAAATTCAAATGAAGTTCGTGTTTGCTTTGCACTTTAGTGTCCCACTCCTTTCCGCATTTTGTTCTTCAAGACCATTCTCTTAAATTTCAGTCCACTCTTCATCGCAATTCAACTGACATCTGAGCTTATGTCTGGCCCTAGGTGTGCCACACAATCGAAGAGCAGGATTTAGAAAAGATAGATTTCGACTTCTAGACATAGATAATCGGACAATTGTTCCCATAAATACAGAAGTACGAGTATTAACAAGAGCCTCACCAGAACGTAACCTCACATGGAACTTTCCTGTGCCTCGATCCTTTTCGAAGCATACCTCCCGTGGGGAAGCGAGAGTTTTCTATAGCTACCGACGGTTGCGAGTTAAAACAAAGAGCGACAGAGGGAGAGAGAAAGGGACTCCCCTCTCTTCCACTCCGCTCCAAGGCCAAACGTCGTGTGCAATCATGACTGTTTGTACTGAAGCAATAACGTTACGTAATTGCAGTACGTAAAGTTTTGATATTTTTATCGCTATGTAATTTGTTAAAAGAAAGGCGAACAAACATGTAAAAGTAATGCATCCACAGTTTGAAATAGTTACACTGATTTACATCTAAGTCAACTTAAAGATGCAGAGCTACAATTTTTGTAGTATGTGTATTCTGATATAAAGCATAACACGTGGAATTTATTAAACCCCATACATTAATTTCTGTCATCAGTGATAATACCTGCTACAGTTGCAAAATTGTACATCAGCAGTTGGTTTTATCACTGGGATGTGTATCAACAGTTGTGCATGTCCCATCAAGAGAAACGTGTGTTCTTATGTGTCTCCATTGTTGTTGTTGTTGTTATTAGCAGAAGTAGTATAATTATCACTACCGTGTGCTGCCCGTGTACTTCGCATGTCGTAATGTTGACACATTGAGATGTCAGGTTATATATAAGAGAGCGCACGAATGCCTTAATTTTATCGGGTGGAATAAACGCATAAAGAAGTAAATAAATGTACACAATGTGCCAAATTCCGCTACTTTTTATAACGCACTTTACACTATTTCTAAGGATACGGACTCTGTCGTTTCTTGCGACTCTTAGTGTTTGTTCTGCTGGGGTTGGCATCGTGTAGTGGATCCCCGTACGCTCTGTAGCGTATGGCATTAAAGGTCTAAAAATTTCGGAAAAGTTACAGTACCTTCCTGCATTGTCACTTTTATCGCAACGACAATGAACGGGAGTGTTAAAACGTCACGTGTCAGAGATCTATGCTGAAGTTCAGTGAGTGAGCAGTCTAGATCGCATCACATCGCATAGTGATTTTTTAATCGGGATCTGTGCGCTACCTTCATGCTGAGTACCCTGGGGACGCTCCCAAGACAGCAGCCGTCTTCACAGACCGCGTGGACACGCTCCTGGCTGGATGACCACTCAGCCGTCCTGCCGCATCCCGACATGCCCGCTAAGCCATCCGGTCTCAGCCTCACAGGAAATGTCTGGCTCCAGCGTGTGGACAGCGGCGGTCTCAACGTCGCTGCGATCTGGCGGCTCTACGGGACCTGTTGAGTGACGTCAGCTGAACACGACACAACTGGAGAGACTCGTGGACTCTCCTTGTCGGCCAACTCAGGCCCTTGTCGAGGCTAGAGGTGGTGTGCTCTACTCCTGTGTCAGCATGATCTCTCCTTATCTGACATCGAATGAAATCTGTCCTCAACCTTCATGTTTATTACTTGTAACCTTCCACGTAAACATAACTAACTCGACCTTGTTTTGTAAGGAGAAAAACGTACACTTGCAAGATCTCAACCCTAGATACCAAACACCCGCCCTCTCTTAAAATAAATGGCCACACTTATGATAATACTCATTTCAGACGTCTTGAATACAGAGTTTTTAAAGTTCTGTAGGTGCAGGTTGCCTGCCACTGGCTCCGCCCCACTGCAGCTGCCTGACGCACGAGTGCAGAGTACTGTGCAGCGGGGTGACGTCCTGAGCCCTCAGACCCGCTTCATGCCGCAAGTGTGGGAAGACGTGTGTGGAGCCGGTCACGTCTCGAAACTTTGTTCTTCAAGTAGAACACATGTGATTTAACATGAAAAACGGGTAAGCAATACGGGCAGATAGTATTTCAATGCCATGTGCATATATGGTCAACACCGTTTAGCAATATTTTAGGACATATTCTGCAGCAGTTTTTTATAAAACACACGCACACACACACACACACACACACACACACACACAGATCTCTGTTACGGACAGATGCAAGGTAAAATCTGACAATATTACCTCTTCAAAGCAAGCTTCCTAAACAGTCAGTTCGTGATTTTACGTCTCCGTCGCATTGTGCCAATGAAGTTGTTTGACGAAAATGATCGTGGTGAAAGGGCATCGTCATCATTGTCACCACCATCCTCTCATAAAGAATAGTCTAACGTCAATCAACTATTCTTCTCTCCATTTAACGGATCTTCTGTATGACTGCCGCAACTAAATCACAAGGTACAAATTGTAGCACAAAGAAACGCTCGTAGAGTTTCTTTTGCCTCGTGTAAGAGTTAGTCGAATAGCCACATATAACGACGCTTACCGGTCACAACTGTCGCGAGCTTTGACGTTTAAACGTGGCAATTTGACCGTCACTGTATACTGCTACTGGAGGTGCCACACTGTCGCTTGTCGGTTCACCGGCACTATAAACGCGAACCTCTTACCGTACCGTACAGTAGTTCGAGCTCCGACAATGGGCGAACGCAGCGGAGCGTGCCAGAAACAAGTGGTACACGGTCGTTGAAAAGCTATGTGGTCAGAAGGTCTTAACTGCGTTCAGTCATAATCGTGGCGCAAATCTCCGCGCGACATAGACAGCTGGGGCTCACACCTTGCAAGTGTGCGTCTCGTATATGAGACCTGGTTGGTGATCTTCTCTTGTTAGATGAAATCGGTTGTGATTAGATAACTGTTTCTTTTCTCCAGTGTGAGTATTATTTAGTTCTTATGTTTTTATTTCTGTGCACTTTAATTAGGACAGAATTTTCAAATGTGGTGCAACTCCATCACCATGTGTTGATTAACTTCGACGAGAGTTTTTATAGAAAACCTAAATGAGCACATTGCGCTTTATTTAACAATAACGAACTTCCAAATAATATACTCACCAGGTTTATCCCTCCACTCAAACTGAACATGACGCCACCTCTCACAATTCACCCTGCCGATCGTCGCTCTTGTGATGAACCGAACAGCATGCGCTGACTGGGACAGGATATGATGCCTCAGATCATCCGTTTGCAGCGTTGTCATGTTCCATACCATGTTGTTCAACCTTTCAAAATAAAATGGAGTCAGTTTATGTCACAGATGATATTATGAAACTTGACTGTATTTTGTAGAATAGAATAGTGAAAACTAAACTCAACTTGCACTTCTCCAGCTTTCACGTTTCCCATTGATAGAGGTCGCCAGCCAATTAGAGACGAATCGAGGTGTCAGGAATTATGGCGTACATTACGGCTGGTATGCGAGTCTGCTTACATATTCTGGCGAACTAATCGTTTCTGATGAAATGCAAGAATTCACATACAAACATGCAGCCAGAACTATGATTGGACAAGCACGGCAGACGGCCTTCAAAGGCATGGAGTGGGCGCTCCCCCACAACATGGCTCACCGTCTGCTCCTGGGCGCCATAGTCACGAGCAGCACTTCCACTATAATACCACGTTTTCAAGACGTTGCCATGTCTCTCCTGTGCCATTTGGATGAGGCTGAATCTTGATCTTACTTGACAAGAAAGACCATACTACGCTACCTTACTCAGTTGGACTGAATTCTTATAGCACTCTGTCTTAAGAATTAGCACATTGGCATCCTTGATTGTGAGATTAGCAGGGACAAAATTTAACAGAACATGCAACCCCTAAGTGGGAGCTGTTGTAGCAATGTCATTAATAGTCAACATGGCTCCTTACGTCTTAACTGTGTGAGTGCCATTCTCCCATGCTATAGCACAATATGCGACAGCTCAATAACCAAGAGAAATTGCAGCGTTGTTTTGTTTGTCTACATTTGCTCCCCAGTTTTTTGCAGGAATGTAGTGCAGTTGATTTAGAATAGAAGCAAACGACTTTCACAGGTCCGTGCAGTGCTGCATAAATGACAGTGACAGGAAGAGGGAGACACCAAAGTAATTAAGGAAGTAGCTGCAGGAAATTTTGGTCCTATCCAGGGGCACATATGTGTGCCTCTGTATCATGGAGGTAGAACTCTGTGGGCTCAGTTCCGCTTGTGTTTGGCTGGAGTCTCTATCTGTAAAAGTACTCCCTCTGTTTGGTGTCAACATGGAGGCTCTTTGACACAGTCAGTAAGTAGCCAGTTCCACTAGATCAATGTGGTCACTAGGCCACCACTACGAACAACAATAAACAACTACCTGGAACCTTGGAGTGCGAAGAAATTGGCTAAGGGGACACGTGAAACAGAACTTGGATCAGTGGAGTGGGCTTGTGTTCACCGGCGAGTACAGGTTTCGAATGTCGACTGGGGATCGTCGTACAAGGCTGTGTAGGTGACCAGGCACCGGTGCAGGTCTCTATCCATGGGTTCTGCTGCGGGGCGGGACTGTCGTATTTTGGGCTTGTATTATGGTAATATCAACAGTAGCACGAAACAGTATAATGGGAGTAGGATTCTTTAGGAAGGTAGAGCAGAGAGTGTGTTACAGTGAACAGTTCAGTGATACAGTTACGCTTATCACAATCGACAGCAAACCAATACCGACAACGATAGTTCAGAAAGTACATGCCGACGTCGGAAGCTTAAGATGAAGAGACAGAAAAAGCATATGAAGGTACTGAAAGGGTAATACAGGACGTAAACGGAGATGAAACTCCATTACTCGTGGGAAACTGGAATGCAGTTGTAGAGGAAAACGTGGAAGAAATAGATACTGGAGAATATGGGGTTGGGATAGGGAATGAGAGAGAAGAAAGACTAACTCAGTCCTGATATAAATTTCGGCTAGTAATAGCGAATACTCTTAATCGCAAGAGGAGGATGTATAATTGGAAAAGGCTGGGTGATATGGAGAACTACAGTTAGATTACATCATGGTCCGACAGAGCTTCCGAAAGGATATAGTGGATTTAAGGCATACGCAGGAGCAGATATAGACTCATATCACAATGTAGTAATGATAAACAGTACGTTGCAGTTTAAGAGAGAAGTCAGAAAGAATCTATACGCAAATGTGTCAGTTACAGAAGTACTAAGGAATGACGAGATATTCTTGAAGATCTGCAAGGCTATGGATACAGCAACAAGGAATATCCCAGTAGGCAGTCCACTTGAAGAGGAATGGATATATCTGAAAATGACAATAACAAAAGTTGGAAAGAAAAACATAGGTACAAAGAAAGTAACTGCGAAGAAACCATTTCAATTAAAATATTATTACCTATGATGAAAGAGGGAAGTTCAAAAATGTTCAGGGAAATTCAGGAATACAGCAACTTTAACGGAAAGAAGAATGAGGGAAATTAGACTAGTTGCTGGCCTCAGTGCTGAATACAGAAACCAGCGCCAAGTGTTCCTCAGCAGAAGCTCGACAACACACGCACTCGTGACTCTGCGCTCTTAAGCAGCCGTCTGATGACGTCACAGCCCGACTGTGGCAGGGATCCGAACAAACAGTTCAGCTTGTAGAGTTTATAGAAGTTTCAAACTGCTGCCTGAGCCTTTATAGCCTCTGAAGATGTGGTGTCACCGCCAGACACCACACTTGCTAGGTGGTAGCTTTAAATCGGCCGCGGTCCATTAGTACATGTCGGACCCGTGTGTCGCCACTGTTAGTGATCGCAGACCGAGCGCCACCACACGGCAGGTCTCGAGAGACGGACTAGCACTCGGCCCAGTTGTACAGACGACTTCGCTAGCGATGCACACTGACGAAGCCTCGCTCATTTACAGAGCAGATAGTTAGAATAGCCTTCAGCTAAGTCAATGGCTACGACCTAGCAAGGCGCCATTAGCATTACATTGCATGTATCTACAGAGTCTCACTTGTATCGTCAAGAGCGATGTACAACAATGATGGATTAAAGTTAAGTATTCCAGCAGCTACGTACTTTTCTTTATAGCATTCATTACGTATCCTGTTTCAGACCTATCTCTGGCCTGCGTGGGTTAACGCGTGCATATCGGCTCTCTCACTCAGGTACTGTTCGTAGTGTTGGATAACTGCTAACACTACAGAAGATATCTCCAGCATTTGGAGACGAAACGTTAGAGACTTTTTTTTTTTTTTTTTTGAGTCATCAGTCTTCTGATTCTTTTGATGTGGTCCACCACGAATTCCTCTCCTATGCCAACCTCTTCATCTCAGTGCAGCACTTGCGACCTACGTCCTCAGTTATTTGCTGGATGTATTCTCCAATTTCGTTAAGCAGGCTGTTCGATAATTGTCGCACTTGTCAGCTCTTGCAGTCTTAGGAATTGTGTGGATGATTTTTTTCCGAAAACTAGATGATATGTCGGCGGACTCATACGTTTTACACACCAACGTGAATAGTCGCTTTGTCGCCAGTTCCCCCCAATGATTTTAGACATCCTGATGGAAAATTATCTATCCCTTCTGCCTTATTTGGTCTTAAGTCCTCCAAAGCTCTTTTAAATTCTGATTCTATTACTCGACTCCTATGTCTTCTAAATCGACTCTTCTTTCTTCTTCTATCACATCAGACAAATCTTCCCTCCTCATGGAGGCCTTTCATGTACGTTTTCCATATATCCACTTCCTCCTCCTTTTTGACGGTGAAATTCCCACTGCACTCTTCATGTTACCACCCTTTGCTAAAAATATCACTCAAGGTTGCTTTGACATTCTTATGCGCTGACTCAGTCCTTCCAACAATAATTTCTTTTTCGATTTCTTCACATTTTTCAGGCAGCCATTTCGTCTTAGCTTTCCTACCCATCCTGTCTATTTTATCCGTAAGGACTTGCATTTCTGCCCGGATGGTCGTGGTATACCAACCTTACTGTCGTCCGCCATATGGTCTGACAACCTCGAGTGATGGTGTGGGGTGTCATTTCTTTTCACAGCAGGACTTCTTTGGATTTAATCTGTGGTACCTTACAGCACAGCAGTTCTTCTATGCTGTTCTACACCCCGTTTTGCTGCCTTCAAGGTAAGCCATTCTTGGCTAACTTTTTTTGCAAAATAATGCCCTCTCGCATATGGGGAGAGTTTTTATTATTTGTTTTTAGACTTGCCAAACGCTACCTTGGCCAGCAAGGTGGCCAGACTTCTTCGCAATTGAGAATAATTGGAGCGATATAGGCAGGGACGTCCTACCAGGTCGGGATTTTGACCATCTACCGCAGCATTTGGACAAAATATGGCATGATGTTCCTCAGGGAGACATCCAACAACTCTGTCAATCAATGTCATGATGAAAAATTGCTTACATAAGGACGCATTATTGACTTACTTAACTTGTTAAGCTTCCCTCTTGAATAAGTCATCCACTTGTTTGTCTGCTCATGTAAAGTACAACTACTACTTTCTGTACCTTTCGGATATTTCCTTCACGGAGTGTTCCTTTTTTTGTCTAAGAGTGTAAATTCCATAT
Organism: Schistocerca serialis cubense; assembly: GCF_023864345.2. NCBI lineage: Eukaryota > Metazoa > Arthropoda > Insecta > Orthoptera > Acrididae > Schistocerca > Schistocerca serialis. The sequence goes on from NC_064648.1 coordinate 107,397,372, forward strand.
GTGACATCGTTTTACTAAGAGCAACTATAGTAAGCAGTAATAGAATGTCTAAATGGGCTAATATCTGATGGACATGAAGGATTCTATTTTTTGTATAATGAACTGAACCTTTTATACGTCTTTTTTTGCTAAAGAGGTCTGTAGAAGACTGTCCAGGTATTTGGCAGTCACGCTTGTCGAACAGTCCATAGCGCTAACAAATGGTCTTAATGGAGTGAGGGGTTTGTGAATTTTTGGTATACCACACAATCTTGATGGGACCAGTTCTGATTTAGTAAGACAGTTCTAGTTGGTGAGAAAAATCAAAGAGGCTTTTACTAGCTGATCCGTTACCCTAAGTACTGATCTTGGGAGATTGCTTTTAATCTCACTGTACCTTCTTGGTTGCAATACAACGCAAGTTTTTCTGCAAGAGGTTCATTATTTCATGAGCATTGTAGCGTTGCCCTTATCTGCTGGAAGCTCTAGAATACATCAAAATTGAAATCTCGGATAGGTCTCTTTCCACAAGTTAAGTGTTGTGTCATTGTTTATTGCCTCTGGTGGTGTCTCTGGTGCTGCCTCCACATTTAGGAGACGAAGTCTTAGGCACACAAATATGCCATGGACAGTGGCCTAATACCCATTAAGCAAAATTCACCAGTAGGTTTTATTTAAATTAGTTATCAGTACGAATACAGGTGTTATTGTTTGTAGGAATTACAAAAGAAACGAGGAGTGTAGAAATGGGGTGGCCAAGACACTGGCTCACGGGCCATGCCCAGGCACAAGTGCATTTGGCTCATTACATACATTTATTAGATTTTCTCTGAAGTGCTCAATAAACACTGGGTTGAGCAACCTTACAGTTTTATTTCATGATTTCTGAGCTGTACACATTGCTGTGTTTTCTAATTCAATCAATTGTACATCATGGGCTGACAATCCATTTATCATTGGAAAAGCATGTGTTAGTTTTACACCCTCTTGCTGTACAAATACATTATCTATTAGAGCGCTACTGCCTTGAGCTATATGTACAGGGAAATTGATAGCTGATTCTATTTTATATACAATTAATAACACTTACACTTTTCCCATCTGAACTGGTTAGAAAGTTTACTTAGAAATCATCACAGATTAACAACTTCCTGTTTTTGGCTGACAGACAGTGTAATAGGTCATCTACATATGCTAACAGATCATCTACTTTATTTTTTATTCTCCTGATATTCTGATGAAGTAAGTTGATACTACCCTCAGCTTCATCCCTATTTACTGTACATGAAGCTTCTGTTATTCTATTTTTCTTGAGTGTTATCTGTTTGGACTTTGACCTCAACATAAGAAACCTGTCTACCTGGTGCCATTAACCACAGGGGCTACCCTCGTGTGACTGAGGCTCCCCCTTACAGTGTCTGCTAATAGATAAGCTGACTTATCTTTCCCCTTCCTATTTAGGTGCAGGCCATGCGTAGTGTATCCTCACCTACCAGTAGTGTCAACAGGAACATCGCGTATGTGAGGTTTTGGGGGTATCTGGAACATCCCGTTCCTCCACTACTTCAGATAGCAAGCCAGAGTGTTAACACGCCTTACACCAGTGTTTATGCAGGACCGAACATGGCGCTGAAAGACCTCCACAGACACCACATTTGTGTGGCCAGTTCATGTTCCTATTTCATCCAAGTCTCTCGCAATAGTACACCTTGGATTCATACCGCAGGCTGTTTCCTGCTGCTCCAACTGTGATTACCTCATCTCCCTAGCGTTTGTTTTCACAAAACTTGTGAGCCGGTACGCTGCACCTAATTCCTCCTGACGCTCCTGGCCTTGACTGTTAACTAGAAGCAATATTCTTCTTTTCCTATTCTGATTTGGTCCCTACGTGTCCTTTTTTCTTGAAGCTAATATTCTGCTTCAAAATACATTCAACTACATCTGGATGAGGCCCTTCCTCCACTACTTCAGATAGCAAGCCAAACTGATTTACTAACTGAATTTCGAAGTTTTTTCAACAGTTTCTCTTTTTGCTTCTACCTCTCCCGTCCCTGTTTCTTCCCTTAGCCTACATAATTCCAAGTCCTCATTTTCTAATTCAGCCTCAAGGGCACAAATTTTTGCCTCCTTTTCAGCGACTTTTCTGTCCTTTCTACATAACGTACGTTCCGATGGAGAGCGTCTTATCTACCCAGTTTCCTCGCCGCTACATTCGCCCCAATAAACTATAACCTACACAGTCTTCACATCCCCGCCTTCAGATTTCTACAGCAAACATCGCCTTTGCTAGACGTGTTTTGACAGAAAAATTTACACAAAGGAAGAGGATAACTTGGCACAACAGCACTGATGTTACGTAACCTGTATTAATACGCAATGAAGCGCTAATGTAAACAAACTTTTAAAAATCTCAAAAACTTTATAAAACTACCCTTGTAATTCTTTCTAGGCCACAACGTATTCTTCAAACTCCGTATTTCCTTTAACACCAGTGATCTTAGGGAACTTCACTGTCTTTGTCAGAATGTGTCCGTTCCAGAAACGCGATTTTCTTTTTAAATCCATCCCCATCAAATGAGGAAAAAGTTACCTTGCAGTGCATTACTTTGGGCAGTGTGCAGTCAAGTCCAGTTAAAATGTGAAATATGCACTAGATTGCACATGTTTTAATTTTCGTTCCTGCATTCCTTTATTAAACGCTAGCAAGTTTTAAGTTGTTCCAGGTATGTCTCTCGATATAACCTACGTACTTTGCAGTACGATATGAAGTCTCCATAGGAATCGTTCAGTTTCACTGAAAACCGTTGCAGCTGAAAACGGAAGATACGTGTGACTTCAGCAATTATAATATGCTTTCTTCCACTTTCGCCATGTGCCAAAGGCCTGCAAATTTAGCACAAAGTGCTTTTTGAGGTACAAAACAAGGAATCTTGTGTGTCGACATTCGTGATTTAATCCTGTTTCATTGTCAATCAAATCTTTAAACTCTTTCTGCATATTCCAGAATCCGAATCAAGAACAGTTCTCCACATGAGTAACCTAGAGGCAGATATCCTACGATTTGTGAGGCAGCTTAAATCACTTAATAACAGCAAGTCTTCCGGTCCGTACTGTATACCAATTACGTTTCCTTCAGAGTATGCCGATGCAACAGGTCCATACATAACAACCTTATACAGCCGTCAGCTGGACGAAAGATCCGTGTGAAAAGATTGGAAAGCTGCACAGGTTACACCAATATTCAAGAACGGTGGAAGGAGTAATCGAGTAAATTACAGGTCCATATTATTAACTTCGATATCCAGTAGGATTTTGGAACATATATTGCGTGTGAGGACTATTAATTACCTCGATGAAAGCGGTCTGTTGACAGTAAAGACGGATTCAGAAAACATTATTCTTGTGAAGCGCGAAGTGTTGAGTGCTATCGACAAGGATTTCGAAAAGGCCTTTGACACTGTACCACACAAGCGGCTTCTACTGAAATTGGGTGCTAATGAGATATCATCTAAGTTAGCTAACTGGGTTCGTGATATCCTATCAGAGAGGTCACAGTTCCTTATAACTGACAGTCATCGAGTGAAACAGAAGTGATTTCTGGCGTTCCCCAACGTAGTGTTATAGGCCCACTGCTGTTCCTTATCTATATAAATGATTTCGTAACAATCTGAGGAACAATCTGAGATCAAAAAATGCAAAACGATTTAGAAAATATATCTGTATATTTTGGAAAGTGGCAATAGATCCTAGATAACGAAGTCCTCCATATGAGTGCTAAAAGGAATCTGTTAAACTTCGGTTACACGATAAGTCACTAAATCTAAAGCCCGCAGATTCAACTAAAACCCTAGGAATTATAATTACGAGCCACATAGATTGGGGGTTGGGGTCGGGTTGGGTTGGGTTGTTTGGGGGAAAGAGACCAAACAGCGAGGTCATCAGTATCATTGGATTAGGGAAGGATGGGGCAGGAAGTCGGCCGTGCCCTTTCAAAGGAACCATCCCAGCATTTGCCTGGAGCGATTTAGGGAAATCACGGAAAACCTAAATCAGAATGGGCAGACGCGACTTAAATTTGGAAGAACACATAATGTTGAGGGGGAGGCAACCCAACGACTGCGATTCATTAGCAGAATATTTAGAAAATGTAACAGATCTACTAAAGAGACTGCCTACGCTACGCTTGTATGCCCTCATCTGGAGTACCGCTGCACAGTGTGGGATCCTCACCAGATAGGGTTAACAGAGTACATTGAGAAAGTTCAAAGAAGAGCTGCACGTTCTGTATTACCCCGAAATAGGGGAAACAGTGTTACTGACATGATGCATTATTTGGGGTGGACATCAAAAAGGCGTTTTTCATTGTGGCACAATCATCTCACGAAATTTCAGTCACCAACTTTCTCCTTCGAATGCGAAAATATTTTGCTAACGCAGACATACTTAGGGAGAAACTATCGTCGTAGTAAAATAAAGGAAACGGGAGCTATCAGGGAAAAGTATAGGCATTCGTTTTCTCCTAGCACTGTTCGATATCGGGATAATCGAGAATTGTTGTGAAGGTCATTCAATGAACCCTCCGCCAGGCACTTAGGTGTGATCCGCAGAGCATCCGTGTACATGTACATCTAATGTCGTTTCACAGTAGATATGCACTACCTGTAACGTATATGAATTGAGAAACCTCTTCGCTCTCTTCTGTCACTGCCACTCATTTTAAAGAATCGCGACGGTAGACCGCTCGACTGCCTCCTTCGTGCAAACAGCCACTGGTCCAGTGAACCTCCACCGTACCGAGATCACACAGCGAAGGGTAAACAGCGCTGACAGCGCGAGTCTGCCGGACTCGAGAGACTTGCGCCGGCCGGAAGACGCCGCACCGCGACGCCAGATGAAGCGCCGCGCTCTTCCGGGCGCCTCCGAGAAGGACCGAGCGGAGCCGAGCGGCAGGCAGGCCGGGCCCGCGCCGCCCGTGGGCCAGACACGCTGCACGCGTGACTTGTGGCACGGCGCGGCCGGCCGTGATTATGAGCCCCTACCCAGCTGCGAGGAAGTCTTTCAGTCAACTCCTGAGGCGTCACCGGTGGCCACAGGTAGGATGTAAGATGTAATACTTCACATATGTTCGTTTGATATTTTCCAGGAAAAAGATGTCCATTTTTACAAGTGACAAACAGCAAGCGTGTAAAACACAACGCATTTCAATAACACATATTAAAAGCATAATATTGCCAAGTAATACAGTAGTATCAAGAGCCATCAACTAGAGACAATAACAGAGAACACAGCAATATTTTGAGAAATGTCATTAGACCAGCTGATAGGATCAGCTGTGTGAGTAGTATGTACGTATCTGAGAATAACATCAAACTACGCTGGTATACAACGAGGACAATGCCAGGCGAGCAGCGGAAATCTTCGGTTATCTGTTTACTGAATGTCGTAGAGTGAAGACGTTACTAACGTTAACGGGATTTGCAAACGTTTAAACAATAAAGTCTTGTACGTCGAAGAAAGTTCAAACTCCTGCGCCTCACTCACTCAAATTGCTTGTAACACCATTTTTAATGTGGGCAACTAAAGGTAAAGCTGAAGGATGCAAACTGTAAGGAAATGGAAGCAGTAATTACAGAATAAATAAGAGTGCATGTGGTTGAGATCATATATTATTTGGGACAGTATATTTTTCCATATCATGCACTACCGCTTTTGCGTCAGTCACCCAGCTCGTGAAATTTATTTTTTCCTGTGCGAAAGTAAATATTCAGTCATAAGGCTGTAAAAATAACATGCTGGTAATATCTGAATTAACTTCCACTTCCATACTCTACAAACCCCTGCCAAGTGCGTGGTAGAGGGTTTTTCCTGCAGTAGCACATACTGGACCGTCTCCCCGGCCACTTCGCTCCTGTGCGCCCTGTAATTAGTGTGACCTTGTCTTTGCCGGCCCTACGAGAGCGACAGCCAGGCGTCCGTCTTGTATTCTCAGATTCTTCGCTTCATACAGCTTCTTGGAATGTTGTGAGTAGGTATTCATCTTAGGTGATTTCTCTACATGAAATCTCAGGTTTTTTTTATCTCGTCTTTGATTTAAGAACAAAAATTTGAAAAGATTCAACCTTGAACAAACACGGTTTCTTCACTTTTTACCGATACGTATTTAAGCCATATTTCATTATCACCAGCGAGTTTCCTTTATTCATCTGCAGAGTAAAGAGTAAAATATCGCATTGGGATACGCATATTTTTGGGAATGTGTTATTTTTGCTCAGAACGTTATAACAGACATGTAAACCATAGTATCACATGTCGTTGTTCATGTCGCTGCACGTCATCTGCAATACCGAGATACCAGCCAAACTGTAAATAGCAGACACGGACATCAGCAAGAGCATGTGCCATTAACGCATACATACTTCTTAGAACGTTTCGAATGCAAATGTACAATTCTAAAATTATACGTTTCCCCATATAACAATATATTCTTTCTAGAATCAAATTTTCACTCTACAACGGAGTGTGCGCTGATATGAAACTTCCTGGCACATTAAAACTCGAACTCGCGACCTTTGCCTTTCGCAGGCAAGTGCTCTACCAACTGAGCTACCAAAGGACGACTCGCGCCCCGTCCTCACAGCTTTAATTCCGCCAGTACCTCGTCTCCTACCTTCCGAACTTCACAGAAGCTCTCCTGCGAACCTTGCAGAACTAGCACTCCTGGAAGAAAGAATATTGCTGAGACATGGCTTACCCACAGCCTGGGGGATGTTTCTAGAATGAAATTTTCACGCTACAGCCGAGTGTGCGCTGATATGAAACTTCCTGGCAGAGTAAAACTGTGTGCCGGACCGAGACTCGAACTCGGGACTTTTGCCTTTCACGAGCAAGTGCTCTATCAACTTTTTTTTCCTTTTTTTTTATGAAGAGGAAAAGAAAATTTTCCGCATCCACCCACGCGCGAACCCATGACCTTCCGTATCCTATTCCCGCGCGCTAAAAACATTTTTTTAAATTTTTTTTTTTAGGAAGGTCACAGGGCGTGGTACACGCCGCACTAGCAGTGGGGTCTCTTCACGGCACTGCCGGCGCGTCGAGGCCCAAACCCCTCCCACCCCTTTTTGCATGTCCCCAGTTGGGTCATAGCACTAAGCACTAAGTGTGCAGAAATCTTAACACAAAATTCCCATTCTCCGATGTAAGAAAGACAAAGAAACCTCTTCTCTGAGTAGAAACTGATCACTGACAAAAACTTAACAATTCTTCTTGAATCACACAAATACTTTGGAAGTCGAACACGAGTAATTCTGAAAATTTTGAAAAACCTCTTCGTGTAACATAGAAGTAAATAACAATAAGAACACAAGTGACTTTCAATTTTCTTCTGTTCGTTCTCGTTCAAGGTGTTGTAGTGGTGCCACATATTTAACCGACACCCATTCTTTCAAAAATGATCTTCAGCATGTTGCCGTAGTGCTTCTTGTGGTTGCGATACGTGCTGATTTTTGCGTATTCACACTTCATGTAAACGCGGAATTCTATCTCGTTGTCCGACCCAAGTTTGTTGATGACATAACTAACATATTTTCCCAGTAACCAGCTTATGGCGTTCGTTTTTAATTTCGGAAAGTATGTCATGTCTGGTCTCAGAAGGAGCGATGGCGTTATATATTCGGTCGAGGATCGGTGAGAAAGGCGCTTTGTTGCCTGATCCAATTCCAGTTATTCACACTGCCGCCACAGGTGAATCTGTGGATGAGTGTATCCACCAGACGGCATTTTCCACAAAGGTGTGTCTGGTTTAAACCGATCCCATACAGTCTCTCGTTGGTGCTGATGACACTGTTAACTGTTTTGTACCATGCGGAAATAGCGTCTGCAGATAGCCCGGCATAGTTGATGTTCCGCCATACAGCTTTCCAGTCACAATTAGGGAATTTCTTTTCAATTTTGTTTCTGCCCTCATTTAACTTCCTTTCAAGTATGATGTCACGCACTGTGGTACATGTGTTGCTTCTGATTTCGTCACTAAGGTAACTTGCTTCGAGGAAAAAGTTCCTCACATACTGCAGACGGGCATTAATCCTTCGCACATCAATCGGTGCTTGCAGGCTATGGGGCGTCACAGTTCTCTGAGTACATGGAAAGTCCGTTTGAGGAACAGAGCAGACGCTTTATTTCGAATGTCCACCAAACCGAGGCCCCCGTTTCTGACATCCAGTATAACGGTAGTCGCACCAACACTGAATATGTCTCCTCGCCATAAATAATTGGTAACAGTGGACACGATCCCTTTCGCTACTAGCTTGGGGATTGGAAATACCTGTGCAGTCAAATACGCTTTAGACAAAATGCAGGAGTTCATGAATCTGACCTTTTGCACCTGGTCCACAGTTCGATGGATGTTCTCCATTACAGCACCATGAACTTTCCTCCTAGCTTCCGTCCAGTTAAAAGCAGCCATCCTCATCGGACATGCCATTAAGGTTATTCCCAAAGTTTTATGTTTGTTGTCTTGTTTTGCCCATGCCAGTCGGAGGTGATCTAGGCCCCGCAGATTCAATATTTTACTTTTGTTTTCATTGGTTGTCGCTCCCGACGCTAGACAATACTTTTGGATTTCTCTTTCCAGTGTAACTGTCTCCTTATTCCTTATTACAACACCCACGTCATCAGCATAAGCTCGTATGACGGTTTTCCCAACACTCAATGTTATGCCTGTTAATCTTGCGTGGACACTGCGGAGAAAGGGCTCTACAGATACGGTAAATAAAAACATAGATAAGGGATTGCCCTGTGGAACCCCTCGCCTTATCTGTATGGGTTTACAGGTTTGGCCATTGTTTGCTATTTTCGCATTTATACCTGTTGCAATATTTCTTAGCATGTTGACAATCTGAGGGTGGAAAGTCATTCTTGACAGCGTCGCAAAGAGGTATCTATGACTAACGCGGTCAAAGGTTTTGTTGAAATCTATAAAGATTTTATACTTGCCACTGACGTAATTGCAATGACGTCTCTGTATGCAGATAGACTTTCGAATACCCTTCTGGTAGGAGAACAAGACTCATGATGACTCAATATTTTGTTGGAAAAGGCAGGGAGTCTTTTGTTGATAATACGCGAAATTTTTTTGTAATCAGAATTTACTAGCGAAAGAGGCCGAAATTTGTTAAAGTTGGTTTTGGCTTTACTCTTAGGAATCAGTACTATTTTACTTTCCTTAAACTCTGCAGGGACCGCTTTTCCGGTCAAGACCACATTCGCCATGGAAGTGACCTTGTCCCCAATTATACACCAGTAGCGGGCATAAAAATCCACAGGGAGGCCACCAAGTCCCGGAGATTTTTTGAGAGGTGAGTTACGCACTGCCTCATGCACTTCATCTTTAGTAATAGGTGACAGGATGTCAGCGTTTTCTGTTCCCGACAACTGTGGACCTAAAACAATGAGAAAGTCCTCGAGAGCTGCATCGTCCACTGTGGTAGGGGCATATAAGTTGTCGTAGTACCTGTGGACTTGGTCCAGTATTTCTTTCTGGCATGTAAGCCTTGTACCAGTATGCGTCTGGACTTCATCAACCAAAGTTTGACGTCTGTTTTTAGCATGCTGCACCAAGTGATACAGAGAAGCAGTTTCATCAGCTACTACTGATGTGGCTTTCGATTTAATTTTTAGTCCCTCCATCTGTTGCTGTTTAATGCTTAATAACTTGGCTTTTATTTTTTGATATCATTCAGACGAATTACGTCATCATGTGCCTCTTGATATAAGTCTCTTATAACTTTATAATAAAACTCCATTGTATTCCTCAACTCCCTGCGCCTCGCTACTCTATACTGCACGACAACTTTCAGCAGCCTTGGTTTAGCCCTCCTAGTCCACCAGTCAGTGACTGTTGGGTGCTTGTCTGCTGTGCGGAGGCACATAGTCCACGCTACTCTTATTTCCTGTTCCAGTTCTTCGTCAGTTAAGACAGATATATTCAAATTCCATTGCCCTCTGAATCGACGGGTTGGCTGTACACTTAAATTAAAGCAAGTTAAAAGTGTACTGTGATCGCTAAAATACACGGGAACTGTTTCAACGTTTAATAAAAAAATTTCCAAATGTGGTGGCACGTAAATTCTATCTAGTCTGCTGCGGGAGTGGCTGGTTATATACGTGAACTCGACTGATGTCGGGTCCTGAAGTTCCTTACTAACTTTTTTAACTGTGGCGAGTAGTTGAAATTGGGTTGTTGATCTTTCTCGTTTAAAACACAGTTAATACAGGGTGTTTCAAAAATTACCGGTATATTTGAAACGGCAATAAAAACTAAACGAGCAGCGATAGAAATACACCGTTTGTTGCAATATGCTTGGGACAACAGTACATTTTCAGGCGGACAAACATTCGAAATTACAGTAGTTACAATTTTCAACAACAGATGGCGCTGCAAGTGATGTGAAAGATATAGAAGACAACGCAGTCTGTGGGTGCGCCATTCTGTACGTCGTCTTTCTGCTGTAAGCGTGTGCTGTTCACAACGTGCAAGTGTGCTGTAGACAACATGGTTTATTCCTTAGGACAGAGGATTTTTCTGGTGTTGGAATTCCACCGCCTAGAACACAGTGTTGTTGCAACAAGACGAAGTTTTCAATGGAGGTTTAGTGTAACCAAAGGACCGAAAAGCGATACAATAAAGGATCTGTTTGAAAAATATCAATGGACTAGGAACGTGACGGATGAACGTGCTGGAAAGGTAGGGCGACCGCGTACGGCAACCACAGAGGGCAACGCGCAGCTAGTGCAGCAGGTGATCCAACAGCGGCCTCGGGTTTCCATTTGCCGTGTTGCAGCTGCGGTCCAAATGACGCCAACGTCCACATATCGTCTCATGCGCCAGAGTTTACACCTCTATCCATACAAAATTCAAACGCGGCAACCCCTCAGCGCCGCTACCATTGCTGCACGAGAGACATTCGCTAACGATATAGTGCACAGGATTGATGACGGCGATATGCATGTGGGCAGCATTTGGTTTACTGACGAAGCTTATTTTTACCTGGACGGCTTCGTCAATAAACAAAACTGGCGCATATGGGGAACCGAAAAGCCCCATGTTGCAGTCCCATCGTCCCTGCATCCTCAAAAAGTACTGGTCTGGGCCGCCATTTCTTCCAAAGGAATCATTGGCCCATTTTTCATATCCGAAACGATTACTGCATCACGCTATGTGGACATTCTTCGTGAATTTGTGGCGGTACAAACTGCCTTAGACGACACTGCGAACACCTCGTGGTTTATGCAAGATGGTGCCCGGCCACATCGCACGGCCGACGTCTTCAATTTCCTGAATGAATATTTCGATGATCGTGTGATTGCTTTGGGCTATCCGAAACATACAGGAGGCGGCGTGGATTGGCCTCCCTATTCGCCAGACATGAACCCCTGTGACTTCTTTCTGTGGGGACACTTGAAAGACCAGGTGTACCGCCAGAATCCAGAAACAATTGAACAGCTGAAGCAGTACATCTCATCTGCATGTGAAGCCATTCCGCCAGACACGTTGTCAAAGGTTTCGGGTAATTTCATTCAGAGACTACGCCATATTATTGCTACGCATGGTGGATATGTGGAAAATATCGTACTATAGAGTTTCCCAGACCGCAGCGCCATCTGTAGTTGAAAATTGTAACTACTGTAATTTCGAAAGTTTGTCTGCCCGAAAATGTACTGTTGTCCCAAGCATATTGCAACAAACGGTGTATTTCTATCGCTGCTCGTTTAGTTTTTATTGCCGTTTCAAATATACCTGTCATTTTTGAAACACACTGTATGTCCACCTAATATAAGAGAACACGGATTTTTCCTCAATAAATAAATTAGTTCATCTTAAAAAGCATCGCACCATCCAATTTATGGGAATTTCCTGATGGGGTGTTAAGGTTAAGCACGGTCATATCGAAAATTTTTATGCCTAGTCGTTCGATTTCAGTCACTGGAATGCCTTCCCTTATAAGAATGGCTGTACCGATATGGCTTGCGTAGAAACACTGACAATTCCAAAAAAGCCTGGGATCCGAAATGCCGTCATCGCAACTTCTTGTAGCAACGCGATATCTGTCCCAGACTGGAACAAGAAATCTTCTGATTCTGCCAATTTGAAGGGTGACTGTATTTTATTAATGTTAATAGTAGTAATGATATAAACTTGCATCACAGACATACCTGAAGAAGCTATTTGGGATGAGGATCGGTATGATTATAGCAGCAACATGCTTCTCTACAAGTCACGATCTTTACAAGCTGTGTGCCCATTACATGCACTAACTTCATAGAAAAATTTTTACTGCTTTGAAACAAAGTGCTTGAAAAGAAAATTATCCTGAAATCCTGACAATGCATCGCTATAAGTCACTGTGGTCTTTCTCCTCGTCAGTGTTGGCCCTGATGACTTCATATTTAATATTCTTTTTCTTGACGTCTTTCTTCTCTGGTGTGACTTTCGCTTGATGACGCGTGACAGCAAGACCTGGTTTCGGTTGCAGCCTCAGACGGTGGCCGTCTTGCGCAACGGCGGTGGCTTGCGAGTCGTCAATATTTGTTTGGCTCCGGGGTGTTGTCGGTTGCGTTGTCTTGCTGGCGAGGCGGTGATGCTTGTTTATTTCCTCCTTCGGCGCGGTGTTGCGCTTCGGAGCCAGCAGGTTGTTTGCTTGGTACTTCCTCGTACTGTTCGCACTGTATGGGCTGTGCACTCGATGCGGTTATTGCAGCTGTGACCTCAGGCTCAGGGTCACATTCCTGTGAAAGGTCACTACGAGCTGCGTCACTATCTGTTCGTGGCGGTATAATTCCTTGTGCGGGAGCCACATCGACCTGCATTTCATCTCCTTTTACCACTTCCAACAGGACTTGGCTTCAACTTCCTGGCAACGGGTGTTTCACTGGAAGATTCCTCATCAACATTTTTTTCAGTGTCCTCTAGAGGACGCTTTTTAGTGGGAGTCTCGCTGTCACGGGACGGAATTTCAGCAGTTAATGCAGGTTTTAAAGATGGAAAGTCGTTAACATTAAGTGCAACATTTTCAGAGGTAGTTACAGGATCCACGACAGCCGCCGCATCTGTTGTATTACTGGCTGGCAACAAATCGTTGAATGTTAATTTCCGGCGTTGCGTAAGGTTATTTTTTAGCACAAAAACACGGCGAGGGCAGTCCTGACGGAGGTGACCAGAATCGTTACATACATGACATGTAGGGGTTTGCCCTGAGTAAATAACATGCGCCTTGTGCCCGTTAACAACGATGTGGGAGGGAATGTTTGCCTTCGCTTCCATCTCCACGGAGCGAATGCCGTTAAAGCACTGCAGCTTGAAATGCGAAGCCCACCTTTCGTTGACTATTTGCCTGACAACCCCACACTTTGAAAGGACATCTTTAATTTTGGAGTTGTCTACTTCTATGGGAATATTCAAAACCCTAACATTTCTAATTACAGACTCGGAATTCCTGAGTTTTACAGTAGTACCATCACGGTGTATAAATTCCGTTTCATAACCAAATTTTTCCAGAAAGCGGTCTACACTCACGGAATCATTAAACTTAACAAAAATGCAGTATTCATGAGTCTAGCTGCATGGTATGAACAGATTCAAGATGAATTCCAAATAACTCGGTAATCCAGTCGTGTATTTCAAGTGCAGAGGGCTGTACTGGACGGGTGTACTTGTCGAAGGTGAAAATCACGGTGTTTTTTCTCACGGAGTTTGCCATGGTGTTCTGCAGCGAAGAAATTTCGGACAACGCCGAAATCCCAACAGCACTACGTAGAAAGACGACATGAACGAAGACCAATAGCTTAATTTGTAACACTTAATTCACGTGCAAAAAGCAGATAAACAGTCACGAAACACGAAAACACTGGCGTAAACACTGAACCTTCACGGAGCAAACTTGGGGAGCGTGCGACCGCGGCGACAGCTAAAGCCAGACTGCTGGCCACGCGAACTGAGCTACCCAAGCACGACTCACCCCCCGTCCTCACAGCTTTAATTTCTCCAGTACCTCGTCTCCTACCTTCCAAACTTCACAGAAGCTCTCCTGCGAACCTTGCAGAAACTAGCACTCCTGAAAGAAAGGATATTGCGGAGACATGGGTTAGCCACAGCCTGGGGGGTCTTTCTACAGCGAAATTTTCACTTTACAGCGGAGTGTGTGCTGATATGAAACTTCCTGGCAGATTAAAACTGTGTGACGGACCGAGACTAGAACTCGGGACCTTCGCATTTCGCGAGCAAGCACTCTACCAACTGAGCTACCCAAACACGACTTAACGAGGTACTGGGCGAATTAACGCTGTGAGGACGGGGCGTGAGTCGTGCTTGGGTAGCTCAGTTGGTAGAGCGCTTGTCCGCGAAAGGCGAAGTTCCCGAGTTCAAGTCTCGGTCCGGCACACAGTTTTATTCTGCCAGGAAGTTTCATATCAGCGCACGCTCCGCTGTAAAGTGAAAATTTCGTCTAGAAACATCCCCCAGGTTGTGGCTAAGCCATGTCTCCGCCATATCCTTTCTTCCAGGAGTGCTAGTTTCTGCAAGGTTGGCAGGACTCTCCTGCTTCTGTGAAGTTTGGAAGGTAGCAGACGAGGTACTGGCGGAATTAAAGCTGTGACGACGGGGCGTGAGTCGTGCTTGGGTAGCCCGCGAAAGGCGAAAGTCCCGAGTTCGAGTCTCGGTCCGGAACACATTTTTAATCTGCCAGGAAGTTTGAATATATTCTTTGTTCGACAGAAAAATGAAGGGAACCTCTCATGACGGTAAAGCTTCGCCGAAACATGTATGGGTGAAAAAGAAGAAACTGTGTTTAGTTGAAGGCAGGACGTTTTCAAATAACTTTTATTTACATGTTGGCTTTAAGGGAAATATTTGCGACTGCCGGTACAGGTTTCTGTGTTGGTTTCTGTGTTTCGTACATCTACGTGTTTCTGTAAACCGACTGATTCCAAATATTACTCACTGGTATGGCAGGTGTAGGATAACTATTATCTACTTATTTTTTAAGTGCACAGTTTTACGTTTACAAACAAGTAAAGGAAGTTTTCAGTCTTCACTGCAGTTTAACTCTCGATTGAGCGCGACTATGCATATCATGCGCCACCCGCAAATGGCATTGTCTTGTCCAATTCTCTGCATAATAAATAAAAAAATTGCATTGTTGTTATAAAATTGCCAGCCGTACCTATACCTTCATTATAGCTTCAGCTAGCTCAGTGATAAGTTGTGTAGTCCAAGTGAGCAGCAGAAACGTAAAATAAACAGCGCGTGTGCCGTCTTAGAATACAAGGTACACAACGCGCCCAGTCGTGTAAGTGGCGTCCCTTTCACTCTCATCTCGTTACCTTTTGTCCACAAGCGGGCCCTGCCACCCTGTACAGGCCACAACAAAGCTGGCCGACAACGAGGAGGCTGCGTGGCCACTCGACGAGGATCCAGGGTTCGACACCGAATCAGGCCAGCAAATTGGCAATGACGCTGAGGAAGAAGAGGAACAGTTGGCCACACGACGTGACCGAGGTTCGGATCCCGAACGGGAACACAATTCAGACGATGACCGCGAACAGACGCTCTCCACTGTTTATATTTTTATTAGGACAGAGAAAAATGAAAATGGAATCAATTATGCGCTAATGTAGTCATAAAAACAGAAGGAAAGAATATTCTAAAAATATTTCCTGGGTCAGAAAGTGTATCCAGAAAGGTCATAAGTGAAATGGACAGTACTTAGCCTGGAAACGATTGACAAAATGTTAAGTACACACTCTTCTGTACTCAGTCTAAGAAAGAAAGTGTACAGTTTTCAAGAGAAAGGGGTGCTAAAAACACTACAGAAGAAGAAATAATGGCATTACTGGGATTGCTTTACCTCTCTGGGATAACGCAAGCCAGCCACACTAATGTTGTCGAACTGTGGAAAGCAGATGGCAGAAATATGGATATTACGGGAGCTGTGATGAGCTATAGAGGACTGCTGTTCCTTTTACGTTGCATCCGTTTTGACGACAAAAGCTCAAGACAAGAAGGGAGAGCAACTGATAAACTTGTTGCAATAAGGCAGTTATTACAATGTGACAAATGGAGGGGTCTACATAGTCGATCAAATGGGAAGAGCGTATTCCATAGCATGAGTCACAAGAAGATGGCCACTGGTCGTATCCTATTCTGTAATGGATATAGCTGGAATAAGAGCTCAAATCATTTTCGACGAAAATGAGGTAATTCAGAAAAGGAGCATTTTCGTTGAAAGACTTAGCATTTTCCCTTGCGAGGCTTCAGCTAGTCAAAACAGATAAGGTTGCCTCACTTCCTGTCGACGTAGCAACTTTCCTAGAGAAATTCAAAGATCCGTGGGTTGAAACACTTGGGTAGCCTGCCACCAAGAAAAGAGGACGCCATGTGACATGTGGACGAGAGAAAAAGGAAAAGCTCCTCTACTACCTTAAGTTGCAGCTCAGACCGCAGCTTTCTTTAGTAAAAGGCATGGGAGAACAGCGCTTACATCTGAAAAGTTTCAAGTAGTTCTCGAAAATGCGTAAGACAGTTAACAATGCATATAGAAAGAAATTTGTGATAAATGACACTGTCCAGCTCGAAGGTTAAGATCTTATCCAGATGTGATTGGGTACATGCGGTGCTTTTGCTTTGAGGTAGTGCTTTTGGACGTGCTGGTAGCCAGTAAAGGAATATTTTAGTGAAATGATTTAAAGAATTTACTTCAAAGGCCCAATGAAATCCTTAAAAGTTTTCTCCCAGAGTAACTTACGCTGTGCCTACGTGACAGAAGTTGCCTGCCTGTGGCAGTTCCGTCCAGTTGAAGCCGCTGACAAGAGACGCCTTGAGCCCTGTGCTGAGACTGCTAGTGGATTCACGCCATCGGTTCTACCCAGTAGCGTGTGTGGGATACAGGTCACGTGTGTGGACACTGGAGCACTCTGCAATGCAGAACACGTTTGCTTCTCTCTCTCGTGATCCAGACCTCGAGCAGAACAGACGTCTTTCTTGGCACACGTTCCATGAACGGCCACCAACATCAGTTAATGTGAATCGCCTCCCCTTCCGTTGCCATCTTCAATTAGTAGTTTGGCCTCCTAGAATGGCCTAAACCTGGTAACTTCCGTCTCTGGGCGCGCTCCTTGCACAGTGTGCACTGAAATATATCCTCTTTATTTTAGCTATTTTCCTGTACTGTCATTCGACGGCAGCCTCAGATGCCCACTTATAAATCCTGACTGCGCGACCTCCTGTGCGTTGTCGTCGCGAGCAGAATCCAACATTTCCCCTCCTTCCCTGACCATGTTCACTTTGGTACAGACAACTACACCGTCTGTGCAGTGACTGTTAACTACGTCTGCCAGATCATTAATGTCCGACATGTGCAGCAGGAGCCCCACAGCTCCCCCGCGACACGCCTGCCCTCGTCGTGCTGCCCACACATGGCCGAGCCGTCGCTCCTCGGGCCTGTACCACCACAGTCCTGGAAGGCGGCCCTCGCGAGCTCACGTGACGAGTGTGGAGAGGGTTCTGACACCATCAGGCGGTCTGAGCACCCTCGTCCCGGTTCGTGTAGCAGGTGCAGTGCAATTTTATTCCTTCGAGGATCCATCTTTGATGAAAACTGGGCATCGGTTGCTTCACAGGTTGACAACTGAAAACATGTATGTAGAGGCATGTGGACACCCGTAAGTCTAGTTTAACGAGGATGAGCAGACAGTTGGCCGTGAGGTCCTGGAAGGAATCATCTGGGCATTTGCCTGAAGTAATTTAGGAAGATCACGAAGTAACATAATCAGAACATCTGGTGGGAATTACACAGCCAGCATCATCCTGTATACAAGGTCAGAGTGATAGAAGCAGCGATTTGAAAAGCCCGTAAACTGTTTGCCAAACAAGGATACCTGATCCGTCTATTGTGACTTACGCTTGCTACTGTTTGCCCAAATCATTCTAAAGAAATGACAGGAACATCATTGTCATCCTCATAATCGTCATATCAGCCTTTTCCCGCATCATGTGGGGTCGGCGTTGTTTTGCTGGATCCTTCTCTTCCATAAATTCCTATCCAGTGCTTCTTCTCTGAGCCATCTTTTCTCCCGTAGGTCTCCTGCTACCTTGTCTTTCCACCTCAGTTTCGGTCTTCCTCTTCTCCTCGAATTTTCGATTTCTAGGTATTCAACTCTTCTCCCCGCATAGTACTCCCCTCTTCTCTGCACGTGTAAATACCATCTCAGCCTACTTCCTTGGATCTTCTTCCCTACGGGCTAAACTTTCACTGTTCCCCTGGTGTACACTTTCCTTAGTCTATCCTTTCGTGTCACCCCACTCATCCACCTTATCATTCTCATTTCAACCTCTTTCATCTTTTTCTCTTGGCCTTTTGTAATTGGGCAAGTTGTTGCACTATACAGCATCGCAGGCCTCACCGCTGACTTGTAAAACTTTCCTTTCATTCTGCAGCTAACCTTCTTATCACACAGTACTCAGCTCAGTTTCCTCCAGTTCATCCATAACTATTTGCTGTATTTCGACCTCCAGTCCTCCATTACTTTTTATGTAAGAGCCTAGCTATTTAAATTTCTTGATCATCAGTTATTCTCCTTCCAGGTTAATATATAGATCTTTCGCATCCTTTGTTGGTTTTTCCTCTTCCCGGCATTAATCCAAACTGTTCTTAACATACGTCGGTTTCTAGACGCACCCTGTTCTCAAATATCCTTTCCAAGATCTTAAGGATTTTCTCAAGGTCGTATAATACTACACCTGATTTATCCTTTGTCGGCCTCTCTGATGCTATGTCCTTGGTCGCCTTATCTCTTGCTTTAGCTATCCGTAGGAGTTGCCTGTCGTCCTGTCTTCTTTCCAGCTCTTCATACGCCTCTTCTAAAACAGGAACATCCATACCAAAATGCCGTGGCTGACATCTTATCATTCCGAGAACGAGGTGCCGGAGGAAAGAAAATGTCAAAACTGAAGCTGTGAGTACAATCGTGACTCATGTCTCCATAGAATAATTTTATTTGGAACTCTTCCAGATGGTGTTTGCATACAAAAAAAGGGAACTGTGAGTCTTTCTGGATGCAAAACGATTTTGTTGTTTAGTTATTTATTCCCCAATCTAGTTTCAGCGACAAATGTCGCCGTCATTAATGGGTCATGGGGTCTTTATATCTAAAACATGCAGAGAATAGCATAGTTATAAAACACTGTAAAACATTATTATATGTGTACTGTTTGTTTTATAAATCCTGTTTTCCGTGAGTACTTTCACAATACCTTATTTATTATACAGTACGGCATGGTTTTAAGATTGTTGTTGGGGTTTGGGGCAAATTTTCTGTGTGCCTCTGTTGCCGTTTTTCGCGGCATAGGTTTTGTCATCTGGATTTGTATGAGCGGCTATTACTAAACAAATACAAAAACATTAACTTATGTATGTCATCGTCATACAGTTGGGATTGCCGTAGTGTTGTGGATACAGTTTTGATGTGTACTCGGTTGTTACATAGTTCCTGGTGTACTTACGTTCATGGCAAGGCATTCAGCTAATTTTACACACAGAAAAACGTAAGTTTCGCACTTCTTTCATAATCCGAAACATTACGCCATCTTGCCATTAGCATGTGTCGCGAGAAATGTATCGCATGTTAGCGGTCGCGTGGTTCCAGACTGTAGCGCCTAGAACCGCTCGGCCACTCCGGCCGGCTGTGTTTGATTATATTTAGTTCCTGTGTGTACTCTTCAGTTTAAGACGTGTTCTATTTATCCTGTCTATTTATCCTGTGGAGCATGGGTGCAAAGCTGACATGTATGGTGGTTGGATGAGATATGGGTAGCAGTGGTTGTGGATGTGGATTTTCTGAAGATGGAAGAATAATGTTGGTGCTTGTTTCTTGTAACTGTAAGATTCAAGAAATTTAGGTTCTTGTTTTTTTTTTTCTCTTTCCTTTGTGAAGTGGGACTGAGGTAGTACTGTGTTGATGCTACTGTGTACCTCTTCAACTGTTTTGTGTTTCATCTATAAGACAATTATGTCATCCTCGTATCGATACCAGTCAATTATTTTGTACTCATCTTGTTTTAGAAAGTTGTTGAACATTGTGTTATCTATACGATCCAAGAATATGCCTACTAATTTCCCAATGAGGGGATATCCCATGGCTAGCCCCTCTTTTTGCAAACAGAAGTTGTTGCTGAAAGTGAAGTAGTTTTGTTCAGTGATTAGACTAAGAATGGATGAGATTTCATTTATATGTCTTTCTGGGAATTTCTTGTACTTTAGCTGTTGTTCTATAGTGTTTATAGTTTCTTCTGTGAGTATGTGTGTGTACATGGATGTAATGTCAGAAGATACAAGTTTTGCTGTTGGGGGGATATTGTTAATTTTCTCTATTATGTCTTCTGGCGTTTTGAAACTTCTGTTGTTTGTGTGTGTGTATGTTTTCTCTAGGAATGTGTACATGTGTCTCTCTGAAGTCCACCGCTGGCCTGACTAGAATGAGAAGTTTGTGGACCTTTGGGAGGCCTGTTAAGAGTGGAGCTTTAGGACTCCTTTGTATCATTCTTTTTGTCTGGTTCTGTGTGAGGATGCGTGTGATGCTTTCTATTAATGTCTCTGGGTTCCTTTGATATCTTTGTGTTGGGTAATCACTTAGGTTGGTCATTTTATTCTATCCCAGAAGTTTATCTGTTTATACCAACAACAACAGAAGAAAATTATTATATACAAATAGCAATAGTGGAAGGGAAAAACGTAATAAACGAAGAAACAACACTTTTCAACGACACAATCTTCACTGCTCTGAGAGAACTGACGCACAACACACGACAGAAAGCACACACTTGCAAAAGGACCACTCGCCCATCAGACAGAGACACATAAATGAGGAACGGAAGTCGTCAGAACTTGCGCTTCAATTTTCATAACCTTCTTGCAACGTGTGATACATTTCTCACGAGACACGCCAGCGGCAAGTTGGCGTAACGTTATGCATTATGAAAGAAGTGCGACGGTTATGTTTTTCTGTGTATAGAACTAGCTGCAAGCCGTCCAGCGAACATGAGTACACGAGAAACTATGTAACAACCTAGTACACACCAAAACTGTATCCACAACAGTACCGTAATCCCAACTGCATAACGCTGGCATACGTAAGTTCACGTTTTCGTATTTGTTTACTAATAGTCGCTCACACAGTTGCAAATGACATGATTTATGTTGAGAAAAACGGCAACAGAAAAACACAGAAAATATGCCCCAAACACCAGCAAGAATCTTAAAACCACGCTGTAATGTATAATAAATAAGGTATTATTAAAGTACCCACAGAACACAATATTTAAAAAACAAACAGTAAACATGTAATAACGATTTACACCGTATTATAACTGTGCTATTTTCTGCATGTTTTACATTGATGGCGATGTTTGTCTCTGAAACTAACATGGGCAATGAATAAATAAATAAATGAACAACAAAAATATTTTGCATCAAGGCGGACCGACAATGCCCACGTTGTTGTTCATATCTCGATACTACAGTTGGTGTGAGAAGTGTCCGCAGAAGGAGGAGGACTGGGTTTGAGTGCCGGCCTGACACACAGTTTCCATCTGTCAGCAAGATTCAGGTTTCAGAGTAGTGAGAAATAACGTTATTTCTGTTATCATTACAATTGTCGTAGTTATTTGTCGCTGTCATTGTTAGTTCGAAGACCGGTTTGATGCCGCTCTCCATGCTACAGTATCCTGTGCGAGCCCCTCCACTACTGCGGCCTGCATTCATCTGAACCTGTTTACTGTACTCATCACTCGGTGTCCCTCTACAAGTTTTTCTCCCCACACTACTTCTCCATTACCAAACGGACGATTCGCTGACGTCCCAGGAGGTGTTCTGTCAACTGATCCCTTCTTTCAGTCAAATTGTGGCATATTTTTTACTGTCTCTAATTCGATTCAGTATCTTCTCATTAATTAAACCATCTAAACACCTATTCTTCAGCAGTTTGCTCTAGCACTACATCTCAGTACCTCATATTCTCTTCTTGTGTCAGCTGCTTACCATCCATGTTTCACTTCCATACAAGACTACACTCGAGACAAGTACCTTAAGAAATGACAGCGTAAAGGTCAAATTTATGTTAAACAGCAAAATAATTACTCTCTTCCAGAGATGTTTTCCAAGCCCTAGCCAGTCTGTATTTTATGTCCTGTCTACTTCGTCTGCAAACAATTATGTTGCTGACTGAATAGGACAACTCACCTACTGCTTTAGAGTCTTCCTTCCTAATCTAATTACCCTTTTGAATGTGACAGGTCAACGTTTCAGCAATCTTATTAGCTCGCTTAGTAAGGTATGGATATGTTGAGATGTATTTCACTACTTAATACACACATCAAAGAATACATTGCATCACCTCGGTTCCGAGAGTTCCGGAACCTGTACAGAAAATTGGAATAGATATCAATACAAACATCATTTCCGCCCTTTTTGTTGGTCAAGAAAACCACACGTTTCACTTTGTTCCACCATACAGCGAGACCTTCAGAGGTGATGGTCCAGATGCTGTACACACTGGTACCTCTAATACCCAGTAGCACGTCCTCTGGCATTGGCGCTTGCCTGCATTCGTCGTGGCACTGTTGGTCCAGATTGTCTCACTCCTCAACGGCGAATCGGCGTAGATCCCTCAGATTGGTTGGTGGGTCACGTACCGCGCTGCACGGTGTCGTGGTTGCAAAGATGGACTCCGCCACGGACGTCGGGAGTGAAGTTGCGCATTATGCAGCCGATTGCGCACAGTTTCAGTTGTAACAGGACGTCCTGTGGCTGCACGAAAAGCGTTATTCAACATAGTGGCGTTACTGTAAGGGTTTCTCCGAGCCATAATCCGTAGGTAGCGGTTACCCACTGAAGTAGTAGTAGCCCTTGGGCCGCCTGAGCGAGGCATGTGGTTTGCAGTTCCTGTCTCTCTGTTTATCTCCTCCATGTCCGAACAACATCGCTTTGGTTCACTCCAAGAAGCCTGGACACTTCTCCTGTTCAGAGCCCTTCGTGGCACAAAGTAACAATGCGGCCGCGACCGAACCGCGGTATTGACCGTATAGGCATGTTTGAACTACAGACAACACCAGCCGTGTACCTCCTTCCTGGTGGAACGACTGGAACTGTCGGACCCCTTCCGTGTCATAAGCGCTGCTCATGGACGGTTGTTTACGTCTTTGGGCGGGTTTAGTGACATCTCTGAACAGTCGAAGGGACTGTAACTGTGATATAATATCCACAGTCAACGTCTATCTTCAGCAGTTCTGGGAACTGGGGTGATGCAAAACTTTTTTCATGTGTGTATGACGGAGACATAACCATATTTGACAGAAAATTAAACTAAGTAAATGAATTATCGTTCGATGATCGACAGAGCATGAAACTAATATCACAACGGAAACATTTTCCCAATGTTGTGCAGATGTTACGAATTTAATCACAACCCATCGTATCTCAGCATAAGAACATAAATCCTAGTCCGTGATTATGTATATAGTAGTCGCAGAACATCGGAACGTTTTCCTTTATGATATTAAAATGGCATTATATGCAAATGAGGAACTAAGACTGGAAATTTATGTATGTTCAGTGAACAGTACACATATGCCTCTAACAGCAATAACAACACTTGGGTGGTGATCGTAAAACGATATGTCTTTTGTAGAAAGAAAGTAATCCGCCGATTATGGTACACCATTTACGAGTGAAATTAAAAACGAACAAAGTGTCCTTGAAGTCGCCAACTACAAAGTTATTTCCCACCTGATGCTTATCATAGACGAATTAAGTGTTGGCTAAAAGTGTACAAAACGCATAGCTTCTGGAAAGCATGAACTAATCTCATCAGACGAAATGCTATGGCTCCACTTAATTGAGCACAGAGGTCGCTTTGGAGGGCTGGATGCCGTGCTGCAGGGGAGGAACCAGGCGGTCACGTGACGCTCCACCGTTGACGTCATCGGTGACGGTGAGGTGACAATCGCGGTGTGTACGTGCCAGTCGCTCGCGTGGGATCAGGGCGGTCACCCGCGTCGACGTGGAGATGTCGAGAATTGGCAGAAAGGAATTTTTGCGCTTCGACATGTCCACGACCACACCACTAGTAAAGTTACACGATCTGTTGGTCTATCAATGTGGACTGTCCAAGTATCTGCAACGAATGGTGAACCAGTCGTAGTGATGTGAGGCAGTGGCGTAAAAAGATCCTAGCCGACAGGGCTGTTGACGAGTGTCACTCCAAGTGACTGGCGGTCGGTTTGAAACGAGACGCAAATTGCCAATGCCTGGCAAAGCAGCTCCGTCTGAACCAGCTGCCTAGCAATCGTTCGGAAGGCGGCTGCACAGGCTCGACATTTGGAGTCAGCGACCGCCGCTCACACAGACACATACAGCTGCGCGTCTTGAGTGGGCCAATCACACAGAGACGGACAGTGGCTGAGCGGAGGTGCGTCACACGAGTCGCGCGATTTCGCCTCTTCTGAAATTATGGAGGTGGCGATGGGACCGACGGCCTATAGAGGATGGAGTTCAAGCCACTGGTGGTTCTATGCTGTCATAGAGGTGTTTCTGTCGCCGTGACTTGGATTCAGTCACTAAGGTTAATGTGAACCTGAACCAGCACGTTTATTTCAACATTCTCGGTGACGGTGTTGCCCTATTCTCTGGTCACTTGCGTTGTAGAAGATGACACACACAGTCGTGTTCCCAGGGCTGCGAGCATGCACTCCCGGTTTCACGAACACTCAGGCGCGCTACAGCACCTCGAGGCGACCACTAGACAACCCGGTCTCAGAGCCGCAGACGTTGTACGGTACTGTCTGGAACAGCAGCTGAGACGTGGCAGCCGACATCCCCACACACTGGTAGCTCTGCGGGATCTGATGCAGCAGTGGGAGGCCTCGGGCAGTTGCTGCGTATCTGAAGAAACTTTCGGAACTCTCTTCCCCGCCGAGTTGACGAAGTCTTCGAGGCTAGAGGCGGTAATACCGTGATGCCATTTCATGATGCTTGGAGCAAAAGTTGGCTTGCATGTGACTGTCTTACTATAAGTTAATGATGTATGGAAAGAATGGGAATCATGCACCAGCTAGTTGTACTTCACAAGTTTATTCGAATCCTTACCTCGGTTTAAACAGATATGAACCTTTCTTCCTTGGAAGAAGTAGTTACGTGTGTAAAGTTATTGTGTGAAAAGAGAAAACAGGTCATAAAGCTCAGTCAACACTAAAATGACCCATATAAATGCTAAGGTATAGCCACGTGGTTTAATGAACAGTAAAGCAAGGTAAAAGTGTGAATAAACATCTGACGTGCCACTGGTTGGCTGTTCGATTCCTATGGCTTCCATAATTTTACTGTTGCTGACTGCTGCCTTGTTAGAGATTTTAATTACGTATATACAGCAAATATTGTGGAGTATTACTGTAATCCGGTGGTGCAGGGTGTTGACTCTATAATTGCTTGTTTCGAAAAGTAATTAATTTAGCCACTTGCAGTGTTTATTGTTCACTTTTGAACTAATTTACAACTAACAACGATATCGAGCTACAGCTGTTGTCATCTCAAACGACGATATACTTTTATTGATTTTTGATAATACGGTTGCGAAATAGGAATATAAATTCAATTTTAGTAAGGCAAGCAGTCTCGATGAAAAGCTTTTATTGTTAGTTACCGCTTTCAGTCTTTGACTGTCATCATCAGATTACTTACTGTCTGCTGTAGCGATATGCGGAGACAGCGAGCGGAGAGAGACGTTTGCCACGAGGCAAATTCCATTGACTGCTCGGTGGAAAGTGTCAACAGAAGATGCGGCGGCAGAAGGTATTAGCGCGTTTCCTCTTTGGGTCTCACAAATGTGCCCTTATTGACAGATAGTTAGTATCGCAAAATAGGAAAAGTAGGTGACAGTATTGAGAATAAATTTAAGGAGAGGAGAAAGAATTTGTTGTACAGTTAGTAGTAATGGCATCGAGTAGTCTACATACCTCGGTACACAGCGGGAGTCGATACAGTCGCCAGCGATCCGGCAGTCGAGCTCCTCGAGGAGTTCGAAGGATTCGCCCCACGTGAGGCGGCGGAGCTGCGCCAGGGCGCCGGCGCACCCCCCTCCCTCCAACGCTCCACCTGCTGGCGGCGGCGGCAGTCCGGAGTCCCTGAGGCGGTCTGCCAGGCGCTGCGCAGCTGACCACGCGGGGGACGGCTGCTCCAGGCTGTCGCACTTTGCGAGCTCCGGTGACCAATCTGCAAAACGTTCGTCAGTCACCTCGAGGTCTGGACTCTGACTCACGAGCTTCCATGGGCTACTCATATGCACATCAGTACTAGCAGCTACTGAAACACTAAGAGAGCTGCAGCCAACGATAATGGACACGGCGTGAGGTGTGCTGCACACTTTTACAAGCAAAAGGTCAACAAGTCAGCCGACTGTCAGCACGGCGGCCACTGCTGCGGCTCCCCTTGACGAGGAAGCGGGAAGAGCTGCGCCGACAGTACAACACTGGACACTGTGCCGTCAGTACGTAAGAGCCAAAGTTCTGACTGCAGCATCGGTGTGGACGATCCGTGCATCGAGGCCCTGAGCAGAGCGGAGAATGCCACGTTGGATTCTCGCCCATCTCACGGGGAG
This sequence comes from Schistocerca serialis cubense, assembly GCF_023864345.2. Taxonomy (NCBI): domain Eukaryota; kingdom Metazoa; phylum Arthropoda; class Insecta; order Orthoptera; family Acrididae; genus Schistocerca; species Schistocerca serialis. The sequence continues at coordinate 107,424,048 of NC_064648.1, forward strand.
TCACTCGGTATACAATACGTAATTGGTTACATTGATCGCAGCTGTTACATTTCTGAGTCCTTGAGACAGCTCGCTTGCGATATTTTCGACACCCTTTCAACAAAATAATTTAATGTCGCATGTCAGCCATGCTGTTCTGCCCCAGCTTGACAGAGTTAGCACCGCTACCACAGGAACGTGCGATGTACCTGGCTAGGCGCAAACAGTAATATTTAAGTGAAAATCACACTTATCGTTAACTGGTTTGATTGGCGAGATTGGGAATAAGACTTATGGACCCATGCTCATAGATCTTTGCAGAACGCCAGAGCAGATACAGTCTCACGATGGTGTCAGAGCTGGCAGTGCGGGGCTGGAGAGGAGACTCCAGGCTGGCCGAGAGGCAGCTGAGCTGCAGGCGGCAGGGCGCTCCGGACTGGAACGGCAGCCGGTGGGAGCCTTTCCTGGTGACTTCAGATCTCCAGTCCAGGCTGGGCCGTGAATGACGACCCCAGGCATTCTGTACTCTCATCTCCTGGAGCGCCGCACACTTAGCCTGTCTCATCACAGTTTACCCGCCAAGTACTGCGTCCCAGTCAAATAACTGCAGCCAGAAAAGCTGGAATTCCCAATGATGTAATCGGCATACCACTCTCCTCTCGCTTTAATCTCTGGGATCCGCCTCTGAGCTGTATTTTCCTTTTAGCTGTAACACTGTTTACCCGGGGTATCTCGTTAGGTAAGCAGCAGAGGCGCTGCCGTTCATTTGTTCTGTACACTTCCGAGGCAGTAGTTGCACTTCTGTCCCTTTGTACTTGTGTGCGAACGTTCAGCGCTTACGGAGCAGGGAGAAAACAAATGTAATAGCTAAGTACTCATCAAATGTTGAGATCATTTTAGAAATAATCGAACTTAAATTGTCGACCGATATGCAACTGCGGTTGACATACGGTTCCTCGCCGCAAATAAAGCAGCAATGAAGGCACTGAGTGGCAGAGAGTGGCTTTGCACTAAAAAGCGCTGATCTCATCTGCCAGAAAGGTTACGGCAGAATCTCTGGACACACAAAAGATGTTCTGCCTGCTCATTCCCTCACGAGGGACTCAAGTCATTTTGAGCAAATGTGTGACAAAACCCGCAGTGAGTTAGACTGCAAAATGAAGCGAAAGGAAAGAAGAAAGCGTAATGTCTCTGTGAAGGAACAGACGGTTAGGCCGCGCAGCTACACTCGTCAGATCCGCTTCGCTTAGGGAGTCCAGCTGAGGATACCTCGGCGGTGAGCTGACCTCGCCGGTAAACATTCGTACCTGCCCTGATGACGTCTCTCGCCGTCGGTGTGGCTACCGGGCTGTAAACATACAAAGAGTCGCTTCTGATGTGACTGTGGGCAGCTGCTACTGTTAACCGAAAAATCGGGATGCCATTGCGGTACGGCTATTGTAATTAACCACTGCGAACGTTCGAGTAATACACACCTGATATCAATGAACGTAATTGACTCGTACAGAGGGAAGCCCACGCTGCTGGCACAACACGGAGACCTCCGCCTCGTCGTGTCTGAGGGCCGACTGACTCACTTGGCGCTCTCCGTAACCTGCGATGTATTCTGGCGAGAGCCTGTCCCCGTCAACTGTGCAGCGATACTTGAAGCTTCCCGTACTGGAATAATGCCTCAGTTACGGCCAATGACTGAGGGACTTTCCCTGACAATCACTGTAACGAAAGGAAACTACTCCTATTGTGATTAAGCGAAAGTGTGTTTACGGCCGACTGGCGCGCCTCCTCCACGTACTCCCCGACGTGTGTGTCTGGCTGCAGGCAGGCCGGCCTCCCACGCAGCGGGCCACGGCCCCCACCCCCGCACTGGACGACTCGCGCCGCGGGCCGCTCGCGTTCTCCGGCCGTGGGAACACACTCCGCCACAGCCTGGAACCTCTAAAGTCTGGAAACTCTACAAGCCCCAGAAAAGAGCTGGTTGTGCAAATTACAAATGTGTGCAACTAAACAATCGCCCTTCGATTCTGCCTCGTATGAGGTCGTTTTTTCTGCATTTTCAGTTTTTATCGTATGATAAATTTTAAGTTGTTCAGATAGCATGCGTATGTCTGAATGCATTACGCGGGGACTACTAAGGTTCATTTTGTCCTCTGAACCTCCGCGAGTAAGTTTATGGGCGTTCCTTGAGCAGAGAGGGCCACTGGGAAAGCTCGCCAGCAATACACCAGCGGAAAATAATTGCAGCACAAAAAATATAATTACTGTAGAGTAATGAAATTGCGAGAGTACATCTCCCTAGGTGACACAGCTTAAAGCTTAGAAGAGAACTGTGAAGTACAAAAGCCGCTACCTCAGCTCGAAGTAAAGCAAAGGTGAAAAAGCTGAAGTAAGGCATCCTGCAGCTCTTTTAATGTAAATGTTTGTAAAAGTAACATTTGGATTTCCTGGTCAACTCCTACGAATAACCCATTTTATTTTCCGTGTATGCTGTAAGCTACGGGTAAAGACACAAGCCGGACATGCACTTGCATGTCAGATGTGACAGCATTCGGCGCCCCACATATTGCCCACGAAGCTAACACAACACTGGCTGCAGATGCCAACAGGTGGCGGGACTGGAGCTGTCAAACGATGTCGACAGCACGAGGCTACGGAGCGTGGCTGAACTGCTTAGTCGACGAGTAACTCACGACAGTACTACAGTCCTAGTGGTGTTGTTACAAAGCAGAGCAATGGCAACGATAAACAAAGCAAGCATTGCGTTATATCTTCAGAAACAGTAGCCAAAGTGGAGAGTTGATCAGAAAGGAACTCAAGAAATTTCGCTGAGTGTGAAAGAAGTGGCGCGTGAGTCAGTGGAATGCGTGGTGTCGTGCGAACAATGTACAAGAGGAGTGCAGTGATGGCGATACGTGCACGGCACTAGAAAGTTGTACTGAAACAGGTGTGCTGTAGTTCATCGTCGTTGTCGGACAGAGGGCCGCAGCTCCCGTTTCCAGTCAAACGTAGTGAAGGACAGTCGCTGTCCAAGGAGCAGATACTAAACGTAATCACGTACTTGGAAAATCGCAGACAGCATAGCAAAAGAACAATTACGAACATATTTTGAACAAGTCTGCAGAAGTATGACCGTTAGTGTGTAAGGAAAACTACAGACATTCAACGGAGGACATGGCTCACTTGCGCGTTTCAAGGATGCTCGACATACATTACAGAGATTTCAAAAGAAGCAGTGGATGATTGCATGACGTCAAACAGTGCTACAGAAGTGTGAGACGTGAGACAATGAAATTTCGATGAAAGCGTCAACTTGACGATGTACAGCAAACTACAGGATCGACCGAAATATTTGTAGATGAGATAAGCAAATTTACCCCGTCGTTGAGTAAGGAATTTGTTTTCAACTGCAGCCAATCGGCATTTGAAGAGGAAACGTACATGAAAGGGCCCCTCTAAATTAGAGGTACCAAGAGAGATCAATCAAGATCATCTATTATCAATTCGCATTCGTATACAGTTATGCTGACTGATTAACCAGATGGTAAATTGGCTGGAACGCTGTTTATTGCTCTGCGTCCTTTGATTCTTTCTCGTGTGTGTAATTTTGGCAGGGGCCGTAGGGAATATTTACGTCACAGAAGACAAGAGTGGGAGAACAGACGTAAGAGAACTACAGCTATTGTATGATCACTGCTTTTGGCCAATAGCTCGTCAGAAAATAAGTGTTTTTTCTTCATTACTATGCTGTGCATAGAAATCATACTCCCAAAGAACAAGCTACCGCTCCTGGAAAGTGTGTGACATAGCAGTTCGTACCACCTGGAACCACCAGATGAATAGTACCTCCAGATATCTGTCTTCTCAGTGTGTATGAAACATATTATAACACTACCTGCAGCAACGATAAGCTCCACGACAGGCTGTTTCGCATTCGGTTGCATGCCATCACTTTCCTTCAGTTCTCGTCACCCTGTTACACCAATGTCATTTGTATACGTATTCCTTAAGAGTGGATACCTAGCTGAGCGTCCTCATAATAAACGTAGTCCTTCACTGTCAGGCAGAAAACGTATAATTTTTAATAACAGCATATGTAAGCCAAGCCGCCTGTGAGTGTTGGATAAGTGGACTGTGCATAACGTCTTATCAATACGTACAGCACGAAAGAGCACTTACTGGAATGGAGAGAGTAGTGCCACCGTAGCACAAATTCACCGGCACTGAGCTCGGAGCGTTTGTCCATGTGCCTGCAGACGCACTCCAGCACCGAGTAGGTCCCGTTTGCTGCAAGCAGAGCTGCCACTGTGGCAATTACGCCCGCCGGCTGCATTGTCCGCTGTCGACACTGGGGAGCAAACAGAAGCAGTGCGCGTCGCAGGGAGCGCGCGCTCAATATGACGGCGGGCGCAGCGGAAGTCTGCCGCAGGACGGCCAAACCACGGGAAGCGTGGCGTGACGCCTCTCATCCGGATGACCGCCGTATTCCTGTTTCCTGGTGAGAGTTCGCGAAAGTCGTCGAGTAAAACAAACGTGGTATCTGCCCTTCCCCAAGGAAGTGTTGTAGTAATTGTGCTGTTCCTAATCTATAAAAACGATTTAGGAGGCAATCTGAGCAGCCATTGTCTGCAGATGATGCTGTCTTCTACCATCTAGTAAAGTCATGAGAAGATCAAAGCAATAGCAAAATGATTTAGAGAGTGTACCGTTGCGGTGCATAAAGTGGCACTTGATTCTAAATAATGAAAAGTGTTACGTCATCCACAGGAGAACTAGAAGGAACCCGTTAAATTTCTTTTACTCGATGAGTCACACAAATCGAAAGGGTGCCGTTTAAGCTAAATGCCAAGGTATTACAATTAGGGCCAACTTAAATAGGAACGATCAAATAGAAAATCTTGTAAGGAAGACTGTGTTTTGTTTGCAGAACACCTAGACAAAGCGACAAGCGCACTAAAGAGACATTCACTTAGTGATGCTACAAGAACCCTCCGCCACACACCGCCGGGTGTCACGCGGAGTACTGGTGTAGATGCAGATGTACATCTACAACTCCACATGAGTCGCAATATGGTGCATGGTGGAAGTTGCCTTGCACCATCACTAGTCATTTTCTTTCCTGTTACGCTCGTAAATACAGAGAGGGAAAAGCGACTCTCTTTATGCCTCCATCATCATCAGTTTTTTGCTATATTAGCAGGTCCTTTGCCTCTCCATTTTCTGCGATCCATTGCCTCCTTCTTACGGCTGCTGTATGTTGTACCGTCCATTACGTCATCCAGTATCTGAAATCTCCTCCTTCCTTGCTTCCTTTTCCCTTCTACATAACCTTCTACAACTGTTTTTATCAGTCCGTCATTCTTTATTAATATATGCCCAATCCAATTTCTTTTCCTTCTCTTTATTACATCTAGCAACTGTCTTTTCTCTCCCACTCATCTCAGTACCTCTTCATTTATTACTCTGTCCATCCAACTTATTCTTTCCATACTCCGCCATGTCCACATCTCAGAAGCCTCCAGCCTTTCTCGGTCTTTATTCCTCAAATCCTATGTTTCAGGCCATACAGAAGAACACTCCATACAAAACATTTTATCTTTTCCTCAGTTCTCTGTCCACACTGCTGCAGAAAACTCTCCTTTTCTTATAAAATGCCTCTTTTACCACTGCTATCCTTGTTTTCATTTCTGTGGTGCACTTCCAGTCGGTGTCTATCCTTCTTCCAAGATACTTAAAATTTAGCACCTGTTCTAATACTTCTCCATCCAGCGTAATTTTTATTTCTTTATTTTCTCCTAGTGCCAATACTTTTGTTTTCTTTGTGTTAATTTTCATTCCATAATGGCGTCAATGCTGTCCATTAAATCCTGTAATTGTTTTTCTCCTGTGGCTAGAAGGACCATGTCATCAGCAAACCTGAAACACCCTACTCTTCTTCAATTTCTACTCCTTTGTCATCTAATGTGCATTGGGCAATCATATTTTCCAAGTAGAGATTGAAAACGTTAGGTGATAGACAGCATCCTTGTCTTACTCCTCTTCCTAGTCCGATCCAGTTTGTACTTTCTCCTCTCACTTTAACTGAGGCTTTTTGATTAAAATATAATGAGTCTTTTCTCTCATTACAGTCGCCAGCTTGCCCCAAGCCACATTGCCAAATGCCTTTTCTAGATCGGTGAAGCACATTTAGAGGTCTCTTCCTTTTTCAATAAACCTTTCTCCCAAGAGTCGTAGGAGCCCCACTGCATCTCTGGTGTCCGTATTCCGTCTAAAGCCAAACTGCTCCTCGCCAAGATTCTCCTCCATTAATTTTTAAAGTCGGTTATTAATTATTCTTAACATCATTTTGGCTGCATGTGAAATGAGGCTGATTGTCCCGTGCTCACTGCATTTCTTGATTCCTTGTTTTTTTTTCGGTAATGGAATCATTAGTTTTGTCAGAAAGTCTTCAGGCTATTCACCACTGTCACATATTTTATTCATAACCTCAATATTTCCCTTATTTCATCTTGTTTCAAGCATTTTAATATTTCTCCCGGCATCTGTACCTACTGCTTTACCGTTTTTCATTGCAGTCATGCCAGACGTGACTTCTTCCATTATGATGGTTGGGCCTTCCTTTCTGGTCATCATTTACACTGTTGAGTAATTCAAGTTCCACAGTTTCTGGTTTGCGATCTGTGTCATATAGCTCTTTTAGATATTCTTCCCATCGCTGGAGGACATCGTCACGATCTTTGTACACTACCTCTTCGTCTTTACTCAAAATTTCCATAGTAGCACTTCCTGCTCTGTTTTAATCCCATGTCATAGTCTTTACTCTGTTGTACAGTAAGTCGTATCTTCCCTTCCTGTCCAGTTCTTCGATTGCATTACATTCCTCTTAACCACTTTTTCCTAGCCCGCTCTGTTTCTCTTTGCAGTTCATTATTTAACCTTCGGTACATCTTTCTTGCACCTTCAGTGTTCTTGTTTTTAAATTTTCTTCTCTCCTCCACATTCGAAATCATTTCTTGTGTGACCTATCGTTTCTTTTCCCTTTTCCCTTTTACATATCCTATATTTTGCTGTCCTGCTTTGATGATTTCTTCTTTCAGCATATTCCAGTACTCGTTGACATTATCAAGTGGTTCTTTGTCTCTTAATGTTTTTAGAAACTCAAGTGATAGCATTTCTGTAATTTGTTCTTTGTTGGATCTTATCTTCTCTAGATCCCACTTCTTCGCCATGACTCCACAGACACCCAAATTTCTCTGTTAGTGCTCCTTAAGCGAAATGGACGTTGACGCCAGTGAAATCGTTCTGCAGTCAGCTTCTAATGTCGGTTCTCTAAATTTCCTCTATAATTTTCCTAGAAATAATATCGTGTTCGCTACAGTGGTTCCTATTTTCGTTCACAAACCACCTCCATAACACTAGCATGTTGTTCGATCCTGGAGGTAACAACTCTGGCTGCACAGTTAAATTGCTTCGACGTCTTGCCTTAATAAGACCTTGTGCGGATCCAAAACACTCAAACAGTGCTCAAGAACGGATTGTACTAGTGTCCTATATTCTGTCTTCTACAAATGAACCGTTCTTTCCTAAAATTCTCCAACCCGAAGTCGAGCATTTACCTTCTCCGCTGCACCCTTACATGCTCATTTCATTTCACATTGCTTTGCAACGTCACAACTAGGTATTTCATGGACGTGAATGTCAAGCAGCGCGCTGCTAATTCTGTATTCGAATATTTCTACATTTGGATCTAACTATAATTCATCTTACCAACCAGAAATTTTGCATAAGTCATCTTGTACCATCCTACAGTCACTCAACACTTAGACGTCCCTGTACACTACAGCATCATCAGCTCATCCTGTCTGTGAGATTACGTTCTGCCGCACTCCTGGCGATACCTTTGTCTCTCATGAACACTCGCTGTCGTGTGCAAAGTAAGGGGTTCTGCTATTATGAAATTTGCGTTCCACTCCCATATCTAGAAACCTTTTCTGCGTTCATCCGTTAAGAGACTGCACGAGCGAAATCGCTGTCTCAGGATCTGTCAGTACTTTTCTTCCGGTGTCATATTACAGCAGACACATATCCGTATGTCGCCTTCCCATCCACTCACCGTTCCCTCCCCACTCCAATCCCCCTACATTCCCCTCCCGGACACTGTTGTCGCCCAATAAATATCATTTCAGGTCTGTATAAAGTAGTGAAAAGAACGTCACAAAGTGCAGTCAGCAGGGATGGGCCGAAAAACCAAACGTACTCGACAATACGTATGTATTTTTACACCAGGCCAATGAACTCCAGCTGGAATGCAGCAACAAGCCACAGAGTATCTTCCAGATTTATCAGACCTGCAGTCTTTCAACTATTTCACACAGAGATCAGAAGTTCCTCAAGTCGGCAAGTCTCAGTTAAGTTGCAGAAGTGTACTGCTTTTCACCAACACATATACTGTGACTGTTAGTCTATCTAAAAGCGTCAGTGTAGGTCTAGAAATAGAAAACTTTCGACGTGTTTTTGGCATCACAGGACTATCTGTGCAGCATGAGGGAGTATACAAAGAAGTAGATGACAACAAAGTGTGGTGCATTACAATCACCAACTGACTTTAAAATGTATGGGAGGAGGGTTTCAACATTGCATATCTACAGGGAAGCTATGACTGAATCAACTTCAGGGGATATGCGCATTTAAATAAAACATTCGAGTGTGGGGAATTTGGATGATTTATACTGCATTTTAGCGACTGCTACAGACAGACTGAGGTACTGGTAGTTGAATGTAAGAGGAGCAGTGTATAAATGCATTTATTCTCGCTGTACCAGGAGAGCCTATTACTATCGAGTTCAGTGAAGTAGAATTCAGGGGTGGTATGTCTACTAATACATATGTTGAGGCACTTGCTGGACAGAATACTGTACAAGCTGAATTTTTTAGACTCATATGAAGCAATGTGTGGGAAAACATTGCTCTACACAATGAGTATAAAACGTACATATGTAAATAGAGAAAATACAGAATAAATTGTTCTTCCTGCCTCACTGCGTACCAATCCTCACCATTCAAGTTCATATAAATGTACCATGAGCCAGTGTTTACTCGGAAGTCTCCAGCACTGTGCGCGAGACGGCTCTGTGGCGCTCGTGTCGGCCGGGCAGTGCTTTGGCGAGCTGCCGCCGCGGGCCCCACGTGGCCACTGGCTGGGAGGGGAGCCACCAGCCCGCCTCCAGAGGAGACCTGCAGAGGCGGGGCCGCAGCCAGCAGCCAGCCCCACACCCAGCCAGCCAGCCACGGCCTCCACAGCAGTGCTGGCGCCGCAGCTGGAGGGCAGCCAGAGGGGTGGCGCGCCACAGCGTGTGGCCGGCAGCAGTCAGCACTTTGATGTTAATGCTGAATTATATACAGTTACTCAGGGGTAATGTTTTGCGAAGCTGCTGTGACTGTACATAATTTTTTTAGTTCCTATTGTTTTACCTTGAAGTTTACTTTGTGCTTTGAAGAAAAGACATGTGTAATGCAGCACACTGTAAATAACTAGCCACATCTTACAATATTGATTTAAGGAAATACTCCTTTTTCATCATTTACATCTGGCTAGTCATTTGTAGTCATTAGGTTCTTTTCAATGAAATAACAATGATATAACTAAACAATAAGAAATGGTTTTTTAGTTACGAATCTTTTTTGTAAAAAAATGATCGATGTGTATTTTTTAATATATTCATTTTCTATACCATTTAAACCAGCCAGTGTGGCCGAGCGGTTCTGGCGCTTCAGTCTGAAACCGCGCGACCGCTATGGTCGCAGTTTCGAATCCAGCCTCTTGCATGGATGTGTGTGATGTCCTTAGGTTAGTTAGGTTTAGGTAGTTCTAAGTTCTAGGGGACTGACGTCCTCAGATGTTAAGTCCCATAGTGCTCAGAGCGATTTGAACCATTTATACCATTTAATCACATATATAATTTCACATTTAATTCCATATACATTTTTAAATTAATAAACCATCTGCTTTTTCCGTTTAATTATGTGCCATATTTGCATTTAATTCATGTACAAATTAAAAACTAATAATAAGCACTCTGTTTTCCCAGTCAACCACTTTTTCTTTTCTAATTGGTTTTTGCCTTTACATAATGTGCGTAGGTGAAAAAAGATCCACACATATACACATGCACACATGTAGGCACTGAAGAGTAAAAGAAATTGGTTCATGTGGCACAGACTTGACTAATGTCTGAATTAGTGCTGGAGGGAGCTGACACCATCAATCCTGCAGGACTGTCCGTAAATCCGTAAGAGAACCAGAGGGTGGACATCTCTTCTGAACAGCACGTTACAAGGCGTCCAAGATATGCTCAATAATGCTCACGTCTGGGGAGTTTGGTGGCTAGCGGAAGTTTTTAAATTCAAAAGAAAGTTCGTAGAGTCACTCTGTAATAATTCTGGACATGTGGGTTGCCGCATTGCCCCGCTGGAATTGCCCAAATCAGTCGGACATCACAATGGACATGATTGGATGCAGATGATGAAACAGGATGCTTATGTACGTGTCACCTATCAGAATTGTATATAGACATATCAGGAGTCCCATGTCACTGCAACTGAAGACGCTCCACACCATTCCTGAGCCTCCAGCCCCTCGAACGGTCGGTCCCCTGCTGATATGTATTCATGAGGTTGTCTCCATACCCTTAAATAGTCTTGTTTGAGGCACAGGTCAATGTCCTAATGGATTATCAGAGGTAAATTATATAACTTTTGGCGCCAAAGGTAGCTCCATGTTTATGTCTCGTTTATAATCGATCTCTAGAAATTGGCCATGGAAAATCGCGGAGGTAGTTGTAATCAAGGAAGTCCGATAAATCTACTTGCTTCCTGGATGTTCTGTAAAAAGCCTTTGAAAAGCTGGGTGGCGCCAGAAGTCGTCTCACCGGCTTCTGAGCGGTACAAACTACTGGCAGCTCGCTTTCCGTGCAGGGAAGGCCACTAAGAATGCCGCAAATGCAGTACAACAACTTGTCTGTGCAGCGGCGTGAAAACACGTAGTTGGCGGCCGTGTGGGTGCCTCAGAGGCTGACGGCAGCTGACGGTGGCGGCCGGCGCTGTCCTCTCAGGCAGTGGGGGCTGAGCGCTCACTGCCGAGGTAGCCGCCACGGCTGCGGCTTCGTGCTAAGCGTCCTGGAAAACCGGCACGAGTGACTCCAGCAAAGGCTGCACTTTCTTTCTTTTCCGAGCCTGCATTTGCACAGCCTGGGTCCGCCGTCTGATAATTTTCTGCGGACCTCGGTGCTCTACTCAGTGCACTCGGCCCCCGCCTCACCGCGGTGTCTGGCTGCGCTGCTGACGTCACGGGCAGCGCTGCCCGTGCACTGCCGCGTGGAGGTCTTTTGTCATTTTTTGTGTAAGATACAGCTGTAATCACTTCTCGAAATTATAATACAAGAAATTTACAAATCGAAAATTATAAAATTTTTAACTTTTGAGAAGAGAAAAAAAGCGAAGTAGGAATGATTGGTAGTTGTGGCCTCAACAACGCTGCTGAGGAACGCGGTCTCAGATCGTGTCCTCGAGCCCGACCTCCCTGGGCGGCGCCTCCCATTATTAGTTTACCACATGAGATATTTCACGCCTCGAATGTCACGAAGCCAGTCATCTCTCGCATAACTGTTCTAATGTCTAAATGTAGTTCAAGGAAGGACAGAAAAGACGATAGAAAGAAGCGCAGAATGTGGCAAGGTATCCAGAATTACTTACTGTGCAAGGTCAGCTTGATGGTATTACTTACAGTAATTACCATCCACTAATTTACCCATTGCTCACAAGCCACACTGGAGAACGTGGTTCATGTTCTCCAGTTGGACTGATCACACAGCAATACACAAACTTTGCCACAGCCAACAACTCCCACTTGTTCTACAGGGTGTAAATAAACCAAAGAGTGTGGCTGAGGCTAAGGTTCAAAGATGTTGCATTTGGACGGAGTTTATTTTTGGTCAACAGTAGCATTCTAGAAAACTGCGCACTGATGACGCTGAAAATAAAGAGCGTGTCAAAAAGGACATTGTAGCTTTGGAAATACATAAGTATATTGAGATAACTTACAGAGTCGATTGACGTGTTATTTTGTAGTAAAGAACCTCAAATTTCTTATAAAAGTGTCATTTCGTTTCGATGCGAATACCAATTATGATGTGGGACACATCCCACTGGTAGTCAACTTCCCCTTCCCACATTCCTTGCGGAAAACCGGGTGAAAGTTGAGCAACAGCAGCGTAGATTAAATTTTTCAGGTCGGCCGAATTCGTTGCTACGGGAGGAACATACGCACGGTCTTTAATAAAACCACCGAACAGTTATTGCAGAGTTCGTTTCATGGAACCAGAACACACAGCGGGCACGCTCCACACCAGTGAAAGCAGCCATCTTAACTGTGCACAACGCTGGCGTTCCTGCTGGTGGAATGGGGCACTGATGGACTGAAGTACATGGAGGTTGTTTGCTGCATAATCATACACCTACCGATTCTATAAGTTATCTCAGTACATTTCTATATCATTCTAAAATTGCAAATTCCTTTTTGATTCGCCCTGTACATCTCTATTTGGATTACATTCATTATAATTAAAGTCACATCTATTGGATTACCTGGCACAGAGAGAGTCTTGTAGAAGACTCTCTATAGCTTTAAATGATGAAGTCTTCTGATTCGAAAACTTTACTTGCCGAAATCGCAATTGATCGTACAGTGATGACTAGTTTCGGCAAATTTGAACTGCCATTTTCTAATTATTCTTCCTTAATACATATTTATTATAACCTAGACGTCTGAGCTTGTAACCCCACACCGTGTATGAGTTGCAAACCATTGTCGCCACATCAGTAGTAGAGCTAGAACAAGCCTACAGGGCTTCCACGGACATTTCTGTGTGAAGTTATCTATTATAACTACAAGTTACTCGTGATTTAATGTCTATGGCGAGCGTAGACTAGAGATGGAAGATGGACGCTGATGATCTCATAGTATAGGATTCTTGTCTGCAAATTTTGCCGCTCATGGTTGCTAATACACTGCCAGATAAAAAATGGTGCTTTTGGAAGTTAATAGGTCACTCAAGATTTATTGTTGCAACACTGCATATGGAGTACATGAAGTGGTAACACATACAGACGAATAGCACACACGCTTGGACGAACCAGGCATCGACCCAACCTGAGACATCGATATTAGCAAGTGGCGTAGCCACCACAGACAGCAACACAGGCACTGACTCTGTGGTCCAGTGGGTCGTACAGGTGGCGAATACAGCCCTGGGATACGTGGTGTCACGTCGTTGTGTAAGAGTCCTCGCCTGACACGTCGCACCTGTCACTTGTCGTCCCATCATACCCCACACCTGCTGGACTGGAGAGGAGTCCAGAGATCGTGCCAGCCAGGGAAGTTGCCACACGTCTTACAGGGCACATTGAGCTCGATGAGCAGTATGTGGGCGAGCATTATCCTCTTGGAACAACACACCATCTTCCTGTTACAAGAAAAGCAAAAGAGCAGGTTAAACAACATTCTGCATGTCCTCTCCACGAACGGCACAGTAAGGCCAGTGTGTACACTCTTTGAGGTAGCACTCACCAGCTCTCCTTCGTATGCACAAACGACCGTCACTTGGATGCAAGCAGTATCTGCTGGCGTCGCTGAAGACCACGGCGCGCCATTCCTTCTTCCAGGTGAAGGAAGCCCTGGCGGCACCAGTCGATGCTGTGGTGTGGGTGGGAGAGGAGGTAGAAGTGTGGGTGCCCATAGTGTCATTGCTAATAGGTGGTTCACAACAGTTTGTGTTGAGGTGTCTGGTCTCACGAGCTCTGTTACCTGTGCTGTGGTAGATGTACGAACTGTCGCCGCTGTCCCTGGAAATACACAGGGTACGTCTCGGCTGTAAAGAAACGTGAAAACTTCACGTAAAAATCATACAAGAAAAGCGTACAACAGAAGAATACTTTTGTAGCTACTTACTGACCAAACATGAGAATTGCATCCTTCTACTGTACCCCACACCTTCAAACCTGGGAATTGACTTGTCTCATGTTCCAGAGCTGGTATTTTCTATGAACGGCCCCTGTGAACATCAAATGAATGACTGCTGTCGAATAATGTTCACAGAAATTTGTTGCCAAAGCATTCGTCTGCCGCATTCTATAAACAAGTTGTGTAATTAGTCACTCAGGAAATCGTGAACAGTTCCAATGCAACACAGTAACCAGAGAATTCTGATTTGCAAATACGACGTCATAAGATATAGATTCTTCTATGATATTTCTGCAGCTGTGGTCCAGGGATAGTTCCGCATAGAGCGCCAGCTGGGAGGATCGCCATTTTACTGCCTCACCACAGTACGCACATACCTGGACAGCTTTGCCTCGGTGTTTTCGTGTCCTCGAGTGTAGCACATCGTCTTGGCCAGAAGATAACAACAGTTTACTTTGGTTTCTTAGAGTGATGTGAAGGGGTATACGATGTGAACGCTAGTCCACTCAATACCCTTCGCAGAGTTACAGTAGGATCTGTTCAGTGGAGATGGTAGTAAAATACAACACTCCTTTCCATCTACAGTTTTGTGTGAACCGCAATCATACTACATATAATGAGGATATAGCGACGTGCTTTCTCATCACCTAAAGTGGCCACCTCTGATCTAATTGCTAGTGGAAGATATTTGGGTTGAAGTCCTATTGGGAACAGCGTCGAAATTGGCGTTAGCTGATCTCGTTTCTATTGCCCACGAGATTGTTTCCTCGTCTTGGCCAGGTGGAATGGAGGAACAGCTGAATGCGCATCTACCTGCACCTGACTTTTCAGTTTGATCTTCGTTGCAGGCTCGTGAAACTGTTGTTAGCAGACTGGCTGTGTCTGCAGTGCAACACAAGAGATGTCGTACACAGGACAGAGAGCAGTTGGGTACATCTACTCCTCACACAGCGCTCCCTGAAGTGAGTCTGTTGGTTGTTATATACTGTAGTGCTGACTCCTGCTCTACTGGTGGGATCGATGGTGCGAAAAAGGAAGCTGAGATAGCTGGTGTGTGTCCTGGCATCTTCCAGAAACATACAGGCGTGGGGAAGTCATTGGGATTTCCGGTGTTGCAATGATTAAACAACAGAATAAGTGAGACGCCTCTAAATTTGTCTGATCCGTTTAAGTCACCCTTTCCTACGACCTCTTACTGGCATTCTCCTGTTACTCCCATTAAGCCGATTGGTGGCCAGGATGTCCTCCCTCTTTATCCAGATGTGATGCCTGACTCCTCTCATCTGTGCCGATCAGATTTGCAAGACAGAGCCTCTGGTTCAACTTGTTTTTCAGATAATCTGTCTAATGTTCAAGAACAACCTACGTACCTGACAGCAGTCGCTCTATTGCCTCATAATCGCTATAAGCAACGCATCTTCCTTGAGCGGGTAACAACTTGTAAAAGGAAGAAAATGGGTCCTGGCCCGAAACTAGCTATCAAGTGAATAAAAAAGTGAAATATCCCACAGTGGCTGGTTTTTCGTTGTACAGATATTTTGTTTCAGCCAGTATGTTGCTAATAACTTCCGTGACTTCGAGACAACGTTGATTTAACAGTACTCGCTCCTAGTGACTTATCAACCAAAGAAAATGAAAAGTAAGAGTTGTATCGAGTGGATGGACGGACACAACCTCACGAATCTATGGACCCTGCTTATCAGCAGGGGACTGTTCAAGATGATGGATGCTCTGTAATGGTGTGCGGCATGTGCAGTTGGAGTGATATGGGACCTCTGATACGTCGAGACACGACTCTGAGAGGTGACATGTATATAAGCATCCTGTCTGGTCACCTGCAGCCACTCATGTCCATTATGCATTCTGACGAACTTGGGAAATTCCAGCGGGACAATGCGACACTCCACACGTCCACAATTGCTACAGAGTGGCTCTAGGAACACTCTTCTGAGATTAAACACTTCCACTCGCCCCAAACTCCCAGACATGAACATTATTGAGCATACCTGGTATGCCTTTCAACGTGTTGTTCAGAAGAGATCGCCAGCCCCTCGTACTATTACGGATTTATGGACAGCCCTGGACGATTCATGGTGTTATATCCCCCAGAACTCATTCAGACATTATTCATTTTGCGGCACTTCTCTGTGCTCACGGGGACACTACACGATATTAGGCCTATGTACCAGTTTCTTTGGTTCTTCAGTGTATAACGTAACAATTCAGGAATTTCATGCGGATGATACAGAAATACACGACGTTTCAATGTATAGCTATGCTGATATAGAACGACAGGAAGAACCTGAACCTGAATGTGGATGTTCAAGGAGTGTACGCCGACCTACATATGAAGAAACGATCACCATAATAAAATAAGGGAAATCAGAGGTCGCACGGAAATATATAAGTGCTGTTTTTTCCACGCGCTATACTTGATTGAAATAACAGAGAATTGAACCCTCTGACAGGCACTTACATAGGATTAGCAGAGTATCCATGTAGATGTAGATGTAGATGTAGATGTAGACTTCTGCTGCAGCACCTGGAGACCTGGTCAAGTCGGCATGACAGCGGGTATGGAGCAAAATCAGAAGGAGTGCTAGGACTGAGCATACGCAGAAGTAACAGAGGTGGTTGTGGCATTCAAACCGGAGTGTTTGGCAGAAGGGCGAAGTTGTTTTCGTGAAATTCTCAAAAAAATGGTTCAAGTGGCTCTCAGCACTATGGGACAACATCTGAGGTCATCAGTCCCCTAGACTAAGAACTATTTAAACATAACCAACTTCAGGACATCACACACATCCATGCCCGAGACAGGATTCGATCCTGCAACCGTAGCAGCACCGCGGTTCGAGACTGAAACGGCTAGAATAGCTCGGCCACAGCGGCTGGCGTGAAATTCAATAGGTTAATTTACAGAAAAGGAATTCGAGGCAAAATGTGCTACATATACGTTGAAACTATTGCACGTCTCAAGTAGGAACCTCGAGAACGAAGTAAGAGAGATTAATGTGCGTACAATGGTATCTATTCTGTCACACACACTCGCTAAATATGGCAAAGAAACAGTAGATCCATTCGTTAAGGTTGTTACCAAGTACCATTGACCATGCTGTATTATTCATTGATCAATCATCAGTGATTGTTTGCTTAATGGTTCCTCTAAAACATGATACTCAAAAATTAGGCTAGCATGTCATTGCCAGTGGAGCTGATGGACATTAGAACAACTTGTGCCACTTATAGCAGAAAGCGACAGAAAGGCTGGTGTTCTAGTGGAACATCGTCTCCTACTCACCCAGCAGAGGCAGGACAACACTCTGGACACCGGCAGAGTTCGTTAATTCCTCAGACACAGGAGGATCGTTTCATGTTTAAGTTCCCCAAGCCACGAAACTGAGAGTGTATCTGATTTGTTACTTCCGAGGAAACTGTGGTATGTAATGGAGAGTAGTGAAAGTGTATAAATGTCTTGTCCTGTTGAAAGATCACTCCCAAAAGTAGCACAGTAGTACAGCTTGGAGGAATCCAGCACAGTTTAGTGTTCCCTCACAGAACAACATGGGTTATTTTAAGTTACAGTTGGCCACAAAGGATGTTTAAAAACTGATCCTTTAACCAGTAATACAGGATATGAGGAACATCTGCGCTAGAGCAGCTGTGTGATTCAGAAAGTTAGTCAATAAGAGCTGTCCTGCTGAAACAACACATCCCAGTAAAGTTGTCCAAAAGGCAGTAGACCAGGCTTGTTGTATCTAGCAAATTCTGTGTTTTCCGACCAAACACCACTGGTTATTTTGGCTTATTATTCTGTCCAGCATGAAACGCCCATAAATCAGCATGTCTGCAACAGGTGAACTGAGCAACACCCTGCAGAGGAGATCCGTGTAACACAATAACTGAGGAGATGGGTGTCGTTCTGAGCAAAGGTTAAATCAGCTGGTTTTGTAGGAACGGTGTAGGAACAGGTCTGGTGTATACTGCTCTCATCAGGGTGCCGTGAACAGGCCTCAGGGGCTACTTTCGGCCACAACTGAACAGGACACGCAACCTGGATTAGCCCTTAGATGTCACAACCAGGTTTGCTGAGATACTTCAGCGCGACTGGAGCTGTGAGTGAGGCGCATTGTCGTGCTGGTAGATACCAGTGTTGCAGGGTCAGTGCAGGCTAACGCTTCTTATGTTCTCCACAGTTCAGCGTCTCCTTAACAAACACCAGGCTTCGTTTCAACCCTACGTTTTCGCACAGCATGATATATCTGGTCTTGCATGTCTTCATGGTGGGACATAATGTGTATCACTTCAACTGTATCACTGTAACACAGCATGGAAAGTGAGGTAATGCTGATAATGTACCAACGGCAGCAGAGCAGGCTGGATGCTCCTGCTAACTTCCGTTTTACCTCCACAACCACCACCTGTGATCTGCTGTAAACTCGTAATATTCACTCTCACCTTTAAAGTTATCTTTCACATCAGACTCTATAACGTTTCCACGTAAAACATACTTTATAACTGTGCAACTACAATTTTATTTATGTATATACAGGCACTGATTACGTGTGTGAGCTCTGAATAGTAATAGAATAGAGACAATTATGATATATTTTGTATTTGTAAAGGATTAAGTAGTGGATTTCCGAAATAATATCTGTGTCGGCGAGTTCTGAAACCGCCACAGAAAAGAATTAATAAAGAAAAACTCAAAGATTTCATGACAATCAGCCATTTTATAAGTAGTAGTGTAAGAATAATATTGTCGTTGTCGTCTTCTTGGAGTCACATAGAGAGGAGGAATCTGTGACGCTATGTTTAACACGTAGCTAGCTTTCATTTGTCAAGATTGTAAGCAGGACGCTATTGGGCGCTGAGTATAAAGAATGGTGTGTGAACTTGTTATTCGAGTTTTAAATATAGTTGTGTAATAAGAATTCGTATGGTACTATTAGAAAGCTTGCCTGGTATTTTACACATCTATTTGCGACACTTTCAGCTTTTTAAGTCGTGTCTGCGGTGCAGAGCTGAGACACGGCGGAGCGAGCCGCCGCCGCGGCAGATTCAGATCTGATAATAAGGGCAATCATACGGCAATAAGCGGTCAGGTGAAAAGTGCATTTAAAATTATTTCTCACAGCAGTTCGAGATCGGAGTACAAAGCAGCAGATTTTACGTCCTGCTTCACAGGCGGATGCGAGCTGCTAATATTGTAAACTTTAACAGTATCAAAGTTAAAATACTTTCATGTTTCAAAAGGAAACCTTGCTAAGCAAAAATTATGGGCTCGTAAAATTTATAGAGAAATCATTTTCCGGTTAACAATGATAGTCTTACGCTCTAGTGTTAGCCATGGCACTGATTAATAATTAATGTTGACGAAAAATCCACTGCAAGGTTTGAGGTTCTTTAAGCATTCCGTACGGTAACTTCATTATTTTTGACAACAGAAATAGTTTCAGAACATTTTTACGATAACTGTAGGAGAGATGGATATGTTGTGCCGTCTACTGAGTTACAGTAACAAAACTGTTCATTTAATAAGAAGCCAGTTCCAGTATAATAATAATTAATCTCATTTGTTCGCAACATACAATTAACCAAAGTAAACCAGTGTCCAGAGAAAATAATAGGAGCGCGAAAACTCATGCAATGAATTTTGGCAATAATATCCCACATACTAGCAAAAGTACGGCAACTAACAAATCTGAGCCTGGGGTAGGGGGAGACACAGTAATACGGTGTGACCTCCAGAACTGGAACCTGTGGGAGGAATTCGACATAAAACTGCAGTCTCCGTATGTCCATCTGTCAGTCACTCGACATGAATTTCCAGCTGTTCCATCTCACTTCGTCCTCGAGCCGCGAGTTAACGTCATTCCATTCCAGTCTGGGCATCATACGTGAAATGCAAGCAACAGGCAGGGGCAAATAAAAATGGCGCGGACGAATGGATACGATTGAAGGTGAATGTGACGCAGACACCACGTATGTGCCGGCCACGTGATCCAGACCAGTGCAGAGCGCAGTGCCAGCTGTGTCAGTGCGAGTGGAGCAGTGCAAAGGAGACGACGGTACTCACAGAGGAGCAGCGGGTGTCCGTTGTGGAAAGTTACGTCACAAAAAAGGCATTGGAATGGTGTGGCTAGTTGTTTGTCGAGATGTTTAATTGTCTCAAAGTGCCAGCAAGAAACGCCACGCAACGTTCAGTCCAAAAATGGCCTCAGACTGTATCTCTTTTGAACAAGTCACAAAACATTCCGAAACATGCCCGGACGGCAGAAAATGTGAATGGAGCTCACCAGAAAATGCTATAATGTCCTATCAAATCAATCCGACGCCTGTTGCAAAAAACTGGAATGACACGTCGATCATGCTGACGAATATAGCTGGGCCTGCACATGCATCCCTACTGAGTGTCTGTTGTTCGCGTATTAAAACCAGCAGAGTTCCCTTAGTGCCTCCAGTTTTGTGATTGGCTTCTTTATGTCTGACGAAGTCTGGTTTCACCTGAGTGGTTATGTCAACTCACAGAATCACAGAATCTGTGCAGCGGAGAATCCATATAATTTCCATAAAACACAGCTGCATTATCGCAACGATGGGGTTTGGTGTGCAGTGTCTGCACACCACGTAATTGGCCCCTTCTGCTTTCATCAGAATCTGACTTCGGAGCGTTACATTGCCAACATTTTGAAATCATTTCTGGCAGCACTAACGGAGCAGGTAAACACCTACAGTTAGTTCCAACAGGATGGAGCTGCTGCCCATACAGCCAGCCAAATCTAGGAGTCATGTGTGACAGAGTTGTTAGCGGAGATTGGTCACGATTGTAGCTTGCCAGCCATTTCACATGATCTGTCACTGTGTAATCATTTTGTGTGTGGAGTCCTCAAGTCTAGGGTGTGTCGCAACAACCCTCATAGCCTTCGAGGACTGCAGCAGAGCATTTGGGATGAGACTGCATCAATCCCAGCGGTCCAGCTTCGACCCACGTTCAGCAGCTGGCTGACCAGGACCCACAAGTGCCAAGAGGTGGACGGTGGTCACTCGTGACATCTGCTACAGACAGGTCAGTACTGTAGTTCCTTCACCCTGCTGTGTTCCTTCGTACTCTGGAACTCTGTCCTCTGGGCCACTTTTATTTGCCCCACCATATAAACTGGCGAGCTATCTTGAAGGCTAAATTCATCAAGAAGTCTCATCATAAACACATTTATCCTCAGATCATTAGTTCGTAGCTCGAAAGCATGACATAGCTAACAATTAAAGAGATGCAACATTGATTATGTGCCACGAAAATTGCTCTGGGCCACAAACTCCGTTACAGCATGGAACTAAGTTTCTGATGATGACGTTCTTATGTCGTATGTTCTCGAAATTCCTTCGGTGTTAAATATGAACAAAAAGTTCAAGTTCACAAGAAATATCTCCATCGTCGTTATCAAAAACCACAGATTACCACTGGGCTACCAGACAAGGGGTTAGTGTCGGCCCCACCGTATACATTGCCGAATGCTGTTTTCTCAAGTTTTGATGTAAATAATTTGGCGAATTACTTTATAGTCTCCTAGGGGTAAGATAATGACCGTCATTCAGGTGAAAGCCAATGCCCTACATTCTGATGTCTACAGCCTCTTACGCAGCAGAAAATGTAAGACATGAATAGCGTGTCGCATTTTTTATTGAACAAAACATCCATGTCCGTCTCCCGAGAATTACCTGCTCCTTTCTCTTCATTCGTATTAAATATATTTTAGTTTTCTAACATTCTGTACTTTTTCGAGTGTTTTTCTGTGGTTTGGTAAACAGTTCCATCATACACAGTGCCGAAAACTCATCACGGCGTAACCAGCGTCTGACAGGTATAAGCAGACGTAAAAAGCACCTGCCGTAGAAAACTTCCGTGTCGCTGCACACCTCACGCGGTTATACACGTCTGTGATGTCACGGCATCAGCACTTGTGACACGCTTATTGGGAGTTAGTCTGAGCCAGCACATCCAGTCTGGAGAGGTCGGCCGTACATTCCTTTCACTACATTAATGCTTTGTAAGTGTCCAGAATTATGAAGGGCAAATTCTACATTTGTTTCTTGCCTCCTCAGCGGTATTGTTTTGCGTGGTTCTCGTATTTGTCGGTCTTCTCTGTAGAAGCAGTGGAGATAACTCAGTGCAGTCGCAGAGTGGCGCTGAGGCGGCCTGCGGCAGGGCACACACTTTCCACTCGTCGCCGCTGATTCTGCATAAAGCCTCGATGCAGCTGACATCAGTACCCCATTCCCACCCGCTTCCTTTCTTCCCCCTCCACCTCAATTTACATTTAAAAATACATATTCCTCACACACTGTCAGTCGAACAACGACGAATACAATACTGAATTTTTTTTGTTTTAGTCGTCAGTAGCAGTTTATTTATTTTGCTACTGGTTACGCTTACTTCCCAAGTAGATGTAACGTGTCAAATACAAAAATCTGACACAGTTACTTCGGAAGTGGGGGTCACGAATGCGTGCCAGAGGATGGCTTGAGTATGGTAGTGTGTACCGCAACTAGTAGCTGGGAGGCAAAATAAACAAACTGTGGCTATAGACTAAAACCAACATTTCAAAACAAAAATAAGCGCTCATTTTCACCTTCTTGTATCAGTCCACCTCAACATTATTTCACCTCGGTGTGAGGGCGGTTTGATAGTTTATGCTTAACGGACCTGAAAGCATCGATGTACAGTGAGTTTTCCTTAGTCACCAATTTGTTTACTGTAACAGACTTGTCCGAGTCGGCTACACCAGCCTCTCGCGCACTTTGGTCCACCCTCCTATGTACTGCGCACTTGGCTGACGTTTGGGCACTTTTTTTTTTTTTGCTTTATTTTGATTTCATTCCCCTGCCCCATATGGGCAGGGGAGGGCTGTCAGATGCACAATCCGCCGTTCTTCAACCGAGCGACATGACAACTAAAATAAGAAGAAAATGTTACATACATAAGGCGATAAAAAAGGGGAACATTAACAGAGCAAAGGGAAAAAATGGAGATAAAATTAGACTGACATGGAGACGTTAAAAAGCTTGCACAGGATAGAGTAGCATGGAGAGCTGCATCAAACCAGTCTCAGGACTGAAGACCACAACAACAACAACAATGGAGACGTTCACAGGGGACAGTTAAAAAAGTCACCAGGAAGTTAAAAACCACAGTTGGAGATGCTTAAAACACAGAGAAGACACTGAATGGACATGCACAGGTTAAAAGTCGGCCACAGTATTAAAAAAAACTCCAGAACAACACACTTAAAACCCACTTGTAGCACACACAATGAAGAATAAAACTGCCAGGTGGGACCTGCCTGGGGAAAGGTCAGAGCGGATGGAAAAGGAGGGAGAGCAAGGGGCAGCAGGGGAAGCAGCAGGATGAAGAGAATAGGGGTGTCAGCGGGTACATGAAGAGGCCAGGAGATACGTGTGGCGGGAGATGAAGAGGGAAGACAGGGCAGGAGGGAGTGCAGAGACACTGAAAGAGGGCACAAGAGAGGGAGGGAAGTAGGAGGGGGAAGCCGCTCAGGAGGAAGAAGGGGGAGGAGAGGGAGCCCTGAGGAGGAGGCAGGAAGATAGGGTTAGATTTGGTAGGAAGAGTAGATGTCAGGGCGAAGCTCATCATCTGGGAGGGGTAGACGGTGGAAGTTGAGATGGTGTGGAGATGGAGAGAGGGTGGGACACAATGGTAAAGGTGTGGCAACTGGTTGGGGGTGGAGAGGAAGGGAGACACCTAGAGGTGAGGGGGATCAAGGCGGCGGACAATACATAGTGTGCGGATGTGTTCAAGGAAAAGGAGAAGGTGGGGGAGGGGGATGAGGTCATAGAGGATGTTCATGAGGGATGGAAAGTGGATGTGGAAGGCGAGGCGGAGTGCAAGGCATTCAAGGATTTGGAGGGCTTCATAGAACCGGGGAGGGGCGGAAATCCAAGCTACACTGGCATAACAGAGGATGGGGCGGATCAAGGATTTGTAGGTGTGAAGGATGGTGGAAGGATGCAGACCCCACGTCCGACCGGACAGGAGTTTCAGGAGGCGGAGGCGGTTGTGAGGTTTGTTTTGGATGGTAAGGAGATGGGGAGTCCAGGAGAGGTGGCGGTCGATTGTGAGGCGAAGGCATTTGAGGGTAGGAGTGAGGTGGATAGGACGGCCATAAATAGTGAGGTAGAAATCATGGAGGCGGAAGGAGTAGGTGGTGTGGCCTATGATCATCGCCTGGGTGATGGAGGGATTGATACGGAGAAACCACTGGTTGCACCAAGTGGTGAATTGGTCATGGTGGGTTTGGAGGGTATGTTGGGACTATTGAAGGGTAGGATAAAGGGCTAGGATGGCGGTGTCATCAGCAAACTGAAGAAGATGAACAGGTGGGGAAGGTTTGGGCATATCAGCAGTTTACAGGAGATAGAGAGGGGAAAGGACAGAACCTTGGGGCACACCGGCAGAGGGATAGAAAGTACTGGAGTTGGAACTGTGGATAGTCACATAGGAGGGACGATGGGAGAGGAAGGAAGCACAGAGATGGATGAAGTTGATGGGGAGAGCATACATCTGAAGAGGAGCCCGGGATGCCAGACACGGTCATAGGCGTTCTGGAGATCAACGGAAACAAAGATAGCAGAGCAACGGGAGTTAATTTGGAGGGAAAGAAGATTGGTAAGGTTAAGGGCCTGGTCGTTGGCGGAGAAGGAAGGCCGGAAAGCACATTGGGTAAGGAGAAGGAGGTGGTATTGGTTAAGGTGGCGGTGAATACGGTGAGAGAGGATGGCCTCAAAGACCTTACTGAACATGGAGGTGAGACAGATGGGACGATAGGAAGCTGTATCAGAGGGGGGTTTGTTAGGATTAGGGAACAGCAGGACATGGGAAGTCTTCCACAGGTCGGGGTAAAATCCAGTGGAGAAGAGGACATTGTAGAAGGTAGCAAGGACAGACAGGAAGGATGTGGGGGATTCCTTGAGGTGGCGGTAGATGACGCCATCATGAGCAGGGGCGGTGTTGCCTTTGGAGCAGTCCCGGCGTTTTTTTGTTGTAAGGAGTTTCCAGATGTATCGCTGTAATTGCCGGTGGCGGGTGAGAGTATCCCGGTCACGGGTGCGGAGGAAGGAGCAGTAGAGCTGTGCGGGTGGCCAAATCATTCGCTCTAACTGTCCATATTGTTCTTCAAATCCGTAGCGAACAGTTGTGTCCTGGTGACATGATGCATTGTTGTTTGGGAATGGCTGCAAATGTTCACCAAATACCCGAGCATAACCATCTCCAGCCAACGATTGATTCAGCTGGGCCAGAGGACCCAGTCTGTTCCTTGGAAGACAGCCCACACCAAGATGGTGTGACGGTGGACGGCTGAAATGCCACTCAGCTGCTCTGTTTCCATGTTCTTCTGCATACGCTATTACTTTCAGTTTATAGCCCACATCATATGAATACCTTTTATTTTTTCCATTAAGAAACTATCTGAACACCTGGCTGAAAATGATTCACAAGTTCGTGGCACCCTCCATCGGTAATACTAGAATTCAATATGGTATTAGCCCTTCCTCAGCCTTCATGACACCTCTCGCAGGCATACGTTCAATCAGGTTCTGGAAAGTTTCTTGGGGAATGGCAGCCCATTCTTCACGGAGTGCTGCACTGAGGAGAGGTATCGATGTTGGTCGTTGAGGCCTGGCACGGGCTCCAAAACATCCCAAAGGTGTTCTATATGAGTTAGGTCAGGAATCTGTGCAGGCCTGTCCGTTACAGAGACGATTTTTTAGTCCAACCACTCCGCCAAAGGCCGTGCATTATGAACAGGTGCTCGACCGTGTTGAAAGATGCGATCACCATCGCCGCATTGCTCTTCAACATTGGGAAGCAAGAAGGTGCTTAAAAGATTAATGTAGGCCTGTGCTATGATAGTACCAGGCAAAAGAAGAAGAGTGCAAGCCCTATTCATGGAAAACACGACCGCACCATAACACTACTGCCTCCGAATTTTACTGTTGGCACTACACACGCCGGCCTATGACGTTCACCGGCCATACGCCATGCCCACACCCTGCCATCGGATCGCTACATTCTGTACCGTGATTCGTCACTCCATACAGCGTGTTTCCACCGTTCAATCATCCAATGTTTACTTGACAGGATTCGTGGCAGAAAAGTCTTCTCTTGATTGTAGTAAATCAGCCGGAGGACGTAGTCGAGAGTTGTTTCCCTGATTCTAAAATTTCAGATGTTACTCAACTGCGTTGAACTGAATGTTTCCAGATCGTAAACAATGTGATAGGAGAGAGCCATAACAACGCAGAACCAATTTCCAAGAAAACTGAGACACACTGAATTCAGTGTTCTCACTGATGAGTCAACAGATGTAGAATATGTTAAAACCTCGTGTGTTTTGGTTTGATATTTTGATAAGGACGCAAATAAAACTGACGTAATTTTCGGAACCTTTGTGATATTTTAAAACATGGCGAATATGATAAGGTGAGACAAGTAAAAATCTTTATAGTAATATAATGCTTCCATTTTCTGAGTACAATGTTTCTCAAAACAATCTTATAAGATTTACTTGTGCTGATGGCAATTATATGATGCGATCAAGAAACACTCTTGCTACTCGCTTAACTGAAAAATGTCCTGGACTAATTATACTCAAATGCATATTTCATATTTTCACATATGTGTCAGTGAAGCTGGTAAATGCCTTTCCAAACCTAGCTAGGAATATTCATAACCATTTTAAAGCTAGTGTTAAGTGTCAGGATGTGCTATACACAGGCCTCCATACAGTATAGACGCACTTGCCTTTTAAAGACATGTTTATCCTTTAGTGGGAAGCCACTGACGCAGGAACGCATATTTGCATAACGAGATCACTGCGGATGTGCGCCAGGAATACTCCAGCTTCTTACGTGCGTGTGTGTGGGAAGAGCACGCAAGAGTGCTGGCGTCATATCCCAGCTGTGACCGCAGGCGGCTAGCGGTTTGCGGTCAGCTGAAATTCTGTCTGTGCTCCAAACTGAGTCCCGGTTGCGACAGCGCGGCTGTGGGCGCTATAATGCAGGGCGTGGGAGGCCAGCGACACGGACCGAGACCGTACAGTTTGGGGCCCACCGTACGGGCCAACCCAAAATCACTACAGCGGTGACACATGACTGCAGCTAACACTTACCAGTACATTGATAAGCATTACAGAGAATGTAAAATTAACTTCAGAATTTCCATCGTTATGCACGAGCTGCGAATCGGAAGCCGCTGCACACTTTAGATTCAGCACCTCCCAAAACGTTGAATCCGTCGTCCTTGCCATGACGGCACTGCGTTACCTGCCCGCTAGACTTCTGGCCATGACACCAACTCATTTCTTTTCCAGGGGTTATGTGAAATACCTATGTCTAAAACCATTCCACAACACAAATCGCTCATTTCTGATGCGACAATTCATCCACAGACGCATCTAAATCTATGATACGAAATGTACTCGCTTACATACTGTCTGTGTCGACAAGGGTTTCACACAAAATACCTATAAAGAATCTAAAATAAATTTGCTCCGTACGGAATATCTACAGCCACCGGTAATCGCTTCATTCTGTTTTATCTGTATACCTAGAGATAGAAATACGTAATTAATAAATTTTATATAAGAATATGAAGAAAGACTCAGAAGACTAAAAGGATTCAGTAGACGTATAGACAATCTTACCCGGCGATTATCAGTGCAAGGGACAATATAGAGAGCTTGTGATATCCTCATGTCATTTACGAACCAAGGAAAATATTGGACAGCGTAGGCTACAATACTCCAGTCCCACCTCCACCTCCACCTCCACTGTTTAGCAGCAAGGCTATGCAGGAGTGGGGTGGCGTGCGTGCCTCAGTGATGCAGACAGCCATACTGCAGGTGCAACAACGTGGAAGGGGCGTCTATACAGCAGCCAGACCAACATATGGTTCCCGAAGAGGGGGGCAGCCTGTTCTTTAGTTAGAGGGGACCAGTCCAGATGGGTGTCAGAAGGTCTGGCCCTGCAACATTAGCCCACACGCCCTCCATACGTTGGTGTTATGGGTGGATGATGGCAAGCAAAAAATACAACTGTCATGCTCCCATCGTAGCAGAATCTGAAATGTGATACAGAATAATTCTGAAGATAAGATGGTGAAATAGAATATATAATGAAGAGGTACAGGATGGAACTGATAGGAAACGATAGAGCAACTGTCTGACTAATAGAAGGAATCGATTGACAGGATACATCCTCAGATATCAAGGAATTGTTAAGTAGGTAACCGAAGGAAGTGTGAGGCAGTGCAAAAATATGGGAAAAGCAATCAATGAATGGTTGAAGGTATCAGAAATTCCTTACGTCACTAGGTACACCTGAAAGCATTACATACAGATATTAGCATCCATACGTTACATCCTGGTGCGCAAGTCAATTTGCGACACATTGTTCATAATTTCCAGTTCTGCTAATGACAAAGAACTATACGGACTTTCCCTCAGACCACAACTCAAACATGTCCTACGGACGTAAACAAACTAAAGAGTGTGACTAAAATATTGGTCAATAATTTTGTTTCGCACGAGAGCTTTTCGTGGGCCAGTACTATACTGCTCTACCTGTGTTCCTCAGAAGTACACTGTAATGTCCTTTCGGACATGCATGCAAATACGGACGCATGCATGTCCGAGGAAACATTCCATCGTATTTATGAACAACACAGGAACTGCAGTATTGCATTTATCCGCCAATACCGGACAATCGATTGTCAATTAACATGTCTCACCTGTAGGGGAATATATTTAGTCTAAGTACAAGTGCAAGGGGTTGCAGACATATGATTGACGACATATGGAAATCATGGTCTGGTCTTGAAGAAAAGCAAGTGAATTTACGCTAATGGACAAGATTTTATGCGCCATATCGTTACATAAGTAATTGAATGTCAATTAAATAGTTGGTAGACCACTGGCATTTATTCCTGTGTTTGTTTGTGACTGAAGCTTCACATTTTTTTCATTTCTTTCCCTGTGCGACTAGCTCGTACTTCCTTTTCCACTTTCTCCTGAACGTGAATGTGGCGTTCCACGTTCGCTCCAAAAACTAAACGCAAGCACACACTCTCAGATGAGAACAGCAGACAGTAAAGCGGTGTACCATCTGCAGTTCGATAGAAACACAACACAGTGACAAATAAAGAAATAAAGAACTGTTTACCCATTGTGTGATAATGCAATGACTACTGTAACGATGAAAATTAATACATCGCGCTGGGTGCGAGCAGTAACAGGCGGTAGTGTTCTGTTTATACCAGTGGTACAGGCACCAGTCCCTCACCCTGTACATACACACACTCACACACACACATAGTCAGAAGGTTAAGAGCTGCAAATTTCTTCTTATTGAGGTAGTGGATAAGTTGCAGAACATAGTCAATGAAGGAGAAGCTCCAAGTGAACCCTACTCTTATTGACAAGAAGATGTACTGTTTATGGAAACCCTAGGAGCGGCCGGGTTCAGACATCCTGTCCATTTCCTCCAATGTGTTGACCATCACACCTCAACCATGCTAACCAGACACACCTTGAATCTAGCCATTCCAAAACCCAGGCAATTGTATAAGACAAACAACCACTTTTCATCCTCATAACTACTGCCTCATGGATATATGCTATCCAAATTACTAACTCACTAAAATACACAGAACTACGCCTCGACTGTAAAGAAACGTGAAAACTGCAAGTACAAATCATCACAAGAAAAGTGTACAACAGAAGGATACTTCTGTATCTACTTACTGACCAAACATGAGAATTGCATCCTTCTACTGTACCCCACACCTCCAGACCTGGGAACTGACTTGTCTCATTTTCCGGAGCAGGTATCTTCTATGAACGCCCCCAGTGTACATCAAATGAATGACTACTGTCGAATAATGTTCACAGAAATTTGTTGCCAAAGCATTCATCTGCCTCATTCTATAGACAAGTTGCGTAAATAGTCACTCAGCAATTCGTGAACAATTCCAATGCAACACATTGACCAGTGAAATCTGATTTGCAGATACGACATCATTAGGTATAGATTCTTCTATGATATTTCTGCTGCCGTGGTCCAAGGGTAGTTCCGCATCGAGCGCCGGGTGGGAGGGTCGCCAGTTTACTGCCTCACCTCAGTATGTGCATACCTGGACAGCTTTCCCTCAGCGTTTTCGTGTCCTCGTGTGTAACAACAGTTTACTTTGGTCTCTTAGAGTGATGTGAGGGGTATACGATGCGAACGCTAGTCCACTCAATATCCTCCACAGAGTTACAGTAGGATTCGTTCAGTGGAGATGGTAGTAAAGAAGAACACTCCTTCCCATCTACAGTTTTATGTGTACCGCATTCATACAACATATTATGAGGAAGTAGCGACGTGCTTTCTCATCAGCTAAAGTGGCCACCTATTAACTAATTGCTAGTGGAGGATATTTGTGTTGATCTCGTTTCTACTGCTCACGAGATTGTTGCCACGTCTTGGCCAGGTGCAATGGAGCAACAGAGGAAAGCGCATCTATCTGTTCCTGACTTTTCAGTTTGAACTTCGTTGCAGGGTCGTGAAACTGTTGTTAGCAGACTGGCTGTGTCCGCAGTGCAACACAAGAGATGTCGTATACAGGACAGAGAGCAGTTGGGTACATCTACTCCTCACACAGCGCTCCCTGAAGTGAGTCTGTTGGTTGTTATATACTGTAGTGCTGACTCCTGCTCTACTGGTGGGATCGATGGTGCGAAAAACGAAGCTGAGATAGCTGATGTGTGTCCTAGCATCTTCCATAAACATACAGGAGTGGGGAAGTCGTTGGGATTTCTGGTGTAATGATTAACAAAAGAAAACACTGAGATGCCTCTAAATCTGTCTGTTCCATTTAAGTCACCCTGTCCGATGACCTCTTAACAACCTTCTCCTGTTACTGCCATTAAGCTGATTCGTGGCCAGGATGTCCTACCTCTTTATCCAGATGTGATGCCTGATTCCTCTCACGCGTACCGAGCAGAATTGCCTCTGGTTCTGCTTTTCATATAATCTGGCTAACGTTCTAGAACAACCTACGTACCTGACAGCAGTCGCTCTATTGCCTTCTGCTCGCTGTAAGCAACTCATCTACCTTGAGCGGGTGGCGACTTATAAAAGGAAGAAAATGGGCCCTGGCACGAAACTAGTCATCAGTTGAATAAAAAAGTGAAATTTCACACACTGGCTCGTTTTTCGTTGTACGGATATTTGGTTCAGTCAGTATGTTGCTAAAAACGTCCTTAATTTAAGTCTTTTTGTCAGGGTCCTCCAGGAATCCGAAGAATACCTCGCATATAATGACTTAACTAGTGTCATAAACTTAGTATTATCAACCAAAGAAAATGAAAGGTAAGAGTTGTATCGAGTGGATGGACGTGTACGGGTATAGAGGATACCTCATGAATCCGAGGACTCTGCATGTCAGCAGGGGACTTTTCATGCTGGTGGAGGCTCTGTAATGGAGTTGGGTGTGTGCCATTTTTGGCTGAAATGGAACCCTTGATACGTCTGGATTCGACTCTGACAGGTGACACGTATGTAAGAATCCTGTCTGACCATCTGCATCCGTTCATGTCCATTGTGCATTCCGACGGATTTGGGCAACTCCAGCTGGACAATGCGACACCCTATACGTCCACAGTTGCTACAGAGTGCCTCCACGAACACTCATCTGAGTTTAAACGCCTCCGCTGGCCCCAAACTCTCAGATATGAACATTATTGGGCATTTGTGGTGTGCTGTTCAGAAGAGATCTCCAGCCCCTCGTACTCTTATGGATTTATGGACACCCCTGCAGGATTCATGGTGTCATTTCCCCCAGAACTAATTCAGACATTAGTCGCGTTGCGGCACTTCTGCGAGCTCGCCAGAGGGAAACCAGAGCTCGCACGGAAATATATAGGTGTTTGTTTCTTCCATGCCCTATACAAGATTGGAATAACAGACAATTGTGAATGGGGTTCGATGAACCCTCTGACAGGCACTTAAATGTTATTTGCAGTCCATCCATGCAGATGCAGATCTAGACTTCTGCTGCAGAAGCTGGAGACCTGGTCAAGACGACTTGACTGCGGGCATGGAGCAAAATCAGAAGGACTGCCAGGACTGAGCACACGCAGAAATAACAGTGGTGGTTGAGGAATTCAAACGGGAGTGTTTAGAGGGACGAAGTTGTTTCCGTGAAATTCCATTCGGTAAATTTACAGAAACGGAATTCGAGGCACGGTGTGCTACATTTATCTTGAAACTATTACACGTCTCGAGCAGGACCATCGACGACGAAGTAAGAGAGATTAATGTGGGTACAATGGTATCTAATCAGTCACACACAGCCGGTAAATATGGCAAAGAAATATCGTTGTTGCCAAGTGTCATTGACCATGCTTAATTATTTATCGATTGTTTTCTTAATGGTTCCCCTAAAACATGAGAGTGAAAAGTGAGGTTGTATGTCACTTCCAGGGGAACTGATGAACCTCAGAACAACTTGTGCCACTTATCACAGAATGGGACTGAAAGGGCGGTGTTCTTGTGGAACATCGTCTCCTACTCACCCAGCAGAGGCAGGACAACACTCTGGACACCTGCAGAGTTCAGTAATTTCTCAGACACAGGAGGATTGTTTCATGTTAAAGTTCCCCAAGCCATGCGACTGAGAGTGTATCTGATTCGTCACTTCCGAGGGAACTGTGGTACGTATTGGAGAGTGACCCTGTAGTAAAAGTGAATAAATGTCTTGTGCTGTTGAAAGGTCACGCGCAAAGCAGCACAGTACTACAGCCTGGAGGAATCCAGCACAGTTTAGTTTCCCCTCACAGAACAGCATGGGTTATTTTAAGTTGCAGTTGGCCACAAAGGATATTTAGAAACTGACCATTTAACCAGTAACACAGGATATGAGGAATGTGTGTCTTCAGGAAGTTAGTCAGTAAGCGCTGTCCTGCTGGAACAACACACCCAAGAAAGTTAGCAAAAGGCTTGTTGTATCTTGCGAATTCTGTGATTCCCGACCAAACACCACTGGTTATTTTGGCTTATGATTCTGTCAGCATGAAACGCAAATATATCAGTATGTCTGGGTCAGGTGAACTCCTTGCTGAACGTATCTGTGTAACACAATAACTGAGTAGGTGGGTGTCGTCCCGTTCAAAGATTAAATCAGCTGGTTTTGTAGGAATGGAGTTGGAACAGGTCTGGTGTATCCTGCTCTCTTCAGGGTGTCCTGAACAAGCTTCATGGGTTACCTGTGGCTGCAACTGAACACGACATGCTACCTGGATTAGCTCTTAGATGTCACAATCAGGTTTGCTGAGATACTTCAGCACGACTGGACCTATGAGTGAGGCACACTGTCGTGCTGGTAGATTCCAGTGTGGCAGGGTCAGTACAGGCTAACGCTTATGTTCTCCACAGTTCAGCGTCTCCTTAACAAACACCAGCCTTCGTTTCACCTTACGTTTACGCACATCAGGATATATTACACTGGTATTGCATGTCTTCAGGGTGCGACATAATGAGCATTACGTCGGCTGTATCACTGCAACAGAGTATGGGAGATGAGGTAAAGCAGGGCAGGCTGGATGCTCCTACTAACTTCCGTTTTACCTCAACAACCACGATATGTGACTGTCGATTACAGATACACTCAGTAAGGTTCCTGCCGTCTCATCCACAATCAGTATGTATACATTTTATGTTAAGAGGTGCTGACTATTTGATTCCAAAGACTGATCTTTTATCTCTGTGCCATAAAATCTTAGGAATTTGTGGGAGGGAGAATCAGTTTCACGTAGTATGTTAGTAAAAGCGCGTTGTCTTGCTGAAAGTAAACGTGTTGCAGAATCTTCATCAGAACCGACAGCACGTATACAGCACACTACTGTGTCAATTCAGCATTAGCCTGGTGCAAGTTCAGGTTGTGATTTCGCACAGCACGGTACTCAGTCTTGGTCGGGTATGTCACCGCCAGCCGAAGTAATGAACACTTGTGAGAGCAGAGCTTGGAAAGCAGTGAGTATAGTCGCGGTGTCTTGCTGGAAGCACACGTTCCAGCGACGTAGTGGAGGAGCAAACAGAATAGGCTTTGCTTCATCCTACACCATAAGGATCCTTCAACAGACGATAAGGCTTGTTTTGGGTTAGTTTGCTTGTGGTGTCCCCTCTATGTTTTGTACATTGTCCAGGAAACTGAATAACCAGCGGAAGGTTGGAGCTGTGTGACATGTTCAGTGAGTGATCGAGCGTTGTGCTGCTGGAAGAACACGTGCCACTTGTGACGCAGCACCACAGTATGTAACACAATAATACAGCATTACAAGTGAAATACCTAATTTTGTTCTTTCTTGCCAATGTGATTTTTTTTGTTATATATAATCAGTAGCATCTGAAGTTATATACACGTGCGTGTTCTATAAATTTTTGCATTTTTCGCCATTTGGGTACTGCACGGATATGGTGGGTCGACTGTTTTTTGATATAATAGAATGAATTTGTAATGCATATCACTTAATTTTCATGGTTTCAGAGTGTATATTACAATAACAAACATCGTAACAGCTTTTCTTAACGTTTTGGTTTGACGATTTGTGCCGAAATTGCCGAAGATGAATAATTTCGCGAGTTTTATTACAACCTGTAAACTTCACACTTGGCTCCAGCACCACAGTTCTGCACAGTGGATGTCAGCAGAAATTAATATCCCAGGGGATTATAACAGACGTGCATCTGCTCCTGGAGGCGAGTACTGGCTGTAATTATTCCATGGCAGCGAAATTTGGTAGATATGCTAATGCATTAATGCGGAAACCACTCTTTTCATGCAAGATGGGACAACAACTCAAGTCGTTTAACCCATGAAAGATCTGCTTAACGCTGCCTCCGGAATTCCGATTTTGCCCACCCGGTGCAAATCAGCTTTACATTGTTTGTATGAGGCTAACATATCAGCGTAAGAGTGGAAATGTCAAACCACTGTCATCTCTATTAACATTTTATTTTCAACGTGTTGACGTGTTTAGCAGCTATTCGGTGCATCTGCTGTAATAATCATGTCGTTATCAGACATTCATTGTGCTGCTGGCCCCAAAGGAAATAAAATATAAACTTCTATACTTCTTTCTAGCATTCACAGCACCCGAGCTGCACCTGATGGCCAAAACTGGAACTACTTTTTTTTGCCATCGTAAATCATTTCTGCGTTAAGGCATTAGAATGTCTACCTACTTTCGTGGCCATATGGTAATCATGGCCCACACTGGACCTCTACGAGTAGTTGCACTGTAATTATAACCACGCTTTACGCTCGTACAGACTATCAGACCAACTGTGTGTCTGGACTGAAGAGATTCTAGCAAATAGAACACAACATGACACTAAACCCAGAGAAATCGTTTGACATTAAAGTAATTTCGAGTATGGTCCAAATGAGTGCTAAATAACTTATTTTTATCACATAAATGACCTAGTAGATAACGTCAGAATTTTCACGAGATTTCCAAGGATGATGCTGTTGTATACAGAGAAGTCGTGAATTCAAACAATTACTGCGAAATGCTGGAAGACCTGGAGAGGATCGACGCCTGTTGCAGGGAGTGGCAGCTGACGCTCAACATAAACGAATGTAGTGTACTGGCAATACGTAAACAGAAAGACTCTTTATCGTATGACGACATCACCGCAAAACAATCACCGGGAGCAGTTATTTCCGTAATATATTTAGGAGCTATGTTTATGGAGTGATTTGAAGTCGAACAGCACACAAAGCAGTTTTCGGGTGAGGGAGACGCCAGAGTGTGACTCGCTGGAAGCCAACGTACTGTTTCCTCCTACATACATCTCGCGAAAAGACTACGAAGAAAAAATTAGAGAGATCTTAGCACAGAAGGAGGGTAACTAGTGGTCGCTCTTCCTGCGAATCATACGCGGCTGGAACAGAAATGGGGGAGGTGACAGCGTTGCGCAAAGTACCCTCCGCCACACAGTGCAAGCCGGCTTCTGCAGTATAGATGTAGATGTAGTTGTAGATGTCACCGCATGTCGCTAGCCTTACTTATTTTTCCTGAATCCGCAAATCAATTTTATCTAAGACTTAAGGTGTAATTACTACTTTAAAATACACCATGGCCAGTTTCTTGATAGTTAAATAAATAACGCGATAACTCGCGCTATTACCTTAAGGGGCTCCGGAACGCCCTATACTTGCAATGTTAAAATGACGCTTATAAATTACATCTTTCCTCACAAAGTATTTGAGGTAGGAAGTTGAACTTTTTACAGATTACTTATTGGAATATGGGCTACAACTTAACACAGGGATTTTACAAAATTTTCGTTCAGTTATTAAAGATGATTTTTTTGCAATTTTTTATTTATATATTCAAAAATATACAGTTTTTTGGAAAAAGGCTGTGTTAAATTATGCAGAAGGTACTGTGTAACATTTACGGAAAGTTTGAAACAAATATGTGTGGAAGATTCTTAGAAAACATGTAATTAGTATGAGAAAATAAAAGTTTTGGGGATCGAGCGACAAAGATTGGATTAACTTTTTAGTGCATTCCAAGTCCATAGGATGGATTATCTTCATCCTCTGCAAACTCCTCCTCCAGCTTCCTCTTGTTCCTCCTCCTGTTTACTCTTGCTTGTATTTCTAGACTCTTTACAGCCCTGTCTGCAGCCCGAAGGCGTTCCTTGTCTAAAGCAAGCATCGCTCGTACCATGTTAGAACCTATCTTCATTCCCATATTTCTAAATACCTTGCACCTTACAATGTTGCCATCATTGAAAGTCGCCACAGCATCATACACACCAAAGTGAAGTGTTTCTATTCCAACAAATACAGTCTTGGGGATTCTCGACCATATAACACTATTTACACTTTCATTGGGGTTTTGAGTTTTTCCGTGAATACACTTTTTCAACAGTTCAGGTGCTGCTAAGTCTCTGAAAATAGGTTTTATCACCTCCATTATTGCATGAGGCAGACTATGCTTATGAGTGTACACTTCACCAGTTAGCAATCCTTTGTTATATTTACACCAACTGTCTTCCTCTTTGGGACACAAGCTATGTTGGGGATTTTCATCGGTTGAAGAAGTATGAAAAAAAAGAGCCCAAACAGCCTTCTTCATTTCGTCGACACTTTGTGTATTTTGCCTAATAGCCATTCCATAATAGTTCTGTATTTTGTCAATTACACTGTCAGTTAACCTTCCCTTCCCATCCAACCCTTTACCCTCATTGAGTTTTTGTTTTTTGTACGAAGCTTTCAGTCGCCGAAGTCTTGTTCCCATTCGCCTCTGTACGTGGCCAGTACACTCAAATTTCTGCACTACAACATCATCACCATAGGGCTTCAGTCCTTGAACATGTTTGAAACTTTTAGAATCACCGTCACCAAGGTAATTAACATATCGCACTTTATCACACGCCTCAGAACGCTGGAATATACTGGCAACACCAGCCACTTCCATTCCTCCACTACTGCCACTATAGTTAGCTTTGCAATTATTTTCATGTGTACCTTTATATTTTTGTGGACATCTACAATACTTTGATATTACTGTTACATCTAAAACTTTCCCTGTATACATACTGGTGGCAGATACTACACCATGAAGAGATGTGTGTCCCCGTTTATGCCAGGTACCATCGAACGCTGCAGTCAAATCTCTGTTACCATTATTTTCCATTACTGCCTCTTCCACAGCGTTCTTCATAGATTCTATACAGACATCTTCTACTTTAGATCCTATTAATTTATTATAGGTCGTAAACTAGGTTGGGGGATTTGGAAGATTCATGATGCCACAGAAAATTGCACCTGCAGTAGCACCCTTACCAACTGAACGCAAGGAATAATGTTGTGTTCGTAGATTTTGCTACCATTTTCTTCAGTTGCAGTTACTGCAACACTGTTCCAAAAGGTGTATGTATGAACACTTATCACATTTCAGTTGTATTTCACTAGCAAGTCCTACGTGCTTTATTATGGAGAGTTCCAGACCAACTTCACTACAATGAATACATCTTACACAGTTTGAAAAAATTCCTTTGAGAACCGACATATCAAATATTTCATTCACATCCGATTCGCCCATAAAACATTCATAGTTTTCACTCATTGAACCAAGCTTCTTCTGTGAAGTATTTTCTTTCCCACTTTGACTGCTATGGGCAGGTGTACTTGAGAGGTTAGGTTCACTCACTTGGTAATCGTCTTTATTGTTTACAGTAATAACACATACCTTTGGCTTTCCAACATTTCTCCTTTTCTTAAAAGCCTTCAGAGGATTTCTAATAACTTTACTTTTACTCATTATTATACTTCAACAAAACAGAGACTCAAGAAACAGAATTAATTACGAATATTTTCGAGATAACGACAGAGTAAATAAACATGAAACAATCGACAATCACACCAGCGATATATATTGAACCATCACAGGTTAGCCACAACACATACTTTATCTCACATCACTAAAATGTACCTGATGAACACGGACGTTAATAATAACACCATTTGACAGCAGTTTGACAGCGCCACAGTGGGTCACGCCCATGTAGAACACATTTAAAAAAAAATTAAAAATAGTTGTAGTCTTCGGAATTGAATAAATTATATATCTATTAAAAGGTAATAGTCTGCAGATTCAGAAAACGCAAAAAAGTAAAAATTGAACTTTTCATGATTTTGAGCCTTTCCGGAGCCCCTTAATCTCTGGGATCCGCCTCTGAGCTGTATTTTCCTCTTAGCTGTAGCAGTGTTTACCCAGGGTATCTCGTTAGGTAAGTAGCAGAGGCGCTGCCATTCGTTGTGCTGTACACTTCCGAGGCAGTAGTTGCACTTCTGTCCCTTTGTACTTGTGTGGGAACGTTCAGCGCTTACGGAGCAGGGAGAAAACAAATGTAATAGCTAAGTACTCATCAAATGGTGAGATCATTTTAGAAATAATCGATCTTAAATTGTCGACCGACATGCAAGTGCGGTTGACATACGGTTCCTCGCAGCAAATAAAGCAGCAATGAAGGCACTGAGTGGCAGAGAGTGGCTTTGCACTAAAAAGCGCTGATCTGTTCTCACCTGCCGGAAAGTTTACGGCAGAATCTCTGGACACACAAAAGATATTCTGCCTGCTCATCCCCTCTGGCGAGAGCGACTCACGTCTTTTTGAGCAAATGCGTGATAAAACCCTCAGTGAGTTAGACTGCAAAATGAAGCGAAAGGAAAGAAGAAAGCGTAATGTCTCTGTGAAGGAACAGACGGTTAGCCCGCGCAGCTACACTCGTCAGATCCGCTTCGCTAAGGCAGCCCAGCTGAGCTGACCTCGCCGGTAAACATTCTGAAAGTTTCGTACCTGCCCAGTGAGACTGCTAATTCTGATGACGTCTCTCGCCGTCGGTGTGGCTACCGGGCTGTAAACATACAAACAGTCGCTTCTGATGGGACTGTGGGCAGCTGCTACTGTTAACCGAAAAATCGGGATGCCATTGCTGTATGCCTATTGTAATTAACCACTGCGAACGTTCGAGTAATACACACCTGATATCAATGAACGTAATTGACTCGTACAGAGGGAAGTCCACGCTCCTGACCCAACACAGAGACCTCCGCCTCGTCGTGTCTGAGGGCCGACTGACTCACTTGGCGCTCCCCGTAACCTGCGATGTACAATTGTACGACTCGGTGTTTCTCGTATATTCTCGCGAGAGCCTGTCCCCGCCAACTGTGTAGCGATACCTGAAGCTTCCCGTACTGGAATAAGGCCACAGTTACGGCCAATGCCTAAGGGACTTTCCCTGACAATATCTGTAACGAAAGGAAACTACTCCTATTGTGATTAAGCGAAAGTGTGTTTACGGCCGACTGGCGCGCCTCCTCCACTTACTTCCCGACCTGTGTGTCTGGCTGCAGGCAGGCCGGCCTCCCACGCAGCGGGCCACGGGCCCCACCCCCGCATTGGGCGACTCGCGCCGCGGGAACACACTCCACCACAGCCTGAAACCTCCCTAAGTCTGGAAACTCTACAAGCCCCAGAAAAGAGCTGGTTGTGCAGATTACAAATGAATGTAACAATCGTCCACCGTTTCTGCCTCGTATGAGACCATTTTATCTGCATTTTCAGTTTTTATCGTATGATAAACTTTAAGTTGTTCAGATAGCAAGCGTATATCTGAAAGCATTACGCGGGGACTGCTAAGGTTCACTTTGACTTCTGAACCTCCGAGAGTAAGTTTATGGGCATTCCTACAGCAGGCAGGAGTGATTGGAAACATCGCCAGTAATATACTGGCGGAAAAAAATAGCAGCGCAAAAAATATAATTAGTCTGAAGTAATGAAATTGCGGGAGTACATCTCTCTAGATGAAACACCTTAAAGGCTCTGAGCACTATGGGACTTAACATCTATGGTCATCAGTCCCCTAGAACTTAGAAATACTTAAACCTAACTAACCTAAGGACATCACACAACACCCAGCCATCACGAGGCAGAGAAAATCCCTGACCCCGCCGGGAATCGAACCCGGGTACCCGGGCGTGGGAAGCGGAAACACCTTAAAGCTTCGAAGGGAATTATGCAATTCAGAGGCCGCCGCCTCACGTCGAGTTAAGGTAACCGTAAACAAGCCGAGGTAAGGCATCCTCCAGGTGTGTTAATGTAAATGGACGTAAAAGCAACATTTGCATTTCCTGCTTCACTCCTACCAATAACCCATTTTGTTTTCCGTGTTTGCTGTTAACTAAGGGTAAAGGCACAAGCTGTACATGCGTTGGCATGTCAGATCTAACGTCATTCGACGCCCCACATTTTGCCTACCGTGCTAACACAACACTGGCTGCAGATGCCAACAGGGGGCGGGACTGGAGCTATCAAATGATGTCGACAGCACGAGGCTACGGAGCGTGGCTGAACTGCTTAGTTGACGAGTAAGTCACGGTAGTGCTACAGTGCTAGTGCTGTTGATACAAAGCAGAGCAATGGCAACGATAAACAAAGCAAACATTGCGTTATATCTCCAGTAACAGTAGCCGAAGTTGAGATTCCGTCAGAAAGAAACCCAAGAAATTTCGCTGAGTGAGAAAGAAGTGGCCAATGAAGGATTAGCCTTTGTGTAAATGAGGCAGTGGAATGGGTGGTGTCGTGCGAACAATGTACAAAAGGCGTATAGTGGTGATGACACGTGCACGGCAATAGAAAGAACGTGGTACTGAGACAGGTGTGGGGCACTGCATCGCCACTGTCGGACAGGGAGCCCCAGTTTCCGTTTCCAGTGAAACGTACTGAAGGACAGTCGCTGTCCTAGGAGTTGGTACTAAACGTAGTTTTGTATTTGGAAAATCATCCGTGGTATAGGAAAACAACAATTACGAATATACACTACTGGCCATTAAAATTGCTACACCAAGAAGAAATGCAGATGATAAACGGGTATTCATTGGACAAATATGTTATTCTCCAACTGACAGTGATTACATTTTCACGGAATTTCTGTGCATAGATCCTGAGAAATGAGTACCCAGAACAACCACCTCTGGCCGTAATAACGGTCTTGATACGCCTGGGCATTGAGTCAAACAGAGAGTAGAGGGCATGTACAGGTACAGCTGCCCATGCAGCTTCAACACGATACCACAGTTCATCAAGAGTAGTGACTGGCGTTTTGTGACGAGCCAGTTGCTCGGCCACCATTGACCAGACGTTTTCAATTGGTGAGAGATCAGGAGAATGTGCTGGCCAGGGCAGCAGTCGAACATTTTTTTGTATCCAGAAAGGCCCATATGGGACAAGCAACATACGGTCGTGCATTATCCTGCTGAAATGTAGAGTTTCGCAGACATCGAATGAAGGGTAGAGCCACTGGTCGTAACACATCTGAAATGTTACGTCCACTGTTCAAAGTGCCGTCAATGGGAACAAGAAGTGACAGAGACGTGTAACCAATGGCAGCCCATACCATCACGCCAGGTGATACGCCAGTATGGTGATGACGAACACACATTTCCAGTGTGCGTTCAGTGCGATGTCGCCAAACACGTATGCGACCATCATGATGCTGTAAACCGAACCTGGATTCATCCGAAAAAATGACGTTTTGCCATTCGTGCACCCAGGTTCGTCGTCGAGTACACCATCGCAGGTGCTCCTGTCTGTGACGCAGCGTCAAGGGTAACCGCAGCCATGCTCTCCGAGCTGATAGTCCATGCTGCTGCAAACGTCGTCGATCTGTTCGTGCATATGGTTGTTGTATTGCAAACGTCCCCACCTGTTGACTCAGGGATCGAGACGTGGCTGCACGATCCGTTACAGCCATGCCTGTCATATCGACTGCTAGTGATTCGAGGCCGTTGGGATCCAGCACGGCGTTCCGTATAACCCTCCGGAACCCACTGATTCCATATTCTGCTGACAGTCATTGGATCTCTACCAACGCGAGCAACAATGTCGCGATACGATAAACCGCAATTGCGATAGGCTACAATCCGACCTTTATCAAAGTTGGAAACGTGATGGTACGCATTTCTCCTCCTTACACGAGGCATCATAACAACGTTTCAACAGGCAACGCCGGTCAACTGCTGTTTGTGTATGAAAATCGGTTGGAATCTTTCCTCATGTCAGCACGTTGTAGGTGTCGCCACCGGCGCCAACCTTGTGTGAATGCTCTGAAAAGCTAATCATTTGCATATCACAGCATCTTCTTCCTGTCGGTTAAATTTCGCGTCTGTAGCACGTCATATTCGTGGTGTAGCAATTTTAATGGCCAGTAGTGTATTTTGAAGAATTTGGCAGAAATATGATCGTTAGTGCATAAGAAGAACTACGGTTATTGAACGGATAAGACGCACTTGTCACAAAACCATGTTTTCGCGTTTCAAGGATGCTCGATACAATTTACGGGATGTAGATGCTGGTGACCTACTACGTTATCCACATCAAACTGCGCGCGACATACATATAGTGATTTCAAGAGAAGCAGAGGATGCTTGCTTAACGTCAAACTGTGCTACAGAATTGTAGGACAATGAAATTTCAAACGAAGCTTGACGATGCACAGCATACTACGAAATAGGCCCAGAAATTTGTAGGGGAGGTATTCAAACTTATCCTATCGCTGAGTAAGGAATTTGTTTTCAACTGCCACCAATCTGCATTTGAAGAGGAAACACATATGAAAGGGACCCTGGAAATTAAAGGTATCAAGAGAATTCGATCAAGATCATGGAATATCAATTCGTATACAATTAACTGACTCTTTAACCAGATGGTAAATATGGTGGAACGCTATTCATGGCTCTGCAAGAACTAAGAGGTGCTTTGCGCCCCTTGATTCTTTCTCATGTGAGTGATTTTGGCAAGGGCAGTAGGGGATATTTACATCAAAGCAAGCAAGAGTGGGAGAACGTGCGTTAGATAACTGCAACTATGGTGTGAACACTATATTTGGCTAATAGCTCGTCAAAATAAGTTGCTTTTGTTTCATTCGTAGTCTGCGTATAAAAGTCACACTCCTAAAGAACAAACTATCGCTCCTGGAAAGTGTGTGACATTGCAGTTCATACCACGTGGAACAACCAGATGAATTGAAGCTCCACATGTTTGTCTTTTCTGTGCGTACAAAACATATTATTGTACTATCTGCATCAACGCCTTAAAGCACAGCCAGTTTCACGATAAGCTCCACGACAGGCTGTTTCGCATTCGGTTGCACGCCATCACCTTCCATCAATTCTCGTCACCCTGTTACTCCAATGTGATTTCTGTATGCATTCTTCAAGAGTGGATACCTTGCACGCTTCGTAGCTGCCAAGGAGCTCGTCCTTGATCTCGATGTTGCGAACCTTTGTGATCATTGAGACGCGCCATTTTTATTCGGTTTCCATGGTCCTAGTTAATGGTTTGTTTCTAACATTTCTTGGATGTCGACGATGTCCATTTTGTGAGGTGTAATACATGCACCCCATAGAAGGTTGATCTCTGCGCATCCCAGACTCTCGTTTTCTGTGGACATGGTGCGTCATCACCAATTAATATTTTTCTGGTCATAATTTTCACTTTCGAATAAGCCTTACTAAAGACTGTTCCTGCGACGTCTCACTTAACAGTTTCCTTATAAGTCATCTAACAGAGAAAGTTAAGAAGTGTGGGGAATCTATTGGGCATTGCTTTTTTAGCTTTGTCAATCCTTGGAAAAACAGAAATTATGCAACATCTTAGCTTTCAGGCAAAACACAGGAAGACAGAACGGCGATATAAGACAAACTCGCTATGTTCTTTCCAAGATAAAGTTCTGCAGTGACTCTGAACTTGCGCTACGTGTACATGCTGAAACAGTAGAATCTAA
Organism: Schistocerca serialis cubense; assembly: GCF_023864345.2. NCBI lineage: Eukaryota > Metazoa > Arthropoda > Insecta > Orthoptera > Acrididae > Schistocerca > Schistocerca serialis. The sequence continues at coordinate 107,468,455 of NC_064648.1, forward strand.
CAGACCTAGAATACTTAGGGAACGGGTAAATTTCACTTCCGCGTCAGCTGCGGATGTGAAAGAGCACGTGAACAATTCTGCTGTCTTTTAGGTGCACCCAGTGGTATACAGAAGAATTTATTGGACTGTACGTTACATGTGTGTCAGGACAAAGATAATGCAGAACTAGCGAAGACAGCTTTTGTGTCTCTGTTAGCAGATGAAACATCTGATGTAGCTTCTAAATTTCATTTACTGGTGGTATTTCGTTTTCTGTTATCTGCTGAAGAGCCGATTGAAAGATTTTGCATGTTTTCAAATCAATCGCTTATCAGTGCTACCTCCTTGGCTGATTCAATTAAAAATGTACTCGCCCATGTTGTCCAAGAAATGAAAGAAGACGTAATATCTCAAATTTATAATCATGCGTGACCATCATACAGAAATCCAATCAACTATAATATAAGGGCATAATTTCGTGTATTACGTACATTGTTATGAACACTCAATGAACTTAATTTTTGTCCAAGCGACAAGTCGAAACAAACAAATGAAACCGTTTTTCGGAACTACTGCAGATGTAGCAATACTTTTCCGTCATTCACCTCGAAAAGTGGCTGCTCCAGATGCGGTTGTGAAACAAAGAATCCCACATGGATCAGCCATTACATGGAACTTTAAATCGTGAAAAGTGCTCACAGTTAATGAGAATAGAGAGGACACTCCAGAAAGTCTTAAACACATTGAAGATACCAGCAGCCAGACAACAAATGTAAATCAAACATGTGGTCTAAGGATAAAACTCTATCACACAAAAATTTCCTTTCGGTTAGGGATATCTTATAAAAATAACTAGCTGACAAACCCAGCAATGTACAGGTATTCATTTGGCAATTTTCTATGAGAAATGAGAACAAAAATTGAACTGTGTTTTTCTGTAATATCGGAAAAATTCCATTTATATGTATTCATGAAAACACTTAAAATTACGAAACGAAATATGCATAATTTCGAGAAGTGTAAGGACAGCTTATTTTCATGTCTAGACCGTGATTCTGTAAACGTCTGCATAGACTCTTCACAGCCCTACAGGTGGCTAATGTTTTCGCCTACAGCCGTTTGCGCTTCGCAGCTGAAAGCTGATGAAAGCTCTGCCAGGTATCGGGGATTTCTCTTAAGTGGACTCGACTCTGTGTGTGTCTCAGCTCTAACGAATAAATGTATTAAAAATTCATACATGACGCGACATTTCTTCACACAGCTCATCACTCATGACGCCACGTCTCCTGGTCCTTGCGTCATGCAATGACACGACTTTGCAGGGACTTTCCCTGGTGTACGACGGTACTGTGTGCAGAATGTGCTGCGAACAGAGGTGGTAGGGAACAAGCAGTAAATTTAGACGTCATGCACTATGAGGCAATTTGTCGTGCATCTCACTTTTTATGACGTTATGTGGCCTGAACTATGAGAGGTGAGTAGTTATTACCCCCACAGCAATTCATTACTGGCAGTAAGGGATGTGTGTAGCAAGTTTGGTTGAAATCGGTTCAGGAGGGGATGTGGTACATCTGCAAACCACACACACACACACACACACACACACACACACACACACACACACACACACACATCCATTTTTATAATATGTATGTATGCCCTACGTGAACATCTAGTACAGCCAATTTTAAAAATATACCACTGGTCGCGTCTCAATAAAGCAAGCAGCAGCATCATTCCGAAACGAAATTTTTAAAATTAGAGACAATGTTAATGATATCACAGAAGAAACAGAGGTTTGAATTCTGCAGCCACTTGTTGCCCTCTAATTTAGTCAAACACCGCTTCTTTCTTTCATTGAAAAATTAGTGTCCTGAAAATGTTCTATCTGCTCTTACGCAGTCCTATCAATTTTTTAAGTAAAGCTGAGTTAAAAACAGAGCTACAGACCATTTATTCTCGAAATAGGTTTCAAGAAAAAAAACCGCAGGAGCCCTTACAAAGTTTGTCATTGAAAATAACCTGCAAGAACCTTTTGGCGACGTCAGCAATCTGCTGAAATCAGCGGCTGCTGTCCCATGAGAAGCTGTGAAGCAGAGACGTGTTTCCGCACGTTGTCGCGGATAAAACAGTTTCTTAGAAGTACCAGAGATGAAGACAGGCTGTCTCATCTTGCCATCCTATCTATTGGAAAGAAAACGATTCACAGGTTTCCAAATTTCAACGACAGAGTCATAGATCCATCACGAAAAAGGAAAGGAGGATGGTCTTTTGCTATACGTCTACAGGCGATTCAACCCTACGAACGTTGTCAGGCTCATTGTAAGGTAATTTTAGAACTACAAAAATATTTCACTTAGTTTAGGAAATTAAACTGTTCGGAAAGGTAAGTTCACAGTGCAGTAAAGGAAGTGAACTCCGTCCCAGCCACTTCAGGCATCAGCCCGCATCTCGTGGTCGTGCGGTAGCGTTCTCGTTTCCCACGCTCGGGTTCCCGGGTTCGATTCCCGGCGGGGTCAGGGATTTTCTCTGCCTCGTGATGGCTGGGTGTTGTGTGATGTCCTTAGGTTAGTTAGGTTTAAGTAGTTCTAAGTTCTAGGGGACTGATGACCATAGATGTTTAGTCCCGTAGTGCTCAGAGCCATTTGAACCATTTGAACCACTTCAGGCATCAGCCACCGATGTCTGTGCTGTGCCGCTAAGGATACGTCCTCTGCACCGCGATGACACAACGGCGAATGTTAATTTCTGAAGCGCAGAATGCAGCCCACCATTTTCTCTTGTCACTCGGAACTTTCCACTCTTCATTGCGCTTAGCAACGATCGAAATTTTGTTCTTAGTTTGTAGTTCATTCTCTTTGTTATCGATGTATCGCTGTACGTTAAGTAGATAAGAGCCGTTTGACATCACTATATTCATTGTGAATTGTTTTTTATTGTAATATCAATGTCCACGATTATGTAGAATACAGAACTACGGAAAATACGTAAAGGGTGCTGTTATGACGAGGTACGTCAGAAAGTCTGCACGAAGGTGCTTAGGTTTTAAAGAATCTACTCGTATTTCGCAGCATCTTACTTCCATCTATTCTCACACCTATGAAAAACATTTTGGGCTCAGTTCGGAAATATAGATGCTCAATTTACGGTCTTTCCAAATCGTACTTTATGATATTTTTCAACTTGCAAATGGGTGTTACAAAGTACATTGACCGAAAAGGGTGGAATGAAGTGCAGTTTGTCCCCAAGGCAGTCCTTCACTGTCAGGGAGAAAACGTATAACCTTTGATAAAAGCATATGTAAGCCAAGGCGCCTGTGCGTGAGTGAAAACAGCACTGTGCATAACGTTCTGTCAGTCTGTACTGCACGAAAAAGCACTTACCTTCATCAAGACAGTAGTTCCATCGCACGAAATCTTCAACGTGCCTGATTTCAAAGATTCTGCCAGAGTCAGTAACATTGTTGAGGCGCCAGCAGACGCAATCCAGCACCGAGTAGGTCCCGTTTGCTGCAAGCAGAGCTGCCACTGTGGCAATTACGCCCGCCGGCTGCATTGTCCGCTGTCGACACTGGGGAGCAAACAGAAGCAGTGCGCGCCGCAGGGAGCGCGTGCTCAATATGACGGCGCGCGCAGCGGAAGTCTGCCGCAGGACGGCCAAACCACGGGAAGCGTGGCGTGACGCCTCTCATCCGGATGACCGCCGTATTCCTGTCTGCCTGGTGAGAGTTCGCGAAAGTCGTCGAGTAAAACAAACGTGGTATCTGCCCTTCCCCAAGGAAATGTTGTAGTCATTGTGCTGTTCCTAATCTATAAAAACGATTTAGGAGGCAATCTGAGCAGCCATTGTTTGCAGATGATGCTGTCTTTTAGCATCTAGTAAAGTCATCAGAAGATCAAAGCAATAGCAAAATGATTTATAGAGTGTACCGGTGCAGTGCATATAGTGGCACTTGATTCTAAATAATGAAAAGTGTTACGTCATCCACAGGAGAACTAGAAGGAACCCGTTAAATTTCTTTTACTCGATGAGTCACACAAATCGAAAGGGTGCCGTTTAAGCTAAATGCCAAGGTATTACAATTAGGACCAACTTAAATAGGAACGATCAAATAGAAAATCTTCTAGGGAAGACGAGCCAAAGACTGTGTTTTGTTTGCACAACACCTAGACGATGCGGCAAGCCCAGTAAAGAGACTGTCACTTGGGGATGCTTGAAGAACCTTCCGCCACACACAGCCAGGTGGCATGCTGAGTACTGGTACATATGCATCTACATACATATTCTATAAGTCACAATATGGTGCATGGCGGAAGTTGCCTTGCACCACCGCCAGTCATTTCCTTTCGTATAACGCTCGTATATACAGCGACTATATATATGCCTGCACAGACACCCTATTTCCTCTATCTTAGTGCTCCTTATAGCAAATGGACTTTGACGCCATTGAAATCGTGCTGCAGTCAGCTTCGAATGTCGGTTCTCTAAATTTGCTCAATAGTGTTCCTCCAAAATAACATCGTCTTCCCTGCAGGGGTTCCTATTTGGGCTCCCAAACCACCTTCATAACACTAGCATGGAGTTCGAACCTAGAGGTAACAAATCTGGCTGCACAGTTCTCGATTGCTTCGACGTCTTGCTTCAATATGGCCTTGTGTAGATCCAAAACACCCAAACAGTACTCAGCAATGGGTTGTACTAGTGTCCTATGTCTTTTACACATTCACCGTACTTTCCTATAATTCCCCCAATCGAAGTCGAGCATTCACCTTCTGTGCTGTACCCTTACATGCTCATTCCATTCCATATCGCTTTGCAACGACACAGCTAGACATCTAATCGACGTGACTGTCAAGTAGCGCACGGCTACTGCTGTATTCGAATGTTTCTACATTTAGACCTAACTACCATTCATCTTACCAACAAATTTTGCTTATGTCAACTTGCACTCTCCTACAGTAATTCAACAATTACATCTCCCTGTACACCACAGCATCATCAGCTCATCCCGTCTGTCAGATTATGTTCTGGGGCTCTCAAGGCGATATGTCTGTCACTCATGAACACTCACTGTCGAGTGCAATGTAAGGGGTTTTGTTATTAAGAAATTTTACAACCACTCACATATCTAGAAACCTATTCTGTATGCTTGTTCGTTCGTTAACAGACTGCAGTGAGGGACCATACCACGGGATCACTGTGGCCTGCGAGCAAATCGTTGCCTCACGATCTGTCAATAATTTTTTTTTGTTTTTTTTTTTGTTTTTTTTTTTTTGTTTTACAGCAGACACAGCTTCCATCCGCTCACCCCTCCCTCCCCACTCCAATTATCCCTCCATTCCCCTCCCAACACTGCTTTTCAGGTCAGTACAGAGTAGTGAAAAGAACATCGTAAAGTGTTGTCACCAGGGATGGGCCAAAAAACAGATATATTGGATTCTACCTACGTGTTTTTACACCAGGCCAGTGAACTCCAGCTGAAATGCAGGAGCAAGCCACGGCCTACCTTCCAGATTTATCAGACCTGCAGTCTTTCTACTTTTAGACATCAGAGCTTCCTCAAGGCGGCAAGTCTCAGTTAAGTGTACTGCTTATCACCAAGACATATAGTTTTACTGTTAGTCTACTCAAATGCGTGAATGTAGGTCGAGAACGCGACAGTGAGTTTGGGATGGCTACAGACAGACAGACGTGCTGTGTAGCGTGATGGAGTATACAGAGAAGTAGATGACAACATATTAAGTTGCAATTCAATCACCAACCAACATTAAAATGTATGGGAGGAGGGTTTCAACAGTGCATATGTACAGGGAAGCTATGACTGAATCAACTTCAGGGGATATGCACATTTAAATAAAACATTCGAGTGTGGAGAATTTGGATGATTTATACTGCATCTTAGCGACTGCTACAGACAGACAGACGTGCTGGTATCTGAGTTTAAGAGGAGCAGTGTATGAATGCATGTATTGTCACTGTGCCAGGAGAGTCTATTAGTATGAGGTCCGTTCGAGCAGAATTTAGGTATGGTATGTATGTCTACTCATATATGTGTTGAGGCACTTGTTGGACAGAGTACTATACAAGCTGAATATAAGGTTCATATGAAGCAACGTCTCGAAAAACATTGCTATACACAATGAGTATGGTTCAAAAGGCTCTAAGCACTATGGGACTTCTAAGGTCATCAGTCCCCTAGAACACAGACCTACTTAAACCTAACCAACCTAAGGACATCACACACATCCATGCCCGAGGCAGGATTCGAACCTCCGACCGTAGCGGTCGCGCGGTTCCAGACTGTACGCCTAGAGCCGCTTGGCCACCCAGGCCGGCCACAATAAGTATAAAGCGTACATATGTAAATAAAGAAAATACAAAATAAATTGTTCTTCCTGCCTCACTGCGTACCAATCCCCACCAGTGTACTGCACACAAACGTGCGATGAGCCAGTGCTTACTCGGGAGTCTCCAGCACTGGGCGCGAGACGCCTCTGTGGCGCACGTGTCGGCCGGGCAGTGCTGTGGCGAGCTGCCGCCGCGGGCCCCACGTGGCCACTGGCTGGGTGGGGAGCCGCCAGCCCGCCTCCAGAGGAGACCTGCAGAGGCGGGGCCGCAGCCAGCAGCCAGCTCCCCACCCAGCCAGCCAGCCACGGCCTCCACAGCAGTGCTGGCGCCGCAGCTGGTGGTGCACGCATGAGGGCAGCTAGAGGGCTGGCACACCACAGCGTGTGGCCCGCGGCAGCCAGCACTTTGATGTTAATGCTGAATTATATATAGTTACTCTAACTCAGGGGTAATGTTTTGCGAAGCTGCTGTGACTGTACATAATATTATTAATTGCTATTTCTTTACCTTGAAGTTTGCTACTGAACACACTTTATACTGATAAGTAGTGTCTATTCTAGAAGAAAATACATGTGTAATGCAGTACACTGTAAATAACAAGCCATATGTTACAGTACTGATTTAAGGAAATCCCCCTTCTTCATCATTTACATCTGGCTAGTCCTTTGTATTGATTAGGTTCTTTTCTATGAAATAATAATGATATAACTAAACAATAACTAATGGTTTTTTAGTTAAGACTCCTTTTTTGTAAAAAAACTGATCGATGTGTATTTTCTATTATGCACATTTCTTATATCACTTAATCACATACAATACTTCACATTTAATTCCATATACACTTTTAAACTAATAACCAATTTTTTGGTCCATTTAAATGTCTACCATACATGCATTTAATTCCACGTACAACTTAAAAACTAATAATAAGGACTTTGTTTTCCCAGTCAACCATTTTTTCTTTTCTGCTTCGTTTCTGTGTGTAAAAATGATATTGGTGCATTAGCACCAGTAGGTGAAAAAAGGCAGTGATAAGCACATGCACACATATATAGACTAATACCGTGTAGGGCCCCCGCAAACATGCAGAAGTGCCGCAACACGATGTGGCACGCACTCGACTAATGTCTGGAGTACTGCTGGAGGGAACTGACGCCATGAATCCTGCAGGACTGTCCATAAATGCGTAAGAGTAGGAGGGGGTGGAGATCTCTTCTGACCATCACGTTGCAGGGCGTCCCAGATATGCTCAATAATGTTGACATCTGAGGGTTCGGTGTCCTTTAATGTTCACATCTGGGGTGTTCGGTGTCTGGCGGAAGTTCTTGAGTTCAGACGAATGTTCCAGGAGCCACTCTGTAACAATCCCGGACGTGTGGAGCGTGGCACCGTCCTGCTGGAATTGCCCAATTCCGTCGGACTGCACAATGGGCATGAATGGATGCAGGTGGTCAGACAGGATGCTTACGTAAGTGTTACCCATCAGAGCTGTATTTAGACGTATCAGAGGTCCCATGTCACTCAAACTGCACGTGTCCCACTCCACTGCAGAGCCTCCAGCACCTTAAACCGTCTCCTGCTGATTTGCAGAGTCCATGGATTCATAAGGCTGTCTCCATACCCTTAAATAGTCTTGTTTGAGGCAAAGCCCGAGGTTCTCAGGGCCAACCAGAAGAAGTTACATAACTTTTGGCCCCAAAGGTAGCTCCATGTTAATGTCTCGTTTGTAATCTGTGTCTAGAAATAGGCCAAGGAAAATCGCGGTGTAGCAGTTTCTTTAGCTCTTCAGTGTATAATGTAACAATTCAGAAATGTAATAGGGATGATAAAGAAATACATGAGGTTTCAATGTATCGATATGCTGATTTTGAACGACAGGAAGGACCTGAACTTGAAGGGGGATGTTCAAGCAGTATACGCCAACATAATATGAAGAAACGATCACCATAATAAAATATGGGAAACCAGAGCTCGCACGGAAATATATAGGTGTTTGTTTCTTCCATGCCCTATACAAGACTGGAATAACAGTGAATGGGGTTCGATGAACCATCTGACAGGCACTTAAATGTTATTTGCAGTCCATCCATGCAGATGCAGATCTAGACTTCTGCTGCAGAGGCTGGAGACCTGGTCAAGACGACTTGACTGCGGGCATGGAGCAAAATCAGAAGGACTGAGCACACGCGGAAGTAACAGCGATGGTTGAGGAATTAAAACGGGAGTGTTTAGAGGGACGAAGTTGTTTCCGTGTAATTCCATTCGGTAAATTTACAGAAACGGAATTCGAGGCACAGTGTGCTACATTTATGTTGAAACTATTGCATGTCTCAAGCAGGACCATCGACGACGAAGTAAGAGAGATTAATGTGCGTACAATGGTATCTAATCAGTCACATACAGCCGGTAAAGATGGCAAGGAAATATCGTTGTTGCCAAGTGTCATTGACCATGCTTTATTATTCATTGTTCAATCATCAGGGATTGTTTCCTTAATGGTTCCCCTAAAACTTGAGAGTGAAAAGTGAGGTTGTATGTCACTTCCAGGGGAACTGATTAACCTCAGAACAACTTGTGCCGCTTATAACAGAATGGGACTGAAAGGGCGGTGTTCTTGTGGAACATCGTCTCCTACTCACCCAGCAGAGGCAGGACAACACTCTGGACACCTCCAGAGTTCAGTAACTCCTCAGACACAGGAGGATCGTTTCATGTTAAAGTTCCCCAAGCCATGCGACTGAGAGTGTATCTGACTCGTCACTTCCGAGGGAACTGTGGTACGTATTGGAGAGTGACCCTGTGGTAAAAGTGAATAAATGTCTTGTGCTGTTGAAAGGTCACGCGCAAAGCAGCACAGTACTACAGCCTGGAGGAATCCAGCACAGTTTAGTTTTCCCTCACAGAACAGCATGGGATATTTAAAGTAGCAGTTGGCCACAAAGGATATTTAGAAACTGACCCTTTAACCAGTAACACAGGATATGAGGAACGTGTGTCTTCATGAAGTTAGTCAGTAAGCGCTGTCTTGCTGGATCAACACATCCCAGTAAAGTTGAGCAAAAGGCAGCAGACCAGGCTTGTTGTACTTTGCGAATTCTGTGATTCCCGACCAAACACCACTGGTTATTTTGGCTTATGATTCTGTCAGCATGAAACGCCAATATATCAGTATGTCTGGGTCAGGTGAACTCCTTGCTGAACGTATCTGTGTAACACAATAACTGTGTAGATGGGTGTCGTCCCGTTCAAAGATTAAATCAGCTGGTTTTGTAGGAATGGAGTCGGGACAGGTCTGGTGTATCCTGCTCTCTTCTGGGTGCCCTGAACAAGCCTCATGGGTTACCTGTGGCTACAACTGAACAAGACACGCTACCTGAATTAGCTCTTAGATGTCACAACCAGGTTGGTTGAGCTACTTCAGCACGACTGGACCTATGAGTGAGGCGCATTGTCGTGCTGGTAGATACCAGTGTGGCAGGGTCTGTACAGGCTAACGCTTATGTTCTCCACAGTTCAGCGCCTCCTTAACAAACACCAGCCTTCGTTTGACCTTACGTTTACGCACAGCAGGATATATTAAACTGGCATTGCATGTCTTCAGGGTGGGGCACAATGAGCATTACGTCGGCTGTATCACTGCAACAGAGTATGGGAGATGAGGTAAAGCTGATAATGTACCAACGGCAGCAGAGCAGGCTGGATGCTCCTACTGACTTCCGTTTTACCTCAACAACCACGATATGTGACTGTCGGTTACAGATATACTCAGTAAGGTTCCTGCCGTCTCATCCACAATCAGTACGTATACATATTATGTTAGGAGGTGCTGACTATTTGATTCCAAAGACTGATCTTTTATCTCTGTGCCATAAAATCTTCGGAATTTGTGGGAGGGAGAATCAGTTTCACGCAGTATGTTAGTAAAAGCGCGTTGTCTTGCTGAAAGTAAACGTGTTGCAGAATCTTCAGCGGAATCGACAGGATGTATACAGCACACTACCGTATCACTTCAACATTAGCCTGGTGCAATTTTAGGTTGTGATTTCGCACAGCACGGTACTCAGTCTTGGTTGGGTATGTCACCGCCAGCCGAAGTAATGAACACTTGTGAGAGCAGAGGTGGAAAGCAGTGAGTACAGTCGCGATGTCTTGCTGGAAGCACACGATCCAGCGACGACGTAGTGGATGAGGAAGCTGAATGGGCTTTGTTTCATCCTGCACCATAAGGATCCCTCAACAGACGATAAGGCTTGTTTTGGGTTACGTTTGCTTGTGGTGTCCCCTCTATGTTTTGTACATTGTCCAGGAAACTGAATAACCAGCGGAAGGTTGGAGCTGTGTGATGTGTTCAGTGAGTGATCGAGCGTTGTGCTGCTGGAAGAACACGTGCCACTTGTGACGCAACACCACAGTATGTAACACAATAATACTGCATTACAAGTGAAATACTTAATTTTGTTCTTTCTTGCCAATGTGATTTTTTATTTCTATGTTATATATAATCAGTACCATATGAAGTTACAAACACGTGCGTGTTCTATAAATGTTTGCAGTTTTCGCCATTTGGGTACCGCACGGATATGGTGGGTCGACTATTTTTTGATATAATAGAATGAATTTGTAATGCATATCACTTAGTTTTTATGGTTTCAGAGTATATATTACAATAACAAACATCGTAACAGCTTTTCTTAACGTTTTGGTTTGACGATTTGTGCCCAAATTGCCGAAAAGGAATAATTTCGCGAGTTTTATTACAACCTGTAAACTTCACACTTGGCTCCAGCACCACAGTTCTGCACAGTGGGTGTCAGTAGAAATTAATATCCCAGGGGATTATAATTGACGTGCATCTGCTCATGGAGGCGAGTACTGGCTGTAATTATGCCATGGCAGCGAAATTTGGTAGATATGCTAATCCATTAATGCGGAAACCACTCTTTTCATGCAAGATGGGACAACAACTCAAGTTGTTGAACCCATGAAAGATCTGCTTAACCGCTGTCTCCGGAATTCCGATTTTGCCCACCCGGTGCAAATCAGCTTTACATTGTTTGTATGAGGCTAATATATCAGCGTAAGAGTGGCAATGTCAAACCACTGTCATCTCTATTAACATTTTATTTTCAACGTGTTGACATCATTTATTACCTTATTAAAACAGTTGCTGTTAAAACAGTTCACTAACGACGCAATATGGACGTCACGTCAATCTAGACGTACTTGAAAATGCGACAGAGCCGAAACAGTCTATCGTAAATAAAGATTACTGATTTTTAGCAGCTATTCGGTGCATCTGCTCTAATAATCATGTCGTTATCAGACATTCGTTATGCTGCTGGCCCTAAAGAAAATAAAAGAAAAACTTCTATACTTCTTTCTAGCATTCACAGCACCAGAGCTGCACCTGATGGCCAAAACTGGAACTACTTTTTTTTGCCAGCGTAAATCATTTCTGCGTTAAGGCATTAAAATGTCTAACAACTTTCGTGACCATACGGTAATTACATCCCACACTGGACCTCTACGAGTAATTGCACTGTAGTTATAACCACGCTTTACGTTCGTACAGACTATCAGACCAACTGTGTGTCTGGAATGAAGAGTTTCTAGCAAACATAATACAACATGACAAAAACTCTAAACGCAGAGAAATCATCAGACGTTAAAGTAATTTCGAGTATGGTCGAAAAGAGTGCTAAATAACTTATTTTTTATCACATAAATGACCTAGTAGATAACGTCAGAATTTCCATGACATTTCCAAGGATGATGCTGTTGTATACAGAGAAGTCGCTAATCAAACAATTACTGCGAAATGCTGGAAGACCTGGAGAGGATCGACGCCTGGTGCAGGGAGTGGCAGCTGACGCTCAACATAAACGAATGTAGTGTACTGGCAATACGTAAACAGAAAGACTCTTTATCGTATGACGACATGAGCGCGAAACAATAACCGGAAGCAGTTATTTCCGTAATATATCTAGGAGCTATGTTTATGGAGTGATTTGAAGTGGAACAGCACACAAAATAGTTTTCGGGTGAGGGAGACGCCAGAGTGAGACTGGCTGGAAGCCAACGTACTGTTTCCTCCTACATACATCTCGTGAAAAGACCACGAAGATAAAAGTAGAGAGATCTTAGCACAGAAGGAGGGTAACTAGTGGTCGCTCTTCCTGCGAACCATACACGGCTGGAACAGAAAAGGGGGAAGTGACAGCTTTGCCCAAAGTACCCTCCGCCACACACCGCAAGCCGGCTTCTGCAGTATAGATGTACATGTAGTTGTAGATGTCACCACATGTCGCTAACCTTACTAATTTTTCCTGAATATGCAAATCAATTATATCTAAGACTTAAGGTCTAATTAGTACTTTAAAATACACCATGCCCAGTTTCTTGATAGTTAAATAAATAAGGCGATAACTTGCGCTATTACCTTAACTATTCCTTGTCTTTCCCACAACAAATTTATATCGATTACATCCCCCAGGTTGCAGTTCTAAAGGTCGTACCCTACTACTGTCTCTAGCCCCCTCCACAGCCCTGGATGTATTACTTGCCATTAGCATCACACCGTATCTGTGCTCACCTTTAATGTGCCACAGAAGCCTGCACTTTTAATAATGATAATTATAATAAAATACACTACCTGACAAAAAAACATTAAATGTCGAGAAGGGGAGGAGAAAACGAATTGAAACTTCAGCGGTATAGGGAGATAATCGGTGTAACTTCCGTAATTGCAAGATCGAGTCAGATTTACAGGGATGTGGGCATATGAGCCCAGTTATCAGTGTGACGTTCCACCGCCTCTGCTGGGATGGGTGTCATGGAGTCGCTCTGTACCCACCTGGGGCCAGCAGGTGCACAGCTGTTGATGCTGACACTGGGACGAAGCCGGCGTCCAAGGCTGCCCCCACACACATTCCGTCCGGGTCAGGGAATACTTCAACACGACACTGCCCGTTCACAGAGACACGCGCAATATGGTTCAAATGGCTCTGAGCACTATGGGACTCAACTGCTGAGGTCATTAGTCCCCTAGAACTTAGAACTAGTTAAACCTAAGGACATCACAAACATCCATGCCCGAGGCAGGATTCGAACCTGCGACCGTAGCGGTCTTGCGGTTCCAGACTGCAGCGCCTTTAACCGCACGGCCACTTCGACCGGCTACACGCGCAATATGTGGGCGAGCATTGTCCTGCTGGAAAACAGCACCACGATACTGTCACACTAGGGGTAGCGCATGAGGATGCAAGTTATTTCCATTCAGTAAGTAAACAGATGTAAAATTTGTTTCATTTACTTTATCCAATATCATTACTGCCCTTGATCTGATGGTAAATTTTAAAAAAACTAATAATATTCACCTTTAAAGTTATCTTTCTCATCAGACTCTTGCAACGAATTTTGTCAATAATGTCTCACATAATAGGAAAAGTACGGCAAGTAACAAATCTGTGGCATGGGGTATGGGCAGACACAGTAATACGGGGCGAAATCCAGAACTGGAACCTGGGGGAAGAAATCGACATAAAACTGCAGTCTCAGTGTGTCCATCTGTCAGTCACTCGACATGAATTTCCAGCTGTTCCATCTCACTTCATCCTCGAGCCGCGAGTTAACCTCATTCCATTCCAGTCTGGGCATCATACGTGAAATGCAAGCAAACCCAGTAATATACAGGCAGGGACAAATAAAAATGGCGCGGACGACTGGATACGATTGGACGTGAACGTGTGCACATAACAACACCCTGTGACGTATGTGCCGGCCACGTGATCCAGACCAGTGCAGAGCGCAGTGCCAGCTGTGTCAGTGCGAGTGGAGCAGTGCAAAGGAGGCGACGGTGCTCACAGAGGAGCAGCGGGTGTCCGTTGTGGAAAGTTACGTGACAAAAAGGCATTGGAATGGTGTGATCAGTTGTTTGTCGAGAAGTTTAATGGTCTCAAAGTGCCAGCAAGAAACGCCACGCAACGTTCAGTCCAAAAATGGCCTCAGACACTATCAAAAACATTCTGAAACATGCACAGACACCAGGAAATGTGATTGTAATTCAGCAGAAAATGCTTTAATATCCTACCAAATTAATCCGACGTCTGTTGCAAGAGACTGGAATGACACATCGATCATGCTGACGAATACTCTACCTGGGCCTGCACATATATCACTACTGAGTGTTTGTTGTTCGCGCCACTAGTTTTGTGACTAGCTGAGATAACAATGAATGGCTTGGACATGGATCCATTCTTTATGTCTGACGAGCCTAGTTTCAACCGAGTGGTTATGTCAACTCACAGAATCACAGCTTCTGGGCAGCAGAGAATCAGCATAATTTCCAAAAAACACAGCTGAATAATCACAACGATCGGGTTTGGTGTGCAACGTCTGCACGCCTCGTTATTAGCCCCATCTGCTTTCATCAGAGTCTCACTTTGGGGCGTTACATTGCCAACATTTTGAAATCATTTCTGGCAGCACTAACGGAGGAGGTAAACACCTACAGTCAGTTTCAACAGGCTTGAGCAGCTGCCCATACAGCCATCCAGTTCTATGAGTCACGTGTGAAAGAGTTGTTCGCGGAGGTCAGCCATTTCACCTGACCTGTCACTGTGCAGTCATTTTGTGTGGGGAGCCCTCAAGTATAGGGTGTGTCGCTACAACCCCCATAGTCTTCAAGAACTGCAGCAGAGCATTTGGGATGATACTGCAGCAGTCCCAGCTGTCCAGCTTCGGTCCACCTTCAGCAAATGAATGACCAAGACCCACAAGTGCCAAGAGGTGGACGGTGGTCACTCATGGTATCTGCCACAGTTTGGTTAGTGCTGTATTTCCTTTCCCCTGCTGTGTTTCTTTTTACCCTGGAACTCCGTTCTGTGGACCACTTTTATTTGCCCCACCACATAAACTACTTAACTATCTTGGAGGCTAAATTCTTCATCGAGTCTCATCGTAACCACATTTATCCTCAGGTCACTAGTTTGTGGTTCGACAGCATGACATACCTAACAATTAAAGTGATGGAAAATTGATGATGTGCCACGAAAACTGCTCTGGGCCTCAAACTCCGTTACAACGTGCAACTAAGTTCCTGACGATGACGTTCTTGTGTCATACGTTCTCGACATTCCGTCCATGTTCATTTTTGAAAAAAAAAATGTTCCAGTTCACAAGAAATATCTCCTTCGTCGTTTTCAGAAACAACTGACTACCACTGTGCTACCAGACAAGGGGTCGGTGGCTGCCCCATCCTGTACATTACCGACCTATCTCGAATGCTGTTTCCACAAGTTGTGATGTTAATAATTTGGCTGAAAAATGGTTTAAATAACTCTGAGCATTATGGGACTTAACATCTTAGGTCATCAGTCCCCTACAACTTATAACTACTTAAACCTAACTAACCTAAAGACATCACACACATCTTTACCCGAGGCAGGATTCGAACCTGCGACTGTAGCGGTCACGCGGTTCCAGACTTAAGCGCCTAGAACCAGTCGGCCAAAGCGGCCGGCAATAATTTGGCGAATTCCTTTATCGTCTCCTAGGGATAAGATAATAACCGTCATTCTGGTGAAAGTTATTGCTCTACATTCTGATGTCTGCAGCCTCTTACACAGCAGAGAATGGAAGACATGAATGGTGTGTCGCATTTATTATTATGTAGAACATCTACGTCCGTCTTCTGAGAATTACCTGTATCTTTTTCTTCGTCTGTATTAAATATATTTTAGTTTTGTAACGTTCTTTACTTTTTCCGAGTGTATTTCTGTGATTTTGCAAACAGCTGCACCGTACACATACTTTTATATTCAGAGGAGAAAGGTGGTGACTAAAATTTTGTGAGAAGTTCTCGCCATTAGAAAAATCATTTTTGTACAAATTACTGGCATCCCAACTCGTAGATCATATCCATGACATTCTCCACTATTTTTCGACAGTACAACACTGCCCTTCATTGAACTTTTACGATGTCTTCCACCAACTCAGTTAGCAGATGGTCCCATACCGCAGAGCAAAATTTCAGGAGATATCAAGGAAGGATGTAAAACTCCCGTCATGGTGGGACGTTAAGCGCCCCCATCCTGAGGCGAAAGCCGAGGGTGCGTGATGGAGGAAAAGCTGCGTTACGAGAAGCACACCTACTGTCTCTCCTGAGTAGAGTGCGGCAGTTGGGCGAGGGTATGAGGGTAAGTGTAACGACGATTCCGGAACCCTGCGGACTGACTGCTGCAGTTCCTCACGTCCTGGACGACATTACGAGTCTCCCAAGGCGAAAGCAAAGGGTGCATGGCACAGGGGGAGCGGCGCAAAAGGGACACAACATCTGTCATTTTTGGGTTCTGGGCTGAGTGGCAGTGTAGGGCCGGTGCGGGCCATTGCTGGCCTTGGCTGTGGCGTGCTGCCCCCACCCGGCGCTGCTGCTCCCCAGAACACAGGGATGTGCCACCATCTGTGTCTCTGCTGCTGGTGGCCTGGTTTGCTGTCGTGAAATCTTACCCCAAGTCGGCAAGTGTGCCTTGCCACTCCTCTGTCTTCCGAGGCGTGTTCCGCCAAGCCCACGGGGTGGTAACACAGCCAGGGTTAGGCTAAATGGGTCCACACCCCCGAACGACTGCGTGACCAGCCCACCACCTGAGTGGGAGTGAGTCGTTGGCCGCAAGGTGGAAGCTCAGGCCAGTAGGGGTCGAAGGGCGAGAGGTGCGTCCGCCTCTACAGACTGCGGGCTGTACTTGCCGATGCAGGACGAGTGAAATCGGCGGTGACCAAGTACTGAAGGGACAAGTGTGCTGCTAACAAGGCACTGAACCCGGCAGCTGAGGGGTCCTCGGTCTACGGGCGAGGCCGGTGGTGGAGCTGCAGTTCAGTCCCCCCCACCCATGCCAGAGGAGTCGGTCCAGGTTAAGAGAAGTGTTTCCCAATCTTTTTCGCTTGCCAAGAAATGATGAATACTGAAGAGACAAGCGATTCTGGTGCGCCCATAAGGGTTTCAATGCTAGCCCCTCCCTCGCCACAAGATGGCCTGGGTCAGGCGATGGAGGATAGCATCATGGATAGGCGTACGAGGATAACACAGTTCCTAAATCAAAATATTAAAAAGTAAAATTAGTCAGGACGCAGTATGGGCCATCAAAAATGAGCTGGTGGCATGGGCAATTGTAAATGCCAAGTTAGAAGGCAGATTTGAGGAGCTAGAAGAGGAAAATGAAAGACTAAAAGTCAACCAGTCAAAACATGGGCTGGCGTGGTTGCACAAGCAGGACAAAAGGCCCAGTTAATGGAGGACACCATGGTCAAGGTCTGCAAATGGTCGGACACGGCAGTCTTTTTAAGACTAATGCCTGGCCAAGATGTCAAGAGAGTTCAGGAGATATTCGCCACTACAGTAAATCTGGTCAGAGAAAAAATTAAAATTAATAGAGTTAAGGCAACTAAAAATGTAGTCATAGCAGATGTTGATACGGAGGATGATAAAAACAAGTTATTAGCTGACAGGGGCATAAATACCTTTATGAAAGATTTAAAGCTAAGATTGAGGACAGGACCTAGGGACCGACATGTAGTCCATCGTGTCATGGAGGACTCAGGGGCCCTGTGGAAGAAACTGACAGCTCTGGAAAAGGATTAGGTAGGGTTCCATGCCATACACGTCAAACATTACCTCTTGGTATACCTCATGGTACCTCATTGCCACAATTGTGGAGACATAGATCATATACACAAATACTGTAGCAGGAAGCCTGCATGGCCAAAGTCAAAGCTGAGGACCAATTAAGAAGAACTACAATAAACCAGGCGTCTGTATACCATGCATGCATAGGGGCAAAAATACCTGTGGTGTATTTGGTACAAATTGCCCAACATATAAAATGTTGGAACAGCACCTAATTTCCAGAATAGATTATGGCTGATGGTGTCACTGAGACCAGGAGAGCCAAAAAAAGAAAGTCTCTCAGGCTCCTATTGGCTTCTCCTCCTCTCTCATCTGGGGGCCTACTCAAATTGAGGAAGCGGAAAGATATGTTGGGCGACCAGTGGCAATGGGCTGACCAGACATAATCCAACGCAGCCCAGTATTAGACAACAGCCCACATGCTAGTACAATAAACAGTGCCATGCCTGTACAAGAAGGACTTTCATAACAAATACTACAGGAAAGCACTACTACCAGCACGATGCAGCTGCAGGCAGCACAAAGAGCTATGGGTGCAGACCCAAGAAGAGTGTACCCAAACTTAGAGCTCGACATGCACGTCGTATGCATAGGGTACAAATGTGGTAGAAAGGTCACCCTCTCGGCAATGGAGTCTGTAGACAGGATACAACTCAAGTCGATGAATCTCCCCTGCGTGACCTCATTGAAAAGGTTTTTGAAAGACGTGATGAAAGATTTGATTTGGAGGAAATTTAAATGCAGTGTGTCCTAGCAAACGGACACATTGCGTTAGATTGGAAAAAGACCTGACCTGATTGTAACGTACATACTTACTTTCCTTAATGTCAAGTGAAATAATGATTGGACAGTTAATAGTCGCTGGGTCATTCAGGAAGTGCCAAGGGCAGTGGAGGAATGGAGGCTGGATATAATCTGCTTGTAGGAGCCATACTCCCAAGCTGGACAAATCTCCTTTATGGCTGCCACTTGGCACGTAATGTACACTGGGGAGGAGCCAAAAGCAGCTATAATTGTAGCAAATAAGGCCTTACGAGTTGCTACCATAGCACAGTTATCAAATAGCCACTGCAACATCGTGGAATTACAATCACCTGTAGGACTAGTGTACAACATTAACATGTACTTCCAATAAAGAGGTAATTTTGACGACTTCTTGGATCATCTTACTCGAGTCACCACGACATTGTGGGGGCAAAAGGTTATTGTAACCGCTCCTATGGTACGGCGGCACTAGAGATGCAAATGGGGAGAAGGCTGAAGAGTTAATCATGGCCTCGGAACTAGTTGTGGCAATCAGATGAGGGAATCCCCACACCTATAGAGGTGGAGGTGGATTTGGAAAAAAACATAGATGTCATCCTGTCAACACCCAGTTCGATCAGCAACATCGAACTGAAGAGTCCTATACCAAGTCACAACGACCATAATCTGATTGTGTTTAGCCTTAGTGACAAGGAGTGCCACTGGGACCTGGGGTGGGAGATCCAATACAACTTCAGTAAGACATATTGGTAATGCCTAGCTCAGGAGTGTGACATTCATCTGTTGCCTGAGGGTGATGTAGACGTTGATAGGTATGCTGAAAAATGGTGGGGTCTGTAGTTAGAGCAGTGAAAGCTGCTGTACCACCCAGGAGGAGAGCCATTGCAGCCTCCCCATCACCATGGACTGCCGATCTACAACGTATGCGCCAGTCTGTGAGACAGACGAGGAAGTATTACCAGTAATGTGTCATCTGGCAAGAAAAACAGCTCTGGCTGCAGCGACACAGGGCAGCCAGAAAGGTCTTCCATAAAGAACTGAGGGGGTTAGGGTTAAAAGCTGGGAAAGATATGTGCTGCACCAACTGGCCACTGCCTGTAGGGGAGGCCCCTATAAGTTGGTCAGAGAGAAAAAATAAGATCTCTCAAGGTTCTCTCGACAATCAGAGATGGCGACCAAATGACAGAGTCCTGGCAGGAGTCTGCCGAGGTCGTTCTACAGATTCTGTTACCAGATGATGAGGAGAATGAGGACAATGAGATTCAATGCCATATCTGTAGGGAACATCATGTAGAGTAGAGCAACAACACCATGGTGTATCCCTTTTAGAAGGAAGAAGTGGCAGTACAAACTAAATCTTTCAGAAGAGGGAAGGCTCCAAAGCCAGATGGCATAGTAGCAGAGGTTGTACAATTCCTCGCCCCTCAGCTAATAGGACCTCTGACAGGGCTCTTCAATGAATGCCTAAGGCTTGGTAAATTTCCGAAAATTGGGAAAAGGGCAAATTTGGTAATTATAAAGAAAGGAAAAGATAAGGACCATAAGGAAACCAATTCCTACAGGCCGATATGTCTCCTAGATATCCTGGGGAAATTAATAGAGAAGTTTTTGGCTGACAGTCTGGCGATACACAGGAAACTGCGCGGGATGAGTAACAGGCAGTTTAGCTTTTGGCTGGGGCAATAAGTGTCTGACGCAACTGCCCTGGCGGTTGAGGTTTGCAGCTCAGCCCCACGCAAGTATGTGGTAGGCATGATGGTGGACATTAGTGGCGCATTCGACAACCTGTGGTGGCTCTCGCTCTTCTCCCCCTTGTGTGAGAAGGAGTGCTCAGGGCCCCGCTGTGGCTCTCTGAGGAGGTGTTAAGAGGACAGGGAGGTTTGGTTATCATCGCCTAGCGGGAAAATAAGTAAAACCATCACGAAGGGTTGCCCATGAATCTGTTCTGGGGACACTCTCTTGGAATGTAAATATAGAACCGCTGCTAGAGAAATTATATCTCAGCTAGGACGTACTAGACGTGACAGCCTACGCAGATGACCTCCTGCTGGTTGGTGGCCATAGCCGTGAAGACCTAGAACCGAAAGTGGAAAAACAATAACATCACTTTTAGAATGGTGCCACGAAGCGAAAATAAGGATTGTACCACACAGATCCACGTATCTATTGCTGAAAGGTAGCCTGATTAGAAATCCAACCGTTAGAATCAAAGGAACACCAGTTCTACGGCGCCGCGAGGCCAGATATCTAGGGGTTGTAATTGATGAAAAGTGGAATTATACGTCAGATATAGACACCATATCTCAATGAGCCCTACAAGTTTTAAACAATCTCATCAACATAGGTCATAAAAGATTCCATCTGAAACCCAATCTCATTAAACTCTATCACAATAGTATTTCAACATCAATAGTCAGATAAAAGTGTGGGGTCTGGGCACACAGGCTCACGAGGCCTGCCATGACCGTGAGAAGGGTGCAGAGGAATATGCTGTTACGCTCTGTTGGGCATATCGAACTCCTACTCGGGGGGGGGGGGGGGGCGTGGGGCGTTGTTGGTGTTAATGGGGCTGTATCCATTAGACATCAATATACAGGAGAAGGCAGCATGATACTGGATAAACAAAGGAAAGATCAAAAAGATCAGGGAAATCATGGGGGTACAGTTAGGTGACAAGTTTGCTACCAGAGGAACGGGGGGGGGGGGGGGGAGAGATATGGCAGAAATCATGGGAAAATGAAGAAACGGGGAGAAGGGTATTTCAACTGCTCACTGATAACAAGGAAAGATTAGAGATGGGTTTCTTTGAGCCAAGTAGAGGACTGCTCAAGTGCATGGGCATGGCAGGGCATGGGCCATATCCGATATACTTACGTCGACTTGGTGAACGGGCTACACCAGCGTGTGACTGTGGTGTTCGGGAGGCACACCCGAACGTATCATCTATGACTGTCCAACATATGACGACGTAGCGTATGATTTAAGAGATCAACCACCGAACAGAGACATCTGCTCCATAATACGACGTGCTGACACCTATCATATCCTAAATAGTTTGGCTGTGGGCGTCACAACAACACAGGGCGAGGGAGGCCAGCGGGGGACACGGGCCGCGTCCACACAGTAGGGGATGCAGCGCACGGCCCAACCCAAAATCACTGTAGTGGTGATACGTTACTGCAGGAGACTCTTGCCAGTACGTCGATAAGCAGTACAGAAAACGAAAAATAAAATTCAGAATTTCCATCGTTGTGCAAGAGCACCGGATCGGAAGCCAGTGCACGCTTTTGAATCAGCAGCCCCCAATACGTTGAATCCGTCGTCCTTGCCATGGAGTCACTGTGTTCTCTGCCACCTAGACCTCTGGGCCTGACACCCAAGGATTTCTTTTCGTGGGGTTATGCGAAATACCTTGTGTATATGCCGCATTTGCCGAAAACTATTCGCCCATTTCTGAAGCGTCGGTTACTCCACATACGCTTCTAAATGTATGGCGTGACATGGTTTGTCTCTTACATGTTGCACGTGTCATCATGGTCTTCATGCAAACAATCTAAAATAAATTTGCTGTGTTCCGAATAGCCACACCTATTGGTACCCGCTTCATTAAGTTTTAACTGTACATCTAAAAATACATATGCATAATTCAACATATTTATATAACAACAAAATGCCAAAGAATAAGGGGAATATTAATGGGATTAAGTAGACATATAGGTATCAGAGTAGCAAATCTTACCTGGAGATTATCAGTGCAAGGGAGAGCCAGAGAAGCTGTCGTACCCCCATGTCATTTGTACACTAAGTAAAATATTCGACGTTGTAAACTAAATTTGTCCAATTCCGCTTCCGCCTGCATTGTTTAGCGAAAAGACCGCCGTGGGGTAGCGTCATTACCTCAGTGAAGCAGACAGTCATAGTGTAGATGCAACAACATGGAAGAGGCGTCTATGCAGGAGGCAGACCAACATGGGGTTCCCAAGAGGGGCAGCAGCCTATGGTGAATAACGCTGAAGATGGGTACATCGAGTATTTAATGAACAGGTGCTGAATCGAAGTGATGAAACACGTAGAAGGAATCGATTGACAGTACATGAACTGAAGTATCAAGGAATAGCGAATCAGGTAATGGAACGAAGTGCGTGGTACATAAAAAGGGAAGAGGCTAAACACTGAATGGTTGGAGTTATCAGGAATTCTTTACGTCATTAGCTACAATGTAAACCATTACTTCTAGATATTAGCATCCATTTATTTAATCCTGATACGCAGTGCAATTTGGAATACATCGTTCATGATTTCCAGTCCTGTTGATTACAAACAACTATACAAACTTTACCTCAGACCTCAACCCAAAGGTGTCCTGCGGACGTAAACAAACCAAAGAGTGTGCCTAAAATATTGGTTTTCCTCATCAGAATCGACAGCAAACCAACACCTACAACGATAGTTCATCTATACTTGCCGATGTTTCAAGCAGAATATGAAGATATGGAGAACATATATGAGGGTACTGAACGGGTAATTCAGTATGAAAGGGGAGGGGAAACAAAATAGTCATGAGGAACTGGAATTCGGTTGTAGGGGAGGGAGTAGAAGAAAATGTTAAAGGACAATATGGGCTTGGCAGTAACAATGAGAGAGGATAAAGATTAATGCAGTTCTTCAGTTGATATCAGGTAGTAATAGCGAAGCCTCTGTTCAGTATTTACGAGTGGTAGGGGTAGACCTGTACTAGGAAAAGACTGGGAAATATGGGAAAAGTCCATGACGGTAAAATTACGAGTCCAATGGGAATTCCACTGTAAAATGCAGAGGAGACAGCTGAATACAGTAATAGAATCACAAACAGCTATGGAAGATGTAAGTTTGATCTCCCAGTTTCGCCAACTGATCCATTTCTGAAATTCGCTACCAGAATGAAGATGATAGACTGGTGTTTGGAGTAGCAAAACAGAGGATGTAGACAGACTGAATTTCAGGAAATGTAATTTCCAGGTCGCTGTTCGGTAATCGCTGTATGGTGAACGATTGGTTTGAAAAAACTAAGACCTCTTTTCTGAACGATTGGTGGAGCTGCTCATGTAATCGATAAGAAAGAACATTTTAAATTAGGAATAAAATCACGCCAGTGTCGGATGAGTACCACATTGAAATGTGGCGTCTTTCCAGCTAGATATGCTGAAAATTAAAATTGGTGATACAGTTAATAATGAAATTAAACATGTGGACTGGAGTACTTAAGTAACTCAAGATAAGCTAGTATATTATAATATCACTATAATTACAGGCCGTGATGGTTACATTATGGAAGTAGACTGCAGAAAGACAGGAGTGAACACCCAGGTTTTTACTATCTGCTCTCAAAAATTTTACGAGGACACAAATAAAATTGATCGTAAATTTTGGAGCCTTTGTGAAATCTCTAGGCACGGTGAATATGATAAGGTGCCACAAGTAAAATGTTTTATTCTAATCTAATTCTTTCATTTTTAGTACAACTTTTCTGAAAACAATATAAGATTTGCTTCTCCTGACTGTAATTATATGAAGCGTAATTATATGAAGCGTCCGAGAATCGCTGCTGCTACTCGGTTAACAGAAAAACTTCCTGAACTAATCATTTCCTAATTCATATTTTATTCTCTTCACAAATGTGCTGGTGAAGTTTGTAAATGTTTTCCCAGAGATTGGGCGACCTAGCTAGGAACATTCACAAACATTTTAAAGCAAGTGTTAGGTGACAGGAGCAACTGCATGAATTTAAAAATTTTTAGATATCAAAATTCATAAATTGTTACATCCATCATAGACAAGATGGCTATCTTTGCAGGGCATGGTAGTGAGAAATTTAGAAGAGTGGAATACGTTGGAGGTGTGTCCTTTGATTCAAAGTACAACAGTTCTCTGCCAGTCAATCGAGGTCCAAGTCAACCAGTCTCCAAGCGAACATTTCCTATAATAGCTGCACAGAGAGGAGATGTGGAGCTCGGTACCTGTAAGGAGGCCATCGCTCACAGTGGCACATAACGCTGCACGTCTCCAGTGGGCCAAACAGCACAGGAACTATTGTCCAGAGGCTGACTGCAGTGTGTGTGTGCGGGGGGGGGGGGGGGGGGGAGGCGAGTGCAGTGTGCGCTGAGCGGTCGCGTCTTTCAGATGATGTGAGGTGTCAAGGCCACTGACAGTCCAGTGAGTTGTTTAACTCGCCCTGTGTTGAGGGCACTGCTCAGGTTGCAGACGCTTCAGTGATGTTATGATAATGTACCATGAATATCGTGAATATAAATCAGGTCGTTTATTTCAACATTCTTGGTGACCAATTGTTGTCCTTCATCCTACCAATTCATGACGAGTGTGCTATGGACAGTTACATCTTCCAGGTCTGTACACAAACGTTCCTGCTTTTACGAACCTTCAAGCACTCTATCGCGCCTTGAATGGTTCACTAAGCAAACAGATCCTTATCCTGCAGATCATGCAGGGGTCATTTGGAATGCCACATCAAACCAGAAACAGTACTGAAATGGAGAGCTGAAGCCTATCTCCACGTTGAACTATCTGTTTACTAAGCAACAAGTAAAGGAACAGGAAGAGAAGTGTTGTGAGGAAATGAAAGTTCTGGGGCGAGAAGCAAAACCTTTAAGCATTCTGCATGACACAGTTCCGCCAGCAACGCTGAAACTCATGGGACTGCAATAGAACTGAATGGATAATATCTTGAAAACCGGTTGTAAATGATTTTCTACCACAGTAAAACAGTGATAATGGAATGTAATGAAATTAAATGAGGCGCTGCTGAACGAATTAATTTACGAAATTATGTAGGCATGAGCTTTGCTCTATGAGCAACAGAATAACTGAAGATGGACGAAACAAAGAGCGACAAAATAAAAAAGTAATAGCAGGAAACGAGATTTTGAAGAGCAGAAAAGCGTTTCTGGAAAAGAGGAATATACTACCATTGAATGTAAATAGAAATCTTACGAACTTCTCCCGAAGCTATTTGTCTTATGTTGAACAGCAGTTTAGGCAAGAAGGGAACAGAAGCTTTTAAAAAGTGGCGCTACAAAATACTGTTGAATATTTAATACGTAGATCGAGTAACTAATGTGGAAGTACTACATTGATATGGGAAAAACGGAAACTTAAGCGGTAACTTGCTTAAAAGATTGGTTGGGTTGAGAGGTCACACTGAGACTTCAAGGAACTGTAGAGTTTCTAATGAGGGAATTACTGGAGGTTGAAACTGCAGAGGGGGACCAACGCTCGACTACCGTAAGATGCTGAAATGGATATCACGGCAGTGGCTGTACAGAAGTGCAAAGGACATACCAGCCTGTACCACAAACAAGTGTTGACCAGATATAGTGTGTAGGCGGACAACACGTGTACATGGCCACTCCGTAATTGGCTCTAAAGTGCCTGGCAGAGGGTCTGTCGAACCACCTCCAGCCTATTTCTGTACACTTCCGCTCTCGAACATCGTTCATGAGAAATGACACTTGTATCTTCCCATGCTACGTCCGATTTCTTGTACTTTATTACGACCATCGTTCCTCGCTATGTGGATGGACATCCACAAACTATTTTTATATTCGCAGGAGAAAGTTTTTGACTGAATTTGTCTCGCCGCAACGAAAAACATCTTTGTCTGAATTATTGCCACCCCAAACCCGCAGATCATATGCGTGACACTCCTTCCTCTACATTTCGCTGGTACAAAACGAACTGGTTTTGAACTTATGTTGACGTTACTGGCCGAAACACGATAGCATCATGTGCATACACACTCAGAGGGCTGCTCAGATAGGCTCCTAAATCGTATACACTCCTGGAAATTGAAATAAGAACACCGTGAATTCATTGTCCCAGGAAGGGGAAACTTTATTGACACATTCCTGGGGTCAGATACATCACATGATCACACTGACAGAACCACAGGCACATAGACACAGGCAACAGAGCATGCACAATGTCGGCACTAGTACAGTGTATATCCACCTTTCGCAGCAATGCAGGCTGCTATTCTCCCATGGAGACGATCGTAGAGATGCTGGATGTAGTCCTGTGGAACGGCTTGCCATGCCATTTCCACCTGGCGCCTCAGTTGGACCAGCGTTCGTGCTGGACGTGCAGACCGCGTGAGACGACGCTTCATCCAGTCCCAAACATGCTCAATGGGGGACAGATCCGGAGATCTTGCTGGCCAGGGTAGTTGACTTACACCTTCTAGAGCACGTTGGGTGGCACGGGATACATGCGGACGTGCATTGTCCTGTTGGAACAGCAAGTTCCCTTGCCGGTCTAGGAATGGTAGAACGATGGGTTCGATGACGGTTTGGATGTACCGTGCACTATTCAGTGTCCCCTCGACGATCACCAGTGGTGTACGGCCAGTGTAGGAGATCGCTCCCCACACCATGATGCCGGGTGTTGGCCCTGTGTGCCTCGGTCGTATGCAGTCCTGATTGTGGCGCTTACCTGCACGGCGCCAAACACGCATACGACCATCATTGGCACCAAGGCAGAAGCGACTCTCATCGCTGAAGACGACACGTTTCCATTCGTCCCTCCATTCACGCCTGTCGCGACACCACTGGAGGCGGGCTGCACGATGTTGGGGCGTGAGCGGAAGACGGCCTAACGGTGTGCGGGACCGTAGCCCAGCTTCATGGAGACGGTTGCGAATGGTCCTCGCCGATACCCCAGGAGCAACAGTGTCCCTAATTTGCTGGGAAGTGGCGGTGCGGTCCCCTACGGCACTGCGTAGGATCCTACGGTCTTGGCGTGCATCCCTGCGTCGCTGCGGTCCGGTCCCAGGTCGACGGGCACGTGCACCTTCCGCCGACCACTGGCGACAACATCGATGTACTGTGGAGACCTCACGCCCCACGTGTTGTGCAATTCGGCGGTACGTCCACCCGGCCTCCCGCATGCCCACTATACGCCCTCGCTCAAAGTCCGTCAACTGCACATACGGTTCACGTCCACGCTGTCGCGGCATGCTACCAGTGTTAAAGACTGCGATGGAGCTCCGTATGCCACGGCAAACTGGCTGACACTGACGGCGGCGGTGCACAAATGCTGCGCAGCTAGCGCCATTCGACGGCCGCGGTTCCTGGTGTGTCCGCTGTGCCGTGCGTGTGATCATTGCTTGTACAGCCCTGTAGCAGTGTCCGGAGCAAGTATGGTGGGTCTGACACACCGGTGTCAATGTGTTCTTTTTTCCATTTCCAGGAGTGAATATGGATCAGAAACAGCTGACGGTTTCTAACACTTCTGTTCCGTACGCCAAATAAAATTTCTGTTTTACTCGATGACTTTCCGTCGGTTATTACGAACTGTGTTATTTCCGACAGGAATACACGATTACAGACGAACAACTGGGACGATACTCCATAGGCACGCAATGTGACTACAAGTCTTTTGTGAGCAACGGTATCAAAAGCCGTCCATAGATGTGGAAAGGAAACGTTTAAGGTTCCTTGTCGATAGCACTCATTACTTTGAGTGAGTGAAGAGCCGGTAGTGTTTCAGAGGAGCGATATTAACTGTCTGAATCGGTGCTGAGTAAGTGATGATAAGCCCGCCCGGCTAGCCGCTCGGTCTAACGCGGACGCGTCAGCGGACTCGGAAATGGATCCTGACACAAACTGATCACTTAATTAAGCCAGCCATGAGATCGAATTTAGCTTCTTGTTTGTTAAAGTGTGCTGGATCATACGCTTCTTCCTTTGAATATTAATAGGGTTGTATCGGATTTGCGGCTAGCTTCTTCGTGTAAATTGTTCTGTGTTTCCTTTGCAGGTACCGTATTCCTGCAAGAAGTCGAGTCAACATCTTTTTCTGTCTCGGTTTTTAGCATGTGTTTAATGTGGTTCCCGTGTGTTCTATATGTTTTTTTGTGGAGGACATTTCCATTGAAGGAATTGAAATCCTTGATAATGGTAAAGAGATAAGATGGACTTTTCTTCACGTGACCATTCTCCTTTATGCGTCATCCAGTACGTGACGCACTTTAGATCTATCCGAATTTTTTAAGGAACCGGTGATTCAATTGTTACACAAATGTTTGGATACTATTTTGACAGGTGGTTGTTCTAACTGTGTGTTGCGTCCTGTAGACCAGTTTCCTGATTTTAATTCTGTCGGTAGTATTTAAACTCCAGAATGAGATTTTCACTGTGCAGCGGAGTGTACGCTGATATGAAACTTCCTGGCAGATTAAAAGTGTGTGCCGGACCGAGAGTCGAACTCAGTCCGGCACAGTTTTAATCTGCCAGGAAGTTTCACTAGTTAAATTGTCCGTTCTTTGCGTCTGTAAAAATCCGACTACTGTTAGTTTTACTTATTTTACTGTTGCAACAGGTGTCACATATTTAGTCTGAGCGGATTTGTGAAAGGACTTTGGCTATCGATGCCATCCCCGCCGACTTCACGGATCACAGTGTGGTGGCTGTCACATTACGTCACACACGACTGTCGGTGAAAATGTTTTGATTCCGTTGGTTGTGGAATACGGCGCAGATGGAGATCCTTACCGTATTCAGGTGAACCCAGAAGTGTTGTACCATAGTCTCTGGTCAGCTGCGTGATAAGCCTTCATTTTGGAATGCTTAGTTCAGAGGGCAAACCCGAGGTTGTGACAAACGTTGATACGACTGTGCGCTGATAGAGCGCGGAAATTTCGGAGCAGGCAAGAATTTTACAACTCTCTCTTATGTGGCCTTTAAGAAAGTGCGCATCAGGCTCTGCTACGTATTGCAGACGTCAGGCGTGTAAAGGCGCGATCATTAGGAGTGAAGCGGCGTCAAGTGGGAGGGTTGAGGTGGCGTTCCAAACCACCTCCGCTGGGCTGTGGACCAACTGACTCCTCTGTATCATCTGATTCGGCATCAGACTCGTCTTCCTCATGCGTGTATCACATCGCTCAATATCGACGAGGGCAATGTTGTGACGGCACAAAAGGACATTTCTACGTTAGGCTAAATGATGTACCCATTAATTTTTTTTCTTTAAAGTCAGTACCGCCATTAGACTGTTGTTTATTTACAGTGTTACATTTACACTTACACAATCAAGATATCGTCTTCAAAGTGCCATTGTCAAGTGTCTTTTGAAAGTAGGTTAGACAATAACAGTGAAATACATAACAAATGACATGACCATATAAGAATCTATATTTGTAATGCTTACTTACAAGTGTTATAAATTTCCTAAGATGGCATACTGTCGAATTAAAATGCACTATTAGACACAGAGTCTACTGCTTTGTTTCATTACTGAGTACACCATCTTGACTGAATGACAGTTGGCTAAGTGTCAAATTGTCTTGGTCAAAAAAATTGGTGTTACAAGCAGGTGACTTTTTTTTAAATGTTTGGACTCAGTGTCCGGTAGGATAGGAAAGGTTAGGAGCAATTTATTTTCTTTTGTAGCTGTTACATCTTTGCAGTACCTGTTTATCTCAGTATACCACGAAGTTGCCTGCTCATAAACATTAACAGTAACAAACCTGTCGATAACATACGCTGCATCCATAAATATAGCAGTCCAGCTAGTCATTGATGTTGTTTGAAGTACCCTTTCCTCCCTCTGAGATATACTACTTTAATGAGGAATCAATATACCTCACCTCAAACATCAGTCAATAACCAAAGGACAAACTAACTGTCTCTATAGAAACTTTTATTTTATTAAATTTACGGAATAAATTTTAGTATCACAACTACACGAATCCACACAGAGAATATACCGATACACACTCAAGGCATACCTTCACTTTGGACACATCATTCCCACACAATGACCTAACATATGCTATATTTGATCCTAGCTTTCACATTTAAAAGTGCCCTTTTACCATACATGTATCTTAATTTAAAAAAAGTCAGTCACTTCACATTTTTATTCTTATTCCTTTATTAGTTACCCTTTTGTCCCCCCCCCCTCCACTATAATAGCTTCTTCATTTTATTAGTCATTTTATAGCCCGCCCCCAATCCATCCTTCTATACCCTCCTCCCTTACATTTACACTCCATATGCCTACAAAGTCAATGAATGATTCGTAGTATTCTTGACCTTGTGTTTCTTCTCAATTGTTTATTACCTCTCTAAGAAGTAATTATGATCAATAATGTTACATTTGTCTTTGTTGTTAAGAAATAGAATTAGCCCATTTGTTCGGTATTCTGTGTTCACTCAATCCACAGTTCATGTCTCTGTTATTGTGCTGCGTACGGCTGGGGAGTGCTGATCCATCTGTCGATGTTGGTCTATTGATGATACTCCATAGGCGCGTAATGTGACTGCAAGCAGTTTGTGAAGAACGGTATCAAAAGGTTCCCAGAAATCTGGAAATTAATCGGTTTAAGATTGCTTGTAGATAGCTCTCATTACCTAGACTGAGTGAGGAGCTGGTTGTGTTTCATAGGAACGATGTGCGCTGAATCGGTCCAGAGTAAGTGTCGATATACCGTTTTCTTCGAGATAATTCATAATGTTCGAACACAGTGGATGTTCAAGGTCATTGTGAAAATCGATGTTACTCGTATTGGTTTCCTTTCTTCACTGTAGGTGTGGTGTGTGGAATATTGCGAAAGATTTGTCCTGTTATTGAGTTTTAGCGCTTAAATGGTGTACTGTTTGTTGTGCTACTGCTTTAATATGCTATCAAAACATATAAATGGCGTACATCTGATCGATCGTTAGGAAAACGGGGTTTACAAGTTCCAGACGCACAAATTTCCATCGCTTTATATTCTGCATCGACAATCGAATCGCACAGCCTTTGTTGCCAAAGAGTTTTCGTTGGGGTTTGCTTCCTCCTCTGCGAAGTAGTGCTGTGATTTCTTACACATTCCATTCACGTATCAAATCAGCACGAAAGTTGCCCTAATGAGAATAGAGAAGAAATTTATCGTTACTAGGTGCTCGTACGAAGTTTGGTGTCCGCTCTCCGACGTGTTCGAAAAGTCCATGGCAGGAAACTGCACTACAAAATGGCACGCATTGTGTATGTTGATAATCTTTGAAAACCATGTCCCAATTATGGCAAGCACAGTTACTAAGCTAAAACTAGTGTGTACTAATAAAATGTTTGTCTTTAATGCACTGACTGTACATAGGAAAGCGCCTCACCTACTCTGAATATTTCTGTGAATGACGCATACTACTTTTGTTTCGCTCAGACCGACGCTTCGAAGTAAATATCGAAACTTGCAGTTACTGCTTTGGAGTTTATCCACGTATGGTTCCAGAGGCTACATGTAGCAGCTTTCAGTCTAATCAGGATTGGTGACAAATGAAGCTGTTTTGTCTTCTGGTCTTAAGAAACTGACAGCACCTCTTTGTTCCGAAAGACTATGCTTGACCGTTCCTACACGTGGACCACAACGTCACACGCGTTTTGCTCAGCTTGTGCCGCAGGTATACATTGAGACCAGAAAGGAAAAAAAAACCGATGAAATCATTATATATGAGTTCCTCTCATTCATTTCTGTGCCTGTTATTCAGTTCTCGCCGTATGCAATGCCTTGTTTGGGAAGTAAGGAGCGTCTCTAGTTAGTTTCGGTAGCAAACTTTTGCCCACAGCTGAAACTCAGTTTCCAAACCACAGCTGCCATGAAATGAGGTCGCCTTTACTAGTGAGGCGATGAAGCGATTTCCCAACTCTGGGTAAATATTCTGTTTCTTACTTTCATTGCGTACGCGCAGGTCGCCGAAGTGGCGTCAAATCGAAAGACCTGCACCAGGCGAACGGTCTACCCGACGGGAGGCCCTAGCCACACGACATTTCCATTTTTATTGCGTAGAGGAATTCACTGACAGAGCATAGTGTTGTCTCCCTTAACCCATAGAAAACACAATAAGAAATATTACTGTCTTCCGAATAAACTGCAGTTGAGAAAAGCCTTCACTTCATCATCATAATCGCATTTCTTTCTCGTTCACCGCTCTATAGCTCTTCGCTATGAGATAAACGGACAACTAAAATGACGCGTTGTTTATAAATTGCCACTAAACCTGCTGTGGGCCGAAAATTCCATTACAGCTGGGAATGGAATTGCTCGCGACGGCATTTTTGCGTCAGACGCTGTCCGTGTTCTCGCCGCGTTAAACTTGAGTAGCGATTCAGGATTATCTTATAAAGTTGAGAATATTTTTAAAGAGTTCCAAAACTTTTTCTCGCTTACACGCTTAACGTCAAATATTACAGACGTAAGCTCGTCTGCAAAGTAATCAGATGTCCGAAGTTGTTTAGTGCATAGGCATTCCGAATCCTGTACTCCGACGTGCTTCTGGCGATGAAACGCAGCACTTGCGTTTATTTCAGTATTTTTACAGTTTTCTGGAATTTAGGTTGTGATGCACGAGGGATCTGTTGTTTTCCCCAACCTACCTTAGACTGAGGCGAAGATTTGCTTGGTTGTTGGCGAATTCTTGAGACTTTATCGTAATGTTTGCGTTTCATGAAATAAAACTTTCTTATTCTCTTTTATCGTTCTGTGACGTCATGTTTCGTTTGTGATTTGCTGATAAAAGAGAAGCGATCACACACCACAATTTTTTTGCTCTATAGAACTCTGCAGCGCTTTGTTCTCGTGTTACTATTTGTTGGGTAAGAGAGACTCGTGTGTCGACGAAGCTACGCAAGGTCTTTGACACGCGTCGTGTTCCCAGTGGCTTGTCGTGCAGAAAAGTTGTCGCAATCGTGCTTGCGCATTAGTGGTATCTTACGCGACCAATGAATGAATGATGGTGATTGACTGTCACTTGCCAACTTCTTTATGTGACGTTCAAATGACACGATTAAACTGCAGTGTAAATTTTTATGTGCGACCTATAACGACGGCAGAATCTAGATTTAATTGGTGCCATTTCCAGTGCAATATTTGCAAGAATCTAGGTAGATTTGTTATTAGTTTCCGTCAGAGCACTGATTCACGTCGGAATTACATTTGTGGAGGCATTTGCTAATTATATTTGACTGAAACCTATAGCAAATACTATTTCGTTTAGGCAGATACTGTTACAGAAGCCTTACCCGTTACTGATGGTAAGTCACTTTTAGGGAATTATCGGTAGCCACTGACGCCAGATTTACCGACACTTTAGCATGATAAAGTACTCAAAATCTTGAAGACTTCTGAAATGTCGTATATCATTTAGACTGCATATCGTCATAAAACGCTAATTTGAGTACCAAAACTATGAAATTGCCAACTTTAACTTCGCAAACACATAGATCAGCACAGCGACTGTTCAGTTTGCTCGCCGCATCCAATCGCAGCACAGGACGCGTGATGTGACATAAGAGTGACTGACTGTCTTCACACGTGAGGGACGGGATGATTAAATAAAAGTTCCACGAATTTTATGAATAATGCGTAACCCGAAATCTGAGCTCCAACTGGTCCTCACTTTCGTGACACTGAAGTGTGTGTGGTGGTTTCCGTTCTTATACTCGGCTGTCACAAAATGTGCAACGCAATTGATGCACCGAATTGAAGACCTGTCCAAAACGTCTCGTGTGTAGCGAGATTAGTAGTGCTGAATTGTCGGGAAATGTGACGTTGACGGATGAAGAGTGGCCGGAGCCAAAACAGTTTCAGAAAAAGGCCGCCATTTAATCGAGAATGTGTGGAATTCGCTCTCTGAGGCACACATCGATTGCCCATAATAACGGAGTAAGATCGCTGGTGACTTACAAATGTGAACAATGTTTCTGGCTGCTTTTAATTCTTCACGTGTTCTGTCCACCAGCAGAATATTTTACAGTGTGGTGTCTCACACGATACTTGGGCTGGCAGTAACGGTACTGTACCACTGGGTGCTCATAATCTGAAGTTGAGCCACTCACAGGGGTCCAGTGTGGACTGCAACTATTGTATGGCAGCGAAACTTGGTATACTAAAGCCCCCTTGCGGAACCGATTTACACTGGAAAGAAATTATTTCCGATTTTGGTCACCAAATGGCTCTATGAACGGAAGAAAGACGTATAGAAATGTTTCCATATGTAATGGATTGGCAACGGAACGTGGGCAGGGAGGGTCAAACAAGTGAGGAGGGCAGAATGTAGATCTTGTTATTAACCGCCAGCTGCACAGTTTGTTCAGTATGAGCACCGAAGACTTCGGCGAGACGTTGCACAACGACAGATTCGCACCTGGTAACTAAAACCGGAACTGATTTCCTCCGGCGCAAACTGGTTTCGCATTAACGCCTTAGCATACCTGCCAAGTTTCGTTGCCATACGGTAATTATAGACCACAGTGAACTTCGGTGAGTGGCTGCATTTTACTTACGACCACCTGGTACTTCTATGCCTCTGCTGAAGAAAAAAAGCGATTCGCTAAAATTTCGATGTCGCATTTGTGGCCCATTTGGTCATAAACCATTTAGTAGTTAGCCAGTTAAAAAAAGTCTGCAGTTGTCTGACTTCCGTCTTGTTTCAACTTTTTGAAGCATCAACACTCCTTAGGTTGTGCAAATACCCGTCTTCCCAGTACAGGCAACTGGAGGAGGTCGCAGCTACCGATAGGGGGTGTCGACATTGCCCCGTGGCGTAATGATGTACTCCCTGACGTCATATATACTTACAGATACAACAGAACGCGGTGATGTTTACATGGCTGCTATATTACGTGTTTTTTCTGATATAGGTTGTGGTGGAAAAGTGATGTGTTGCATAGCCCGAGGTCTAGGATGGGTTGATAGGTTACATTACAGCTGTCAGTTAGCGGAGCCAAAGAAATGGAGTGTTACAGTAACGATAATTATTGCTGTGTCAGATATTTTATGCACGTTAGATTTCGACGAGTGTTTTATGTCCGTTTTGATGTCGTCATGGATCGAAACACAGTTGGAACGGCAGGTTCAGTATTTTTCAGCATTGAGCACAGTTCGTAGCTAGTGTAAACGTACGTTTACACCTGTGTAAGTTTGCGTGTGCGCAAGACGGACGCAGCCTTTGCCAAAGAGGCATCGGTGCAGCCAGCCTCGTACGCCTGTTGACACGTGGGGGCGGGCAGTCAACACGTCCCAGGCGAATACAGACTGTGCTGTCCCGTCCACGGTTTTGTTTCGTTTGCTCCGTTTTGCTGCGTCGCAATATTAAGTTCTAGTCTTTCGTGCGCTTTCAAATTTTTGTTAACCCATTGGCCGAGTGGCCTAAAAAGGAACAAATGGATCTGAAGAATATTATCGTGCATACTTATGACTCGAGTTATCGGTATCATCTAGTGCGTCTTCTGAATGATATAATGGATAATCGAGTTGAACTTTTTAGTGCTAATGTTATGAGGAAACGTGCTTTCCAATGCAGTGGTAACGCCTATCAATTACTAATGGCCTTCTGAATAACATTCATGTTGATTTGAGACACACTATATAGTGCCTGCTATCTATCGCTGCATTCTCGAAAAGAAACAGCATGAGAAACCAGGCTGTAGTAAAATTATAAAGATTACAACTTAATTAGAGCAGTCAACCACGAATATGATATGCAAAGATTATTTACACAAAACCATTACCGATTTCCGATTTTCAAAAACAAGTTGTTAGGTGGCTTTCAAAAGCATTACTTGCGATAACCGCCAGTTAAAAGAATATTCGTTTCTGTGCAAAATATCAAACCTTTACGATCGGTTTTTCTCTGGAGATCTGAAATTATCGACTAAATTTTCCCATGCAAATCGCGTCATAGCTTTGCGTTCGGACACTACATTACTAGATGGAACGCAACAGCGAACGCAGCTAAAGATTCAGTATGCATTAAATGAAAAATAAACAGGAAGCAGGATCATTCGTGAGTGGTAACGAAAATGATGTACATTATCTGTACATGTCATCGATGTAGTACAGGCCCATCTGCCCTTTAAAGAAAGTTAGAACAGTTACTGTGGCACTTCGTATCTTGTAATCGGTATTTCAGGTAAGGAAAGGAGCCACTCGTTACTGATTCTATAAGTAAATTGTCAGCAAGACGTGAATTAAAAGTTCATGAATAGCAGCACTGATAGCTCACCATACGTGTTAGAAAACACTATGATACATAAATTTCTCAGCATTGTTTTGCAGGAAGAATAAAGTCATTGGGGTATTAATTTTTAATTATTGAGGCTGCACAGAAAGAAGTTCTAGATTTAATTACGGAATTCAAACACACGCTACCTATTAACGATACCTGTGTCTTGGTCTATGAGTACGTCAGTCAGGTGCGAAATTGCGTTGGGTTGCATGTTCGTACTTACTGAATAGTGTACTGGAAAGGAGTAATAAAAGTCGGATGCAAGTAGGCATATACTCACCATTTACGTACGTCATCGTTGATTGCTTACGGCAAGATGGCAGATGGTAATGTACGTAGTATAGGTAGTAGCATTGAAGTCACTACATAGTTTTGACAGTATGTGATTAGTTAGTACAGAAGTGCTAGTACATTTTGTGAATGAAATATTAGGCGCTGCGGTGATTAATTGGGGATGCAGAGAAGTGCTTTGATTCTTAACATTGTCAGGAGAACCGTTGGAGGCAGGTTTTGTGTGCAAATATTATCTATATTATTAAAAGAATTTGTAAATGCAACATTGTCAACCTTTCCGACTAATAATTAAGAGAACTTTTGGCCTGACGTGAAAACAACAACGGGATCGAAATCATGAGTTGAGTCACCCAGTGACCATACCGTCACAGCAACGAAAGACGACACAGGAGGCGAAATACGGGTCTACCAATAAATCATTCACTGGTTTCCAGAATTCTACATTTTCTCAAATATTATCCGCCTCAGCGAGTTTAGACTGTGCCGAACACCTGATCTTACGAATGCAGCGCCTTGCGAAAATCCCGACAAAGCGAGAGAAGAGTTTTCGTGTGTTGGAATGTGCGGGATGTTTGACCAAATGTGGCAGCTTCGGCCGTGGAGGAGGGTGAGCGAGATTTTTGTACAAAGAAGTCAACATCAGCGACAAACCGCGAACTCTAAATACCGCAGCAAGGTGTGTGGAAGACCGTGCGTCGGCTGTTACACTTCGAACCGTACCGTCTGCAGCTCGTTAAACAATTAAAAGCAGAAGGTTGCGGTCGGCGCATTCAGATTCGCGCCACAACGGAGGGATCACTGGAGGATGAAACTCCCTGCTGAACCTCCATGCTGATCTTCAGCGACGAAGCAACCTAGAACCTCCGCAATGTGAGTGTGGGCTACTGAAAATCCTCATGAAATTGCGGCGCATGAACCAGATTCGCAGATGGTTAATGTTTTCTGTCCAGTGTCACAGACAAAGCTGAATGGGCCGTTGTTATTCTGTGAAGGAAGTACAACGATCCACAGTACGCCAGACTCTCACATGGCAGAGATAAACATTTTCGCATAAATGTAAGGTTGCTTCGTTGCTGAATATGAGCATGGGGACGAAATGTCCATCCTCAACCGGTCCGTGCATAGTGGCGCAAATCTGAAGGCGCCGGCCGCAACCTTCTGCTTTTAATAGTTGTGAGAAATGCAGACGGCGCGTTTGGATGTGTGACCGTCGACGCCCGGTGTTCCACACACTTTGCTGCGGTGTTTAGAGTTCGCGGCTTGCGCCTGCTGTTGACTTCTTTGAACCGCGTACAGAAATCTCGTTCAGCCCGCTACACGGTTGCAGTTGCCATATTTGGGCAAATATCCCGCACATTCCAACACACGAAAACTCTTCTCTCGCTTTGTCGGCATTTTGGCAAGGCGCTGCATTGTTAATGTGAGGTGGTCGGCACAGTTTAAAATCGCTGAGTTCGCTGTTATATCCATACACCAATCATATTTCTACATGTAATATTTCGGAAAATTTAGAATTCAGGAAACGAGTGAATGATTCATGGCAGCTCTGTATTTCGCCTTCTGTCTGTCGTCTTCCGTTTCTGTAACAGTATGGTCACTGAGCGACTCAACTCATGGTTTCGATCCGATGTTGGTTTTATGTTATGCCCAAAGTTAGTTCAATTTTTAGTCAGATCGGTTGACAGTATTTTATTTACGAATTATTTGAATAACGTAGGAATATTTTTACAGATAATCTGTCTATAAGAACACCCCTGACAATGTTTACAATCAAAATACTTCTGTGCCCTTACTATTAGTCACAGCAGCGCCTAATATTTCTTTCACAGAACGTGCTTGCACTCTGCCCCTTCCTGACCACACAGCGCCGACACTGAAGGTACCGCCTCTGATGCCAGTACTTACACTGTGTACGTTACTGTCCGGAATCTTTCCGTAAGCAATGAACGATTACGTACGTAAATGGTGAGAATAGCCTACTTGTATCGGACCCACAATACTCCTTTCTGTTACACAACTTGTGTACGTTCAGTCATGCTCAAAAGTATCCGAACGAATCGAATTGCATTTTGCCTGAATCGCATGCAACCCGCATAACGCAGCTGTTTAGCAGGTCCTCTAATAGCCTCTCAGTACAGTCGTTTGACTGTTGAAAATGGTTCCAACAAGTCACCACTACGAAACACTGCTCTGTATCGCAGTAACTCAAGATGTAAAGTAATACCAAGATACTACAAATATCAGGGAACCCCTTATCACATATAAACTGTCCTTAACGCTTGTAAGCTCACATTTATTACAATAAATGACATACCTCAAATGTTACCACTCTCATTGTTACGTCGGATAGGTAATGCACGTAGTAAGTTCGTCATATTCATGATTTTTTCTTGAAAGTAACATACCGTACTTATTATTTAAAGCAAAATGGCATTAAAAATTCAAGTTATTAACGAGCAGCTAGTAGAGAATATCTATGGACTCCAAATGACACGACGAACCGTCTCGTTCTGCATATGGATTCAAACCCAGGTCATGTAGACTAAGCAAAGATTTCGTGACTGACGGAAACTAACAGTCATTCCTGACTAGGCGTACAGAGAGTGATATACCTCGATTTTAGACAGTATCAGTTAGCAAATATCAACTATAAATTACATAACGTAAACATTTTTAACGGACGCGGATGCCTACCCAGCATCCATTGCCTTTGTTAACGAACTACGAGAGATGTTCAATATTGCTTCTTCACATGTAACTTATTAGAAATGCCGTGACGTGAAGCTTTGTGTTGGACTGGGGTTCGAACCCAGAACCTATTCTCAACAACATTTCTCCTCATACTATCACCCGTCTACTCCTGTTCCGCTCGCGAATGTCGCGTGGTTGGGGCGATCGTCGGCAAGGCCTCTTATATTGGCTGCAATTCCTCAATTTTTCTGGTCGTGGTCATTTCGCTGCAAGCCTGAAAGCCTCGAGGAGACGCGTTGGCACGCCACTTTTTCAATTACAGGCCACACGTCCTGTGGATACATTCAGTCAAGACCGTTCATAGCGACATCACTTTTAACGACTTATTGGCTATAACATCGAAATCTAATGGTTCTATCTAAACCGTACATGAATGCTGTATTTAGGCTATAACACAGGAATCTAATGGTCCCATCTAAACCGTATATGAACACTATACTTATAAAGTCCCTTAGGACGTCTCTTTTTGCGACTTACCGAATAAAACTACGTATTTTTGTTCCATTTTCTGACAAATGTATCGGCTGTAAGATCCAATGTTAGTTTTTTTGTTGCTTATTTGGGGAGGTAACTCTGATTTTCAAACATTCGATTTCTGCAGATTTTTGGTTTCAAATCAGGCGTCACAACGAATACATCGTCAAATGCAAAGTGAGTACGTACATCTTAGATCCTAAAAGCAAACTAATGTAACAGATTACGTTAAGTAGGACAGTATATTGTAGTATGTGTTACGGTACAGCGTATAGTGCAGGATCGCTAACAAGAGATCTATTTTTTGCATTCAGATGATACAATAGTATCGTCAGTTATTTTCCTAACCATTTCAGGAGTGAAAATTTTTTTGATTGATTCAGATACTTCTTTCCCAGGTGTACTTCTTCGCTGAGGTTTATGGGCCAAGTTCGCAGAACCACTTTTACGTATTCTTGGAGCTGCTTCTGGATGCACTCTACCAGAACTTGTAGCATTTTGGGAGTGTTGTCTGTGTGCATTGTTTCTTCATTGCCCCCACCCCCCGTATCTTCTTTATTTGTATTCTCTTCAATGTCTATATAATTCGACTCCAAATCCCGTAACTCGGATACTTGTTCGTCTATTAGATATTAAGCGAAAATTTCCGCCTCGTTCAGGTCTCTATGACTCATTGTAGAAAATCTTCCTCAAAAGAAACACGTTTGCTCAACTGTGACAAACTGCTAATAATAATGGTTAGTCTATAAATCAACCATGAAAATGAAACTAAGCAACTAGACATTCAACAATGCGCCATCAAACTGGCATTCTGGGTTGCCAAATGAGATTTAGACCGAATTAGAATAGCGGTCGCAGGTGGCGTCAACCCAGTGCAAAATATGCCCTTGGGCGCAAAAGTTATTTTTCGTTATTATTTCCCATTTTCAAAAGGAATGATGGGCGATCTGTTATGTTAAAATGTGTGGATAAAAGTCGTATTTCATGATCGCTAAAACTCCTCTACTGATTACTAGTTTCAGATCATTGACGAGACTTCTTCAGATCTAAAATACAAAAGGGTAGCATAAAAAAGGTCAACTATAGCATAATACGTTTTATGCTTAAAATTCCATTCACACACACAAGTAGTAATATTTATTGGTACCTATCAGCCACCAGGCATTACACAGCCCCATAGTCTATTGAGCTGAATCGCTCTTGTTGCCATGCACACACTGAAAAATTTTATATACCCTGACAAAAATAATGACATGAAGTGCACTTGGTAAGTGGTGTACAGCTTTAACCTCAGCTAGTGCTTGATTTGTAAAAAACGGGTTCCGACACTGTGGTGACCTTCCAGGGTGGCAGCGGGGAGGGGGGCGGGTGTCTGATGTGTGTTTCTGCAATTGACCTCTTAAGACGGTATTTTAAAGCTTTTCTGCGCATTTCAAAAGTGACGGTACAACATCTTTACTACTAAAAAGATAATGTTATATCATACCACATCTCAAAACTTGCAGTATCGATCGTTTTTTTTACCCAAAACCGAGACACCAGTGGGGAGTACCTATGCGTACCGTCACAAATCAAACACTGAACTTGCCGACAGTAGGTCGTACTGGATACGCAGTGTGCAACGTCAGCCATACAGGTCCACTGCTCATAATGCCACTATTGTGTTGGAATGCACAGACTGTGACAGAGGTAACTATCACTCAGCCCATATGCGGATGTAGGTATGGCCCGCCACTCGCAACGCTGCAGGAACCAGGGAGCGGCTGTACCTACGGCCGTCAGGGAACTGGCCGCGTATGTAATGTATATATGTGTGTATGTTTTTGCTACACGAAAGCGCCGACTGCCAGATGGCGCCGCTAACCATGGAGTGTGTAAGCTCGATTCACAAAAATCTGCTAACGCTATTGACATCAGTTTATGGAGAGGCGAAGTACAGGCGAATTTCACAATTCTATATATTTACTCATTTTGATGTGTAAAAGAATTCTTTAGTGATTTCAAAATGTACTAGAACATAGGATGTTACTTTATTGACGTCATTTACGTCGCATCAGTTCACCTTGCTACCAGATGATGGAATGGAAACAAAAGCAAAGTGAGGATTTGCTCAGAATCTTACATAAATCAGAGTCTTACATAAAAACTGACACTTTAGCCTCAGAAATCGAAGTAGGGGAAAAGTTCTACAAATAGTAGACAGCAGAGTTTGACTATATAAAATTACCTGTTAAGGGCAAGCGTTGGTCAAAGTAAAAGCGGCACCAGTCATATTTGTAGAAGTGTGTCTGTACTCTGGCAACCCGTTGACAGTGTCAGTGAACTACAACCGACGTGGCACAGTACAGAACCGTTTCACATAGACATGAGCGTACGGCGTAGATAAACATTCCACGTCTAGATGTGTTTTGACCAGTGTCGTTAGATGTGGCCGGGTTGCTCATCCGATAAGAAGTTAGGGTCAAGGTTCAAGGTTGAAGTGTCATGTAGGACACGAAAGTCTGTGAGAGCACGCACAGCCAATATGAAAGTAAAATGCTTACCTTCTGAGTCTGGAATTGAAGCTTGAGTCGAAACCACGCTTGAAAGATAATCGTTCATGTTGGATTGTTCATCTCGTACACATTATTGAAATAGTTACACTAAATGTCAATTTAAGGATTGTTCTAATTATATTTAAAAAAATACATATATATTTATGAATAAACATCAACGGATTTGGCGAATGTTCAGAGATTTCCGTTTGATAACATGATTTGTTCCACTTTTTCCTGTCAGGCGATTTCTTCTGTCAATTATAAGGTGTCCTGCCTTCGAGAACACTCTTTCACACGGCGTGGAGGTTGCGACAATACACAGTCGTATTTTTGCAAGTTCAGAGAGCAAGGGGTATACTGACACCCGTTCAGACCACCACTGAAGTCGATTGCCTTGTCTCTGTAGCAGGGGCTCTTGTAAATATTTGTCCACTTCCACCATTGCAGCAGCTCTCGGGTGTGGACTACCCTGCAGCCTGGAAAACACTTCGTCAAATTCGAGCCAGAGACTAGAAGTAGATTCAGTGGTTGGAACTGAGATTGTTGCAGTAGCAGTGGATGTGTTCGTCACAAATTTCTCACAGTGCCTGATAAGGTTTAATTTCACCTACTCAGCAGAATTTTTATCAGAAAAACCTTGTAATTTGAACCGGGGAATTAATGAAGTTGCTTCTGCTAAAATGGAATTTCCCTGTATATTTCGAAACCGTCATTTTAGGTCTTCACCTAACTTTTCGGCCATGTGTCGCACTGAATTTCAGTGTCATTAACAAACCTGCAACACCATTTTTTCGGCGAGCGACTAAGGAGTATAACTTTAGAAGCAGTGACATTTTCACTTGACATTTCCTCGGTGCAGTGTTTGAAAACTTTCAACAGGTCACAGGCCTGTGTTACACTCGCAATGTCCTCTGCAGCCAGATTTGGAAGATCCGGATAATTCAGAGTGATAACTGTCATTAGGGAATTCTTAACCTCGATTGTTCTTCGCAGCATATCATAGGTTGAATTCCATCTTGTAACAGTGTCCTGTCTTAGTGTCAGAACTGGCTCTTTCAACTGTTCCTGCATCATTTTGAGTTTCGTGCAGGCCTTTGAACTTCTTTTAAAAAATTGAACAATTTTTTTTTACT
Organism: Schistocerca serialis cubense; assembly: GCF_023864345.2. Taxonomy (NCBI): domain Eukaryota; kingdom Metazoa; phylum Arthropoda; class Insecta; order Orthoptera; family Acrididae; genus Schistocerca; species Schistocerca serialis. The sequence continues at coordinate 107,512,454 of NC_064648.1, forward strand.
TTATTCAGAATGGTTTGAATGTGCGGAAGCCCATTCTGAACAATTAAATTGAGTGTGTGCTCAAAGCAGGGGATGTGTTTCCAGGCTGTGAGTCTTACAGCTGCCACAATATTAGCAGCATTGTCGCTAACAACACACACGACTTTTTCTCGAATGCCCCATTCCCTTGTGACATGTCGCAGTTCTTCGGAGAGTTTTTCTGACGTGTGCCTTTCGTCGTATTTAAAGCACTCGAGGAGGGAAGATGCCAGCTCCAGGTCTTTAACGTAGTGTGCTGTCACCAACAAGTAACTCTCATTTGTGGTTGAGGTCCACCCATCAATTGTCAGCACAACCGCTTCCGCAGAATTTATTTTGACTCTTACAATTTCTTTCATCATGGCGTACTGTTGTTTTAGTAGTGTATTGCAAATTGTCCTCCGAGCTGGCATTCTCTGGTTCAGATGGTTCAGATGGCTCTGAGTACTATGGGACTCAACTGCTGTGGTCATCAGTCCCCTAGAACTTAGAACTACTTAAACCTAACTAACTTAAGGGCATCACATACACCCATGCCCGAGGCAGGATTCGAACCTGCGACCGTAGCAACAGCGCGGCTCCGGACTGGAGCGCATAGAACCGCACGGCCACCGCGGCCGGCTGTTGAAGGGCAAATAATCCTTTACAACAATCTCCAGAAGTGTGAAATCTATCTCTTGATTTCTTCCGTTCGAAAGAGGTTTCGAAAAATACGTAGGTAATGTCCTGTGTTATTGATGCCTGCTGTCTTATAATGAAGTGATTCTGTTATTTTCTGGCACCGACTGCTGTTCGCTTCTGACAATTGCTGGTGTTGGTTCCGGATTGTCCCACTTCCCCTTGCGCAGTTCTCATTTATGCCCTTATTTATCTAAGATTGCTGTAATTTTTCAGGGAATCCAGCGTAACTGGACTGTCTGTGCATATTTCTCGTGAGTCATCCTGAGCTTCTGTGCCTATATCTGGAACAAGCAGCATTTTCTAAAACATATTTTCCAGTTCCTAAAATTATTCTCTGTTCCGTGGGTCGAAATGCCTCGATAATGCCCACGCGTAGCTCATACATGTGAACAGTCACAGTTACTTTCATCATTTCCACCAGAAGATAGCGATGGATTTGCAGGTATGTCTGCAAACTGAGGAAGTAACGTAATGAACCATGATCGCTGCACCTCAGAACTCTGACGATGCTGAAATGACGGTCGAGAGGAGGATGATTAAATTTTGCTATCAGCAACGAGTAACTGGCCTTTTCCACTACTATAGACATATTCGTAAGGTACAAAGAACAAAATACAAAAGGACTGACGCGTCAAAAAGAGTGAGAGGTAAACTATTTAGTGCTCGTTCCACAGTATCGAACGTGAAAAAGTGCTCATAGCTCATAAGGTACGCATTTTAGAACTTCGTTTACTGGACCGTTTCTCTCTGATCGCTCTTTATAGAAGTGTCCTTCTTATTCTACTGAACTGGATAATGCGCTATATTGCAGTATCAGAGACATTTAAGCTTGCCTCTCCATTACTTAGTACTTACGTATTCCACTTTTTTGCGTATTGTTTCTTCCTGACTAATGTTTCAAACTTCAGTCTACTCTTCACCACTATTATATTTTGAGCTGAGTCTATAACTGCTCCTGGGTATGCGTTACAATCCAATACCTGATTTCGGAACCTCTGCCTGACTATAATGTAATGTAACTGGAATCCTCCTGTATCTCACGGCCAGCATGTTCTCCAGACATAAGCCCTATCGAACATGGCTGGGACAGATTGAAAAGGGCTGTTAATGTGCGACGTGACCCACCACCCACTCTGAGGGATCTACGCCGAATCGCTGTTGAGGAGTGGGACAATCTGGACCAACAGTGCCTTGATGTGGATAGTATGCCACGATGAATACAGGCATGCATCATTGCAGGAGGACGTGCTACTGCGTATTAGAGATACCGTTGTGCATAGCAATCTAGACCACCACCTCTGAAGGTCTCGCTGTATGGTGGAACAATATGCAATGTGTGGTTTTCATGACCAATAAAAAGAGCGGAAATTATGTTTATCTTGATTCTATTCCAGTTTTCTGTACAGGTTCTGATCTCTCGGAACCGAGGTGATGTAATACATTTTGATGCGTGTATCTACAGGCAGATAGGATTTGCAAACCTTTTAGCATCAAATGCTAAGCATTGTCCTAACAGAAAGCCTGAAAGTAATACAATTGGACCTCCACTTACAAAGTCAATACCGTCTTCAGTTGCTCATATCTCTGTTTTAAGTATGTGCAAGTAACGTGAACTCTTCTTAAGCTGTTTATATGTGTGTTTAAATCGTCGAAATTTTTTGACACTGTACCATACTGGCTCTATTCACTCAATGAGTGAATATATTTACTGTATGTATGATTGAGGGTTTGCAGAATAGTATGACGTATTTATCATATCTGTAAATATCTTGCATAATATTTGTTTTGCACTGGTGCTCTTTCAATGAAGGACAAATACACATTTTAAATAACTTTGTTTATTAACGTTTTATACATGCACAAAATAAAAAAAACAATTGTTGACACATTTTTTATTATTCATTATATCTTATATCTCTGTATTATTCTTTAAATAACTGGTTTTCTTACGCTATAAATTCTGCTTCCATTGTGTTCAATCCAACAGGAGCAACGGCGTATCTCCGTTCTCTGTCTGTAAATCAGGCTCTACAGTTTCAATATTTATAGGATTATAGTAGCAGCCCTTGGTGCTGCAAGCATACATGTGTTTACATATTGTTCTAAATCATCTTGTATGCAACATTCACTTACATAACATACAACATCGTTTAGTAACGCTTTCACATTACTTGCCACCGTATTTGTCTGTTGCAATCCGTAGTGCACTGCATAACCAATACAAATTCATGACACTTTTATACAGGTCGATGATGGTTGCCTTATTGCTACAGATGTTCATGTGAAGAGGAAGTTGAAAAGGATCGTAGTCTGTTGTCATCAACTTCTCAGTGTGCTTCATCGGCTAACAATGCTCGATCCAACTCATATCAGTAAATTGTGTTTTACATTACGACGGACATCCTCAGTTTATACTATAACTTCACACTCACGATTTCATGGTAATCCTACATTTACATGTTTTAAGCCATAAGCTAACATGTATGTACTGGTAAATAGTAGCATTCTGAAATGAACTGATAATATCATAGAGCTGTATAGATGACCTCGAAATCCCAAGACTTAGTGCAATAACATGCAAAAATTACATAGCACGACGACAGGGCAGTTAACACACTTTCTAAGCAGTGAAGACATAGTGAAAATGACACTGTGCCACGACTCTCGTCGGTAAGTACTATTTCAGTATCCACGGCCCAGTTCACTTCAGGATACAGAGACCAAGACCATGGGAGAAGCATAACTGATAAATCATTTGTAATTATTTGATGAAATTATGACATACACCTCAGGATCCAGAAGACAGCCCCTGGGTAATTACATATCCTGATGATTAAGCATGCACATAATCGAATAAGCACGTGTGAGGATAAAGAGATCTCTGGAATTAGCATTAGATTTGATCATCATGTGACGTCACAGCAGCGGGCAGGACATGCAGCTGCCTCAAGCGTGCTGCAACATGTGACCCTGTTTCTGTTATCATAATACTGAGGCCGTTTAAACTGGAATATTTAGAAAGCGACATTGAATTGTCTGTAAATAGAACACTCACCCCATGCTTGAGATAAGCACATCAGCCTTCTCCACTGCTAATCCATTTCAAGATCCTCTACTGACGTCTGGGGAGATCGAATCCTGTCTGCATGAATGGGTCCCTGACTAGATGCTTGTTGACTATTGATGACGGACTCCACTGAATTTTCCGTAAATGGTTGACAATCAAAGAGGAAACAACGAGGTTTTCTGCTGTGCATGATGAGGGTTTCCTTGATTTCAAGTGTTGATGTTCTGCCTGTGGAGCATCTCGATGACTGGCCAGCTGAGGATTCTTCAGAATGTTCTTCCAGACCTTTAGGAGAGCTGATTTCTTAGAGCTGGGGGTAGGATGATGCTGAGAACAGGAAGTCTTAGAGCGATTGTACTCTGAATACATTCCATAGCACCTGATTCAGTTGGACAGCTATCTTCTTAGTATGAGCACTATTGATCCTGGTCGAACAGTAATCTTCAGCAACAGAGCACCTATGATAGGGTTAGAGCTATGGATCTCAAAACACGAGCATTAGCTCCCCATAAGATACCACCAAATTTTTGAAGACTGTTCTTTCTCGTTTTGACTTTAGGTGCTACTTGTAAGTCAAGAGTTCTATCTAGCGCTGTTCCTATGTATTATGGTGTAATGCAGTACAACGAGACTTGGTCTCTGAATCTGTCTTCTGGTGTGCACTCTGACTGTCTTCTGCATAGATGTAATGTAGATACAATTATTTTCTGTGGATTTAGGTGGAGCCACTATTTCTTGATGTATACATCTAAGACTTCCATATCAGTGGCTAAAGAGGTTTCAGTATCAGAAACGTTGAGGTTCTGAGCCACCAAGCAAATGCCATCAACATAAATAAATTTGTTTGAAGACTTTTGGTAAGCTGTGCATGTACAGACCAAAGTGGTAGTGGACTCAGAACAGACATTTGAAGGAAACTATCATTCGGTTTACGTACCCTATATCTGTCATTGTGAGAATGGATATGAAATGCTCTATTGCTGAGCATGTTGTTAAGTAAGTCCTTAAATTGACGACACAATCGTGAATTTTTAAGGAAGTGCTTCTCACCAAGCAGTGTCGAGAACAGCTGATAGGGCCAAAAAGGCAGCTACACTTACTAATTTCTGCTCATACTCATTTTCGATATAAGTAACTAGATACAGTGTCTCTTCCTTAAATTACATTCGCTTCTTAAGCTGGGCTATCGCCTTTATTCTTAACGAAAGAGTGTGTTTCGATTGTTACTATATGTTGAGAGTTGCACTCTGTAACTTCGTTGGTGTAACCAATAGTCCATGGAAAATGTGGTTCATTAGTCAGCATGGTATGTTTTCATTATTTCAATTTGCTTATTTCTTTAATATCTGAAAACAGTTTACTATTCACATTCACCCGATAGGTACTTTCCAATTACTTACACAGTTCCAAGATATGCTATTAGATGATGGCGTTCAAGCCTACAGAATTCAAAGCCACATTGTATTTACCATGACTGGCATATCATCACACAGTACTACGTAACTTTGTTAATTTGGTTAAATGTAAGGCAATTCCCTGTTTATCGTTTCTTTTACAAGCTAACAATAGTTGATTGGCAACCAAAACGTGTAATGAATGGTAAAGCAATGTGTTTTTGCGATCAAGAAAATTAAAAGGTTTCGTAATTAAGTTTTAACGTTTTAGAAATACATAAGATCACTTATCTGCAGCGCCTAATAAGTCAGGTCTTAATAAAATGTGGTTAATTTCAAGATCATTCGTCGACTACTTCAGAGTGACTTTGTTAACGAATGTCTGTTTCTGAGTTGCTGATCCCAATTACAGTCACTGTTGACAGGGGAGAGGTGAAAATGAAAATATTTAAGTTTAGTACAAGCAGCAATGTGCCTTACCAAACGTGTTACTCTTTGAATGGAAATGCGCTTAATGATGTAGTGACGCTGTCCATCTTAAATGTGAGGCTCTTATTTGGTTTGGACACAGCGTGTAATCCTGGTGGATTGGAGGACGATGTTATTCTTACAGCTGAGTCCTGGCATTCGCCTTATGAGTGGGTTAAAACCTTCCTTTAAAAAAGAATCACCTGCGATTGTTTGACGATCGTTATGGCATTTTGTGTCCTGTTACATTGTACCAGTAGTCTTTAAGACTAATGCTTAGAAACTAATGTCTAGTATGATACGAAGGGATTTGTAACATAACCGTGTAAGTCAGAAGTAAGTGCCATGTTATATAGAAGAAACTGGAGTCCTTCTGAATGGTGTAGTGGTCTATGTCTTTGTATAGTCAATAGCATAGCTACATCATATTTAGAATTTCTGCTGTCATGACATCAGATAGGTTTTGTTGTTTGCTAATGTAGTTATGTCAGATATATATCATACTGAAGGTAATATTACAGATAGGGAAGTGGTCATGGATGTAAATGAGGTGGGAGATGTAACTGTGCGAGATCAAATTTGACAGTGTTCTGAAACATCTAAGTCGAAACGAGGCCCGGGGAGTAAACAGTCTTGTGGCAGGATTACAGGCAGCCTCGGGAGAGCCGGCCACGGCGGAGCTCTCCCACCTGTTGTGCCCGGCGTATGAGACACGCGAAGTACCCACAGACCTTAAGAAGAATTTAATGTTATCAGTTCCAAAGAAATCAGTTGCTGGTAGGTGTGAAAATTACTGAACTATCGGTTTAATAACTCGTCGTTGTAAAATACTAACACAGATTCTTTACAGAAGAATGAAAAAACTGGTAGACGCCGACCTCAGGGAAGATAAGTTTGGATTCCCGAGAAACGTGGGAACATGCGAGGCGCAACTTGACCAAATGGAGGGGCGGTTGGTAGGACACGTTCCGTGACGTCGACAGGTAACCAATTTAGTTTTGAAGTGAAGTGTGGGTGAAAATCGTAGACCAGGTGGTGAATACAGTAAGGAGATTGGGATGGATGTGGGCTGCAGTATGTACTTGGAGATGAAGAGGCCTACAAGTTATACAGTAGAATGGAGAGCTATTTTTAATACCAGTCTTGACACTGAGGGGCGCAACAACATCTCTCTGTGTTATAACATCTTATTTTCCAGTTGGCGTATTTCTTCATTGTTTATAACTGACTGTCAGAGTACCTCTGAAGATAACGTGAGGAATGCATATTTATTTAAAGTAGGGGTAGTTGAAAATCACAGGTTGGCCATGAAGGATAGATTTCGTGGATCCACTGTATTTTAATCTACTCGACTTGCTTAGTGATGATTCCTGCTTGTTTGTGAAGGGGCTGACCTGCTCGTTAATTCTGCCACATGTCGGGCCCTGACAACAGTACGCAGTGTCATGTTTGTACAGGCCTCTTCTTTCGTTCCTCGATCTTTAGCGATGTCAGCCGTGTTGTTGGTGTGTAGCAGTGGAGACGTGACTGTCCCACGTGGCGTCGCTGCGGCTGGCTTAATGCTTGTCGAATGGTGATCACCAAGCAGCGCTTGTACTTACCTGTCTCCAGCAACGTTTTTAGTAAGCTGCACACTTTGGCATTGGAAGTTCAAAAATAACGTTTCAAAGAGCAGCCCAGCATGCCACAACCAATGGAAGGCGCGTTCGCCGTCCACGAGAAAGCGTGCTGGCGTTGCGCCTGCCGTGTTGCGTTCAGCCTGCGTCGCTCTGCTGCTCAGTCCTGGGACCGGGTCACCTGTGCTGTGGTTGCCGCTGAACCTGGCTTGTTCTTGTGCGATTATATTGTTCTTCCTTGAATATTTTTAGTCTGTCTCGAAAGCTTTCCCTGTCACTGAGAGCACGGTAACCTATGATTTGGTGTTGTTTTTTGGCCTTTCGGGTTGGGAAATCATCTTGATTTTATCTTGCTTCTATTTTAGAGAGACTATTTTCAGTTTCATGGCCGCGATGTGAATTGAGTGATTTATTTTGTTATCTTCCAGTGCCTCCAGTCTCTGAGCTGCTTTCTTTCCATTTCATATTCGTCAATCTTATAAAGTAGTGGATGTTAAGCGGTTGCATTCGGATTTTCGAGTATTATATCTTCGTCGGTTTCATCGAATTTTGGATACCGTGGATGACCGTGAATGGTTTTCTAGCACTCTGAGGAACTTTTTTGAGGTCGTCAGTAATGAATGACATTCTCATCTGCTATTAAGGATGGCTGTTCGCAAATGGTGTGCTATGACCTGTTGGAAATTTTTTCCAAAAACTAGTGCTATTGTGGGACCTAATTCTTGTGATTACCTCGCGCATCATTTGGTGGGTTTCTCTTCTTATTAGGTCATTGAAAATGTTCAAGCCAATCGTAGCCTATCCATTTGGTTAGTGCCGTATGGTCTATAGACTTTCCCTACTGTTTCATTTTGTTTCTTATGTACGTCAGGAGTCTTTCTCTTTGTTATGTTATTTTCTTCTTAGGGTAGTTTTAGGTATAGCAGGTTGTATTGCTTCCACTTGTATTTGGTGATTACAATATGTTATAAGGAGTGGTTTGAAAAGTTGATTCGTTAGGTTTTGTGTTAAAACGTATCAATCTGAATTTTTCGACTATCCGATTTCGTGAGTTTATGATCGTTTTAAGTTTTTTCCTAGTTTTTGTGGTTCACAGCATAATAAATGTGAGGTATTCGTTAGCTATGCAGTCGCCAAATTCAGTGTAGCTTCAGAATCTGGGTAGCTATGTTGTACGCAGTATATGTTCTAAGATAGAAGTGCCATAGTGATTGATAAAAGGCGGCGAGTCATTTCTGAGTCTTGCGTAATTCAAAATGGCTACAACAAGTTTAATATCTTTCTTGTTCAATTTTTCAGCAAATATCGCAGATCTAGTACTGAGTCTCCTGTTCCTTTAGCTGGGCAAAATGAGATTATATAATTCACGAGATCAGTTGGCAGTACCGCGGCAGGATACATCGTTGTGGTGTTTTATATGAAAGACTCTGAAGCATCTATCTCAGCTTCTACTATGGTCTGGTTTGCGTGACAGATACAGTTATCTAGATTGATTTCTCTACCTGCTCATGGGGTACGTGCTGCGACTATAATACCAACTTCTTTTTCTCTTATTATGCCTTTAGGGAGTTTTTAGAGCAGAAACCCAGTGTGTTGACAATGCAGATAGTGGCAATATCTTTCTTAGGCTTGAATGTGAAGGTCAATTCTTGCTTCCTGGTGCCTCAGACTAGGTTGGGCATAGGCCTCCTTGTCTATCAACATGGCGATATAGACGTGGATCCGTGTTCGCCAGAGAACGTAGTAGGAGGTTTTTAGAAACTGCTGTTATTATTTCCCTTCTTTCAAATATCATGTCGGGAAGGGCTGTAGTGAAGAATCAGAGTATGTTTTCCGTTTGATTGTTTTCGTGACATTCTTGGCCGAAGACCGTGATAGTTCGATCAATGCGCTTAATGTTTTCAGTTTTGTTTGCTGAGATAGGCTGTTTTGGTCTTTCTTTGCGACTCTCATCACTATTAACGTTATCAGTGTTGCAGCTCCTGCATTTTGGTGCTTCTTGTTTCGGGTCTATTTTGCAATTAAAAATTGGATGTGCTCGACTCCGTTCTTCACATTTCAATTTATATCGCAGCTTTTCGTGTCTTATTGGAAAGTGTTGCAATATTGACGTTGCTGTTATTGAGGAGGTAGTGTTTAAATAGTCCAACCTTGTGAGGTACACAGTGCATTCAGAAATGGTGAACAAGTAGCTTGTTAGTTGGTTCTTTGTAACTATAAATGACTGGAAGGAATAGCGGGGAATTTTGATTTAGTTTCCCGGTACCTTTAGGTCCCCTTCAGTTTTTTCGTTTGTTGTATCACGGTCAAAATTGGTTATCACAAAGGCGAGCGTGAGTCTGTGTAGTTTCTCTTTTGCTTAGTGTTTGGCGTGTGGTGTGATTTCTGTTACTGTTGCTTCAGATCGGTAAGTAACTCAAACTGTTCTCTTGGGTTTCGAAATCTGATGGGTGTGTTGTGATGTTGGCAGATTTTTTCGAATTTTTTTTTGTGAACGACTTGGTGGCCCAGGAAACTGTTTTAGTGCAGGTTACAACGATTTGGCGGTTTCTTTGCCACCTTCTTAGTTTATAGTTAATTGTAGGGTTTGCTACAGTGCCATAAGTTGTGTTGGATGTGCTTTAATTCCATCTGCACCCAACCAGTTGTAAACCTTGTTCTTCGTGAGATGTATTTGGATGTGTGTAAACATTATGTAATTGGAGTATCGTGTTTGTGGCGGCTTTGCCTGTTTACTTCGGATTTATTGTCTGGGTTTTCGGCGTAGCGTTGCGTTTCTGGAGATCTGGTGGAGACAGAGTTCTCTACTTCAGTCTGGTGCGCTGAAAACTGTTGTTGCATATCGGAAACAGGACGATCCATAGTCCCCACGCCCTGCTAGAGAACGCTCGCAGTCAGCGTTGAGTTCTGTGCCTTTAGGCTCGGCAGATGCGAGTTGGTCGTCCCTGTCTCAAAGTGTGGCGGTTGTGCAGACTGCCGATCCCAAGTCTGAGTCGCTCTGACAATGCTGCATTTGGCGACAGTGGCGCGAGTTACGCATGATGCACTTTGCAGGGGACATCGTCTGAGTAACATGTGTGCTGTCGAACATCGTACATGTAACAACAGTTCAAGCAGTTTCGGCTGCGGGAATGCTTGTCTCCAGATATATCAGAGGAAAGCCCTTAACAGGTATATCGGTTGCAGAAGTTAATGCTTGATACCCCACGAGTCAAAGGGTTGTAACAGGTGATTCCCTGACCACCCATATCTGCTCGCTGGTTCGCCTTTTTGAAGACCAGAACGTGACAGCAGCGGCTGTAAGCAGCAGCAGGGAGTGACCAGTTGTGGGGCTTGCAGTCCTCTGCTGCTCCTGATTGGCTGAAAGGCCCACGTGTAGAAGGATTTCGTGGAGAGGCTCGGAGTTCGGGGAATCGAAAGCTGGCCATCGGCGCCCGTGTGGCCGACGTGGCGGATCGCGGGCTCCCTGGAGCGGAGTTCTGTGTCGCGACGCACAGTGTTCTCGAGTTTCCAAACGCTTTCTCGTTTGCGGGCATCGATTACCGGTTAAGAACTTTCCTGTCGTTATCTGCGGATGTTGAAATAGTAATTAGTGTGGGCGTTTACGGCGAATTGTAGCTCAGGGAAAACTCGGTGATGTTAGCTAAGTGGTAGTGGTCCTCCGACTCAGACTGACTTGGCTGGGGTAATTGGATAGCGATAATCTCAGTTTGTTATCCAAATTTGGGAGTAATGTTTTTTGTGACCGTCTTCGTGTTGAGTTTGAACTGTGTATTTCGTACAGCCAGTCGAAAGTAATTTCCCGGGCTCGGCTGTGAATGTTCCCAGTACTGCGGTCGGAACTCGGGATCTTGCCTGGGGGTAAGTAGGTAGCATGAGGGCCGTTAACTACTGGCTTTCGAGCGATGAGGTTCGATACTTTCCAGCGGGTCGAGGCTCGGCTGGCGACCACTGTGTCGGACCGACTTTACGCGTGTCCCGGTGTTGCAGGACGCTTGTCTGGGTGGGCCGCTAAGCGCCCCCAGTGCGCCCCGTGTCGGCTCTGGCCGCCACCACCTAAAGAGAAGGCCGTGGCGCGCTCTTGTGACGTCACGCAAAGCGGGCCAGGGTTGGCTTGGCGCTGCGCTGACAGAATCGAGGCGCACGGCCTGAAAATCTTCGTCAAACGGTTTTACAGAATGTGTTGAGCTGCCGGCGCCCCCCTGCGGCCAGGCGGGCCGCACCCGACACCTGCCTCCCTCGTGGCGCTGCGGCCTCTGGTTCCACTGCGTCCAGCACGGAAATCGCGGTTAACACTGCGGGTGCCTGCTAAGTGCGCGATGAGTCCTGTAGTTTCACAATTCACGAAAATCACTCCACGTAGTACTATTTATCACAGGATTTTCCGTTGTGCTGGGTACTAAATTCACACAGACACTCCTTTACTTTGCTCACTCAGGTTTTATTTGAACAAATGGGAGATCTTCTATTGATTACGAATCACAACAATTTCGGCGTACTGTGTGCTTCTAGTGAAGCTACTATGGCACATGTTTCCAGGACTCACAGTACTGGCACAAGTTTATCCTTCCACAGTACTGTTTCTGTAAAAACGCCTTTAAGTAATGTTCTTCCTTGCTCAAGAGTGGCACATGGAACGCTAACTATTAACATCTGCCATAGTACCCTTACAAACCTCTAGCTTAACAAATCACCATCTTGTCTCACAAACCCAATAATGCTAATCTCATATAACTCTGCCATTCGACACTTTGCGTTCACTTCAAGCCACATTTCACACAACAAGTCATGTGTTACTTTATTACAATACTTGTTTGAGCCACTCTATGTAATCGAACCACTAATAAGCTGAACAAACCCATTTACACTTTCATGACCACACCACTTCAGTCATTGGCCCCTCTCTTTTGATTTTATAAGTATCTGAATGTCTCTTGTCATGGTACTTGAATTACAAATCATGTAAAAGTACATCTTTCACACACATATGGAAAATTTCCTTGTTTCAGACATAATGTTATATACTAATATCATACATTATACATTAATAAAACCGACAAACTGCAAAGACAGATCCTCGACGGAAAACGGAGATAAAACGTCCTACGTACATGTGTCCAGAAATGCACCATCGTCATGGTAGATGACCCTGACGAACGGGAATTTCTCCGACAACATGCTGCGTTCTCCTTGTATATAACAGGCCGTGTGATTGACGCAGCCTATTGTATACACGAAGCATTTCCCAACAATTTTAGTAAGTAGTCTCAGTGCATTAGAATAGGTAGACAGAGGCTATCACTCACAAATAAGCACACAGTTATAAATGAAGGAGACGTTAGGAAAGAGAAGTACTGGCTGTACGATATGAGATTTAATGACGTTTGATATTGTCATATCAGGTACACTCCATTTTATTGCTGAGTTTAATGCAGTGTAGTGTGGAAACAGTTATTTGCGAAAAATACTGAAGGAGGCTACAGCGAGGATTCTGAAAAGGGAGACTGTTCATTGTTTCTCCTGGCCAGATTCCTCTCGGCTGCCGAACACAGCTCTAGACCTGCAGGGATGTTCGTTGGGTTCCACCAAAGAAGTATCCTGTTCTTCAGCATGGGGAGCGTCGTTCCATTGCAAACGAAACAGACGAAGAGCACAGGTCCTTGCGCCATCGTAGCTAGATGTACATAGTACACTAACTGCGCTATTCCCTGAGCCTGGTGGAACCCAATTCTAATAATAATTCCTATTCCACTTAATATAACGGCCTTAACTGACATAAAAAGACATTGTTTCTTTGAGGCAAATTTCTTGTTATCAACAATTTTGAGTTGCCGCATGGAGCACCGATTACATAGGTACATGTATCCAATCAGTCCGAGACAAACCAAGTTGAATGCCACAGACACTGAAATCCCTGCAAGGACTACTATGCGACTGTGGATGAGGTAATATTTACTCGTCTTTTCCAAAGCAACAGCTGCCACACATACAATACTCCACGGTATAAACACACACAGCAGCTCACGACGGAATAACTGGCTTACTTCAGCAGGTAGTAGCTGGTTAGGAAGCCTGAGATGGCGAACACAAGAATACATGTGGTAGCAGAATGAGTTCAGCCAGATACAGCTGAGAAGTGTGAGGGCGCTGTCTATCAGCACTGCTGTAGGTAAGTCAGGGACGCCTGCCATACGATACACGACCTCAGAACACAGGATCTGGACTATGCACGTGATCTGAAACGACAAGAGTATCTTCCCAGGCAAGTTACGTAACTGGGGAAGATACATGTATACCCCGGCAGTCGAGAAACGGAAAATGATATTTATCAGTATAAATGAGATTTCTAAAGGCTTCAAGCTGTCAATTTTGAAATCCTTGTATCTCAAGGTAGCGTTGTTTAAACTGTTTCTGTAGTTCAGGGTTTCTTCTGTTAACTTTTGATACAGTATGCGGATAGATTTAGTAAATCCAACTGGGAAACTTTGAAATGGGTAATAAAAGAGCGTACAATCATCAGAAGCATTAAAGGAGGAAAAATCGCGACACTTCAGCAACAGAATAGCTCTGGAAACAGAACAGATGGCGTCTGTAGCGTTCGACTGCAGACATGATTGATCATCAGGACTATCGAAATAGCAGCGAGCATCGTGTACGGACTGTATCATACTAAACGGGACGTCCTGACAAATGCCGTACGAGTTGACCGCCATCCAGGCCAGAAGACAGAGGTTGACGTTTATCCTCTGCGTGTAGGCCAGGTAGCTGGTGACAGGTATGTGGGGCGACCTCTGCACGACGTCGTCCCACAGCTGCTCGCGGCACTGTAAGCGCTGCTTCATGGCTTCCAGTGGCAGGTCTTCCAGCGGACACGTGGGGTGGTCCAGGGCGTTCACCAACAGCTGCACGCAGTCAGTGTTCACGGAGAGCGTATCGTGGCTTCTGTCCTCCAGCTGCCACTCCTCGTCTGCAAGAAAACGACAGCAAGTAGGTGGTGCCCGTACACTGCAGGCAGCTGAATCCAAAGTCTTCTCTGGATGAGGAGCCTGGGCGTTGTTTACCCACATTACCCAGGTTCAGTTACCCAGAACTATGTAAGGCGGCATGTCAACACAAAGTAAGAGTATTAACAAAGACAGATATCATGTTACTATGCGCGTCTATTTCATCTACAGGGTGTCCAAGAAGTCCCTGCATCGCTCTTGACGAAGTAAAAATAAGGAAGTAAATAGGTTTTATTGATAGTCCTGCACTGAAGATGTTAAAAAAACAATGTTGTCAGAATTATATTTTTGTTCCAGAACTGCGGTCTTTGAGTTCCGAATCCATGGACCAACAGTTATCTTGTAAAGGAGAGATTAGTGGAGGATTCGTGGGTGCATGAACATTCGCAGATAGGAAAAACTATGTAAGGTATGATGAGACCATTTGCCTCAGTCCCCCTCGTAAAGTAGCCATGCCTGATTGAGATAAATGTCCTGTATTTTTAGGCTGTCTCAAAGACAGACCACATATTGGAAGCAATAAAAAGTGACAGGAAACGTGTGTCACCCACTCTTAATCAGATGAGCAGTCACCAATGAAAATCATTTGCAGAAGAGCAGTTGGACTTCAAGCATCTTCTTCAACAATGCACGACCACTCTGAAAAAATATGAATACGAAAGGATTTAGGCCCATGTTTGTTACTGAATTATCTGACAATGGTGTGGAGCAACGATTTGTAGCCTACTGTACTTCGTTGTGGCGACTTCTGCCATGTCTCGCTCAAGAATGTTATTTACCTATAAATGTCCCATATACCACTATTTGATAAGGAAAAATTTTTTTTTTTGTCTAAGGAAAGTACCCATTATCAGCAAGAGTTGGAAAGGAACCTACCTCACATTATGTGGGCCAGAATTGGAAAGGAACCTACCTCACCTTATGTGGGCCATTGTGTGATCAGAATACCTGTTAGGACCACATTCTTTTGAAGCTTGCATGAATGGGAACTTCCAATTCTCTGTACAACAGAAGTTTTCAGTATCTCACCTCCATGACAAGGCAATCACGGATCTTGTGTGGTTGTAGAAGGAAGGAGCTTGAGTCTCATTTTGTTGTTCAGATGTGTGGGTTTCTTAATGAACAACTTATTCTCGGATTCTATTTGGTTCTGCAGCATTTAAAGCCACATTAAAATGGTTACCACGAAATCCCAACATTACCACCTCAACAACCTTTTGAAATCGTCATGACAAACTTTTGATCTTACCACGCAAATAACTGAATATGAAGAATAATAAAGCCTCATGTGGCTCAACGTTGAAAGATTAATGGAAAATTGACACAAGTGTTGAGGAAGTCTTTCTAAGCAGAATTACTAGGACGACCCGTAATAAAGCAAGGGGGACAGCGAGACACGTAGATATCTGAGGAAGTTGTGATCGCCCATACACTGATCCGTTGGATACGTATTTTTTTTATATCTAACTACGTCCATATAGAATCTACTCTTTTGACATAACTCCATAGGCGTCCTGTACAAAGAAATAGGATGCAGGCTGAATTCTCGTCTTTGTGATATTTCACTTTCCTCCGTGAACTTAGTAACCCCATCACGCAGCGTAAAAAAAAGTGATGGAGCATATTTGTCACCAGTTTGTGTCGTTAGCACGAGATTGTCGAGAAAAAGCACAACAAAATACAGTAACTGACGATTTTGGGAGTTCCTCTACCACAATGAACGATTTACTGTTAATACTCTGTTTGCATACATTCAAAAACACGCACAATAATGTAATTACTTCGTCTGACTCGTACCTTGTGTAATGATAATAATGCAGCAATAAATGCAATTAGGACATATATGCCTCAGCTGCTGAGTGGATGAATGTGGGATTACAACTCCAGAGATTTGGGATTCAGGCATTGCTCCCGAGATTCCTTCTGTCACTTATCTCTTCTTTCACCTCTGACATTGATTTATGGAAATCGAAAATGTTGGAACTGTAGAATTGTTCAGAGACCCAATAATTAACTGTGTCCCACAATTATTAACTGGGTGAGTTAGTTCAGAAGTAGGAAGACGGCGAGTGACCACAACCTGCAGTAGGACAATGGCTCGCGAAGCACTGTGGTGACCAAAGCAGGCTTCAGCTTGATGACGGCTTTACCTACTGCATTCTGAGAAGTCCTGATGGTCGTTTTCCTCGAGCACTATTCCTGTTCAGAGTACAAATCAAAGGAGAATGATACTGATATGCTACACATCATCCAATGTATACAGGGTGAGTCATCTAACGTTACCGATGGATATATTTTGTAAACCACATCAAATACTGACGAACCGATTCCACAGACCGAACGTGAGGAGAGGGGCTAGTGTAACTGTTTAATACAAACCATACAAAAATGCACGGAAGTATGTTTTTTTACACAAACCTACGTTTTTTTAAATGGAGCCACGTTAGTTTTGTTAGCATATCTGAACATATAAACAAATACGTAATCAGTGCCGTTTGTTGCATAGTAAAATGTTAATTTCATCCGGAGATATTGTAACCTAAAGTTGACGCTTGAAACCTCCAACATTCAGTTGCGTCTTGTAACAAACACGGGCCACGGTCGGCGAGCAGCATCTGCAGGGACATGTTTCGATGACGACCGTGTTTACGAGTGTGGCTGTAGTGCACTGTTGTGGTTTGGTCTAGCTGTCGCAATGTCCGCATGTAGCGCTTGCTGCTATTGTTATTCTGCATTCGTCTCCGCACGCAGACCAACTGTAGTACACCGTGTTACCAGACGTCTGTGATAGTGTGGTGTTCTAGGAACTGTGACCATGGTGTATTCGAACTCTGAAAAGGCGGAGAGTGATACTCATCTATGGCGAGTGTCGACGAAATGCAGCTGAAGCTTGCAGGGTGTATGCAGAACGGTACCAGGACAGAGAGCATCCAACGTGCCGCACATTGCAAAACATCTACCGCCAACTGTATGCAACAGGTATGGTCGTAGCACGCAAACGGGTCCGTAACGGGCCCGTCACAGGAGAAGCGGGTGCTGTTGGTGTGTTAGCTGCTGTTGCCATAAACCCACACATGAGTACACGTGACATTGCGAGAGCCGGTGGACTGAGTCAAAGTAGTGTCATGCGCATACTGCATCGTCACCGCTTTCACCCGTTTCATTTGTCGCCACATCAGTAATTACATGGTGATGACTTTAATCATCGAGTGCAAATCTGTCAATGGGCATTAACAGAGAATGCGTTGCAGTTCTACCTGTTTGCCGATGAAGCGGGTTTCACAAACCACGGGGCAGTGAATCTACGGAACATGCATTACTGGTCCGTGGACAATCCTCGCTGGCTCAGACAGGTAGAGCGACAGCGACTGTGGACTGTAAATGTATGGTGTGGAATCATTGGCGACCACCTTATTGGTCCTCACTTCATTGCAGGGGCCCAAACAGCTGCAACATACATCGCGTTTCTACAGAATGATCTGCCAACGTTGCTCGAAAATGTCCCTCTGGAAACGCGTCGATGTATGTGGTATCAGCATGATGGTGCACGTGCACATACCGCAATTAACACTAGGCTGACCCTTGACAGGATGTCCGACGGGCGTTTCATAGGACGTGGAAGACGCATAAATTGGCCAGCCCGTTCTCCTGATCTTACACCTCTGGACTTCTTTCTGTGGGGTACGTTAAAGGAGAATGTGTACCGTGATGTGCTTGCAACCCCAGAGGATATGAAACAACGTACTGTGGCAGCCTGCGGCGACATTACACCAGATGTACTGCGGCGTGTACGACATTCATTACGCCAGAGATTGCAATTGTGTGCAGCAAATGATGGCCACTACATTGAACATCTATTGGCCTGACATATCGGGACACACTCTATTCCACTCCGTAATTGAAAACGGAAACCACGTGTGTACGTGTACCTCACCCCTCATTGTAATGTACATGTGCGTCAAAGACCAATAAAAAGATGTTAGCATGTGGACGTAATGTGCTGTTCCAGTCTCTTCTGTACCTAAGGCCCATCACCGTTCCCTTTGGATCCGTACGTAATTCGGTGCTCTCCGATACACACGATCGAACAGCGTGGTACTCAAGCATCAACTTTAGGTTACAATATCTCTGGATGTAATTAACATTTTACAATGCAACAAATTACGTATTTGTTTATATGTTCAGATGTGCTAACAAAATTAACGGGGTTTCATTTTAAAAAAACGTAGGTTTGTGTTAATAAACATACTTCTGTGCATTTTTGTATGGTTTGTATTAACCAATTACACTAGCCCCTCTCCTCACGTTCGGTCTGTGGAATCGATTCGTCAGTATTTGATGTGGTTTACGAAATATATCCAGCGGTAATGTTAGGTGACTCACCCTGTATAGTTCATTGGCGTGTTGAGCGCAAATGTATACCCAGTAAGACGAATAAGTTCTGAAAGATTCTTATACACAGATTCTGTGAAAGGCCGAATACACGACTTTGCCGTAAACACTCCATTTTCTTTGTTATTCATTCCACTCCCACCACATTATCGTGTGGTGCGCAAGCTTCAGACACTTTGCTGCTCTTCAGCCTATCGAAGTTAGGCCAGTATAGCTTTTATGGGAGAATGAATAAAATGATAGGTTTCAAAAAAATAAAAGCCGTAGCGTCTCTACATAAACACATGTACATTGAAGCTGATGATGGTGCTATGGTGAAGATAAGTCTCGTGCTTCTGGCAAGTCACTGGCAGTCAGTTCCCAATAACTACTACGAGGGTAATACAGTATGATGCAGGTGCCGTCCAGAAAGGGTGTATGTATTCAAGGTGTTGGAGTGGGCTGGGAAGTATGATTGACAAGTTGATGTGGGTACAGGGAGGTGTGAGGGAGGGATGACAGTGGTCAGGAGGCTGGAAGCGGGATCATCTACATATTGAAGAGGCATATACGCTAGGATTATAGCTGGTTGGAGGAGTAAGTGTCTACATACTATTCTGGAACACGAAGAACCAGCCAGCTGAAGTTCCGCTCGAATAGGATACAGAAGGGTGGCAAGTGGAGGGTGGGTATGACATGTTGGTACAGGCGCACCAGAAGCCTAGGTATCCAGAGGATAGGCGAGAAAAATTGCTTTTGTTCCCCACGTTTATGGGACATTTACAATTTGTGACAAAGTCTGAGGAACTTCAGAAGAGAGGGCAATCTAATCAGCTGGTAGAGGTTGCGTCTGAGACGGCAAATATGATACAGAGTGCAAGGTGTTCTAAGACTGTAAGGAATGGTAAATTTTTGAGAGTGCTGAGATCCAAGCTATATTGGCGAAAGTAACACTGGGGCCACTAAGGCTTTTGGAAAGACGAAGGAAGAAACAAGATCAGGGTTTAACGTCCTGTTGGTGAAACAGCTATTAGAGCATAACCCAGAATTGGGAAGAACGGGGAAGCAGGACAGCGGCGTCCATCCATAGGAACCGTCGTGTCATTCACCTTAAGCTGTGTAGGGACATCACAGAGAAACTAAATATGGTCGAAAACCAAGTTTGGAGCCAACAGCTTACCACAGCATCGCCTCGTTCAGTGGGTTTTACCCAAGTACAGAGGATGGCTGAGTGATGGAATCCCCACATTGTCGTGTTTCCTGTCTTCTTAATTTGAGTTTGTTGTAAGCTGGGGATGCGTGATTATTCCAAGATATGGGAAAGTGAGAGTCCTCTGCCCATGTCAGCAGAGAGGAATGGAGCAGCAGGTCCACCGCCTTACTACAAGCGCTTATCTTCCTCCACATAATTGGGCACTGTCCTTGCATTGTGAGAGAACTGTGACTCGGAGTTATCTGTTGAGTGTACATGACTGTAATGGATGCGTTAAGAGCTTAACATCCACATCTGACACACATGTTGTTGTGTCATGCTTTTAATAAATTTACAAGTAGATAGATGAAACAGTCAATGATCAGAACGCCTTATTGTTTGGAAAGCAATACACTTATCTTTAGCTCCTCGTGGCTGTGGCTGTGTGAGCACGTGTGGTATTAATTGGGGTCCAAATACACAGGAGCTGCTGAAAACACTGAGCGGCATTACAGTGCAAGTCTCCAGATGATGAGCACTGAACGTTTACTACAACTGTGCCAAATATGTGTCTGTTGTTGGCCCTCGACTCTCTGTACGTGCATGCTTGGCCTAGGCTTGACTGAGTGACGTTACGCCGACACTGCACTCTGAAGGCAGAAATTCGTCGCTTCTCTGCAGTCGTCATGGAACTTTGATATCCTCGTAGACAGAACAGAACTCAGGCTGGACTCTGGCAGAACTCGTACCAGGCACTGGCAGAACTGGAAATACTTGTCGTGTGTGGTGCCTCGAAGCTACAGGAGGAGTGGCTTACTACTTCTTTCTCATAGGAGGTGGCGATGCTGCCTAGGTGTACAGCATCTCTGCGGTGGTCGATTGACGATTTGCTGCAGGCGATTATCGTCGACACCACATGTGTCACCTTCAACAGTGTCACAGGCGTCATCAGTGTATCATGATACACTGAGGAGAGGTAATGTAATGTAGAACACTGACACGAGGTCTGGAGATGAGAAACTTTATGCTTCAATTTCCCCTCCCATTACTGGGGATATACCAGCAATGCAAATTTCTTCCATCACCTGGATTCGAACCAGCTTACCTTTGAACAGAGTACCACCACACAGTCATGTTTATGTGTGTCATGGTGGAAGTTAGGGAGAGAGAAATGATTGGTGGTATTTACTGTAATAATTCCTTGGGTTTTTAACAAAAGTGTTTTTGATGTAGCAGAGGCTACACCAAGAGGTTAAGTTATCGAGGCAGATGGAGATATGCTGTTGAGTAAGATTTAGAGTAACAAAAGAAGCATGGTGTGCCAGACAAGGAGCTACACAGGAAACATAATTCATTGGGACACCTGGCACTTGCCAGCTTCCTCCCAGAGATCCGAATGTGCGACTAGTGCGGAATATTTCGCCAGTGGAGGAGTCATCATACCACTTTTCAATATCAGGCCACATGTCCTGTGGACAGACACCAGTGGTTCCCATTACCTTCTGCATTCTCATGCCTTTGAGCACTGCTGACTCTTCAGGGTTTTAGGAGCAGGGGAAAAAGTGCCTTGAAGCTCTATCCGCCCATCCATCATTACTGATGATTTTTATTCTAAATTTAAGCAGCAGCGAGGTTCAAACCTGGGTTCCATGACGTTTTGATTAGTATATGTGAGCTGTGGGATATAAACTTGCATACAGTATGATATCACACAAATTGACTATAGGTAGTAGGAAATAAGAGCTTTCTTTCTTTCTTTCTTTCTTTTTTTTTTAAGAAGGTCTAAAGTAATGGAGTCATGAGCAGCCTCTCATAAGAATTTCCTGAAATTGTAAGACGTCGTGGTCTCCTTCATTGCTTACATATTCCGCCCTCACAATCATATTCTGCACATCAAGACGCTTCATTCGAGCCCAAACTCGATAAGATAAAGTCAGTATTGTATGAATTCATGTAAACGATATGCAAATAACTAATAAATCGCAAGTGCGCACCGTGGTCGAAATACTCGAGGCTGGCGTACACACATACATTCCAGACACGCCGGTCACAGGAGCTTTTAGCTCGAGAGAGGCAACTGCACCCCAGGAGGCCGGTCCCAAGCTATCTACGTCGGCCAGTGACCGCCTGTAGAGCAGACAGCGTTAGCCCGAGTGAAAGGACGATCTCGTGTTCGGCTTAAAAGCAAATTCCGCTACATTGTGTGGGAGCGGTTAGCCTACGCATTCTTTACACATAGCACGCAGTTTCAGAGATTTTCACAGGGAGACAGCAAACGCCAAACACCGATACTACAGATTTCCGGATTGGTCGCCTTAAACAAAACGTCATTCTCGCGTTTTAGAAGAGCAATTCTGATTGGCAGACGATATTTCTGACGCCTTGAGTTGAAGGAGTAATGGGAGAGATCGAAAGGTATACCGCTTCTCGTCTGGCGTGCAGAGGGGCCGTTCCATTGTCGCTCTTGGAGCGAGAACATGTAACGAGAGCGTGCGCGCTCATACATGTACTCGAGAGAGCGAGGAACAAGTCTCTCCTCAGTACTTAACTGGGAGAGCACCTCTGTCGAGAGCGAATCGAAGTGCAACTGTATATTGAGTCCTTGAAATTAAGCATTGTTCACTGTGTTGGCCACCACACTTATTATGCGGTGTGAATGGACAGAGCAATAGTTAAACGCCTGTGAGCGAATTTTTGAGTGGCATCGCGGTGGACTGGATATCTGACCGGTGTACCACGCCAATAGACTAGGGGCAAATAGGAGTCCTTGACTTCATCAAGGCGTAGGGAGAGTTTGATTGGCGAAGGTCAAGTTATAGAACGAGAGTTATCTTATTTGTCGGCAGCGAGCAGCGCAGACAGCAGTCATCACAGCTACAGCTCTTGCAACCCCCACATTTCTTCCACAACAGTACCCTTCACTGCATATCACACGTGACAGCCTCGACTGTACCTAGCGACATTCTAACCGATAAATATTCAAGTTGGGTAGGTGCTGCTCTCAGCCATTCTGCCAAGTCAATAACAATCTTAAACTTTGTATAGAAACTTAATTACCGAATCCTATCCTTAAGAGGTAACTTCACATTCTGAAAAGAACCTGCAAATAACGTGTTCAATTCATAACTAAAAGTGCTATGGTGATTTCTCAGAATTTTTGCAAAATAAATAATAATTTTCGTTACTTTCGTGTTTTTCTTACACTAACTAGCACTACTCCAGTACCCAAGTATCCCACTAGTTACGTAAGACATTTTGTGAATTTTTGTGTCATTTCCTTACAGTGGATGACTCCAGAAGGTATTTATTGCTGAAAGTTTTTTAGGCATTTCTCTTTGGAACGTCAAGACTGTCCGTCTGACTTCTATAGTAGTGTGGGGGTGGAAATTGCATCTTGCAGGGGCCAAAGGGTAAAGGGAACATCTCAGATTAATCTGTTGCGCAGAATGACAGAATAGCACCAACCCACACGCTCACAAAATGTGTGGCTTTATAGTCTTGTGTTGTAAATGCTATATTTAATTCGTTTTGTGGCATTATAGACAGGTATTTTAAACTGGGACCAAGAGATATGGTGGTCGTAATTGTGTGACACTGTATGTACCGAATTGTCGAACAGTCATTAGATACAGTGAGTATATCTTTAAGATATGAAGCACTGAGTCTGCCTTGTTGAGGTTGTTTGGTAACGTGTGGTTGTTATGGATGAGAGGAGAATGAATCCTTTTTCAATAGATTGTTCAGTTTATGGAAAATGTGGCAGTGTTTTTGTTCATGTGTATCACCAATCCCAGGGTTTCTGATCTGCAGAATGAGGTGCTGGTATCAGGATATCTCACAAGCACCCATTGGCAGTACCATCTGATTGTATGTTGTAGCAATTATCTGTGCTTTGTAGAGTGTAGAATGACTGGGACTATGTTACGTTACTGTAAAAATTTTCATTAAAGTATAGTTGTAGCATTGAGATAACATGTGAGTGATGAAGATCTCGTTGGAGCTGAGGGAATAGACATATGGATGGAATGCTATGCTGCTGCTTTGTCTTGATGTTTTATGTGGCGAAACAAGGTTAGGTATAGGTTTTAAGCTGATGTTTTGGTGTGGCTGAAGTTAAAGTTGGATTGCTTTTTGGAACAGGTGACTTGGATGTTAAAATGGAAGGTGGCTGTGGCTGTTATCGTCATCTGTTGGACGATATGGGGACGCTGAAAGACTGTTGTGGGAAACAGTGGTTCTAAACTGGATGTCTTTCATGTTAGGGATGCGACACAAGAAACTGTTGGGATGATGACGGTGAGCTCTACTGACGGTGTAGAAAACTGTGGATCTGAACTCAATATCTTTGATGGCGAGGATGCAATGCATGTAGCTGTTGGGATGCGGAATGTAAGTTTAGTGTCGTGAATAATGCGTTTACTTTATATTTATTAGATCATTCGAGTTGAGGCTGTGTAGATGATGCAGTTGTGCAAGGATTGTACATTTGGGCACAGTTAATATGGGAGGTTTAACGAACTTCCAGTATGCTGCAGTAGTTTGTGTCAGCAACTTCTGGTAATCAGTGAACGAAAAACCGTTCCAAGTTTTTGTTCGTTCGGTGAGTTATCTCTATGCACTGTAAATGTCCATTGCACGTTTTTGACATCTTCAGAAATGCCATTTTCGACTATGTTATGGTGATTTGAAAATTGGTCTTGCTCCGTAACAAATCATGGAATGAATAAAAAATAAAAATTTGCAACTTGGACTGGTCTTGTTTGTAACTGGGATAGGCCAGGTGGTTCTGCAATACTGGGTCAGATAGTCGTCACACTGGAAGTATTTGTGAGATCTGTAGGCTTGGATTTGCGATTTAGTTGATTTTACGCAATGGCAGCGACAACAGATCAGGGCTCGGTTCTTGATACGTTGGTCTGTTGTGCGCAAGCATCTAGTTCTGCTGGACAGTGATGCGTAAAGAAGCCGGCAGAGAAGCGCCACGGTTTTAATAGTGGCGAGGGCAACTCTTTCAGACAGGGCCGTTGTAGCAGCCTGCTGGATGGTGCAAACCATTTCGAACATCGCCACGTGCTCAGAAGAGATTCGCACGACTTTATTCTTTCCCTCCCCCTCCCCCCCCCCCCAATCTCGACCGAACTACCACGACCTCTCCGATCTCTCTGGATTATCACGACCACTTTCCCCTGAAGATAAAATGGCTCTGAGCATGATGGGGCTTAACATCTGAGGTCATCAGTCCCCTAGAAGTTAGAACTACTTAAACCTAACTAACCTAAGGACATCACACACATCCATGCCCCAGGCAGGATTCGTACCTACGACCGTAGCGGTCACACGGTTGCAGACTGAAGCGCCTAGAACCGTACGGCCACACCGGTCGGCCCCTGAAGATATCTTCAATGTCGGGCTTAAAGTTAGCTTCCAGACAAACGGCTAGTGGTCCACAACTCTGTAAGGTCTTGTCGCTGCTCATTCTTTAATATCTTGTAGCGGCTCGTGATGAATTGAAACATCAACTACAGCTCACACGTTTGTTCTCGGTGTCCATAACAGTTTCAGTCATCATTATAGACATGCTGCAGAGTGCAGCTCAGTCTAGCAACAGATGGGGTAAGAGTCTGCTTGTTTAGTAACTTGCTAACAATGCGTATTTCCTTTTATGTGCCAGTATTATTCTTGTGAGTGTCTGCAGTAAATTATCGGCGAGAGCCGAAATTTTGGAAAGGTCTTTCTTCTCAGTATTACAGTTCCTGGTTCTACTATACGGATATTTTTGTGATAACTTACTTCCTTATCTGTTGTAACCCTTTTCGACCACCTTAGTTTCTTAATTAGTCAGCTTACTACCAATGAAAACCCTGCAACTCGTTTCATGTCTGGTGCACGATAGATAGATGATCGAGTAAGAGATAAAGCCCAGCAACGAGAGTAAAATAATAAATTTAAAAAAATATAGTGATTCGAACAAATAGAGTTGTTTAGCAGACAGATGCGATAGCTGTGTTTCCTCAGTCCTACTACAGTTCATAGTATTAACATTTCTAAGGATAATATTAACAGTGTATCTGATAAAATTAACTGTTCAGTTACAAATCGAAATATTATTCGTCAAAGAAAATTAGTAAATACGAACAGTATCATGCCAGGATCATAGATGAGAAATGTAGAACACTACACAAGTTACAGTATTGACGAAACATTAGCTTGTCTGTAGCCGTTAAGTTGCAGAAACCATTCGCTATTTTTAAAACAAGCCTTAGACTGGGTCTCAAAAAAAACTACGTGTACACAATTTTAGAGCGTTTATAGAAGATAAGAAGGAACACTTTTTATATGAGGCACGTGTCGCACACGTATGAAGGTCTTATCTGCACTGGCGTTCAGAGACGGTGTTCAAAGTGCTGTGGGATGGGCACTGTTTAGAGGTGTTGCGTGCCTCCTACGGGAGGGAGACGAGTTGTTCAGTGTACCAGACACCGGCAGACACCCCAGGTGAGGTGGTTGCCTGTTAGGCTGAGGCTGCAAACATTATTTGTGAGACACCCACTTGTTTCGAGTGTGTTGCGCAATCGTTAGCACCCAGCTGGCACTTGAGTAACGTCTCCAAAACATGACACCTGTGACATTTGTGTCACATAAAATTTGTTCTTTTTAATCTTCTCAAAACACTCCAAAATTTTGTCTATGTAGTCTTTTTTAGTCCCTGCATAATGAAGAAGTCAATAATACATCGAAATGAGGTAGTTAGCTTGTCATAGATCCAGACGGAGAGTTGCCGAGGAATCTAAACACTGACTTTGGAAAGAGCACCAGAGATTATCTTGCGTGGCATGCAAAATCACGCAAGAGCTAAAACTACAAATTCAGAAGGGTATTAGAATCTCATTCCTCGAACAACTGAACAGTTGTCAGCGCATAACCGTGAAGTGGCCGGGTCCCAGTATTAAACTTACCTACAATCTTGAAATCATCTTCGTAGACTGAATCGATGTACTCAGCTGTAGTGTACCAGGAGACACGATAAAGGGCGTACAGTTCGTCAGCGAGGCTGAACATTTGCGACGCCTCTGGCTGCCGCTCCTTGCACAGCGCACTGAAGTCGTCGTCAAAGGAGAGGCTCCACGGCTGATAGCGCAGCAGGCGTTCACTCAACAGCGGCAGCCTGTAGCACACAAGGTGCCAGGTTAAAAGTTAAAAACCTAGCATGTATAGTCTAGCAAGAACGTACAAGTATCGAAAAATGTGTGTGAAATTTTATGGGACTTAACTGCTAAGGCCATCAGTCCCTAAGCTTACACACTACTTAACCTACATTATCCTAAGGACACACACACGCACACACCCATGCCCGAGGGAGGGCTCGAATCTCCGCCGGGACCAGCCGCACAGCCCGACTGCAGCGCCCCTTGACCGCTCGGCTAATCCCGCGTGGCTAAAAGTATCCCGAGCGGATTTCCACTCAGCAGTGGATTAGAAACTTCCTGATAGGTGAGTACTATGTACCAGACTGGGACAAAAACCTGGAACTTTTTCATTCTTTAAAGGATGCATAGTAACACAGCAAACAATCGCAAATCCATTGGTCTTTTTAGCATTTTAGCGCATCGAGATTTCATCTTTAGATTTCAGATCACTTGAGTGAGATACCGATTGTAACTATTTCTTGCAGATCATCCACTCCGTTCTGTGCTGCTATATCGTTTTAACTGGTTTCAGACACATCAAACAGCAGAGCTGCAGCGCTTGCCGCAGAATACCTCTTTTCTTTAAAGAAGAATTTCGTATGCATTGCAAGAGAGTGAACATGTGATATTTATGTTAAGGATATGAATGACTTGTTCAAATTTGTTATAGATGATTTTAGACGATGACATGTGGACATGTCTGTCATGAGCTGAAGCAAAATCGTCCTCATTACCGCTTGAAAATGGCTCAAAAGGCCGAAACTGCAATTGTAAAACAATTTCTAAAGTCAAATATGACGTCCTTAAAAAATAGACATCGAGCTGGACAGGCAGGAACCGAGAGCCGCCGTCGCAGCCTTACTTCCGCCAGTACCTCAGCCGCTGCCTTCCAGCCGTCACAGAAGCTCCCCTGCACGGCTGGCGGGACCAGCGCTCCCGGAAGGATGGGCACTGCAGTGACCAGAGGCCTCGGGAGTTGCTTCCTGGACGAATCCTCACTCTGCAGTGGAGAGTGCACGTAGCGGATCCGACACACGGCTCTGACCTGCCAGGGAGTTTCCTTTATGCTTTAGGTGATGTGACATCTGCGATAATTTTCCGTAAAGACTGTATGACACGGGAAGATGAGTTCAGTGGACAAACGTGAATGTACCGTCAAGCAGGTCCACTTATTCAGTCCCTTTCAGCTGATCCAACGGCTAAGGACAGCGCGATACGATGACTTAAACTATTTCAAATCCGTCTTTGCAAATACCAAACATTTGTTTTTATTTCACAATACGTGTTTTGTTTTACTCATTATCAGTTGTGCAATTTTTATAATGTTTCAGCTTACATCCGGCAGTGTGCATACCACCATCTCATACTGCTATGCTTGACGTGCGGAAGTACATGTTTGCTGACGTAATATTGCATAAAAATGTTTGCTTACTTGGCTCTGAAACATTCGCTCCGTCTCGCTTCGTGATTGGTTGGCGCGGGTCTCTAGTTTGGCAGTGAAAATTATCATACAGAAATTGTTGGCCGTAAAACTTTGTCCTAAGGTCAGTGTTCCGTACATCGATTCGATGCATATGTGTCAGGTACATGTTGTGATGAGAATGGAGCCCTGAGAATCGGGTATGAGACAATTTTTTTCCTGATTAATCTACAACTGCATTCCCTATAGCCCATCAACGATGGAAAGTTTCCATACTGCCAGATACAATGCAGGACAATCAGTACTCCCTGTACTCCTTGTAGTATGGTCCTTGGTTATCACTGTTACTTGACGACGACGTTGTCAATTAAAGCATGAAGCTGGATCATAATGAGTTCCGTGTGATGTCTGGGTCCCCAGTTTGACCGGAAAGCTGTCCCTCCCATAAGACAAGTGGTGCCATGGTGCTAAGGCTCGCAGATCATTTCCACGCTACGTACACCAGCACGCTGTTCTGCTTGGAGGTACAGTACCACACCGACTCCACTGACAAGCTGGGACTCAGAATCCGTGCCGTGATGAAACTCATCATTTCTACGCCACAGATGGAGGATGTACGTGCATACTGACAATGATCTGAATAAACATTATACGGAGATTTGGTTGGGGAAGAATTTCGGGAAAGGGCTGTTTTTAACGTAATGGAGCCTTCATTCCATAAGGCAGCGAAAGAACGGATTTAAATGCAGCAAGGAAGTGAACAAACAATATCCACTGAAACAAGCTCTAAAGAAAATCTCGAAACTTCTGGACAGTTGCGAATGTACTACACTGCTATAATGATACAACACTGACTGCCATATTCAGTTTAGGAGCAAGTGCGTTGCAACACAAAGTGGCAAATCAACAGAGGACGCAATAAATACTCGCCACATGGAGCTGGAGTGTCGACAAGCGGGGCAGACCGCTGCCACGGAAGGCAATCGTCGACAATTTGCGTGCAGAGAGAGGGTCAGTGTGCTATAGGCGGCTTTGGCCTGTAGTGCTGGAGCCATTACTGAAGGTACCATGCAAGTCCAGTAATGAAGTGGATTGGCGGAATTTAGAAATGACCGACTGTAAATGGCGATACGTGAACTACAGAAGAGACACGAAATGGTGCGCTGCCTGAACTAGGAGGGCGGTACCTAAGCTGCACCACTGCCGCTGGAGCTCTGTGACCCCCTCCCCTCTTGCATCACCGGTTTTCGACTTTGTACTGACATCCAACAGAAGGTAAACACGCTGGGTCGTATGAATAAACAAGACGAAGTTCTCTGGAGAAGATTCTCGGAGCAAAAGGACATCCTTTGAGAAAGCTCTTACGAGCAAAACATTCGAAGCCATAATCTCTGACGAGAGTGTTCCTTTTTCTCACTACCTCTGCTCCCTGCGGAGTTCTCGGTGTGTGTGGTCTGCCGTGTCCGGCACAGAAAGCACGCGCAGTGTCACGTTTCATTCAGCTCGCTCAAACGGGCGACATGTCTGGAACCGGCATCAGTGTGTTCAGGCAGAGTTGCACTACGTTTCATTTTGTTTATTTTATGTGTAGCAACAAATTATTGCCGGTCGTGGTGGTCTACCGGTTCTAGGCGCTCAGTCTGGAACCGAGCGACCACTACGGTTGCAGGTTCGAATCCTGCCTCGGGCATGGATGTGTGTGATGTCCTTAGGTTAGTTAGGTTTAAGTAGTTTAAGTTCTAGGGGACTGATGATCATAGATGTTAAGTCCCATAGTGCTCAGAGCCATTAGCCAACAAATTATTGAGACAACTACGTACAGTTTACGAAAATGTATTTACTTGCGATGTTACCGAATTTACAACATGTGGAAAACTTTTCAGTTATAGATGTTAGGTGAACACATTATGCGAACGAAATCTTAAAATTAAATGACACCAAATCGGAACTCTGTCACAGTTCTCCAACACGAGATAATTTTGGTTAAATACGGCGCACAACTGTCCGCTCGCGTGGCAAGCACGTAAGCGCCCCACCATGCGTTGCTTACGAGTAACAAGTCGCTAGGTGTGCAATAAACCAGTTATTAATTTTTCTGGTAACCCTACTTATTTCTAACATCACACTATATAAGACTTATGCTGTGAGAAGACATGAAGGTGAACGTCTCGAAACGTCAGCGACACGGTTGTTTGGTGTAGGCCTACAGCTAAATGTTCTCGTACGTCAGTCTGAAAACTTGGGTCTACTAAATAGCAATAAAAATGTTTCAATTTTCACTTCTTTTGAGAGGTAGTCCGCAGATAATGTTCTTATTGTCAAAGCGATATAAACTTCTACAGCTCCTCAATTCAGCACTTCGTTCGGCTATATATTTCTTTTTTTGCCTCCCAAGCAATATGAATTCTGCCATCATTGCCAAAAAGTAGGTAAAACTTAACTTACTCAGCCCGAAGAATGCTACAGATCTCGCTTCAATATTTTCCGGTTGTGAGAAGCACCTCTAGTTTTGTTCACACGAAATCGGAGAACGTTCTTTGTTTTGAGCAACGTCCCTCACCCTTTTACTCGCGATGAGCACATTCTCGGCTGGAGTATATTCTCTGACTCGCTTTACTCATGTTAACCCCAAAATGTCCTCTCAATATTTCTAGTACGAAGTATATCCTCCGTTTTACTGACACGCCCCACTATACTTCGCCAGCACCTCAGCTCTCACATGGACTCTCCCAGTGGTTCTTCGCCGATCATCTCCCACCCTTCGCCGTCGTCTTCATTGCTTCACCACTCACAGAGAGCCGTAGTCTGGCAGCTCCTCCGCCACTGCCTGCGTCAAATGCTCCACCACCGTCGCCGCCACCTGCGCCACCGTCGACTCCCTCTCCAGCAGCGTCGCTGGCTCTGTCGCCAACACCGTCGCCAGCCCCAAACCGCGGCCCGCCCCATCGCCCCCACCACTGCCGGAGCCAGAAGTTCCAACCACATCCGCCACCACTGTAGCTTCGTCACCGCCGTCATAAACTCCTGTCAATGTCCTTATCTACACACAACTGGGGCCACCTATTACACCACAACCCTCATGCATGCACTCATAAGACCAAACAAATGAAATAGAATAGATAAAACATCACGATTCCAAATGAAACCAAGCCAAAAATGATTTCACTAAATTTACGGACATGAAACCAATAATTCCTCTCAACTATCGTCCTTTGTGTCTACATCTACATACATAATCCGCAAGCCACCGTGCAGTGCGTGGTGGAGGGTACCCTGTTCCACAGCTAGTCGTTTCCTTTCCTGTTCCGCTCGCTGACAGAGCGAGGGACAGACGCCTGTCTATATGCCTCCTTAGGAGCCGTAATTCCTCGTATCTTGTCTTCGTGGTCCCTACCAGAAATGTATGCTGGCGTCATTAGGATCGTTCTGCAGCCAGGTTCTCTACACTGCTAACTCGCAACTACAAGCTCTCGCGACTCGCTACGTACAACAACTTTCTCGCAACTGAAGCGCAGACTAGCAACGATAAATAACTGTCTGGTCAGAGATTCTGTTGCCTCGCAATCGCTGCTACTGAATACATACGCGTTTCAATCTCTACAAATCTTTCTGTCCTCATTTGCGCGTTCTCTTTTGAACCGAGAATGTAACAGCATTTCGTTCCTCAGCATTTTAGGAATTATGTTATTAAAGCACGATGAGTCTTTTCCGCCATTGATCCACTTAGTAGGCGCATACGTTTCCGGATCACGATTTACAGTCTCTTTAAACTTTAGCCATAATTCCTCTATGGCCATAATTCTGGAATTAAATGATTGTATTTTATTGTCTACGTGAGACGCTGACAACTGCATATCAACTCTCCTAGCGTTCTCGACTGATTTACTGACTTTCGTAACCATAGTTGTTATGATAACATCATGATCACTAATCCCCATCACTATGCTGACGCCATCGATAAGGTCCTGCCTGTTTGTGCTGGCTGACGAACTAGCTGCTCAACACAGTTTTCGGAAAATGTGTTCAAAAGTCCTTCACAAGACTGTCTGTCTGCACGACCTGCAGTGAATCCATAGACGTCCCAGTCTATACTCGGTAGGTTAAGGTCACCGCCAGCTAGTGTCGCGTGATCTGGATATTTATGCAATGCTGACTATTTATCTTCTTTGAATGGCTCCACATCTGTCCCAGCGGAGTCGGGTGGGTGGTAAAAACAGCCAACAACTAATATGGTTTCACCTAGTCCTGTTATGTGCGACCACGTAACCTCACTATTACACTCAAATTCAACCTCAGTAAAGAGTATATTTTTGGTCAACTGCAATGAACACTTCCCCTCCTACGGCGTCGAATATGTCTTTCCGATAAACATTCCAAGACTCGCTAAATATCTCAGAGTTTTTTTACTTAGGGTCTTAGCCAGCTCTCAATTCAAGAATAATTTGAGGCTGAGAACGTTCATGAAGGAGAGCAAATTTGGGAACTATGTTACAAATACTTCTACAGTTGACTGATAAAAGTTTCAGAGTCGAACTAACTTTACTCTGAAAGCTATCTGATTTCCCTAAATGTGTACCAACTGGCGAGTGTTCATGAGAGTACCTCAAACTACTGGCCAGTCTGAAACCCCCCATGTGCACTCCACAAGTACTCTGCTATCCGATCAGCTGCTTCCTTTGTGTAGTGCACCCCTGTCTTGAAATCTACCCATCTCCGATTTTCAGTTCACCTTCCCAACCACTGTTACCTTCATTCCCACTGCCTGACACAATATCGATAGTTTTATCCCGTCACACTATCTGCATGTGTCCGTACACAGTGAACCAGTAACAATCTCACAGTTCTGATGACAGATGTGGAGTAGCAAACCAAAAATCCCCACACAATAAACATTGTGGAGTAACAATACCGGTCCTCAAAAACAGCTCCAGTTGGCTACAAATCATGTTCAATCATCCTGCATAATACTTTATCCTGAGTGTGTATTTTACCACCCTGACCGTGGTCTGCGCTACTGCCTGTCTCTGTCCGAGCCATCCTATAGCACGTAATTTCGTTCCTCACACTGACCACTGCCTCTCCACAGCTGTTTACCCACATCAATTCCCATGATGAACTTACTTGTGGATGTCGGTTGATCACTTTCGTTTCAGAAGACCTAGTCCATTTCCCAGACACACTCATCCCAAAGTGACTCCTCTAGCGACCTCTTCAGGTGTAACTGCAGAAGTCTTTCATCCTATTGATAGTAATCACGACTGAGTCTAATTGTCCATCCTAATCCATGTTCTCCACCTCCATATCTACCCCACAATAAGCCACATAAAAGAATCCAACAACACCGCCACAAGACCTGGGGTGTCTGCTGGGAGCTTGCCCATTCCCACACAGGAAGCCACCTGGTCACCCTCCATAGTGCCAACGTATCTCGTACACTACTCCATTCCACGGCCCCATATGTCAATCACTCGAGAGACTATTCCGCTTTCCTCCCGCTCACAACCTCCAGTATTTACGCTCTATGCTACGGACTGATTTAAACACACAAACCACAGGACAAAATATAAGAACGATGGCTATCCGCTTCCTGCCCTCATCGCTGCTTAGATTTTTCCTCCATCTATTGAGATGAACATGACTTGTGGCCTCTTTTCCTCACCGACTGGATGCCAGTATCTGGACTAGAGTCGCAACTACACGGTATTACCGTAATTACTCCCGAAGTGGTTTTTCCCCCGAATAAGACGAGGACACGCTCACTTATCGTGTCAGGTTCCACATCATTGTTTCCACAAATTATGAAAACTTCAGAAGTGTCTGTAACCATCAATACTTTCTCTAGTAAATGCAGTAACATCGTTTATTGTGTCAGTTTTCTCCGCTGGTCTGTTACGTAATACGTGGCACATTTTAAGACACAATACGAATCAAAAAATCGAAGGCTAAACGGAGACAAAAACCTTTGTAAATCACGAGTTTCTTTAACCATGTCCTTCACTACTCTCTATTAGTGCTAGTTCTTTACTCCATTTTGAATTAAATGATCCCTGTGTTTTCTATAACTTTAATGAATACTTCCATGGATAAAAGTGAGATAAACTCCAATAAACCATAGTGAGTACGACAGACATTTGAGTGTACACTGGTTTATACCTGAGTATCGAGTCCCATGGCCCGTCCTTGTCTTCTTCCACCTCGTAGTGCTCCACCTGTTTGCTGGCGAATTGCAAGTCCTCTACCCATCCGGTTAATTTCGTGCGCAGCATGTCTTTCACACGTTCCATGTCCTTAATCCAACCGTGGAGTTGCTGATCACTTGCGTGGTTACCCTGAGACACACAGAAAATAGTTCAAATTACTTTCATAACATCCACAAGCAGCAGCCTGTCTTAGTATACAGTTACATGTAGCACTATTACATGACACTGAAATTACTGCCAGCGCATGAGTGTAGTACATTCAGTTTTGTACAGGCATAAAAACATTAATTCACAGCAGATGCCTAGTGGGGTTTTATTAAATAAATACATTTCTCAAACTGTGACATCAGATAGGAGAGGTGCAGATATTTCTTGGTAGTTGACATTACAGACGTCTGAATGTATGAGTGTATACTCCCGTGCCGATGTATCCAACTGAAACGTTCTGGAGCTGCCAGCAGCGTCCAGTTCCTACGTGTAAAGCCACATGGCGTGGCTGGAACTCTGAGGAGATTCTATTCAAACTTTTGAACGGTTTTCGAAAATAGAATGGCCAGACTGTTGACAAATCTGTCAAAATCCTACGCTGTGAGAAACCTGAACACATGTTATGACCTTCTACAAACGCAATGATAGACAGCTGCCGCTCCATATCTGAAACATTATCTGAGTTAATTGTGCACACACGAAATGTCAGTTTGACTCAAAATGTTGTAGTGTTTGTCTGTTGCCTGGCTGATCGCTTTTGCCGAAAATTTGCGTTTGTAGCTCGTCATCTAACACGATGTCGTCTGTATCTGAAAACGCCTCGAATATTGCAGATTTGAAGGAATGTATTGACTGTCCGAGTGTTAAGATCATTTTTTCTGGACCATTTTCGGGTACGAAGTTCACATTTCTGTCACGTATTAAGGTCTATGCTCCTTTGACGTTGTACAAATTGTAGGCTTCTAAGTCACTACAATAAAGATATGGCCATTTAAATTACATATTTTCATACTTGAAAAATCACTCACAAAAATCTACAAGGTGCTCCCTGTTGATTTAGAATCATGACATTTAGGAAGAAGCCAGATTTCACAGTGCAAATAAAGGAAAAAAATCTTAAAATCCATAATTGGTAACTATATAACTCTAGAAAATACTTTTCGTATTATTTTTTATCAGTCTGTCTATTTGTCTGTCCATCTGTTAGGAATCTTTTTCTCTGGATACGTTCTGGGTATCATGTTCAAATTATGTCACATACAAAGGTATATCGACCCTTGGCGGCGTAAAAACTGTAAACTTATAACTCACTCCAGTCAATAGATACGGCCGTTTATGTCTCGTGTTTTGATAATCGAAAACTCACTCATCGAAACCTATAGGGTGCTCTCCATTGACTTGGAATCATGAGATTTGGCAACAACTAAGTTTTCCGGTACAAGTAATGCAAAAAATCTGAAACTTGTTAACTTTTAATTATATCACATAAAAATGTCGTTTTCGATTTGGACATACATTGTATTCATCACCTGTTGAAGGTATAACATACGAACATTACTGCATCCAAACATAAAATTTATGTTGTATTTCTGATTTAGTACGTTATCGGAAATGTGTTATTAAATCTTCGCTCCCTACATACATAAACTAAAGTCCTCTGCTTGCTTGTTCTTGTTTGTTTGGGCTGGGCTGAGGAAATAACGTAGAATTTCTGAACCGATCTTGGTATTCCTGGGACCAGTATCTTGCCAGAACCGATCTTGGTATTCCTGGGACCAATATCTTGCCAGTAAAGTTACAGAGTCTCGATAACAGGCAAAAATCATTGGGAATCTCGATTCCCGGGATGGGGAGTCTGCACAGAACCCTTAGTGCGTGAGTCCCTCTCGCATTTGCCCATTCTGTTTTCCTTTCTTCTATGTACCCTAGCATCACCCAGTATGTTGTTCTGGAAGGTGAGTGCTCACCACAGACATGGGTGCCGTCGGGAGAGTCTGAGAGAAGTGGGACAGAACTGCTCTTGTTCTCTGTACGTGGAGTTCCCAATCCTTTTGGGTCACACTGAAACAGGTGACAGTGGTTCCACAATAGATTATATTGAGATAGGGAACGAATACTCGAAAGTGCATATTTATTATGTTAAGGACATACACAGCATACACCACCTAACAACAATGTAGCTCACAGCAATTCTTCAAAGCAACGACTGTCAGTCTGAATGAACGCATGTATTGCAATGATGCCTGCAGCTCTTCACACTCTTGCAAAGATCTCGGGTGTCCGTTGTGCACTCGAACAGTAGCAGCTGATAAACAGTGTACACACCTGACCACCAAACGGACCTACTGTACACAACTAGGCTCGTAGCACTCAAGCATCGCAGTGGCGCATTAACCTGTGCCGCAAGCACACCACTGACCCTGCTGTCAGCTGTCCATTGCATCAGATAGCTTGTGTCGTGTTCATGGTGAGGTGTGTTGCTGTGTACAGTGCACAATGTGTAATCAAAGACGAAATGTGCAAGCACTGGGACAAACGAATTTTGAGCCCTGTGTCTGCTTGTGTCAATCCAGTATCATTCACAGCGCTGTACTGTCCAACTTCATACAGTTTGTATTGTTTGTGGATGAGGCGTCATTCATCCGTGATGTTGTTTTCAAAAGCCAAACAGGCAGATCTAGAATGAGGACAACACCCACGCCACCCATATCGGAGGCTAACAGCAAAGATTCTCAGTCAACGTATTTTAGGGCATTATCCAAGATCATCCCACTTTGATGTTAATGTTTGCAAGCACCAAGCACCTGAAGAATACTCACGCTCATTGTAGGGCTGGAAAGGGGGGTCCTCTCTCATGGCCATTGCGATCGCTGGATCTTACAACCCTAGACCTCATTCTCTGAGGTTATGCCAAGATGTAGGTGTACGAAACACCTGTACATCAGCTGAACACCTGCTGGCCAGGGTCCAAGCTGCCTGCCTCCTGGTACAACATTGTTGCTCACGGGCGAGGCCTCCACGACGAGTGCGGCCACTTCATGTTTAAAGATGATTAAAGGTGTAGCTGTTGTCACACGCATCGACTCAGTCTGTGTTTCGACAAGTTTCTACACAGTTGTCACTTCTGCCCAGCTGCTCAGAACAATAAAGTGTGACATGTCTTGGAAGACACTAGCGTGATTGACTCGATTCCACTATCGCAGTAGCCGCCACGATACAGGAATGACCTATGAGGATATGTTGACATCACTCCGAAACTGTGATCAGAGAGAGAGCGTCATGCACGTCAAAGGTCGTGAGGTGGTGGTATGAATGTGGGATATTTTCAAGAACACTGCCATCCTGAATTTGGAATCATTCAACTGTATGTCAGTCAGACACCTTAAGCAAGTGTATGGTGCTGGAGAGAAAAATGGTTTTACTTGTGTTGTAGATATGTGCAAATATTATTTTCTTAATAAAAATTTGCTGTGTACAGTGCACAATGAGCTCATTTTTTACAGTTCTTTTGTCAGCTATGTTTATTTACCAGGTGACATCTACACTCTTTTTGGAGAACTGTCGAGATGATTTCCCAAGTTTCTGCAATGTGTCACTCAAAACGTAACCGATCAGCAGCTACTTGCAGCCAACATATTCCATTTCGTGCATTTCTGTCACAGCACAATCCCACTCGTTTAA
This sequence comes from Schistocerca serialis cubense, assembly GCF_023864345.2. Lineage (NCBI taxonomy): Eukaryota > Metazoa > Arthropoda > Insecta > Orthoptera > Acrididae > Schistocerca > Schistocerca serialis. The sequence continues at coordinate 107,550,741 of NC_064648.1, forward strand.
TATGTGGAAGTTCTTCTTCTTACGAGAAATAAACCCGCGTGTGCTGCCTTGCGTCCACGCTTGGTAAGTAATGAGAGTAGTAGCAATTTGTGAGGGGCATGTTCAAATGTGTACCAACACGCTGGGCACTGTCGCAATGCGCTATGTGTAAGTAGTGTTAGTGGTGAGAGAAGAAGCGTGATGGATTGCGACTTGAATTGCTGATCAGCGCATGCTGCGTGGCTGAAGGGTTTTGTAAACAGCCCTGCGGAGGGCGACCCGAGTCTTGCTCTCTCTCCGACTGCCAGCCAGCCCTGATATCGGAGTCAAGCGCTCGTGCGGTATCCGTGACGACGATGGTGACTGCAGTCATGGCCACGCACGTTGGATAACAATGATGACGCCGCACTGTTGTCACTGTTTACCGACGACGGTGTGATGTCATTCATCATGGTCACCTTGGCTGAGGATGAAAGCAAGTATACATATTTTCTATAGTGTTTTGTTTATACACTACTGGCCATTAAAATTGCTACACCACGAAGATGACGTGCTACAGACGCGAAATTTAACCGACAGGAAGAAGATGCTGTGATATGCAAATGATTAGCTTTTCAGAGCATTCACAGAATGTTGGCGCCGGTGGCGACACCTACAACGTGCTGACATGAGGAAAGTTTCCAACCGATTTCTCATACACAAACAGCAGTTGACCGGCGTTGCCTGGTGAAATGTTGTTATGATGCCTCGTGTAAGGAGGAGAAATGCGCACCATCACGTTTCCGACTTTGATAACGGTCCGATTGTAGCCTATCGCGATTGCGGTTTATCGTATCGCGACATTGCTGCTCGCGTTGGTCGAGATCCAAGGACTGTTAGCAGAATATGGAATCGGTGGGTTCAGGAAGGTAATACGGAACGACGTGCTGTATCCCAACGGCCTCGTATCACTAGCAGTCGAGATGACAGGCATCTTATCCGCATGGCTGTAATGGATCGTGCAGCCATGTCCAGATGGGGACGTTTGCAAGACAACAATCATCTGCACGAACAGTTCGATGACGTTTGCAGCAGCATGGACTATCAGCTCTGAGACCGTGGCTGCGGTTACCCTTGACGCTGCATCACAGACAGGAGCGCCTGATATGGTGTACTCAACGACGAACTTGGGTGCACGAATGACAAAACGTCATTTTTTCGGATGAATCCAGGCTCTGTTTACAGCATTGCGATGGTCCCATCCGTGTTTGGCGACATCACGGTGAACGCACATTGGAAGCGTGTATTCGTCATCGCCATACTGGTGTATCACCCGGCGTGATGGTATGGGGTGCCATTGGTTACACGTCTCGGTCACCTCTTTTTCGCAATGACGGCACTTTGAACAGTGGACGTTACATTGTAGATGTCTTACGACCCGTGGCTCTACCTTCATTCGATCCCTGCGAAATCCTACATTTCAGCAGGACAATTACTGACCGCATGTTGCAGGTCCTGTACGGGCCTTTCTGGATACAGAAAATGTTCGACTGCTGCCCTGGCCAGCACATTCTCCAGATCTCTCACCAATTGAAAACGTCTACTCAATGGTGGCCGAGCAACTGGCTCGTCACAATACGCCAGTCACTACTCTTGATGAACTGTGGTATCGTGTTGAGGCTGCATGGGCAGCTGTACCTGTACACGCCATCAAAGCTCTGTTTGACTCAATGCCCAGACGTATCAAGGCCGTTATTACGGCCAGAGGTGGTTGTTCTGGGTACTGATTTCTCAGGATCTACGCACCGAAATTCCATGAAAATGAAATTACTGTCAGTTCTAGAATAATATATTTGTCCAATGAATTCCCGTTTATCATCTGCATTTCTTCTTGGTGTAGCAATTTTAATGGCTAGTAGTATAAGTGAGTCTTATGGGTTCTACTTCTTCTTTCCTAGCTGTGAGCAGGCGTTACTCGCTGTGGGATCTGAACCCAGCAGCTGATAATGATGATGACGATGATGATGATCTCTGGGGAACGACTTCGATTGTTCAGACGCAGATATCGATTATTCTACAGTATAAAATGTTTAGTTTGTTATTTTTCAGATGCTCTAGTTTGTAGATGTTCTCAATGCGAATATCGGTGTTTTGACACGACCACCAGCTACTAGTTCTTTAGCACCTGTGTTTTCGTTTGGGTTTGTCCATATTCTTTCAGACACATTCACCTACCGACGTCATACACCTCCTCTAGTACCCATGTGGGATATGCCCTTAATGACAAACATGCCCACTGATGATGAGTTGCTGGAAGTGTATTCCAGTAATGATCATAACAACAGTTTTACTTGTAAGTACTCAGAATTTATTATCATTATTATACGAATACGGATTTTTATTTCTCCTTCCTTATATACTTATCAACTGCGTCTCTTTCTCCTTCTCGTGTGCAGAGTTATTAGGAGTTCGACGTGTTGTTGAGGGGAAGAGCATTGTCCAAGTTAGGGGGAGAGCTGTCGTGACATCATGGGGTGAGTCGATACCAGAGTGGTCATACTGAGTCACTTTTCTGAGATGCAGGAAAGGGAGTCCTGTAAGACACTCAGCTGTATGCTCTGCCTTGATTTATGTTCATAAGATTTTGATCAACTTATTGTGGGGTCCAGTCACATCTCTCTTCAAAAGTATATACTGCTAACAAAAAGCATGTCCTAATGCCCAGAACCATGACGACAGGAATTTAAATTGATTTCCATGGTTGCTTCTCACGAATGATAGAAATTAACCAAAAAATACAGGGCATACAGATACACAACAAACACCAGATGTCCACTGACGTTCTAATTTCTCGTTTATGGCCGAATGTAGGAAAGCCATAAGAAGAAGACAAACATTGACACGCTGTATGGCACATCGACAAAGAAGTCGAGCGTAAATTAGGTGGTCCCCTCTTCATGTCCATATTAGCAGAGAAACATCCAAAAAGTGTTGACCTGCTGCTAATCTCTGAAGACGATAAGTAACACAACGTTGGGATAAAATGCATGTCCCACCTACGTTCTTCTGAAATGAAAACAAAAAAGGTGCACGATTTTTTGCTGTAGATGTATCAAGTCGTTTACCAAGAGCATGTATTTTGAAAGACACCTGATTGACTGCTTCAGCCAGGAAACAATAGGTGTGGAAATGCTTATCAAGGATAAACGGTTCTCGAAGTTTAAGAATGGTTCAAATGGCTCTGAGCACTATGGGACGCAACTGCTGTGGTTATCAGTCCCCTAGAACTTAGAACTACTTAAACCTAACTAACCTAAGGACATCACACACATCCACGCTCGAGGCAGGATTCGAACCTGCGACCGTAGCAGTCCCACGGTTCCGGACTGCGCGCCAAGAACCGCGAGACCACCGCGGCCGGCGAAGTTTAAGAATGCCTCTCACCAACACTTCTGTCCCTTTGTCGTTTACCGAGCGAGGTGGCGCAGTGGTTAGCACACTGGACTCGCATTCGGGAGGACGACGGTTCAATCCCGTCTCCAGCCATCCTGATTTAGGTTTTCCGTGATTTCCCTAAATCGTTTCAGGCAAATGCCGGGATGGCTCCTTTGAAAGGGCCCGGCCGATTTCCTTCCCAATCCTTCCCTATCCCGAGCTTGCGCTCCGTCTCTAATGACCTCGTTGTCGACGGGACGTTAAACACTAACCACCACTACCTTTGTCGTTTACGTCGATTTAGAGCGCCTCCTAGCTCCTGTGGTACAGTGTGAACGTGGTGCCTCTGCCTCCCATATCACTGCCACAAAATGATGCATATGATATGTGGCTACCCATCAAGTTCTGTGCACTAAAATTAAAATCTTATGTCAAGGGAATAGTGCGAGATGGCTGCTCACTGAGCTTGAAAGTCTTGTACGGGATGTTTATAACATTTATAGTGAAAACGTCCTCATGACCAACGTGAAGGAGAATGATGCACTGTACAAGCAGGCAGCTGATGGTTATATCTGCGGACTGTGACTGGACAGAGGTGAGGAAGCTCCCTGTAGAGACTGTTGCCATGTAACGGTAGAGTGCAGGTGACAACCCATGTATCTTTAAGTACTAACTGCCACAGTACACAGCCATCTTTTCCACAATTTCAGTGAGCATGATGCCCACTTTCTAGTTCAACACTTTGACGAGTCTCAGTTGAAGGATGATAAGATCAGTGTCATTGCTGACACCGTTGACAAATACATGCCGCTTCAAAGAGGATCACACCACTTCCTGGATTCACAACGCTTCATGCTCACGTCTCTTTAGAAATTTGCTGAACCAACGCGTCCTGAAGATATTCTTAGCAAAGGGAGCCACTTATCTCGATGATGTAGAGTTTCAAGAGTTTCAACTTGTGACGGAGAAGGGGTCTTTCCATACGAATATCTGGATTCTCTAGTAAACTAAGAGGCATTTCCATAATGAATGGAAAGAACGGGCACTTGGTGAATGAACAGCAGGACTTCGGCATCTCTGATTTATCAGAACATATAAAATGGTGAACACCAATGTACATCTGACCGCCAACATCTTCGAGAAGTTTTGTAGCCTATGGCTGAGATTTCGTGGGATGCCATGTTAAGAAAGACACAAGCCAGCAGCGAATTCTTGACCAACGTTGAGATGCATGTCTTCCTGGAACATGCGGTCCACGAGTGACTTTGCCAATGTGTGCGTAGGTATGCCAAGGCAAATAACTTGCAAATAATCGAGGGGGAGTACAGGTTGTCTGACGATTTCAGTTTCATCCTGTACCTGGATGTAAACTGTCTCTAAAGGCAAACCGTGCAACAAAGTCTCCCTTTTCAAGGGCTCTCATCGATGTCCAAAGGGGAAATGACCAGACTGAGGAAAGAGATCAAATATGTGGCTGCTGATGCTGTTGAGGGATATGTCCTAGAGGTAGAGCTGGACTATCCCACAAGTCTGCATGACAAACACGGTGAATTGCACAGCCTGAAAGACTTTCACGTTCAGGGACTTCCACAGGTGTCTCCTCTAGGGCATTGGCGCTGCACCACAAATGCTTATCAGGAGACCTTTCGATTGAGGTTATACTGAGGTATATACTGCAATTACAGCTGGAAGCAGGGGTGTCCTATGACGATCACAAGTGGTTCATCGGGGGGCATAGGTGTGGAAATCTGCTGCACCCAGACTATTTACTGATGTGTATGGGTGGGTTTATTTGTTAGTAAAAAGATATAAAGGTCTTCCACTTGACTGGGTGTGTGTGGAATAGTTTGATGAACTGTTTGTCACAGTTGTGACTGCATGTTTGAGATTATGAATGTTTCATTGCACACTGCGTGCATCCATGTGTGTGTGCGCGCGCGCGTGTGTGTGTGTGTGTGTGAATTGTTTTTGAGCTGCCATTGCTGTTGCTGTTCTATGTATGTACACACTGAAAACTTCTCTCTTTCTCTCTGAGTTACTAATAGGTGTTTAATAGACATTGGAAATTAAAAAATTACCTTATTCACAAAAGAATGTGTATATTGTAATGAATCAATTACGAAATAACAAAACTGTTACGTATATCACAAATACGAGAAAAAATGGAAATTAAAAAGCTTTCAGTTGTTTTCACAATACAGTTGTTCTTCTTTTTCATATTTTTTGCATGAAATACCTCCTTTATCAGTTTTATATTGATGGCAGGTGCCAGAGAAAAAAGAAATCCTTTTCGAAAAAATATTTTTTAAATTTACATACATACATACATGGCCGACCGGTTCTAGACGGGATCGCGATTTATCGCCTCCAATTCGTATTTGCGTAAGTAGAGCTTTGCGGATGTGCGTCAGGAATACTGCACGCGTTTACGTGTGTGTGTGTGTGGGACGTGCGTCACGTCCTCGCTGTGACAGCGTGCGGTTCGCGGTCAGCGGGCAGCTAACATCCCGTTAGCGGTCTGAGCCGCTTCCCACTTCCGACAGCCCGGCTGTGGGCGTCACAACAACACAGGGCGAGGGAGGCCAGCGGGGGACACGGGCCGAGTCCACACAGTAGGGGGCCCGGCGTACGGACCGACCCAAAATCACTGTAGTGGTGACACGTGGCTGCAGTCGACTCTTACAGATACGTCGATAAGCAGTATAGAAAACGAAAAATAAAATTCAGAATTTCCCTCGTTGTGCAGAAGCAGTGAATTGGAAGGTGGTGCACACTTTTGAATCGGCACCTTCCAATACGTTGAATCGGTCGTCCTTGCCATGGCGCCACTGCGCTTTCTGCCATCTAGACCTAATCTATGCCGGCTGGTGTGGCCGAGCGGTACTAAACACTTCAGTCTGGAACCGCGCGACTGCTACGGTCGCAGGTTCGAATCCTGCCTCTGGCATCGATGTGTGTGATGTACTTAGGTTAGTTAGGTTTAAGTAGTTCTAAGTTCTAGGGGACTGATGACCTCAGAAGTTAGGTCCCATAGTGCTCAGAGACATTTGAACTATTCTGACTATACATACATACATACATATTTGTACACAGTATTATGTGAGAGCCCAGTTACCAGGGGCACAGGGTCAAAATCGTAAGCTGCGTCGTTACCTGGGCCACAGCACACTCTGCAGGGCTGTAGTGAAGAACCACGAGAGGAATTATCTCGAATACGAATACCTCAAGACTGCTGCAACTGTCTGAAGACTTAAGTTTCATTCAGAAAGCAAAGTGTGTCTTTAAATCGAAACTATCTGTACCACATTGGTTTCACGGAATAACTTTTCGCAATTACAGTTTTCCTAAGCAGGTGCAGTGTATGATCAACGAAGCGTAGCTGCACCGCGAAAGTAATACAGAAGTCGTCCTTTAAACATTCTCGGAAGCTGTGAGGTACTAACTCTACAAAATATTGGATACGTATCAGGTAAATTGCCTTTGCTGCAGTGAAATGCATGTATGATGGTATCGAAAACAAGATGCAATGACAGGACGGCAGAAACCATTCTTAAATATGGAACCCGCAACTATCAATCTTTGAAATAACCATCCAGCAAACATCCGTAATATTTATAGGAAAAAGATTTAATGTACCCAGAGCCTTTTCAGTTCACTAAAGCAGGTATCGCCTAATTATCTTCTCAAAGGATCCAAAATCAGGCTCACACGATTCTTTCGGGACTGGCACGTTGCTACATACGCCACAAAAAGCTACACAAAGACACAGATCACACTGCGTCCTTTTTCTTTCCATGTATACTACTGTCACAATCCAAACAGTCATAATGCACAGTGGCCATTCTATGTGTTAAGGTTGGGTTGTTTGGGGAAGGAGACCAGACAGCGAGGTCATCGGTCTCATCGGATTAGGGAAGGATGGGGAAGGAAGTCGGCCGTGCCCTAAATCAGAATGGCCAGACACGGGATTGAACCGTCGTCCTCCCGAATGCGAGTCCAGTGTATGTGTTAAGACCACATAGCTTTTATTCTCGGTAGTGGGAAAATCACTGGTGGTAGTGTTCATAAATCATAGACAGAGAATTCAGACTCTATAATGGTTCGAGTTAGGCCACGAGACACGTGCAGAAAGGCTAACGACTGAGATGAATGCTCTCAGAAAGCAGCATCCGGTTTCAGGTTAGTCCGACAGAGATATTCATTGGCCTTGACATAGTCATAAAATGTTCTGGTTGTGACTGTAGTATCGCAGTGCCTTTAACAAAGCCACTCGCAGACGCAACACACGCTAACTGGTGGACCTCAACTGCAGGTTTTCGTTATTGACGCACGTCCTCTGTGGCTGCGGCGGCTGGGGCATTGCCGTGCTGGCTGGCAGTGGTGAGCACAGGGGCCCACCAATGGCGTAGAGCCACAAGTGTCAGCTGCGCTATCGTCTTGTCATGGAGTCCTGGGAAATGGTCACGTGAATGTTAAGGTGGGAAGACGGTGAACAGTTGTGTCGAAATGTATGAATTATGTGGTATGTATACAGGTTCATTACGAGATTTGAAGTTGACGAACCTCCATGTTGAGCAGAAGTAATTTTATAGGCCTTCCATATGGAGTAGAGATTCTTAGGAAGAGAAGATGCTGATGGGGACTTGAAATGCCACACTGAGACTCTAGACCACTCTCCACTAAATATGAAGCTAACATGCTTCAGCTTGTAAAGCAGGATTGGATGCAAAGTTATCTGAATCTGTTAAAGAAGTAGCTAGCAAATACGAAAAAAGAAAGATACAGACGATTTTCTTCGATCTCTAACCATTCCGAGCTTAGCCTCCCTGTATCATAGCCCCAAAAGGCTCACAGAAGTAGAGGTTGGTTAGTATTAGAACTGGAGAGCCAAAGATAGCTACAGTGTGAAGAAGGTATACTGGGAAACACTCTCCAAGAACTGACCAGGTGGTGTGTGTCATTTTCTCACCCCCTGTACGTATAATACAGTTTATAAGAGGAGGAAAAAACTCCACTTACCATTCGTTCGAATGCGAGGGGAACCAACAGCTGTGAGGCGTGCGTCGCACCGAGTGAGAGCAGCTGCGCCAAGTCCCGCCAGTAGCTGGAGAGTCGTTCCCGGTAAACAGCCGCCTGGGCCTGCAGCTCTGCTCAAGACGGGAGACGACGGACTGGTGAACAAGCCAGTGGATCAGATTTCTGTAGAAGCACAGCTTTCACTTTCTGCCCCCACACAGTGTATGCAGGTAGCATTTACCTTTTGAAACTAGATCAATATACAATGTCAGTAATCATATGAGTTACAGCACGGACATCTTGACCGGACGTTACAAAGCTCATATTCCAGCGACAAATTTAAAAAGCACATCTGGCAAAGAGAGAGGAGTACCATCACCTAACGTAAATCCAGTCATAAAAATTCTTGATACATTGCCTAAGGGTAGAAGTATCAAAATATCTGAAGAAGTGGAAATATACAACTATTTTAAAAATGACCTACACGACTTGCCCAGCAATAAGACAGATTTAAGAAATAAGGGATCTCGAGATAAATTCCGGTAAGTTTTATGTGCTAATAATAGAAAGTAACACAAATGAGGATGTATAGTTTGGCTATTTCACCTTGACTTACTGACAAGCATAGGACATAACGATTTGCACAGAATCGTGTCTATGCTAGTTTTATAATATGAGTAGTCTTTACAACGTTTCCCGTAAGTTGTATGATATGTTTGGAAATGAGGAAGAATTATGTCCACTCATCAACTTTTTTATATTTAGGATGTATTTATTTTAACATAAGTAATATATTTTAGTAATTCAGTAAAAAATTGAATAAGGTGTTTTGCAAATGTAGCTGAAAAAGCCATTCTCTGCCTAAACTTTCTAAGGACCATCGAAATGTATGACTACATTTGTACTGGTACAGTACCTTACATATTAACAGTACATTTTACAATTACATGATGATACACATAATGTTCTGTAATTGGTGACAAGTATCCCATCACATGTTTCTATCTCACTTTTTGTACTCCTTTTTCTTTTTATTTGTCCATCAGATCAATTCATGTACGAAAGTTGTGAATGCGATTTATACTTTTGTGATATTAATGTGGTACAAAGAATACACATGTAAAATTATATATATATATATATATATATATATATATATATATATATATATGATTATTACTGCCATGTTTTTATGAGCAGCCAAGCTACTGTAAGCCTCTGACGAAGGATACCATACGTACAATTATGCACTACCACAATAAAGAAATGTCTTATCTTATTTCTTTACATCAAATGCTTGTATCGTAAACAGAATGCCAAATTTTGTTAACAAATGTAAACACGATATTAAGATACTCTGGTATAAAACGTTTGCTGTGGCATGTACAATCACTGCTAAGAGCAAAGAAGAAACGACTTGTGAATATGTTCCACACCAACCACCTCAGTTGTCGTACGAGGTGCATTCAAGTTCTAAGGCCTCCGATTTTTTTTCTAATTAACTACTCACCCGAAATCGATGAAACTGGCCTTACTTCTCGACGTAATCGCCCTGCAGACGTACACATTTTTCACAACGCTGAGCCATGATTCCATGGCAGCGGCGAAGGCTTCTTTAGGAGTCTGTTTCGAGCACTGGAAAATCGCTGAGGCAATAGCAGCACAGCTGGTGAATGTGCGGCCATGGAGAGTGTCTTTCATTGTTGGAAAAAACCAAAAGTCACTAGGAGCCAGGTCAGGTGAGTAGGGAGCATGAGGAATCACTTCAAAGTTGTTATCACGAAGAAACTGTTGCGTAGCGTTAGCTCAATGTGCGGGTGCGTTGTCTTGGTGAAACAGCAAACGCGCAGCCCTTCCCGGACGTTTTTCTTGCAGTGCAGGAAGGAAATTGTTCTTCGAAACATTTTCGTAGGATGCACCTGTTACCGTAGTGCCCTTTGAAACGCAATGGGTAAGGATTACGCCCTCGCTGTCCCAGAACATGGACACCATCATTTTTTCAGCACTGGCGGTTACCCGAAATTTTTTTGGTGGCGGTGAATTTGTGTGCTTCCTTTGAGCTGACTGGCGCTTTGTTTCTGGATTGAAAAATGGCATCCACGTCTCATCCATTGTCACAACCGACGAAAAGAAAGTCCCATTCATGCTGTCGTTGCGCGTCAACATCACTTGGCAACATGCCACACGGGCAGCCATGTGGTGGTCTGTCAGCATTCCTGGCACCCACCTGGATGACACATTTCGCATTTTCAGGTCGTCACGCAGGATTGTGTGCACAGAGCCCCCAGAAATGTCAACTCTGGAGGCGATCTGTTCAACAGTCATTCGGCGATCCCCCAAAACAATTCTCTCCACTTTCTCGATAATGTCGTCAGACCGGCTTGTGCGAGCCCAAGGTTGTTTTGGCTTGTTTTCACACGATGTTCTGCCTTCATTAAACTGTCGCACCCACGAACGCACTTTCGACACATCCATAACTCCATCACCACATGTCTCCTTCAACTGTCGATGAATTTCAATTGGTTTCACACCACACAACTTCAGAAAACAAATGATTGCATGCTGTTCCGTTAAGGAAAACGTCGCCATTTTAAGTATTTAAAACAGTTCTCATTCTCGCCGCTGGCGGTAAAATTCCATCTGCCGTATGGTGCTGCCATCTCTGGGACGTATTGACAATGAACGCAGCCTCATTTTAAAACAATGCGCATGTTTCTATCTCTTTCCAGTCTGGAGAAAAAAAATCGGAGGCCTTAGAACTTGAATGCACCTCATATAAACAACATGAACAGTGATTTGAGGAAATTCATGTTAGTGAAGTTAACATCAGTAACAATAAATTTACCTGATGCCATAACTATGATCCTTACGCTCCTCTAACGTAGATGTACACTCGGAGTTAGGAGACTCAACATGCAGAGACAACAGTGAGATATACACACGTCAGAAGATTCGTAAATTTTGACACCTCCAGTGGCCCAATGCAAGTGACGTACAGTTTTTAGCATTTGTTGTAATATAACTGCCTCAAGCATGGGAGGATAGTGGCGTTCTATACATGCCATCTGCACTTCACTTTTCGGTTATTGCTGTATACCTGTGTAAAGGGCATAGGATCGAAAATGTAGTCGTGAAAACAAATAATGTTACAGTTACTGGCAGACACAACGTCTTTAAGAAAAATACTGCATTATTTTTATGCCTGTGCCAGATTTTTGGCATTTCATTCTTATGCGAGCCTATTTTCAGTACAAAAAAGACATTGCTACAGTTGGAGATGATGTGTGTACACGATGTTCCTAATGCTATTGGAATTACTCATCGCAAATCGCAAAAGAGAAAGTCCAAAGAACGTGCATCTTAATGACTTTGTAAAAAAAACGAATCATCAGCATGAGGGACTTGAGAGCATCGTACCGACACATTACAGTGGCATGTGGCTGTAGGGCAACAACTGCAGAATGTATAGCCACGGCTTGGGGTGGAGACAACAGAGTTCTGAGAAGTTCACCAGCCATTACAGACAGACCGATGTAACCTGGGTTGAGATCTGTGGCTACCACTGACACCACACCACAAGCAGCATAGTGTAGGGCGTTCTTTGGAGTTCAGTGGCAGGAGTCGCTTTTGCCTGTGGCGGTAAGGTCGACGCTGCTCTGTCCTCAGGTGGCCTCGTGAGACGTCACGGGAAGCAGCGGTCGTCGAGATGCCTACCTCTCCAGCCCACAGAAACAAACAGGGGTTAGGAAGACTCGCGATCAAATCATGTGGAAGGCATATGGAACAGTTCTTCGGAATTTCGAAAATTGTTCAGAAATTTGGAAGCCAAATTGTTATTCAAACTGGTTCTACAGATAAACAATCAGTATCTCTTGAAAATATCATTCACATAGTTCTGTATGTTCAAGGACACATAAGTGCGATGACATCCACACAATTACCTAAAGAGCTCTCATACTCAAGTTGCTGACAAGAATATGTATATAAGAGAAAAAAGGAGATTGAGGAAGTACTAGATGACGATCAATTTGGTTTTAGGAAAGATAAAGCCATCAGCGAAGGACTTTTCAGTTGGCGATTGATGATTAAAGCGAGACTTAAGGAAAATCTAGGCATGTCCATAGGATTTGTAGTTAGATAAAAATCGTACGATAATTTAAAATGTTGCAGGATTTCCAAAACTCTAAGGAAAATGGGTGTAACCTCTAGGGAAAGAAGGGTTACGTGCAATTTGTACATCAAACAAGAGGATAAAGTAGGAAGACCAATAGGAAAGGTAAAAGACATACATGTAATCGCATCTACCATTCAATCTGTACATCGAAGAAGCAGTGACGGAATTAAAAATGGGGTTCAGAAATGGAATTAAAATTCATGTTGAAAGGTTATCAGTGACAGGAATAGCTGATGTCATTGCTGTTCTCAATGGAAGTCAGAGGTAACAGTAGGAGATGTTGAGTAGAATGAACAATCTAATGGGTAGACTCTATGAATTAAGACTAAACCAAAGAAAGATTAAATTAATGAGGTCTAGCAGAAATCAGATCAGTGTTCAACTTAATGTCAGAATTGTAGACGAGGATCAAGACGAACTGAAAGAATTCTGCTACCTTGAGGACAAAGTAGCCGGCTGAAGTGGCCGTGCGGTTCTAGGCGCTGCAGTCAGGAACCGCGAGACTGCTACAGTCGCAGGTTCGAATCCTGCCTCGGGCATGGATGTGTGTGATGTCCTTAGGTTAGTTAGGTTTAACTAGTTCTAAGTTCTAGGGGACTAATGACCTTAGAAGTTGAGTCCCATAGTGCTCAGAGCCATTTTAACCAAGGACAAACTAACTCATAATGGAAAAATGAAAGAGAACATAAAGAGTAGAGAAGAACATTCAAAGAGGATGTTCATGGCCAAACGAAGTCAACTAGCATCAACTGTCAGTTTTGTATCAACGAAATCAAACAATCATTGATAAAATTATTTAATAGGATAGATAAAAGAATCGACTCACGAAGCAGCGGCCGAACACACATAGAAACTGTTGTGATTGGCAAGCTTTCGGGCCAGTGGCTCCATCTGCAGGTAAAAGGGTTGAAACGGAAGGAAGAAGGGTTAAGGAAAAGGACTGGACAGGTCTAGGAAAAGGGGTAAAAGGGGTAGATTTTGGGAAAGTCACCCAGAACCGTGGGTCAGAGGAGACTTACCGTACAAGATGAGAAGGAATGTTGGGAACCGCATCCAGGGAGCTTAAAGGTGGACGATAGGGTAATATACAAGACAGAGATTATTGCTAAAACATTGATCTCGAGTTAACAAGCGTGTGTCCTCCTATAACAGTTCTGTAACTGGCAAATATAGTTCCCGTGGTCTAGGGGTAGCGTCTTTGATTCATAATCAAAACGTCTTCGGTCCCAGGTTCGATCCCCACCACTGCCTAAATTTCGATAAATAATCAGCATTGGCGGCCGAAGACTTCCGGCATAAGAAGTCAGCCTCATTCTGCCAACGGCCTTGTCAAAGAGGGCGGAGGAGCGGATAGAGGTTCAGGGCACTATCTTGTACTAGGGGTGGGAAATTGCCCCTAAAGGCGGAAGAATCAGCAGTGATCAACGACATGAGGATGCAGAAGGCAATGGAAACCACTGCATTAAAGACACGTAACGTGTATCCACAGGACATGTGGCCTGTAATTGAAGAAGTGTCATGATGATCTCTCCATTGGCAAAAGATTCCGTAATAGTCCCCCATTCGGGTCTCCGCGAGGGGACTGCCAAGGGGGAGGCTAACATGAGAAAAAGATTGAATAATCAACGAAAGGATAACGTTCTACGAGTCTGGGCGTGGAATGTCAGAAGCTTGAACGTGGTAGGGAAACTAGAAAATCTAAAAAGGGAAATGCAAAGGCTCAATCTAGATATAGTAGGGGTCAGTGAAGTGAAGTGGAAGGAAGACAAGGATTTCTGGTCAGATGAGTATCGGGTAATATCAACAGCAGCAGAAAATGGTATAACAGGTGTAGGATTCGTTATGAATAGGATGGTAGGGCAGAGGGTGTGTTACTGTGAACAGTTCAGTGACTGGGTTGTTCTAACCAGAATCGACAGCAGACCAACACCGACAACGATAGTTCAGGTATACATGCCGACGTCGCAAGTTGAAGATGAACAGATAGAGAAAGTGTATGAGGATATTGAAAGGGTAATGCAGGATGTAAAGGGGGACGAAAATCTAATAGTCATGGGCGGCTGGAATGCAGTTGTAGGGGAAGGAGTAGAAGAAAAGGTTACAGGAGAATATGGGATTGGGACAAGGAATGAAAGAGGAGCAAGACTAACTGAGTTCTGTAACAAGTTTCAGCTAGTAATAGCGAATATCCTGTACAAGAATCAGAAGAGGAGGAGGTATACTTGGAAAAGGCTGGGAGATACGGGAAGATTTCAATTAGATTACATCATGGTCAGACAGAGATTCCTAAATCAGATACTGGATTGTAAGGCGTACCCAGGAGCAGATATAGACTCAGATCGCAATATAGTAGTGCTGAAGAGTAGGCTGAAGTTCAAGACATTAGTCAGGAAGAATCAATACGCAAAGAAGTGGGATACGGAAGTACTAAGGAATGACGAGATACGTTTGAAGTTCTCTAAGGCTATAAATACAGCAATAAGGAATAGCGCAATAGGCAGTACAGTTGAAGAGAAATGGACATCTCTAAAAAGGGCCATCACGGAAGTTGGGAAGGAAAACATAGGTACAAAGAAGGTAGCTGCGAAGAATCCATGGGTAACAGAAGAAATACTTCAGTTGATTGATGAAAGGAGGAATTAAAAAACATATTCCGGGAAAATCAGGAATACAGAAGTACCAGTCGCTGAGGAATGAAATAAATAAGAAGTGCAGGGAAGCTAAGAAGAAATGGCTGCAGGAAAAATGTGAAGACATCGAAAAAGATATGATTGTCGGAAGGACAGACTCAGCATACAAGAAAGTCAAAACAACCTTTGGTGACATTAAAAGCAACGGTGGTAACATTAAGAGTGCAACGGGAATTCCACTGTTAAATGCAGAGGAGAGAGCAGATAGGTGGAAAGAGTACATTGAAAGCCTCTATGAGGGTGAAGATTTGTCTGATGTGATAGAAGAAGAAACAGGAGTCGATTTAGAAGAGATAGGGGACCCAGTATTAGAATCGGAATTGAAAAGAGCTTTGGAGGACTTACGGTCAAATAAGGCAGAAGGGATAGATAACATTCCATCAGAATTTCTAAAATCATTGGGGGAAGTGGCAACAAAACGACTATTCACGTTGGTGTCTAGAATATATGAGTCTGGCGACATGCCATCTGACTTTCGGAAAAGCATCATCCACACAATTCCGAAGACGGCAAGAGCTGACAAGTGCGAGAATTATCGCACAATCAGCTTAACAGCTCATGCATCGAAGCTGCTTACAAGAATAATATACATAAGAATGGAAAAGAAAACTGAAAATGCGCTAGGTGACGATCAGTTGGGCTTTATGAAAAGTAAAGGGACGAGAGAGGCAATTCTGACGTTACGGTTAATAATGGAAGCAAGGCTAAAGAAAAATCAAGACACTTTCATAGGATTTGTCGACCTGGAAAAAGCGTTCGGCAATATAAAATGGTGCAAGCTGTTCGAGATTCTGAAAAAAGTAGGGGTAAGCTATAGGGAGAGACGGGTCATATACAATATGTACAACAACCAAGAGGGAATAATAAGAGTGGACGATCAGGAACGAAGTGCTCGTATTAAGAAGTGTGTAAGACAAGGCTGTAGCCTTTCGCCCCTACTCTTCAATCAGTACATCGAGGAAGCAATGATGGAAATAAAAGAAAGGTTCAGGAGTGGAATTAAAGTACAAGGTGAAAGGATATCAATGATACGATTCGCTGATGACATTGCTATCCTGAGTGAAAGTGAAGAAGAATTAAATGATCTGCTGAACGGAATGAACAGTCTAATGAGTACACAGTATGGTTTGAGAGTAAATCGGAGAAAGACGAAGGTAATGAGAAGTAGTAGAAATGAGAACAGCGAGAAACTTAACATCAGGATTGAAGGTCACGAAGTCAATGAAGTTAAGGGATTCTGCTACCTAGGCAGTAAAATAACCAATGACGGACGGAGCAAGGACATCAAAAGCAGACTCGCTATGGCAAAAAAGGCATTTCTGGCCAAGAGAAGTCTACTAATATCAAATACCGGCCTTAGTTTGAGGAAAAAATTTCTGAGGATGTACGTTTGGAGTACAGCATTGTATGGTAGTGAAACATGGACTGTGGGAAAACCGGAACAGAAGTGAATCGAAGCATTTGAGATGTGGTGCTATAGACGAATGTTGAAAATTAGGTGGACTGATAAGGTAAGGAATGAGGAGGCTCTACGCAGAACCGGAGAGGAAAGGAGTATGTGGAAAACACTGATAAGGAGAAGGGACAGGATGATAGGACATTTGCTAAGACATGAGGAAATGACTTCCATGGTACTAGAGGGAGCTGTAGAGGGCAAAAACTGTAGAGGAAGACAGAGATTGGAATACGTCAAGCAAATAATGGAGGACGTAGGTTGCAAGTGCTACTTTGAGATGAAGAGGTTAGCACAGGAAAGGAATTTGTGGCGGGCCGCATCAAACCAGTCAGTAGACTGTTGACAAAAAAACTGGCAAAACATATTCTATCAAAGGGACAGCCAGCTGCGAAAAGATACAAGTCATTTACCAGCTACTACGTAAACACTGTTTAGCCTTCTACATAGGCATGACTACCATCACATTATCAATTAGGATGAATGGCCATAGGCTGAGGGTATATACTGGTAACTCACAATATCCTGTTGCAGAGCATGCTCTACAACATGACATTCGTGACACCAGCGCCTGTTTCACCACCTGGATTCCTCCCCCAGACACCAGTTTCTCAGGACTCCGTAGGTGAGAACTAACTCTACAACGTGTCCTTGGTTCTCGCTACCCAGCTTTTTATCACTGTAACTACTCTTTGCTTCACTCCATTACAGTTTCCTGCATCTTTCATTGTCATTCCCATCTATTTTTCACCGCCCCATCCCACCTCTGTTATGTACAATGTGCTTACCTTTTCACTCTTAATAACTTGTGATTAATGTTTTAGCAGTAATCTCTGTCGTGCATATCACCTTGTATTCCACCTTTAAGCTCTTAGGTTTTCAAATCTCGTCCGATGCAGTCCTCAACAACTAGTCTTCCCTTATCTCGTGCAGTAAGTCTCCCCTGACCTACAGTTCTAGGCGACTTTCCCAAAATCTACCCCTTTTTCTAGACCTCTCCAGTCCTTTTCCTTTACCCTTCTTTTTTCCCTTTCAACCCTTCTACCTGAAGAAGGAGCCATTGGCCCGAAAGCTTACCAATCACAGCAGTCTTTTATGTGTGTGCCTTGCTGCTGCTGGGTGAGTATATATTTTTTTATCTATCCAATCAAATGTAGGTTTTAGTTTGAGGACGAGTAACTGAAAGTGTAAGTTTTGAGCACAGTATTCTATGAAAGTGAAACATGGACAGTGGGAAAACCGGGACGGAAGAGAATCGAAGCGTTTGAGATGTGGTGCTAGAGAAGAATGTCGAAAATTAGATGGACTGATAAAAGAAAAAATGATGAGGTTCTCAGCAGAACTGGTGAAGAATGGAACATACCAAACGCTTTGGTAGGAAGATGGGACAGTATTTTGTTCTTCGTCATGCAACCTTTTTGTTTCCTCTTGGTTCTTGTACGTATCACCCGTCTTTCTTTGCAACTTACTCCCATTTTTGTCAATATTTCGAACATCTTGCAGAAGTTTACATTTCCGGATGCTTTTTCCAGGTCTATAGGGTCTATGAATGTGGCCATTTTATTTTCCAAGTTTTGTTTCTCTCATCAGTCACAATATCAGACGTACCGCCCTCTCATGCTATTAGCCTTCTGACAGTCAAAATGATCGTCATGTATCATATTCTCTATTATCTTTTCCATTCCTCTGTATATATTAGTCTTGTCGACAAAGTCCGTACATGAGGTGTTATGCTAGTTGTGCGATAGGCCTGCTAGTTTCTGCTCTTATCTTCATGGTTGTGTCTAATGGTATACCACCATTCTCGTATATTCTAGACGCCAACTTCAATACTACTTGGTTGACACTTTCGCCAATGATTTGCTGATCAATTGCTGTGTTTTTTTCTGTTTCCCAAGGATTCTTTTCCGTTAGCTCCGTATATGTATCTTTGTTTGTCCAATTTCTATGATGCCCTTTTCATAGGTGTCCATTTCTGTTCAAATGAACTGCCTGTGTGGTATTCATCAACGTAATATCTACAGCCCAAGAGAAATTCAAATGAAGTTCGTGTTTGCTTTGCACTTTAGTGTCCCACTCCTTTCCGCATTTTGTTCTTCAAGACCATTCTCTTAAACTTCAATCCACTCTTCATCGCAATTCAACTGACATCTGAGCTTATGTCTGGCCCTAGGTGTGCCACACAATCGAAGAGCAGGATTTAGAAAAGATAGATTTCGACTTCTAGACATAGATAATCGGACAATTGTTCCCATAAATACAGAAGTACGAGTATTAACAAGAGCCTCACCAGGACGTAACCTCAGATGGAACTTTCCTGTGCCTCGATCCTTTTCGAAGCATACCTCCCGTGGGGAAGCGAGAGTTTTCTATAGCTACCGACGGTTGCGAGTTAAAACAAAGAGCGACAGAGGGAGAGAGAAAGGGACTCCCCTCTCTTCCACTCCGCTCCAAGGCCAAACGTCGTGTGCAATCATGACTGTTTGTACTGAAGCAATAACGTTACGTAATTGCAGTACGTAAAGTTTTGATATTTTTATCACTATGTAATTTGTTAAAAGAAAGGCGAACAAACATGTAAAAGTAATGCATCCACAGTTTGAAATAGTTACACTGATTTACATCTAAGTCAACTTAAAGATGCAGAGCTACAATTTTTGTAGTATGTGTATTCTGATATAAAGCATAACACGTGGAATTTATTAAACCCCATACATTAATTTCTGTCATCAGTGATAATACCTGCTACAGTTGCAAAATTGTACATCAGCAGTTGGTTTTATCACTGGGATGTGTATCAACAGTTGTGCATGTCCCATCAAGAGAAACGTGTGTTCTTATGTGTCTCCATTGTTGTTGTTGTTGTTATTAGCAGAAGTAGTATAATTATCACTACCGTGTGCTACCCGTGTACTTTGCATGTCGTAATGTTGACACATTGAGATGTCAGGTTATATATAAGAGAGTGCACGAATGCCTTAATTTTATCTGGTGGAATAAACGCATAAAGAAGTAAATAAATGTACACAATGTGCCAAATTCCGCTACTTTTTATAACGCACTTTACACTATTTCTAAGGATACGGACTCTGTCGTTTCTTGCGACTCTTAGTGTTTGTTCTGCTGGGGTTGGCATCGTGTAGTGGATCCCCGTACGCTCTGTAGCGTATGGCATTAAAGGTCTAAAAATTTCGGAAAAGTTACAGTACCTTCCTGCATTGTCACTTTTATCGCAACGACAATGAACGGGAGTGTTAAAACGTCACGTGTCAGAGATCTATGCTGAAGTTCAGTGAGTGAGCAGTCTAGATCGCATCACATCGCATAGTGATTTTTTAATCGGGATCTGTGCGCTACCTTCATGCTGAGTACCCTGGGGACGCTCCCAAGACAGCAGCCGTCTTCACAGACCGCGTGGACACGCTCCTGGCTGGATGACCACTCAGCCGTCCTGCCGCATCCCGACATGCCCGCTAAGCCATCCGGTCTCAGCCTCACAGCAGATGTCTGGCACCAGCGTGTGGACAGCGGCGGTCTCAACGTCGCTGCGATCTGGCGGCTCTACGGGACCTGTTGAGTGACGTCAGCTGAACACGACACAACTGGAGAGACTCGTGGACTCTCCTTGTCGGCCAACTCAGGCCCTTGTCAGGGCTAGAGGCGGTGTGCTCTACTGCTGTGTCAGCATGATCTCTCCTTACCTGACATCGAATGAAATCTGTCCTCAACCTTCATGTTTATTACTTGTAACCTTCCACGTAAACATAACTAACTCGACCTTGTTTTGTAAGGAGAAAAACGTACACTTGCAAGATCTGAACCCTAGATACCAAACACCCGCCCTCTCTTAAAATAAATGGCCATACTTATGATAATACTCATTTCAGACGTCTTGAATACAGAGTTTTTGAAGTTCTGTAGGTGCAGGTTGCCTGCCACTGGCTCCGCCCCACTGCAGCTGCCTGACGCACGAGTGCAGAGTACTGTGCAGCGGGGTGACGTCCTGAGCCCTCATACCCGCTTCATGCCGCAAGTGTGGGAAGACGTGTGTGGAGCCGGTCACGTCTCGAAACTTTGTTCTTCAAGTAGAACACATGTGATTTAACATGAAAAACGGGTAAGCAATATGAGCAGATAGTATTTCAATGCCATGTGCATATATGGTCAACACTGTTTAGCAATGTTTTAGGACATATTCTGCAGCAGTTTTTTATAAAACACACGCACACACACACACGCACACACACACAGATCTCTGTTACGGACAGATGCAAGGTAAAATCTGACAATATTACCTCTTCAAAGCAAGCTTCCTAAACAGTCAGTTCGTGATTTTACGTCTCCGTCGCATTGTGCCAATGAAGTTGTTTGACGAAAATGATCGTGGTGAAAGGGCATCGTCATCATTGTCACCACCATCCTCTCATAAAGAATAGTCTAACGTCAATCAACTATTCTTCTCTCCATTTAACGGATCTTCTGTATGACTGCCGCAACTAAATCACAAGGTACAAATAGTAGCACAAAGAAACGCTCGTAGAGTTTCTTTTGCCTCGTGTAAGAGTTAGTCGAATAGCCACATATAACGACGCTTACCGGTCACAACTGTCGCGAGCTTTGACGTTTAAACGTGGCAATTTGACCGTCACTGTATACTGCTACTGGAGGTGCTACACTGTCGCTTGTCGGTTCACCGGCACTATAAACGCGAACCTCTTACCGTACCGTACAGTAGTTCGAGCTCCGACAATGGGCGAACGCAGCGGAGCGTGCCAGAAACAAGTGGTACACGGGCGTTGAAAAGCTATGTGGTCAGAAGGTCTTAACTGCGTTCAGTCATAATCGTGGCGCAAATCTCCGCGCGACATAGACAGCTGGGGCTCACACCTTGCAAGTGTGCGTCTCGTATATGAGACCTGGTTGGTGATCTTCTCTTGTTAGATGAAATCGGTTGTGATTAGATAACTGTTTCTTTTCTCCAGTGTGATTATTATTTAGTTCTTATGTTTTTATTTCTGTGCACTTTAATTAGGACAGAATTTTCAAATGTGGTGCAACTCCATCACCATGTGTTGATTAACTTCGACGAGAGTTTTTATAGAAAACCTAAATGAGCACATTGCGCTTTATTTAACAATAACGAACTTCCAAATAATATACTCACCAGGTTTATCCCTCCACTCAAACTGAACATGACGCCACCTCTCACAATTCACCCTGCCGATCGTCGCTCTTGTGATGAACCGAACAGCATGCGCTGACTGGGACAGGATATGATGCCTCAGATCACCCTTTTGCAGCGTTGTCATGTTCCATTCCATGTTGTTCAACCTTTTAAAATAAAATGGAGTCAGTTTATGTCACAGATGATATTATGAAACTTGACTGTATTTTGTAGAATAGAATAGTGAAAACTAAACTCAACTTGCACTTCTCCAGCTTTCACGTTTCCCATTGATAGAGGTCGCCAGCCCATTAGAGACGAATCGAGGTGTCAGGAATTATGGCGTACATTACGGCTGGTATGCGAGTCTGCTTACATATTCTGGCGAACTAATCGTTTCTGATGAAATGCAAGAATTCACATACAAACATGCAGCCAGAACTATGATTGGACAAGCACAGCAGACCGCCTTCAAAGGCATGGAGTGGGCGCTCCCCTACAACATGGCTCACCGTCTGCTCCTTGGCGCCATAATCACGAGCAGCACTTCCACTATAATACCACGTTTTCAAGACGTTGACATGTCTCTCTTGTGCCATTTGGATGAGGCTGAATCTTGATCTTACTTGACAAGAAAGACCATACTACGCTACCTTACTCAGTTGGACTGAATTCTTATAGCACTCTGTCTTAAGAGTTAGCACATTGGCATCCTTGATTGTGAGATTAGCAGGGACAAAATTTAACAGAACATGCAACCCCTAAGTGGGAGCTGTTGTAGCAATGTCATTAATAGTCAACATGGCTCCTTACGTGTTAACTGTGTGAGTGCCATTCTCCCATGCTATAGCACAATATGCGACAGCTCAATAACCAAGAGAAATTGCAGCGTTGTTTTGTTTGTCTACATTTGCTCCCCAGTTTTTTGCAGGAATGTAGTGCAGTTGATTTAGAATAGAAGCAAACGACTTTCACAGGTCCGTGCAGTGCTGCATAAATGACAGTGACAGGAAGAGGGAGACACCAAGGTAATTAAGGAAGTAGCTGCAGGAAATTTTGGTCCTATCCAGGGGCACATATGTGTGCCTCTGTATCATGGAGGTAGAACTCTGTGGGCTCAGTTCCGCTTGTGTTTGGCTGGAGTCTCTATCTGTAAAAGTACTCCCTCTGTTTGGTGTCAACATGGAGGCTCTTTGACACAGTCAGTAAGTAGCCAGTTCCACTAGATCAATGTGGTCACTAGGCCACCACTACGAACAACAATAAACAACTACCTGGAACCTTGGAGTGCGAAGAAATTGGCTAAGGGGACACGTGAAACAGAACTTGGATCAGTGGAGTGGGCTTGTGTTCACCGGCGAGTACAGGTTTCGAATGTCGACTGGGGATCGTCGTACAAGGCTGTGTAGGTGACCAGGCACCGGTGCAGGTCTCTATCCATGGGTTCTGCTGCGGGGCGGGACTGTCGTATTTTGGGCTTGTATTATGGTAATATCAACAGTAGCACGAAACAGTATAATGGGAGTAGGATTCTTTAGGAAGGTAGAGCAGAGAGTGTGTTACAGTGAACAGTTCAGTGATACAGTTACGCTTATCACAATCGACAGCAAACCAATACCGACAACGATAGTTCAGAAAGTACATGCCGACGTCGGAAGCTTAAGATGAAGAGACAGAAAAAGCATATGAAGGTATTGAAAGGGTAATACAGGACGTAAACGGAGATGAAACTCCATTACTCGTGGGAAACTGGAATGCAGTTGTAGAGGAAAACGTGGAAGAAATGGTTACTGGAGAATATGGGGTTGGGATAGGGAATGAGAGAGAAGAAAGACTAACTCAGTCCTGATATAAATTTCGGCTAGTAATAGCGAATACTCTTAATCGCAAGAGGAGGATGTAGAATTGGAAAAGGCTGGGTGATATGGGGAACTACAGTTAGATTACATCATGGTCCGACAGAGCTTCCGAAAGGATATAGTGGATTTAAGGCATACGCAGGAGCAGATATAGACTCATATCACAATGTAGTAATGATAAACAGTACGTTGCAGTTTAAGAGATAAGTCAGAAAGAATCTATACGCAAATGTGTCAGTTACAGAAGTACTAAGGAATGACGAGATACTCTTGAAGATCTGCAAGGCTATGGATACAGCAACAAGGAATATTCCAGTAGGCAGTCCACTTGAAGAGGAATGGATATCTCTGAAAATGACAATAACAAAAGTTGGAAAGAAAAACATAGGTACAAAGAAAGTAAGTGCGAAGAAACCATTTCAATTAAAATATTATTACCCATGATGAAAGAGGGAAGTTCAAAAATGTTCAGGGAAATTCAGGAATACAGCAACTTTAACGGAAAGAAGAATGAGGGAAATTAGACTAGTTGCTGGCCTCAGCGCTGAATACAGAAACCAGCGCCAAGTGTTCCCCAGCAGAAGCTCGACAACACACGCACTCGTGACTCTGCGCTCTTAAGCAGCCGTCTGATGACATCACAGCCCGACTGTGGCAGGGATCCGAACAAACAGTTCAGCTTGTAGAGTTTATAGAAGTTTCAAACTGCTGCCTGAGCCTTTATAGCCTCTGAAGATGTGGTGTCACCGCCAGACACCACACTTGCTAGGTGGTAGCTTTAAATCGGCCGCGGTCCATTAGTACATGTCGGACCCGTGTGTCGCCACTGTTAGTGATCGCAGACCGAGCGCCACCACACGGCAGGTCTCGAGAGACGGACTAGCACTCGGCCCAGTTGTACAGACGACTTCGCTAGCGATGCACACTGACGAAGCCTCGCTCATTTACAGAGCAGATAGTTAGAATAGCCTTCAGCTAAGTCAATGGCTACGACCTAGCAAGGCGCCATTAGCATTACATTGCATGTATCTACAGAGTCTCACTTGTATCGTCAAGAGCGATGTACATCAATGATGGATTAAAGTTAAGTATTCCAGCAGCTACGTACTTTTCTTTATAGCATTCATTACGTATCCTGTTTCAGACCTATCTCTGGCCTGCGTGGGTTAACGCGTGCATATCGGCTCTCTCACTCAGGTACTGTTCGTAGTGTTGGCTAACTGCTAACACTACAGAAGATATCTCCAGCATTTGGAGACGAAACGTTAGAGACCTTTTTTTTTTTTTTTGAGTCATCAGTCTTCTGATTCTTTTGATGTGGTCCACCACGAATTCCTCTCCTATGCCAACCTCTTCATCTCAGTGCAGCACTTGCGACCTACGTCCTCAGTTATTTGCTGGATGTATTCTCCAATTTCGTTAAGCAGGCTGTTCGATAATTGTCGCACTTGTCAGCTCTTGCAGTCTTAGGAATTGTGTGGATGATTTTTTTCCGAAAACTAGATGATATGTCGGCGGACTCATACGTTTTACACACCAACGTGAATAGTCGCTTTGTCGCCAGTTCCCCCCAATGATTTTAGACATCCTGATGGAAAATTATCTATCCCTTCTGCCTTATTTGATCTTAAGTCCTCCAAAGCTCTTTTAAATTCTGATTCTATTACTGGACTCCTATGTCTTCTAAATCGACTCTTCTTTCTTCTTCTATCACATCAGACAAATCTTCCCTCCTCATGGAGGCCTTCCATGTACGTTTTCCATATATCCACTTCCTCCTCCTTTTTGACGGTGAAATTCCCACTGCACTCTTCATGTTACCACCCTTTGCTAAAAATATCACTCAAGGTTGCTTTGACATTCTTATGCGCTGACTCAGTCCTTCCAACAATAATTTCTTTTTCGATTTCTTCACATTTTTCAGGCAGCCATTTCGTCTTAGCTTTCCTACCCATCCTGTCTATTTCATCCGTAAGGACTTGCATTTCTGCCCGGATGGTCGTGGTATACCAACCTTACTGTCGTCCGCCATATGGTCTGACAACCTCGAGTGATGGTGTGGGGTGTCATTTCTTTTCACAGCAGGACTTCTTTGGATTTAATCTGTGGTACCTTACAGCACAGCAGTTCTTCTATGCTGTTCTACACCCCGTTTTGCTGCCTTCAAGGTAAGCCATTCTTGGCTAACTTTTTTTGCAAAATAATGCCCTCTCGCATATGGGGAGAGTTTTTATTATTTGTTTTTAGACTTGCCAAACGCTACCTTGGCCAGCAAGGTGGCCAGACTTCTTCGCAATTGAGAATAATTGGAGCGATATAGGCAGGGACGTCCTACCAGGTCGGGATTTTGACCATCTACCGCAGCATTTGGACAAAATATGGCATGATGTTCCTCAGGGAGACATCCAACAACTCTGTCAATCAATGTCAAGATGAAAAATTGCTTACATAAGGACGCATTATTGACTTACTTAACTTGTTAAGCTTCCCTCTTGAATAAGTCATCCACTTGTTTGTCTGCTCATGTACAGCACAACTACTACTTTCTGTATCTTTCGGATATTTCCTTCACGGAGTGTTCCTTTTTTTGTCTAAGAGTGTAAATTCCATATGTGACATCGTTTTACTAAGAGCAACTATAGTAAGCAGTAATAGAATGTCTAAATGGGCTAATATCTGATGGACATGAAGGATTCTATTTTTTGTATAATGAACTGAACCTTTTATACGTCTTTTTTTGCTAAAGAGGTCTGTAGAAGACTGTCCAGGTATTTGGCAGTCACGCTTGTCGAACAGTCCATAGCGCTAACAAATGGTCTTAATGGAGTGAGGGGTTTGTGAATTTTTGGTATACCACACAATCTTGATGGGACCAGTTCTGATTTAGTAAGACAGTTCTAGTTGGTGAGAAAAATCAAAGAGGCTTTTACTAGCTGATCCGTTACCCTAAGTACTGATCTTGGGAGATTGCTTTTAATCTCACTGTACCTTCTTGGTTGCAATACAACGCAAGTTTTTCTGCAAGAGGTTCATTATTTCATGAGCATTGTAGCGTTGCCCTTATCTGCTGGAAGCTCTAGAATACATCAAAATTGAAATCTCGGATAGGTCTCTTTCCACAAGTTAAGTGTTGTGTCATTGTTTATTGCCTCTGGTGGTGTCTCTGGTGCTGCCTCCACATTTAGGAGACGAAGTCTTAGGCACACAAATATGCCATGGACAGTGGCCTAATACCCATTAAGCAAAATTCACCAGTAGGTTTTATTTAAATTAGTTATCAGTACGAATACAGGTGTTATTGTTTGTAGGAATTACAAAAGAAACGAGGAATGTAGAAATGGGGTGGCCAAGACACTGGCTCACGGGCCATGCCCAGGCACAAGTGCATTTGGCTCATTACATACATTTATTAGATTTTCTCTGAAGTGCTCAATAAACACTGGGTTGAGCAACCTTACAGTTTTATTTCATGATTTCTGAGCTGTACACATTGCTGTGTTTTCTAATTCAATCAATTGTACATCATGGGCTGACAATCCATTTATCATTGGAAAAGCATGTGTTAGTTTTACACCCTCTTGCTGTACAAATACATTATCTATTAGAGCGCTACTGCCTTGAGCTATATGTACAGGGAAATTGATAGCTGATTCTATTTTATATACAATTAATAACACTTACACTTTTCCCATCTGAACTGGTTAGAAAGTTTACTTAGAAATCATCACAGATTAACAACTTCCTGTTTTTGGCTGACAGACAGTGTAATAGGTCATCTACATATGCTAACAGATCATCTACTTTATTTTTTATTCTCCTGATATTCTGATGAAGTAAGTTGATACTACCCTCAGCTTCATCCCTATTTACTGTACATGAAGCTTCTGTTATTCTATTTTTCTTGAGTGTTATCTGTTTGGACTTTGACCTCAACATAAGAAACCTGTCTACCTGGTGCCATTAACCACAGGGGCTACCCTCGTGTGACTGAGGCTCCCCCTTACAGTGTCTGCTAATAGATAAGCTGACTTATCTTTCCCCTTCCTATTTAGGTGCAGGCCGTGCGTAGTGTATCCTCACCTACCAGTAGTGTCAACAGGAACATCGCGTATGTGAGGTTTTGGGGGTATCTGGAACATCCCTTTCCTCCACTACTTCAGATAGCAAGCCAGAGTGTTAACACGCCTTACACCAGTGTTTATGCAGGACCGAACATGGCGCTGAAAGACCTCCACAGACACCACATTTGTGTGGCCAGTTCATGTTCCTATTTCATCCAAGTCTCTCGCAATAGTACACCTTGGATTCATACCGCAGGCTGTTTCCTGCTGCTCCAACTGTGATTACCTCATCTCCCTAGCGTTTGTTTTCACAAAACTTGTGAGCCGGTACGCTGCACCTAATTCCTCCTGACGCTCCTGGCCTTGACTGTTAACTAGAAGCAATATTCTTCTTTTCCTATTCTGATTTGGTCCCTACGTGTCCTTTTTTCTTGAAGCTAATATTCTGCTTCAAAATACATTCAACTACATCTGGATGAGGCCCTTCCTCCACTACTTCAGATAGCAAGCCAAACTGATTTACTAACTGAATTTCGAAGTTTTTTCAACAGTTTCTCTTTTTGCTTCTACCTCTCCCGTCCCTGTTTCTTCCCTTAGCCTACATAATTCCAAGTCCTCATTTTCTAATTCAGCCTCAAGGGCACAAATTTTTGCCTCCTTTTCAGCGACTTTTCTGTCCTTTCTACATAACGTACGTTCCGATGGAGAGCGTCTTATCTACCCAGTTTCCTCGCCGCTACATTCGCCCCAATAAACTATAACCTACACAGTCTTCACATCCCCGCCTTCAGATTTCTACAGCAAACATCGCCTTTGCTAGACGTGTTTTGACAGAAAAATTTACACAAAGGAAGAGGATAACTTGGCACAACAGCACTGATGTTACGTAACCTGTATTAATACGCAATGAAGCGCTAATGTAAACAAACTTTTAAAAATCTCAAAAACTTTATAAAACTACCCTTGTAATTCTTTCTAGGCCACAACGTATTCTTCAAACTCCGTATTTCCTTTAACACCAGTGATCTTAGGGAACTTCACTGTCTTTGTCAGAATGTGTCCGTTCCAGAAACGCGATTTTATTTTTAAATCCATCCCCATCAAATGAGGAAAAAGTTACCTTGCAGTGCATTACTTTGGGCAGTGTGCAGTCAAGTCCAGTTAAAATGTGAAATATGCACTAGATTGCACATGTTTTAATTTTCGTTCCTGCATTCCTTTATTAAACGCTAGCAAGTTTTAAGTTGTTCCAGGTATGTCTCTCGATATAACCTACGTACTTTGCAGTACGATATGAAGTCTCCATAGGAATCGTTCAGTTTCACTGAAAACCGTTGCAGCTGAAAACGGAAGATACGTGTGACTTCAGCAATTATAATATGCTTTCTTCCACTTTCGCCATGTGCCAAAGGCCTGCAAATTTAGCACAAAGTGCTTTTTGAGGTACAAAACAAGGAATCTTGTGTGTCGACATTCGTGATTTAATCCTGTTTCATTGTCAATCAAATCTTTAAACTCTTTCTGCATATTCCAGAATCCGAATCAAGAACAGTTCTCCACATGAGTAACCTAGAGGCAGATATCCTACGATTTGTGAGGCAGCTTAAATCACTTAATAACAGCAAGTCTTCCGGTCCGTACTGTATACCAATTACGTTTCCTTCAGAGTATGCCGATGCAACAGGTCCATACATAACAACCTTATACAGCCGTCAGCTGGACGAAAGATCCGTGTGAAAAGATTGGAAAGCTGCACAGGTTACACCAATATTCAAGAACGGTGGAAGGAGTAATCGAGTAAATTACAGGTCCATATTATTAACTTCGATATCCAGTAGGATTTTGGAACATATATTGCGTGTGAGGACTATTAATTACCTCGATGAAAGCGGTCTGTTGACAGTAAAGACGGATTCAGAAAACATTATTCTTGTGAAGCGCGAAGTGTTGAGTGCTATCGACAAGGATTTCGAAAAGGCCTTTGACACTGTACCACACAAGCGGCTTCTACTGAAATTGGGTGCTTATGAGATATCATCTAAGTTAGCTAACTGGGTTCGTGATATCCTATCAGAGAGGTCACAGTTCCTTATAACTGACAGTCATCGAGTGAAACAGAAGTGATTTCTGGCGTTCCCCAACGTAGTGTTATAGGCCCACTGCTGTTCCTTATCTATATAAATGATTTCGTAACAATCTGAGGAACAATCTGAGATCAAAAAATGCAAAACGATTTAGAAAATATATCTGTATATTTTGGAAAGTGGCAATAGATCCTAGATAATGAAGTCCTCCATATGAGTGCTAAAAGGAATCTGTTAAACTTCGGTTACACGATAAGTCACTAAATCTAAAGCCCGCAGATTCAACTAAAACCCTAGGAATTATAATTACGAGCCACATAGATTGGGGGTTGGGGTCGGGTTGGGTTGGGTTGTTTGGGGGAAAGAGACCAAACAGCGAGGTCATCAGTATCATTGGATTAGGGAAGGATGGGGCAGGAAGTCGGCCGTGCCCTTTCAAAGGAACCATCCCAGCATTTGCCTGGAGCGATTTAGGGAAATCACGGAAAACCTAAATCAGAATGGGCAGACGCGACTTAAATTTGGAAGAACACATAATGTTGAGGGGGAGGCAACCCAACGACTGCGATTCATTAGCAGAATATTTAGAAAATGTAACAGATCTACTAAAGAGACTGCCTACGCTACGCTTGTATGCCCTCATTTGGAGTACCGCTGCACAGTGTGGGATCCTCACCAGATAGGGTTAACAGAGTACATTGAGAAAGTTCAAAGAAGAGCTGCACGTTCTGTATTACCCCGAAATAGGGGAAACAGTGTTACTGACATGATGCATTATTTGGGGTGGACATCAAAAAGGCGTTTTTCATTGTGGCACAATCATCTCACGAAATTTCAGTCACCAACTTTCTCCTTCGAATGCGAAAATATTTTGCTAACGCAAACATACTTAGGGAGAAACTATCGTCGTAGTAAAATAAAGGAAACGGGAGCTATCAGGGAAAAGTATAGGCATTCGTTTTCTCCTAGCACTGTTCGATATCGGGATAATCGAGAATTGTTGTGAAGGTCATTCAATGAACCCTCCGCCAGGCACTTAGGTGTGATCCGCAGAGCATCCGTGTACATGTACATCTAATGTCGTTTCACAGTAGATATGCACTACCTGTAACGTATATGAATTGAGAAACCTCTTCGCTCTCTTCTGTCACTGCCACTCATTTTAAAGAATCGCGACGGTAGACCGCTCGACTGCCTCCTTCGTGCAAACAGCCACTGGTCCAGTGAACCTCCACCGTACCGAGATCACACAGCGAAGGGTAAACAGCGCTGACAGCGCGAGTCTGCCGGACTCGAGAGACTTGCGCCGGCCGGAAGACGCCGCACCGCGACGCCAGATGAAGCGCCGCGCTCTTCCGGGCGCCTCCGAGAAGGACCGAGCGGAGCCGAGCGGCAGGCAGGCCGGGCCCGTGGGCCAGACACGCTGCACGCGTGACTTGTGGCACGGCGCGGCCGGCCGTGATTATGAGCCCCTACCCAGCTGCGAGGAAGTCTTTCAGTCAACTCCTGAGGCGTCACCGGTGGCCACAGGTAGGATGTAAGATGTAATACTTCACATATGTTCGTTTGATATTTTCCAGGAAAAAGATGTCCATTTTTACAAGTGACAAACAGCAAGCGTGTAAAACACAACGCATTTCAATAACACATATTAAAAGCATAATATTGCCAAGTAATACAGCAGTATCAAGAGCCATCAACTAGAGACAATAACAGAGAACACAGCAATATTTTGAGAAATGTCATTAGACCAGCTGATAGGATCAGCTGTGTGAGTAGTATGTACGTATCTGAGAATAACATCAAATTACGCTGGTATACAACGAGGACAATGCCAGGCGAGCAGCGGAAATCTTCGGTTATCTGTTTACTGAATGTCGTAGAGTGAAGACGTTACTAACGTTAACGGGATTTGCAAACGTTTAAACAATAAAGTCTTGTACGTCGAAGAAAGTTCAAACTCCTGCGCCTCACTCACTCAAATTGCTTGTAACACCATTTTTAATGTGGGCAACTAAAGGTAAAGCTGAAGGATGCAAACTGTAAGGAAATGGAAGCAGTAATTACAGAATAAATAAGAGTGCATGTGGTTGAGATCATATATTATTTGGGACGGTATATTTTTCCATATCATGCACTACCGCTTTTGCGTCAGTCACCCAGCTCGTGAAATTTATTTTTTCCTGTGCGAAAGTAAATATTCAGTCATAAGGCTGTAAAAATAACATGCTGGTAATATCTGAATTAACTTCCACTTCCATACTCTACAAACCCCTGCGAAGTGCGTGGTAGAGGGTTTTTCCTGCAGTAGCACATACTGGACCGTCTCCCCGGCCACTTCGCTCCTGTGCGCCCTGTAATTAGTGTGACCTCGTCTTTGCCGGCCCTACGAGAGCGACAGCCAGGCGTCCGTCTTGTATTCTCAGATTCTTCGCTTCATACAGCTTCTTGGAATGTTGTGAGTAGGTATTCATCTTAGGTGATTTCTCTACATGAAATCTCAGGTTTTTTTTATCTCGTCAATGATTTAAGAACAAAAATTTGAAAAGATTCAACCTTGAACAAACACGGTTTCTTCACTTTTTACCGATACGTATTTCAGCCATATTTCATTATCACTAGCGAGTTTCCTTTATTCATCTGCAGACTAAAGAGTAAAATATCGCATTGGGATACGCATATTTTTGGGAATGTGTTATTTTTGCTCAGAACGTTATAACAGACATGTAAACCA
Organism: Schistocerca serialis cubense; assembly: GCF_023864345.2. Classification (NCBI taxonomy): domain Eukaryota; kingdom Metazoa; phylum Arthropoda; class Insecta; order Orthoptera; family Acrididae; genus Schistocerca; species Schistocerca serialis. The sequence goes on from NC_064648.1 coordinate 107,583,369, forward strand.
TAGTATCACATGTCGTTGTTCATGTCGCTGCACGTCATCTGCAATACCGAGATACCAGCCAAACTGGAAATAGCAGACACGGACATCAGCAACAGCATGTGCCATTAACGCATACATACTTCTTAGAACGTTTCGAATGCAAATGTACAATTCTAAAATTATACGTTTCCCCATATAACAATATATTCTTTCTAGAATCAAATTTTCACTCTACAACGGAGTGTGCGCTGATATGAAACTTCCTGGCACATTAAAACTCGAACTCGCGACCTTTGCCTTTCGCAGGCAAGTGCTCTACCAACTGAGCTACCAAAGGACGACTCGCGCCCCGTCCTCACAGCTTTAATTCCGCCAGTACCTCGTCTCCTACCTTCCGAACTTCACAGAAGCTCTCCTGCGAACCTTGCAGAACTAGCACTCCTGGAAGAAAGAATATTGCTGAGACATGGCTTACCCACAGCCTGGGGGATGTTTCTAGAATGAAATTTTCACTCTACAGCCGAGTGTGCGCTGATATGAAACTTCCTGGCAGAGTAAAACTGTGTGCCGGACCGACACTCGAACTCGGGACTTTTGCCTTTCACGAGCAAGTGCTCTATCAACTTTTTTTTCCTTTTTTTTATGAAGAGGAAAAGAAAATTTTCCGCATCCACCCACGCGCGAACCCATGACCTTCCGTATCCTATTCCCGCGCGCTAAAAACATTTTTTTTAATTTTTTTTTTAGGAAGGTCACAGGGCGTGGTACACGCCGCACTAGCAGTGGGGTCTCTTCACGGCACTGCCGGCGCGTCGAGGCCCAAACCCCTCCCACCCCTTTTTGCATGTCCCCAGTTGGGTCATAGCACTAAGCACTAAGTGTGCAGAAATCTTAACACAAAATTCCCATTCTCCGATGTAAGAAAGACAAAGAAACCTCTTCTCTGAGTAGAAACTGATCACTGACAAAAACTTAACAATTCTTCTTGAATCACACAAATACTTTGGAAGTCGAACACGAGTAATTCTGAAAATTTTGAAAAACCTCTTCGTGTAACATAGAAGTAAATAACAATAAGAACACAAGTGACTTTTAATTTTCTTCTGTTCGTTCTCCTTCAAGGTGTTGTAGTGGTGCCACATATTTAACCGACACCCATTCTTTCAAAAATGATCTTCAGCATGTTGCCGTAGTGCTTCTTGTGGTTGCGATACGTGCTGATTTTTGCGTATTCACACTTCATGTAAACGCGGAATTGTATCTCGTTGTCCGACCCAAGTTTGTTGATGACATAACTAACATATTTTCCCAGTAACCAGCTTATGGCGTTCGTTTTTAATTTCGGAAAGTATGTCATGTCTGGTCTCAGAAGGAGCGATGGCGTTATATATTCGGTCGAGGATCGGTGAGAAAGGCGCTTTGTTGCCTGATCCAATTCCAGTTATTCACACTGCCGCCACAGGTGAATCTGTGGATGAGTGTATCCACCAGACGGCATTTTCCACAAAGGTGTGGCTGGTTTAAACCGATCCCATACAGTCTCTCGTTGGTGCTGATGACACTGTTAACTGTTTTGTACCATGCGGAAATAGCGTCTGCAGATAGCCCGGCATAGTTGATGTTCCGCCATACAGCTTTCCAGTCACAATTAGGGAATTTCTTTTCAATTTTGTTTCTGCCCTCATTTAACTTCCTTTCAAGTATGATGTCACGCACTGTGGTACATGTGTTGCTTCTGATTTCGTCACTAAGGTAACTTGCTTCGAGGAAAAAGTTCCTCACATACTGCAGACGGGCATTAATCCTTCGCACATCAATCGGTGCTTGCAGGCTATGGGGCGTCACAGTTCTCTGAGTACATGGAAAGTCCGTTTGAGGAACAGAGCAGACGCTTTATTTCCAATGTCCACCAAACCGAGGCCCCCGTTTCTGACATCCAGTATAACGGTAGTCGCACCAACACTGAATATGTCTCCTCGCCATAAATAATTGGTAACAGTGGACACGATCCCTTTCGCTACTAGCTTGGGGATTGGAAATACCTGTGCAGTCAAATACGCTTTAGACAAAATGCAGGAGTTCATGAATCTGACCTTTTGCACCTGGTCCACAGTTCGATGGATGTTCTCCATTACAGCACCATGAACTTTCCTCCTAGCTTCCGTCCAGTTAAAAGCAGCCATCCTCATCGGACATGCCATTAAGGTTATTCCCAAAGTTTTATGTTTGTTGTCTTGTTTTGCCCATGCCAGTCGGAGGTGATCTAGGCCCCGCAGATTCAATATTTTACTTTTGTTTTCATTGGTTGTCGCTCCCGACGCTAGACAATACTTTTGGATTTCTCTTTCCAGTGTAACTGTCTCCTTATTCCTTATTACAACACCCACGTCATCAGTATAAGCTCGTATGACGGTTTTCCCAACACTCAATGTTATGCCTGTTAATCTTGCGTGGACACTGCGGAGAAAGGGCTCTACAGATACGGTAAATAAAAACATAGATAAGGGATTGCCCTGTGGAACCCCTCGCCTTATCTGTAGGGGTTTACAGGTTTGGCCATTGTTTGCTATTTTCACATTTATACCTGTTGCAATATTTCTTAGCATGTTGACAATCTGAGGGTGGAAAGTCATTCTTGACAGCGTCGCAAAGAGGTATCTATGACTAACGCGGTCAAAGGTTTTGTTGAAATCTATAAAGATTTTATACTTGCCACTGACGTAATTGCAATGACGTCTCTGTATGCAGATAGACTTTCGAATACCCTTCTGGTAGGAGAACAAGACTCATGATGACTCAATATTTTGTTGGAAAAGGCAGGGAGTCTTTTGTTGATAATACGCGAAATTTTTTTGTAATCAGAATTTACTAGCGAAAGAGGCCGAAATTTGTTAAAGTTGGTTTTGGCTTTACTCTTAGGAATCAGTACTATTTTACTTTCCTTAAACTCTGCAGGGACCGCTTTTCCGGTCAAGACCACATTCGCCATGGAAGTGATCTTGTCCCCAATTATACACCAGTAGCGGGCATAAAAATCCACAGGGAGGCCACCAAGTCCCGGAGATTTTTTGAGAGGTGAGTTACGCACTGCCTCATGCACTTCATCTTAAGTAATAGGTGACAGGATGTCAGCGTTTTCTGTTCCCGACAACTGTGGACCTAAAACAATGAGAAAGTCCTCGAAAGCTGCATCGTCCACTGTGGTAGGGGCATATAAGTTGTCATAGTACCTGTGGACTTCGTCCAGTATTTCTTTCTGGCACGTGAGCCTTGTACCAGTATGCGTCTGGACTTCATCAATAAAAGCTTGACGTCTGTTTTTAGCATGCTGCACCAAGTGATACAGAGAAGCAGTTTCATCAGCTACTACTGATGTGGCTTTCGATTTAATTTTTAGTCCCTCCATCTGTTGCTGTTTAATGCTTAATAACTTGTCTTTTATTTTTTGATATCATTCAGACGAATTACGTCATCATGTGCCTCTTGATAAAAGTCTCTTAAAACTTTATAATAAAACTCCATTGTATTCCTCAACTCCCTGCGCCTCGCTACAATATACTGCAAGACAACTTTCAGCAGCCTTGGTTTAGCCCTCCTAGTCCACCAGTCAGTGACTGTTGGGTGCTTGTCTGCTGTGCGGAGGCACATAGTCCACGCTACTCTTATTTCCTGTTCCAGTTCTTCGTCAGTTAAAACAGATATATTCAAATTCCATTGCCCTCTGAATCGACGGGTTGGCTGTACACTTAAATTAAAGCAAGTTAAAAGTGTACTGTGATCGCTAAAATACACGAGAACTGTTTCAACGTTTAATAAAAAAATTTCCAAATGTGGTGGCACGTAAATTCTATCTAGTCTGCTGCGGGAGTGGCTGGTTATATACGTGAACTCGACTGATGTCGGGTGCTGAAGTTCCTTACTAACTTTTTTAACTGTGGCGGGTAGTTGAAATTGGGTTGTTGATCTTTCTGGTTTAAAACACAGTTAATACAGGGTGTTTCAAAAATTACCGGTATATTTGAAACGGCAATAAAAACTAAACGAGCAGCGATAGAAATACACCGTTTGTTGCAATATGCTTGGGACAACAGTACATTTTCAGGCGGACAAACATTCGAAATTACAGTAGTTACAATTATCAACAACAGATGGCGCTGCAAGTGATGTGAAAGATATAGAAGACAACGCAGTCTGTGGGTGCGCCATTCTGTACGTCGTCTTTCTGCTGTAAGCGTGTGCTGTTCACAACGTGCAAGTGTGCTGTAGACAACATGGTTTATTCCTTAGAACAGAGGATTTTTCTGGTGTTGGAATTCCACCGCCTAGAACACAGTGTTGTTGCAACAAGACGAGGTTTTCAACGGAGGTTTAATGTAACCAAAGGACCGAAAAGCGATACAATAAAGGATCTGTTTGAAAAATATCAATGGACTGGGAACGTGACGGATGAACGTGCTGGAAAGGTAGGGGGACCGCGTACGGCAACCACAGAGGGCAACGCGCAGCTAGTGCAGCAGGTGATCCAACAGCGGCCTCGGGTTTCCATTTGCCGTGTTGCAGCTGCGGTCCAAATGACACCAACGTCCACGTATCGTCTCATGCGCCAGAGTTTACACCTCTATCCATACAAAATTCAAACGCGGCAACCCCTCAGCGCCGCTACCATTGCTGCACGAGAGACATTCGCTAACGATATAGTGCACAGGATTGATGACGGCGATATGCATGTGGGCAGCATTTGGTTTACTGACGAAGCTTATTTTTACCTGGACGGCTTCGTCAATAAACAAAACTGGCGCATATGGGGAACCGAAAAGCCCCATGTTGCAGTCCCATCGTCCCTGCATCCTCAAAAAGTACTAGTCTGGGCCGCCATTTCTTCCAAAGGAATCATTGGCCCATTTTTCAGATCCGAAACGATTACTGCATCACGCTATGTGGACATTCTTCGTGAATTTGTGGCGGTACAAACTGCCTTAGACGACACTGCGAACACCTCGTGGTTTATGCAAGATGGTGCCCGGCCACATCGCACGGCCGACGTCTTCAATTTCCTGAATGAATATTTCGATGATCGTGTGATTGCTTTGGGCTATCCGAAACATACAGGAGGCGGCGTGGATTGGCCTCCCTATTCGCCAGACATGAACCCCTGTGACTTCTTTCTGTGGGGACACCTGAAAGACCAGGTGTACCGCCAGAATCCAGAAACAATTGAACAGCTGAAGCAGTACATCTCATCTGCATGTGAAGCCATTCCGCCAGACACGTTGTCAAAGGTTTCGGGTAATTTCATTCAGAGACTACGCCATATTATTGCTACGCATGGTGGATATGTGGAAAATATCGTACTATAGAGTTTCCCAGACCGCAGCGCCATCTGTAGTTGAAAATTGTAACTACTGTAATTTCGAAAGTTTGTCTGCCCGAAAATGTACTGTTGTCCCAAGCATATTGCAACAAACGGTGTATTTCTATCGCTGCTCGTTTAGCTTTTATTGCCGTTTCAAATATACCTGTCATTTTTGAAACACACTGTATGTCCACCTAATATAAGAGAACACGGATTTTTCCTCAATAAATAAATTAGTTCATCTTAAAAAGCATCGCACCATCCAATTTATGGGAATTTCCTGATGGGGTGTTAAGGTTAAGCACGGTCATATCGAAAATTTTTATGCCTACGGCTCTTCCTGATTCTAGTCTTTCGATTTCAGTCACCGGAATGCCTTCCCTTATAAGAATGGCTGTACCGATATGGCTTCCGTAGAAACATTAACAATTTCAAAAAAGCCTGGGATCCGAAATGCCGTCGTCGCAACTTCTTGTAGCAACGCGATATCTGTCCCAGACTGGTACAAGAATCCTTCTGATTCTGCCAATTCCAAGGGTGACTGTGTTTTATTAATGTTAATAGTAGTAATGCTATAAACTTGCATCACAGACATACCAGAAGAAGCTATTTGGGATGAGGATCGGTATGATTATAGCAGCAACGTGCTTCTCTACAAGTCACGATCTTTACAAGCTGTGTGCCCATTACATGCACTAACTTTATAGAAAAATTTTTACTGCTTTGAAACAAAGTGCTTGAAAAGAAAATTATCCTGAAATCCTGACAATGCATCGCTATAAGTCACTGTGGTCTTTCTCCTCGTCAGTGTTGGCCCTGATGACTTCATATTTAATATTCTTTTTCTTGATGTCTTTCTTCTCTGGTGTGACTTTCGCTTGATGACGCGTGACAGAAAGACCTGGTTTCGGTTGCAGCCTCCGACGGTGGCCGTCTTGCGCAACGGCGGTGGCTTGCGAGTCGTCAGTATTTGTTTGGCTCCGGGGTGTTGTCGGTTGCGTTGTCTTGCTGGCGAGGCGGTGATGCTGGTTTATTTCCTCCTTCGGCGCGGTGTTGCGCTTCGGAGCCAGCAGGCTGTTTACTTGGTACTTCCTCGTACTGTTCGCACTGTATGGGCTGTGCACTCGATGCGGTTATTGCAGCTGTGACCTGAGGCTCAGGGTCACATTTCTGTGAAAGGTCACTACGAGCTGCGTCACTATCTGTTCGTGGCGGTATAATTCCTTGTGCGGGAGCCACATCGACCTGCATTTCATCTCCTTTTACCACTTCCAACAGGACTTGGCTTCGACTTTCTGGCAACGGGTGTTTCACTGGAAGATTCCTCATCAACATTTTTTTCAGTGTCCTCTAGAGGACGCTTTTTAGTGGGAGTCTCGCTGTCACGGGACGGAATTTCAGCAGTTAATGCAGGTTTTAAAGATGGAAAGTCGTTAACATTAAGTGCAACATTTTCAGAGGTAGTAACAGGATCCACGACAGCCGCCGCATCTGTTGTATTACTGGCTGGCAACAAACCGTTGAATGTTAATTTCCGCCGTTGCGTAAGGTTATTTTTTAGCACAAAAACACGGCGAGGGCAGTCCTGACGGAGGTGACCAGAATCGTTACATACATGACATGTAGGGGTTTGCCCTGAGTAAATAACATGCGCCTTGTGCCCGTTAACAACGATGTTGGAGGGAATGTTTGCCTTCGCTTCCATCTCCACGGAGCGAATGCCGTTAAAGCACTGCAGCTTGAAATGAGAAGCCCACCTTTCGTTGACTATTTGCCTGACAACCCCACACTTTGAAAGGACATCTTTAATTTTGGAGTTTTCTACTTCTATGGGAATATTCAAAACCCTAACATTTCTAATTACAGACTCGGAATTCCTGAGTTTTACAGTAGTACCATCACGGTGTATAAATTCCGTTTCATAACCAAATTTTTCCAGAAAGCGGTCTACATTCACGGAATCATTAAACTTAATAAAAATGCAGTATTCATGAGTCTAGCTGCATGGTATGAACAGATTCAAGATGAATTCCAAATAACTCGGTAATCCAGTCGTGTATTTCAAGTGCAGAGGGCTGTACTGGACGGGTGTACTTGTCGAAGGTGAAAATCACGGTGTTTTTTCTCACGGAGTTTGCCATGGTGTTCTGCAGCGAAGAAATGTCGGACAACGCCGAAATCCCAACAGCACTACGTAGAAAGACGACATGAACCAAGACCAATAGCTTAATTTGTAACACTTAACTCACGTGCAAAAAGCCGATAAACAGTCACGAAACACGAAAAGACTGGCGTAAACACTGAACCTTCACGGAGCAAACTTGGGGAGCGTGCGACCGCGGCGACAGCTAAAGGCAGACTGCTGGCCACGCGAACTGAGCTACCCAAGCACGACTCACCCCCCGTCCTCACAGCTTTAATTTCTCCAGTACCTCGTCTCCTACCTTCCAAACTTCACAGAAGCTCTCCTGCGAACCTCGCAGAAACTAGCACTCCTGAAAGAAAGGATATTGCGGAGACATGGGTTAGCCACAGCCTGGGGGGTGTTTCTACAGCGAAATTTTCACTTTACAGCGGAGTGTGTGCTGATATGAAACTTCCTGGCAGATTAAAACTGTGTGACGGACCGAGACTAGAACTCGGGACCTTCGCATTTCGCGAGCAAGCACTCTACCAACTGAGCTACCCAAACACGACTTAACGAGGTACTGGGCGAATTAACGCTGTGAGGACGGGGCGTGAGTCGTGCTTGGGTAGCTCAGTTGGTAGAGCGCTTGTCCGCGAAAGGCGAAGTTCCCGAGTTCAAGTCTCGGTCCGGCACACAGTTTTATTCTGCCAGGAAGTTTCATATCAGCGCACGCTCCGCTGTAAAGTGAAAATTTCGTCTAGAAACATCCCCCAGGTTGTGGCTAAGCCATGTCTCCGCCATATCCATTCTTCCAGGAGTGCTAGTTTCTGCAAGGTTGGCAGGACTTTCCTGCTTCTGTGAAGTTTGGAAGGTAGCAGACGAGGTACTGGCGGAATTAAAGCTGTGACGACGGGGCGTGAGTCGTGCTTGGGTAGCCCGCGAAGGGCGAAAGTCCCGAGTTCGAGTCTCGGTCCGGAACACATTTTTAATCTGCCAGGAAGTTTGAATATATTCTTTGTTCGACAGAAAAATGAAGGGAACCTCTCATGACGGTAAAGCTTCGCCGAAACATGTATGGGTGAAAAAGAAGAAACTGTGTTTAGTTGAAGGCAGGACGTTTTCAAATAACTTTTATTTACATGTTGGCTTTAAGGGAAATATTTGCGACTGCCGGTACAGGTTTCTGTGTTGGTTTCTGTGTTTCGTACATCTACGTGTTTCTGTAAACCGACTGATTCCAAATATTACTCACTGGTATGGCAGGTGTAGGATAACTATTATCTACTTATTTTTTAAGTGCACAGTTTTACGTTTACAAACAAGTAAAGGAAGTTTTCAGTCTTCACTGCAGTTTAACTCTCGATTGAGCGCGACTATGCATATCATGCGCCACCCGCAAATGGCATTGTCTTGTCCAATTCTCTGCATAATAAATAAAAAAATTGCATTGTTGTTATAAAATTGCCAGCCGTACCTATACCTTCATTATAGCTTCAGCTAGCTCAGTGATAAGTTGTGTAGTCCAAGTGAGCAGCAGAAACGTAAAATAAACAACGCGTGTGCCGTCTTAGAATACAAGGTACACAACGCGCCCAGTCGTGTAAGTGGCGTTCCTTTCACCCTCATCTCGTTACCTTTTGTCCACAAGCGGGCCCTGCCACCCTGTACAGGCCACAACAAAGCTGGGCGACAACGAGGAGGCTGCGTGGCCACTCGACGAGGACCCAGGGTTCGACACCGAATCAGGCCAGGAAATTGGCGATGACGCTGAGGAAGAAGAGGAACAGCTGGCCACACGACGTGACCGAGGTTCGGATCCCGAACGGGAACACAATTCAGACGATGACCGCGAACAGACGCTCTCCACTGTTTATATTTTTATTAGGACAGAGAAAAATGAAAATGGAATCAATTATGCGCTAATGTAGTCATAAAAACAGAAGGAAAGAATATTCTAAAAATATTTCCTGGGTCAGAAAGTGTATCCAGAAAGGTCATAAGTGAAATGGACAGTACTTAGCCTGGAAACGATTGACAAAATGTTAAGAACACACTCTTCTGTACTCAGTCTAAGAAAGAAAGTGTACAGTATTCAAGGGGTGCTAAAAACACTACAGATGAAGAAATAATGGCATTACTGGGATTGCTTTACCTCTTTGGGATTACGCAAGCCAGCCACACTAATGTTGTCGAACTGTGGAAAGCAGATGGCAGAAATATGGATATTACGGGAGCTGTGATGAGCTATAGAGGACTGCTGTTCCTTTTACGTTGCATCCGTTTTGACGACAAAAGCTCAAGACAAGAAGGGAGAGCAACTGATAAACTTGTTGCAATAAGGCAGTTATTACAATGTGACAAATGGAGGGGTCTACATAGTCGATCAAATGGGAAGAGCGTATTCCATAGCATGAGTCACAAGAAGATGGCCACTGGTCGTATCCTATTCTGTAATGGATATAGCTGGAATAAGAGCTCAAATCATTTTCGACGAAAATGAGGTAAATCCAGAAAAGGAGCATTTTCGTTGAAAGACTTAGCATTTTCCCTTGCGAGGCTTCAGCTAGTCAAAACAGATAAGGTTGCCTCACTTCCTGTCAACGTAGCAACTTTCCTAGAGAAATTCAAAGATCCGTGGGTTGAAACACTTGGGTAGCCTGCCACCAAGAAAAGAGGACGGCATGTGACATGTGGACGAGAGAAAAAGGAAAAGCTCCTCTACTACCTTAAGCTGCAGCTCAGACCGCAGCTTTCTTTAGTAAAAGGCATGGGAGAACAGCGCTTACATCTGAAAAGTTTCAAGTAGTTCTCGAAAATGCGTAAGACAGTTAACAATGCATATAGAAAGAAATTTGTGATAAATGACACTGTCCAGCTCGAAGGTTAAGATCTTATCCAGATGTGATTAGGTACATGCGGTGCTTTTGCTTTGAGGTAGTACTTTTGGACGTGCTGGTAGCCAGTAAAGGAATATTGTAGTGAAATGATTTAAAGAATTTACTTCAAAGGCCCAATGAAATCCTTAAAAGTTTTCTCCCAGAGTAACTTACGCTGTGCCTACGTGACAGAAGTTGCCTGCCTGTGGCAGTTCCGTCCAGTTGAAGCCGCTGACAAGAGGCGCCTTGAGCCCTGTGCTGAGACTGCTAGTGGATTCACGCCATCGGTTTTACCCAGTAGCGTGTGTGGGATACAGGTCACGTGTGTGGACACTGGAGCACTCTGCAGCATTGCTTCTCTCTCTCGTGATCCAGACCTCGAGCAGAACAGACGTCTTTCTTGGGAGACGTTGCATGAACGGCCACCAACATCAGTTAATGTGAATCGCCTCCCTTTCCGTTGCCATCTTCAATTAGTAGTTTGGCCTCCTAGAATGGCCTAAACCTGGTAACTTCCGTCTCTGGGCGCGCTCCTTGCACAGTGTGCACTGAAATATATCCTCTTTATTTTAGCTATTTTCCTGTACTGTCATTCGACGGCAGCCTCAGATGCCCACTTATAAATCCTGACTGCGCGACCTCCTGTGCGTTGTCGTCGCGAGCAGAATCCAACATTTCCCCTCCTTCCCTGACCATGTTCACTTTGGTACAGACAACTACACCGTCTGTGCAGTGACTGTTAACTACGTCTGCCAGATCATTAATGTCCGACATGTGCAGCAGGAGCCCCACAGCTCCCCCGCGACACGCCTGCCCTCGTCGTGCTGCCCACACATGGCCGAGCCGTCGCTCCTCGGGCCTGTACCACCACAGTCCTGGAAGGCGGCCCTCGCGAGCTCACGTGACGAGTGTGGAGAGGGTTCTGGCACCATCAGGCGGTCTGAGCACCCTCGTCCCGGTTCGTGTAGCAGGTGCAGTGCAATTTTATTCCTTCGAGGATCCATCTTTGATGAAAACTGGGCATCGGTTGCTTCACAGGTTGACAACTGAAAACATGTATGTAGAGGCATGTGGACACCCATAAGTATAGTTTAACGAGGATGAGCAGACAGTTGGCCGTGAGGTCAAGGAAGGAATCACCTGGGCATTTGCCTGAAGTAATTTAGGAAGATCACGAAGTAACATAATCAGAACATCTGGTGGGAATTACACAGCCAGCATCATCCTGTATACAAGGTCAGAGTGCTAGAAGCAGCGATTTGAAAAGCCCGTAAACTGTTTGTCAAACAAGGATACCTGATCCGTCTATTGTGACTTACGCTTGCTACTGTTTGCCCAAATCATTCTAAAGAAATGACAGGAACATCATTGTCATCCTCATAATCGTCATATCAGCCTTTTCCCGCATCATGTGGGGTCGGCGTTGTTTTGCTGGATCCTTCTCTTCCATAAATTCCTATCCAGTGCTTCTTCTCTGAGCCATCTTTTCTCCCGTAGGTCTCCTGCTACCTTGTCTTTCCACCTCAGTTTCGGTCTTCCTCTTCTCCTCGAATTTTCGATTTCTAGGTATTCAACTCTTCTCCCCGCATAGTACTCCCCTCTTCTCTGCACGTGTAAATACCATCTCAGCCTACTTCCTTGGATCTTCTTCCCTACGGGCTAAACTTTCACTGTTCCCCTGGTGTACACTTTCCTTAGTCTATCCTTTCGTGTCACCCCACTCATCCACCTTATCATTCTCATTTCAGCCACTTCCATCTTTTTCTCTTGGCCTTTTGTAATTGGGCAAGTTTTTGCACTATACAGCATCGCAGGCCCCACCGCAGACTTGTAAAACTTTCCTTTCATTCTGCAGCTAACCTTCTTATCACACAGTACTCAGCTCAGTTTCCTCCAGTTCATCCATAACTATTTATCCTCTGCTGTATTTCGACCTCCAGTCTTCCATTACTTTTCATGTAAGAACCTAGGTATTTAAATTTCTTGATCATCAGTTGTTCTCCTTGCAGGTCAATATATAGATCTTTCGCATCCTTTGTTGGTTTTTCCTCTTCCCGGCATTAATCCAAACTGTTCTTAACATACGTCGGTTTCTAGACGCACCCTGTTCTCAAATATCCTTTCCAAGATCTTAAGGATTTTCTCAAGGTCGTATAATACTACACCTGATTTATCCTTTATCGGCCTCTCTGATGCTATGTCCTTGGTCGCCTTATCTCTTGCTTTAGCTATCCGTAGGAGTTGCCTGTCGTCCTGTCTTCTTTCCAGCTCTTCATACGCCTCTTCTAAGACAGGAACATCCATACCAAAATGCCGTGGCTGACATCTTATCATTCCGAGAACGAGGTGGCGGAGGAAAGAAAATGTCAAAACTGAAGCTGTGAGTACAATCGTGACTCATGTCTCCATAGAATAATTTTATTTGGAACTCTTCCAGATGGTGTTTGCATACAAAAAAAGGGAACTGTGAGTCTTTCTGGATGCAAAACGATTTTGTTGTTTAATTATTTATTCCCCAATCTAGTTTCAGCGACAAATGTCGCCGTCATTAATGGGTCATGGGGTCTTTATATCTAAAACATGCAGAGAATAGCATAGTTATAAAACACTGTAAAACATTATTATATGTGTACTGTTTGTTTTATAAATCCTGTTTTCCGTGAGTACTTTCATAATACCTTATTTATTATACAGTACGGCATGGTTTTAAGATTGTTGTTGGTGTTTGGGGCAAATTTTCTGTGTGCCTCTGTTGCCGTTTTTCGCGGCATAGGTTATGTCATCTGGAACTGTATGAGCGGCTATTACTAAACAAATACAAAAACATTAACTTATGTATGTCATCGTCATACAGTTGGGATTGCCGTAGTGTTGTGGATACAGTTTTGATGTGTACTCGGTTGTTACATAGTTCCTGGTGTACTTACGTTCATGGCAAGGCATTCAGCTAATTTTACACACAGAAAAACGTAAGTTTCGCACTTCTTTCATAATCCGAAACATTACGCCATCTTGCCATTAGCATGTGTCGCGAGAAATGTATCGCATGTTAGCGGTCGCGTGGTTCCAGACTGTAGCGCCTAGAACCGCTCGGCCACTCCGGCGGGCTGTGTTTGATTATATTTAGTTCCTGTGTGTACTCTTCAGTTTAAGACGTGTTCTATTTATCCTGTGGAGCATGGGTGCAAAGCTGACATGTATGGTGGTTGGATGAGATATGGGTAGCAGTGGTTGTGGATGTGGATTTTCTGAAGATGGAAAAATAATGTTGGTGCTTGTTTCTTGTAACTGTAAGATTCAAGAAATTTAGGTTCTTGTTTTTTTTTCTCTTTCCTTTGTGAAGTGGGACTGAGGTAGTACTGTGTTGATGCTACTGTGTACCTCTTCAACTGTTTTGTGTTTCATCTATAAGACAATTATGTCATCCTCGTATCGATACCAGTCAATTATTTTGTACTCATCTTGTTTTAGAAAGTTGTTAAATATTGTGTTATCTATACGATCCAAGAATATGCCTACTAATTTCCCAATGAGGGGATATCCCATGGCTAGCCCCTCTTTTTGCAAACAGAAGTTGTTGCTGAAAGTGAAGTAGTTTTGTTCAGTGATTAGACTAAGAATGGATGAGATTTCATTTATATGTCTTTCTGGGAATTTCTTGTACTTTAGCTGTTGTTCTATAGTGTTTATAGTTTCTTCTGTGAGTATGTGTGTGTACATGGATGTAATGTCAGAAGATACAAGTTTTGCTGTTGGGGGGATGTTGTTAATTTTCTCTATTATGTCTTCTGGCGTTTTGAAACTTCTGTTGTTTGTGTGTGTGTGTATGTTTTCTCTAGGAATGTGTACATGTGTCTCTCTGAAGTCCACCGCTGGCCTGACTAGAATGAGAAGTTTGTGGACCTTTGGGAGGCCTGTTAAGAGTGGAGCTTTAGGACTCCTTTGTATCATTCTTTTTGTCTGGTTCTGTGTGAGGATGCTTGTGATGCTTTCTATTAATGTCTCTGGGTTCCTTTGATATCTTTGTGTTGGGTAATCACTTAGGTTGGTCATTTTATTCTATCCCAGAAGTTTATCTGTTTATACCAACAACAACAGAAGAAAATTATTATATACAAAAAGCAATAGTGGAAGGGAAAAACGTAATAATCAAAGAAAAAACCCTTATCAACGACACAATCTTCACTGCTCTGAGAGAACTGACGCACGACACACAACAGAAAGCACACACTTGCAAAAGAACCACTCGCCCATCAGACAGAGACACATAAATGAGGAACGGAGGTCGTCAGAACTCGCGCTTAAATTTTCATAACCTTCTTGCAACGTGTGATACATTTCTCACGAGACACGCCAGCGGCAAGTTGGCGTAACGTTATGCATTATGAAAGAAGTGCGACGGTTATGTTTTTCTGTGTATAGAACTAGCTGCAAGCCGTCCAGCGAACATGAGTACACGAGAAACTATGTAACAACCTAGTACACACCAAAACTGTATCCACAACAGTACCGTAATCCCAACTGCATAACGCTGACATACGTAAGTTCACGTTTTCGTATTTGTTTACTAATAGTCGCTCACACAGTTGCAAATGACATGATTTATGTTGAGAAAAACGGCAACAGAAAAACACAGAAAATATGCCCCAAACACCAGCAAGAATCTTAAAACCACGCTGTAATGTATAATAAATAAGGTATTATTAAAGTACCCACAGAACACAATATTTAAAAAACAAACAGTAAACATGTAATAACGATTTACACCGTATTATAACTGTGCTATTTTCTGCATGTTTTACATTGATGGCGATGTTTGTCTCTGAAACTAACATGGGCAATGAATAAATAAATAAATGAACAACAAAAATATTTTGCATCAAGGCAGACCGACAATGCCCACGTTGTTGTTCATATCTCGATACTACAGTTGGTGTGAGAAGTGTCCGCAGAAGGAGGAGGACTGGGTTTGAGTGCCGGCCTGACACACAGTTTCCATCTGTCAGCAAGATTCAGGTTTCAGATTAGTGAGAAATAACGTTATTTCTGTTATCATTACAATTGTCGCAGTTATTTGTCGCTGTCATTGTTAGTTCGAAGACCGGTTTGATGCCGCTCTCCATGCTACAGTATCCTGTGCGAGCCCCTCCACTACTGCGGCCTGCATTCATCTGAACCTGTTTACTGTACTCATCACTCGGTGTCCCTCTACAAGTTTTTCTCCCCACACTACTTCTCCATTACCAAACGGACGATTCGCTGACGTCCCAGGAGGTGTTCTGTCAACTGATCCCTTCTTTCAGTCAAATTGTGGCATATTTTTTACTGTCTCTAATTCGATTCAGTATCTTCTCATCAATTAAACCATCTAAACACCTATTCTTCAGCAGTTTGCTCTAGCACTACATCTCAGTACCTCATATTCTCTTCTTGTGTCAGCTGCTTACCATCCATGTTTCACTTGCATGCAAGACTACACTCGTGACAAGTACCTTAAGAAATGACAGCGTAAAGGTCTAATTTATGTTAAACAGCAAAACAATTACTCTTTTCCAGAGATGTTTTCCAAGCCCTAGCCAGTCTGTATTTTATGTCCTGTCTACTTCGGCTGCAAACAATTATGTTGCTGCCTGAATAGGACAACTCATCTACTGCTTTAGAGTCTTCCTTCCTAATCTAACTACCCATTTGAATGTGACAGGTCAACGTTTCAGCAATCTTATTAGCTCGCTTAGTAAGGTATGGATATGTTGAGATGTATTTCACTACTTAATACACACATCAAAGAATACATTGCATCACCTCGGTTCCGAGAGTTCCGGAACCTGTACAGAAAATTGGGATAGATATCAATATAAACATCATTTCCGCCCTTTTTGTTGGTCAAGAAAACCACACGTTTCACTTTGTTCCACCATACAGCGAGACCTTCAGAGGTGATGGTCCAGATGCTGTACACACTGGTACCTCTAATACCCAGTAGCACGTCCTCTGGCATTGGCGCTTGCCTGCATTCGTCGTGGCACTGTTGGTCCAGATTGTCCCACTCCTCAACGGCGAATCGGCGTAGATCCCTCAGATTGGTTGGTGGGTCACGTACCGCGCTGCACAATGTCGTGGTTGCAAAGATGGACTCCGCCACGGACGTCGGGAGTGAAGTTGCGCATTATGCAGCCGATTGCGCACAGTTTCAGTTGTAACAGGACGTCCTGTGGCTGCATGAAAAGCGTTATTCAACATAGTGGCGTTACTGTAAGGGTTTCTCCGAGCCATAATCCGTAGGTAGCGGTTACCCACTGAAGTAGTAGTAGCCCTTGGGCGGCCTGAGCGAGGCATGTGATTTGCAGTTCCTGTCTCTCTGTATCTCCTCCATGTCCGAACAACATCGCTTTGGTTCACTCCAAGAGGCCTGGACACTTCCCCTGTTCAGAGCCCTTCCTGGCACAAAGTAACAATGCGGCCGCGACCGAACCGCGGTATTGACCGTATAGGCATGGTTGAACTACAGACAACACCAGCCGTGTACCTCCTTCCTGGTGGAACGACCGGAACTGTCGGATCCCTTCCGCCTAATAAGCGCTGTTCATGCACGGTTGTTTACGTCTTTGGGCGGATTTAGTGACATCTCTGAACAGTCGAAGGGAATGTAACTGTGATACAATATCCACAATCAACGTCTATCTTCGGCAGTTCTGGGAACTGGGGTGATGCAAAACTTTTTTTGATGTGTGTATGACGGAGACATAACCATATTTGACAGAAAATGACACTAAGTAAATTAATTATCGTTCGATGATTGACAGAGCATGAAAATAATGTCACAACGGAAACATTTTACCAATGTTGTGCAGATGTTACGAATTTAATCGCAACCCATCATATCTCAGCATAAGAATATGAATCCTAGTCCGTGATTATGTAAATAGTAGTTGCAGAACATCAGGAACGTTTTCCTTTATGATATTAAAGTGGCATTATATGCAAATGAGGAACTAAGATTGGAAATTTGCGTATGTTCAGTGAACAGTACACATATGCCTCTAACAGCAATAACAACACTTGGGTGGCGATCGTAAAAGTATATGTCTTTTGTAGAAAGAAAGTAATCTACCGATTATGGTACACCATTTATGAGTGAAATTAAAAACGAACAAAGTGTGCTTGAAGTCGCCAACTACAAAGTTATTTCCCACCTGATGCTTATCATAGACGAATTAAGTGTTGGCTAAAAGTGTACAAAACGCAGACCTTCTAGAAAGTATGAACTAATCTCTTCAGACGAAATGCTATGCCTCCACTTAATTGAACACAGAGGTCGCTTTGGAGGGCTGGATGCCGTGCTGCAGGGGAGGAACCAGGCGGTCACGTGACGCTCCACCGTTGACGTCAGTGGTGACGGTGAGGTGACAATCGCGGTGTGTACGTGCCAGTTGCTCGCGTGGGATCAGGGCGGTCACCTGCGTCGACGTGGAGATGTCGAGAATTGGCAGAAAGGAATTTTTGCGTTTCGATATGTCCATGACCACACCACTAGTAAAGTTACACGCTCTGTTGGTCTATCAATGTGGACTGTCCAAGTATCTGCAACGAATGGTGAACCACTCGTAGTGATGTGAGGCAGTGGCGTAAAAAGATCCTAGCCGACAGGGCTGTTGACGAGTGTCACTCCAAGTGACTGGCGATCGGTTTGAAACGAGACGCAAATTGCCAATGCCTGGCAAAGCAGCTCCGTCTGAACCAGCTGCCTAGCAATCGTTCGGAAGGCGGCTGCACAGGCTCGACATTTGGAGTCAGCGACCGCCGCTCACACAGACACATACAGCTGCGCGTCTTGAGTGGGCCAATCACACAGAGACGGACAGTGGCTGAGCGGAGGTGCGTCACACGAGTCACGCGATTTCGCCTCTTCTGAAATTATGGAGGTGGCGATGGGACCGACGGCCTATAGAGGATGCAGTTCAAGCCACTGGTGGTTCTATGCTGTCATAGAGGTGTTTCTGTCGCCGTGACTTGGATTCAGTCACTAAGGTTAATGTGAACCTGAACCAGCACGTTTATTTCAACATTCTCGGTGACGAAGTGTTGCCCTATTCTCTGGACTCTTGCGTTGTAAAAGATGACACACACAGTCGTGTTCCCAGGGCTGCGTGCATACACTCCCGGTTTCACGAACACTCAGGCGCCCTACAGCACATCGAGGCGAACACTAGACAACCCGATCTCAGATCCGCAGACGTTGTACAGTACTGTCTGGAACAGCAGCTGAGACGTGGCAGCCGACATCCACACACACTGGTAGCTCTGCGGGATCTGATGCAGCAGTGGGAGGCCTCGGGCAGATGCTGCGTATCTGAAGAAACTTTCGGAACTCTCTTCCCCGCCGAGTTGACGAAGTCTTCGAGGCTAGAGGCGGTAATACGGTGATGCCATTTCATGATGCTTGAAGCAAAAGTCGGCTGGAATGTGACTGTCTTACTATAAGTTAATGATGTATGGAAAGAATGGGAATCATGCACCAGCTAGTTGTACTGCACAAGTTTATTCTAATCCTTACCTAGGTTTAAACAGATATAAACCTTTCTTCCTTGGAAGAAGTAGTTACGTGTGTAAAGTTATTGTGTGAAAAGAGAAAACAGGTCATAAAGCTCAGTCAACACTAAAATGACCCATATAAATGCTAAGGTATAGCCACGTGGTTTAATGAACAGTAAAGCAAGGTAAAAGTGTGAATAAACATCTGACGTGCCACTGGTTGGCTGTTCGATTCCTATGGCTTCCATAATTTTACTGTTGCTGACTGCTGCCTTGTTAGAGATTTTAATTACGTATATACAGCAAATATTGTGGAGTATTACTGTAATCCGGTGGTGCAGGGTGTTGACTCTATAATTGCTTGTTTCGAAAAGTAATTAATTCAGACACTTGCAGTGTTTATTGTTCTCTTTTGAACTAATTTACAACTAACAACGATATCGAGCTACAGCTGTTGTCATCTCAAACGACGATATACTTTTATTGATTTTTGATAATACGGTTGGGAAATAGGAATATAAATTCAATTTTAGTAAGGCAAGCAGTCTCGATGAAAAGCCTTTATTGTTAGTTACCGCTTTCAGTCTTTGACTGTCATCATCAGATTACTTACTGTCTGCTGTAGCGATATGCGGAGACAGCGAGCGGAGAGAGACGTTTGCCACGAGGCAAATTCCATTGACTGCTCGGTGGAAAGTGTCAACAGAAGATGCGGCGGCAGAAGGTATTAGCGCGTTTCCTCTTTGGGTCTCACAAATGTGCCCTTATTGACGGATAATTAGTATCGCAAAATAGGAAAAGTAGGTGACAGTATTGAGAATAAATTTAAGGAGAGGAGAAAGAATTTGTTGTACAGTTAGTAGTAATGGCATCGAGTAGTCTACATACCTCGGTACACAGCGGGAGTCGATACAGTCGCCAGCGATCCGGCAGTCGAGCTCCTCGAGGAGTTCGAAGGATTCGCCCCACGTGAGGCGGCGGAGCTGCGCCAGGGCGCCGGCGCACCCCCCTCCCTCCAACGCTCCACCTGCTGGCGGCGGCGGCAGTCCGGAGTCCCTGAGGCGGTCTGCCAGGTGCTGCGCAGCTGACCACGCGGGGGACGGCTGCTCCAGGCTGTCGCACTTTGCGAGCTCCGGTGACCAATCTGCAAAACGTTCGTCAGTCACCTCGAGGTCTGGACTCTGACTCACGAGCTTCCATGGGCTACTCATATGCACATCAGTACTAGCAGCTACTGAAACACTAAGAGAGCTGCAGCCAACGATAATGGACACGGCGTGAGGTGTGCTGCACACTTTTACAAGCAAAAGGTCAACAAGTCAGCTGACTGTCAGCACGGCGGCCACTGCTGCGGCTCCCCTTGACGAGGAAGCGGGAAGAGCTGCGCCGACAGTACAACACTGGACACTGTGCCGTCATTCCGTATGAGCCGAAGTTCTGACTGCAGCATCGGTGTGGACGATCCGTGCATCGAGGCCCTGAGCAGAGCGGAGAATGCCACGTTGCACTCTCGCCCATCTCACGGGGAGCCACTTGGTAATTGCTTACACTGATCGCAGCTGTTCATTTCTGAGTCCTTGAGACAGCTCGCTTGCGATATTTTCGACACCCTTTCAACAAAATAATTTAATGTCGCATGTCAGCCATGCTGTTCTGCCCCAGCTTGACAGAGTTAGCACCGCTACCACAGGAACGTGCGATGTATCTGGCTAGGCGCAAACAGTAATATTTAAGTGAAAATCACACTTATCGTTAACTGGTTTGATTGGCGAGATTGGGAATAAGACTTATGGACCCATGCTCATAGATCTTTGCAGAACGCCAGAGCAGATACAGTCTCACGATGGTGTCAGAGCTGGCAGTGCGGGGCTGGAGAGGAGACTCCAGGCTGGCCGAGAGGCAGCTGAGCTGCAGGCGGCAGGGCGCTCCGGACTGGAACGGCAGCCGGTGGGAGCCTTTCCTGGTGACTTCAGATCTCCAGTCCAGGCTGGGCCGTGAATGACGACCCCAGGCATTCTGTACTCTCATCTCCTGGAGCGCCGCACACTTAGCCTGTCTCATCACAGTTTACCTGCCAAGTACTGCGTCCCAGTCAAATAACTGCAGCCTGAAAATCTGGAATTCCCAATGATGTAATCGGCATACCACTCTCCTCTCGCTTTAATCTCTGGGATCCGCCTCTGAGCTGTATTTTCCTTTTAGCTGTAACACTGTTTACCCGGGGTATCTCGTTAGGTAAGCAGCAGAGGCGCTGCCGTTCATTTGTTCTGTACACTTCCGAGGCGGTAGTTGCACTTCTGTCCCTTTGTACTTGTGTGCGAACGTTCAGCGCTTACGGAGCAGGGAGAAAACAAATGTAATAGCTAAGTACTCATCAAATGTTGAGATCATTTTAGAAATAATCGAACTTAAATTGTCGACCGATATGCAACTGCGGTTGACATACGGTTCCTCGCCGCAAATAAAGCAGCAATGAAGGCAGTGAGTGGCAGAGAGTGGCTTTGCACTAAAAAGCGCTGATCTCATCTGCCAGAAAGGTTACGGCAGAATCTCTGGACACACAATAGATGTTCTGCCTGCTCATTCCCTCACGAGGGACTCAAGTCATTTTGAGCAAATGTGTGACAAAACCCGCAGTGAGTTAGACTGCAAAATGAAGCAAAAGGAAAGAAGAAAGCGTAATGTCTCTGTGAAGGAACAGACGGTTAGCCCGCGCAGCTACACTCGTCAGATCCGCTTCGCTAAGGGAGTCCAGCTGAGGCTACCTCGGCGGTGAGCTGACCTCGCCGGTAAACATTCGTACCTGCCCTGATGACGTCTCTCGCCGTCGGTGTGGCTACCGGGCTGTAAACATACAAAGAGTCGCTTCTGATGTGACTGTGGGCAGCTGCTACTGTTAACCGAAAAATCGGGATGCCATTGCGGTACGGCTATTGTAATTAACCACTGCGAACGTTCGAGTAATACAACCTGATATCAATGAACGTAATTGACTCGTACAGAGGGAAGCCCACGCTGCTGGCACAACACGGAGACCTCCGCCTCGTCGTGTCTGAGGGCCGACTGACTCACTTGGCGCTCTCCGTAACCTGCGATGTATTCTGGCGAGAGCCTGTCCCCGTCAACTGTGCAGCGATACTTGAAGCTTCCCGTATTGGAATAATGCCTCAGTTACGGCCAATGACTGAAGGACTTTCCCTGACAATCACTGTAACGAAAGGAAACTACTCCTATTGTGATTAAGCGAAAGTGTGTTTACGGCCGACTGGCGCGCCTCCTCCACGTACTCCCCGATGTGTGTGTCTGGCTGCAGGCAGGCCGGCCTCCCACGCAGCGGGCCATGGCCCCCACCCCCGCACTGGACGACTCGCGCCGCGGGCCGCTCGCGTTCTCCAGCCGTGGGAACACACTCCGCCACAGCCTGGAACCTCTAAAGTCTGGAAACTCTACAAGCCCCAGAAAAGAGCTGGTTGTGCAAATTACAAATGTGTGCAACTAAACAATCGCCCTTCGATTCTGCCTCGTATGAGGTCGTTTTTTCTGCATTTTCAGTTTTTATCGTATGATAAATTTTAAGTTGTTCAGATAGCATGCGTATGTCTGAATGCATTACGCGGGGACTACTAAGGTTCATTTTGTCCTCTGAACCTCCGCGAGTAAGTTTATGGGCGTTCCTTGAGCAGAGAGGGCCACTGGGAAAGCTCGCCAGCAATACACCAGCGGAAAATAATTGCAGCACAAAAAATATAATGACTGTAGAGTAATGAAATTGCGAGAGTACATCTCCCTAGGTGACACAGCTTAAAGCTTAGAAGAGAACTGTGAAGTACAAAAGCCGCTACCTCAGCTCGAAGTAAAGCAAAGGTGAAAAAGCTGAAGTAAGGCATCCTGCAGCTCTTTTAATGTAAATGTTTGTAAAAGTAACATTTGGATTTCCTGGTCAACTCCTACGAATAACCCATTTTATTTTCCGTGTATGCTGTAAGCTACGGGTAAAGACACAAGCCGGACATGCACTTGCATGTCAGATGTGACAGCATTCGGCGCCCCACATGTTGCCCACGATGCAAACACAACACTGGCTGATGATGCCAACAGTGGGCGGGACTGGAGCTGTCAAATGATGTCGACAGCACGAGGCTACGGAGCGTGGCTGAACTGCTTAGTCGACGAGTAACTCACGACAGTGCTACAGTGCTAGTGGTGTTGATACAAAGCAGAGCAATGGCAACGATAAACAAAGCAAACATTGCGTTATATCTTCAGAAACAGTAGCCAAAGTGGAGAGTTGATCAGAAAGGAACTCAAGAAATTTCGCTGATTGTGAAAGAAGTGGCGGATGAGTCAGCGGAATGCGTGGTGTCGTGCGAACAATGTACAAGGGGAGTGCAGTGATGGCGATACGTGCACGGCACTAGAAAGTTGTACTGAAACAGGTGTGCTGTAGTTCATCGTCGTTGTCGGACAGAGGGCCGCAGCTCCCGTTTCCAGTCAAACGTAGTGAAGGACAGTCGCTGTCCAAGGAGCAGATACTAAACGTAATCACGTACTTGGAAAATCGCAGACAGCATAGCAAAAGAACAATTACGAACATATTTTGAACAAGTCTGCAGAAGTATGACCGTTAGTGTGTAAGGAAAACTACAGACATTCAACGGAGGACATGGCTCACTTGCGCGTTTCAAGGATGCTCGACATACATTACAGAGATTTCAAAAGAAGCAGTGGATGATTGCATGACGTCAAACAGTGCTACAGAAGTGTGAGACGTGAGACAATGAAATTTCGATGAAAGCGTCAACTTGACGATGTACAGCAAACTACAGGATCGACCGAAATATTTGTAGATGAGATAAGCAAATTTACCCCGTCGTTGAGTAAGGAATTTGTTTTCAACTGCAGCCAATCGGCATTTGAAGAGGAAACGTACATGAAAGGGCCCCTCTAAATTAGAGGTACCAAGAGAGATCAATCAAGATCATCTATTATCAATTCGCATTCGTATACAGTTATGCTGACTGATTAACCAGATGGTAAAATGGCTGGAACGCTGTTTATTGCTCTGCGTCCTTTGATTCTTTCTCGTGTGTGTAATTTTGGCAGGGGCCGTAGGGAATATTTACGTCACAGAAGACAAGAGTGGGAGAACAGACGTAAGAGAACTACAGCTATTGTATGATCACTGCTTTTGGCCAATAGCTCGTCAGAAAATAAGTGTTTTTTCTTCATTACTATGCTGCGCATAGAAATCATACTCCCAAAGAACAAGCTACCGCTCCTGGAAAGTGTGTGACATAGCAGTTCGTACCACCTGGAACCACCAGATGAATAGTACCTCCAGATATCTGTCTTTTCAGTGTGTATGAAACATATTATAACACCTGCAGCAACGATAAGCTCCACGACAGGCTGTTTCGCATTCGGTTGCATGCCATCACTTTCCTTCAGTTCTCGTCACCCTGTTACACCAATGTCATTTGTATACGTATTCCTTAAGAGTGGATACCTAGCTGAGCGTCCTCATAATAAACGTAGTCCTTCACTGTCAGGCAGAAAACGTATAATTTTTAATAGCAGCATATGTAAGCCAAGCCGCCTGTGAGTGTTGGATAAGTGGACTGTGCATAACGTCTTATCAATACGTACAGCACGAAAGAGCACTTACTGGAATGGAGAGAGTAGTGCCACCGTAGCACAAATTCACCGGCACTGAGCTCGGAGCGTTTGTCCATGTGCCTGCAGACGCACTCCAGCACCGAGTAGGTCCCGTTTGCTGCAAGCAGAGCTGCCACTGTGGCAATTACGCCCGCCGGCTGCATTGTCCGCTGTCGACACTGGGGAGCAAACAGAAGCAGTGCGCGTCGCAGGGAGCGCGCGCTCAATATGACGGCGGGCGCAGCGGAAGTCTGCCGCAGGACGGCCAAACCACGGGAAGCGTGGCGTGACGCCTCTCATCCGGATGACCGCCGTATTCCTGTTTGCCTGGTGAGAGTTCGCGAAAGTCGTCGAGTAAAACAAACGTGGTATCTGCCCTTCCCCAAGGAAGTGTTGTAGTAATTGTGCTGTTCCTAATCTATAAAAACGATTTAGGAGGCAATCTGAGCAGCCATTGTTTGCAGATGATGCTGTCTTCTACCATCTAGTAAAGTCATCAGAAGATCAAAGCAATAGCAAAATGATTTAGAGAGTGTACCGTTGCGGTGCATAAAGTGGCACTTGATTCTAAATAATGAAAAGTGTTACGTCATCCACAGGAGAACTAGAAGGAACCCGTTAAATTTCTTTTACTCGATGAGTCACACAAATCGAAAGGGTGCCGTTTAAGCTAAATGCCAAGGTATTACAATTAGGGCCAACTTAAATAGGAACGATCAAATAGAAAATCTTGTAGGGAAGACTGTGTTTTGTTTGCAGAACACCTAGACAAAGCGACAAGCGCACTAAAGAGACTTTCACTTAGTGATGCTACAAGAACCCTCCGCCACACACCGCCGGGTGTCACGCGGAGTACTGGTGTAGATGCAGATGTACATCTACAACTCCACATGAGTCGCAATATGGTGCATGGTGGAAGTTGCCTTGCACCATCACTAGTCATTTTCTTTCCTGTTACGCTCGTAAATACAGAGAGGGAAAAGCGACTCTCTTTATGCCTCCATCATCATCAGTTTTTTGCTATATTAGCAGGTTCTTTGCCTCTCCATTTTCTGCGATCCATTGCCTCCTTCTTGCGGCTGCTGTATGTTGTACCGTCCATTACGTCATCCAGTATCTGAAATCTCCTCCTTCTTCGCTTCCTTTTCCCTTCTACATGACCTTCTACACATGTCCGTCATTCTTTATTAATATATGCCCAATCCAATTTCATTTTCTTCTCTTTATTACATCTAGCAACTGTCTTTTCTCCCCCACTCATCTCAATACCTTTTCATTTATTACTCTGTCCATCCAACTTATTCTTTCCATACTCCGCCATGTCCACATCTCAGAAGCCTCCAGCCTTTCTCGGTCTTTATTCCTCAAATCCTATGTTTCAGGCCATACAGAAGAACACTCCATACAAAACATTTTATCTTTTCCTCAGTTCTCTGTCCACACTGCTGCAGAAAACTCTCCTTTTCTTATAAAATGCCTCTTTTACCACTGCTATCCTTGTTTTCATTTCTGTGGTGCACTTCCAGTCGGTGTCTATCCTTCTTCCAAGATACTTAAAATTTAGCACCTGTTCTAATACTTCTCCATCCAGCGTAATTTTTATTTCTTTATTTTCTCCTAGTGCCAATACTTTTGTTTTCTTTGTGTTAATTTTCATTCCATAATGGCGTCAATGCTGTCCATTAAATCCTGTAATTGTTTTTCTCCTGTGGCTAGAAGGACCATGTCATCAGCAAACCTCAAACACCCTACTCTTCTTCAATTTCTACTCCTTTGTCATCTAATGTGCATTGGGCAATCATATTTTCCAAGTAGAGATTGAAAACGTTAGGTGATAGACAGCATCCTTGTCTTACTCCTCTTCCTAGTCCGATCCAGTTTGTACTTTCTCCTCTCACTTTAACTGAGGCTTTTTGATTAAAATATAATGAGTCTTTTCTCTCATTACAGTCGCCAGCTTGTCCCAAGCCACATTGTCAAATGCCTTTTCTAGATCGGTGAAGCACATTTAGAGGTCTCTTCCTTTTTCAATAAACCTTTCTCCCAAGAGTCGTAGGAGCCCCACTGCATCTCTGGTGTCCGTATTCCGTCTAAAGCCAAACTGCTCCTCGCCAAGATTCTCCTCCATTAATTTTTAAAGTCGGTTATTAATTATTCTTAACATCATTTTGGCTGCATGTGAAATGAGGCTGATTGTCCCGTGCTCACTGCATTTCTTGATTCCTTGTTTTTTTTCGGTAATGGAATCATTAGTTTTGTCAGAAAGTCTTCAGGCTATTCACCACTGTCACATATTTTATTCATAACCTCAATATTTCCCTTATTTCATCTTGTTTCAAGCATTTTAATATTTCTCCCGGCATCTGTACCTACTGCTTTACCGTTTTTCATTGCAGTCATGCCAGACGTGACTTCTTCCATTATGATGGTTGGGCCTTCCTTTCTGGTCATCATTTACACTGTTGAGTAATTCAAGTTCCACAGTTTCTGGTTTGCGATCTGTGTCATATAGCTCTTTTAGATATTCTTCCCATCGCTGGAGGACATCGTCACGATCTTTGTACACTACCTCTTCGTCTTTACTCAAAATTTCCATAGTAGCACTTCCTGCTCTGTTTTAATCCCATGTCATAGTCTTTACTCTGTTGTACAGTAAGTCGTATCTTCCCTTCCTGTCCAGTTCTTCGATTGCATTACATTCCTCTTAACCATTTTTTCCTAGCCCGCTCTGTTTCTCTTTGCAGTTCATTATTTAACCTTCGGTACATCTTTCTTGCACCTTCAGTGTTCTTGTTTTTAAATTTTCTTCTCTCCTCCACATTCGAAATCATTTCTTGTGTGACCTATCGTTTCTTTTCCCTTTTCCCTTTTACATATCCTATATTTTGCTGTCCTGCTTTGATGATTTCTTCTTTCAGCATATTCCAGTACTCGTTGACATTATCAAGTGGTTCTTTGTCTCTTAATGTGTTTAGAAACTCAAGTGATAGCATTTCTGTAATTTGTTCTTTGTTGGATCTTATCTTCTCTAGATCCCACTTCTTCGCCATGACTCCACAGACACCCAAATTTCTCTGTTAGTGCTCCTTAAGCGAAATGGACGTTGACGTCAGTGAAATCGTTCTGCAGTCAGCTTCTAATGTCGGTTCTCTAAATTTCCTCTATAATTTTCCTAGAAATAATATCGTGTTCGCTACAGGGGTCCCTATTTTCGTTCACAAACCACCTCCATAACACTAGCATGTTGTTCGATCCTGGAGGTAACAACTCTGGCTGCACAGTTAAATTGCTTCGACGTCTTGCCTTAATAAGACCTTGTGCGGATCCAAAACACTCAAACAGTGCTCAAGAACGGATTGTACTAGTGTCCTATATTCTGTCTTCTACAAATGAACCGTTCTTTCCTAAAATTCTCCAACCCGAAGTCGAGCATTTACCTTCTCCGCTGCACCCTTACATGCTCATTTCATTTCACATTGCTTTGCAACGTCACAACTAGGTATTTCATGGACGTGAATGTCAAGCAGCGCGCTGCTAATTCTGTATTCGAATATTTCTACATTTGGATCTAACTATAATTCATCTTACCAACCAGAAATTTTGCATAAGTCATCTTGTACCATCCTACAGTCACTCAACACTTAGACGTCCCTGTACACTACAGCATCATCAGCTCATCCTGTCTGTGCGATTACGTTCTGCCGCACTCCTGGCGATACCTTTGTCTCTCATGAACACTCGCTGTTGTGTGCAAAGTAAGGGGTTCTGCTATTATGAAATTTGCGTTCCACTCCCATATCTAGAAACCTTTTCTGCGTTCATCCGTTAAGAGACTGCACGAGCGAAATCGCTGTCTCAGGATCTGTCAGTACTTTTCTTCCGGTGTCATATTACAGCAGACACATATCCGTATGTCGCCTTCCCATCCACTCACCGTTCCCTCCCCACTCCAATCCCCCTACATTCCCCTCCTGGACACTGTTGTCGCCCAATAAAGATCATTTCAGGTCTGTATAAAGTAGTGAAAAGAACGTCACAAAGTGCAGTCAGCAGGGATGGGCCGAAAAACCAAACGTACTCGACAATACGTATGTATTTTTACACCAGGCCAATGAACTCTAGCTGGAATGCAGCAACAAGCCACAGAGTATCTTCCAGATTTATCAGACCTGCAGTCTTTCAACTATTTCACACAGAGATCAGAAGTTCCTCAAGTCGGCAAGTCTCAGTTAAGTTGCAGAAGTGTACTGCTTTTCACCAACACATATACTGTGACTGTTAGTCTATCTAAATGCGTCAGTGTAGGTCTAGAAATAGAAAACTTTCGACGTGTTTTTGGCATCACAGGACTATCTGTGCAGCATGAGGGAGTATACAAAGAAGTAGATGACAACAAAGTGTGGTGCATTACAATCACCAACTGACTTTAAAATGTATGGGAGGAGGGTTTCAACATTGCATATCTACAGGGAAGCTATGACTGAATCAACTTCAGGGGATATGCGCATTTAAATAAAACATTCGAGTGTGGGGAATTTGGATGATTTATACTGCATTTTAGCGACTGCTACAGACAGACTGAGGTACTGGTAGTTGAATGTAAGAGGAGCAGTGTATAAATGCATTTATTCTCGCTGTACCAGGAGAGCCTATTACTATCGAGTTCAGTGAAGTAGAATTCAGGGGTGGTATGTCTACTAATACATATGTTGAGGCACTTGCTGGACAGAATACTGTACAAGCTGAATTTTTTAGACTCATATGAAGCAATGTGTGGGAAAACATTGCTCTACACAATGAGTATAAAACGTACATATGTAAATAGAGAAAATACAGAATAAATTGTTCTTCCTGCTTCACTGCGTACCAATCCTCACCATTCAAGTTCATATAAATGTACCATGAGCCAGTGTTTACTCGGAAGTCTCCAGCACTGTGCGCGAGACGGCTCTGTGGCGCTCGTGTCGGCCGGGCAGTGCTTTGGCGAGCTGCCGCCGCGGGCCCCACGTGGCCACTGGCTGGGAGGGGAGCCACCAGCCCGCCTCCAGAGGAGACCTGCAGAGGCGGGGCCGCAGCCAGCAGCCAGCCCCACACCCAGCCAGCCAGCCACGGCCTCCACAGCAGTGCTGGCGCCGCAGCTGGAGGGCAGCCAGAGGGGTGGCGCGCCACAGCGTGTGGCCGGCAGCAGTCAGCACTTTGATGTTAATGCTGAATTATATACAGTTACTCTAACTCAGGGGTAATGTTTTGCGAAGCTGCTGTGACTGTACATAATTTTTTTAGTTCCTATTGTTTTACCTTGAAGTTTACTTTGTGCTTTGAAGAAAAGACATGTGTAATGCAGCACACTGTAAATAACTAGCCACATCTTACAATATTGATTTAAGGAAATACTCCTTTTTCATCATTTACATCTGGCTAGTCATTTGTAGTCATTAGGTTCTTTTCAATGAAATAACAATGATATAACTAAACAATAAGAAATGGTTTTTTAGTTACGAATCTTTTTTGTAAAAAAATGATCGATGTGTATTTTTTAATATATTCATTTTCTATACCATTTAAACCAGCCAGTGTGGCCGAGCAGTTCTGGCGCTTCAGTCTGAAACCGCGCGACCGCTATGGTCGCAGTTTCGAATCCAGCCTCTTGCATGGATGTGTGTGATGTCCTTAGGTTAGTTAGGTTTAGGTAGTTCTAAGTTCTAGTGGACTGACGTCCTCAGATGTTAAGTCCCATAGTGCTCAGAGCGATTTGAACCATTTATACCATTTAATCACATATATAATTTCACATTTAATTCCATATACATTTTTAAATTAATAAACTATCTGCTTTTTCCGTTTAATTATGTGCCATATTTGCATTTAATTCCATGTACAAATTAAAAACTAATAATAAGCACTCTGTTTTCCCAGTCAACCACTTTTTCTTTTCTAATTGGTTTTTGCCTTTACATAATGTGCGTAGGTGAAAAAAGATCCACACATATACACATGCACACATGTAGGCACTGAAGAGTAAAAGAAATTGGTTCATGTGGCACAGACTTGACTAATGTCTGAATTAGTGCTGGAGGGAGCTGACACCATCAATCCTGCAGGACTGTCCGTAAATCCGTAAGAGAACCAGAGGGTGGACATCTCTTCTGAACAGCACGTTACAAGGCGTCCAAGATATGCTCAATAATGCTCACGTCTGGGGAGTTTGGTGGCTAGCGGAAGTTTTTAAATTCAAAAGAAAGTTCGTAGAGTCACTCTGTAATAATTCTGGACATGTGGGTTGCCGCATTGCCCCGCTGGAATTGCCCAAATCAGTCGGACATCACAATGGACATGATTGGATGCAGATGATGAAACAGGATGCTTATGTACGTGTCACCTATCAGAATTGTATATAGACATATCAGGAGTCCCATGTCACTGCAACTGAAGACGCTCCACACCATTCCTGAGCCTCCAGCCCCTCGAACGGTCGGTCCCCTGCTGATATGTATTCATGAGGTTGTCTCCATACCCTTAAATAGTCTTGTTTGAGGCACAGGTCAATGTCCTAATGGATTATCAGAGGTAAATTATATAACTTTTGGCGCCAAAGGTAGCTCCATGTTTATGTCTCGTTTATAATCGATCTCTAGAAATTGGCCATGGAAAATCGCGGAGGTAGTTGTAATCAAGGAAGTCCGATAAATCTACTTGCTTCCTGGATGTTCTGTAAAAAGCCTTTGAAAAGCTGGGTGGCGCCAGAAGTCGTCTCACCGGCTTCTGAGCGGTACAAACTACTGGCAGCTCGCTTTCCGTGCAGGGAAGGCCACTAAGAATGCCGCAAATGCAGTACAACAACTTGTCTGTGCAGCGGCGTGAAAACACGTAGTTGGCGGCCGAGTGGGTGCCTCAGAGGCTGACGGCAGCTGACGGTGGCGGCCGGCGCTGTCCTCTCAGGCAGTGGGGGCTGAGCGCTCACTGCCGAGGTAGCCGCCACGGCTGCGGCATCGTGCTAAGCGTCCTGGAAAACCGGCACGAGTGACTCCAGCAAAGGCTGCACTTTCTTTCTTTTCCGAGCCTGCATTTGCACAGCCTAGGTCCGCCGTCTGATAATTTTCTGCGGACCTCAGTGCTCTACTCAGTGCACTCGGCCCCCGCCTCACCGCGGTGTCTGGCTGCGCAGCTGAGGTCACGGGCAGCGCTGCCCGTGCACTGCCGCGTGTAGGTCTTTTGTCATTTTTTGTGTAACATACAGCTGTAATCACTTCTCGAAATTATAATACAAGAAATTTACAAATCGAAAATTATAAAATTTTTAACTTTTGAGAAGAGAAAAAAAGCGAAGTAGGAATGATTGGTAGTTGTGGCCTCAACAACGCTGCTGAGGAACGCGCTCAGATCGTGTCCTCGAGCCCGACTTCCCTGGGCGGCGCCTCCCATTATTAGTTTACCACATGAGATATTTCACGCCTCGAATGTCACGAAGCCAGTCATCTCTCGCATAACTGTTCTAATGTCTAAATGTAGTCCAAGGAAGGACAGAAAAGACGATAGAAAGAAGCGCAGAATGTGGCAAGGTATCCAGAATTACTTACTGTGCAAGGTCAGCTTGATGGTATTACTTACAGTAATTACCATCCACCAATTTACCCATTGCTCACAAGCCACACTGGAGAACGTGGTTCATGTTCTCCAGTTGGACTGATCACACAGCAATACACAAACTTTGCCACAGCCAACAACTCCCAATTGTTCTACAGGGTGTAAATAAACCAAAGAGTGTGGCTGACGCTAAGGTTCAAAGATGTTGCATTTGGACGGAGTTTATTTTTGGTCAACAGTAGCATTCTAGAAAACTGCGCACTGATGACGCTGAAAATAAAGAGCGTGTCAAAAAGGACATTGTAGCTTTGGAAATACATAAATATATTGAGATAACTTACAGAGTCGATTGACGTGTTATTTTGTAGTAAAGAACCTCAAATTTCTTATAAAAGTGTCATTTCGTTTCGATGCGAATACCAGTTATGATGTGGGACACATCCCACTGGTAGTCAACTTCCCCTTCCCACATTCCTTGCGGAAAATCGGATGAAAGTTGAGCAACAGCAGCGTAGATTAAATTTTTCAGGTCGGCCGAATTCGTTGCTACGGGAGGAACATACGCACGGGCTTTAATAAAACCACCGAACAGTTATTGCAGAGTTCGTTTCATGGAACCAGAACACACAGCGGGCACGCTCCACACCAGTGAAAGCAGCCATCTTAACTGTGCACAACGCTGGCGTTCCTGGTGGTGGAATGGGGCACTGATGGACTGAAGTACATGGAGGTTGTTTGCTGCATAATCATACACCTACCGATTCTATAAGTTACCTCAATACATTTCTACATCATTCTAAAGTGGCAAATTCCTTTTTGACTCGCCCTGCACATCTCTATTTGGATTACATTCATTATAATTTAAGTCACATCTATTGGATTACCTGGCACAGAGACAGTCTTGTAGAAGACTCTCTATAGCTTTAAATGGTGAAGTGTTCTGATTCGAAAACTTTATTTACCGAAATCGCAATTGATCGTACAGTGATGACTAGTTTCGGCAAATTTGAACTGCCATTTTCTAAATATTCTTCCTTAATACATATTAATTATAAACTAGGCGTCTGAGCTTGTAACCCCACACCCTGTATGAGCTGCAAGCCATTGTCGCCACATCAGTAGTAGAGCTGGAACAAGCCTGCAAGGCTTCCTAGGACATTTCTGTGTGAAGTTATCTATTTTAACTACACGTTACTCGTGATTTAATGTCTATGGCGAGCGTGGACTAGAGGTGGAAGGTGGACGCTGATGATCTCATAGTATAGGCTTATTGTCTGCAAATGTTGCGACTCATGGTTGCTAATACACTGCCAGAAAAAAAAATTGGTGCTTTTGGAGGTTAATAGGTCACTCAAGATTTATTGTTGTAACACTGCATATGGAGTACATGAAGTGGTAACACATACAGACGAATAGAACACATGGTTGGACGAACCAGGCATCGACCCAACCTGAGACATCCATATTAGCAAGTGGCGTAGCCACCACGGGCGGCAACACAGGCGCTGACTCTGTCATCGAGTCGATAGTATGGGTGGCGAATACAGCCCTGGGATACGTGATGTCACGTCGTTGTGTAAGAGTCCGCGCTTGACACGTCGCACCTGTCACTTGTCGTCCCATCATACGCCACACCTGCTGAACTGGAGAGGAGTCCAGAGACCGTGCCAGCCAGGGAAGTTGGAAGTTGCCACACGTCTTACAGGGCACATTGAGCTCGATGAGCAGTATGTGGGCGAGCATTATCCTCGTGGAGCAACACACCATCTTCCTGTTACAAGAAAAGCAAAAGAGCAGGTTTAACAACATTCTGCATGTCCTCTCCAGGAACAGCACAGTAAGACCAGTGTGTACACTCTTTGAGGTAGCACTCACCAGCTCTTCTTCGTACGCACAAACGACCGTCACTTGAATGCAGGCGGTATCTGCTGCCGTCGCTGAAGACCAGGGCGCGCCATTCCTTCTTCCAGGTGAAGGAAGCCCTGGCGGCACCAGTCGAGCTCTCCACGTCGATGCTGTGGTGTGTGTGTGTGAGTGTGTGTGTGTGTTTTTGTGTGTGTGTGTGTGGGAGGGGGGGGAGGGGAGAGGAGCTAGAAGTGTGGGTGCCCACAGTCTCACTGCTAATAGGTCGTTCGCGCGACTGTTTGTGTTGATGCGTCTGATCTCACGAGCTCTGTTACCTCTGCTGCGGTAGCTGTACGCCCTGTCGCCGCTGCCCCTCGAATAAAGGCCGGTTCCCACCAGAGCGCGGCAGCGTGTCGTGCGGCAACGGCAGTGGCAAGCGTTTTCCGCTTTGACGCGGCGGCTCGCGGAATTGGCGTTCCCATCTGGAAGCGGCAGACGCTAGCGGTAGCCAATGACGGACGGACAGCCACTGAGGTACGGGGCGGGACCCACTGAAATGCCCAGTGCGTTTGATTAACTATATCTTACACCTACACGAAGGAATGACGAAGTCGGGTGAAGACATACTAATTTTTCATTTTCTATACAATGTACTCTTTCACACATTTCATTATTCATGTTTTCTCATTTCACCATAAACAGATTTCGTGACTACCCTTCATGATTGTTCACTATCTCTTAACACATTGAAACAGTGTAGACAAAAGAGATTATTCAGATAGTTAAGCGAGACAAAAATTTAAAATGTGATACGGTAGCAGGTACAGGAAAACAGTAGGAACACAAAGGCTTGGGGGAAGGGATGAAAGTAGAAGCCACCTGATAGAATTTCGCACAGAGCATAATGTAATCATCGCGAGCACCTTGCTTAAGAATCATGAAAGAATAATACATATTTGGAACAAAGTTTTCGAAACCAGATCTTAAATTATAAGACATTTCCCGGTGCAGACGCAAACCTACAATAGTTTACTGGTTATGAGCTGTAGTTTACAACTAAAGAGACAGTAAACAGTAGGAAATTAAGGAAATGGAACTTGAATAAGTCAAGACCCACAGTTTTTCGATAATCTTAAAGTTACCGCAATGCAACGACTGACTGAAACAGAGGAAGGAATCCGCTAGAATACGAATGGATATCTTTGAGAGAAGAGGTGGTGAATGCAGCAGAGTATGTGAATGGGAAGAGGGTACAGTAGAAATCGTTAGATAAAACATGATATATTAAATTTGACAAGAGGGAAAATATAAAAATGCAGCAAATAAAGTAGGCCGTGGGAAATAGAAATGCCTAAACATGACGTTGACAGAAAGTCCAAAATTGCAACTTGGAAAACATAGGGGAATGAAAATGAGAAAGAACAAAGAAAACTTTGCTCAAAGGAGAAGCAGCTGTCAAGAACTCATTTGGCAAGCCAAAACTAAGCAAGTAAGAGAAGACTAGAAAGCGGAAGGAATACTGATCCTACCACTTAGCTAAGTAGACAGACTGAAGAACTGCGAAACTTTGTTTACAGCATTTGCATGTTTAGAGAAAGGTTTTGACAATCTTAATTAAAACATTCTTTGAAGCTCTGGAGATGTCATCGATAAAACACAGGGACACAAGATTATCTACAACTTGTACAGAGACCAAACTGCACTTCTAAGACTTCAGTGACTTGAAAGGGAAGCAGTAATTGAGAAGGCAGAAGTAGAGAAGACTGTGAATAGCAAGAAAAGTGTTCTGAAAAAGAAAATTTGTTCACATCGAATATAAATTCCAATGACTGGGTACTATTTTACAAAGGTATTTGTGTGGAGTGCGGTATTTGTGTCGAGTGCAGCCTTGTATGTAAGTGAAACGTGGGTGATGAACAGCTCTGTGAAGAAGACAATGGATGCTTCAAAACGTGGTGATCAACAACAATGCTGAAGATTAGATATGAGGATCGTGTAACTAAAGAAGAGGTATGGAATTCAATAGAGGAGGAAGAGGAAATTACGGCACAACTTTGACTACAAGAGTGGTAAGTTGACAGGACATGTTATGAGGTGTCAAAGAGTGAGGACAAAGGATTCAGCATGTGACCAGGTGATGGGAAACGCAGATGTCCGCCAAAAACTCGATTCACTGTAAGTAATCACTTATTCACGTAAAAAAAGATGTGAACTGTTTTATAATCTGCAAGTATCACATATCAAAACAAGATTGAATCGTTCTAGATTCCACCGAAGATGCCTTAAAGTAAAAGGCGAAACACATCTTGAACCAATAAAGTACACTGGATAAAGAAAAAAAAACGTTTGTTACTCACCAAAGGAAATAATCAATAGCTTTAGATACTTAGCAAATTGCATCTTATGACATACCATCAAATTAGTCTCGGTTTAACTTCTCATTCCACATGCTACTAAATGCCGTTTAAAACAATTCATCTATCCCTTCTGTGAAACTGTAGTTACTTTCATATCTCAGTAGATAAACAGATTTTGGATATTTATCATGTGACGAAATACATGACTTTTTACAAGTTATTGTTTGCAAAAAAACACGTTTCGATTTCTTGAAACGTTTACGAAATTTGCGGTTGATAAAAACACATGGTTTACGACGAGCTGGAGCAACCCGCGCGCGGTCACCGCACAGACCGTCCGCCGACATATCATTCAATATCTCGAGAACGGTGATAGCTATCGTTCTGTTCTCAGCTTTAAAAACAATTTCGATATGTTGACTGCATTTCATATGCAATAAGGTATTACCTAAAATGAACTGTACGCAAAGTCCACGCAATGCGTATTTACCTCTGCACACTCATTAAAATTTCGTGTAAAGTGTTATGTAAATGCGATACAGCAAGTAACCACGACGAATAACGAAACGAAATTCGGTCCTTTATCAAGAGAAGATGTCAGGCTGTAACATGCCTAAGAATCAAATTTTTCTACCGAATAGTTTCCTTGGAATCGGATGATAAGTATTTCATGGCTTCCGCCGCGTCCGCGCCAGCGGTCCGGCGAAAGTTCGTGTGGCCCGGGGTTCCGTACCTGACGTCACGCTCAGCGTGTTCTGTGACTGGCGGCGCGCACCTGGAACACGGCACGCGGCAGCGGAAGCGGTTCGACACGGTCAGACCGTGACGCAGAGCACGCCGCGACGTGCCGCTGACGCCGTTTCCATGGCAACCACGCCGCTGACGCGCTGTTTTGACGCGCGGCAGTCCTAGTGGGAACCGGCCTTAAGGCTTTAAGGCCGGTTTCCACTAGAGCGCGACAGCGCGGCGTGCAGCAACGGCAGTGGCAAGCGTTTTCCGCGTTGACGCGCCGGCTCGCGGAATTGGCGTTCCCATCTGGAAGCGGCAGACGTTAGCGGTAGCCAATGACGGACAGCCACTGAGGTACGGGGCAGGACCCACTGAAACGCGCAGTGCGTTTGATTAACTGTATCTTACACCTACATGAAGGAAAGACGAAGTTGAGTGAAGACATACCAATTTTCCATTTTCTGTACAATGTACTCTTTCACATATTTCATTATTCATGTTTTCTCATTTCACCATAAACTGATTTCATGACTACCGTTCACGATTGTTCACTATCTCCTAACACATTGAAACAATGTACGACAAAAGAGATTATTCAGATAGTTAAGCGAGACAAAAATTTAAAATGTGATACGGTAGCAGGTACACGAAAACAGTAAGAACACAAAGGCTAGGTGGAAGGGATGAAAGTGGAAGCCACCTGATAGAATTTCCCACAGAGCATAATGTAATCATCGCCAGCACCTTGCTTAAGAATCACGAAAGAATAATATATATTTGGAACAGTTTTCGAAACCAGATTTTAAATTGTAAGGCATTTCGTGGTGCAGACACAAACCTGACTGAAGACTGTCAATAGCAACCAAAGCATTCTGAAAAAGAAAATTTGTTCACGCTGAATATAAATTCTAATGGTTGGATACTATTTTACAAAGGTATTTGTGTGGAGTGCAGCCTTGTATGTAAGTGAAACGTGGACGATGAACAGTTCTGTCAAGAAGACAATGGACGCTTTCAAAACGTGGTGATTCATAAGAATGCTGAACATCAGATACGAGGATCATGTGACTAAAGAAGAGGTACGGAATTAAAGAGAGGAGGAAGAGCAAATTACGGCACAACTTTGACAATAATACAGGTTAGTTGACAGGACGTATTATGGAGCGTCAAAGAGTGAGGACTAAGGGGTTGGGTGATACTATTCTGATAATAATCATGTGTTGAAATACTATTCTACTATTTTATCTATTAATGTAAGCAGTGAATTTACTCTTCCATGCACTTCTCCACAAAACATTTAAACCAAAACTGAAATCTGATGAACACCAAATCTTTCAACCACTGTCTGACAACTACTGGATTCACTTTCAACTTTCTATAACTATCACTGGCTAGCCACACACACACACACACAGATATAAGGAGAACAAAAATAAACAAACATTAGTTTTCAGCATATAATTCTACAGTTTGGCAACATGTATATAAACAAACCAGACAGGAAGGGACATGAGGTGAACACACTGTAGTTAAGACTTCAAATCAGAGTTTTCGGTAAAACGTCTACTGCTAGTGACAGACGAAAAAAGAGCGAACATGAAAATGTGCTTATGTTCCATAATCTAAGTTTTAGTTCAACCTCCAGCATGTGACCAGGTGAGGGGAAACGTATATGTCCGCCAAAAACTCGGTTTACTGTAAGTAATCAGTCATTCACGTAAAAAAAGATGTGAACTGTTTTATAATCTGCAAGTATCACATATCATAACAAAACAATCATTCTAGATTCCACCGAAGATGCCTTATAGTAAAAGGCGAAACGTGTCTTGAATCAGTAAAGTACACTGGATAAAGAAAAAAAAAAAGAAATAATTAATAGCTCTACATATTTAGTAAATTACATCTTATGACGTACCAGCAAATTAGTTTTGGTTTAACTTCTCATTCGACATGCTATTAAATGCCGGTTAAAAAAATTCATCTATCCCTTCTGAAAAACTGTAGTTACTTTCATATCTCAGTAGATAAACAGATTTAGGATATTTGTCATGCGACGAAATACATGACTTTTTACAAGTTATCGTTTCCAAAAAAACACGTTTCGATTTCTTGAAACGTTTACGAAATTTGCGGTTGATACAACCACATGGTATACGACGAGCTGGACGAAGTACCGGTCACGTCGCGAGCGACCCGCGCGCGGTCACGGCACAGCCGGTCCGCCGACATATCGTTCAATATCTCGAGAACGGTGATAGCTATCGATCTGCTATCAGCTTTAAAAACCATTTCGATATGTTGACTAAATTTCATACGCAATAAGGTATTACCTAAAATGAACTGTACGCAAAGTCCACGCAATGTGTATTTACCTCTGCACACTCATTAAAATTTCGTGTAAAGGTTTACGTAAATGCGATACAGCAAGTAACGACCACGAATAACGAAAAGAAATTCGGTTCTTTATCGAGAGAAGATATCAGGCTGTAACAAGCCCAAGAAACAAATTTTTCTACCGAATAGTTTCCTTGGAATCGGATGATTAGTATTTCATAGCTGCCGCCGCGTCCGCGCCAGCGGTTCGGCGAAAGTTCGCGTGGCCCGGGGTTCTGTACCTGACGTCACGCTCAGCGCGTTCTGTAATTGGCGGCGCGCACCTGGAGCGCGGCACGCGGCAGCGGAAGCGGTTCGACATGGTCGAACCGCGACGCAGAGCCCGCGGCGCCGTGCCGCTGACGCCGTTTCCATGGCAACCACGCCGCTGACGCGCAGTTTTGACGTGTGGCAGCCCTATGGGAACCGGCCTTTAAGACGATTCTGGCGGGCGTCAGGGTTGCGTGGACGTGCAGGAGCTCGTCTGTGAGTGCGAGAGTGATCACGTGACCACTGAGAGCATCACAGAGTGGCGCAGCACGTGCAGCTTATGCGGCAATTCTGTAAAAGGACGACAATTTGACCCCTTCCAGATGTACGAATATATGAAATAGTTATGAAGATGATCAGGGATAAAGTGAGTTTTGTCAGGCAGAAATTATCTAGCTGACTAGTTAGATTCATGGCTGACTCTAGAGGAAACATTTGGACTCCGTAACGAAAATATCTGACCCTGATTTGTCGTATGAACATTGTAATGAAAATATTGGTTTTGATTACTGGAACAGCATTAGTTTGACTTTTCCGTCTTTCATAGTTACTGAATTCGGTGTTCAGTAAGTTTCATGAAGTGAACAGCGTCGATAGAGTCCTGCAAAGTTTAAAAGTACGCGGCGGAACGGCATTTAAGTCTGACTGATACTACGTTCCAGAAGGAAAGAAACGATAGCTGTTCAGATATTTAGTTTCGATTTGGGGTTTATAGGTGAATGCAGTGTTACTTTCACCTCATATCCCTACTGTATTAGTGAAGGAGCTGAGCTGTTCCACTGCCAGCTGCTGCGGTCTTCCAGTGGCAGAGCGGTCGGCGCCGGGCCGTCGCTCCACCCCCGCACGGCGGCAGCAGAGGCCGGTGCTGCAGCTGGTGAGGCGCTGCGGCCGCCCCCGCCTGCCTCAGTCTGCACAGCACTGCAGCCGGAGCAGTGCCACGTCGAACGGCGGCCTCTACAGCTCTGTACACTGGCGTCAGTGTTGGGTTATTCGCGTGTGCAAACCGCAGTGACGCGAATAACACAGGCGGTGTACGCCGAAATGCTACATCTGCGTTCATGATTTGTTCACTTGATTGTTCCGTAAACTTGTGTCTCTGATCCTATTAGTGAACGTAATATAGTACTACGGTCGCTAGAAGTGTTCTTTGATGAGAACTAATACCTATCATAGCGTGGTACACATAATGTGCTGGAGTATAGTGAACACGGCTGCTTGTTAAATCACTGACCCTGTATCAGCTGAAACAAAGAATAGCAGGAGCCCACTGTGATTTCTTGACAAGGCCAGTGTTTGTAAGCTGTTCAGTTACAGACACGTTTGCTGGACCTACGAGTACGGTGTGGATTACTGATCTGCTCATTTGTGACACAATACAGCTTTCACTGCTCCAAGTTATTCATTCTTTTGAGAATAAAAGTTGTTCTAGAATGTGTTGAGCATTTTTGTCTTATAACACAGCTTCAATATGTTTACTGTTAAATTGTGGACGTCTATTAGTACGTTTTTGACCCTGCCGGTTGCAAGCCTCATCAATGCGATCGCGCGACATGTGTGGTCGACATGTTTACACTGGCGGGT
Organism: Schistocerca serialis cubense; assembly: GCF_023864345.2. Classification (NCBI taxonomy): domain Eukaryota; kingdom Metazoa; phylum Arthropoda; class Insecta; order Orthoptera; family Acrididae; genus Schistocerca; species Schistocerca serialis. Next base: position 107,624,631 of record NC_064648.1, read on the forward strand.
CTAATGCCAGATGTGAAGACACACTTCCGTTGTGGAAACTATTAAAAGCATACCGCATTGAAGCCCGGCAAAATTTTGACTTTCAGTAAAACATCGCCATTCTTGGTGATACTGTCCTTTTTTTAAGTCATTTCTCTCTTTTCTTCTTCAACAGTGGCTGTTTTGTGTGCCAAGGGAGAATAGAGCCGTGTCTCACTAACATGTTTGGTGTAAATCTCTCCATTAGTGGGAAGCCACTATCGCAGGATCGCCTCCAAGTCGTATTTGCGTAAGTGGAGCTTTGCGGATGTGCGCCAGGAATACTCCACGCGTTTATCTGTGTGTGGGTGTGGGAAGCGCGTCATGTCCTCGCTGTGACAGCATGCAATTAGCGGTCAGCGGGCAGCTAACATAACGTTTGCGGTCTGAGCCACTTCGTGCTTCCGACAGCCCGGCTGCGGGCGTCACAACAACACAGGGCGAGGGAGGCCAGCGAGCGACACGGGCCGAGTCCACACAGTAGGGGGTGTAGCGCACAGACAAACCCAAACTCACTGCAGTGGTGACACATTGCTGCAGGTAGGTCTATAAGCAGTACAGAAAACGAAAAATAATATTCAGAATTTCCATCGTTATGCAGGAACAGTGACTTTAAAGGTGCTGCACACTTTTGAATCGGCACCTTGCAAAACGTTGAATCCGTCGTTCTTGCCATGCCGCCACTGCACTCTCTGCCATCTAGACCTAAACTATGGCCAGCTGGTGTGGCCGACTGGTTCTAGGCGCTTCAGTCTGGAACCGTGCGACTGCTATGGTTGCAGGTTCGAATCCTGCCTTGGGCTTGGATGTGCGTGATGTCTTTAGGTTGGTTAGCTTTAAGTAGTTCTAAGTTCTAAGGGACTGATGACCTCAGATGTTAAGTCCCATAGTGCTCAGAGCCATTTTGAACCTAAATGTATGGCCTGACACCCTTTGTCTCTTACATGATGCGAGTCTCACCATGGCTTCATGTCAAATACCTAGAAAAAGAATTTAGAATAAATTTCGTCCGTTTCGAAAAGCTACACCCATTGGTAACCGCTTCATTAAGTTTTAAAGATATAAATAACTAATTTATAAATTTTATATAAGAATATAAGGAGAAGATTAAATCGATTAAGTAGACATATAGATATCAGAGTAGCAAATTTTACCTGTTGATTATCAGTGCAACAGAGAATACAGAGAATCTGTGGTACCCTCATGTCGTTTATGTACGAAGTAAAATATTCGACAATGTACACTAAATTACTCAAATCCCTCCTCCGCCTACACTGTTTGGCGGAATGACCCTCGCCGCCGTGGGGTGGCGTACGTGCCTCAGTGATGCATACAGCCGTACTGCAGATCCAACAACGTGGAAGGGGCGTCTATGCAGGAGCCAGACCAACATATGGTTCCCGTAGAGGGGCAGCAGCCTATACAGAATAATGCTGAAGGTATGATGGGTAAATTCAGTTCTTAACGAAAAGTTACATAATCGAATGGATGAAACATATAGAAGAAATCGACTGACAGCAAACGTCTTCAAGTATCGAGGAATCGTTAGTCAGGTAATGGAACAAAGTGTGTGGTAGTACAGAAAAAGCAAAGAAGCTAAGCAGTGAATGGTTGGAAGTATCAGGAATTCTTTACATCATTAGCTACAATTGAAAACATTACTTACAGATACTAGCATCCATAGGTTTAATACTGATTCGCAGGGCAATTTGAGACACATTGCTCATGATATCCACTCCTGTACATTACGAACGACTGTGCAAAGAGTATTACTAAAATTATGATCAAAGTTTTGCTTCTGGACAGAGATTTTCTTCGGTCAGTCCCCTACTATTCTACCTGTGTTCTTCAGAAGTACAGTGCAATGTTCTTTCGGACATGCATACATATATGCACGCTTGCATGTCCGAAGAAACATTGCATCGTATTTCTGAACAACACAGGCACTTCAGCATCGCATTTATCCGCCGACACCAGGCTAGCGACTGTCAGTTAACATGTCTCCAAATCAAATGGCTCTGAGCACTATGGGACGTAACTTCTAAGGTCATTAGTCCCCTAGAATGTAGAACTACTTAAACCTAACTAACCTAAGGACATCACACACATCCATGCCCGAGGCAGGATTCGAACCTGCGACCGTAGCGATCGCGCGGTTCCAGACTGTAGCGCCTAGAACCGCTCGGCCACCTCGGCCGGCAACATGTCTCCCCTGTACGGGAATATACATAACGTATGTACGAGTGCAGGGGTAGCAGACACGTGGTTGACGACATATGGAAATAAGGGTCTGGTCTTGAAGAAATGCAAGTAAATTTACGCTAACGCGTATGAATTTATGCACCATCTCGCCACATAAGTATTCTAAGGTCAATTAAGTAGGTGGTAGAACACTGGCATTTTTCCTGGGTTTGTTGGTGAGTTAATGTTTTCATTTTTTCCATTTCTTTCCCTGAGCGACCAGCTCGTACTTCCTGTTCCTATTTCTGCTGAACGTGAATGTGGCGTTCCACGTTCGTTCGAAAAACTAAAGGCAGGTACACACTCTCAGATGAGAAGAGCAGACAGTAGAGCGCTGTATCATCCGCAGTTCGATAGAAACAAAACACAGCGACAAAGAAAGAAATAAAGAATTTTTTACCAATTGCGGGATAATGTAATGACTACTGGAGCGATGAAAATTTATACATTGCCCTGGGTGAGAGTAGTAACAGGCGGTAGTGTTCTGTCTGTGCCAGTGGTACAGACGCTAGTCCCTGCCCCTGTGCATACACACTCACACACACACATAGTCAGAAGGTTAAGAGCTGCAAAGATGACAAATTTGTTCTTATTGAGGTGTGGATAAGTTGCAGAACATAGTCGATGAAGGAGAAGTTCCAAGTGAACCCCATTCTTATTGACAAGAAGATGGACTGGTTATGGAAACATTAGGAGCTGTCGGGTTCAGACATCCTGTCCATTCCCTCCAATGTGTTGACCATCCCACCTCAATCATGTGCAAACACACACACTTTGACTCTAGCCATTCCAAGACCCACGCCATTGCATAAAACAAACAACCGCTTTTCAAAATCGAAACTACAGCCTTAAGAAACCATCCTATCCAATTTACCAACTTGTTAAAATACACAAGACTAACCCTAGACTGTACACTAACGTGAAAGCTGCACATACAGACCATACAATGAAAGTGTACAACCGAAGAATACTTCTGTATCTATACTGATCAAACATGAGAATTGCATCCTTCTACTGTACTCCACGACTTCAAACCTGGGAATTGACTTGTCTCATTTTCCAGAGCCTGCAGTGTCGCTGGCATGTTCTATGACGCCCCCTGTGGACAACAAATGAATGACTACTGTCGCTGTAAGACGAGGCTCCACCCCACTGCAACTACATTTTCGTGATTTTGACAGAGAACAGGCGAGTAGCGAATTACTGTAGAATGCATCAGACGTAAATTAACGGTTAAGACGGAGGTGAACGTTGTTGTATACGAATGCATTTTAATGAAAATGAGATCGTCGTTAGCATCAGATAACATGTCTGCACACACACATACATAACCTAGGGTTTCGTGAATTTAGTCTCTGCACGTGCCCTAACTGAAATACGGATCACTGTCTGTTGCATTTTCAGCGAAACCGTACTCAACATTAAAGTTTTCGAAGGAGGCGGCGAGTTTTGCTCCCGAAAAATAGGAGGAATGTTTAAAGTTTCAAGTCCTCTTGACGTCGAGACCATTCGAGTAGGGACATGGCCTCTCACTACAGAAGAATGAGGGCAGAAATCAACAGTACCCGTATTTAAGGGTCGCACTGTTTTCTGCAGTGGTTTGGCGAAACCACAAAAAACCTAAATCTGGGAAGATGGCCCGTGATTTGATCGTTACCTCTCGTAAATACGGCGCCCACTGTACCACGGCTTTTCCTGTACATTTTTGGTTTCTGTTGGCGTTCCCTGTACGGCCATAGCGTGGGGATGTCAGGCACTCCAGCTGTACACATCACGTGGAAGACGCACACAAATGCGCACAAAGTAAGTATCTGTCGAATAATGTTCACAGAAATTTGTTGCCAAAGCATTCGTCTGCCGCATTCTATAGACAAGAATTTCTCAGGAAATCGTGAACAGTTCCAATGCAACACAGTGACCAAAGAATTCTGATTTGCAAATACGACGTCATGAGTTATAGATTCTTCTATGATATTTCTGCATCCGTGGTCCAGGGGTAGTTCTGCATCGATCGCCGGGTGGAAGGGTCGCCAGTTTACTGCTTCACCACAGTACGCCCATACCTGGACAGCTTTCCCTCGGTGTTTTCGTGGCTTCGTGTGTAACACATCGTCTTGGCCAGAAGCTAACAAGAGTTTGCTTTGATCGCTTAGAGTGATGTGACGGGTATACTATGTGAACGCTAGTCCACTCAATACCCTTCACAGAGTTACAGTAGGATTCGTCCAGTGGAGATAGTAGTAAAACACAACACTCCTCCCCATCTACAGTTTTGTGTGAACCGCATTCATACAACATATGTCAAATACTCGCCTGAAGATGACTGTAAGGTTGTCAGCCGAAATTTCGTGGAAAGAAGTCGATGAGATCTGGCTGCAATCCCGAAATCTTGTGGGTGTTTTTATGTTTACACATTCACGTCCAATCGTATCCATTTGTACGTGCTATTTTAATTTGCTCCTGCCTGTATATTACTGCGCCTGCTAGCATTTCACGTATGATGCCCAGACTGGAATGCAAATGATGTTAACTCGCGGCTTGAGGATGAAGTGAGATGGAACAGCTGGATATTCACGGCCAGTGATTGAGACAAGGACATATGGAGACCGCAATTTTATGTCGATTTCATCCCCTAGGTTCCAGTTCTGGAAGTCACACCGTATTACTCTGTCTCCTCCCATCCCAGCCACAGATATGTTACTTGCCGTACTTTTCCTATTGTGTGCGAGATTATTGACAATATTCGTTGCAAGAGTCTGATATAACTTTAAAGGTGAGAGTGAATATTATTAGTTTTTTTAATTTTACTATCAGATCAAGGGCAGTACTGCTATTGGATAAAGTAAATGAAACAAATTTTACTTCTGTTAACTTATTGAATGGAAAGAACTTGCGTTCTCATGCGTTACCTTTTGTGTGACAGTATCGTGGTGCTGTTTTCCAACAGGACAATGCTCGCCCACATGTTGCACGTGTCCCTCTGAACGGGCAGTGTCGTGTTGAAGTATTCCCTGACCCCGACGGAAAGTGTGTGGGGCAGCCTTGGACGCCGGCTTCGTCCCAGTGTCACCATCAACAGCTGTGCACCTGCTGGCCCCAGGTGGGTACATAGCGACTCCATGACACCCATCCCAGCAGAGGCGGAGGAACGTCACACTGATAACTGGGCTCATATGCCCACATCTCTGTGAATTTGACTCGATTTTGCAGTTACGGAAGTTACACCGATTATCTCCCTCTACCGCTGAAGTTTCAATTCGTTTTCTCCTCCCCTTCTCGACATTTAATGTTTTTTTGTCAGGTAGCGTATTTTATTATAATTGTCATTATTTAAATTGCAGGCTTCTGTGGCACATTAAAAGTGAGCACAGATACAGCGTGATGCTAATGGCAAGTAATATATCCAGCGCTGTGGAGGGGGCTAGAGACAGTAGTAAAGTACGACCTTTAGAACTGCAACCTGGGGGATGTAATCGATATAAATTTTCTGTGGGAGAAATAAGGAATAGTTCAGGTAATAGCGCCAGTTATCGCCTTATTTCTTTAAGTACCATGAAACTGGGCATGGTGTATTTTAAACAACTAATTAGACCTTAAGTCTTAGATATAATTGATTTGCATATTCAGGAAAAATTAGTAAGGTTAGCGACATGTGGTGACATCTACAACTATATCTACATCTATACTGCAGAAGCCGGCTTGCGCTGTGTGGCGGAGGGTACTTTGCGCAATGCTGTCACCTCCCCCTTTTCTGTTCCAGCCGTGTATGGTTCGCAGGAAGAGCGACCACTAGTTACCCTCCTTCTGAAGATCTCTCTACTTTTGTCTTCGTAGTCTTTTCGCGAGATGTATGTAGGAGGAAACACCACGTTGGCTTCCAGCGAGTCACACTCTGGAGTCTCCCTCACCCGAAAACTATTTTGTGTGCTGTTCCACTTCAAATCACTCCATAAACATAACTCCTAGATATATTACGGAAATAACTGCTTCCGGTGATTGTTTCGCGGTCATGTCGTCATACAATAAAGAGTCTTTCTGTTTACGTATTGCCAGTGCACTACATTCGTTTATGTTGAGCGTCAGCTGCCACTCCCTGCACCAGACGTCGATCCTCTCCAGGTCTTCCAGCATTTCGCAGTAATTGTTTGAATTCGCGACTTCTCTGTATACAACAGCATCATCCTTGGAAATCTCATGGAAATTCTGACGTTATCTACTAGGTCATTTATGTGATAAAAATTAAGTTATTTAGCACTCTTTTGGACCATACTCGAAATTACTTTAATGTCAGACGGTTTCTCTGGGTTTAGAGTGTCATGTTGTGTTCTGTTTGCTAGGAGCTCTTCAGTCCAGACACACAGTTGGTCTGATAGTCTGTACGAACGTAAAGCGTGGTTATAATTACAGTGCAATTACTCGTACAGGTCCAGTGTGGGCTGTAATTACCGTATGGTCACGAAAGTTGGTAGACATTTTAATGCCTTAACACAGAAATGATTTACGCTGACAAAAGTTTTGGTCATCAGGTGCAGCTCTGGTGCTGTGAATGCTAGAAAGAAGTATAGAAGTTTTTCTTTTATTTTCTTTAGGGCCAGCAGCATAATGAATGTCTCATAACGGCATGATTATTAGAGCAGATTCACCGAATAGCTGCTAAACATCAGTAATCTTTATTTACGATAGACTGTTTCGGCTCTGTCGCATTTTCAAGTACGTCTAGATTGACGTGACGTCCACGTTAGTGAACTGTTTTAACTGCAACTGTTTTAATAAGGTAATAAATGATGTCAACATGTTGAAAATAAAATGTTAATAGAGATGACAGTGGTTTGACATTTCCACTCTTACGCTGATATATTAGCCTCATACAAACAATGTAAAGCTGATTTGCACCGGGTGGGCAAAATCGGAATTCCGGAGCCAGCGTTAAGCAGATCTTTCATGGGTTCAACGACTTGAGTTGTTGCCCCATCTTGCATGAAAAGAGTGGTTTCCGCATTAATGCATTAGCATATCTACCAAATTTCGCTGCCATTGAATAATTACAGCCAGTACTCGCCTCCATGAGCAGATGCACGTCAATTACAATCCCCTGGGATATTAATTTCTATTGACACCCACTGTGCAGAACTGTGGTGCTGGAGCCAAGTGTGAAGTTTACAGGTTGTAATAAAACTCACGAAATTATTTATTTTCGGCAATTTCGGCACAAATCGTCAAACCAAAACGTCAAGAAAAGCTGTTACGATGTTTGTTATTGTAATTTATACTCTGAAACCATAAAAATTAAGTGATATGCATTACAAATTCATTCTATTATATCAAAAAATAGTCGACCTACTATATCCGTGCAGTACCCAAATGGCGAAAAATGCAAACATTTATAGAACACGCACGTGTATGTAACTTCATATGGTACTGATTATATATAACATAGAAATAAAAAATCATATTGGCAAGAAAGAACAAAATTAAGTATTTCACTTGTAATGCTGTATTATTGTGTTACATGCTGTGGTGCTGCGTCACAAGTGGCACGTGTTCTTCCAGCAGCACAACGCTCGATCACTCACTGAACATGTCACACAGCTCCAACCTTCCGCTGGTTATTCAGTATCCTGGACAATGTACAAAACATAGAGGGGACACCACAAGCAAACGTAAACCAAAACAAGCCTTATCGTCTGTTGAGGGATCCTTATGGTGCAGGATGAAACAAAGCCCATTCTGTTTGCTCCTCCACTACGTCGCTGGATCGTGTGCTTCCAGCAAGACACCGCAACTGTACTCACTGCTTTCCACGCTCTGCTCTCACAAGTGTTCATTACTTCGGCTGGCGGTGACATACCCGACCAAGACTGAGTACCGTGCTGTGCGAAATCACAACCTAAAATTGCACCAGGCTAATGCTGAATTGACACAGTAGTGTGCTGTATACAGCTGTCGGTTCAGCTGAAGATTCTGCAACACGTTTACTTTCAGCAAGACGACGCGCTTTTACTAACATACTGCGTGAAACTGATTCTCCCTCCCACAATTTTCTAAGATTTTACGGCACAGAGATAAAAGATCAGTCTTTGGAATCAAATAGTCAGCACCTCTTAACATAATATGTTTACGTACTGATTGTGGATGAGACGGCAGGAACCTTACTGAGTGTATCTGTAACCGACAGTCACATATCGTGGTTGTTGAGGTAAAACGGAAGTTAGTGGGAGCATCCAGCCGGCTCTGCTGCCGTTGGTACATTGCCATGAAGGGCTTTCCACAACAACTTACTATCTATCCGAACACCTAGGAACTTGAACTGTTCCGTCTCGCTTGTATTATGCCCATTCTGTCTAATCAAAATATCGGTTCCTGTTGAATTGTGAGTTAGAAACTGTAAAAACTGAGTCTTACTGTGATTTAGCATCAAATTATTTTCCACAAGCCACAAACTTATATCATGAACTACATTATTTGATACTGTTTCAATATTACACACAAGATTCTTCGCTATCAAGCTGGTGTCATCAGCAAACAGAAATATTTTTGAATCACCTGTAATACTAGAAGGCATATCATTTATATAAATAAGAAACAGCTGTGGCCCCAGCACCGACCCTTGGGGAACACCCCACTTAACAGTGCCCCATTGGGACTGAACATCACTACCACCCCCAATATTGCGGAGAATTACCCTCTGCTTTCTGTTCTTAAAGTAAGAGGCGAACAAATTGTAAGCTACTCCCCTTACTCCATAATGGTCCAACTTCTGCAGTAATATTTTGTGGTCAACACAGTCAAAAGCCTTCGTTAAATCAAAGAAAACACCTAGCGTTCGCAACCTTTTATTTAATCCGTCCAAAACCTCACAGAGAAAAGAGAATCTAGCATTTTCAGTTGTTACGCCATTTCTAAAACCAAACTGTACATTTGACAGCAAATTATGTGTATTTAAATGCTCCAGTAACCTTGTATACACAACCCTCTCGATAACTTTAGCAAACACCGATGGCATAGAAATAGGTCTAAAATTGTCAGCATAATCCCTGTCTCCCTTTTTATAAAGTGGCTTCGCTACCGAGTACTTTAATCAATCAGGAAACCGACCACTCCTAAAGGAAAAGTTACAGATATGGCTAAGTACTGGGCTAACATACACAGAACAATACTTCAGTATTCTGCTAGATACCCCGTCATATCCATGAGAGTTCTTGGTCTTTAGTCATTTAATTATTAGCTCAATCTCCCTCTTGTCAGTATCATGGAGGAGCATTTCAGGTAACAGTCTAGGAACACTTTTTTCTAAGAGCGCTATATGATTCCCTGTTGGGACTAGGTTTCTATTTAGTTCACCTGCTATATTCAGAAAGTGATTATTAAATACTGTACATATATGCGACTTATCAGTAACACGGACATTCCCACTATGCACTGATTCTATATCCGCGACCTGTCTCTGCAGACCAGTGATAAGTGACTGTGATAAGTGGCACAAGTTGTTCTGAGGTTCATCAGTTCCCCTGGAAGTGACATACAACCTCACTTTTCACTCTCATGTTTTAGGGGAAACATTAAGGAAACAATCAATGAATAATAAAGCATGGTCAATGACACTTGGCAACAACGATATTTCTTTGCCATATTTACCGGCTGTATGTGACTGATTAGATACCATTGTACGCACATTAATCGCTCTTACTTCGTCGTCGATGGTCCTGCTTGAGACGTGCAATAGTTTCGAGATAAATGTAGCACACTGTGCCTCGAATTCCGTTTCTGTAAATTTATCGAATCGAATTTCACAGAAACAACTTCGTCCCTCTGAACACTCCCGTTTGAATTCCACAACCACCGCTGTTACTTCCGCGTGTGCTCAGTCCTTCTGATTTTGCTCCATGCCCGCAGTCAAGTCGTCTTGACCAGGTCTCCAGCTTCTGCAGCAGAAGTCTAGATCTGCATCTGCATGGATAGACTGCAAATAACATTTAAGTGCCTGTCAGAGGGTTCATCGAACCCCATTCACAATTGTCTGTTATTCCAATCTTGGAAGAAACAAACACCTTTATATTTCCGTGCGAGCTCTGGTTTCCCTTATTTTATTATGGTGATCGTTTCTTCATATTATATCGGCGTATACTGCTTGAACATCCCCCTTCAAGTTCAGGTCCTTCCTGTCGTTCAAAATCAGCATATCGATACATTGAAACCTCATGTATTTCTTTATCATCCCTATTACATTTCTGAAATGTTACATTATAAACTGAAGAGCCAAAGAAACTGCTACACCGGCCTAATATCATGTAGGCCTCTGGCGAGCTCGCAGAAGTGCCGCAACGCGACTAATGTCTGAATTAGTTCTGGGGGGAAATGACACCACGAATCCTGCAGGGGTGTCCATAAATCCGTAAGAGTACGAGGGGCTGGAGATCTCTTCTGAACAGCACGTTGCAAGGCACACCACAAATGCTCAATAATGTTCATGTCTGAGAGTTTGGGGCCAGTGGAGGCGTTTAAACTCAGATGCGTGTTCCTGGAGCCACTCTGTAGCAACTGTGGACGTATAGGGTGTCGCATTGTCCTGCTGGAGTTGCCCAAATCCGTCGGAATGCACAATGGACATGAATGGATGCAGGTGATCAGACAGGATTCTTACATACGTGTCACCTGTCAGAGTCGAATCTAGACGTATCAGGGGTCCCATATCAGCCAAAAACGGCACACACCCAACACCATTAAAGAGCCTCCACCAGCATGAACAGTCCCCTGCTGACATGCAGAGTCCTCGGATTCATGAGGTTTCCTCTATACTCGTACACGTCCATCCACTCGATACAACTCTTACCTTTCATTTTCTTTGGTTGATAATACTAAGTTTATGACACTAGTTAAGTCATTAGATGCGAGGTATTCTTCGAACTCCCAAAGGACCCTGACAAAAAGACTTAAATTAAGGACGTTTTTAGCAACATACTGACTGAAACCAAATATCCGTACAACAAAAAACGACCCAGTGTGTGAAATTTCACTTTTTTATTCAGCTGATAACTAGTTTCGTGCCAGGACCCATTCTCTTCCTTTTACAAGTCGCCACCCGCTCAAGGTAGATGAGTTGCTCACAGCGAGTAGAAGGCAATATAGCGACTGCTGTCAGGGACGTAGGTTGTTCTAGAACGTTAACCAGAGTATCTGGAATACAATTAGAATAAGAGGCTCTGTCTTTCAATTCTGATTAACACACATGAGGGGGAGCAGGCAACACATCTAGATAAAGAGGTAGGACATCCTGGCCACCAATCAGCTTAATGGCAATAACAGGAGACGGTCGTTAAGAGGTCGTTGGAAAGGGTGACTTAAACGTAACAGACAAATTTAGAGGCGTCGCAGTTTTTCTGTTGTTTAATCACTGCAACACCAGAAATCCGAGCGAGTTCCCCACACCTGTATGTTTATGGAAGATGCTAGGAACACACACCAGCTATCTCAACTTCCTTTTTCGCACCATCGATCCCACCAGTAGAGCAGGAGTCAGCACTACAGTATATAACAACCAACAGACTCACTTCAGGGAGCGCTGTGTGAGGAGTAGATGTACCCAACTCCTCTCTGTCCTGTGTACGACATCTCTTGTGTTGCACTGCGGACACAGCCAGTCAGCTAACAACAGTTTCACGACTCTGCAACGAAGTTCAAACTGAAAAGTCAGGAGCAGGTACATGTCCATTCATCAGTTGCTCCATTGCACCTGGCCAAGACGTGGCAACAATCTCGTGGGCAGTAGAAACGAGATCAGCTAACACCAATTTCGACGCTGTCCCAAGGAGGACTTCAACACAAATATCCCCCACTAGCACATTAAATCAGAGGCGGCCACTTTAGGTGATGAGAAAGAACGTCGCTACTTCCTCATTACATGTTGTATGAATGCGGTACTCACAAAACTGTAGGTGGGAAGGAGTGTTGTTCTTTACTACCATCTCCACTGAATGGATCCTACTGTAACTCTGTGAAGGATATTGAGTGGACTAGCGTTCACATCGTATACCCGTCACATCACTCTAAGAGACCAAAGTAAACTGTTGTTACACTCGTGGACACGTATACGGTGAGGGAAAGCTGTCCAGGTATGCACGTTCTGTGGTGAGGCAGTAAATTGGCGACCCTCCCACCTGGTGCTCGATGCGGAACTACCCTTGGCCCACGGCTGCAGAAATATCATAGAAGAATCTATACCTTATGACGTCGTATTTGCAAATCAAATTTCTCTGGTCAGTGTGTTGCACTTTAACTGTTCACGAATTTCTGAGTGACTATTTACGCAACTTGTCTATAGAATGCTTTGGCAACAAATTTCTCTGAACATTATTCGACAGTAGTCATTCATTTGATGTTCACAGGGGGCGTTCATAGAAAATACCAACTCTGGAAAATGAGACAAGTCAATTCCCAGGTTTGGAGGTGTGGAGTGCAGTAGAGGGATACAGTTCCCATGTTTGGTCAGTAAGTAGCTACAGGAGTATCCTTCTGTTGTACACTTTTCTTGTATGATTTGTACTTGCAGTTTTCACCTTTCTTTACAGTCGAGGCGTAGTTCTGTGTATTTTAGCGAGTTAGTAATTTGGATAGCATATATCCATGAGGCAGTAGTTATGAGGATGAAAAGTGGTTGTTTGTCTTATACAATTGCCTGGGTTTTGGAATGGCTAGATTCAAGGTGTGTCTGGTTAGCATGGTTGAGGTGTGATGGTCAACACATTGGAGGAAATGGACAGGATGTCTGAACCCGACCGCTCCTAATGCTTCCATAAACAGTACATCTTATTGTCAATAAGAGTAGGGTTCACTTGGAACTTCTCCTTCATTGACTATGTTCTGCAACTTATCCACTACCTCAATAAGAACAAATTTGTCGTCTTTGCAGATCTTAACCTTCTGACTATGTGAGTGAGTGTATGTACAGGGACAGGGACTGGTGCCTGTACCACTAGTATAGACAGAACACTACCGCCTGTTACTGCTCTCACCCAGCGCAATGTATTAATTTTCATCGCTACAGTAGTCATTGCACTATCACACAATGCGTAAATAGTTCTTTATTTGTTTCTTTGTCACTGTGTTGTGTTTCTATCGAACTGCAGATGGTACACCGCTTTACTGTCTGCTGTTCTCATCTAAGAGTGTGTACTTGCGATTAGTTTTCTGAGCGAACGTGGAACGCCACATTCACGTTCGGGAGAAAGTAGAACAGGAAGTACGAGCTAGTCGCACAGAGAAAGAAATGAAAAAAATGTGAAGCTTCAGTCACAAACAAACACAGGAATAAATGCCAGTGTCCTACCAACTATTTAATTGACATTCAAATACTTATGAAACGATATGGCGCATAAAATCTTGTCCATTAGCGTAAATTCACTTGCTTTTCTTCAAGACCAGACCATGATTTCCATATGTCGTCAACCATATGTCTGCAACCCCTTGCACTCGTACTTAGACTAAATATATTCCCCAGCAGGTGAGACATGTTAATTGACAATCGATTGTCCGGTATTGGCGGATAAATGCAATACTGCAGTTCCTGTGTTGTTCATAAATACGATGGAATGTTTCCTCGGACATGCATGCGTCCGTATTTGCATGCATGTCCGAAAGGACATTACAGTGTACTTCTGAAGAACACAGGTAGAGCAGTATAGCACTGGCCCACGAAAAGCTCTCGTGCGAAACAAAAATATTGACCAATATTTTAGTCACACTCTTTAGTTTGTTTACGTCCGTAGGACATGTTTGAGTTGTGGTCTGAGGGAAAGTCTGTATAGTTCTTTGTCATCAGCAGGACTGGAAATTATGAACAATGTGTCGCAAATTGACTTGCGCACCAGGATGTAACGTATGGATGCTAATATCTGTATGTAATGCTTTCAGGTGTACCTAGTGACGTAAGGAATTTCTGATACCTCCAACCATTCATTGCTTGCTTTTCCGATTTTTTTTGCACTACCTCACACTTCCTTCGGTTACCTACTTAACGATTCCTTGAAATCTGAGGATGTGTCCTGTCAATCGATTCCTTCTATTAGTCGGACAGTGCCTCTATCGATTCCTATCAGTTCGATCCTGTGCCTCTTCATTATATATTCTATTTCGCCATCTTATCTTCAGAATTATTCTGTATCACATTTCAGATTCTGCTACGATGGGAGCATGACAGTTGTATTTTCTGCTTGCCATCATCTGCCCATAACACCAACATATGGAGGGCGTGTGGGCTAATGTTGCAGGGCCAGACCTTCTGACACTCATCTGCACTGGTCCCCTCTAACTAAAGAACAGGCTGCCCTCCTCTTCGGGAACCATATGTTGGTCTGGCTGCTGTATAGACGCCCCTTCCACGTTGTTGCATCTGTAGTATGGCTGTCTGCATCACTGAGGCACGCACGCCACCCCACTCCTGCATAGCCTTGCTGTTAAACAGTGGAGGTGGAGGTGGGACTAGACTATTGTAGCCTACGCTGTCCAATATTTTCCTTGCTTCATAAATGACATGAGGGTATCACAGGCTCTCTGTATTGTTCCTTGCACTGATAATCGCCGGGTAAGATTGTCAAGACGTCTACTGAATCATTTTAGTCTTCTGAGTCTTTCTTCATATTCTTATGTAAAATTTATAAATTACGTATTTGTATCTCAAGGTATACAGATAAAACAGAATGAAGCAATTACCAGTGGCTGTAGATATTCCGTACGGAGCAAATTTATTTTAGATTCATTATAGGTATTTTGTATGAAGGCCTTGTCGACACAGACAGTATGTAAGCGAGAAAATTTCGTATCATACATTTAGATGCGTCTGTGGATGAATTGTCGCATCAGAAATGAGCGATTTGTGTTGTGTAATGGTTTTAGACATAGGTATTTCACATAACCCCTGGAAAAGAAATGAGTTGGTGTCAGCGCCAGAACTCTAGCGGGCAGGGAACGCAGTACCGTCGTGGCAAGGACGACGGATTCAACGTTTTGGGAGGTGCTGATTCTAAAGTGTGCAGCGGCTTCCGATTCGCAGCTCTTGCATAACGATGGAAATTCTGAAGTTAGTTTTACATTCTCTGTAATGCATATCAATGTACTGGTAAGTGTTAGCTGCAGTCATGTGTCACCACTGTAGTGATTTTGGGTTGGCCCGTACGGTGGGCCCCAAACTGTACGGTCTCGGTCCGTGTCGCTGGCCTCCCTCGCCCTGCATTATAACGCCCACAGCCGCGCTGTCGCAACCGGGACTCAGTTTGGAGCACAAACAGGATTTTAGCTGACCGCAAACCGCTAGCCGCCTGCGGTCATAGCTGGGATATGACGCCAGCACTCTTGCCTGCTCTTCCCACACACACGCACGTAAGAATCTGGAGTATTCCTGGCGCACATCCGCAGTGATCTCGTTATGCAAATATGCGTTCCTGCGCCAGTGGCTTCCCACTAAAGGATAAACATGTCTTTAAAAGGCAAGTGCGTCTATACTGTATGGAGGCCTGTGTGTAGCACATCCTGACACTTAACACTAGCTTTAAAATGGTTATGAATATTCCTAGCTAGGTTTGGAAAGTCATTTACCAGCTTCACTGACACATATGTGAAAATATGAAATATGCATTTGAGTATAATTAGTCCAGGACATTGTGCAGTTAAGCGAGTAGCAACAGTGTTTCTTGATCGCATCATATAACTGCAATCAGCACAAGTAAATCTTATAAGATTGTTTTGAGAAACATTTTACTCGGAAAATGGAAGCATTACATTATTATAAAGATTTGTACTTGTTGCACCTTATCATATTCACCATGTTTTAAAATTTCACAAAAGTTCCGAAATTTACTGTCAGTTTTATTTGTGTCCTTATCAAAATATCAAACGAGAAACACGAGGTTTTAACATATTCTACGTCTGTTGACTCATCAGTGAGAACACTGAATTCAGTGTGTCGCAGTTTTCTTGGAAATTCGTTCTGCGTTGTTATGGCTCTCTCCCATCACATTGTTTACGATCTGGAAACATTCAGTTCAACGCAGTTGAGTAACATCTGAAATTTTAGAATCAGGGAAACAACTCTTGACTACGTCCTCCAGCTGATTTACTACAATCAAGAGAAGACTTTTCTGCCACGAATCCTGTCAAGTAAACATTGGATGATTGAACAGTGGAAACACGCTGTATGGAGTGACGAATCACGGTACAGAATGTAGCGATCCGATGGCAGGGTGTGGGCATGGCCTATGCCCGGTGAACGTCATAGGCCGTCGTGTGTAGTGCCAACAGTAAAAATTGGAGGCAGTAGTGTTATGGTGCGGTCGTGTTTTTTATGGATGGGGCTTGCACGTCTTCTTCTTCTGCCTGGTACTATCATAGCACAGGCCTACATTAATCTTTTAAGCACCTTCTTGCTTCCCAATGTTGAAGAACAATTCGGGGATGGTGATCGCATCTTTCAACACGGTCGAGCACCTGTTCATAATGTACGGCCTTTGGCGGAGTGGTTGGACTAAAATAACCGTCTCTGTAACGGACAGGCCTGCGCAGATTCCTGACCTAACTCATTTAGAACACCTTTGGGACGTTTTGGAGCCCGTGCCAGGCCTCACCGACCAACATCGATACCTCTCCTCAGTGCAGCACTCTGTGAAGAATGGGCTGCCATTCCCCAAGAAACTTTCCAGAACCTGATTGAACGTATGCCTGCGAGAGGCTTCATGAAGGCTAAGGAAGGGCTAATACCATACTGAATTCCAGTATTACCGATGGAGGGTGCCACGAACTTGTGAATCATTTTCAGCCAGGTCTTCAGATAGTTTCTTAATGGAAAAAATAAAAGGTATTCATATGATGTGGGCTATAAACTGAAAGTAATAGCGTATGCAGAAGAAAATGGAAACAGAGCACCTGAGTGGCATTTCGGCCGTCCACCAATAGAAATGGTGGCTCCATCTTGGTGTGGGCGGTCTTCCATGGAAGAGACTGGGTCCTCTGGCCCAGCTGAATCAATCGTTGGCTAGAGATGGTTATGCTCGGGTATTTGGTGAACATTTGCAGCCATTCATGGACTTTATCTTCCCAAACAACAATGCGACGTGTCACCAGGCCACAATTGCTCGCTACGGATTTGAAGAACAATCTGGACAGTTAGAGCGGATGATTTGGCCACCTGCACAGCCCGACAGGCGTCCCGCCAAACATTTATGGGACTAAATGACTTCGTGCACAAAATCCTGTGCTGGGAACACTTTCACAGTTACGGGCGGTTACAGAGACACCATGGCTCAGTAGTTCTGCAGGGGCTTCCTACGTCCTGTTGAGTCCTGCCACGTCGACTTGTCGGACTACGCCAGGCAAGAGGAGGTCCGGCACGATATTAGGAGGTGCCCCATGACCTTTGTCACGTCAGTGTATTACTGTTACTAATGGTAAGTGGAAACCAACTGTTTAGCTGATTTACTTTCCGCTGGGCGACATTCCCTACATCTACACGTAATAATTACTGAGTAAGGCAGTGCATGGCGTAGGGAAAATCGTGCCTGTACTATTTATTTCCTTCCATACCCTATTCACGTAAAAATGACTGTCCGTAAGCCACCATACGCAGACTAACCTCTCTCATCTTATCCTCATTCGACCAACGCGAGATACACAATGAGCTTGAATACCTCGTTATACCGTGTGGGACCTCCTTTTGCCCAGTGTAGTACAGCAACTTAATGTGGCATGGCCTCAACAAGTCATTGGAAGTCCCCTCCAGAAATACTGAGCCACGCTGCCTCTAACAGCCTTCCATAATTGCAAAAGTGTTGCCAGTGCAGGATTTTGTGTATTAACTGACATCCCTGTTATGTTGCATATGTGTACCATGGGTGGCAAGAGAATTCTCCCGAATTGCACAGAACGTTCTTCAAACCAATCGGAACAGTTGTGACCTGGTGACATGGTGCATTGTCGTCCATACAAATTATGTCGTTGTTTGCGAACATGAAGTCCACAACTGGCTGCAAGTGGTGTCGAGGTAGCCAAACATAACCATTTCCAGTAAATCATCGGTTGAGTTGGACCAGAGGACTCAGTTCATTCTACCTAAAGACATCCCACACTATTATGGAGCCATCACCAGCTTGTGAAGTGCCTTGTTCACAAATTGGATCCAGGGCTTAGTGCGGTCTGTGCCACACTTTAACACTAGTATCAGCTCTTACCGACTGAATCAGGACTCTTCTAACCAGGTCACGGTCTTTCAGTCATCTGCGGTCCCACCCAGACGGTCACGAGCCCAGGAGAGGCGCTGCAGGCGATGTTGTGCTGTTAGCCACGAGCGGATATTACGAAAGGCTCTACAGGGAGGCAATCGAAATCACTAAACACCCTAATAACTTCAATCGAAAGGAGGAGGTCGTGAAATTAAACGGTATATGGATGCCACTACTGGGTGATGGCGATCGACGGCGACGGACAACAGCCAATTGCACTGACGTTTTCAAAACACGTGACGTCACACCGCGGTGCGGGAGCGCGCGGACACGGAATTTAGCGGCAGTCAATAGCGAGCCAGTGGGTGTGTGGGACCTTCCATCGAGCTACGGACCCCCTTGAAGATGCCTCCCGCAGTCGGAGACGAAACGTTGGTAATTCACACAGAATTCATCAACCGACCACGGCGTAACAGCCCGGATAATAATAATGGACAGTCTGGATGATTGACTGATCCGGCCTTGCAACACTAAGCAAAATGGCCTTGCTGTGCTGGTACTTTGAATGGCTGAAAGCAAGGGGAAACTACAGTTGTCATGTTTCCTGAGGGCATGCAGCTCTACTGTATGGTTAAATGATGATGGAGTCCTGTTGGGTAAAATATTCCGGAGGTAAAATAGTCCCCCATTTGGATCTCCAGGTGGTGTTACTCAGGAGGACGTTGTTATCAGGAGAAAGAAAACTGGGGTTCTATGGATCGGAGCGTGGCCAAGATAGATACAAAGTCCATGCCTACCACAGTAGTACAAGTTTATATGCCAACTAGCTCCGCAGATGACGAAGAGGTTTGATAAAATGTATGATGAGATAAAATAAATTTTTCAGATAATGAAGGGAGAAGAAAATTTAATAGTCATGGGTGACTGGAACTCGATAGTAGGAAAAGGAAGGGAAGGAAACGTAGTAGGTGAATATGGAATGGGAGTAAGGAACGAAAGAGGAAGCCACCTGGTAAATTTTGCACAGAGCATAACTTAATCATAGCTAACACTTGGTTCAAGAATCATAAAAGAAGGTTGTATACATGGAAGAAGCCTGGAAATAGTGCAAGTTCTCAGATAGATTATATAATGGTAAGACAGAGATTCAGGAACCAGGTTTTAAATTGTAAGACATTTACAGGGGCAGATGTGGACTCTGACCACAATCTATTGGTTATGAACTGTAGATTAAAACTGGAGAAGCTGCAAAAAGGTGGGAATTTAAGGAGATGGGACCTGGATAAACTGACTAAACCAGAGGTTGTACAGAGTTTCAGGGAGAGCGTAAGGGAACAAATGGCAGAAATGGGGGAAAGAAATACAGTAGATGAAACATGGGTAGCTTTGAGGGATGAAGTAGTGAAGGCAGCAGAGGGTCAAGTAGGTGAAAAGACGAGGGCTAGTAGATATCCTTGGGTAACAGGAGAAATATTGAATTTAATTGATTAAAGGAGAAAATATAAAAATGCAGTAAATGAAGCAGGCAAAAAGGAATACAAACGTCTCAAAAATGAGATCGACAGGAAGTGCAAAATGGCTAAGCAGGGATGGCTAGAGGATAAATGTAAGGATGTAGAGGCTTATCTCACTAGGGGTAAGAGATACTGCCTACAGAAAAATTAAAGAGACCTTTGGAGAAAAGAGAATCATTAGTATGAATATCAAGAGCTCAGATGGAAACCCAGTTCTAAGCAAAGAAGGGAAAGCAGAAAGGTGGAAGGAGTATATAAAGGGTCTATACAAGGGCGATATACTTGAGGACAATATTATGGAAATAGAAGAGTATGTAGATGAAGATGAAATGGGAGATATGATACTGCGTGAAGAGTTTGACAGAGCACTGAAAAACCTAAGTCGAAACAAGGCCCCGGGAGTTGACAACATTCCATTAGAACTACTGACAGCCTTGGGAGAGCCAGGCCTAACAAAACTCTACCATCTAGTGAGCAAGATGTCTGAGACAGGCGAAATACCCTCAGACTTCAAGAAGAATATAATAATTCCAATCCCAAAGAGAGCAGGTGTTGACAGATGTGAAAATTACCGAAATGTCAGTATAATAAGCCACGGCTGCAAAATACTAACACGAATTCTGTACAGACGAATGGAAAGACTGGTAGAAGCCGACTTCGGAGAAGATCTGTTTGGATTTCGAAGAAATGTTGGAACATGTGAGGTAATACTGACCCTACGACATATCTTAGAAAATAGATTAAGGAAAGGCAAAACTACGTTCCTACCATTTGCAGACTTAGAGAAAGCTTTTGACAATGTTGACTGGAATATTCTCTTTCAAATTCTGAAGGTGGCAGTGGTAAAATACAGGGAGCGAAAGGCTATTTACAATTTGTACAGAAACCAGATGGCAGTTATAAGAGTCGAGGGGCATGAAAGGGAAGCAGTGGTTGGGAAGATAGTGAGACAGGGTTGTAGCCTATCCCCAATGTAATTCGATCTGTATATTGAGCAAGCAGTAAAGGAAACAAAAGAAAAATTCGTAGTAGGAATTAAAATGTACGGAGAAGAAACAAAAACTTTGCGGTTATCCGATGACATTTTAATTCTCTCAGAGACAGCGAAGGACTTGGAACAGCAGTTGAACGGAATGGACAGTGCCTTGAAAGGGGGATATAAGATAGAAATCAACAAAAGCAAAACGAGGATAATGGAATATAGTCGAATTAAATCGGGTGATGCTGCGGGAATTAGATTAGGAAATGAGACGCTTAAAGTAGTACATGAGATTCGCTATTTGGGGAGCAAAATAACTGATGATGGTGGAAGTAGAGAGGATATAAAATGCAGAGTGGAAAGCGTTTCTGATGAAGAGAAATTTGTTGACATCGAGAATAGATTTAAGTGTCAGGAGGTCGTTTCTGAAAGTATTTGTATGGAGTTTAGCCATGTATGGAAGTGAAACGTGGACGACAAATAGTTTAGATAAGAACGGAATAGTAGATTTCGAAATGTGGTGCTACGGAAAAATGCTGAAGATTAGATGGGTAAATCACACAGATACTGAGGAAGTACTGAATAGAATTGGAGAGAAGAGAAAGTTGTGGCACAACTTGACTAGAAGAAGGGATCGGTTGGTAGGGCATATTTTAGGGCATGAAGGGATCAGAAATTTAGTATTGGAGGGCAGCGTGGAGCGTAAAAATCGTAGAGTGAGTCCAAGAGATAAATACACTAAACAGATTGAGGAGATGAAGAACCTTGCACACGATAAAGTAGCATGGAGACCTGCATCAAACGAATTAAGACCACAACAGCATTCAAGTTACGTAAATGTTTCCATCTCATGTAAATAAATCTTTTAATACCATGTGTGCATTTGCGCTGTAGAAAGAGGAGACTGGGTACCCACAACAACATCCTCTCTCTTGCTTCCTTGCAGTACACCGCTCTACACCGTTCAACTGCTGTCCCATGACTTTTGGCGTCTCTGGCGGAATTACAGTGTCATATACAAATCATCAAGATTTTACTTCTGGTCGCTGAACTTTCATTTCCTCACTGATCTCCTCTTCCTACTCCTTTACGTTTCTCTGGATGTACAGACTGAATAGCATGGGGGTAGGCTACAACTATGCTTCATTCTCTTCCTCTCATTCGACTCTTGAAACGTCAGTATTGTTTCTGGTTTATGTGTGAACTGTAGATAATTGAAAAGATGTTGTTACAGTCAGTATTGTCAAAAGCTACCTCTGAATCTATAACCGCTGTAAACTATGAAACCACATACGTAACACTGCTGTGTTTAAAGCTTCAAGGTATGTGAGTATTTTACTATCTGTACTGAACTATCGCCTGGTGTGATGCAATAGCGCGGAAGCTTCATCATAGTCCGATCAAATAAATCAGAACCGTTCAATCACCATTGACCACTAATAAATAATGATGGTCAGATTTCAGTGAAGATCTCGGAATAAAGGGACACCATTTTAGTTAGCAGAAAAACCGTCGCTCTACGTTCTCCGTGGAGCCAAGCGAATGCCATTAAAGGCTACACAATCCATAAGTTGATACTATCGCAAACTATGACAGGCCGCCAATTTTAAGCACCACGAACAAAAAATCTGTCGTTCCTGGAGGACATGACCGTGACACCTTGTAACACCGACTCTAGCCTAGATAATAACCTTAATTCGTCTACGAAGAAGATCCACGAGTTCCTTCAGATGTGTCATATCCAGTAAGAGCCCATTGTTGATGGTCAGATCCGTCAGATTAACAAAACAGTGGTGCTGTTGCAGTTTCATCTGGTATAGTCCAAACATTACAGGTAACGACTGGACTATAACAGATGAAAAGTAGTAATCAACAGCGCCGCTGTTTAGGACCTGGTTCCTTAGTGGCCCACTCGAGAGGTGATAGGGTGTGTGAATGACTGGAAAACCAGGAATGTGTCATGTGAATATGTACAATCTCTTGTGGGAAAACGTGATTGTCCATAGCACACACATCATGAATACGTTGAAGTAAGCTTCCTTGTTTATATTGATGGTAACCTCCTCCACACAGCTCACTGGACCACCGGTACCCTCGACGCCTCGCTTTGTTTGGGGAAATGGCGACCCTTAAGCCAACACCACGCACACCCAGTCACCTACTGTCCGGTTCCTGTGCTGTTTGGCCCACTGGAGGCGTGCAGCATTATGTGCCGATGTCAGCTGTGACACTCTTAGAGGTATTCAACTCCGCACCTGCACTGCACACACCTCCCTACAAAATGTACACTTGGGAACTGGTTGAGATGGACCTCAGTTCTCAGACAGGGGAATTTCATGTCAGATGTGAAAATTATTGTCATTGAAAATCCGTGCTACTCGTCTCTGGATATTTTTACGACTGTTCTTATGTCACGAGTTACAGTTGTATGTAGGCTGTTTAGGTTTCTATGTTGGTACCGCCACATAGCGCTCTGTATGAAAATCACTGACTGTGCTGTGTGCAGTTTATGGCTGGTTTGCATTGTTGGATTATTCGCTATTGTAGTGTTGGGCAGTTGGATGTGAACCGCACGTAGCGTAAGTTGGAGGTGAGCCGCCAGCAGTGGTGGATGTGGGGAGAGAGATGGCAGAATTTTGACAGCGGAAAATCTGGACGTGTGTCCATCAGAAAGAGTAAATTTCTAATACTGCATATCATGTCCTTATATATATATATATATATATATATATATATATATATATATATATATATATATATATATATATGATGACGTTTCAACATTATTAAGGTATATACATTGTTTGTTCTCTATCAAAATCTTTCATTTGCTAACTATGCCTATCGGTATTTAGTGCCTTCAGTAGTTAGAATCTTTTATTCAGCTGGCAGTATTGGCGCACGGTGTATTGCAGTAGTTTGAGTAACGAAGATTTTTGTGAGTTACGTGATTCATGAAAGGTATAGGTTACTGTTAGTCAGGGCCATTTTTTTGTAGGGATAAAAAAATGTCGTGTGATGAGGGCCTCCCATCGGGTAGACCACTCGACTGGTGCAAGTCTTTCGATCTGACGCCGCCTCGGCGACTTGCGCGTCGATGGGGATGAAATGACGATGATTATGACAACACAACACCCAGTCCGTGAGTGGAGAAAATCTCCGACCCAGCAGGGAATCGAACCCGGGACCTTAGGATTGACAGTCTGTCGCGCTGACCACTCAACTACTGGGGGCGGACTTTTGTAGGGATCATTGAAAGTCAGATTGCGTTGCGCTTAAAAAAAATTGTGTGTCAGTATAGTGATGATAAGAATAAGTAAAGAGATAAATGTCTGAGTACGTTCAGTTTTGCTCAGCTGTTTGAAAATCAAATAACGTAAGAGGTTTATCACCACAGTAATACATAATTTTCTAAGGGGATGTTTCACAGGCGCGTGGGATTAGCCGAGCGGTCTAAGGCTGGACTGTATCGCTGGTACCGGCGGAGGTTCGAGTCCCCTCTCGGGCATGGGTGTGTGTGTTTGTCCTTAGGATAATTTAGGTTAAGTAGTGTGTAAGCTTAGGGACTGATGACCTTAGCAGTTAAGTCCCATAGGATTTCACACACATTTGAAGATTTGGTTGTTTCACAGTCATTAGCAACATGATTCATAACACTTACCAGAAATTAAAAGCCATAGCTGCAAAAAATTGAATTGTGGCTCCTGTTTTTATCAAAGCCTTGGAGCAACATTTCTGATAGAGAGCGCTTCTGAGAAAATCATACGCTACACTTACTCACGTGTGCACAAATCACTGCCTGTGAAAGCGGGTAGGTAGCGAGGTCAAGGAGTGTCCTTCCTCCTTGTAGTTTCTAATGTGAAACCAGCAAATAGCCACATCTCAGATGTTCTTTTTAGGTAAGTCCAGGGAGTGTATCAGCAACCGATATTAGCCACGTAGAATTTAAATTACGTTTATTGCGAATGGTAAACACAATCATAGCATACTTCGACATATCAAGTGTGACAATTCCCCCATGTGTATTAATTAGCAAGTAAAGTTCCAAACTCTGGCATCGCGACACGTCGAGTTCGGAAGCCTGCCAGAACGCACATGCCTAGATGACAGCGCCCAGGCGGCACTCCTGATATACGCGAGCGCCACTGCCGCCAGCTTGACGCTGTGTGCTGGCCACACCCCACAGGGCAGCCTGTCGGCGCCCGCAGCTGTGCTACAAAGCCTGGAGCACAGGTGCTTAGACGGATTCGAGGGTTGGATTCCCTAACTTCCAGATCGAGGACTCACACTGCCTGGGCTACACTCAGGGTGTATCTTCGACGTAGAAGATCCCCAACCGCACCTGTCGTGTTGTTGCCCATCTGCAAGCTGTCACTGCTGCCCGCCGTCCGGTCGCCGCCGCCACCGCCGCCGCCGGGTCGCCGTCTCTCGGTACTCGCTGATACTGCTGCTGCTGCTGACGCCGCCGCCGTCTCCCTGTGCTCGCCGCCGCCCAGTGCTCGTCGCCACCCCCCATTTTAGTTCCTTTTGTACTTCGGCTTCTCCTGTTGCCCTTGGGGACTGCCTGCAATCGTGGACACCCCAGCTACCACCATCATCTCCCCTTCACCTGCTCCCACTGTAACATCATGGAGTGCTTCCTCTGGGATTAACCTGTCTCATCCACCTCCCCTACTCACAGTCTCCTCCCCATCTATCTCTGCTCATCACTGTATCCCCACCTGAATGTCATTCCTGCTCCTACCCCTGCTCCTGCACCTGCTCCTGCTCCTGCTCCTGACCCTGGCCCTGCCCCTGCTCCCGCCCCCCTTCCGCTCCTGTCGCCCACCGAGACGAATTTCCCGCTCTCCCCCCTGCAACTACCACTGCTTCCCCTGCCCGAGTCAGAGTCACCCCCCGCTGCGCCACAGTCGCTGCCACAGAGTGCCCTACCCTCTCACTCGGTGCTACTGCCTCACAGGAGGGCCCTGCCTTCCACCACCTCCCCATCCATCCAGTCCCTCATCCCTCCTCCCAGGCAAGACCTGCATAAAATCCTCCAAAAATCCACTACCCGCCCCACCTCCCTCTGACTCTTCCATGGATACCACCCCATCTCCCTCCTCTCCAGCCCCCTCCCTGTATACCATCGTCCTAGCCAACCCTGATCCGAAATTCCTGGATGCTCGCACCCTCACCCTTGAAATCCAAAATTACATCCCCACTGCACCCATCACCCAACTTATCCCTCGCAGAGACTGTTGTCATCAAGTCTCCCTCTCCCTCTTTCCATACTGATCTCCTCCGGCTTCTTCCCTGCATCACCTTTGGGCCCCATGCATCCCTCACCCCCTTCCTTACATCCTCCTCTCCTCATCAGCCCCAACTGCCTCGTCATCCGCCGACCCCCACTGCCGTCATCACAAAACTCAGCACTCTGGTCATGGAGGCTGAGGTGTTGGCAGAACTGAACGCCCACCCTGCCCTGGAAGTCCACTTGGCCCGCCGTATTTACAACTCCTCTGGCCCTACTTTCATCATGTGTATATTTAGCGAGTCCACCTCCTCCATCGACCACCTCCTCATGCAGGGAGTCCTGATTTTCAACTGCTGCCACCCTGTTGACCTGTCACGTTCCCCTCCTCAGTCCTACCGCTGCCAGGGCTGTCGCCTGTACAACGACCACCTCAACCAAAACTGCAAGAACCCACCCACCTGCCCCCATTGTGAAGCCTCCCACTTCCTTGATCAGTGTCCCAACCTCGCCTCCCCCCTTCCTGCAACACCTGCAATGAACCTCACCCCACCTATTCCTCCAAATGCAAAGACAAACCCCCACCCACAAACCCTGAACTCACTGTCCCTGTTCGCCCCGTCTACTCAACCATCCACCATCACAGTTCCCTCCGTCCTCCGCCTACAGCAGAAGACATCATCCAGCTCCTCACCATTGTCCTGCAGAACATCCACTGCTTCCAGCGCCCCCACACACTCCAGCAGATTTCTCTTGCCACCCGCTCTGTTTTCCACTTAAACACCTATGCCACCTACTCCCACAACCAGGCCCACTTTACCATCACCTGCCTTGACACCCTTGTTTAGGCTCCTGTCTCCCATTCCCGCATCTTTCCCACCTCCAACTTCATGGCGCATCAGCAGTATCGTCTCCTCTACCTCAACATTCTCTCCCTCCCTGCAAACAAATACCTCTTCATGCATACCCTCTCCCAGCACCAGGTAGACTCCTCCATCCTTAATGAAACCTTCCTCCAACCCCACCCTGTTGTCCGCACCTCCCCCTATTTCTTTCACTGCACCGACAATCCCCTACCCCCAGCCCAATGCGAGGTCGCTATAGGCCACCTCAAGCATCTCCCTGTCCAGCCACAACCCGTCCTCAATGACCCGTCCGAACTCTTCAGCCTATTTTTTCCCTCCCTCACCATCACCTGTGCCACCTATCTATATCTGCCATGCTGGTCCTCTCCCCTTTTACTTCATTTCCCATGCTGACCGTACCTTCTCCATCTATGTGATCGCCGCTGACCTCAACATCCACAGCTGTGACCCTACCACCCTTTGGTGGTGGCATCAGTTCCTTGCCACCCTCCATGTTGACCTTGTTCCTCTCTCACAGCACACCCATCCTGAAAGTTACTCCACCCCCAATGTTATCCTCGCTTCCCCAACCTCCTTGGTTGTATCGCCGTTTATGTCCTTGATCCCATTGGTAGTGACCATCTCCCTGTCCTCACCATCTCCTCTATCTGTCCCGTCCCTGCAGCCACCCACACAGCTGCCCCTCCAGAGCCTGTCCACTGTGCCAATTAGGATGCCTAACAGGAATCCATTGCCTTACAGGTCGAAAGCCACCCCCTCACCTTTCCCCACCCTGATGACATCACCCATGCCTCTTCCTTCCTCCAGAAGACCATAACTGACGCTGTGGAGGCTCATGTCCCTTCCAAACTCATCCACTCTCACTGCCCAACGTTTCCTACACAGGCAGCCCTTCTTCTGCGTCAATCCCGCTGTCTCTACCGCTCCTTCCTCCGCAGCCGTGACCTGGATACTCTCACCCACCACCGGCAATTATAGCGACACATCTGGGAACTCCTTACAACAAGAAAACTCTGGGACTGGCGCCAGACATGCACACACCTCAACTCCACCCTCCCTGTCAACTCCTCCAAGTACTGGTCAGCCTTCCACCGCCTTACTGGTAGCCATCCCACCCTGCATTACCCCATACTCCATGACGATTGACCCTTTCCTGACTACCTCAGTAAGGCTAAACATTTTGCTTCACACCTATCCGAGGTCTTCTCCATTCCTGACGGTCCCCATTTTGAGTATTCCCTCTTCCCCACCATCCTTGACGGCACGGACACCTCTGTCCCCCCGCTCGCCCCTAGCTTCCAGTACTTGGATCGGTTACAGCCCTCAGACATCAACACTCCCATTACTGCACCATCACCACAATCGTCCTCCGCTCCAAACTCAACACCGCCCCTGGTCATGATGGCGTCATCTACCGCCACCTCAAGGAATCCCCCACATCCTTCCTGTCTGTCCTTGCTACCTTCAACAATGTTCTCCTCTCCACTGGATTTTACCCTGACCTGTGGAAGACTTCCCATGTCCTGCTGTTCCCTAAACATAACAAACCCCCATCTGATGCCTCTTCCTATCGTCCCATCTGCCTCACCTCCATGTTCAGTAAGGTCTTCGAGGCCATCCTCTCTCACCGTATTCACCGCCACCATAACCAACACCACCTCCTTCCCCTTACCCAATGTGGCATCTGGCCTTCCTTCTCCGCCAACGACCAAGTCCTTAACCTTGAAAGGGTACAGTACCGCCCGACATTGAAAATAGGTACAACATACTTCATTATTTTTGTCAGAACAACACATTATTTTTGTAAAATAACTCAATTTCAATTAATACAGCGAAGCTGGATACCAGTGTGGGAAAGAATGACAATTTATTTATTTAACTGATCACATGTGCACTCCCACAAAGTAAATCCCTACATCCAGTTTCGTGAGATCTGTGAAATGAATTAATGTATGGTCGTCTGCTAACTGCAGATAGTGAGTGTGAATACATGATCATCTTTGAGTCGATCCTTTGGCCACCTTTGGTGGGACCAAAGAGATGAAATGTACCTGAGCTTTGAGCGCCTGAAATGTGGCTGACCAATACGGTAGCATGGTCTTCCCCCACCTCGACAGAGGTACGAGATGACCTAGAGAACGGCCATGTTTCAGCACTCTGCCGCTGGATCTTGTGCTGTTAAGACCTTTTTTAGTTGTGCTCCGTAATGACGAAAGAGTGGAGACATGGTATGCATGTGGAATATTTAAGAGTAGTTTGAAATAATAATTTCTCTATTTCAGGAACTTTTGTGGGGAGAATTAAGTGTCAGGCAGGTAATCTTCATGGGATCGTAATAATCTTTGGAAGTGACCAACGGCATAATGAAACCACGTGTAGCAAAAAGTTTAAATACTTCCATGTGCTTAAGTTAAGCTGAATTACTAGCGTGTGTACAATAAGTTGAAATATTTAAGAAATAGCGTGTGTACCATAAATTGAAATATTTAAGAAATGGCGTGTGCAGGACTTGAAATTAGAGACGAGTACTTCCACGTGGTGAGTATTGGGTGAGTCTCAAACTGTGTATGAGACAAAAGATAAAGAGAAGTACTCGTCCATGGTATCAGTTGAGGACTCGCGTGTGTGATGAATACATTCTTAATATTACTTTGCGTTATATGATTCCGTGTGACGCTAGATTCAAACTCTGAGAGAGAAGCAAGGTGAGTCGGCCGTCTATCCAGCAACGCCACTTGGCTTGCATTGCACAGGAAGACGAGCATATATCTCCAGAGTTCATAGTAGGAAAGTAGAATTACGAAGTGGGGCAGTGTCGTGTGAAACTGGGATAAATATTAATTGAAGTGGGAAAGCTGAAAGTGATAGTGTTGTGACTATTTAGTGTTTTGTATTTCTTATTGCAGTGTGATGTATGTCATGTAATTTGGGTATGTGTAGTTTGCATGGGAGAGTAGCAAGGTAGTTTCAAAAGATTAGTGGGTTATTCTTGTTCCTTCTGTATCGCTCGATCTGGAGGAAAGTTTCGTGATGATGATTGTGAGAGTCGAAGTGTGAGATATAATAGAAGATCCACCATCCTATCCAGAAAGGGCACTGTGGCGTTAAATAATTACGAGACCATAATATAGAGATTCACCAATGTAAAGCGATGCCCACTTGGCGGAATTTCTCATGTGCTATTGTTGTAGGTTATAGAATTTGTGTGTCTAGGTTAGAGAATTTATCGGAATAAATAAGATAGTGAAAAGAAAAAGATTGGTGGACTTTTCCTTCGAATTGTATGTTGTCATAATGTCCCGAATTTATAATGTGTGCGCCGTTCATATTCAATGCGGTGGCCATGTGTTGATAAAAGCCGTTAAATAAAAGATAAAAAGGAAAGAAGATGTGGTATTGCCAGTGCATAGTGTACAGTCAGAGTTCTGTAAAATACTGATAGTCAGATGCGTGTTTCCGTTGCGTATTAATAGTATAGGAGGATAACTTGTATCTTAAGTGTGAGTACTAGAGTTCATGTTACTCGATAAATAAGAATGAATCCACTCGCTTGGCAGACCACTCATCTTGCAGGCCTGACTGCTTGATGCCACAGTATGAGCAAGGCATGTGGGTGCCTCTCATAATTTCGACCCTGCCAGGATATTTTGCTGTTAGTGTTTGCTGTTAAGAATGTTTTTTTGATGGAATATATTGCGATAGCGCTAAGAAGTAAAATTTTTTCTGTTTGCAATTTCTTTCTGGATTGGTGAGGATCTTTTATTTTTTTATGTAATTAATTGCTATATCGTCCAAGGCTGGAAGATCGTTGCATAATTTTTTTGCATAATGTCCGTAGTAACTAGGTTGCAGTCGAAAAGTGTAGTCACCATGGAGAATAGCGATTCTGGGGTGAACGTAGCAGTGCAGCAGGAAGTAGGTGTCGACCATGGGCTAATGAGCGGGAACGGCAAATACTCGGAAGGGATTGAATTGTTCAGTGGACCACTGCTGGGTGATCCTTTGAGCGGCGGGATTTGTTCACAATCGGGGGCTTTTCCCGACGACGCGGGCGAGCCGGGATTAGGTCAGGTATGCAGTGAAAGTGCATCTACCCTTAGGGAAGCTATGGTTTTACAGGCGAACGAGGTGAGCACGTCGAAAGTAGCAAATGACAGTGTGCTACTGCAGTTTTTACAGAGGATGGATAGAGATAATAAGGAGAGAGAAAGGGAGAATAAGGAAAGATTTAAAGATAATAAGGAAAGATTAGAAGCGATGAGTATAGATAATAAGGAGAGAGATAGGGAGAATAAGGAAAGATTTGAAGCAACTAAGGGAAGATTGGAAGCAAATAAGGAAAGACTGGAGGCAATGGATAAGGGAAATAAAGAGGCAATGAGGAAGTTACACACAGTTATCGATGAGCGTCTGTCCGCAGTTAATAATCGGTTAGATGAGGGGGAGAAGAATCTGGGTGCGATGAAGCAAGTATATGATGCCGTGAAAGAAAAAGCCAATAACTTGGAGGTACGAATAATTGCAATAGAGAGTGATATTACAGAACGTAGGGACGTGTTGCCAGATGAGCGAATCAAAGAGGTCCTGGAGGACATACTTGCAGATAAGCAAGGGGCATTAGACAGCGTGGAAGCTCAAATCACCCGGCAAGAAGTGGCGCTAAATAAACACAGGGATGAAGTTGCGGAGATAGTGGTCAGAAAGAATAAGATTAGTGCAGATGTAGAAAAGATCAGTATAAGAGGGGAGACGGGTTCTGACAGTACGCAGCAAGAGGTTTATGCCGATCAGGAGGAGATACAATCACCATTACAGTTTAAAGAGGCACAATTAGAAATAAATAGGAAACATAGGGAAGAACTAGCACAGTTGCAAATAATGTGCAGTAGCGAAGGTGACACACCATCAGGTAGATTGCAGAGGGAGAGTGAGATAAATTCAAAAAACGAAAATAGGCAGAAAGCGGAAGACGAACTCAGAGAGTTAGAAGAACGGTTGTGTCGGATAAAACAGGTGGCAAACCCAACTGGGTATAGTCCAAGGCTGTCTCAATTTCAAGATTCATTACCTTCATGGTGGGGACTGCTCCTCAAAACGAAGTTTGTGTGTAACCATTTGAGGGACGAGGCTAGAGCGAAAATGCAGGAAGTTATTAAAGACTGTAGTAGCTACAAGATATTTTGTGACAAGTATTTAAATGACTTCTGGCCGAAAAGTAAGCAGGACCAGGTTAAGCAAAGCATATTGATGATGCCAAATTGTAACGAAGGTAGTATAAGAGATCCAGTGTCGTGCTATCAGGAAATGCTGAGACGAAATAGATATTTGGATGTTCCATACAAACCTGGGGAGCTCATTAGGATCTGTATAACGAAGTTGCCAGTGAGATTGCGCAGAGATATAGCGATAGCAGGCAGAGGCTTAGACGATTCTGCGTCATTCCAGCAGTTGTAATGAGAGGAACATCGTGAACGGAGACACGACTCATAGGTCAGACAGAGTGGAGAATAGGAACGGCGGAAACTATCAGAATGGCAGGAGAGCATGGAATCAGAGGAATGACAGGAATGGAAGATGGCGAGGAAATAGGGGGCAGAATTCATGGGAATATCGACCGTCAAACCGGGAAAATAGAAGATGGGACAGAGATGGAAGAAGAAGGGAAAATCAAAATGATGGGCGAAGAGAGGATAGGCAGTCATTGCGTTCACGACAGGACAATCATTGTCACAATTGAGACGATCAAGGGAAAACAATCGTGTGGGCTTCGTCACATTTCTAACATCAAATTATGGAAAAGTTACGGATAGATCGAAAGTAGGCAAGTTATGGTAGATAGTCAGTGCATTTATTTGTGGTGTGTAACGTTGTGCAGGGTCAAATCGAACATAAGAATTTTCAGGCGGAATGTCAGGAAGTATGACGGAATAGACTGGTTGAATGAGGCATGAATAGGAGTCGACAGAGTGTTATTGTACGCATTTTTTTTTGTCATATGAATAAGGATCAAGCAGAAACGACGTGATGATTAATGAGTGTATAAAGATGGTAGATAGAGAAGTGACGTGATAAATAGTAGTGGATAAAGGTGATATTTAAGGAGAGAAGTGACGTGAAGCAGTGTGATTAATAAAGAGAGATTCGAGGTGATGAAACAGTGGCAAATAAAGGTGAGTAGAACTAATAATGTGGAGATGTCTTCGAGGTATGTTACAGAGAGGCCTGTGTATGCTGCAATCGAGATTGATGCGAATGGCGAAGGAAGACCAGGAAATGATGGAGTAATCGACGGACGGAGAGCCGAAATACGAATGAAGAGATGAGGACAACTGCACAACGTGAAAGGACATAAAGGGAGTATGAGATCCAGATGGTGAACGTTGTGGAATACTGACGTAAGATGTAATATAAGTGTAAATGTAATTCTTACCATAACAATTGCTATATGAAAAAAATTATTTTTGTTGTTGTTGTTGTTGAAGCCTGGTACCAGTATAACTAATCAAAACGGTACCAAGAATGTGTACAGTTATTTTGCAGGATGAATAATTTGTGTATTTTTTGTTCTTAGATGAAATGTCGCAATTCTAAGTTGATATTTAGCAGGATGAATAATCGGTAAAGTGAATGCAGAGGTAAGCCGATGGAGAGAGGTGCCAGAGTGAAAGGACGAATTCGGAGACTGGAAAGCTATCTCCGAAGCAGCTTCATGTGTTATGTGGTTGAGTATAAGGGAGCAAAGGTATGGTATGTTGTCGTGAGTGTGGTGGTGTTAAGGTTAGCTGACTTCTAGACCTATTCTGTTAGTGTATTAATGGAATGAATGAGAAGGAAAATGTGATGTCTGGTGAGGAAGAGTCGTAGAGTAGTGTGATCAATGCGCACACTCCTGTAAAGGGGATGCTACCGATCCATACCTAAAACACTAATTGTTTGATTTGGATGAACCTCGATGGCAGGTCAGGATCTGGCATCATGTGGATGGTTCATACATGTCCTAGAAATGTTGTTATATATAATAAAAAGGTAAAATATATAAAGAGATACTAATTTCAGTCTGTCACAAGCACAAAGGTGCATTGTACATTGTAGATTTAGAGTCATTAGTTTCTAAAATGTTTATTGTGTTAGGATGTTAAAGTGGTTTACTATTTAATAACATGTGGTAGGTAATTGTGAGCTGTGTAGATTATTTATTATTTTTTTGTTAGAACACTTTCAAGTGGTATTAATTTCAGTCTGTCACTAGCACAAAGGTTCACTGTATATTGTAGTTTTAGAATAAACAGTTTCTAATATTTTCACTGTGATAGGATGTTAGAGTAGCCTACTATTTGATATTGTAATTATGAGCTGTATAGATTGCTTATTATTCCTTTTTTTTTTTTTTTTTACGCTTTCATGTTTTCTATGAGGGACCACAGGTACAATCAATAGCACAAGTGTGGGCTGTATATAGAAAAGGGATAAATGTTGATGTGGTATGTGTAGAAAACTAGGGTGTATAATTTTATGTTTTTTAGAACAAAGATTCTTTTATTACCTATCTATCTAATAGATCATACATGTAATCAATGAGTATTTAAATACTGTAAGAATATCCTTTTGTCTGTAATGTTGCGAGATGCATGGAAGGGTCTGACTGATTGGGTGTCGTAGCGCTGAGATGCTACGCAGAACGCGCCCTACTGCTAGCGAGGCTGAGCTGACATCGCCATGGCGACGGGCGACAGAGCCGCGGCACTCCCCATTCCACTGCCGGTCGGGGTACACTCCACGCGCCCGCTACAGCAGGTCAACGGCCTGGGGCGACACGCACGTACCACTGGCTATTCATAAGTTCCCCCACCCTTACGACTGGGGAAAGTATCCTGCTCAACGGCGGAGCAACGGCAGAATGAACGACGCGCGGCAGAGTCTGGCGGGCATTTGTTACCAGCAACTATTAACTAGTGCTGGTCTGTGGAGCTGTGAAGCAAGATGACTGCTCGTATGTCTCCATAAGGTGGAAAGTGAAAGACTGGTGTTGCCACGTTGTGAGTGGTGGAAAAGATTTTGTTGTTTTGTTTTGTCTTGACCACTGAACGGTGGGATCCATAAAACTTTGGCAGTGACTGGTTAAGTGTGCTATGTGAATTGCATGTGGGACGCTTGGTATACTTAAAGAGGACAGTTGTCACTTGGTGACTAATTATTGTATGAACGCAAGAAAGTAAAGAGGGACATTGACATTTGCAATTGTAGTTGGAGACATTTCTTTAATTGGTGTGGGAATAAGTGCTGTTTGTTGGAACTTACGACTTTTAATTACACCATGAACCGTGGGTAATACACTCCTGGAAATGGAAAAAAGAACACATTGACACCGGTGTGTCAGACCCACCATACTTGCTCCGGACACTGCGAGAGGGCTGTACAAGCAATGATCACACGCACGGCACAGCGGACACACCAGGAACCGCGGTGTTGGCCGTCGAATGGCGCTAGCTGCGCAGCATTTGTGCACCGCCGCCGTCAGTGTCAGCCAGTTTGCCGTGGCATACGGAGCTCCATCGCAGTCTTTAACACTGGTAGCATGCCGCGACAGCGTGGACGTGAACCGTATGTGCAGTTGACGGACTTTGAGCGAGGGCGTATAGTGGGCATGCGGGAGGCTGGGTGGACGTACCGCCGAATTGCTCAACACGTGGGGCGTGAGGTCTCCACAGTACATCGATGTTGTCGCCAGTGGTCGGCGGAAGGTGTACGTGCCCGTCGACCTGGGAGCGGACCGCAGCGACGCACGGATGCACGCCAAGACCGTAGGATCCTACGCAGTGCCGTAGGGGACCGCACCGCCACTTCCCAGCAAATTAGGGACACTGTTGCTCCTGGGGTATCGGCGAGGACCATTCGCAACCGTCTCCATGAAGCTGGGCTACGGTCCCGCACACCGTTAGGCCGTCTTCCGCTCACGCCCCAACATCGTGCAGCCCGCCTCCGGTGGTGTCGCGACAGGCGTGAATGGAGGGACGAATGGAGACGCGTCGTCTTCAGCGATGAGAGTCGCTTCTGCCTTGGTGCCAATGATGGTCGTATGCGTGTTTGGCGCCGTGCAGGTGAGCGCCACAATCAGGACTGCATACGACCGAGGCACACTGGGCCAACACCCAGCATCATGGTGTGGGGAGCGATCTCCTACACTGGCCGTACACCACTGGTGATCGTCGAGGGGACACTGAATAGTGCACGGTACATCCAAACCGTCATCGAACCCATCGTTCTACCATTCCTAGACCGGCAAGGGAAGTTGCTGTTCCAACAGGACAATGCACGTCCGCATGTATCCCGTGCCACCCAACGTGTTCTAGAAGGTGTAAGTCAACTACCCTGGCCAGCAAGATCTCCGGATCTGTCCCCCATTGAGCATGTTTGGGACTGGATGAAGCGTCGTCTCACGCGGACTGCACGTCCAGCACGAACGCTGGTCCAACTGAGGCGCCAGGTGGAAATGGCATGGCAAGCCGTTCCACAGGACTACATCCAGCATCTCTACGATCGTCTCCATGGGAGAATAGCAGCCTGCATAGCTGCGAAAGGTGGATATACACTGTACTAGTGCCGACATTGTGCATGCTCTGTTGCCTGTGTCTATGTGCCTGTGGTTCTGTCAGTGTGATCATGTGATGTATATGACCCCAGGAATGTGTCAATAAAGTTTCCCCTTCCTGGGACAATGAATTCACGGTGTTCTTATTTCAATTTCCAGGAGTGTAGTAGTTGTAGGGCTATTTCTGGACGACCAGATTCGTGTGGATGGTGCGCTGAGAGTGACTATGACATTTGTGTTTAATGTGAGATACAGTTTACTGTTCAGTGCGTGTTCAAAATGCCGATTTGAGTGACTTAAAGACTCTCGTCCGGGTAACCATGGGAGAGCTTGACACCGAGACAGTGTTTCTAGGGAACCTGTCAGCAACTTTTTTGACCCCAATAAAATCACAGAATGAAATGATTCCATGTGACTCGCAAGATAGGGAATAATGTATTTGTACTTGTAATTGTGTAAATTTTTTTTAATTATATGTTTCATTCTTGAAGGGACAGCAAGTGTAATTGTATTTCATTAACATTTGTGTATAGAATAGTTAGTGTTTTTGTTTTTGTTTGTTCTGGGTTACCAGTTCATGTAGCATGTTTATTAGAATATTTGGTACAGAAATGCTTTAATTATTAGCCAGTGGCGTAATACTAACGTAGCGGCTCTTGTTGCATTGGTCAGTAAGGTTGTCACTGGGGACAAGAGTTTGCATTGCACAACAAATATCGGAATTAACTGATGTATTTTTATGTCGTGGACAGTAATGATCTTGTTGGTGTGTTGAATGAAACCACTTATTTTCATTATCACAGTGGTGATATTTCACATTAAAGTGTAACAAAGGCTAGTCAAAATGCAAGTTCTTGTCGTCTAAATGTGTAACAGTAGAGAAATGAGCAGCAGAGTAAGATACGAGAGCTACTGGTGGATTCAAGCACTTATTACTAACTATTTATTGCGTGTATTGATCAAAGTTGATGGACTGACTAGCTCAGCAGCAGGTATTTGTACTGGTGGAGAAGGATAAGGTTAAACTCACAGTCGAGTAGTGGTGGCAATTGCTTAAGTGATGATAGTTAACAAGGTATGACTTGATGTCTTAGGTTGACTATATTACGTAACCAGCATGTAACTTGTGGTATATTTCATTGTTTTTTCTTCTCAGTTTTATTTCTCTGTAGGTTTGATGTGTATTTTAGAGTAATGGTATGGAGCCTGACATTCTACATGTAACTAGTGTATGTAATGTTTTTCTTTTGTTGATTTTGTTTTGTATTTAGACTTTGCTGTGTAAAGGGTTTTACCCCGCAATTTATGAATATCAGATTACTTGCTCTGTGTTTGGATGGTGAGCTATTTAAAATTTCATGAATACAATTAGTATTTTTCTTATTTGTCATAGAATTAGTGAAGTTTGGATTACTCAAAAAAATAACGAAGATCCCAGTAACTAAGCAAATTTGTATTTCAACATTATTTTTTATTCGTATGATTTTTATTTGTCATGTGGATTGTTGTAAATTTGTATGTGTACATTACTCCAGATTGTGGAGAGTACAATAATGCAAAAACTGTGTCAATAATTTGGTAAAGTAACAGCATTTGGTCATCTGATTGAGGTCACCAGGGGCTAAGGTTTCCTCCTGGTTATTTTGATGACTTGCTACGTTCGTTCTAATACAGTTTTCTTTAAGAAAATGTTCAGAACTACCCTCGCACTGCAAGGATAGTACCATGCCATTTTTTTCTGCATGGGTAGCCTGTGGTGAAAGGGTACAGTACCGCCCAACATTGAAAATAGGTACAACATACTTCATTATTTTTGTCAGAACAACACATTATTTTTGTAAAATAACTCAATTTAAATTAATACAGCGAAGCTGGATACCAGTGTGGGAAAGAATGACAATTTATTTATTTAATTGATCACATGTGCACTCCCACAAAGTAAATCCCTACATCCAGTTTCGTGAGATCTGTGAAATGAATTAATGTATGGTCGTCTGCTAACTGCAGATAGTGAGTGTGAATACATGATCATCTTTGTGTCGATCCTTTGGCCACCTTTGATGGGACCAAAGAGATGAAATTTACCTGAGCATTGAGCGCCTGAAATGTGGCTGACCAATACGGTAGCATGGTCTTCCCCCACCTCGACAGAGGTACGAGATGACCTAGAGAACGGCCATGTTTCAGCACTCTGCCGCTGGATCTTGTGCTGTTAAGACCTTTTTAGTTGTGCTCCGTAATGACGAAAGAGTGGAGACATGGTATGCATGTGGAATATTTAAGAGTAGTTTGAAATAATAATTTCTCTATTTCAGGAACTTTTGTGGGGAGAATTAAGTGTCAGGCAGGTAATCTTCATGGGATCGTAATAATCTTTGGAAGTGACCAACGGTCATAATGAAACCACGTGTAGCAATAAGTTGAAATACTTCCATGTGCTTAAGTTAAGCTGAATTACTAGCGTGTGTACAATAAGTTGAAATATTTAAGAAATAGCGTGTGTACCATAAGTTGAAATATTTAAGAAATGGCGTGTGCAGGACTTGAAATTAGAGACGAGTACTTCCACGTGGTGAGTATTGGGTGAGTCTCAAACTGTGTATGAGACAAAAGATAAAGATAAGTACTCGTCCATTATATCAGTTGAGGACTCGCGTGTGTGATGAATACGTTCTTAATATTACTTTGCGTTATATGATTCCGTGTGACGCTAGATTCAAACTCTGAGAGAGAAGCAAGGTGAGTCGGCCGTCTATCCAGCAACGCCACTTGGCTTGCATTGCACAGGAAGACAAGCATATATCTCCAGAGTTCATAGTAGGAAAGTAGAATTACGAAGTGGGGCAGTGTCGTGTGAAATTGGGATAAATATTAATTGAAGTGGGAAAGCTGAAAGTGATAGTGTTGTGACTATTTAGTGTTTTGTATTTCTTATTGCAGTGTGATGTATGTCATGTAATTTGGGTATGTGTGGTTTGCATGGGAGAGTAGCAAGGTAGTTTCAAAAGATTGGTGGACTTTTCCTTCGTATTGTATGTTGTCATAATGTCCCGAATTTATAATGTGTGCGCCATTCATATTCAATGCGGTGGCCACGTGTTGATAAAAGCCGTTAAATAAAAGATAAAAAGGAAAGAAAATGTGGTATTGCCAGTGCGTAGTTTACAGTGAGAGTTCTGTAAATTACTGATAGTCAGATGCGTGTTTCTGTTGCGTATTAATCATATAGGAGGATAACATGTAACTTAAGTGTGAGTACTTGAGTTCATGTTACTCGATAAAAAAGAATGAATCCACTCGCTTGGCAGACCACTCATCTTGCAGGCCTGACTGCTTGATGCCACAGTATGAGCAAGGCATGTGCGTGCCTCTCAACCTTACCAATCTTCTTTCCCTCCAAATTAACTCCCGTTGCTCTGCTATCTTTGTTTCCCTCGATCTCCAGAACGCCTATGACCGTGTCTGGCATCCCGGGCTCCTCTTCAAACTCCAGATGTATGCTCTCCCCATCAACTTCATCCACCTCGTTGCTTCCTTCCTCTCCCATCGTCCCTCCTATGTGACTATCCACAGTTCCAACTCCAGTACTTTCTATTCCTCTGCCGGTGTGCCCCAAGGTTCTGTCCTTTCCCCTCTCTATCTGCTGTACACTGCTGATATGCCGAAACCTTCGTGTTCATCTTCTCCAGTTTTCTGATGCCACCGCCTTCCTAGCAATTTATCCTACCCTTCAATAGTCCCAACGTACCCTCCAAACCCACCTTGACCAATTCACCACTTAGTGCAATGAGTGGTTCCTCCATATCAATCCCTCCATGACCCAGGCGATGATAATGGGCCGCACCACCTGCTTCTTCCGCCTCCATGATTTCTACCTCACCATTTATGGCCGTCCTATCCACCTCACTCCTAACCTCAAATACCTTGGCCTCACACTCGACCGCCACCTCACCAGGACTCCCCATCTCCTTACCATCCAAAACAAACCTCACAACCGCCTCCGCCTCCTGAAACTCCTGTCCGGCTGGACGTGGGGTCTGCATCCTTCCACCATCCTTCACACCTACAAATCCTTGATCCGTCCCATCCCCTGTTATGCCTGTGTAGCATTGATTTCCGCCCCTCCCCGGTTCTATAAAGCCCTCCAAATCCTCGAACACCTTGCGCTCCACCTCACCTTCCACATCTGCCTTCCATCCCCAACGAGCATCCTCTACGACCTCATCCCCCTCCCCCACCTTCTCCTTTTCCTTGAACACATCCACACACTATGTATTGTCCACCGCCTTGATCCCCCTCACCGCCAGGTGTCTCCCTTCCTCTCCACCCCCAACCAGTTGCCGCGCCTTTACCATTGTGTCCCACCCTCTCTCCATCTCCACACCCTCCATCTCAACTTCCACCGCCTATCCCTCCCAGATGATGAGCTTCGCCCCTACCCTTCCTACCAAATCTAACCCCATCTTCCTGCCTCCTCCTCAGGGCTCCCTCTCCTCCCCCTTCCTCCTCCTGAGCGGCTTGCCCCTCCTACTTCCCTCCCTCTCTTGTGCCCTCTTTCAGTGTCTCTGCACTCCCTCCTGCCCTGTCTTCCCTCTTCATCTCCCACCACACGTATCTCCTGGCCACTTTGTGTACCCGCTGACACCACTATTCTCTTCATCCCGCCGCTTCCCCTGCTGCCCCTTGCTCTTCCTCCTTTTCCATCCTCTCTGATCTTTCCCTCGGCAGGTCCCACCTGGCAGTTTTATTCTTCGTCGTGTGTGCTACAAGTGGGTTTTAAGTGTGTTGTTCTGGAGTTTTTTTTAATACCGTGGCCGACTTTTAACCTGTGCATGTCCATTCAGTGTCTTCTCTGTGTTTTAAGCATCGCCAACTGTGTTTTTTAACTTCCTGGTGACTTTTTTAACTGTCCCCTGTGAACGTCTCCATGTCAGTCTAATTTTACCTCCATTTTCTCCCTTTACTCTGTTTTATGTTCCCTTTTTTATCGCCTTATGTATGTAACATTTCTTCTTATTTATTTTAGTTGTCATGTCGCTCGGCTGAAGAACGGCGGATTGTGCTGCTGACAGCCCTCCCCAGCCCATAGGGGGCAGGGGAATGAAATCACAATAAAGCAAAAAAAAAAAAAGTGCCCAAACCTTAGCCAAGTGCGCAGTATGTAGGAGGGTGGACCAAAGTGCGCGAGAGGCTGGTGTAGCCGACTCGGACAAGTCTGTTACAGTAAACAAATACATTGGTGACTAAGG
The DNA here is from genome assembly GCF_023864345.2 of Schistocerca serialis cubense. Taxonomy (NCBI): domain Eukaryota; kingdom Metazoa; phylum Arthropoda; class Insecta; order Orthoptera; family Acrididae; genus Schistocerca; species Schistocerca serialis. Next base: position 107,666,522 of record NC_064648.1, read on the forward strand.
AAATCTCACTGTACGTCGATGCTTTCAGGTCCATTAAGCATAAACTATCAAACTGATTACGTGACTACTTATAACAGGTCGACCAAACCACCCTCACACCGAGGTGTAATAATGTTGAGGTGGACTAATACAAGAAGGTGAAAATGAGTGCATATCTTTGTTTTGAAAATGTTGGTTTTAGTCTATAGCCACAGTTTGTTTATTTTCCCTCCCAGCTACCAGTTTCGGTATACACTACCATCGTCAGGCCATCCTCTGGCACGCATTCGTGACCCTCACTTCCCAATTAACTGTGTCAGATTTTTGTATTTGACACGTTACATCTACTTGGGAAGTAAATGTTGTTGTTGTTGTTGTTGTTGTGGTCTTCAGTCCTGAGACTGGTTTGATGCAGCTCTCCATGCTACTCTATCCTGTGCAAGCTTTTTCATCTCCCAGTACCTACTGCAACCTACATCCTTCTGAATCTGCTTAGTGTATTCATCTCGTGGTCTCCCTCTACGATTTTTACCCTCCACGCTGCCCTCCAATACTAAATTGGTGATCCCTTGATGCCTCAGAACATGCCCTACCAACCGATCCCTTCTTCTGGTCAAGTTGTGCCACAAACTTCTCTTCTCCCCAATCCTATTCAATACTTCCTCATTAGTTACATGATCTACCCATCTAATCTTCAGCATTCTTCTGTAGCACCACATTTCGAAAGCTTCTATTCTCTTCTTGTCTAAACTATTTATCGTCCATGTTTCACTTCCATACATGGCTACACTCCATACGAATACTTTCAGAAATGACTTCCTGACACTTAAATCAATACTAGATGTTAACAAATTTCTCTTCTTCAGAAACGCTTTCCTTGCCATTGCCAGTCTACATTTTATATCCTCTCTACTTCGACCATCATCAGTTATTTTGCTCCCCAAATAGCAAAACTCCTTTACTACTTTAAGTGCCTCATTTCCTAATCTAATTCCCACAGCATCACCCGACTTAATTAGACTACATTCCATTATCCTTGTTTTGCTTTTGTTGATGTTCATCTTATATCCTCCTTTCAAGACACTGTCCATTCCATTCAACTGCTCTTCCAAGTCCTTTGCTGTCTCTGACAGAATTACAATGTCATCGGCGAACCTCAAAGTTTTTATTTCTTCTCCATGAATTTTAATACCTACTCCGAATTTTTCTTTTGTTTCCTTTACTGCTTGCTCAATATACAGATTGAACAACATCGGGGAGAGGCTACAACCCTGTCTTACTCCCTTCCCAACCACTGCTTCCCTTTCATGTCCCTCGACTCTTATAACTGCCATCTGGTTTCTGTACAAATTGTAAATAGCCTTTCGCTCCCTGTATTTTACCCCTGCCACCTTTAGAATTTGAAAGAGAGTATTCCAGTCAACATTGTCAAAAGCTTTCTCTAAGTCTACAAATGCTAGAAACGTAGGTTTGCCTTTCCTTAATCTTTCTTCTAAGATAAGTCGTAAGGTCAGTATTGCCTCACGTGTTCCAGTGTTTCTACGGAATCCAAACTGATCTTCCCCGAGGTTGGCTTCTACTAGTTTTTCCATTCGTCTGTAAAGAATTCGTGTTAGTATTTTGCAGCTGTGACTTATTAAGCTGATAGTTCGGTAATTTTCACATCTGTCAACACCTGCTTTCTTTGGGATTGGAATTATTATATTCTTCTTGAAGTCTGAGGGTATTTCGCCTGTTTCATACATCTTGCTCACCAGATGGTAGAGTTTTGTCAGGACTGGCTCTCCCACAGCCGTCAGTAGTTCCAATGGAATATTGTCTACTCCGGGGGCCTTGTTTCGACTCAGGTCTTTCAGTGCTCTGTCAAACTCTTCACGCAGTATCATATCTCCCATTTCATCTTCATCTACATCCTCTTCCATTTCCATAATATTGTCCTCAAGTACATCGCCCTTGTATAGACCCTCTATATACTCCTTCCACCTTTCTGCTTTCCCTTCTTTGCTTAGCACTGGGTTTCCATCTGAGCTCTTGATATTCATACAAGTCGTTCTCTTATCTCCAAAGGTCTCTTTAATTTTCCTGTAGGCGGTATCTATCTTACCCCTAGTGAGATAGGCCTCTACATCCTTACATTTGTCCTCTAGCCATCCCTGCTTAGCAATTTTGCACTTCCTGTCGATCTCATTTTTGAGACGTTTGTATTCCTTTTTGCCTGTTTCACTTACTGAATTTTTATATTTTCTCCTTTCATCAATTAAATTCAATATTTCTTCTGTTACCCAAGGATTTCTACTAGCCCTCGTCTTTTTACCTACTTGATCCTCTGCTGCCTTCACTACTTCATCCCACAAAGCTACCCATTCTTCTTCTACTGTATTTATTTCCCCCATTCCTGTCAATTGCTCCCTTATGCTCTCCCTGAATCTCTGTACAGCCTCTGGTTCTTTTAGTTTATCCAGGTCCCATCTCCTTAAATTCCCACCTTTTTGCAGTTTCTTCAGTTTTAATCTACAGGTCATAACCAATAGATTGTGGTCAGAGTCCACATCTGCCCCTGGAAATGTCTTACAATTTAAAACCTGGTTCCTAAATCTCTGTCTTACCATTATATAATCTATCTGATACCTTTTAGTATCTCCAGGGTTCTTCCATGTATACAACCTTCTTTCATGATTCTTAAACCAAGTGTTAGTTATGATTATGTTGTGCTCTGTGCAAAATTCTACCAGGCGGCTTCCTCTTTCATTTCTGTCCCCCAATCCATATTCACCTACTATGTTTCCTTCTCTCCCTTTTCCTACACTCGAATTAACCATGTAACCATGTAAATGTAACCAGTAGCAAAATAAATAAACTGCTATTGAAGACTAAAACAAAAAATTTCAGTATTGTATTCGTCGTTGTTCGACTGACAGTGTGTGAGGAATATGTATTTTTATATGTAAATTGAGGTGGAGGGGGAAGAAAGGAAGCGGCTGGGAATGGGGTACTGATGTCAGCTACATCGAGGCTTTATGCAGAATCAGCGGCGACGCGTGGAAAGTGTGTGCCCTGCCGCAGGCCGCCTCAGCGCTACTCTGCGACTGCACTGAGTTATCTCCACCGCTTCTACAGAGAAGACAGACAAATACGAGAACCAAGCAACACAATACCGCTGAGGAGGCAATAAACAAATGTAGAATTTGCCCTCCATAGTTCTGGACACTTACAAAGCATTAATGTAGTGAAAGGAATGTACGGCCGACCTCTCCAGACTGGATGTGCTGCCTCAGACTAACTCTTAATAAGCGTGTCACAAGTGCTGATGTCGTGACGTTACAGACGTGTATAACCGCGTGAGGCGTGCAGCGACACGGCAGTTTTCTACGGCAGGTGCTTTTTACGTCTGCGTATGCCTGTCAGACGCTGGTTACGCCTTGACGAGTTTTCGGCACTGTGTATGATGGAATTGTTTAACAAACCACAGAAAAACACTCGAAAAAAGTACAGAATGTTAGAAAACTAAAATATATTTAATGCAAATGAAGAGAAAGGAGCAGGTAAACCTCGGAAGACGGACATGGATGTTTTGTTCAATAAAAAATGCGACACGCCATTCATGTCTTACATTTTCTGCTGTGTAAGAGGCTGTAGACATCAGAATGTAGAGCTTTGGCTTTGACCGGAATGACGGTCATTATCTTACCCCTAGGAGACTATAAAGTAATTCGCCAAATTATTTACATCAAAACTTCAGAAAACAGCATTCGAGATAGCTCGGCAATGTATACGGTGGGGCCGCCACCGACCCCTTGTCTGGTAGCCCAGTGGTAATTGTTGTTTTTGATAACAACGATGGAGATATTTCTTGTGAACTTGAACTTTTTGTTTATATTTAACACCGAAGGAATTTCGAGAACATACGACATAAGAACGTCATCATCAGAAACTTAGTTCCATGCTGTAACGGAGTTTGTGACCCAGAGCAATTTTCGTGGCACATCATCAATGTTGCATCTCCTTAATTGCTAGGTATGTCATGCTGTCGAGTTACAAACTAATGATCTGAGGATAAATGTGTTTATGATGAGACTTCTTGATGAATTTAGCCTTCAAGATAGCTCGCCAGTTTATATGGTGGGGCAAATAAAGGTTGCCCAGAGGACAGAGTTCCAGGGTACAAAGGAACACAGCAGGGTGAAGGAAATACAGTACTGACCTGTCTGTAGCAGATGCCGCGAGTGACCACCGTCCACTTCTTGGCACTTGTGGGTCCTGGTCAGCCAGCTGCTAAACGTGGATCGAAGCTGGACCGCTGTGATTGATGCAGTCTCATCCCAAATGCTCTGCTGCAGTCCTGGAAGGCTATGAGGGTTGTTGCGACACACCCTAGACATGAGAGCTCCCCACACACAATGATTGCACAGTGACAGATAATGTGTAATGGCTGGCCAGGTACGGTCGTGATCAGACTGAGACACATGACTCCTAAATTTGGCTGGCTGTATGGGCAGCTGCTCCATCCTGTTGAAACTAACTGTAGGTGTTTACCTCCTCCGTTAGTGCTGCCAGAAATGATTTCAAAATGTTGGCAATGTAACGCCTCGAAGTCAGACTCTGATGAAAGCAGGTGGGGCCAATAGCGTGGTGTGCAGACACTGCACATCGAACCCCATAGTTGCGATTATGCAGCTGTGTTTTGTGGAAATTGTAGGGATTATATTAGACAGCCCCTACTGGCCTATTCTACGCCAACATCAAGAATTTGTAGTTCAGTAGGACTGAGGCACGTCTTACGGTGCTGGGCAATCGACAGTAGACATTCATCTGATGTTTGGAGGGGGTGTCATAGGAATATCGGCGACACTCCAGGCCCTGGAAAATCAGACAAGGCAATTTCCAGTTTTGCAGGTGTGGAGTACACTACAAAGATAAAATTCTCATGTTTGATCGGTAAATGGCTTCAGAAGTATTCTTCTGTTGTATAATTTTCCTGTAAGGTTTGTATGTGCAGATTTCATGTTAGTTTCCAGTCAATGGTTAGTCCTGTGCATTTTAGTGAGTTACTGAACTGGATAGGATGGTTTCATGAGGCAGTAGTTGCGGGGGTGAAAAGCGGCTATTTGTCATATTCAATTGTACGGATCTTGGTATGGCTGGTTTCAAGGTGTCTTTGGTTGCACCTGGTTGAGGTGGGGTCGTCAGCAGATTGGAGGAAATGGGCAGGGTGATTGAACCCACCCACTCCTACCATTTCCATAAAGAGTACATTTTTTTGTCAGCTTATCTACTAACTCAATATTAGCAAATTCGTCATCTCTGCACCTCTTACCATTCTGTGTGTTTGTGCGTAGAGGGTGAGGGACTAGTGTCTGTGCCCCTAGAACAGCATTGCACAGTTCCTCGTCTGCAGCATAGCGACGTGCAGATGCATGTGCCTCAATGACTCCCCATCACGTGTTGTCAGGTGTGGTGAGGTCAGGACTTCTTGGTGGCCATTTCAAGGGAGCCACTGTTACTGATGAGCCACGACCTGTCCAACCAACTGAGAAATTGTTCTATATACACTTGTATTCGCAAGAGTAGCACGCGGCTAGAAATACTAAACACCCTTTCCAGGAGGATATTGCAGCACCGACAGGCGTTACTCAGCCGGCCCACTGTTCCCGTGCTGACAACAAGACAGCGTCCCCGCACTCCACGCTGCCGCTGCGACAGTGCCGTCGCGCTGCCGTCAGCTTCTTCTCGACTAATTTTCTTGACTGCCACGTGGCAAGCTCACAAGCCCTCTCACTGCGCTCTCAGTGTGGTCTGCTAGCGTCGGTGTGATGGTGTATAACGTGGTCAGGTGCTGGGCTAACACTGATTCAGACGTATATGTGATTTCAGTCTTTCTCGGATTATTCCACTGATGAATTCTTCTCGGGTTATCAGCCGAGTGGTGGCGTGATGTTCGCCAGAAGATGATGGGTCGAAACTCATTGAAACGTTGCGACAAGACGACGCCACCACTCGGCTGATAACCAGAGAAGAGTTCATCACTGATTATTAACAAGAAATTCCTACTCAATATTTACAAAAAATTCATGTCGCCCAACCCATTCTTTTCTTTAAAAAATGTAATCATTACAGTACTCTTCATTAAATGTTAATCCTGATCCAGTATTGATGGGAACTAGTTGTGATAGATTGACGTCAAATTTAAGATTATGACAATTACGACATTAGTGGAAGTTACTGCTAAAACTAGCTAACTGCTTAACATTAAAATTTAAATCCCAAAATCCCTCTTAAAAATTTATATAGTAAACCCTTAACAAAATATATAATCACAAGTTGACATCGAATTTCAAAGCATTTTTCATAGAAAATCAGTTTAATATCAGAAATTATAATTCACAGTGTAAATGACGTTTGGACTCCTACTCAAGTTTACACCCACAACTTTCACTCGTTGCACAATTTAAGATTTACTCAAGTACTGTTCGGAAGTACCAGTCGTCATATTTTATTTCACTCCTGTACTGTGTGCACTTCTTGGTGATATATTAAAAACATAATTAAATTCGCATGACGAAATCTCTCTTTCTTTGTCGCTGTGTGTTGTGCCTTTATCGATCTTTATATGGTAGACCGCTTTTCTCCCCTCTGTTGCCCATTCCACATTCACGCTCACGAGAAAGCCGAACAAGAAGTACGAGCTGGTCGCACAGGGCAAGATATGAAAAAAGTATAAACTTTCACTCGCTGACAAACATAGGAAAAAGTGCCAGTGTGTTACAATATGTTTAAATGTCGTTCAAGGCTTTATGTGACGAGTTGGCGCATAAAATCATGCCCATTAGCGTACATTCAAATGCTTTTCTTCATGATCAGACCCAGCCTTTGATATGTCGTCAAGCATGTGTTTGCAACCCCTGGACTCGCACATCCACAGTGTATGTTCTAATACGGGGAGACATTTTAACTGAAAGTGGCTTGTCCGGTGTCTGCCGACAAAGACGTCGTTTCAGTGTGTATGTTGTTCAGAAATACGATTCTGTGTTTATTCGAACATGCATGCATGCATATATGCATATATGTCCAGAACAACATTGCATTGTACTTCTGAAGAACACAGCAAGTACAATTTTATACTCTCGTCCAAGCAAAAACCTTGACCAAAATTTTAGTCACACTCTTTACTTTTTGTAGATCCTGTGTGACACGTCCGGGTTGTCTGGGAGAAAGTTTGTATAGTCCTTTGTAATCAGCAGGCCTAGAAATCATAAACAAATTAACTTGTGCATCTGAATGTAACCTATAGATGCTAATAACTGTAAGTAATGCTTTTAGGTGTACTTAATGACATAAAGAATTTTTGGTACCTCCAACCGTTCAGTGCTTAGCTTTTCCGATTTTTATGTAATACCACACAATTCCTTCCGTTACGATTCCTTGATACTTGAGGATATATCCTACAAACCGATTCCTCCTATTACTCAGATTGTACGAGTACTGATTTCTAACCGTTCGACCCAATACTTCTTCATTACGTACTCGATTTAGCCATCTTATCTTCAGCATCGTTCTGTATATCATTTCAGATGCTGAATCGATGAGAGCATGACAGCTTTCTTTCCGCTTGCCAACGGATGGAGGGCATGTGAGCTAATGTTGCAGGGCCAGACCTTCTGCCAGTCACCTGGACTGGTCCCTCTAACTAAGGAATAGGCTTCTGCCCCTCATTGGGAACCATATGCTGGTCTGGCTCCTGCATAGACGCCCCTTGCACGTTGTAGCATCTACGGTATGGGCACATACACCACCCCACCTCTGTATGGCCTTGTTGCTAAACAGTGGAGGTGGAGGTGGGATTGGAGTATTGTAGTCTACAGTGTGCAATATTATTCTTGGTTCATAAAAGACATGAGGGTACCACAGGTTCTCTGTATTCTCCCTTGCACTGATAATGGCCAGGTAAGACTGGCTGCTCTAATGTCTATATGTCTACTGAATCTTTTTTTTTGAGATTCTTATATAAAATTTTCTAATTTGGTGTTTGTATCTGAGGATATACAGTTAAAACTGAATGAAGCGATTACCAGTGATTGTAGATATAAAACAGAGAAGAAATTAATTTTTGATTCTTTATAGGTGTTTTGTATGAAGCCCTTGGTGACACGTACAACATTTAAGCCTCCAACCATTTCACGCCACACATTTAGAAGCGTATGTGGAGTTTGTGGCGTAGCAGAAATGTGTGATTTGTGTTCTGGAATGGTTTCCGGCAAAGGTGGCGTACACGCAAGGTATTTCGCATGACCCCACGAAAAGAAAACCTTGGGTGTCAGGCCCAAAGATATAGGAGGCAGAGAACGCAACGCCGCCATGGCAAGGTGCAGCTACAAAAATGTGGAGCGGCTTTGGATTCTCTGCCCTTCCACAACGATGGAAATTCTAAAGTTTATTTTACATTGCCTGTAATGCTTATGACGCTCACATCCCCGCTGTCAAAATTAGGAACAGTTTGAGCACAAACAGGATTTGAGCTCACGCAAATCGCTAACCGCCTGCGGTCACAGCTAGGATATGATACCAGCAATCGTGGCCGCACTTCCCAAACACACACACGTAAGCATGTGGAGTATTCTTGGCGCACATCCGCAGTGATCTCGTCACGCAAATAAGACATAATATGTCCTTAAACGGCAAGTGCATCGATACTGTGTGGAGACCTCTCTGTGGTGGACTAGTGTGCTGACTACTGTGCTGTTCTCTCCCACGTGATTTACGCAAACTGAATTGTAATGTGTAATGGTTACTCACAACCGTCGATAGCCACCAAGGCCATATGTCACAGGCTCCTAATACTATTTAATAGTTTATGGCTAAAATACATTTTCACATCGACCTCCCAATAGAGAATCTATAGTTTTTAAAATGTTCAAGGAAATTTTGATCCTCATGTCAGACAGGTACCCCACTAACACAATCACATAAAGCCCTATTTGGGAGGTAAGATCCGATCAGGTGTAAAATGGAAAGCACAGAGAAAATCCGATGATGCTTTGCACAGATGTGATTGGCAGTGAGTCTAGTATGGTAATCGATCGCATCATGTCACTCTTTCCAGTTCTGACCGCCAGTGAGCACGTCAAGACGACTCGAAAATAGTGTCTGCCATCAAGTATGGGTGCGTGCCCTGTGTTTCGCCTGATTTCATGCAACCCTGCTAACGTACCTGTCGTGCGTTTCCTTCTGCTGTGGCAACGAAGACGCTCCAGCCGCGTTTTGGATGGGCAGTTTTGATCAGCCACCATACATCTCGGACTTGATTCCCTCTGAGTTTTTATCTCTGCTCATATGACCTGCTCGCTTTCAGGACACCCTCTTGGAACAGACAGAGAGCTGCAGACCAGCTCAGAGAATTGGCGGACAGCACAGGTGGCTGCTTTCTGTGACAAGGATGTCGGAAAGTTGGTACAACGCAACGACAAATATCTAAGTCGGGGTGCCGAGTGTGTAGAGAAGTATCGCGATCGCGTAGCTAACTGTTACAAACAAAACACTTTATATAATCACTGTGGTTTCCATTTCGCGGCCGATCGCACCCTACTCTCCGAATAAATGTAAGGGAGGAGGGTATAGAAGGATGGATTGGGGGCGGTTTATAAAATGACTAATAAAATGAAGAAGCCATTATAGTGGGGGGGGGAGGGACAAAAGGGTAACTAATAAAGGAATAAGAATAAAAATGTGAAGTTACTGACTTTTTTTAAATTAAGATACACCTATGGTAACTGGGCACTTTTAAATGTTAAACTAGGATCAAATATAGCATATGTTGGGTCATTGTGTGGGAATGATATGTCCAAAGTGGAGGTATGGCTCAAGTGTGTATCGGTATATTCTCCGTGTGGATTCATGTATCATAGTATTTTATGTGTTAAATAGTTGTGATACTAAAATTTATTCCATAAATTTAAGAAAATAAAAGGTTTTATTGAGACACTCAGTTTGTCCTTTGGTTATTGACAGAAGTTTGGGGTGAGGTATATTGATTCCTCATTAAAGTAGTATATCTCAGAGGGAGGAAAGGGTACTTCAAACAACATCAATGACTAACTGGACTGCTATATTTATGGATGCAGCGGATGTTATCGACAGATTTGTTACAGGATATGTTTATGAGCAGGCAACTTCATAGTATACTGAGATAAACAGGTACTGCAAAGATGTAACAGCTACCAAAGAAAATAATTTGTTCCTAACCTTTCATATCCTACAGGACACTGAGTCCAAAGATTTAAAAAAAGTCACCTGGTTGTAAGAGGAATTTCTTTGTCCAAGACAATTTGACAGCCAACTGTCATTCACTCAAGATGGTGTACGCAGTAATGAAGCAAAGCAGTAGGCTCTGCCAGAACCATCGACTCTGTGTCTAATAGTGCATTTTAATTCGACAGTATCCCATCTTAGGAAATTTATAACACTTGTAAGTAAGCATTACAAATATAGATTCTTATATGGTCACGTCATTTGTTATGTATTTCACTGTTATTGTCTAATCTACTTTCAAAAGACACTTTATAATGGCACTTTGAAGACGATATCATGATTGTGTAAGTGTAAATGTAACACTGTAAATAAACAACAGTCTAACGGCGGTACTGACTTTAATGAAAAAAGATTAATGCGTACATCATTTAGCCTAACGTAGAAATGGTGCAGAGCATGCAGCGTGTCCTTTTGTGCCGTCACAACATTGCCCTCGTCGATCTCGAGAGACGTGGTACACGCATGAGGAAGACGACTCTGATACCGAATCAGATGATACAGAGGAGTCAGTTGATCCACAGCCCAGCGGACGTGGTTTGGAACGCCACCTCAACCATCCCACTTGACGCCGCTTCACTCCTAATGATCGCGCCTTTACACGCCTGACGTCTGCAATACGTAGCAGAGTCTGATGCGCACTTTCTTAAAGGCCACATAAGAGAGAGTTGTAAAATTCTTGCGTGCTCCGAAATTTCCGCGCTCTATCAGCGCACAGTCGTGTCAACGTTTGTCAGAACCTCGGGTTTGCCCTCCGAACTCAGCATTCCAAAATGGAGGCTTATCACGCAACTGACCAGAGACTATGGTACAACACTTCTGGGTTCACCTTAATACGGTAAGGATCTCCATCTGCGCCGTATTCAACACCCAACGGAATCAGAACATTTTCACCGACAGTCGTGTGTGACGTAATGTGACAGCCACTACACTGTGCTCCGTGAAGTCGTCGGGGATGGCATCGATAGCCAAAGTCCTTTCACACGTCCGGTCAGACTAAATATGTGACACCTGTTGCTAGAAGAAGCAGTAAAATAAGTTAATCTGTCAAAAGCAAAGAATGGACAATTTAACTACTGAAACTTCCTGGCAGATTAAAACTGTGCCGGACCGAGACTCGAACTTGGTCCCGAGTTCGACTCTCGGTCCGGCACACAGTTTTAATCTGCCAGGAAGTTTCATATAAGCGTTCACTCCGCTGCACAGTGAAAATCTCATTCCGGAATTTAACTACTACCGACAGAAATAATAATTAGGAAACTGGTCTACAGGACGCAACACACAGTTAGAACAACCACCTGTCAAAATAGTATCCAAACATTTCCGTAACAAATGAATCACCTGTTCCTTAAAAAAATTCGGATAGATCTAAAGTGCGTCACGTACTGGACGACGCACAAAGGAGAATGGTCACGTGAAGAAAAGTTCACCTTATCCATTTACCATTATCAAGGATTTCAATTCCTTGAATGGAAATGTCCTCCCCAAGAAAACGTATAGTTCACACGGGAGCCAGATTAAGCACATGCAAAAAAAGAGACAGAAAAATTTACATTAAGAAGCTAACCGCAAATCCGATACAACCCTATTAATATTCAAAGGAAGAAGCGTATGAGCCAGCACACTTTAACAAACAAGAAGCTAAATTCGATCTCATGGCTGGCTTAATTACGTGACCAGATTGTGTCAGGGTCCATTTCCGAGTCCGCTGACGCGTCCGCGTTAGACCGAGCGGCTAGCCGGGCGGGCTTACCGACACTTACTCAGCACCGATTCAGTCAGTTAATATCGCTCCTGTGAAACACTACCAACTCTTCACTCACTCAAAGTAATGAGTGCTATCGACAAGGCACCTTAAACGGATTCCTTTCCACATTTCTGCACGGCTTTTGATACCGTTGCTCCCAAAAGACGTAGTCACATTGCGTGCCTATGGAGTATCGTCCCTGTTGTTCGTCTGTAATCGTGTATCCCTGTCGGAAAGTCAACATAAGCTCAAAACCAGTTCGTTTTGTACCAGCGCGATGTAGAGGAAGGAGTGTCACGCATATGATCTGCGGGTTTGGGGTGGCAATAATTCAGACAAAGATGTTTTTCGTTGCGTCGAGACAAATTCAATTAAAAACTTTCTCCTGCGAATATAAAAATAATTTGTGTATGTCCATCTACATAGCGAGGAACGATAATCGTAATAAAGTACAAGAAATTTCATTTCTCATGCACGATGTTCGAGAGCGGAAGTGTACAGAAATAGGCTGGCGGTGGTTCGACAGACCCTCTGCCAGGCACTTTAGAGTCAATTACGCAGTGGCCATGTACACGTGTTCTCCGCCTACACACTTTATCTGGTCAACACTTGTTTGTGGTACAGGCACTGGTCTGATGGTACTTCACCTGCTGGTATATCCTTTGCACTTCTATACAGCCACTGCCGTGATATCAATTTCAGCATTCTTACGGTAGTCGAGCGTTGGTCCCCCTCTGCAGTTTCAACCTCCAGTAATTCCCTCATTAGAAACTACAATTCCTTGAAGTCTCAGTGTGACCTCTCAACCCAACCAATCTTTTAAGCAAGTTACCGCTTAAGTTTCCGTTTTTCCTATGTCAATGTAGTACTTCCACATTAGTTACTCGATCTATGCATTAAATATTCAACAGTATTTTGTAGCGCCACTGTTTAAAAGCTTCTGTTCCCTTCTTACCTAAACTGCTGTTCAACATAAGACAAATAGCTTCAGGAGAAGTTCGTAAGATTTCTATTTACATTCAATGGTAGTATATTCCTCTTTTTCAGATACGCTTTTCTGCTCTTTAAAATCTCGTTTACTGCTATTACTTTTTTATTTTGTCGCCCTTTGTTTCGTCCATCTTCAGTTATTCTGTTGCCCATAGAGCAAAGCTCATGCCTACATAATTTCGTAAATTAATTCGTTCAGCAGCGCCTCATTTAATTTCATTACATTCCATTATCACTCTTTTACTTTGCTAGAAAATCATTTACAGCCGGTTTTCAAGATATTATCCATTCAGTTCTATTTCTGTCCCATGAGTTCTGGCGTCGCTGGCGGAACTGTGTCATGCAGAATGCTTAAGGGTTTTGCTTCTCGCCCCAGAACTTTCATTTCCTCACAAAACTTCTCTTCCTGTTCCTTTACTTGTTGCTTAGTAAACAGATAGTTCAACGTGGAGATAGGCTGCAGCTCTATATTTCAATACTGTTTCTGGTTTGATGTGGTATTCCAAAGGACCCCTGCATGGTCTGCAGGATTAGGATCTGTTTGCTTAGTGAACCATTCAAGGAGCGATAGTGTGCTTGAAGGTTCCTAAAAGCAGGAACGTTTGTGTACCGACCTGGAAGATGTAACTGTCCATAGCACACTCGTCACGAATGGGTAGGATGAAGGACAACAATTGGTCACCAAGAATGTTGATATAAACGACCTGATTTATATTCGTGATATTCATGGTACGTTATCATAACATCACAGAAGCGTCTGCAGCCTGAGCAGTGCCCTCAACACAGGGCGAGTTAAACAACTCACTGGACTGTCAGTTGCCTTGACACCTCACATCATTTGAAAGACGCGACCGCTCAGGGCACACTGCACTCGCCTCCCCCCCCCCCCCCCCACACACACACACACTCCAGTCACCCTCTGGACAGTTCCTGTGCTGTTTGGCCTACTGGAGACGTGCAGCGTTATGTGCCACTGTGAGCGATGGCTTTCTTACAGGTACCGAGCTCCACATCTCCTCTGCCTGCACGCTTGGAAACTGGTTGACATGGACCTCGATTGACTGGCAGAGAACTGTTGTACTTAGAATCAAAGGAGACACCTCCAACGTATTCCACTCTTCTAAATTTCTCACTATCATGCCCTGCAAAGATAGCCATCTTGTCTATGATGGATGCAACAATTTATGAATTTTGATATCTAAAAACTTTTTAAATTCATGCAGTTGCCCCTGTCACCTGACACTTGCTTTAAAATGTTTATGAATGTTCCTAGCTAGGTCGTCCAATCTGTGGGAAAACATTTACAAGCTTCACCAGCAAATTTGTGAAGAGAGTTTAATATGAATTAGGAAATAATTAGTTCAGGAAGTTTTTCAATTAACCGAGTAGCAGCAGCGATTCTTGGACGCTTCATATAATTACAGTCAGCAGAAGCAAATCTTATGACATTGTTTTCAGGAAAGTTGTACTAAAAAATGAAAGAATTAGATTAGAATAAAATGTCTTACTTGTTGCACCTTATCATATTCACCGTGCCTAGAGATTTCACAAAGGTTCCAAAATTTACGTTCAATTTTATTTGTGTCCTCGTAAAATTTTGAGAGCAGATAGAAAAAACCTGGGTGTTCACCCTTGTCTTTCTGCAATCTACTTCCATAATGTAATTGTAGTGACATTATAATATACTAGCTTATCTTGAGTTACTTAAGTACTCCAGTCCACATGTTTAATTTCATTATTCACTGTGTCACCAATTTTAATTTTCAGCATATCTAGCTGGGAAGACGCCACATTTCCATGTGGTACTCATCCGACACTGGCGTGATTTTATTCCTAATTTAAAATGTTCTTTCTTATCGATTACATGAGCAGCTCCTCCAATCGTTCAGAAAATAGGTCTTAGTTTTTTCAAACCAGTCGTTCACCATACAGCGATTACCGAACAGCGACCTGGAAATTACATTTCCTGACATTCAGTCTGTCTACATCCTCTGTTTTGCTACTCCAAACACCAATCTGAGACCATCATCTTCATTCTGGTAGCGAAATTCTGAAATAGATCAGTTGGCGAAAATGGGAGGTCAAACTTACATCTTCCATAGCTGTTTGTGATTCTATTACAGTATTCAGCTGTCTCCTCTGCATTTAACAGTGGAATTCCCACTGGACTCGTAATTTTACCGCCCTTCCTTTTTGTTTCACCGAAGGCTGTTTTGACTTTTTTATTTCCTGCGTCACTCCTTCCGCCAATTATTTATCTCTTTTTCGATTTAATCACATTTCATGCAGCCATTCCACTTTAGCTTTCATGCATTTCCTGTTTATTTCATTCCTAAATGACTTGTATCACCTTATTCCTGATTTTGCCTGCACGTTTCTGTACTTCCTCCTTTCGTCAGCCAGCTGAAGTATTTCTTCTGTTACCTTCTTTCTGTTTCCTCTCAATTACCTTCTTTTTAGCTATGTTTCTCTTTCCAAATTGTGTAGTCCCTCTTTTTGTAAGTGTCCATTCCTCCTCAATTGAACTACCTTCTGAGCTGCCTCAGAGATCTTCAACCATATATCTTTATTCATGAGTATTTCTGTATCCCAGTTCTTAGCGCATTATTTCATCCTGCCCAAATTGTTCATCTTCAGTCTGCTCTTCGTCATTACTAAATTGCGATTTGAGTCTACATCAGCTTCTGCGTGTACCTGATTTTAGTACTGGATTCGATATCTCTTTTGATTTCGGAATCTCTGCCTGACCATGATGTCATCTAACTGGACTTTTCCCAAATTTCCCAGTCTTTTTCTAATACAGGCCTACCCCTACCACTCGTAAATACTGAACAGAGACTTCGCTATTACTACCTGAAATCTACTGAAGAACTCCATTAGTTTTTGTCCTCTCTCATTGTTACTGCCTGTCCTTTAACATTTTCTTCTACTCCCTCCCCTACAACCGAATTCCAGTTCCTCATGACTATTTTGTTTCCCCTCCCCTTTCATACTGAATTACCCGTTCAGTACCCTCATATATGTTCTCCATATCTTCATATTCTGCTTGAAACATCGGCAAGTATACATGAACTATCGTTGTAGGTGTTGGTTTGCTGTCGATTCTGATGAGGAAAACCAATATTTTAGGCACACTCTTTGATTTGTTTACGTCCGTAGGACACCTTTGGGTTGAGGTCTGAGGTAAAGTTTGTATAGTTGTTTGTAATCAACCGGACTGGAAATCATGAACGATGTATTCCAAATTGCATTGCGTATCAGGATTAAATATATGGATGCTAATATGTAGAAGTAATGGTTTACATTGTGGCTAAAGAATTCCTGATAACTCCAAGCATTCAGTGTTTAGCGTCTTCCCTTTTTATGTACCACGCACTTCGTTCCATTACCTGATTCACTATTCCTTGATACTTCCGGTCATGTACTGTCAATCGATTCCTTCTATATGTTCCATCACTTCGATTCAGCACCTGTTCATTAAATACTCGATGTACCCATCTTCAGCGATATTCATCATAGGCTTCTGCCCCTCTTGGGAACCGCATGTTGGTCTGGCTCCTACATAGACGCCTCTCCCATGTTGTTGCATCTACACTATGACTGTCTGCATCACTGAATTACGCACGCCACCCCACGGCGGTCTTTTCGCTAAACAATGCAGGTGGATGCGGGATTGGACTAATTTAGTTTACAACGTCGAATATTTTACTTAGTGTACAAATGACATGGGGGTACGACAGTTTCTCTGGCTCTCCCTTGCACTGATAATCTCCAGGTAAGATTTGCTACTCTGATACCTATACGTCTACTAAATCCCATTAATATTCCCCTTATTCTTTGGCATTTTGTTGTTATATAAATATGTTGAATTATGCATATGTATTTTTAGATGTACAGTTAAAACTTAATGAAGCGGGTACCGATAGGTGTGGCTATTCGAAACACAGCAAATTTATTTTAGATTGTTTGCATGAAGACCATGATGACACGTGCAACATGTAAGAGACAAACCATGTCACGCCATACATTTAGAAGCGTATGTGGAGTAACCGACGCTTCAGAAATGGGCGAATAGTTTTCGGCAAATGTGGCATATACACAAGGTATTCCGCACAACCCCACGAAAAGAAATCCTTGGGTGTCAGACCCATAGGTCTAGGTGGCAGAGAACGCAGTGCCGCCATGGCAAGGACGACGGATTCAACGTATTGAGGGCTGCTGATTCAAAAGCGTGAACCGGCTTTCGATCCGGTGCTCTTGCACAACGATGGAAATTCTGAATTTTATTTTTCGTTTTCTGTAATGCTTATCGACGTACCGGCAAGAGTCGCCTGCAGTAACGTGTCACAACTGCAGTGAGTTTGGGTTGGGCCGTGCGCTGCATCCCCTACTGTGTGGACGCGGCCTGTGTCCCCCGCGGGCCTCCCTCGCCCTGTGTTGCTGTGACGCCCACAGCCGGGCTGGCGGAAACTGGAAGAGGCTCAGACCGCAAACGGGATGTTAGCTGCCCGCTGACCACTAACCACATGCAATCGCAGTGAAGACATGACGCACTTCCAACACACACACACACGTAAACGCGTCGAGTATTCCTGGCGCACACTCGCAATGGTCCACTTACGCAAATACTACTTGGAGGCGAGCAATCGCGATCCTCCGTTAGTAGCTTCCCGCAGATCGAGAGATTTATACCAAATATATTAATAAGCGACGGTACTAATCTCCTATTGCGCACAGAACAAAAAAAATGGCTCTGAGCACTATGGGACTTAACATCTATGGTCATCAGTCCCCTAGAACTTAGAACTACTTAAACCTAACTAACCTAAGGACATCACACAACACCCAGCCATCACGAGGCAGAGAAAATCCCTGACCCCGCCGGGAATCGAACCCGGGAACCCGGGCGTGGGAAGCGCACAGAACAGGTCACTATCAAAGAAGAAAGGAAAAAAGCATGGGAAACTTAAAACAACGGAGTATCACCAAGATTGGCAATGTGTTATAAAAACTCAAAATTTTGCGCGGACTTTAATGCGAGATGCTTTTAATAGTTTCCACAACGGAGATTTGCCTACACATCTGGTAGAAAAACCCAAAGAGGTTCTGGTCGTATGTAAAGTACATCAGTGGAAAAACACAATCGGTGCCACCTCAGTATGATGACAGTGGTTATGTTACTGATCAAAGTGCCGCTAAAGCGGAGTCACGAAATGCGGTAAATATTACAAAATTCGGTCAATAACAGCAGCCGACTTCAGTAAGTTAGAAGTGGATATCCTCGATGTAGAGGAGCAACTTAAACCACTTAATAAAGGCAACTTTTTCGGCCGAATTGTATACTAGTCACGTCCCCTTACGAGTATGGTGGTATATATTTAGAAATCATCTACAACCGCTAACTCGACAAAATATCAGCCCCTAATGACTGGAAGGTTCGACACGTCACACCAACAGTCACGAAAGCAAACAGGAGTAATTCCCTGAATTATTGTCCCATACCAGTAACGTCGATCTGCAGTAAGATTTGGAACATTCACTCGGTTCGAACATTATGAATTGTCTCGAAGAAAACGGTCTATTGAGACATACTCACCACCGATTCAGTAAATATCGTTCTTGTGAGGCACACCTAGCTTTCATAGTAGCGAGTGCTATCGACAACGGACTTTGAACTGGTTCTTTTCTTGATTTCCAGAAGGCTTTTGATACCATTTCTCAGAAACGGCTTGTAATCATTTTGCAAACCCATTGAATTTTGTCCTAGTTGTGCGACTGGATCCGTCATTTCCTGGCGGAAAGTCACTGGGCGTACTAACTGACGAAAAGTCATCGAGTAAAACAGAAATGGCATTAGGGGTACGAAAGGGAAGGGTTATAAACCGTCTGCTGTCCCTAATCTGTATAAACGATTTAGGAGACAATTTGAACAGCTTTGTCAGAGTGTTTGCACATTATTCTCCCGTTAACCCTCTAGTAAAGTTGGCATAAGATCAGAACCAATCGCCGAATGCCAATTTATTTAGCCAAAAGTGACAACTGACTCTAAACAATGCACAGAGGTAGGTCATACACATGAATACGAAAAGAAATCCTTACGTACCGGATACGTAATAAATCACATAAATATAAAAACTGTCAGTTCAACTAAATACCTAGGAATTACAGTTACGAACTATTCGAGTTTGAACGATGTTACAGAAAATGTTGTCGGAAAAGGAACCAAAGACTGCGTTTCGCTGGAGTCCCTAATCTTGTTAGTATTGTTAGTTCATCTACATTCTAACTTATATTTCTAATACCCAGTGTCAAATTGAAAGTGCTGTTACTGTTGATGAGATTTGATACACCTGCCTGCCTGATCCTGGAGCGCGGCCATTCCGCGTCCGGCGGTATTGGGTAGGTGCCCCTCAGCCTTTGTTGGTTTGTTTGTTGACTATTTTGGTTCCTAATAAATTCCCTCATAATATTGCGTGATACCTCGTTTGCCAAACTATTTAGGCTATGATAGGTGTCAGCACGTCGTATTATGGAGAAGATGTCTCTGTTCGGTGGTTGTTGTCTTAAACCATACGCTACGTCGTCATATGTTGGACAGTCATAGATGATATGTTCAGGTGTGCCGTCCCGACGTACACCTCAGTCACACGCTGGTGGAGCCCGTCTACCAAATCGACGTAAGTATATCGCATATGGCCCATGCCCTGTAAGAAAGTGCAGCAGCCCTCTACTTGGCTCAAAGTAACCCCTCTCTAATCTTTCCTTGTTATTAGGCAGCAGTTGAAATACCCTTCTCCCCGTTTCTTCATTTTCCGATGATTCCTGCCATAGCTCCTCCCCCCTTTATCTGATAGCAAACTTGTCACCTAACTGTACCCCTATGATTTCCCTGGTTTTTTTGAACTTGCCTTTGTTTATCCAGTACCATGCTGCCTGCTCCCGTATATTGATGTCTAATGGATACAGCCCCATTAACACCAACAACGCCCCCCCCCCCCAGGAGGAGTTCGGTATGCCCCAACAGAGCGTAACAGCATATTCCTCTGCACCCTTCTCACGGTGACGGCAGGCTCGTGGGCCTGTGTGCTCAGACCCCACACCTGTATCCTACTATTGATGTTGAAATACTATTGTGATAGAGTTTAATGAGATTGGGTTTCAGATGGAATCTTTTATGACCTACGTTGATGCGATTGTTTAAAGTTTGTAGGGCTCATTGAGATATGGTGTCTATATCTGACGTATAATTCCACTTTTCATCAATTACAACCCCTAGATATCTGGACTCGCGGCGCCGAAGAGCTGGCGATTCTTTCTCTCTAACGGTTGGATTTCTAATCCGGCTACCTTTCAGCAATAGATACGTGGTTCTGTGTGGTACAATCCTTATTTTCGCTTCGTGGCACCATTCTAAAAGTGATATTATTGTTTTTTCCACTTTCGGTTCTAGGTCTTCATGGTTATGGCCACCAACCAGCAGGAGGTCATCTGTGTAGGCTGTCACGTCTAGTACGTCCTAGCTGAGATATAATTTCTCTAGCAGCGGTTCTATATTTACATTCCAAGAGAGTGTCCCCAGAACAGATCCATGGGCAACCCTTCGTGATGGTTTTACTTATTTTCCAGCTAGGCGATGATAACCAAACCTCCCTGTCCTCTTAACAGCTCCTCAGAGAGCCTCAGCGGGGCCCTGAGCACTCCTCCTCACACAAGGGGGTACATGTTAATGATGTACTCTAGTCCTACAGGTGATCGTAATTCCACGATGTTGCAGTGGCTATTTGATAATTGTGCTATGGTAGCAACTCGTAAGGCCTTATTTGCTACAATTATAGCTGCTTTTGGCTCCTCCCCAGTGTACATTACGTGCCACGTGGCAGCCATAAAGGAGATTTATCCAGCTTGGGAGTATGGCTCCTACAAGCAGATTATTTCCAGCGTCCTCTCCTCCACTGCCCTTAGCAGTTCCTGCATGACCAAGCGACTATTGTGTGTGTTTATCTGTCCAATCATTATTTCACTTGACATTATGGAAAGTAAGTATGTACGTTACAATCAGGCCAGGTCTTTTTCCAATCTAACGCAATGTGTCCGTTTGCTAGGACACACTGTACGGTATTTAAATTTCCTCCAAATCAAATCTTTCATCTCGTCTTTCGAAAACCTTTTTAATGAGGTCACGCAGGGAGATTCATTGACTTGTATCCTGTCCACAGCCTCCATTGTTGAGAAGGTTACCTTTCTACCATATTTGTGCCCTATGCGTACGACGTGTCTGAGCGCAGTTGTCAAGAAATCAGGTTGCTCCAAGTGCGACAGCTGCATGTCAAGCTCTAAGTTTGAGTACACTCTTCTCGGATCTGCCCCCACAGCTCTTTGTGCTGCCTGCAGCTGCATCGTGGTGGTAACAGTGCTTTCCTGTAGTATTTGTTATGAAAGTCCTTCTTGTACGGGCATGACACTGTTTATTGTACTAACACGCGAGCTGTTGTCTAATACTGGGCTGCGTTGGATTATGACTGGTCAGCCCACTGCCACTGGTCGCCCAACATATCTTTCCGCTTCCTCAGATTGAGTAGACCCCCAGTTGAGGGAGGAGGAGAAACCAATAGGAGCCTGAGCCACAGGCTCCGTCTGAATACATACATCAACCTTAGTTGTTCTTCGTTCTCTTGACTCTGATAAAGACCTAAAAAAGTCTTTAAATTTGCAATCCCTGTCAGCATCCCTCCTCCTCTTACTCGGAGACTGGCCTCACTGACACCATCAGCCATAATTTATTCTGGAAATCAGGCGCTGTTCCAACATTTTATATGCTGGGCAATTTCTACCAATTGCACCACATGTCTTTTTGCCCCTTTGCGTGCATGGTATACAGACGCCTGGTTTAATGCAGTTTTTTCTCAAGCGGTCCTCAGCTCTGAACTTGGAGCATGCAGGCTTCCCACTACAGTATTTGTGTATATGATCTATGCCTCCGCAATTGTGGCAACGAAGTACCACGAGGTAATCTTTGACGCTTATGGCATGGAACCCTATGTAATCCTTTCCCAGAGCTGCCAGTTTCTTCCACAAGACCCGTGAGACCTTCGTGACGTCATGGACTACATCTAGGTCTGTAGGTCCTGTCCTCAATCTCAGCTTGTAATCTTTCATAAAGGTATATATGTCCATGTCATCTAAATTTTGTTGGTGCAGGGTTTCACATAAATCTTCATTTGTTAGTGTTGTAGGGACATCATACAAAATAACGAGTGGGTTTCGTTTCTGGGGCGGCTCACATTTAACTGATGGGCGCAATTTTTGATTAGCTAATAATTTGTTTTTATCATTCTCTGTAGCAACATCAACTATGACTACATTTTTAGTTGCCTTAACTCTATTGACTTTAATTTTTTCTCTGACCAGGTTTACTGTAGTGGCGAATATCTCCTGAACTTTCTTGACATCTTGGCCGGTCATCGGCCTTAAAAAGACCGCTGTGTCCGGTGGTTTGGAGACCTCGACCATGGTGTCCTCCATTGACTGGGCCTTTGGTCTTGCTTATGCAGCCACGCCAGCCCATGTTTTGACAGGTTGTTTTCTTAGTCTTTCATTTTCCTCTTCTAGCTCCTCAAATCTGCCTTCTAACTTGGCACTGACTATTCCCCTTGCCGCCAGCTCATTTTCGATGGCCCAGACTGCGTCCTGACTAATTTTACGTTTTTAATATTTTGATCTAGGAACTGAGTTATCCTTGTATGCCAATCCGTGGTGCTATCCTACGTCACCTGACCCAGGCCATTTTGTGGCGAGGTAGGGGCTAGCATTGAACTGGACCACTCCTTCCTGACAGCATACGAGTTATAATTGTACGTCCATCCAACTGCGGTTATACAAATGTCCTCATGGCTCTGTTAACGCACATAGATGGAGTCCTCTTCGAGCACCTTTTCGTCTCCTTCAAAACACTCTTTCAGCCCAAGTACCAGTTTCTGAAGAAAATATTAGATGGAGTAAATGGTGTAATGTACAGAGCCTTCAGTGAAAGCGACGACGTCCCCCCACCTGAAGAGGTAAAGCCCAACACTGCCTTCATATTCGACGATGTCGCTGTTGAAAAGCAAGATAAAATCCGTAGATATTTCTGCTTTGGCCGTCATATGGGTGTTGATGTATTTTATCTGAGTCAGACGTATTCCAGGATCCCAAAACAGATGGTACGGGATAACGCCAACCTCATTATAGCATTCAAACAAGACAATCTCAATTTAAAGCACGTTTACCATGCTCACGTACGGACCGACATGTCATACAATGAATTTGTAAAGATATGTGCTGATTACTGGAACCACTCACAATACGGCTTTCTCGTTAATGATGAAACTCGTAAACTGAATGACGGTAGGTATAGCCGGAACGTCCAAGACTTGCTCCATTTATAAACGTGCAAAATAGTTTAGTGCTTGACACTACAGCATGGACAAATTCGCACGCATGGCACATGCTCAGTCTGAGAGGGTAGGTGTGCAGAGGCAGAATGTCCGCATCTACACCGATATCAAATTTAAAAATCTTGAGTCCAGACTAGTTAAAGTTGCAAAGGAATTAAACGACACTCAGAAACTTCTTGCCATTAACCAAAACCGGATAGACGACAGAATTAGCAGCAGATAGAAGCCGAGGCTGTTGTTATTGAAGAAGATAGTGTAGGAAAATAGGAGAAGAAGAAGTACAACAAAGCATATATAAAACCACGTGATATTCAGAACTCTCATTGGTATCCTTCGAGATGTCGACAAAGCATAAAGTCATTCAGGCGCGCAAAGCAGTTCGACATAAATTACGTTTACTGAAGTTAGGACATTCCGATCGCGAGCAAACTCTAAAAGAAACTTTTAAACCCATTACCGAATCTATCAACAAGATGGTTTCGCGTGATAATGATCCAATAGCAGAATTCACAATCCAGTATCCGCCCGATAAGATAGATAGAACATTTGGTGTCGGCAGGGAGAGACCGTACAAGCTAGGCTCTCAAACTATAAATTTATCCGATAGCACAATACGCATTGGGGATGCAAAGTTTAAAAGAACACCTGGCTTAATGAACCTAATCTTCCTAAGGCCATCAAAAAACTGAAAATACTCTGCTGATGATCACAAAGTCTATCGTGATATACTATACCTGACTGATCTGTACAAAAATCCTGATGGAACACTGAGAAAGCTGGAAAACTCTAAATACACGACCATTATACAACCCTTACTTAATGAACAACCTAAAAGCATTGGTGAGAGCGTAGACTTCCAGCATAAAGGAGTGAGCAATCATCCCCTCAGTACATATATTAAGATGAGCTGGATGAACTAATAGACAGACTTGGACTGTTGATGGCTTCGGCTGCTGTGGGAAATACAGCTCATTCGAATGAGGTTGTATCCATAATCTCCGAGCTTTGACAGAGAGGTATCATCGAATAAGTATGGAGACCGTGGTTCGAGAACTACACAAGCCAGCACGCAAAACATACCCTCGTAGGCATGTCATGATTAAGGGACTGGATGACTTGTGGCGAGCTGATCTTGTAGATATGAATCGATATTCACCTCATAATGATGTATTCAAATACATTTTAATGGTTACTGATACATACTCTAAATTCGAATGGGCATTACCTGTGAAACCGAAAACCGGTAGAGATGTTGCTGTGGTGTTTAAGCGTTTGCTGCAGACAGGAACGAATCTAAGCCCGGCCAATCTTCAAACCGATCACGGTGGGGAGTTTTACAATGAACATTTCAAAACTGTGATGGGGCGGTATGGCATACACCACTACTCCACGTTTACCCACCTTAAAGCTAGTATCGTCGAGTGGTTGAACAGAACAGTCAAACCTCAAATGTGGATGCATTTGAATCTTCGCGGTTCGTACAAGTGCGTAGATATCCTCCCACAGATAATTGCAAAGTATAATCGAACCAAGCATAGTACAATAGAAATGAGACCGATCGATGTTCGCGATAATTTACTCATGGACACAGTATATTTCCGGATTAAAATGCTGGACCCTCGGAAGCAGAGGTTCAATGTAGGTGACTTAGTACGTATTTCAAAACAGAAGACAGTGTTCGAGAAATCGTACTTACCAAACTGGTCCGCCGAGATATTCACAGTATCCAAAGTGCAGAGAATGAACCCTAGGACACATATCTTGATGGATGGCAAGGGTGAGGAAATTGCAGGATGCTTTTACACTGACGAATTGCAGAAGAGTTCTCATCAAACGCGTCATAAGACATCGCGGGAATAGAGCGCTAGATAATGGTTAGGATGTCCATCATCAGAAAACAGTTTGATTGACGTTGACAATTTGGTATATAACAGAGAGCCTAGACATCTATCACGTTAGTAGCTTACCATGCACTTTAGGAGACATATCATAACAAGAGGTGAAGGTGGTGTTCTCGACAAATTACCTGTTGAATTGCACATTCCCGGATATAACTTCTGTGGGTCTGGAACAAAGCTTCAGAAACGTCTGGCAGGCGGTGATAAAGGTATTAACCTACTAGACGAAGCCTGCCTCGAACACGACCTCGCATACGCTGCAAATAAGGATCTCCCAGCACGCCACGTCACTGACCGAATATTAGCAGATAAAGCCAAGCAAATAAGGCGAAGAAAAGATCTCGGAATACGCCAACGCGTTGCTGCATTCGTGGTTGATAAAACCATGCGTGGAAAAAAGAAGTTGGGCTTGGGGGTGATGAATTTCAAACGAATTATGAAAGCAGCTCGAACAGCTTTGCGCGCGAAGAACAACCCCAGTTGTTTGAAAAACTATATTCTCACTTCGATGTGTGCGGCAGAACGTGTGTTGAACGGTAGGAGCAAGAAGAACAAGGCTGCAGTTAAACCAGCTAGGGTCCTACCAAAGACTTCAGGTGGAATTATCCCGTTCCTCGTTCCAGCCCTTGCAGCCCTGTCTGCTGTGGGGTCGCTTACAGGCGGGGCTGCAGCTGTCGCCAAAACGGTTAAAAACGCCCAGAATGCTCATGCCCAACTAGAGCAAGCCAAAAGACATAATCGCGCTATGGAGGCAGCGGCTATCGGAAACCATACAAGAAAGGACTAGGTCTTTTCATAAATAAAAAAAGTCCGTTAGTTATCCTACCCGAACGAGCGCTCACGAATAGAGATCTAGTTAAAATTGTTAAAGAAAAACTTCACATTCGCGCATTCCGAGAGGTCTTTATGCGCGATACATTACCGAAGATCATGTGGAGGACTAATGAGTGCGGAATTGTAAACTTAGATGCTGCTGGGGGTCCAGGGACCCATTGGGTCACGTATGTTAAAAAAAGGCTAAATACAGTTAAGTATTTCGATTCATTCAGGGATTTACAGCTACCTGAAGAATTACAACGCTACTTCACCAGAAAAAGACGCGTCTTCTACAATTTCCGGCGATATCAGGACTTTAACACATACCTGTGTGGTCATCTCTGCGTTATGTTCCTCATCACAGCTACGGCGAACCCCCACTAGAATGTGTCATCGTCAGATCATGTGTGCGATGTATAAAAGAGCTGTCATTGAGCAGATGACCGTCATTTGATGTTTAGATGCAATGTCGTACACTTTGACTTTAAAAGAGCGAGGATCAGTATTACGTGCAAATTACTTTCCGCCGATTGATTGAAGTGCAGGGATGAGGAGTATTGCACTGATTGTTCTGGAGACATATAAGAGCATTCCAAATATCACACAGAGCAACAGTAAACTACATCTTGAAATTGACAGCTGGAAGGAGATTCTACAAATACAACCTGGTGCCTACGATGTTACTGATTTAAACGAACTCTTAAAACAGTCAGGAAAAGGTACTGAACTATGGGCAAATATTAATACCCTTAAATCTGAAATACTGACAGAGTGTGCTACGATCGACTTTACACAGAGATATTCAATTGGTCCACTGCTAGGTTTTGCGAAGGATCGTGTTTTGGTGAAGGACGCCAGTAAATTTTACACATCAGATGCTGTAGATATACTCCCGGTGAGTACAATCCACGTTGAGTGTAATATTGCCACAAACTCATACCTGAATGATAAATTGATCCATTCAATTTACGGATTCTTTCCTACAGTTGGCACAGGGTATAAAATAGTTCAAGCCCTCACAAACGCTATATATCTCCCGGTGACTATTCAGACACTGGACTACCTTGAACTGCGTATTGTGGACCAGAATAATCAGCTTGTTAACTTTAGAGGAGAAGAGATCATTGTACGCCTGCATCTAAGGCGAGATGTGAATAAGGTATAAAGCTAGCACACCAAGCTCACAACCCGTCAGTGCAACGCGGAAGGGCAAGGTGAACACACGCATTAATTACGAATTCCTCATTTCAGCAGGTTTAAAAGCGCAGAATGACGTCGTTCAGCGTAACTACTCTGCAGACACTCTCGTCACCTTTCTCTCCCTCCCTCTCTCTCTCTCTCTCTCTCTCAGTATCTTCCCCTCAATCAGAGTCCCCCATCCCTTCTCTCGCTACAAGTGAGCAGTGTGAGTACAGGCGAGTTTCAATGCCGTCATCGCAGACGACCCTTTTATCGTCATGAGGCGACAGACCGATTTTAAACTGCAGCACAGTGTATACCTCGTGCGCTATCGATCGAATGCTAGTTTGCCTGACCATATGCGGTGGCTGCGGTTCAGCACCGTGAACACCACCACGTAGGCAGTGCAAATAGTCATCGATAGACTGAGCTCGTGATGCCATTCGTCGTACCCCCTTAGCTCGTCTCTGAGTGGGACCTTCCAATGTGCAATATGCATACATCTTGGACCAAAGACCTACAAACTCTAAAATCCGTGAGACCGATAACATTCTTCTTTTGTGGAACATTACCATAAGGATTATCGGCCGCATAAGAAGATGTGTCGAATTCATGGGCGTGGTACCTAATTACTTCATATGGATCGCAGTTCACCCAACAGATGAAACTATCTGTATCCATATAAAGTAATTTAGGATCTGCGAAATGAGTTTTCGCGAACCCATAATGAAAGCGGTACATGTGGAGTTTGGATAGGTCTAGTATGCACATCCCTACATAGTAAACTCTTCTGCAGTTTTAGCCATCTTCACAGCAACAAAGTTCTTATTGAAAATGGTGACCCATTTAAAATTTGGTCTCGCAATGCATTTTCTTACGCCATAACGCCCAACCCATTGCGTTTTAATAAAAATTTCACGTCGTTCCATCAAATTCTCCATAGTTCTACCGAAATTTGAATTATTCATTAATTTATAAAAATCTTTCTCAAAGTCACATGACATGGAAGTTCTCTGTCTCGCATTCAGATCAATATACTCCTTCAGCCAGGGGGACTGCTTGAAGGAGATGGCCCAGGCGATTTTAATGAGCTCCATACCCAAGCTGAGGCATTGCTGGAGGTTGCGATGATGAGTAACATACCTCTGCTTGTCCCCCAGTGGCGTCATCAGTTTCGGTGTGGAACCTCCTTGTGGAACTAGTTGCTCTGAACACAGCGACAAATCAGCATGCGCGTCATGCCAACTAATAGGGTATGTGAGTTCTGCCTCCACAACATACCCTACATGAGAATCGGCGGCCATACCCCCCTGATTTTTCCACTTCATCCCGTGCATTCATCTTCGGACAGCCATGTAAACTCGTCAATCGGCAGCAATTGCATCATATCGTGCCTGTATAAATTATTGATGTCTAGATACATTATGTAACTTGAATCAAGGGATGCTTTGAACCTGTCATCCATCCGTCGGTTATTTGCATTCGTGTGTCTATGAAGACATTGGCAAAGCTCCCCACGGATCGCCTGCTCGAAGAAAAGAAGCATGTCAGAATCGGTCAATAATTCGATGCTGCACTTCGTTTTCTTGAGCATCGCATCCCAAGACAACCCAGGTGCCATGTAATAAAATGCGGGGTCCAGAGAATATGTGGTCAAACATAGACTCCGCAACTTCTCGAAAACGTCCGCAAGCAAGTGCATGTCTGTGTACTCTTCTAAATTAGGAATATTGAATTCCCGCCAGACATTCACGGCATGTTCATACTCTGCATCCGTTACGGTGTCGCCTGTGAGGTTGCTGGAGAATGCAGTTATGTCGGTAGCCTGCTTTTGTCGAGTTTGGCCGTGCTATCCACATACTCGTATGGGAAAACCCCTTTCCTAGTCACAAGTTGAAACTTTTCCTCATCGGGAAACGCAGCTCGAGTGATATGCATTTCTCCATGAGCTAGAGTCTCAACAAGTTTCTATAGTGGTGCCTGCATAAAACGTAGTGTATCGAGGAAGCACAGCGTAATTCTCGGCGTCATTCGTTTGGAGAATGAAATACACTCCTCAACGCTCTCAGGTAGGACACTGACCTGATCTTTCTCCAAACCGAAATCATCCAAGTGCTCAACTAGAAAGTGAGTGTCATGCCCACTTAAATTATGGAAGAAAACTGGTATGTGCCTAGGTAATTGGTACTTCAAATTGCATGCATTGTGAGCTGCACCGCGGAATTTCCCTGTAAGATGACAGTGATCCCTACGAGGAGTTTCCGCTTTTCTGTCTAACGGCAGCCCACAAATATGACACTCGGTGGCGTTATTATACAAATCTTCATTCTCCTTCGATTTGGTAATGGGAACGTTGCTGCTGTACAGTGTATCAACTTCCAGTAAAAATTTTTCGAGCTGAGAGAGCAACCAAATCGATGGATTATCCCCGACATAAGATTTGTATCGGTTAAGGTTGGTGTCATATGACGATACAATTTGGTACGCTGCAGTATATGGTACGTGTTTCTCTGTAAAGGTGGTGTGTGAGGTCGTAGGATCGCCTTCACAGCGGGTCACAGGAGCGAGGAGGCACTCAAAGTCGGCGTACACAACAAATAGACACAGCTCATGGTGGTTTGTTTTCCTGGCTAGGCATGATAACCCGTACCGCATCCTTGGAGGTACAGTCTACTAGAGGCATAGCTAATAACTGTTCAGATGAGAAATAATTAAGGCCCCTGAAACAAATATGTTTTACACAACAATCAGGTGATAGTTGGGAGGAAAGGAGCTGGGACATGTCCTTGATCCAAACATAGTGATAATTGTCACCTTAAGAAAAGAGAAGCATATTTACATGCTCACTGGCAAATTTTGAGAAATGGAGGGGGCCGACTACTGGCTCATCTGACTTGCTTTCCTTCTCGTGTACACATATTCCAGGATTTTGTGCCTCGAATTTAGGAATCTCCTGGACCTTGACAGGGAACTCAATACCATCAAAGTTATAATATGTGTTAATATCGCTGACTTTGTATGTACCTCGATGATGAGGGCAATCTCTATAATTATACTTTCTTTCACAAGCCAAGATTGACCATGCAAAACAAGCCTGATCTTTAGTTTGGACATAAATGCACGCATGTTTATTTGGTATATGTTTAGGGAGCTTGATATAGCTACACCCTCCATTTAGCGGATCATGGACACGTATATGGATGTCCATGTGTAGAATTCTGCTGAGTGCCTTAGCTGAGCCATTGACTTCCATCTCGGAAAACCGGCCCAATATGACACTCAAGGTGAATTTATGAAACCACTCGGCGACTGATGTGCTCCACGTTGTCACGTCATTATCCCCCCAAAGATGATGGATGCTGGTCTCTCCATCAGCAGACTGAACTTTGGGGGGGGGGGGGGGGGTGATAACTCAACGCTCAATGCAGAGCACTGTACTGCACTTAACAGCGGGATAACGCGGATTTTGGACGACCTTGAGAAGCTCAGTTTCTAGGACAGGGAGGCACAGGTTTTCAGAGTCCAACAGGACCGCCGTACCCCCCCTGCCCGGTTTTCGATCCTAGTGATCGAGATTCGCTCCTCAAAGGCGTCCGCAATCGCAGAGTACTGCAACTGAGGTATGGTGTCGCCGACCTGACCTACTTCTCTAAAAGGGCAGTAGAGAGAACTGCCACTAGCCACAGGATCACTAATGCTAGAGCTATAACCAGGTGAGGCGTGCTGTACCTCACACGGTGGTGGTGGTGGTGCACGTGCTGGCTGCTGTGAGGGACCAGTCTGAGCAGGCGGGGGCGTGCTCTGTGACCTTGGTAGCGGCTGGAGGCGCAGGTGGCGGCCGGCAGGCGCCAGGCTGCGTGACCTCGGCGACGGCAGATGCAGCTCTGCGCGCAGCGGCGGGGGGCGTTCTAGCCGGAGAGGTACGTCCCCGCGGGCGTTGCTGACGGTTCAGTTTGGCCACGACAGGCACGCGCGCGACTGCCCAGCTGCGAGTCGACCGCTGTAGAGATAAAATTAAATGAGTACATTGTCTATGGCGATTAATTCTAACGAACACAAACATGGTTGTGATGAGAGTGAGTAATTACCTTTCTGGCACTGACTCCAGGGCACGAATAATTGATCTGGGCAGTCTATTGCCCCCTCATAAAATTCATCGAGTCCATCATCCTATAAGGACTTGCAGTCACCGAGAACAAAAAGCGAACGATGCGGCCGACGATGGACGAGTGAGAAAGATGAGCAGGGGGTGGCTCCTTACGTGAATGAGTTCACTAACAACTCTGGTGGCTGAAAGCTGAACTACACAGATGCTTCCAGCACATGGGGGAGGGCTGAGCATTTTATAAAATTATAGAAAAGTAATTGATCGTATTTAGAATAGAGAGTGAATTGAGGACTTGAGATCATAAAGTGTGTTGGGATGGGTGATTTATTATTAAAAGTAATATAAGTGTAACTGGATGTTCACGGTATCAAGAAGGGCGTTAGTAAGGCTGAAGGACATGATTTAAAAAGTATGGAGATGATTATCGTTAGCTATTTTTTTTCTTCGTAAAGGGAAGCTTAAGTATTTATATAAAATTTTGTTTAGTCCTCATGTTGTGGATATGGATCTGAGTTGCGAACTTCGCGTTAGATCGACTTGCGGAGGGGATTAGCTACGAGCGCGCGATGGATTGCAGTATTTCGCGGTAAGCTAGCGAGCGATTTTCTCGGCTTAGGTACTGGAGGGCGTGCTCTGGCCATGTTCTAGATCGCGTGGATTGAACAACAGTATTCAGTTCATAGTTGGAATATTTACGGAGGAGTACGTCAGACAAGAGTACAAAAGTGGCGACTGTGATGTGGGCGGCCTCGCGCTTGTGGCACGAGAGAGAGAAGCAAAGGTGACTTAGGTTAGCGGCTTTGTTTGCTAGAAGTGGAGTGCACAATAGTACATGTTAGCGAATAAACATGGATCGGTAAAGGGACGTAGTGGCCAGTAGAGTGTTTAACTATTTCATTCGTCCAGGTGGACGAAAATTGATTTGAGGTCGAGGTGGACTTTGCATTTTCGGACGAGAGACGTTAATTAAGTGGTCGATTCAATTAAATAATTAAATTGATTGTGCACACGACTAGGGACATGCAATCACTCTTGTATTCAGGAGTGTGTTGCTAATGAAAGGATATTGTTTGGATAATGAGAATAGGGTGATTAGTTAAGTTAGGGCCGAACACACATGCTGTTGTGGAAGCTTCCAGTCTTAAGGAAATAGCTTTTGACGCAAAAAGCGTGGAAGGGCATTCTTTGTCCGAGAAATACACGTGGTAGATGGTGAACGGTTGGTCTTGGCAGGTACTAACTTGTTCGGGGAAAACAATTTTGGCGGGAAACGTGTAGGCAACGGACAGTTGGAACGTCAGCAAGTGTGAGTAAAACAAGTTTTTACAAGGGCAGTCGTGAGGTAGGTATGGACAGGGTGCAACGTGTCCTGCAGAAAGAAAATTGGCGGGAAACGTGTGGCATGGCTTTCTTTCTTTCCTACAGATGTGCAGGTTTCAACATGCTGCTTTGGCCAGGGGGTAGACTCTCCTGTCTGGGATAATATGTTGTTGTTGTTGACGAGAACGCTGGACCGGCCGTAACGTGGGGGTACGCGGTCGCTCCCTTACCTGTGGCGACCGTGGCAGGTAGGAGTAGGACCCTCTGCTGGCGACGATTTCAACTAAACCAGTTCTGGTGTGAATATCGTGGTGAGCGCACTGGGTGCAGCTGCCATCTCCAAGATGTGTGTACTAAGTGAGATGGAGAACAAGTGATGTCCGTACTTATTGAAATAAAGACTTGCATCCTCCTTTCCTGCCAATTCACAGGAGGTGACTTATGTTAGTACAAGTGCCATTTATTATTGTTATTATTATTCTTTGACATGGTTACGATAGGTAAGCAGTGAGAAAAATATAAGTGAGTGGGAATGTGGGCTATTTCGTACATGTGATAGATTATGGTGTTGAAATTTGAAGTTGGGACAGATTTTTGTTGTGAGTGTAAAGGAAATGATTTTCTGACTGCAGATATTGGACATCTTGATACTATGTTAGTGGGGGCAGGCAAATAATAATAATAATAATAATAATAAATGATAAAAAATAATAAAGGCCAGTACGGTTTTGCATGCATTATCCTGTTGGAATTTGAATTTCGCGCCTATTTTTTCTGGAGGCTTAAGTTAGTGGACGTAGCCCAATTGGTCTATTTTCCCGCCAAAATTCAAAATTTCCGCCATTTTTTCTGGAGGTTAGGTTAGTGGACATAGCACAGTTGGCCTATTTTCCTGCCAAAATCGGCCATCTTGGATGACGTCATGCGCTGTTGCCAAGTCTACATGCCGCCATCTTGGATGATGTCATCGCCGCCATCTTGATTAAATTTGCAACAATACAGTGTGTCGTAGCACATAGTTTGCCCCACTAGTCATGTTAACTGACAGTCGCTTGCGCCATGCCGGCGCATAAATACAATGCTGCAGTTCCTTTGTTGTTCAGAAATATGATGGAATGTTTCTTCGGACATGCATGCATGCATAAATGCATGCGTGTCCGAAAGAACATTGCACTGTATTTCTGAAGAACAGAGGTAGAGCAGTATAGTACTGATCGAAGAAAAGCTCTCGTCCAACGAAAAAATTTTGACCATTACTTTAGTCACATTGCTTTCGTTTGTTTACGTGCATAGGACACGTTTCAGTTGTGGTTGAAATCGTTCAAATTGCTCTAAGCACTATGGGACTTAACATCTGAGGTCATCAGTCCCCTAGAACTTACAACTACTTAAACCTAACTAACCTAAGGACATTACACACATCTATGCCTGAGGCAGGATTCGAACCTGCGACCGTAGCAGATGCGCGGTTGCGGACTGAAGAGCCTAGAACCACTCGTCCACCGCGGCCAGCTCAGTTGTGGTCAGAGGAAAACATCAACAGGACTGGAAATTATGAGCAATGTCTTGCAAATTGACTTGCGCACCAGGATGTAACCTATGGATGCTAATGTCTGGTGTACCTAGTGACGTAAGGAATTGCTGGTATCTCCAACCATTCAGTGCTTACTTTTCCGATTTTTCTGTACCACCACACACTTCCTTCGGTTACCTAGTTAACGATTCCTTCATACCTGAGGATGTATCCTATCAATCGATTCCTTGAATTGGTCAGACAGGGCCACTATTGTTTCTATTAGTTAAATCCTATACCTCTTGATTATGTATTCAATTTAGCCATCTTCAGAATTATTCTGTATCACATTTCAGATTCTACAACGATGAATGCATGACAGTTGTGTGCTTCCCATCATCCTCCCATAATACCAACGTATGGGGGGCGTGTGGGCACAGCCAGACCTTCTGAAACTCATCTGGACTGACCCCCTCTAACTAAAGAACAGGCTGCCCTCCTCTTCGGGAACCATATGTTGGTCTGACTGCTGTATAGACGGTCCATCCACGTTGTTGCATCTGCAGTATGGCTGTCTGCATCACTGAGGCACGCAGGCCACCCCAATCTTGCGTAGCCTTGCTGCTAAACTGTGGAGGTGGAGGTGGGACTAGACTATTGTAGCCTACGCTGTCCAATATTTTCCTTGGTTCATAAATGACATGAGGGTATCACAGGCTCTCTGTATCCTCCCTTGCACTGGTAATCGCCAGGTAAGACTATCTATACGTCTACTGAATCCTTTAAGTCTTCTTAGTCTTTGTTCATATTTCTGGAATGAAATTTTCACTCTGCAGTGGAGTGTCCGCTGACATCCAGGCAGATTAAAACTGTGTCTAGGTATACAGTTAAAACAGAATGAAGCGATTACCAGTGGTTGTAGATATTCCGTGAGGAGGAAATTTATTTTAGATTCTTTATAGGTATTTTGTATGAAGC
Source organism: Schistocerca serialis cubense (assembly GCF_023864345.2). Lineage (NCBI taxonomy): Eukaryota > Metazoa > Arthropoda > Insecta > Orthoptera > Acrididae > Schistocerca > Schistocerca serialis. Next base: position 107,701,782 of record NC_064648.1, read on the forward strand.
CCTTGCCGACACAGACAGTATGTAAGCGACAACATTTCGTAACATACATTTAGATGCGTATGTGGAATAATTGATGCATCAGAAATGAGCGATTTGTGTTGTGGAATGGTTTTGGACAAAGGTATTTCGCATAACCCCAGGAAAAGAAATGAGTTGGTGTCAGGGCCAGAACTATAGCGGGCAGGGAACGCAGTACCGTCGTGGCAAGGACGACGGATTCAACGTTTTGGGAGGTGCTGATTCTAAAGTGTGCAGCGGCTTCCGATTCGCAGCTCTTGCATAACGATGGAAATTCTGAAGTTAATTTTACATTCTCTGTAATGCTTATCAATGTACTGGTAAGTGTTAGCTGCAGTCATGTGTCACCGCTGTAGTGATTTTGGGTTGGCCCGTACGGTGGGCCCCAAACTGTACGGTCCCGGTCCGTGTCGCTGGCCTCCCACGCCCTGCATTATAACGCCCACAGCCGCGCTGTCGCAACCGGGACTCAGTTTGGAGCACAAACTGGATTTCAGCTGACCGCAGACCTCTAACCGTTCACAGCTGGGACATGACGTCAGTACTCGTGTCCGCTGTTGCAAGACACACACGTAAACACGTGGAGCTTCCCGGCGCACATCCGCAGTGATGTCGGTACGCAAATACGCGTTCCTGCGACAGTGGCTTTCCGCTAAAGGCGAAACATGCCCTTAAATGGCAAGTACGTGTATACTGGATGGAGGCCACGTCTGTGACAGGTCGTGTCACTTAACACTAGCCTTAAAATGGTTATGCAGGTTCTTAGCTAGGACTTCAAAGTGTCAGGAAAGACATTCACAAGCTCCACTGACACACGTGTGAAGAATGTGAAATATGCATTTGAGAATAATTAGTCCACGACATTTTTCAGTTAACCGAGTAGCAACAGAGTTTCTCAATCGCATCATATAACTGGCCATCACCAGAAGCAAATCTTGTAATACTGTTTTCAGAAACATTGTACTCAGAAAATGAAAGCATTAGATTAGAAAAAGGTTTTTACTTCTTGCACCTTCGTTTGCCTTATCATATTCACCATGTTTTGAAATTTCACAAAGGTTCCAAAATATACTTTCAATTTTATTTGTGTCGTTAACAAAATATCAAACCAGAACACACGACGTTTTAACAGATTCTACTTTTGTTTACTCCTCAGTGAGAACAGTGAATTTCGTGTGTCTCAGTTTTCCTGCAAGTTCGTTCTACGTTGTTATGGCTCTCTGCTATCACATTATTTATGATCTGGAGAGATTTAGTTCAACGCAGTTAGCCGCGTGGCCTGCGGCGCGTTACCATGGTTCGGGCGGCTACCCCCGCCGGAGGTTAGAGTCTTCCCTCAAGGATGGCTGTATGTGTTAGCCTTAGCATAAGTTAGTTTAACTTAGATTAAGTAGTGTCTAAGCCTAGGGACCAATAACATCAGCAATTTGTTTCGACGGGAACTTATTACAAATTTCCTTTTCAACGCAATTGTGTAGCGTCACAAATTTTAGAATCAGGACAGCGACTCTGAACTACGCCATCCAGGTGATTTTGCAAGAATGAAACGAAGGCTGTCCTGCCAGGAATCCTGCCAAGTCAGCGTGGGCACGATTATTTAAAGACACATCATTTGTTGCCATGTACTCAAAATTGTCTACATTTTATATGACACCACCTCAATTTTTTTGACATTATTTTCAGTTATAAAATGTATTTTGACACATATCAATTCAGTTTCAACATTTACGTTACAGGTGCTGCATACAGCCCTTTCTGAGTACGATTCAATAGCGCCGAACCAACCTTTACAGTCACGAGACGTTTCCCACACTTTCCGTATTTTTATTTTCCAATCTTACATTTAAACAACGCCGCTGTACATTCCTTGGGAGTACTAGAACCTCTATCACTGTCTTCTATTTCCACTGAGATCGTTTTGCACTACTTAACACCTTATAAATCGCTCACTGCCCCCACCTGAACCAGTGACTTAACTGTAATCGATTTCACTCCCGTAAGAGCGAGCCACTGCGCACATTGCGAGACAGTCAGTGCATTCAATTCCCCAGCGGATTCACCACGGGGAATGACGTAAACGTACATACGCAGCTGCAGCATAAGGAAATTGGGTAATCCCACGACCAGACAGACTGACATGTAGGTTGCTCAGAATCGTATTTGTGAAATAAACTGCCATAAATTAAAGAAATCGTAAAAACTAAAATAATAATAAAGATGAAATCTTATCAAAAGTAAGCGTTTAAAGAGCATGATCCGAAGGGTGGGTCGTAACGTCCGTGCGCCACCGTAAAGTATCGTACATGCGCGATCCAGATCGTACGGCTCGAAAAATTGCGCGCCAGCCGAAAATTCCAATTGTCGCCGGACTTTTGTTAAAAAATTGTTCAAATGGCTCTGAGCACTATGGGACTTAACATCTGAGGTCATCAGTCCCCTAGAACTTAGCACTACTTGAACCTAGCTAACCTAAGGACATCACACACATCCATGCCCGAGGCAGGATTCGAACCTGCGACTGTAGCGATCGCGCAGTTCCAGACTGAAACGCCTAGAACCGCTCGGCCACCGTGGCCGGCCGCACTTGTGTTCAATGTACATTATTGATAATATAAAATGTACACGCTGATAAGCTTACGACGAAACAAGAGATCCGGCCGCCTGATATTCGTGTAAACTCAAAAACTCCTAAGTCTTGCAGATAAGCAAATTATTCTGCAAACAGGAACAAACATTCAACTTTGTCCGAATGTGTATAAAGTCAAATTATTCCTACGCTATGAACAATTTCCAACCCTCTCCCTTGATAAAATACGACAGAGTGATGAATGGTTGTGGGGTGAGACCACGAAGACAACACAATGTGTGGGCTCTGCGAGTGTCCCAAGGATATCTTATTAGCTGGTGAACTTTGTGTCACTCACGTCATGTTGATGAGGGACAAGCCCGTGCCAAAGACTTCACTGTGAGTAACTTTACATTTAATGCAAGTGTTTTTGTCGAATAAGGAAGAGGAATGTACCTATCAACATCTCTTACCGGTGTGTAAGGGCTGAATGACTACTCACAACCGAGCTACGCATTGTATCGTAGTTATTCAGGGGGCATTGTAATACCCCACATTCAAAGTAACTGTGTTTTTTTCAGAACCTTTGTATTAAGATTGTGACCACAGAGTCGAAGTTTTTCTTTGTATTATCTGTGTAATAAAAGGCGGCGCGGCCTTCAAATTTTTTGAGACCAGCTAGGAGAAGCCAGAGTGTTCGCACGTGTCTTTCTGCTGTCCAACTTCCATAATGTGAGCAACAGGGACTGTAATTGTAGTAATATTACAACGTAATAGCTTGTCTTGAGTTACTTAAGTGCTGTTTTATTATAAATAATCAAGTTCACGTGTTTAATTTCATCATTCACTGTGTAACAACTTTAATTTTCAGGGTATCTAGCAGGGAAGTCGCAACATTTCTATGTGTTACTGATCCGCCACTGGCGTGATTTTATTGCTAATTTAAAATGTTCTTTCTTATTGATTACATGTGCTGCTCCTGCAAACGTTAAAAAAAATTTTTGTGTTTTTCCAAACCAATCATACACCATAGAACGACTACCGAACCGCGATATGCAAATTACATGTACTAAAATTCGGTCCGTCTACATCCTCTTTTGTGCTGCGCCAAACACCAATCTCAGACGACACTCTTCATTCTGATAGCACAATTCTGAAATGTTCATTTGGCGAAAGTAGAAACGCCAACTTACATTTTCATAACTGTTTGTGATTCTGATACTGTATTCAGTCCACTCCTCTGCATTTAACACTGCAATCCCCAGTGCACTAGTAATTTTACCACCCTTCCTTTTAATATAACCGAAGGTTGTCTTGACTTTTCTATTTGCTGAGTAAGTCCTTCTGACATTTATATATCACTTTTTCGATTTATTCACATTTAATGCAGCCATTCTGCCTTAGTTTTCATGCTTTTCCCGTTTACTTCATTCCTAAATAACTTCTATATCTTTATTCCTGAATTTCACTGCACGTTTTTGTACTTCCTCCTTTCGCCAATCAGCTGAAGTATTTCTTCTGTTACCTTTTAGCTATGTTTCTCTTTCCAAATTGTGTAGTTCCTCTTTTTATTCATGTCCATTCCTCTTCAATTGAATCCTTATTTCTTAGTATTTGTGTATCCCAGTTCTTAGCGCATTATTTCTTCCTGACCAACTGTTCAACTTCAGTCTAGTCTTCGTCGTTACTAAATTGTGATATGAGTCTACATCAGCTTCTGCGTGTACTTGATTCCAGTACTGGATCCCATGTCTCCTCTGATTTCGGAATCTCTGCCTGGCCATGATGTCATCTAACTGGACGCACCCCACATCACCCAAACTTTTCCAAATACGTGCCTACCTCTACCACTCGTAAATACTGAACAGAGCACTCGTAATTACTACCTGCAAGCTATTGAAGAACACAATTAGTCTTTCTCCTGTCTCATTATTACTGCCAAGCCCATATTGTCCCGTAAGATTATCTTCTACTCCTTCCCCTAAAACACATTCCTGTTCCTCATGACTATTAGATTTTTACCTCCCTTCCATACTTAATTACCCGTTCAATACACTCACATACTTGCTCTATATCTTCGTCTTCTGCTTGCGACATCGGCGCGTATACCTGAACTATCGTCGTAGGTATTGGTTTGCTGCCGATACTGACGAGGAAAACCATATCAATGACTATTCACACTAGCTCACTCCGTGGCCTGTCTTCCTATTCATAACCTGTTATACACCTTCTCTACTGCTACACTCGCCAGACCATAAACCCTTGTCTTACTTCCATTTCACTTCACTTTTTTGTTCGTGTTAAGGGCACGAATTACAAGGGAATTAACAGAAATTAATAGTTATAAAACATGTAAGTAGACCATGGACATTAACATGTAAACATGAAAAGGACAAAGAGATGTATATTTTGATGTGTCGGCAGCTGGGCCAACACCTTGTAGCTAGAGATGGCTGAAAATGCACGCTAGACTAACGCAGACGGGCGTGAAGTACTGGAACAGGCTACGTAATTAATGCTATGAAGAAAAGTACGTAGCTGGGTTAATACTTATCTTTAATCAATCATTGTGGTACATCGCTCTTGATTATACACAGGAGACTTTAATTACAATCACAGGAGACTAATTACAATCACTGTAAGGCTAATGGCGCCTTGCTAGTTGGTAGCCATTAACTTAGCTGAAGGCTATTCTGTCTCTCGGCTAATGAGAGAGAAAGGCTTCGTACATCTAGTCGCTAGCTAGGTCGTCCGTACAACTGGGGCGAGTGCTTGTTCGTATCACGAGACCTGCCTTGTGGTGGCGCTAGGTCTGCGATTACACAGTGGCGACACGCGGGTCCGACATGCACTAAATGGACCGCGGCCGATTTAATCTACCACCTAGCAAGTGTGGTGTCTGGCGGTGACACCACATTCCTCCCCCGCAAATCGGCGAACGGTCGTGAGATAAGGCTTCCGCCTGCCGTGGGGAGGACCCCATGTTGACGTATGCGATGAGGTGGGGAGCCTAACAACAGGCGAGGCTGTGCCACCCGCACCCGGCCATTCGGTCCGAGGGGAGCTAGGAAACGCCTGAAAACCTAGTCCAGGGTGCACGTCAACATGCGGTGTATGCGCCCGTAAAGAGACAGGAGGGGCCGAAGGGTCGACCTCCATTGCGTCGGGGTAGCCGACGCGCGATGACGTCATGTGGTCCGGAGCGGGCGGGAGTTCCATGGCGGAGGACAGCTGGTCACGGGAAGCGATCGGCGGCGCGTGACCCAGGGAGGCGCATGGCGGCTGCAGCGAAGCGTCCACTGCGGGCGGCGCCGGCGGGAGAACAGGCGGCGGCGGCGGAGGCGGCAGCGGCGCGTCGCCATGGGGCAGAATGGAAGGCATCGTCGGTAACACCTGGGGATGAGGCGAGCCAGTAGATGGGTCCCCAGGGCGCTGACCGGACGGCACCGTCGCTGAAAGCAGACGGGGAGCGGCAGAACCCGTGCGACGACAGAGGCGCAGCTGATTGAGATGCCGACGCACCTCACCAGAGGCCCCCAAAACCAAGTACATCGCGCGGCCGAGGCAGCGAAGAATGCGCCCTGCGAGCCAACGCCGTGAACCGCGATAGTTGCGATAGAATACAACGTCGCCTGGAGCAAAAGCAGGAGTCTGCCGCTGCACAGGAACCTGATGCGGCGGATGCAGCAAAGACATCAAGGTGCGATGAGGACGACCATAGAGCAACTCAGCCGGCGAGCGACCATCTCGGGGCTGAGAGCGATACGAAGACAAAAAGAGCAACAACGCGTCCTCCCGAGAATGCGACTCTTTCAACTTCAACATCTGTGACTTGAAAGTCCGGACCAATCGTTCAGCGGCACCGTTTGACTGAGGCGAAAACGGCGCGGATGTCAGATGTTGAATACCATTGGCCTGGCAGAATGACAAATTCTGCGGACATGAATTGTGGGCCATTGTCGGAAACAATAGTCTGCGGAAGACCTTCAATACAAAAGATAGCAGACAACGCTTGGATGGTGGCGGAGGACGTCGTGGAAGACATCCGGACAACAAAAGGAAAATTACTGAAGGCGTCGACCAGAACCAACCATCGAGCATTCCAGAATGGACCAGCAAAATCAATGTGCAAGCGTTGCCAAGGGGAAGTGGCTTTCGGCCATGCAAAGACCTTCCGCAGCGGTGCGGAGTGTTGTTCGGCACACGCCATGCAAGAAGAACACATATTCGTAATCGCAGCATCGATTCCGAACCAAGTGCAGTGCTGACGAGCTAGTTGTTTCGTTCGCACTATACCCCAATGTCCTTGGTGAAGAAGCCGTAAGACAGAGGACTGTAACGAACGTGGGACCACGACTCTTGACTGATTATCAGAACGCAACAACAAAATACCACGTCGAACAAAAAGTCTCTCCCTGTGAGCAAAAAATCTGCGAACCAACGGATCCTCGATCCGAGACTGACAAAGGCCATTGCGTAGCAACAAAACGCAAAACAGTAGCAAGGACAGGGTCAGCAGCGGTGGCTGTAGCTACACGACGAAAATCAATCGGAAACGATTCGACCACTTCATCGGTTTCCGAATCAATGAACAGGCAAGCAAGTTCGGAAGAATCGAATGCTTTATCCTCAGCAACCGGCAAACGGGACAACGCATCGGCGTTTCCGTGCTTAGCAGTGGACCGATACAAGATATCGTAGCGGTACTGCGAGAGGAAAATAGACCAGCGAATGAATTTCTGCGCTGTACGCGGAGGTACAGGCTTGTTCGGATGAGAAAGCGATGTCAAAAGTTTGTGGTCTGTGATGATGGTGAATTGACGACCATACAAGAAATCATGGAACTTAGTAACACCAAACACGAGAGCCAAAGCTTCTTTCTCTATCTGCGAGTAATTTCTTTGCGCAGACGAGAGCAATTTGGACGCAAAGGCAATAGGGCGATCATGGGAGCCAACTTTGTGCGCAAGCACAGCACTGATCCCGAAATCCGATGCATCTACCATCAACAAAAGGGGTTTCTGGGGATCGAAAGGCGTGAGGCAAGTATTTGTAAGCAACGCCGATTTCAACTGGCGAAAGGCGCGTACGCATTCCGTCGTCCAGAGAAACGGAACACCTGTACGGCGTAAGCGATGAAGCGGAGCTGAAATGAAAGAGGCATTGCGCACATTCACTTACACCTTGTGATTCTATATAGTTCAATGTTCGTGCGACCTCATCACGCAATGCGTGGGGAACATTGCGCGCTCTGAAAAATTTCGGTTGCGCGTTTACTTTCAGTTCCAAATGTGCTTCATAGTTTTTAGCGCAACCTAAGCCCGGTGCAAAAATGTCTGCAACTTCTTCACATACACTAGAACCACTGTCTGTAGGCACAGTTTGATTCACTGATAGCACCTGATTTACAATAGGCATGTTAAACAACTGAAATAAATCTAAACCAAACAAGTTCACTGCAGAAGAAAAACGAAAAAAATCCAAAAATCTGGCACGGGCATAAAAATAATGCAGTATTTTTCTTAAAGACGTTGTGTCTGCCATTAACTGTAACATTATTTGTTTTCACGGCTACATTTTCGGTCCTGTGCCCTTTATACAGGTATACAGCAATAACCGAAAAGTGAAGGGCCGATGGCATGTATAGAACGCCACTATCATCCTATACATGAGGCAGTTATATTACAAAAAATGCTAAAAACAGCACATCACTTGCATCGGCCCACTGGAGGTGTCAAAATTTACAAATCTTCTGACGTGTGTATACCTCACTGTTGTCTCTGTATGTTGCGCCTCCTAACTGCGAGTGCACATCAACTTTAGATGACCTTAAGGATCATAGTTATGGCATAAGGTAAATTTATTGTTACTGATGTTAACTTCACTAACATGAATCTCCTTAAATCACTGTTCATGATGTTTATACGACAACTTAGGCGGTTGGTGGGGAACATATTCACAAGTCGTTTCTTCTTTGTTCTTAGCAGTGATTATACATCCCACAGTAAACGTTTTATACCAGAGTATCTTAATATCGTGTGTACATTCGTTAACGGAATTTGCCATTCTGTTTGCGATACAATTATTTGATGTAAAGAAATAAGATAAGACATTTCTTTATCATGATAGGGCGTAATAGTACGTATGGTATCCATCGTCAAAGGCTTACAGTAGCTTGGCTGCTCATGAAACCATGCCAGTAATAATCATATATATATATATATATATATATATATATATATATATATATATATATAAACCATGCCAGTAATAATCATATATATATATATATATATCATGCATTGGAAAGCAGAAAGACACAAATTAACTGGCTGAAAGAAGTAAAAGAAGACATTGCAGAAATGAACATTATACCAGAGACAGTTTACAACAGAATGGAATATAGGAATGCCATCAACAAAATACAGGGATTCAAAGACCGAACGCAATCAAAGAAGACGGGAACAACCTGGTCGCAAGAACGTAAAGAAGCCCACTCAGAAAAAATGAAGAAGTACTGGGAAGAACGCAAGAAAAAGCACAAGAAATGACTGATGCTTAGCGTAGTCCAAAGTTGACTGTAACGAATAATAATAATATATATCATTTTACATATGTATTCTTTGTACCATATTAACATCACAAAGGCATAAATCGCCTTCACAATAAATTTCGTACATGAATTGATCCACTGGACAAATAAAAAGAAAAAGGAGTACAAAAATGACATAAAGACATGTGATGAGATACTTGTCACAAATTAAAGAACATTATGTGTATCACCATGTAATTGCAAAATGTACTGTTAATATGTAAGGTACTGTACCAGTACAAATGTTGTCATACATTTTTATGACCCTTAGAACGTTTAGGCCGAGAATGGCTTTTTCAGCTACACTTGCAAAACACCTTATTCATTTTCTTACTGAATTATTCAAATATATTACTTATGTTAAAATAAATACACCCTAATTATAAAAATGTGTATGAGTGGACATAATTCTTCCTCATTTCCATACATATCATACAACTCACGGGAAACGTCGTAAAGACCACTCATATTATAAAGCCAGCATAGACACGATCCTGTGCAAATCGTTACGTCCTATGCTTGTCAGTAAGTCAAAGTCAAATAGCCAAACTATACATCCTCATTTATGTTACTTTCTATTATTAGCACGTAAAACTGACTGGAATTTATCTCGAGGTCTCTTATTTCTTAAATCTGTCTTATTGTTGGGCAAGCTGTGTGGGTGATTTTTGAAATAGTTGTATATTTCCACTTCTTCAGGTATTTTGATACTTCTACCCTTAGGTTAATTTTTATTACTGGATCTACGTTAGGTGATGGTACTCCTCTCTCTTTGCTTGAAGTGCTCTTTAAATTTGTCGCTGGAATATGAGCTTTGTAACGTCCGGTAAAGGTGTCCATGCTGTAACTCATACGATTACTGACATTGTATATTCATCTAGTTTCAAATGGTAAATGCTACCTGTATAGACTTTGTGTGGGAGAAAGTGAAAGCTGTGCTTCTACAGAAGTCTGATCCACTGGCTTGTTCACCAGTCCGTCGTCTCCCGTCTTGTGCAGAACTGCAGGCCCAGGCGGCTGTTTTCCGGGAACGACTCTCCAGCTACTGGCGGGACTTGGCGCAGCTGCTCTCACTCGGTGCGACGCACACCTCGCAGCTGTTGGTTCCCCTCGCATTCGAACGAATGGTAAGTGGGGTTTTTTCCTCCTCTTATAAACTACGTACAGGGGGTGAGAAAATGACACACACCATCTGGCCAGTTCTTGGAGACTGTTTCCCAGATTACCTTCTTCACACTGTAGCTATCTTTGGCTCTACAGTTCTAATACTAACCTTCAGGAAGAATTCTGAACCAACCTCTACTTCTGTGAGCCTTTTGGGGCTATAATACAGGGAGGCTAAGTTCGGAATGGTTAGAGATCGAAGAAAATCGTCTGTATCTTTCTTTTCTCGTATGCGCTAGCTACTTCTTTAACAGATCCAGATAACTTTGCACCCAATCCTGCTTTACAAGCTGAAGCATGTTAGCTTCATATTTAGTGGAGAGTGGTCTAGAGTCTCAGTGTGGCATTTCAAGTCTCCATCGGCGTCTTCTCTTCCTAAGAATCTCTACTCCATATGGAAGGCCTATAAAATTACTTATGCTCAACATGGAGGTTCGTCAACTTCAAATCTCGTAATGAACCTGTATACATACCACATAATTCATACATTTCGACACAACTGTTCAACGTCTTCCCACCTTAATATTCACGTGACCATTTCCCACGACTCCATGGCCAGACGATAGCGCAGCTGACACTTGTGGCTCGACGCCATTGGCGGCCCCCTGTGCTCACCACTGCCAGCCAGCACTGTCCGTGTGACACGGCAATGCCCCAGCCGCCGCAGCCACAGAGGACGCGCGTCAGTAACGAATACCTTCAGCTGGGGTCCACCAGGTAGCGCGTGTTGCGTCAGCGAGTGGTTTTCTTAAAGGCACTGTGCTACTACAGTCACAACCAGAACATTTTATGAATATGTCAAGGCCAATGAAAATCTCTGTCATACTAACCTGAAACCGGATGCTGCTTTCTGAGAGCATTCATCTCAGTCGTTAGCCTTTCTGCACGTGTCTCGTGGCCTAACTCGAACCATTATCGAGTCTGAATTCTCTGTCTATGATTTATGAACACTGCCACCAGTGATTTTCCCACTACCGAGAGTAAAAGCTATGTGCTCTTAACACATACACTGGACTCGCATTCGGGAGGACGACGGTTCAATCCCGTGTCCGGCCATTCTGATTTAGGGCACGGCCGACTTCCTTCGCCATCCTTCCCTAATCCGATGAGACCGATGACCTCGCTGTCTGGTCTCCTTCCCCAAACAACCCAACCTTAACACACAGAATGGCCACTGTGCATTATGACTGTTTGCATTCTGACAGTAGTATACATGGAAAGCAAATGGACGCAGTATGATCTGTGTCTTTGTGTAACTTTTTGTGGCGTATGTAGTAACGTGCCAGTCCCTAAAGTATCGTGTGAGCCTCATTTTGGATCCTTTGAGAAGAGAAGTAGGCGATACCTGTTTTAGTGAAGTAAAAGGTTCTGGGTAGATTAAACCTTTTTGCTATAATTATTACAGATGTTTGCTGGGTTCCGTATTTAAAAATGGTTTCTGCTGACATCGTATTATGTCCTATCATTGCATCTTGTTTTCGTTACCATCATCGAAGCATTTCACTGCAGCAAAGGCAATTTACCTGATACGTATCCAATATTTTGTAGAGTTAGTACCTCACAGCTTACGAGAATGTTTAAAGGACGACTTCTTTATTACATTTGCGGCGCAGCTACGCTTCGTTGATCATACACTCCTGGAAATTGAAATAAGAACACCGTGAATTCATTGTCCCAGGAAGGGGAAACTTTATTGACACATTCCTGGGGTCAGATACATCACATGATCACACTGACAGAACCACAGGCACATAGACACAGGCAACAGAGCATGCACAATGTCGGCACTAGTACAGTGTATATCCACCTTTCGCAGCAATGCAGGCTGCTATTCTCCCATGGAGACGATCGTAGAGATGCTGGATGTAGTCCTGTGGAACGGCTTGCCATGCCATTTCCACCTGGCGCCTCAGTTGGACCAACGTTCGTGCTGGACGTGCAGACCGCGTGAGACGACGCTTCATCCAGTCCCAAACATGCTCAATGGGGGACAGATCCGGAGATCTTGCTGGCCAGGGTAGTTGACTTACACCTTCTAGAGCACGTTGGGTGGCACGGGATACATGCGGACGTGCATTGTCCTGTTGGAACAGCAAGTTCCCTTGCCGGTCTAGGAATGGTAGAACGATGGGTTCGATGACGGTTTGGATGTACCGTGCACTATTCAGTGTCCCCTCGACGATCACCAGTGGTGTACGGCCAGTGTAGGAGATCGCCCCCCACACCATGATGCAGGGTGTTGGCCCTGTGTGCATCGGTCTTATGCAGTCCTGATTGTGGCGCTCACCTGCACGGCGCCAAACACGCATACGACCATCATTGGCACCAAGGCAGAAGCGACTCTCATCGCTGAAGACGACACGTCTCCATTCGTCCCTCCATTCACGCCTGTCGCGACACCACTGGAGGCGGGCTGCACGATGTTGGGGCGTGAGCGGAAGACGGCCTAACGGTGTGCGGGACCGTAGCCCAGCTTCATGTAGACGGTTGCGAATGGTCCTCGCCGATACCCCAGGAGCAACAGTGTCCCTAATTTGCTGGGAAGTGGCGGTGCGGTCCCCTACGGCACTGCGTAGGATCCTACGGTCTTGGCGTGCATCCGTGCGTCGCTGCGGTCCGGTCCCAGGTCGACGGGCACGTGCACCTTCCGCCAACGACTGGCGACAACATCGATGTACTGTGGAGACCTCACGCCCCACGTGTTGAGCAATTCGGCGGTACGTCCACCCGGCCTCCCGCATGCCAACTATACGCCCTCGCTCAAAGTCCGTCAACTGCACATACGGTTCACGTCCACGCTGTCGCGGCATGCTACCAGTGTTAAAGACTGCGATGGAGCTCCGTATGCCACGGCAAACTGGCTGACACTGACGGCGGCGGTGCACAAATGCTGCGCACCTAGCGCCATTCGACGGCCAACACCGCGGTTCCTGGTGTGTCCGCTGTGCCGTGCGTGTGATCATTGCTTGTACAGCCCTCTCGCAGTGTCCGGAGCAAGTATGGTGGGTCTGACACACCGGTGTCAATGTGTTCTTTTTTCCATTTCCAGGAGTGTACACTGCACCTGCTTAGGAAAAGTGTAATTGCGAAAAGTTATTCCGTGAAACCAATGTTGTACAGATGGTTTCGATTTAAAGACGCACTTTGCTTTCTGAATGAAACTTGAGTCTTCAGACAGCTGCAGCAGTCTTGAGGTATTCGTATTCGAGATAATTCCTCTCGTGGTTCTTCACTACAGCCCTGCAGAGTAGTACGGCAAAGCGTGCTGTGGCCCAGGTAACGACGCAGCTTACGATTTTGACCCTGTGCCCCTGGTAACTGGGCTCTCACATAACACTGTGTACAAATATGTATGTATGTATGGTCAGAATAGTTCAATTGGCTCTGAGCACTATGGGACTCAGGTCATCAGTCCCCTAGAACTTAGAATTACTTAAACCTAACTAACCTAAGGACATCACACACATCCATGCCAGAGGCAGGATTCGAACCTGCGACCGTAGCATTCGTGCGGTTCCAGACTGAAGCGCTTAGTACCGCTCAGCCACACCCGCCGGCATAGATTAGGTCTAGATGGCAGAGAGTGCAGTGGCGCCATCGCAAGGACGACGGATTCAACGTTTTGGAAGGTGCCGATTCAAAAGTGTGCACCACCTTCCAATTCACTGCTCCTGCACAACGATGGAAATTCTGAATTTTATTTCTCGTTTTCTGTACTGCTTATCGACGTACGGGTAAGAGTCGCCTGCAGTAACGTGTCACCACTGCAGTGAGTTTGGGTTGGGCCGTGCGCCGGGCCCCCTACTGTGTGGACTCGGCCCGTGTCGTTGTCTGGCCTCCCTCGCCCTGTGTTGCTGTGACGCCCACAGCCGGGCTGTCGGAAGCGCGAAGCGGCTCAGACCGCAAACGGGATGTTAGCTGCCTACTGACCGCTAACCGCATGCTGTCACAGCGAGGACATGACGCACGTCCCACACACACACACACACACACACACACACACACACACACACACGTAAAAGCCTGCAGTATTCCTGGCGCACATCCGCAAAGCTCTACTTACGCAAATACGAATTGGAGGCGATAAATCGCGATCCCACCTTGAACCGGTCGGCCTTGTATGTATGTATGTATGTAAATTTAAAAAATATTGTATTCGAAAAGGATTTCTTTTTTCTCTGACTCTTGCCATCATTATAAAATTGATACAGGAGGTATTTCATTCAAAAAAGATGAAAAAGAAGAGCAACTGTATTGTGAAAACAACTGAAAGCTTTTTAGTTTCCATTTTTTCTCATATTTGTGATATACGTAACAGTTTTGTTATTTCGTAATTGATTCATTACAATATACACATTCTTTTGTGAATAAGGAAATTTTTTAATTTCCAATGTCTATTAAACACTTATTAGTAACTCAGAGAGAGAGAGAAGTTTACAGTGTGTACATACTTAGAACAGCAACAGCAATGGCAGCTCAAAAACAATACACAGACACACACACACGCACACGCACACACACACACACACACATGGACGCACGCAGTGTGCAATGAAACATTCATAATCTCAAACATGCACTCAGAACTGTGACAAACTGCTCATCAAAGTATTCCACACACACCCAGTCAAATGGAACACCTTCTTACCTTTTTACTAACAAATAAACCCACCCAGACACATCAGTAAATAGTCGGGGTGCAGCAGATTTCCACACCTATGCCCCCCGATGAACCACTTGTGATCGTGATAGGACACCCCTGCTTCCAGCTGGAATTGCAGTATATACCTCAGTATATAACCTCAATCGAAATGTCTCCTGATAAGCATTTGTGGTGCAGCGCCAATGTCCTAGAGGAGGCACCTGTTGAAGTCCCTGAACGTGAAAGTCTTTCAGGCTGTGCAAATCACCGTGTCTGTCATGCAGACTTGTGGGATAGTCCAGCTCTACCTCTAGGACATATCCCTCACCAGCACCAGCAGCCACATATTTGATCTCTTTCCTCAGTCTGGTGATTTCCCCTTTGGACATCCATGAGAGCCCTTGAAAACGGAGACTTTGTTGCATGGTTTGCTTTGAGAGACAGTTTACATCCAGGTAAAGGTTGAAACTGAAGTCGTGAGACAACCTGTACTCCCCTCGATTATTTGCAAGTAATTTGCCTTGGCATACCTGCGCACACATTGGCAAAGTCACTCGTGGACCGCATGTTCCAGGAAGACATGCATCTCAACGTTGGCAAGAATTCGCTGCTGGCTTGTGTCTTTCTTAACATGGCATCCCACGAAATCTCAGCCATATGCTACAGAACTTCTCGAAGATGTTGGCGGTCAGATGTACATTGGTGTTCATCATTTTACATGTTCTGATAAATCAGAGATGCCGAAGTCCTGCTGTTCATTCACCAAGTGCCCGTTCTTTCCATTCATTATGAAAATGCCTCTTAGTTTACGAGAGAATCCAGATATTCGTATGGAAAGACCCCTTCTCCGTCACAAGTTGAAACTCTTGAAACTCTACATCATCGAGATAAGTGGCTCCCTTTGCTGAGAATATCTCCAGGACGCGTTGGTTCAGCAAATTTCTAAAGAGACGTGAGCATGAAGCGTTGTGAATCCAGGAAGTGGTGTGATCCCCTGTGAAGCGGCATGTATTTGTGAACGGTGTCAGCAATGACACTGATCTTATCATCCTACTACCCAGACTCGTCAAAGTGCTGAACTAGAAAGTGGGCATCATGCTCACCTAAATTGTGGAAAAGATGGCTGTGTGCTGTGGCAGTTGGTACTTACAGTTACATAGGTTGTCAGCTGCACTCTGGGACTTCCCCGTTACGTGGCAACAGTCTCTACAGGGAGCTTCCTCACCTCTGTCCAGTCACAGTCCCCAGATATAACGATCAGCTGCCTGCTTGCACAGTGCATCATTCTCCTTCACGTTGGTCATGAGGACGGTTTCACTATAAATGTTATAAACATCCCGGACAAGACTTTCAAGCTCAGTGAGCAGCCATCTCGCACTATTCCCTTGACATACGATTTTAATTTTAGTGCACAGAACTTTATGGCTAGCCACATATCGTATGCATCATTTTGTGACAGTGATATGGGAGGCAGAGGCACCACGTTCACACTGTACCACAGGAGCTAGGAGGCGCTCTAAATCGACGTAAACAACGAAGGGACAGAAGTGTTGGTGAGAGGCATTCTTAAACTTCGAGAACCGTTTATCCTTGATAAGCATTTCCACACCTATTGTTTCCTGGCTCTAGCAGCCAATCAGGTGTCTTTCAAGATACATGCTCTTGGTAAACGACTTGAGACATCTACAGCAAAAATATCTTGCACCTTTTTTGTTTTCATTTCAGAGGAACGTAGGTGGGGCATGCATTTTATCCATACATTGTGTTGCTTATCGTCTTTAGAGATTAGCAGCACGTCTACACTTTTTGGATGTTTCTCGGCTAATATGGACAAGAAGAGGGGACCACCTAATTTACGCTCGACTTCTTTGTCGATGTACCACACATCGTGTTAATGTTTGTCTTCTTCTTATGGCTTTCCTACATTCGGCCATAAACGAGAAATTAGAACGTCAGTGGACATCTGGTGTTTGTTGTGTATCTGTATGCCCTGTATTTTTTGGTTAATTTCTATCACTAGTGAGAAGCAACCATGGAAATCAATTTAAATTCCTCTCATCATGATTCTGGGCATTAGGACATGCTTTTTGTTAGCAGTATATACTTTTGAACAGAGGTGTAACTGAACCCCACAATAAGTTGATCAAAATCTTATGAACATAAATCAAGGCCGAGCATACAGCTGAGTGTCTTACAGGACTCCCTTCCCTGCACCTCAGAAAAGTGACTCAGTTTGACCACTCTGGTATCGACTCACCCCATGATGTCAGGACAGCTCTCCCCCTAACTTGGACAATGCTCTTCTCCTCGACAACACGTCGAACTCCTAATAACTCTGCACACAAGAAGGAGAAAGAGACGCAGTTGATAGGTATCTAAGGAAGGAGAAATAAAAATCCGTATTCGTATAATAATAGTAATAAATTCTGAGTACTTACAAGCAAAACTGTTGTTGTGTTCGTTACTGGAATACTCTTCCAGCAACTCATCATCAGTGGGCATGTTTGTCATTAAGGGCATATCCAGCATGAGTACTAGAGGAGCTGTATGACGTCGGCAGGGGAATGTGTCTGAAAGAATATGGACAAGCCCAAACGAAAACACAGGTGCAAAAGAACTAGTAGCTGGTGGTCGCGTCAAAACAGCGATAATCGCATTGAGTACAAACTAGACCATCTCAAAAATAACAAACAAAACATTTAATACTGTAGAATAAGCGATATCTGCCTCTGAACGATTGAAGTCGTTCCCCAGAGATCATCATCATCGCCATCATCATTATCAGCTGCTGGGTTCAGATCCCACAGCGAGTAACGCCTGCTCACAGCTAGAAAAGAAGAAGTAGAACCCATAAGGATCACTTACACTACTAGCCATTAAAATTGCTACACCAAGAAGAAATGCAGATGATAAACGGGTATTCATTGGACAAATATATTATTCTAGAACTGACAGTGATTACATTTTCATGGAATTTCGGTGCGTAGATCCTGAGAAATCAGTACCCAGAACAACCACCTCTGGCCGTAATAACGGCCTTGATACGTCTGGGCATTGAGTCAAACAGAGCTTTGATGGCGTGTACAGGTACAGCTGCCCATGCAGCCTCAACACGATACCACAGTTCATCAAGAGTAGTGACTGGCGTATTGTGACGAGCCAGTTGCTCGGCCACCATTGAGTAGACGTTTTCAATTGGTGAGAGATCTGGAGAATGTGCTGGCCAGGGCAGCAGTCGAACATTTTCTGTATCCAGAAAGGCCCGTACAGGGCCTGCAACATGCGATCAGGAGTTGTCCTGCTGAAATGTAGGATTTCGCAGGGATCGAATGAAGGTAGAGCCACGGGTCGTAAGACATTTGCAATGTAACGTCGACTGTTCAAAGTGCCGTCATTGCGAACAAGAGATGACCGAGACGTGTAACCAATGGCACCCAATACCATCACGCCGGGTGATACGCCAGTAAGGTGATGAAGAATACGCGCTTCCAATGTGCGTTCACCGCGATGTCGTCAAACACGAATGCGACCATCGTGATGCTGTAAACAGAACCTGGATTCATCCGAAAAAATGACGTTTTGCCATTCGTGCACCCAGGTTCGTCGTTGACTACACCATAGCAGGCGCTCCTGTCTGTGATGCAGCGTCAATGGTAACCGCAGCCACGGTGTCCGAGCTGATAGTCCATACTGCTGCAAACGTCATCGAACTGTTCATGCAGATGATTGTTGTCTTGCGAACGTCCCCATCTGGACATGGCTGCACGATCCATTGGAGCCATACGGATAAGATGCCTGTCATCTCGGCCGGCCGCCGTGGCCGTGCGGTTCTTGCGCTGTAGTCCGGAACCGCGGGACTGCTACGGTCGCAGGTTCGAATCCTGCCTCGGGCATGGGTGTGTGTGATGTCCTTAGGTTAGTTAGGTTTAAATAGTTCTAAGTTCTAGGGGACTTATGACCTAAGATGTTGAGTCCCATGGTGCTCAGAGCCATTTATACCATTTGACCACTCGAATGCTAGTGATACGAGACCGTTGGGATACAGCACGACGTTCCGTATTACCTTCCTGAACCCACCGATTCCATATTCTGCTAACAGTCATTGGATCTCGACCAACGCGAGCAGCAATGTCGCGATACGATAAACTGCAATCGCGATAGGCTACAATCAGACCTTCATCAAAGTCGGAAACGTGATGGTGCCCATTTCTCCTCCTTACACGAGTCATCATAACACCGCTTCACCTGGCAACGCCGGTCAACTGCTGTTTGTGTATGAAAAATCGGTTGGAAACTTTCCTCATGTCAGCACGTTGTAGGTGTCGCCACCGGCGCCAACATTGTGTGAATGCTCTGAAAAGCTAATCATTTGCATATCACAGCATCTTCTTCCTGTCGGTTACATTTCGCGTCTGTAGCACGTCATCTTCGTGGTGTGGCAATTTTAATGGCCAGTAGTGTATAAACAAAAACACTGTAGAAAATATGTATACTTGCTTTCATCCTCAGCCAAGCTGACCATGATGAATGACATCACACCGTCGTCGGTAAACAGTGACAACAGTGCGGCGTCATCATTGTTATCCAACGTGCGTGGACATGACTGCAGTCACCATCGTCGTCACGCATACCGCACGAGCGCTTGACTCCGATATCAGGGCTGGCTGGCAGTCGGAGAGGGAGCGAGACTCGGGTCGCCCTCCGCAGGGCTGTTTACAAACCCCTTCAGCCACGCAGCGTGCGCTGATCAGCAATTCAAGTCGCAGTTCATCACGCTTCTTCTCTCCCCACTAACATTACTTACACATAGCGCATTGCGACAGTGCCCAGCGTGTTGGTACACATTTGAACACGCCTCTCTCAACTTGCTACTACTCTCATTACTTAGCAAGCGTGGACGCAAGGCAGCAGAAACGGGTTTATTTCTCGTAAGAAGAAGAACTTCCACATGTTAAACGAGTGGGATTGTGCTGTGACAGAAATGCACGAAATGGAATATGCTGGCTACAAGTAGCTGCTGATCGGTTACGTTTTGAGTGACACATTGCAGAAACTTGGGAAATCATCTCGACAGTTCTCCAAAAAGAGTGTAGATGTCACGTGGTAAATAAACGTATCTGACAAAAGAACTGTAAAAAATGAGCTCGGGAGTATCTAAATAAATACAAAAATTTTATTAAGAAAATAATATTTGCACATATCTGCAACACAAATAAATCCGTTTTTCTCTCCACCACCGTGCACTTGCCTAAGGTGTCTGACTGACATACAGTTGAATGATTCCAAATTCAGGATGGCAGTGTTCTTGAAAATTTCCCATATTCATACCACCACCTCACGACCTTTGACGTGCATGACGCTCTCTCTGTAATCACAGTTTCGGAGTGACGTCAGCATATCCTCACAGGTCATTCCTGTATCGTGGCGGCTACTGCGATAGTGGAATCGAGTCAATCACGCTACTGTCTTCCAAGACATGTCACACTTCATTGTTCTGAGCAGCTGGGCAGAAGTGACAACTGTGTAGAAACTTGTCGAAACACAGACTGAGTCGATGCGTGTGACAACAGCTACACCTTTAATCATCTTTAAACATGAAGCGGCCGCACTCGTCGTGGAGGCCTCGCCCGTGAGCAACAATGTTGTACCAGGAGGCGGGCAGCTTGGACCCTGGCAAGCAGGTCTTCAGCTGTATCTACAGGTGTTTCGTACATAACCTCAGAGAATGAGGTCTAGGGTTGTAAGATCCAGCGATCGCAATGGCCATCAGAGAGGACCCCCCCCCCCCCCTTTCCAGTCCTACAATGAGTGTGAGTATTCTTCAGGTGCTTGCAAACATTAACATCAAAGTGGAATGATCTTGGATAATGCCCGAAAATACTTTGACAGAATCTTTGCTGTTGGCCTCCGATATGGGTGGCGTGGGTGTTGTCCTCATTCTGGATCTGCCTGTTTGGCTTTTGAAAACAACATCACGCATGAATGAGGCCTCATCCACAAACAACCAGTCTGCTTTGGCGCTAGAATATTCCAAAAGGAAGGCAGAAGTTAAAAATTCCTCGTTTAAGAAATCGTTCACGCAGGAGAACGGTACAAACGTACCGTCGTTTGACCATCGCACAGAGTCCCGTGTGGGAGAGAAACAGCTGAAACAGCTGAAAATAAATAAGTTGCAATGCCTAGGTGGAATGCCAATTTGGTTTTACAAAGAGTAGTGTGCGGCACTGGCCCCTTACTTAGCTTGCATTTACCGCGAATCTTGCGATCAGCTCTCAGAACCAAGCGAATGGAAAAAAGTGCAAGTGAAGAAAGGTAAAAGAACGGACCCACAAAATTACAGACCTATATCCCTAACACTTGTTTGCTGCAGAATGCTTGAACATATTCTCAGTTCGAACATAATCAACTTTCTTCAGACTAAGGAGCTTATGTGCACACATCAACACGGTTTTGGTAAGCATCGCTTCTGTGAAACTCACCTTTTCCTTTTCTCACATGATGCACTGAAAGCTATGGATGAAGGGCAACAGGCAGATCCCATATTTCTAGATTTCTCGAAAGCATTTGTCACGGTGTCCCATTGCGGGGTGAAAAGTAACTTGAAGAAGAAGAACGAGCATATGGAATAAGTTGAGTGACTGCAGGTTGACACAAGATGACAAAATTTCTAGTTGGTGTGACGAATGGCAGGTGGCTCTTGCTGTAGACGAAAGCGGATGAGTGGCAAAAACGAACCCGCAATATCCGGATACGGCACTCCAAGTGTCCTGCTTACCACAGTCACTTCGTTGAAATATCTGGACGTAATGTTGCGAAGCGAGATGAAATTGAATAAACGTGTGAGGATTCTGGTAGGAAAGGCGAACGGTCGACTTGGGTTTATTGTGAGAGTTTTGTGAAAGTGTGGTTCGTATGTAAGGGAGACCCCGTGTAGGACGCCAGAGCGACTTCTTGTTCAGCATTGCTCGAGTGCTTGGGATCTGCACCAGGTCGTATTGAAAGAAGGCATCGAAACAATTCAGGCGGAGCAGGTAGATTTCTTACCGGAGTTTCGATCAGCATGCAAGTGTTACGTATATGCTTCGGGAGCTCAGCAGGGAATTGTTGGAGGGAAGAAGACTCTCATTTCGAAGAAAACAACTGAGGAAGTGCAGAGAACCGGCACTTGAATCTGGCTGCAGAACGATTCTAATGACGCCAGCATACATTTCTGGTATGGACCACGAAGACAAGATACGAGGAATTACGGGTCCTAAGGAGGCATATAGACAGGCGTCTGTCCCTCGCTCTGTCAGCGAGCGGAACAGGAAAGGAAACGACTAGTTGTGGAACAGGGTACCCTCCGCCACGCACCGCACCGTGGCTTGCGGATTATGTATGTAGATGTAGATACAAAGGACGATAGTTGAGAGGAATTATTGGTTTCATGTCCGTAAATTTAGTGAAATCATTTTTGGCTTGGTTTCATTTGAAATCGTGAGGTTTTATCTATTCAATTTCATCTGTTTGGTCTTGTGACTGCATGCATGAGGGTTGTGGTGTAATAGGTGGCCCCAGTTGTGTGTAGATGAGGTCACTGACAGGAGTTTACGACGGCGGTGACGAAGCTACAGTGGTGGTGGATGTGGTTGGAACTTCTGGCTCCGGCAGTGGTGGGGGCGATGGGACGGGCCGCGGTTTGGGGCTGGCGACGGTGTTGGCGACAGAGCCAGCGGCGCTGCTGGAGAGGGAGTCGACGGTGGCGCAGTTGGCGGCGACGGTGGTGGAGCATTTGACGGAGGCAGTGGCGAAGGAGCTGCCAGACTACGGCTCTCTGTGAGTGGTGAAGCAATGAAGACGACGGCGAAGGGTGGGAGATGATCGGCGAAGAACCACTGGCAGAGTCCAGCCGAGAGATGAGGTGCTGGTGAAGTATAGTAGGGCCTGTCAGTAAAACGGAGGGTATACTTCGTACTGGAAATTTTGGGAGGACATTTTGAGGTTAACATGAGTAAAGCGAGTCAGAGTATATACTCCAGCCGAGAATGTGCTCATCGCGAGTAAAAGGGTGAGGGATGTTGCTCAAAACAAAGAACGTTCTCCGATTTCGTGTGAACAAAACTAGAGGAGCTTCTCACAACCGGAAAATATTGAAGCGAGATCTGTAGCACTCTTCGGGCTGAGTAAGTTCTGTTAAGTTTTATCTACATTTTGGCAATGATGGCAGAATTCATATTGCTTGGGAAGCAAAAAAAGAAATATGTAGCCCAACGAAGTGCTGAATTGAGGAGCTGTGGAAGTTTATATCGCTTTGACAATAAGAACATCATCTGCGGACGACCTCTTAAAAGAAGTGAAGATTGAAACATTTTTATTGCTATTTAGTAGACCCAAGTTTTCAGACTGACGTACGAGAACATTTAGCTGTAGGCCTACACCAAACAACCGTGTCGCTGACTTTCCCAGACGTTCACCATCATGTCTTCTCACAGCATAAGTCTTATATAGTGTGATGTTAGAAATAAGTAGGGTTACCAGAAAAATTAATAACTGGTTTATCGCAAACCTAGCGACCTGTTACTCGTAACGAACGCATGGTGGGGCGCTTACGTGCTTGCCACGCGAGCAGACAGTTGTGGGCCGTATTTAACCAAAATTATCTCGTGTTAGAGAACTCTGACAGAGTTCCGGCTTGGAGTAGATAAAAAGTCATGCAATCTTAAGATTTCGTTCGCATAATGTTCGCCTAACTTCTATAACTGAAAAGTTTTCCGCATGTTGTAAATTCGGTAACCTCAAGAAAATGCATTTTCATAAGCTGTACGTAATTGTCTTACTAATTGGTTGCCGCACATAAAATAAACAAAATGAAACGTAGTGCAACTCTGCCTGAACACAGTGGTGCCGGTTCCAGACATGTCGCCCGTTTGAGCGAGCTGAATGACACGTGACACTGCACGTGCTTTCTGTGCCGGACACGGCAGACCACACACACCGAGAACTCAGCAGGGAGCAGAGGTAGTGAGAAAAAGGAATCCTCTCGTCACAGATTATGGCTTCGAATGTTTTGCTCGTAAGAACTTTCCCTGAGAATGTTCTTTGGATGGAGAATCTTCTCCAGAGAACGTCGTCTTGTTTATTCATACGACCCAGCGTGTTTAACTTCTGTTGGATGTCAGTACAAAGGCGAGAACCAAAGACGCATGAGGGGCCACAGCGGCAGTGGTGCAGCTTAGGTACCACCCTCCTAGTCCAGGCAGCGCGCCATTTCGTGTCTCTTCTGTAGTTCACGTATCGCCATTTACAGTCGGTCATTTCTAAATTCCGTCAATCCACTTTGTTACTGGACTCGCATGGTACGTTCAGTAATGGCTCCAGCACTACAGGCCAAAGCCGCCTGCCTCTGCACGCAAATTCTCGACGATTGACTTCCGTCGCAGCGGTCTGCCCCGCTTGTCGACACTCCAGCTCCATGTGGCGAGTATTTATTTCGTCCACTGTGGCAACGCACTTGCTCCTAAACTGAATATGGCAGTCAGTGTTGTATCATTATAGCTGTGTAGTGCATTCCCAACTGTCCAGAAGTTTCGAGATTGTCTTTAGTGCTTGTTTCACTGGATATTGTTTGTTCACTTCCTCGCTTCATTTAAATCCGTTCTTTCGTTGCCTTATGGAATGAACGGCTCCATTATGTTAAAAACAGCCCTTTCCCGAAATTCTTCCACAACCAAATCTCCGTATAATGTTTATTCAGATCATTGTCAGTATGCACGTACATCCTGCATCTGGGGCGTAGAAACGATGATTTTCATCACGGCACGGGTTCTGAGTCCCAGCTTGTCAGTGGAGTAGGTGTGGTACTGTAGCTCCAAGCAAAACAGCGTGCTGGTGTACGTGGCGTGGAAATGGTTTGCGAGCCTTAGCACCATGGCACCACATGTCTTATGGGAGGGACAGCTTTCCGGTCAAACTGGGGATCCAGACACCACACGGAACTCATTATGATGCAGCTTCATGCTTTAATTGGCAATGACGTTGTCAATTAAAAGTGATAACCAAGGACCATACTACAAGGAGTACAGGGAGTACTGATTGTTCTGCATTGTATCTGGCAGTATGGAAACTTTCCATCGTTCATGGGCTATAGGGAATGTAGTCGTAGATGAATCAGGAAAAAATTGTCTCATACCCGATTCTGAAGGCTCCATTCTCATCATAATATGTACCTGACACATATGCATCGAATCTATGTACGGAACACTGACCTTAGGCCAACAATTTCTGTATGATAATTTTCACTGCCAAACTAGACACCCGCACCAACCAATCACGAAGCGAGACGGAGCGAATGCTTCAGAGTCAAGTAAACAAACATTTTTATGCAATAGTGAAGCGTCATTTTGTCAAGTTTTACGTCAGCAGACATGTACTTCTGCACGTCAAGCATAGCAGTGTGAGATGGTGGGATGCACACTGCCGGATGTAAGTGGAAACATTATAAAAATGCCACAACTGATAAGGGTATAATGAGTAAAACGAAAGACCTATTGTGAAATAAAAACACATGTTTGGTATTTGCAAAGACGGTTGTGAAATAGCTTAAGTCATCGTATCGCGCTGTCCTTGGCCGTTGGATTGGCTGAAAGGGACTGAATAACTGGACCTGCTTGACGGTACATTCACGATTGTCCGTTGAACTCATCTTCCTGTGGGAGTTCTGCTTTCAGCTGTCATACAGTCTTTACGGAAAATTATCGCAGATGTCACATCACCTAATGCAGATAGGAAACTCCCTGGCAGGTCAGAGCCGTGTGTCGGATCCCCGACGTTTCAAGTGACTGCACTCTCCACTGCAGAGTGAGGATTCGCCCAGGAAGCAACTCCCGAGGCCTCTGGTCACTGCAGTGCCCATCCTTCCGGGAGCGCTGGTCCCGCCAGCCGTGCAGGGGAGCTTCTGTGACGGCTGGAAGGCAGCGGCTGAGCTACTGGCGGAAGTAAAGCTGCGACGGCGGCTCTCGGTTCCTGCCTGCCCAGCTCGATGTCTATCTTTTTAAGGGCGTCATATTCGCCATTGACTTTAAAAATTATTTGTTTTACTATTGCAGTTTCGGCCTTTTGAGCCATTTTCAAGTGGTAATGTGTGCTTCAGCTCATGACAGACATGTGTACATGTCAGCGTCTAAAATCATCTATAACAAATTTGAACAATTCGTTCATATCCTTAACATAAATATCACATGTTCACTCTCTTGCAATGAATACGAAATTCTTCTTTAAAGAAAAGAGGTATTCTGCGGCAAGCGCTGCAGTTCTGCTGTTTGATGTGTCTGAAACCAGTTAAAACGGTATAGTAGCACAGAACGGAGTGGATGATCTGCAAGAAATAGTTACAATCGGTATCTCACTCAAGTGCTCTGAAATCTAAAGATGAAATCTCGATGTGCTAAAATGCACCAATGGGTTTGCGTTTGTTTGCTGTTTTTCTATGCATCCTTTAAAGAATGAAAATGCTGAAAAGACCAATGCGTTTGCGTTTGTTTGCTGTGTTTCTATGCATCCTTTCAAGAATAAAAAAGTTCCAGGTTTGTGTCCCAGTCTGGCACACAGTACTCATCTACCAGGAAGTATCTTATGCACTGCTGAGTGGAAATCCGTTCTGGATACTTTTAGCCGCACGGGATTAGCCGAGCGGTGTGAGGCACTGCAGTCAGGCTGTGCGGCTGGTCCCGGCGGAGGTTCGAGTCCTCCCTCGGCCATGGGTGTGTGTGTTTGTCATTAGGATAATTTAGGTTAAGTAGTGTGCAAGCTTAGGGACTGATGGCCTTAGCAGTTAAGTCCCATAAAATTTCACACACATTTTTGGATACTTGTACGTTCTTGCATAAACTATACATGCTAGGTTTTTAACTTTTAACCCTCGCACTTTGTGTGCTACAGGCGGCCGCTGTTGAATGTACGCCTGCTGCGCTATCAGCCGTGGAGCCTCTCCTTTGACGACGACTTCAGTGCGCTGTGCAAGGAGCGGCAGCCAGAGGCGTCGCAAATGTTCAGCCTCGCTGACGAACTGTACGCCTTCCATCGTTTCTACTGGTACACTACAGTTGAGTCCATCGATTCATTCTACAAAGATGATGTCAAGATTGTAGGTAAGTTTAATACTGAGACCCGGCCACTTCACTTCATGGTTATGCGCTGACAAGTGTTCAGTTGTTCGAGGAATGAAATTCAAATATCCTTCTGAATATGTAGTTTTAGCTCTTGCGTGATTTTGCATGCCACGCAAGGTAATCTCTGGTGCTCTTTCCAAAGTCAGTGTTTAGATTCCTCGGCAACTCTCTGTCTGGATCTATGACAAGTTTATGTGACACAAAGGTCAAAGGTGTACCCCCACCTGCTCGTGGCCCGTGAAGGTTTCGATGCCAGCGATGTACAGAGGCTGTGTGATGTTTTCGAGACGTTACTCAAGTGCCAGCTGGCTGCTAATGATAGTGCAACACACTCGAAACAAGTGGGTGTCTCACAAATAATGTTTTCAGCCTCAGCCTAAGAGGCAACCACCTCACCTGGGGTGTCTGCCAGTGTCTGTACACTGAACAACTCTCTCCCTCCCGTAGGAGGCACGCAACACCTCTAAAACAGTGCCCATCCCACAGCACTTTGAACACAGTCTCTGAACGCCAGTGCAGATAAAACCTTCATATATGTGCGACACGTGCCTCATATAAAAAAGTGTTCCTTCTTATCTTCTATAAACGCTCTAAACTTCTGTACACGTAGTTTTTTTTCAGACCTAGTCTAAGGCTTGTTTTAAAAATGGCGAATGGTTTCTGCAACTTAACGGCTTCAGACAAGCTAATGTTTAGTCAATACTGTAGCGTGTAGTGTTCTACATTTCTCATCTATGATCCTGGCATGATACTGTTCGTATTTACTAATTTTCATTTCCGAAGATGTCAAAAACGTGCAATGAACATTTACAGTGCATCGAGATAACTCATCGAATGAACAAAACCTTGGAACGGTTTTTCGTTCACTGATTACCAGATGTTGCTGACCCAAACTACTGCAGCATACTGGAAGTTCGTAAAACCACCCATGTTAACTATGCCAAATGTACAACCCTTGCACAATTGCATCATCTACACAGCCTCAACTCGAATGATCTAATAAATATAAAGTAAACGCATTATTCACGACACTAAACTTACATTTCGCACCCCAACAACTACATGCACTGCACACTCACCATCAAAGATATTGAGTTAAGATCCACAGTTTTCTACACTGTCAGTCGAGCTCACCGTCATCATCTCAACAGTTTTTTGTGTCGCATCCCTAACATGAAAGACATCCAGTTTAGAACCACTGTTTTCCACAACATTCACTCTCTTTCAACGTCCACATATCGTCCAACAGATGACGATAACAGCCACAGCCACCTTCCATTTTAACATCCAAGTCACCTATTCCAAAAAGCAATCCAACTTTATCTTCAGCCACACCAAAACATCAGCTTAAAACCTATACCTAACCTTGTTTCGCCACATAAAACATGAAGACAAAGCAGCAGCATAGCATTCCATCCATATGTCTGTTCCCTCAGCTCCAACGAGATCTTCATCAGTCACATGTTATCTCAATGCTACAACTATACTTTAATGAAAATTGTTACAGTCACGTAACACAGTCCCAGTCACTCTACACTCTACAAGGCACAGATAATTGCTACAACATACAATCAGATGGTATTGCCAATGAGTGCTTGTGAGATATCCTGATACCAGCACCTCATTCTGCACATCAGAAACCCTGGGATTGGTGATACACATGAACAAAAACACTGCCACATTTTACATAAACTGAACAATCTATTGAAAAAGGATTCATTCTCCACTCATCCATAACAACCACACGTTACCAAACAACCTCAACAAGCCAGACTCAGTGTTCATATCTTAAAGATATACTCACTGTATCTAATGACTGCTCGACAATTCGGTACATACAATTTCACACAAATACGACCACCATATCTCTTGGGCCCAGTTTAAAATACCTGTATATAACACCACAAAACGAATTAAATATAGTATTTACAACACAAGACTATAAAGCCACACATTTTGTGAGCGTGTGGGTTGGTGCTATTCTGTCATTCTGCGCAACAGATTAATCTGAGATGTACCCTTTACCCTTTGGCCCCTGCAAGATGCAATTTCCACCCCCACACTACTACAGGAGTCAGACGGACACTCCTAACGTTCTAAAGAGAAATGCCTGAAAAACTTTCAGCAATAAATACCTTCTGGAGTCGTCCACTGTAAGGATATGACACAAAAATTCACAAAATTTATTACGTAACTAGTGGGTTACTTGGGTACTGGAGTAGTGCTAGTTAGTGTAAGAAAAACATGAAAGTAACTAAAATTATTATTTATTTTGCAAAAATTCTGAGAAATCACAATAGCACTTTTAGTTATGAATTGAACAAGTTATTTGCGGGTTCTTTTCAGAATGTGAAGTTACCTCTTAAGGATAGGATTCGCTAATGAAATTTCCATACAAAGTTTAAGATTGTTATTGACTTGCCAGAATGGCTGAGAGCCGCACCTACTCAACTTGAATAATTATCGGTTAGAATGTTGCTAGGTACAGTGGAGGCTGTCACGTGTGATATGCAGTGAAGGGTACTGTTGTGGAGGATATGTGGGGGTCGCAAGAGCTGTGGCTGTGATGACTGCTGTCTGCGCCGCTCGCTGCCGACAAATAAGATAACTCTCGTTCTATCTGGATTGACCTTCGCCAATCAATCTCTCCCTACACCTTGATGAAGTCAAGGACTCCTATTCGCCCCTAGTCTATTGGCGTGCGACAGAGGTGCTCTCCCAGTGAAGTACTGAGGAGAGACTTGTTCCTTGCTCTTTGAGTACACGTACGAATGCACACGCTCTCGTTACGTGTTCTCGCTCCAAGAGCGACAACGGAACGGCCCCTCTGCACGCCAGACGTGAAGGGGTATATCTTTCGACCTCTTCCATTACTCCTTCAGCTCAAGGCGTCAGAAATATCGTCTGCCAATCAGCATTGCTCTTCTAAAACGGGAGAATGACGTTTTGTTTAAGGTGACCAATCCGGAAATCTGTAGTATCGGTGTTTGGCGTTTGCTGTCTCCCTGTGAAAATCTCTGAAACTGCATTCTATGTGTAAAGAATGCGTAGGCTGGCCGCTCCCACACAATGTAGCGGAATTTGCTTTTAAGCCGAACACGGGGTCGTCCTTTCACTCGGGCTAACGCTGTCTGCTCTACAGGCGGTCACTGGCCGACGTAGATAGCTTGGGACCGGCCTCCTGGGGTGCAGTTGCCTCTCTCGAGCTAAAAGCTCCTGTGACCGTCGTGTCTGGAATGTATGTGTGTACGCCAGCCTCGAGTATTTCAGCCACGGTGCGCACTTGCGATTTATTAGTTATCTGCATATCGTTTACATGAATTCATACAATACTGACTTTATCTTATCGAGTTTGGGCTCGAATGAAGCGTCTTGATGTGCAGAATATGATTGTGAGGGCGGAATATGTAAGCAATGAAGGAGACCACGACGTCTTACAATTTCAGGAAATTCTTATGAGAGGCTGCTCATGACTCCATTACGTTCGACCTCAATAAAAAAAAAAAAATAAAATAAAATAAAAAACATCTTATTTCATACTAGCTCTAGTCAAGTTGTGTGATATCATACTGTATGCAAGTTTATATCCCACGGCTCACCTATGATTTAAGGGTAGTGTCTTTGTATACTAATCAAAACGTCATGGGACCCAGGATCAAACCTCGCTACTGCTTAAATTTAGAATAAAAATCATCAGTAATGATGGATGGGCGGATAGAGCTTCAAGGCACTTTCTTCCCCTGCTCCTAAAACCCTGAAGAGTCAGCAGTGCTCAAAGGCATGAGAATGCAGAAGGTAATCGGAACCACTGGTGTCTGTCCACAGGACATGTGGCCTATAATTGAAAAGTGGTATGATGACTGCTCCATTGGCGAAATATTCCGCAATAGTCACACATTCGGATCTCCGGGAGGAAACTGGCAAGTGCCAGGTGTCCCAATGAATTATGTTTCCTGTATAGCTCCTTGTCTGGCACACCATGCTTCTTTTGTCACTGTAAATCTTACTCAACAGCATATCTCCATCTGCCTCGATAACTTCACCTCTTGGTGTAGCCTCTGTTACATCAAAATCACTTATGTTAAAAACCCAAGGAATTATTACAATAAACACCACCAATCATTTCTCTCACCCTAACTTCCACCATGGCACACATAAACATGACTGTGTGGTGGTACTCTCTTCAAAGGTAAACTGATTCGAATCCAGGTGATGGAAGAAATTTGCATTGCTGGTATTTCGCCAGTAATGGGAGGGGGAATTGAAGCATAAAGTTGCTCATCACCAGACCTCGAGTCAGTGTTCTACATTACATTACCTCTCCTCAATGTATCATGATACACTGATGGCTGTGACACTGTTGAAGGTGACACATGTGGTGTCGACGATAATCGCCTGCAGCAAATCGACAATCGACCGCCGGAGAGATGCTGTACACCTAAGCAGCATCGCCACCGCCTATGAGAAAGAAGTACTAAGCCACTCCTCCTGTAGCTTCGAGGCGCCACACACGACAAGTATTTCCAGCTCTGCCAGTGCCTGGTACGAGTTCTGCCAGAGTCCAGCCTGAGTTCTGTTCTGTCTACGAGGGTATCAACAGTTCCCTGACGACTGCAGAGAAGCGACGAATTTCTGCCTTCAGAGTGCAGTGTCGGCGTAACGTCACTCAATCAAGCCTAGGCCAAGCATGCACGTACAGAGAGTCGAGGGCCAACAACAGACACATATTTGGCACAGTTGTAGTAAACGTTCAGTGCTCATCATCTGCAGACTTGCACTGTAATGCCGCTCAGTGTTTTCAGCAGCTCCTGTGTAGTTGGACCCCAATTAATACCACACGTGCTCACACAGCCACAGCCACGAGGAGCCAAAGATAAGTGTATTGCGTTCCAAACAATATGGCGTTCTGATCATTGACTGTTTCATTTATCTACTTGTAAATTTATTAAAAGCATGACACAACAACATGTGTGTCAGATGTAGATGTTAAGCTCTTAACACATCCATTACAGTCATGTACACTCAACAGATAACTCCGAGTCACAGTTCTCTCACAATGCAAGGACAGTGCCCAATTACGTGGAGGAAGATAAGCGCTTGCAGTAAGGCGGTGGACTTGCTGCTCCATTCCTCTCTGCTGACATGGGCAGAGGACTCTCACTTTCTCATATCTTGGAATAATCACGCGTCCCCAGCTTACAACAACTCAAATTAAGAAGACAGGAAACTCGACAATGTGGGGATTCCATCATTCAGCCATCCTCTGTACTTGGGTAAAACCCACTGAACGAGGCGATGCTGTGGTAAGCTGTTGGCTCCAAACTTGATTTTCGACCATATTTAGTTTCTCTGCGATGTCCCTACACAGCTTAAGGTGAATGACACGACGGTTCCTATTGATGGACGCAGCTGTCCTGCTTCCCCATTCTTCCCAATTCTGGGTTATGCTCTAATAGCTGTTTCACCAACAGGACTTTAACCCCTGATCTTGTTTCTTCCTTCGTCTTTCCAAAAGCCTTAGTGCCCCCAGCGTTACTTTTGCCAATATAGCTTGGATCTCAGCACTCTCAAAAATTTACCATTCCTTACAGTCTTAGAACACCTTGCACTCTGTATCATATTTGCCGTCTCAGACGCAACCTCTACCAGCTGATTACATTGCCCTCTCTTCTGAAGTTCCTCAGACTTTGTCACAAATTGCAAACGTTCCATAAACGTGGCGAACAAAAGCAATTTTTCTCGCCTAATCTCTGGATACCTAGGCTTCTGGTGCGCCCTCCACTTGCCACCCTTCTGTATCCTATTCGAGCGGAACTTCAGCTGGCTGGTTCTTCCTGTTCTGGAATAGTATGTAGACATTTACTCCTCCAACCAGCTATAATCCTAGCGTCTACGCCTCTTCAGTATGTAGATGATCCCGCTTCCAGCCTCCTGACCACTGTCATCCCTCCCTCACACCTCTCTCTACCCACATCAACTTGTCAATCATACTTCCCAGCCCACTCCAACACCTTGAATACATACACCCTTTCTGGCCGGCACCTGCATCATACTGTATTACCCTCGTAGTAGTTATTGGGAACTGACTGCCAGTGACTTGCCAGAAGCAAGAGCCTTATCTTCACCATAGCACCATCATCAGCTTCAATGTACATGTGTTTATGTAGAGACACTATGGCTTTTATTTTTTTGAAACCTATCATTTTATTCATTCTCCCCAAAAAGCAGCAAAGTGTCCGAACCTTGCGCACCACACGATAATGTGGTGGGAGTGGAATGAATAACAAAGAAAATGGAGTGTTTACGACAAAGTCGTGCATTCGGATTTTCACAGACTGTGCCTGTGTATAAGAATCTTTCAGAACTTATTCGTCTTACTGGGTATACATTTGCGCTCAACACGCCAATGAGGTATACATTGGATGACGTGTAGCATATCAGTATCACTCTCCTTTGATTTGTACTCTGAACAGGAATAGTGCTCGAGGACAACGACCATCAGGACTTCTCAGAATGCAGTAGGTAAAGCCGTCATCAATCTGAAGCCTGGTTTGGTCACCACAGTGCTTCGCGAGCCACTGTCCTACTGCAGGTTGTCGTCACTCGCCGTCTTCCTACTTCTGAACTAACTTACCCAGTTAATAATTGTGGGACACAGTTAATTATTGGGTCTCCGAACAATTCTACAGTTCCAACATTTTCGATTTCCATAAATCAATGTCAGAGGTGAAAGAAGGAATCTCGGGAGCAATGCCTGAATCCCAAATCTCTGGAGTTGTAATCCCACATTCATCCACTCAGCAGCTGAGGCATATATGTCCCAATTGCATTTATTGCTACATTATTATCATTACACTAGGTACGAGTGAGACGAAGTAATTACATTTTTCTGCGTGTTTTTGAATGTATGCAAACAGAGTATTAACAGTAAATCGTTCATTGTGGCAAAGGAACTCCCAAAATCATCAGTTAATGTATTTTGTTGTGCTTTTTCTCGACAATCTCGTGCTAACGAAACAAACTGGTGACAAATATGCTCCATCACTTTTTTTTACGCTGCGTGATGGGGTCACTAAGTTCACGGAAAAAAGTGAAATATCACAAAGACGAGAATTCAGCCTGCATCCTATTTCTTTGTACAGGACGCCTATGGAGTTATGTCAAAAGAGTATATTCTATATGGAGGTAGTTAGATATATATAAAAAAAATACGTATCCAACGGATCAGTGTATGGACGATCACACCTTCCTCAGATATCTATGTGTCTCGCTGTCCCCCTTGCTTTATTGCGGATCGTTCTAGTAATTCTGCTTAGAAAGACTTCTTCAACACTTGTGTCAATTTTCCATTAATATTTCAACGTTCAGCCACATGAGGCTTTATTATTCTTCATATTCAGTTATTTGCGTGGTAAGATCAAAAGTTTGTCATGACGATTTCAAAAGGTTGTTGAGGTGGTAATGTTGGGATTTCGTGGTAACCACTTTAATGTGGCTTTAAATGCTGCAGAACCAAATAATCCGAGAATAAGTTGTTCATTAAGAAACCCACACATCTGAACAACAAAACGAGACTCAAGCTCCTTCCTTCTACAACCACACAAGATCCGTGATTGCCTTGTCATGGAGCTGAGATACTGAAAATTTCTGTTGTACAGAGAAATGGAAGTTCCCATTCATGTAAGCGTCAAAAGAATGTGGTCCTAACAGGTATTCTGATCACACAATGGCCCACATAAGGTGAGGTAGGTTCCTTTCCAACTCTTGCTGATAATGGGTACTTCCCTTAGACAAGAAAACTATATTTTTCCTGAGCAAACAGTGGTATATGGCACATTTATACGCAAACAACACTCTTGAGCGAGACATGGCAGAAGTCACCACAACAAAGTACGGTAGGTTACAAATCGTTGCTCCACACCATTGTCAGATAATTCAGTAACAAACATGGGCCTAAATCCTTTCGTATTCATATTTTTTCAGTGTGGTCGTGCATTGTTGAAGAAGATGCTTGAAGTCCAACTACTCTTTTGCAAATGATTTTCATTGGAGACTGCTCATCTGATTAAGTGTGGGTGACACACGTTTCCTGTCACTTTTTATTGCTTCCAATACGTGGCCTGTCTTTGAGACAGCCTGAAAATACTGGACATTTATCTCAATCAGGCATGGCTACTTTACGAGGGGGACTGAGGCAAATGGTCTCATCATGCGTTACATAGTTTTTCCTATCTGCGGACGTTCATGAACCCACGAATCCTCCACTAATCCCTCCTTTACAAGATGGATTCGGAACTCAAAGACTGCAGCGCTGAAACAAAAATATAATTCTGATAACATTGTTTTTTTCCATGCAGGACTATCAATAAAACCTATTTACTTCCTTATTTTTACTATGTCAAGAGCGATGCAGGGACTTCTTGGACATGATGAAATAGACGTGACTTTTAACAATGATACCTGTCTTTGTTAATACTCTTACTTTGTGTTGACATGCCGCCTTACATACTTCTGGGTAACTGAACCTGTATGATGCGGGTAAACGACGCCCAGGCTCGTCATCCAGAGAAGACTTTGGATTCAGCTGCCTGCAGTGTGCGGCCACCACCTACTTGCTGTCGTTTTCTTGCAGACGAGGAGTGGCAGCTGGAGGACAGAAGCCACGATACGCTCTCCGTGGACACTGACTGCGTGCAGCTGTTGGTGAACGCCCTGGACCACCCCACGTGTCCGCTGGAAGACCTGCCACTGGAAGCCGTGAAGCAGCGCGAGCAGTGCCGCGAGCAGCTGTGGGACGACGTGGTGCAGAGGTCGCCCCACATACCCGTCACCAGCTACCTGGCCTACACGCAGAGGATAAACGTCAACCTCTGTCTGCTGGCCTGGATGGCGGTCAACTCGTACGGCATTTGTCAGGACGTCCCGTTTAGTATGATACAATCCGTGCACGATGCTCGCTGCTATTTCGATAGTCCTGACGATCAGTCATGTCTGCAGTCGAACGCTACAGACGCCATCTGCTCTGTTTCCCGGGCTATTCTGTTGCTAAAGTGTCGCGACTTTTCCGTCATTCGGACTTCCCATAATTGTACGTTCACTAGTATCGGATTTGGAATATTCCATAGTACTAACAGGATGCTCTATCAAAAGCTAACAGAAGAAACACTGAACTACAAAAACAGTTTAAACAACGCCACCTTGAAATACAAGGATTTCAAAATTGACAGCTTGAAGCCTTTAGAAATCTCATTTATACTGATAAATATCATTTTCCGTTTTTCGACTGCCGGAGTATACATGTACCTTCCCCAGTTACGCAACTTGCCTGGAAAGATACTCTTGTCCTTTCAGATCACGTGCATAGTCCAGATCCTGTGTTCTGAGGTCGTGTATCGTATGGCAGGCGTCCCTGACTTACCTACAGCAGTGCTGATAGACAGCGCCCTCACACTTCTCAGCTGTATCTGGCTGAACTCATTCTGCTACCACATGTATTCTTGTGTTCGCCATCTCAGGCTTCCTAACCAGCTACTACCTGCTGAAGTAAGCCAGTTATTCCGTCGTGAGATGCTGTGTGTGTTTATACCGTGGAGTATAGTATGTGTGGCAGCTGTTGCTTTGGAAAAGACGAGTAAACATTACCTCATCCACAGTCGCATAGTAGTCCTTGCAGGGATTTCAGTGTCTGTGGCATTCAACTTGGTTTGTCTCGGACTGATTGGATACATGTACCTATGCAATCGGTGCTCAATGCGGCAACTCGAAATTGTTGATAACAAGAAATTTGCCTCAAAGAAGCAATATCTTTTTATGTCAGTTAAAGCCATTATATTAAGTGGAATAGGAATTATTATTAGAATTGGGTTCCACCAAGCTCAGGGAATAGCGCAGTTAGTGTACTATATACATCTAGCTACGATGGTGCAAGGACCAGTGCTCTTCGTCTGTTTCGTTTGCAATGGAACGACGCTCCCCATACTGAAGAACAGGATACTTCTTTGGTGGAACCCAACCGACATCCCTGCAGGTCTAGAGCTGTGTTCGGCAGCCGAGAGGAATCTGGCCAGGAGAAACAATGAACAGTCTCCCTTTTCAGAATCCTCGCTGTAGCCTCCTTCAGTATTTTTCGCAAATAACTGTCTCCACACTACACTGCATTAAACCCACAAATAAAAATGGACTCTACCTGGTATGACAATATTAAATGTCATTAAATCTGATATCGTACAGCCAGTACTTCTCTTTCCTACCGTCTCCTTCATTTATAACTGTGTGCTTATTTGTGAGTGGTAGCCTCTGTCTACCTATTCTAATGCACTGAGACTACTTACTTGTTGGGAATTGCTTTGTGTATACAATAGGCTGCGTCAATCACACGTCCTGTTATATACAAGGAACACGCAGCACGTTGTCAGAGGAATTCCCGTTCGTCAGGGTCATCTACCGTGGCGATGGTGCATTTCTGGACACATGTTCGTAGGACGTTTTTTCTCCGTTTTCCTTCGAGGATCTGTCTTTGCAGTTTGTCGGTTTTATTAATGTATAATGTATGATTATAGTATATAACATTATGTCTGAAACAAGGAAATTTTCCATATGTGTGTGAAAGATGTACTTTTACGTGATTTGTAATTCAAGTACCATGACAAGAGACATTCAGATACTTATAAAATCAAAAGAGAGGGGCCAATGACTGAAGTGGTGTGTGCATGAAAGTGTAAATGGGTTTGTTTAGCTTATTAGTGGTTCGATTACATAGATTGGCTCAAACAGGTATAGTAATAAAGTAACACATGACTTGTTGTGTGAAATGTGGCTTGAAGTGAACGCAAAGTGTCGAATGGCAGAGTTATATGAGATTAGCATTATTGTGTTTGTGAGACAAGATGATGATTTGTTAAGCTAGAGGTTTGTAAGGGTACTATGGCAGATGTTAAAAGTTAATGTTCCATGTGCCACTCTTGAGCAAGGAAGAACACTACTTAAAGGCGTATTTACAGAAACAATACTGTGCAAGGATAAACTTGTGCCAGTACTGTGAGTCCTGGTAAACATGTGCCATAGTAGCTTCACTAGAAGCACACAGTACGCCGAATTGTGATTCGTAATCAACAGACGATCTCCAATTTGTTCAAATAAAACCTGAGTGTGCAAAGTAAAGGAGTGTTTGTGTGAATTTAGTATCCAGCCCAACTGAAAATCCTGTGATAAATAGTACTACGTGGAGTGATTTTCGTGAATTGTGAAACTACAGGACTCATCGCGCACTTAGCAGGCACCCGCAGTGTTAACCGCGATTTCCGTGCTGGACGCAGTGGAACCAGAGGCCGCAGCGCCACGAGGGAGGCAGGTGCCGGGTGCAGCCCGCCTGGCCGCAGGGGGGCGCCGGCAGCTCAACACATTCTGTAAAACCGTTTGACGAAGATTTTCAGGCCGTGCGCCTCGATTCTGTCAGCGCAGCGCCAAGCCAACCCTGGCCCGCTCTGCGTGACGTCACGAGAGCGCGCCGCGGCCTTCTCTTTAGGTGGTGGTGGCCAGAGCCGACACGGGGCGCACTGGGGGCGCTTAGCGGCCCACCCAGACAAGCGTCCTGCACCACCGGGACACGCGTAAAGTCGGTCCGACACAGCGGTCGCCAGCCGAGCCTCGACCCGCTGGAAAGTATCGAACCTCATCGCTCGAAAGCCAGTAGTTAACGGCCCTCGTGCTACCTACTTACCCCCAGGCACGATCCCGAGTTCCGACCGCAGTACTGGGAACATTCACAGCCAAGTCCAGGAAATTACTATCGACTGGCTGTACGAAATACACAGTTCAAACTCAACAGGAAGACGGTCACTCAAAAAACATTACTCCCAGATTTGGATAACAAACTGAGATTATCGCTATCCGATTACCCCAGCCAAGTCAGTCATTTGAGTCGGAGCACCACTGCCACTTAGCTAACATCACAGAGTTTTCACTGAGCTACAGTTCGCCGTAAACGCCCGCACTAATTACTATGCAACATTCGCAGATAACGGCAGCAAAGTTCTTAGGCGGTAATCGATGCGCGCAAACGAGAACGCGTTTGGAAACTCAAGAACACTGTGCGTCGCGACACAGAACTCCGCTCCAGATAGCCCGCGACCCGCCACGTCGGCCACACGGGCGCCGACAGCCAGCTCTCGATTCCCCGAGCCCCGAGCCTCTCCACGAAATCATTCTATACGTGGGCCTTTCAGCCAATCAGGAGCAGCAGAGGACTGGAAGCCCCACCACTGGCCACTCCCTGCTGCTGCTTAGAGCCACTGCTGTCACGTTCTGGTCTTCAAAAAGGCGAACCAGCGAGCAGGTATGGGTGGTCAGGGAATCACCTGTTACAATCCTTTGACTCGTGGGGTATCAAGCATTAACTTCTGCAACCGATATACCTATTAAGGGTTTTCCTCTGATATATCTGGAGGCAAGCATTCTCGCAGCCGAAACTGCTTGAACTGTTGTTACATGTACGTAGTTGTTCGACAGCACACATGTTACTCAGACGATGTCCCCTGCAAAGTGCATCATGCGTAACTCGCGCCACTGTCGTCAAATGCAGCATTGTGAGAGCGATTCAGACTTGGGATCAGCAGTCTGCAAAACCGCAACAGTTTGAGACAGGGACGACCAACTCGCCATCTGGCGAGGCGAAAGGCACAGAACTCAACGCTGACTGCGAGCGTTCTCAAGGAGGGCGTGGGGACTATGGATCGTCCTGTTTCCGATATGCAACAACAGTTTTCAGCGCACCAGACTGAAGTAGAGAACTCTGTCTCCAGAAGATCTCCAGAAACGCAACGCTACGCGAACTAGCCGAAAACCCGGACAAGAAACTCGAAGTAAACAGGCAAAGCCGCCAATTACAAAAAGTTTACACTCATCCAAATACATCTCACGAAGAACAAGGTTTACAACTGGTTGGGTGCAGATGGAATTAAAGCACATCTAACACAACTTATGGCACTTTAGAAAACCCTACAATAAACTATACACTAAGAAGGTGGCAAAGAAACCGCCAAATCGTTGTAACCTGCATTAAAACAGTTGCCTGGGTCACCAAGTCGTTCACAAAAAAATCCGAAAAAATTTGCCAACATCACAACACACCCATCAGATTTCGAAACCCGAGAGAACAGTTTGAGTTACTTACCGATCTGAAGCAACAGTAGCAGAAATCACACCGCACGCCAAACACTAAGCAAAAGAGAAACTACACAGACTCACGCTCGCCTTTGTGATAACCAATTTTGACCGTGATACAACAAACGAAAGTAATGAGGGGGACCTAAAGGTACCGGGGAACAAAATCAAAATTCCCCGCTATTCCTTCCAGTCATCTATAGTTACAAAGAACCAACTAACAAGCTACTTGTTCACCATTTCAGAATGCACTGTGTACCTCACAAGGTTGGACTATTTAAACACTACCTCCTCAATAACAGCAACGTCCATATTGCAACACTTTCCAATAAGACACGAAAAGCTGCGATATAAATTGAAATGTGAAGAACGGAATCGAGCACATCCAATTTTTAATTGCAAAATAGACCCGAAACAAGAAGCACCAAAATGCAGGAGCTGCAACACTGATAACGTTAATAGTGATGAGAGTCGCAAAGAAAGACCAAAACAGCCTATCTCAGCAAACAAAACTGAAAACATTAAGCGCATTGATGAAACTATCATGGTCTTCGTCCAAGAATGACACGAAAACAATCAAACGGAAAACATACTCTGAGTCTTCACTACAGCCCCTCCCAACATGATATTTGAAAGAAGGGAAATAATAACAGCAGTTTCTAAAAAGCTCCTACTACGTTCTTTGGCGAACACGGATCCACTTCTATATCGCCATATTGATAGACAAGGAGGCCTATGCCCAACCTAGCCTGAGACACCAGGAAGCAAGAATTAACCTTCACATTCAAGCCTAAGAAAGATATTGCCACTATCTGCATTAACACGCTGGGTTTCTGCTCTAAAAACAAACTCCCTAAAGGCATAATAAGAGAAAAAGAAGTTGGTATTATAGTCGCAGCACGTACCCCATGAGCAGGTAGAGAAATCAATCTAGATAACTGTATCTGTCACGCAAACCAGACCGTAGTAGAAGCTGAGATAGATGCTTCAGAGTCTTCCATATAAAACACCACAACGATGTATCTTGCCGCGGTACTGCCAGCTGATCTCGTTAGTTATATACTCTCATTTTGCCCAGCTAAAAGAACAGGAGGCTCAGTACTAGATCTGTGATATTTGCTGAAAAATTGAACAAGAAAGATATTAAACTTGTTGTAGCCATTTTGACTCACGCAAGACTCAGAAATGACTCGTCGCCCTTTATCAATCACTATGGCACTTCTATCTTAGAACATATACTACGTACAACATAGCTACCCAGATTATGAAGCTATACTGAATTTGGCGACTGCATAGCTAACGAATACCTCACATTTATTATGCTGTGAACCACAAAAACTAGGAAAAACGATCATAAACTCACGAAATCGGATAGTCGAAAAATTCAGATTGATACGTTTTAACAGAAAACCTAACGAATCAACTTTTCAAACCACTCCTTATAACATATTGTAATCACCAAATACAAGTGGAAGCAATACAACCTGCTATACCTAAAACTACCCTAAGAAGAAAATAACATAACAAAGAGAGAGACTCCTGACGTACATAAGAAACAAAATTAAACAGTAGGGAAAGTCTATAGACCATACGGCACAAACCAAATGGATATGCTACGATTGGCTTGAACATTTTCAATGACCTAATAAGAAGAGAAACCCACCAAATGATGCGCGAGGTAATCATAAGAATTAGGTCCCACAATAGCAGTAGTTTTTGGAAAAAATTTCCAACAGGTCATAGCACACCATTTGCGAACAGCCATCCTTAATAGCAGATGAGAATGTCATTCATTACTGACGACCTCAAAAAAGTTCCTCAGAGTGCTAGAAAACCATTCACGGTCATCCACGGTATCCAAAATTCGATGAAACCGACGAAGATATAATACTCGAAAATCCGAATGCAACCGCTTAACATCCACTACTTTATAAGATTGACGAATATGAAATGGAAAGAAAGCAGCTCAGAGACTGGAGGCACTGGAAGATAACAAAATAAATCACTCAATTCACAAGACACCTGCCTCAAAGACATCAGACGTTTCTTGATCGCGGCCATGAAACTGAAAATAGACTCTCTAAAATAGAAGCAAGATAAAATCAAGATGATTTCCCAACCCGAAAGGCCAAAAAACAACACCAAATCATAGGTTACCGTGCTCTCAGTGACAGGGAAAGCTTTCGGGACAGACTAAAAATATTCAAGGAAGAACAATATAATCGCACAAGAACAAGCCGGGTTCAGCGGCAACCACAGCACAGGTGACCCGGTCCCAGGACTGAGCAGCAGAGCGACGCGGGCTGAACGCAACACGGCAGGCGCAACGCCGGCACGCTTTCTCGTGGACGGCGAACGCGCCTTCCATTGGTTGTGGCATGCTGGGCTGCTCTTTGAAACGTTACTTTTGAACTTCCAATGCCAAAGTGTGCAGCTTACTAAAAACGTTGCTGGAAACAGGTAAGTACAAGCGCTGCTTGGTGATCACCATTCGACAAGCATTAAGCCAGCCGCAGCGACGCCACGTGGGACAGTCACGTCTCCACTCCTACACACCAACAACACGGCTGACATCGCTAAAGATCGAGGAACGAAAGAAGAAGCCTGTACAAAGATGACACTGCGTACTGTTGTCAGGGCCCGACATGTGGCAGAATTAACGAGCAGGTCAGCCCCTTCACAAACAAGCAGGAATCATCGCTAAGCAAGTCGAGTAGATTAAAATACAGTGGATCCACGAAATCTATCCTTCATCGCCAACCTGTGATTTTCAACTACCCCTACTTTAAATAAATATGCATTCCTCACGTTATCTTCAGAGGTACTCTGACAGTCAGTTATAAACAATGAAGAAATACGCCAACTGGAAAATAAGATGTTATAACACAGAGAGATGTTGTTGCGCCCCTCAGTGTCAAGACTGGTATTAAAAATAGCTCTCCATTCTACTGTATAACTTGTAGGCCTCTTCATCTCCAAGTACATACTGCAGCCCACATCCATCCCAATCTCCTTACTGTATTCACCACCTGGTCTTCCTCTACGATTTTCACCCACACTTCACTTCAAAACTAAATTGGTTACCTGTCGACGTCTCGGAACGTGTCCTACCAACCGCCCCTCCATTTGGTCAAGTTGCGCCTCGCATGTTCCCACGTTTCTCGGGAATCCAAACTTATCTTCCCTGAGGTCGGCGTCTACCAGTTTTTTCATTCTTCTGTAAAGAATCTGTGATAGTATTTTACAACGACGAGTTATTAAACCGATAGTCCAGTAATTTTCACACCTACCAGCAACTGATTTCTTTGGAACTGATAACATTAAATTCTTCTTAAGGTCTGTGGGTACTTCGCCTGTCTCATACGCCGGGCACAACAGGTGGGAGAGCTCCGCCGTGGCCGGCTCTCCCGAGGCTGCCTGTAATCCTGCCAGAAGACTGTTTACTTCCTGGGCCTCGTTTCGACTTAGATGTTTCAGAACACTGTCAAATTTGATCTCGCACAGTTACATCTTCCTCCTCATTTACATCCATGACCACTTCCCTATCTGTAATATTACCTTCAGTATGATATATACAGTGGCGGTCAAAATAATAGAGCCACCTGGCAAAGGTTTGGAATAAAGTGCACATGTATTACTTGACATGTTTGAACTATGATGGAAACCAT
This sequence comes from Schistocerca serialis cubense, assembly GCF_023864345.2. Lineage (NCBI taxonomy): Eukaryota > Metazoa > Arthropoda > Insecta > Orthoptera > Acrididae > Schistocerca > Schistocerca serialis. Next base: position 107,745,739 of record NC_064648.1, read on the forward strand.
TACAACCGAGTCACATTGTACTATCGTCAGTTATATCGATAACACAACACAAAATAATCAGTAATAATCGATAATATTCAAAAGAATACCAGACCACAGGGTCAAAAAAATAGAACCAATTGAAACAAATATATTGTACTTGATCTCAGTCTTATGAAATGTACAGGAACAGTCTTTTTTGCATAGGACTGCATTAGTACTTCGTGGGGTAACCCTTATTTTTGAGGATTGCCCTGCACCTCTTACCCATAGAGTCTACTAAACGCCTGCATTCGTCACTACTGATCGCATACCAGGCTCTCTGGATTTCTTCCCACAGTTTTTCTGACGATGTAGCTTTTGAGCGGTCAATTCTCTTGTCTAAGATCTCCCATAAGTTCTCAATGGGTGATGCGTCAGGGGACTGAGGTGGCCACTCTAATACTTCGATTTTGTGCTCTTGAACAAACTGCCTTATGATCCTTGCAGTATGCTTTGGATCGTTATCGTGCTGAAATTTCCATTTCAGCGGCATTTCCTCTTCAGCATAAGGCAGCATCACATTTGCCAAGATGTCTTTGTACATTTCTGCGTTCATTATGCCGTTGATACGGTGTATTGGACCAATGCCGTACCACGAAAAACATCCCCATACCATAACACTTCCGCCACCGTATTTCACAGTTTTTAAAGTGTACTTGGGATTAAATTCCTGGTTTGGTGGGCGGCGCACATAGACTTTTCCGTCTGAGGCAAACCTATTAAACTTGGATTCATCGGACCAAAGGATGTTCCTCCACCAAGTATTAGGTTTTTGTTCATTTCTCCGGGCAAAGGCTAACCTTTTCCGAACATTAGCTTGTGAAACATGTGGCTTCTTTCTTGCAATGCGCCCATTCAATTTTGCAGATCTCAGTCGTCTTTGAATCGTTGAGGTTGATGGTTGAACATCATGTTCGTCGCTAAACAAAATGGCTTTCAGTCGTGGTGGTGACAAAAATGGGTCTTTCTTCACTTCCCTAGTGATGAGTCTGTCTACGCGAGGAGTAGTTACACGAGGTCGCCCCCTGTTCTCCACCTGCGGCTTTGTTTGGTTTGACCGTCTCATGGCGTTCTGGACTCGTTTTCGCGAAACGTGCAAGACATTGGCTATTTTATTCATGGACATCCCACTTTTGAACATCCGGAACATTACTATACGCTCATCTTCACTGGTATGCTTTGCTCTGCCCATCTAGACGAATGTAAACAAAACCACACGTCAATTTACATACAAAACAACTGCATAAAAATCAATTTAAAGGCACATGTGTAAAGCGGCTCTATTATTTTGACCCATAAGATTCTTACCTTTATGCCTCTTTTCACACGTCTAGCTCAAACGCTTCCTTTCGGACGACTAAAGATAGCAGCAACGTCTTCCCTGATGTTGTCTACAAGGGACTGACAACACGGCACCCGTGGCGATTTCGCGAACTAATAGATATCCTAGTTCTTAATCTCGTCAATAGAGGTGGCTCTATTATTTCGACCGCCACTGTATATCTGACATAACTACATTAGCAAAAAACAAACCTATCTGATGTCATGACAGCAGAAATTCTAAATATGATGTAGCTGTGCTATTGACTATACAAAGACATAGACCACTACACCATTCAGAAGGACTCCAGTTTCTTCTATATAACATGGCACTTACTTCTGACTTACACGGTTATGTTACAAATCCCTTCGTATCATACTAGAGATTAGTTCCTAAGCATTAGTCTTAAAGACTACTGGTACAATGTAACAGGACACAAAATGCCATAACGATCGTCAAACAATCGCAGGTGATGCTTTTTTAAAGGAAGGTTTTAACCCACTCATAAGGCGAATGCCAGGACTCAGCTGTAAGAATAACATCGTCCTCCAATCCGCCAGGATTACACGCTGTGTCCAAACCAAATAAGAGCCTCACATTTAAGATGGACAGCGTCACTACATCATTAAGCGCATTTCCATTCAAAGAGTAACACGTTTGGTAAGGCACATTGCTGCTTGTACTAAACTTAAATATTTTCATTTTCACCTCTCCCCTGTCAACAGTGACTGTAATTGGGATCAGCAACTCAGAAACAGACATTCGTTAACAAAGTCACTCTGAAGTAGTCGACGAATGATCTTGAAATTAACCACATTTTATTAAGACCTGACTTATTAGGCGCTGCAGATAAGTGATCTTATGTATTTCTAAAACATTAAAACTTAATTACGAAACCTTTTAATTTTCTTGATCGCAAAAACACATTGCTTTACCATTCATTGTCCACCCCTCGTGGTCTCGCGGTAGCGTTCTCGCTTTCCAAGCACGGGGTCCCGGGTTCGATTCCCGGCGGGGTTACGAATTTTTCCTGCCTCGAGATGAGTGGGTGTTGTGTCGTCTTCATCATCATCATTCATTCCCATTATGGTCGGAGGAAGGCAGCGGCAAAACCACCTCCATTAGGACCTTGCCTAGTAAGGCGGTGTGGGTCTCCCACATCGTTCCCCTACGCTCTGTAAAGAAGCATGGGACTTCATTTCCATTTTTTACCATTCATTACACGCTTTGATTGCCAATCAACTATTGTTAGCTTGTTAAAGAAACAATAAACAGGGAATTGCCTTAGATTTAACCATATTTAACAAAGTTACGTAGTATTGCGTGATGATATGCCAATCATGGTAAATACAATGTGGCTATTAATTCTGTAGGCTTGAACGCCATCATCTAATAGCATATCTTGGAACTGTGTAAGTAATTGGAAAGTACCTATCGGGTGAATGTGAATAGTAAACTGTTTTCAGATATTAAAGAAATAAGCAAATAGAAATAATGAAAACATACCATGCTGACTAATGAACCACATTTTCCATGGACTATTGGTTACACCAACGAAGTTACAGAGTGCAACTCTCAACATATAGTAACAATCGAAACACACTCTTTCGTTAAGAATAAAGGCGCTAGCCCAGCTTAAGAAGCGAAAGTAATTTAAGGAAGAGACACTCTCTCTAGTTACTTATATCGAAAATGAGTATGAGCAGAAATTAGTAAGTGTAGCTGCCTTTTTGGCCCTATCAGCTGTTCTCGACACTGCTTGGTGAGAAGCACTTCCTTAAAAATTCACGATTGTGTCGTAAATTTAAGGACTTACTTAACAGCATGCTCAGCAATAGAGCATTTCATATCCATTCTCACAATGACAGATATAGGGTATGTAAACCAAATGATAGTTTACTTCAAATGTCTGTTCTGAGTCCACTACCACTTTGGTCTGTACATGCACAGCTTACCAAAAGTCTTCAAAAAAATTTATTTATGTTGATGGCATTTGCTTGGTGGCTCAGAGCCTCAACGTTTCTGATACTGAAACCTCTTTAGCCACTGATATGGAAGTCTTAGATGTATACATCAAGAAATAGTGGCTCCACCTAAATCCACAGAAAATAATTGTATCTACATTACATCTATGCAGAAGACAGTCAGAGTGCACACCAGAAGACAGATTCATAGACCAAGTCTCGTTGTACTGCATTACACCATAATACACAGGAACAGCGCTAGATAGAACTCTTGACTTACAAGTAGCACCTAAAGTCAAAACGAGAAAGAACAGTCTTCAAAAATTTGGTGGTATCTTATGGGGAGCTAATGCTCGTGTTTTGAGATCCATAGCTCTAACCCTATCATAGGTGCTCTGTTGCTGAAGATTACTGTTCGACCAGGATCAACAGTGCTCATACTAAGGACACAGATGTCACACTGAATCAGGTATTATGGGATGCATTCAGAGTACAATCGCTCTAACACTTCCTGTTCTCAGCATCATCCCACCCCCAGCTCTAAGAAACCAGCTCTCCTAAAGGTCTGGAAGAACATTCTGAAGAATCCTCAGCTAGCCAGTCATCGAGATGCTCCACAGGCAGAACATCAACACTTGAAATCAAGGAAACCTTCATCATGCACAGTAGAAAACCTCGTTGTGTTCTCTTTGATTGTCAACCATTTACGGAAAATTCAGTGGAATCCGTCATCAATAGTCAACAAGCATCTAGTCAAGGACCCATTCATGCAGACAGGATTCGATCTCCCCAGACATCAGTAGAGGATCTTGAAATGGATTAGCAGTGGAGAAGGCTGATGTGCTTATCTCAAGCATGGGGTGAGTGTTCTTTTTACAGACAATTCAATGTCACTTTCTAAATATTCCAGTTTCAATGACCTCAGTATTATGATAACAGAAACAGGGTCACATGTTGCAACACGCTTGAGGCAGCTGCATGTCCTGCCCACTGCTGTGACGTCACATGATGATCAAATCTAATGCTAATTCCAGAGATCTCTTTATCCTCACACGTGCTGATTCGATTATGTGCATGCTTAATCATCAGGATATGTAATTACCCAGGGGCTGTCTTCTGGATCCTGAGGTGTATGTCATAATTTCATCAAATAATTACAAATGATTTATCAGTTATGCTTCTCCCATGGTCTTGGTCTCTGTATCCTGAGGTGAACTGGGCCGTGGATACTGAAATAGTACTTACCGACGAGAGTCGTTGCACAGTGTCATTTTCACTATGTCTTCACTGCTTAGAAAGTGTGTTAACTGCCCTGTCATCGTGCTATATAATTTTTGCATGTTATTGCATTAAGTCTTGGGATTTCGAGGTCATCGATACAGCAGGGAGGTACATAAACCATACAGCTCTATGATATTATCAGTTCATTTCAGAATGCTACTATTTACTAGTACATACATGTTAGCTTATGGTTCAAAACATGTATATGTAGGATTAGCATGAGATTGTGAGTGTGAAGTTATAGTAGAAACTGAGAATGTCCGTCGTAATGTAAAACACAATTTACAGATATGAGTCAGGGCGAGCATTGTTAGCCGACGAAGCACACTGAGAGCTTGATGACAACAAACTACGATCCTTTTCAACTTCCTCTTCACATGAACATCTGTAGCAATAAGGCAACCATAATCGACCTGTATAAAAGTGTCGTGAAGTTGTATTGGTTATGCAGTGCACTACGGATTGCAACAGACAAATACGGTGGCAAGCATATGTGAAAGCGTTACTAAACGATGTTGTATGTTATGTAAGTGAATGTTGCATACAAGATGATGTAGAACAATATGTAAACATACGTATGCTTGCAGCACCGAGGGCTGCTACTATAATCCTATAAATATTAAAACTGTAGAGCCTGGTTTCCAGACAGAGAACGGAGATACGACGTTGCTCCTGCTGGATTGAACACAATGGAAGCAGAACTCATAGCACAAAAAAAACAATTATTTAAAGAATAATGTAGGGATATAAGAGAGAATGAATAATAAGAAATGTGTCAACAATTGTTTTTTTTTATTTTGTGCATGTATAAAACGTAAATAAACAAAGTTATTTAAAATGTGTATTTGTCTTTCATTGAAAGAGCACCAGTGCAAAACAAATATTATGCAAGATATTTACAGATATGATAAATACGTCATACTATTCCGCAAACCCTCAATCAAATATATTCACTCATTGAGTGAATAGAGCCAGTATGGTACAGTGTCAAAAAAATTCGACGATATAAACACACATTTAAAACAGCTTAAGAAGGGTTCAAGTTACTTGCAAATACCCACATACTTAAAACAGAGATATGAGCAACTAAAGACGGTATTGACTTTGTAAGAGGAGGTCCAATAGTACTACCTTGAGGCTTTCTGTTAGGACAATGCTTAGCATTTGATGCTAAAACGGTTTGAAAATCCTATCTGCCTGTAGATACACGCATCAAAATGTATTACATCACATCGGTTCCGAGAGATCCAGAACCTGTACAGAAAACTGGAATAGAATCAAGATAAACATCATTTCCGCCTTTTTTATTGGTCATGAAAACCACGCATTGCATATTGTTCCACCATACAGCGAGACCTTCAGAGGTTGTGGTCTAGATTGCTGTGCACAACGGTATCTCTAATACGCAGTAGCACATCCTCCTGCAATGATGCATGCCTGTATTCATCGTGGCATGCTATCCACAAGTTCATCAAGGCGCTGTTGGTCCAGATTGTCCCACTCCTCAACAGCGATTCGGCGTAGATCCCTCAGAGTGGTTGGTGGGTCACGTCGCACATTAACAGCCCTTTTCAATCTGTCCCAGTCATGTTCGATAGGGCTTATGTCTGGAGAACATGCTGGCCGTGAGATACAGGAGGATTCCAGTTACATTACATTATAGTCAGGCAGAGGTTCCGAAATCAGGTATTGGATTGTAAGGCATACCCAGGAGCAGTTATAGACTCACCTCACAATTTAATAGTGGTGAAGAGTAGACTGAAGTTTGAAACATTAGTCAGGAAGAAACAATACGCAAAAAAGTGGAATACGTAAGTATTAAGTAATGGAGAGGCAAGCTTAAATATCTCTGAAGCTACTGATACTGCAATATAGCGCATTAGCCAGTTCAGTGGAATAAGAAGGACACTTCTACAAAGGGCGATCAGAGAGAAACGGTCCAGTAAACGAAGTTCTAAAACGCATACCTTATGAGCTATGAGCACTTTTTCACGTTCGATACTGTGGAACGAGCACTAAATCGTTTACCTCTCACTCTTTTTGACGTGTCAGTTCTTTTGTATTTCGTTCTTTGTACCTTACGAATATGTCTATAGTAGTGGAAAAGGGCAGTCACTTGTATCCTGATATCAAAGTTTAATCTTCATCCGCTCGACCGTCATTTCAGCATCGTCAGAGTTCTGAGGTGCAGCGATCATGGTTCATGAAATTACTTTTTCAGTTTGCACACATACCTGCAAATCCATCGCTATCCTCCGGTGGAAATGATGAAAGTAACTGTGACTGTTGACATGTATGAGCTATGCGTGGGCATTATCGAGGCATTTCGAGCCAGGGAACAGAGAATAATTTTAGGAACTGGAAAATATATTTTAGAAAATGCTGCTTGTTCCAGATATAGGCACAGAAGCTCAGGACGACGCACGAGAAATATGCACAGACAATCCAGTTACGCTGGATTCCCTGAAAAATTACAGCAATCTTAGATAAATAAGAGCATAAATGAGAACTGCGCAAGGGGAAGTGGCACCTCATCTTGGAATGATCAGAAGTAAAAGTCTGCAGTCCTGCGAATGAATTAGGACACAAGCTGGCCAAAGAGCGAGAAAGTGCAACAGGAAACTAGAGCGGAAATTTTGCGTCAGTGAGGAAATGACAGATGCAGCGCGAAAGAGAAGTGAGAAAGAGTGGTCTAAAACCATGAAAGAGACTATGACAAAAAAATTTTTTTTCCAGCAGTTCAACATCGCCATTCTCCCATTTACCACTGTCGCCTAGTCTTACAGCTGTGTCGGCTGTGCAGGGGAGATTAAAGGCTCTCTCCAGCTTGCTGAGACAGTTGAGTCTGGTGGGTCTGGCGGTGGGGCGCGAGCCCGGAAACCGAGGCGTCACTCGACGAATTCTCCTCGGGTTATCAGCCGAGTGGTGGCGTCGTCTTGTCGCAACGTTTCAATGAGTTTCGTACCCATCATCTTCTGGCGAAGTCACTTTGTCGAATCCCAGCCACAGCACAGAAATTCTGCCTTCAGTCTGAGCTTCAACTCTTGGGAGTGAACGTTGTGTAGAAGAGGAAAAGAATGCAGCTCATTAGTCGACAAACCAGTTTTACAAAAACTATCCGAAATGAGAAATCGCATCATTTGGAGAAATCATTGTTATACCTGTAAACCTCATATGGTGTATACACTCGTTTTTTAAGTACCAATGCTTTCCATATAAATACAGAACAATGTTTATCAGCTAAATAAAGTGTATGATATGTACTGCAATGACAGTAGTTGTATGCTGTCGCCCAGAAAATCCTATTTCGTTCTATTTGGTCTAGTTCATCGCCTATCTGGTAAAGAAACCGAACCTTGCCATGAAGTACTTACAAATTAGCAATGTGATGGAGCGTTTCGCAAACATAGGTAAGCATGTACATCCCCACTCGTCAGACCACTTTGCGGTGTGCGGCGGAGGATGCCTGCGACACCAAGGCCACTGTCCGCTCCGCCGTGACGTCAGCCTAGCTGCTGCACATCCCCCCTCCCCCGCCGTGACAGCCAGTACTTTTCTGCAGGTGTGGCCGCACTGCGTCAGCTGCTCGGGGAAGACCCGGCCTCTGTCGAGCTTCCTGCCGGCAGTAGAGACGGGTCGAACTCGGTCAGTCGCGTGAACTACTTCATTCATTTCACTCTTGCTATTAAGTGTTCAGATGAAGTAGTTCATTCACGAAGTACGGGAGCCTGGCGAAGATGCTCGGCCGCGGCTACGCTCGCTTCGCCTCGCTCGTACAACAAAGCTTCGTAATACTTCATAATTTTACCAACAGATGGCCGAACTATGCAGTAACGTGCACGCAACGTTTTACGCTCTTACAGCGACTGAGTTAACTTAAATAGAGCATGGTCGAAGGGGACAAAGGAAAGAAAACAAAGAAGCCTGTCACATATAAAGAAGGTATTACATTTAATCTTGCTCGGCACTTTCTCATGAAGCGCCCAAAAAAGTCGTTATGTGCCAAGTGAAACCGTATTTGTTGTATTCATGGACTGCAAACTAGAGCTACCAATGAAATGCCGCCCAATTTTATGTTCCTTTTAAAATTTAATCCAAAATACAATGAATATGTTTACCACTGTCACAAAGTCTATATACCTACGTTAAAGTAATTATTCAGAAGTTTTCCTGTAGATTTTATTTTTGTTGAGAATAATAACTCTCCAAATTCAAAATGTAAACTGTCACCTATAGCCATTGGTACGATTTCAGGTAAAATCCTTATTTATTTTATTCGGAAAGCAGTTTTTGTGTCTGTTCACTCTTATACTATGGCTAGCAACTCGCGATCGCGTAAAAGTAGTGAAATTTGGTGTTTCTTCAGAGATTTAGGTGATGGGAAAGCAAAGTGCAACTGTTGTCCTAAGTGTGTTTCATGTAAAGGAGGAAATACATTTAATCTGGCGCGTCATGTTCGAGTGTTGCATCCAACAGTGTCATTGTCAGTCAGGCGCTTAGCGCCCCCTGCTCCTGCATCTTCCGATATTTCTTGGACAAATAACCCGGACAATCCAGAACCAACACCAGCAATTGCCAGAAGTGGACAGCAGTCGGTTCCACAAAATAACAGTATCACTTCATTATCAGACAGCAGACATCAATATCATCGAAAATATCCTATGTACTTTCCGAAACGTCTTGCGAACAAAAGAAATCAGGAGATAGATTTCGCACTTCTGAAGACTGTTGTAAAGGGTTATTTGCCCTTCATCATAGTGGAAAGCAAACATTTCCAAAGTTTTGTAGGCAAACTGAATGGTGTTTAGAGAATGCCAGCTCGGAAGACCATTTCCAATACACTACTAAAACAACAGTATGCCATGATGAAAGACATTGTGAGAGTCAAAATTAATTCTGCGGAAGCGGTTGTGCTGACAATGGATGGGTGGACCCCAACCACAGATGATAGTTATTTGTCGGTGACAGACCTGGAGCTGGCGCCTTCCCTCCTAGAGTGCTTTAAATACGACGAAAGGCCCACGTCAGAAAAACTCTCCGAACAACTGTGTCGTGTCACAAGGGAATGGGGCATTCAAGAAAAAGTCGTGTGTGTTGTTGGCTACAATGCTGCTAATATTGTGGCAGCTTTAAGACTCACAGCCTGGAAACACAACCCCTGCTTTGCACACACAATCAATTTAATTGCTCAGAATGGGCTTCCACACATTCAACCCATTCTGAATAAAGTAAAAAAAAAGTAGTTAAATTTTTTTTTAAAAAGTTCACAGGCCTGCACGAAACTGAAAATGATGCAGGAACAGTTAAATGAGCCAGTTCTGACACAAAGACAGGACACTGTTACAAGATGTAATTCAACCTATGGTATGCTGCGAAGAATAATCGAGCGTCGGAACTCCCTAATGACAGTTATCACTCTGAATTATCCGGATCTGACTGCAAAGGACATTGCTAGTGTAACACAGGGCTGTGAAGTGTTGACAGTGTTCAAAGACTGCACGGAGAAAAGGTCAAGTGAAAATGTTTTCACTGCTTCTAAAGTTATACTCCTTAGTTGCTCGTTGAAAAAATGGGGTTGCAGGTTTCTTAATAACACTGAAATTCATGTAGACGTGCAGCAAATGGCCGAAAAGCTGGCTAAGGACCTAAAATGACGGTTTCGAAATATAGAGGAAAATTCCATTTTTGCAGAAGGAAGTTCATTAAAACCCCAGTTCAAAGAACTGGTTTTCCAGATAAAAATTCTGCTGAGAAGGTGAAATTAAACCTGATCAGGCACTGTGAGAAATTTGTGACGAATGTTTTGGTTGGCAGGAGAGCCAACACTGTGTTACTAGAAGGAGGCCGAAAGGCACGCTTTTTAGCTCATGCAGGCTGGCGTGATGTCTGGAACAGGACAAAGAAATTAGAATTTAGAAAAACGGACGTAGCTGGTGGAATACTTAACTTTAATCCGTTAATGAAGAACGTCGGTCTGGACGGTACATGATTCATAATATCAATAGTAACTGATAATGGCACCTTGCTAGGTCGTAGCAAATGACGTAACTGAAAGCTATGCTAAACTATCGTCTCGGCAAATGAGAGCGTATTTTGTCAGTGAACCATCGCTAGCAAAGTCGGTTGTACAACTGGAGCGCCTGCTAGGAAGTCTCTCTAGACCTGCCGTGTGTCGGCGCTCGGTCTGCAATCACTGATAGTGGCGACACGCGGGTCCAACGTATACTAACGGACCGCGGCCGATTTAAAGGCTACCACCTAGCAAGTGTGGTGTCTGGCGGTGACACCACATTCCTCCCCCGCAAATCGGAGTACGGTTGAGGCATAAGGCTTCCACCCACTGTGGGGAGGACCACATGTTGACGTATGCGATGAGGTGGAGAGCTTAACAACAGGCGAGGCTGTGCCACCCGCACCCTGCCATTCGGACTGAGGGGAGCGAGGAAACGCCTCAAAACCTGCTCCAGGGTGCACGCCAACATGCGGTGCATGCGCCCGTAGAGAGACGGGAGGGGCCAAAGGGTCGACCTCCATCGGGCCGGGGCACCCGACGGGCGAAGACGACATATGGTCCGGAGCGGGCAACAATTCCATGGCGGAGGACAACTGGGCACGGGAAGCAATCGGCGGCACATGACACAGGCAGGCGCCCGGCGGTTGCAGCGACGCGTCCACTGTGGGCGTCGCCGTCGGGAGAACAGGCTGCGGCGGCGGCGCGTCGCCATGGGGCAAAAGGGAAGGCAGCGTCGGTAACACCTGGGGCTGAGGCGAGCCAGTAGATGGGTCCCCAGGGCGCTGACCGGACAGCACCGTCGCTGAAAGTAGACGGCGAGCGGCAGATCCCGTGCGACGACAGAGGCGCAGCTGGTTTAGATGCAGACGCTCCTCACCAGAGGCCCCCAAAACCAGATACATAGCGCGTCCGAGGCAGCGAATAATGCGCCCTTCGAGCCAACGCCGTGAACCTCGGTAGTGACGAGAGTAGACAACGTCGCCTGGAGCAAATGCAGGTGTCTGCCGCTGTGCAGGAACCTGATGCGGCGGACGTAGCAAAGACATCAAGGTTCGATGATGGCGACCGTGGAGCAACTCAGCCGGCGAGCGACCATCTCGGGGCTGAGAGCGATACGAGGACAAAAAGAGGAATAACGCGTCCTCCCAAGAATGCGACTCTTTTAACTTCAACATCTGTGACTTGAAAGTCCCGACCAATCGTTCAGCAGCACCGTTTGACTGTGGCGAAAACGGTGTGGACGTCAGATGTTGAATACCATTGGCCTTGCAGAATGACTGAAATTCTGCGGACATGAATTGTGGGCCATTGTCGGAAACAATAGTCTGTGGAAGACCTTCAAAGCAACAGATAGCAGATAACGCTTGGATGGTGGCAGATGATGTCGTGGAAGACAACAAAACAACAAAAGGAAAATTACTGAATGAATCTACCACAACCAACCATCGAGCACTCCAGAATGGACCAGCAAAATTGATGTGTAAGCGTTGCCAAGGGCCAGTGGCAAGTACAGTGCTGACGAGCAAGTTGTTTCGTTCTCACTATACCCCAATGTCCTTGGTGGAGAAGCTGCAAGACAGAGGACTGTAACGAACGTGGGACCACGACCCTGGACTGATCATTATCAGAACGCAACAGCAAAACACCACATCGAACAAAAAGTATCTCCTGGTGAGCAAAAAAACGGCGAACCAACGGATCCCTGATCAGTGACTTTGACAAGGGCCATTGCGTAGCAACAAAACGCAGAACGGTAGCAAGGACAGGGTCAGCAGCTGTAGCTGTAGCTACACGACGAAAATCAATCGGAAATGATTCACCACGTCATCGGTTTCCGCATCAATGAACATGCAAGCAAGTTCGGAGGAATCGAATGCTATATCCTCAGCAACAGGCAAGCGGGACAACGCATCGGCGTTTCCGTGCTTAGCAGTGGACCGATACTAGATATTGTAGCGGTACTGCGAGAGGAAAATAGACCAGCGAATGAATTTCTGCACTGTACGTGGAGGTACAGGCTTGGTCGGATGAAAAAGCGATGTCAAAGGTTTGTGGTCTGTGATGATGGTAAAGCGACGACCATACAAGAAATCATGAAACTTTGTAACACCAAATACGAGAACCAATGCTTCTTTCTCGATCTGTGAATAATTTCTTTGCGCAGACGAGAGCAATTTGGACGCAAAGGCAATAGGGCGATCGTGCGATCCATCTTTGTGTGCAAGCACAGCACCGATCCCGAATTCCGATGCATCTACCATCAACAAAAGGGGCTTCTGGGGATTGAATGGCGTAAGGCAAGTATTGGAAAGCAACGCCGATTTCAACTGGCGAAAGGCGCGTTCGCATTCCGTCGTCCAGACGAACGGAACACCTTTACGGCGTAAGCGATGAAGCGGAGCTGAAATGGAAGAGGCATGCGGCACATATTTATGATAATAGTTGATTTTTCCCACCACGCCTCGTAGCTGCTTCAAATTCTGCGGCGAAGGCAAGTCTTGTATGGCACGAAGGTGCGTGGGACAGGGATGTATGCCTTGGGCATTGAGTACATGTCCCAGGTAGGGCAAGTCACGAGCAAAAAACACACATTTGTCCTTCCACAAGCGAAGACTATTTTGTCGCAAGACCTGATACAATGTTCTGAGATTGGCTAAATGTTCTTCTTCCGTCCTTCTGGAGATCACAATATCGTCCAGATTGTTTCCTGCAGTAGGGACCGACGCACAAACACTTTGTAGATATTGCTGAAACAATGCAGGGGCGGATGACACCCGAATGGCAGTCGTTTGAATCAATACAAACCAAGATGCGTGTTAACCACCAAAACGTGCTGTGATTCTTCGTCCACTGGTACTTGCAAGTACGCATCTGCTAGGTCCAACTTCGAAAAATATTTACCCGGGCACAGTTTGTCAAAAAGATCTTCCGTGCGGGGTAAAGGAAAAGTTGCAATCACTAGCTGTGGATTCACTGTTGCCTTGAAGTCCACACAAAGTCTCAATTTTCTCGAAGGTTTTGGCAAAATTACTAATGGTGATGCCAGAGAGAAGCCTGCACACGTTCAATTACACCTTGTGATTCCAAATCGTGTAATGTTTTTGTGACCTCATCACGCAATTCGTGGGGAACATTGCACGCTCTGAAAAATTTCTGTTGTGCGGTGACTTTCAGTTCCACATGTGCTTTATAGTTCTTAGCACAACCAAAGCCCGGTGCAAGAATGTCTGAAAATTCTACACATACACGAGAAACACTGTCTAAAGGCACAGTCTGGTTCACTGATAGTTCCTGATTTACTATAGACAAGTTAAACAACTGAAATAAATCGAAACCAAACAAGTTCACTGCAGAAGAAGAACGAAGGATGTAAAATGACACAAGTTTTGTTTGTCCTTTGTATGTTGCAAGAAGGCTGCACTGTCCTAACACAGGGATATCTTGACCTGAATAACTAGTTAACTTAACATTTGTGGCACACAACGGAGGTGTGCCCAGCTGTTTGTACGTGTCTTGATTGATCAGTGAAACTGCAGCTCCGGTATCGAGCTGGAATGGTATCACTTTGCTGTTAATGTCCAAGTCTAGAAAAAGTTTATTGTCCTGCTGACGACAAGAGCAACTGTCTCGTGCAACGTGAACTGACACTGGTAATAATCACTTGCGACTTGACGGGATTTCTGGCGATGTCGACGCACACTATTTGTGGGACGAACACAGTCACTGTTAGAGAGAGTGGCACTGGGAGGAGTGAAATTAACTACATGAATTTCCATGGGCGAAATTTCACGAGCCTGAGTATCCTTGGTTCGAATTCGGCGCGAAGCAAAGGGCCTGGAATGGTTGCGAGTGTCCGATCTGAGCTTTTTGATTCAAATGGTTCACATGGCTCTGAGCACTATGGGACTTAACATCTATGGTCATCAGTCCCCTAGAACTTAGAACTACTTAAACCTAACTAACCTAAGGACATCACACAACACCCAGCCATCACGAGGCAGAGATAATCCCTGACCCCGCCGGGAATCGAACCCGGGAACCCGGGCGTGGGAAGCGAGAACGCTACCGCACGACCACGAGATGCGGTAAGCTTTTTCTAGCAAACACTCTGAACATGTCCTTTTTTTATTACAGAAAAAGCAAATAGCCTGGCATGATGGGCAAGTCTCACGCGAATGTCTAGTAGCACACCGCAGGCATGATTTTAGCACTGCATTTGCTTGCCTGCGCAGCACACGTGGCTGAGAGCCTGGCGGCAGGGGCGCGGCTGGGCGTGAGGACTGTTTACCGCTCCGTGCAGCTCGCCCGGCGGGCCGGTTAACCTGACACACTGCTGGTGAAGTTTCAAATGATTCCTGAGCAAAGTCAAGTGTGTCCTGCCGATCCAATATGTCCATCACTTGTTGAAGGGGGGGATTGCCTAGTTTCAAAATCTGTTCCCGTATACGAACATCAGAAACGTTCTGTGCAATTGCATCATGGACCATAGTATCTGAATAAGGGAGACCACATTGACACTCAAAAGCACAATCCCTAGTAAGGCCTTGCAAGGTTGCAACCCACTCCCGATTAGTTTGACCTGCCATACGTTTTGTACGAAAGAAGGTATACCTTTTTGCAACAACATTGACTGATTCTTTCAAATATGCATGTAATGCAGAGAAAATGTCGTCGTAGGACAGAGTTGATACATCGCGTCGGGGAAATAATTTGACTATCACTCGGTACGTTTGTATGCCGACCGAAGACAACAAAAATGGCTGCCGATCGTTACCTTGAATTCTGTAGGTGGGGAGATGGAATCCAAATTGGCGTGACCACTCTGTCCAGCTTTCCAGTGCAGCATCAAAAGGTCGAAAAGTTGGTGCAACACCGTGTTGTGGCTGCGTTAGTTGTGGATCGGCGGCTGCCACATCGTTTTGCATTGCCCGTTGACCCTGGATGAGCTGTCCAAGGGCATCCAGTAAGGACTGCGTCTGCTGATTCTGTAAGCGGTAAAATTCGGACAGTACATCTGGAGATTGTGGCAAAGCCATTACACAAGTAAATCAGGGCAATATCGATAAGAACGCGGTTTTGCCTCGTCGCCAATGTTTTGGTTGGCAGGAGAGCCAACATCGTGTTACTAGAAGGAGGCCGAATCGCACGCTTTTTAGCACACGCAGGCTGGCGTGAGGTCTGGAACAGGACAAGGAAATTAGAATTTAGAAAAACGGACGTAGCTGGTGGAATACTTAACTTTAATCCGTTAATGAAGAACGTCGGTCTTGATGGTACATGAATCAATATCAATAGTAACTGATAATGGCACCTTGCTAGGTCGTAGCAAATGACGTAGCTGAAGGCTATATTAAACTATCGTCTCGGCAAATGAGAGCGTATTTTGTCAGTGAACCATCGCTAGCAAAGTCGGTTGTACAACTGGGGCGAGTGCTAGGAAGTCTCTCTAGACCTGCCGTGTGGCGGCGCTCGGTCTGCAATCACTGATAGTGGCGGCCACGAGGGTCCGACGTATACGTACTAACGGACTGCGGCCCATTTAAAGGCTACCACCTAGCAAGTGTGGTGTCTGGCGGTGACACCACAACGAACACATCCACTGCTACTGCAACAATCTCAGTTCCAACCACTGAATCTACTTCTAGTCTCTGGCTCGAATTTGACGAAGTTTTTTCCAGGCTGCAGAGTAGTCCACACCCGAGAGCTGCTGCAATAGTGGAAGTGGACAAATATTTACAAGAGCCCGTGCTACAGAGACAAGGCAATCCACTTCAGTGGTGGTCTGAACGGCTGTCAGTATACCCCTCGCTCTTTGAACTTGCAAAAATACGACTGTGTATTGTTGCAACTCCACGCCGTGTGAAAGAGTGTTCTTGAAGGCAGGACACCTTGTAACTGACAGAAGAAATCGCCTGACAGGAAAAAGTGGAGCAAATCATGTTATCAAACGGAAATCTCTGAACATTCGCCAAATTCGTTGTTGTTTATTCATAAATATATGGGTATTTTTTTAAATATAATTAGGACAATCCTTAAATTGACATTTAGTGTAGTTATTTCAATAATGTGTACGAGATAAACAATCCAACATGAACGATTAACTTTCAAGCGTGGATTCGACCCATGCTTCAGTTCCAGACTCAGAAGGTAAGCATTTTACTTTCATATTGGCTGCGCGTGCTCACACAGCCAGCCTTTTCGTTTGTATCTTTAATATTCATTTGTCTGCCAGCGCTGACAACGGTAGGCTACCCGTAGACGCGAAGTATAACTGCACAAAGAGTCACGGGTAATGTGACGCTGCCTTCCTCTCACCCCTCACCTCCCCAACTAATCCTAAACCTATCACTCCCCACAAACACCGCGCGATTCGTCGACAGGCAGTAGAGGGAGGACTGAAGTGAAGGGCGGATGAGTGACGTAGCGCCGATGTAGTGGGAGAGGGAGAGGGGAAGAGAGTGAGTGAACTAGAATAAAATGTGGAGTGTGCTGTCTGTGAAGAGTTTGAAGTACCAGTTCACTGAAATTGAGTGGTTAGTTCACACTTCACTGGAGTGAAGCGTTCATTTGAGCGACTCATTCACGAGCTCCCCATCACTAGCCAGCAGTCAACTGTTTCGCGATGGCGATCTACGTGCCCAGTCGTCAACCGGTCAGACTTTTGTGTCCTACATGAGACTTCAACCTTGAACCTTGACCCTAACTTCTTACCGGATGAGCAACCCGGCCACATCTAACGACACTGGGCAAAACTCATCTAGACATGGAATGTTTATCTACGCTGTACGTTCATCTCCATGTGAAACGGTTCTGTACTGTGCCACGTCGGTTGTAGTTCACTGACACTGTTAACGGGTTGCCAGAGTACAGACACACTTCTACAAATATGACTGGTGCCGCTTTTATTTTGACCAACGCTTTCCCTTAACAGGTAATTTTATATAGTCAAACTATGCCGTCTACTATTTGTAGAACTTTTGCCCTACTTCGTTTTCTAACACTAAAGTGTCAGTTTTTATGTAAGAGGACTATTCTGAGCAAATCCTTACTTTTCTTTTGTTTCCATTCCATCACTTGGTAGCAAGGTGAATTGATGCGACGTAAGTGACGTCAATAAAATAACAACCTATGTCCACTTGCATTTTGAAATCACTAAAAGATTCTTTTACACATGAAAATGAGAAAATATATAGAATTGCGAAATTCGCCTGTACTCCGCCTCTCCATAAACTGATGTCAATAGCGTTAGCAGATTTTTGTGAATCGAGCTTACACACTCCATGGTTAGCGGCGCCATCTGGCAGTCAGCATTTTCGTGTAGCAAAAACATACTTACATATATACAGTACATACGCTGCCACTTCCCTGACGGCTGTAGTACAGCCGCTCCCTGGTTCCTGCAGCGTTGCGAGTGACGAGCCAAATCTACATCCGCACACGGGCTGAGTGATAGTTACCTCTGTCAGAGTCTGTGCGTTCTAACACAACAGTGGCAATATGAGCAGTGGACCTGTATGGCTGACGTTGCAGACTACATATCCAGTACGACCTACTTTCAGGACGGCGGTTCAATCCCGCGTCCAGCCATCCTGATTTAGGTTTTCTGTGATTTCCCTAAATCACTCCAGGTAAATGCTGGGATCATTCCTTTGAAAGGGCACGGCCGACTTGCTTCCCAATCCTTCCCCAATCCGATGAGACCGATGACCTCGCTGTTTGGTCTCTTCCCCCAAACAACCCAACCCTCCTTTCAGTGCTTTATTTGTGACTGTTCGCATAGGTTCTTCCTACTGGTGGTGTCTCGGTCTGGGGAAAAAAAAGGATCGATACCGTAGATTTTGAGATCTGGTATGATAGAACTTTATGATTTTAGTAGAACAGATGTTGTACTGACATTTTTAAAATGCGCATAAAAGCGTTAGAATACCGTTTTAAGAAGTCAATTGCAGAAACACTCCCCTGCCCCCTCCCTCCCCACTGCCACCCTGGAAGGTCACAGAATCGGAATGCTGAGTGGGAATCGAACCCCACTCATACCATTGTTGACTACACACAAAGAGAAGTCAGCTACCGAATTTTTCTCCACCAGCATCTCGTAATAACGTCCTTGAACTTACAGTGACCTCGCAAATGGTTCTGTGTCTCACTGGGAGTCAAAAACGTCAGATATCGTTAGTATTGACAACGAATGAAGACACATTAAAAATCAAAATTATTATCCACCAGCAGATAGGTGTTCTGATGCTAGGCCATGATAATACAAAATGAAAACTTTATTGCTGGGCCAGGATTCGAACCCATTCACGCTCAAACTTGGGGAATCTGCAGGTTTTGAACAAACAGCAAATTGTAGTGGAGCTGCATTGTCACGAAGAGATCAAATTCCGCGTTAAGGGCGGTCTGAGTTGCATTCACAGTTGAGAAACAATTTTATCGACATACACAAGTCCAAATAAATGATGGAATATGTGTCCTTTGACCCTACATAGCCATTGTTTTGTAACTACAAGTAAATAACTAGTATAAGAAAGGTTACTGCTGATAATGTTTCTACATGTCGCCTCTCCTGACTTTATTGTTGTGCAACCTAACGTCTACTTGCTAGAGAAGGAATATCATATTTTATGTGATTTCAGATCACAATGCCCTCTTCATTTGGCGTAGCCAGAAGAGAATAGAATCTGCTCTCTTATCAAAAACCATCAGCAGAAGCTGGAATCAGACCCACACCATAAGTATATGAACCTATCAACAATCCAACAGACCAGCAAATCCTCTTCCCAGTGACTCATTTTTCTATCGTAACGCCGTTGCGCCGCACTCGGTGAGATTTCTGACACACAGACTGCCTGTGGTGGTTTGCAACGTGTTCAGTACGTTCATTTGCTTGGTTGACCGAATCACCATGAACTAGCTGCCTCGGCTACCCAGTGCATACATTCGACTCTATTTTGTAATCACCGAAATAAAACGTAACTGTCATCTACACGGAACTGCCTACAGTGTAGGATGCATAAATTTAAAAAGGAAGTGCTCCTTCCCACTTGAGCTACTCTATTGCGCTATCTGTTTGTTGAAAACCGCGTCCAAAGCAAAAGAAAAGCTGTAACTGTCTGCCTCTCAGATGTCTAGATCCGGCCATATGAATTATCTCACAGCACTGCGGAATACGCAAGTTCTGGAGGAATTGTTGTTAACTTCTGGAGCTGTTGTAGCTACGTGTAAGCTAGTTACGTGTGTAAAAAGGGCTAACTTCTGCGACATTTCGTTCTTTTCAGGTTTAACAGATGGCCATGCAGCAGATGCAAATCGAAACTTGTGTATTATGTATGGTGAGAACACATCGTGCCAAAATACGTCAGAAAAGTATTTTCTAAATTAACTGTCATGTGGTAGTGGCATTTTATTCTCCTTCAAACCTTGTTTGACAGCTTTCGGCTGGTTCCGGCGGAGGTTCGAGTCCTCCCTTGGTCATGGATGTGTGTGTTTGTCCTTAGCACAATTTAGGTCAAGTAGTGGGTAAGCTTAGAGACTGATGACCTTAGCAGTTAAGTCCCATAAGATTTCACCCACATTTGAACATCTGAATTTGACAACTTTAATTCAGAACAAGTTTTCTACATGCATGTAATCAATAAACTGCATGTGCTTCGTCAGACTGTTATAGATAACATCAGAGAATTCCCATATATCGTTGATGATTAATTTCTCTCTCATGTTTTAACAACACTAAAAGAAACCCTACGAAAATTGTGCACTGTATTATCAGAAATGAAATAAAACTACCCACGATAACCTTACGACAAAAGTCTGTTTTAATAATACTGAGTACCTGTACACAGTCGTGCCTCTATCGGCACGAATTAGTAAAATACTACTCACTTTGATTTCGATTGGGTCTGTGTTTAATTGGTATGCTGTGTCATACTCAAGAGGTATGCAAATGTGGCATTTCATAAATAAAGTTATGTATATATAGGAACCCAAAATTTGCTTGTCAGCAGCGGAAAGAGGTGTTACCTGTTGTGCAACATTGTTAGTTTCCACCATTGCACTATGAGCCGAAAGTATTTTCTTGCGATTTCCTTACCTGTGTTCGATCTGACTGCTTGTAGCTCTTTGACAGAAGGGATATAAGAACGTTGCAGGCAGCGAGACTGGAACCGCAGACCAGAACTGACGCTTTCTACAGGTCAGCACGATACCACACAGCTGGCGAAGAGGTATCTTTCTGGTCTTCCTCTTACGAGGCCAATTGTGGCTAGAGCTCGTAAACCCATATTTAAAGAACGAGATTAGTTGCGATTTCCACGTGCAGCTACTTTCCAGGGCTGAAAACCGTAAACTTCCAATCTTTTGTTACACCTCAAACTATAGTAACTCAGATTATTCAATGGAAATGACGGGCAAAATCAAGTGAACTTTAATGCTTAATTCCGTGCACACCAGGAAGTAACTTGTCGATCACAGAGTTGCCAAACATACCTTGCCTTGTTGCCAAATCTCAGTTACAGTATCAACAGGAAGCAGACGAACCAATATGATCCTACAGTGGGCTGGAAAGTGGCCATAGGTGCCGTCTCAAAGACGTGGCTGCCACAGCCTGCAATACGTAATGCGTCTGATTCGCATTTCTGTAACTAGGTTTAGGGACTGAAGCGTAGTTACTGACAATACTCGGGACAGACTGCAAACTGAGCATCATAAATCGGTAAGGCTCGTAGTTGTTTTTATATTTTTTTCATAAGTGTACTCAAAACTGAGACACTCACTCACTGACGTTTTCGTGCCTGGCCGATAGTCGAGCACAACAGACAAATTAAAAAAAAAAAAAAAAATAGAATGTGTGCGTGTGAGAGAGAGAAGAGAGAGAGAGATAAAGATAAAAAAGAAAGAAAGATAGAGTAAAAAACTGTTGTAAAGAAGTTGAATCACAGTATTTAAAGAAATCTTCCATTAAAATGACACATTCCATATCATTACGAAGTTTCGTATTCATGATCTATGGAACAAGTATTTATGTAATCAAATCATATCGTATTGCTGACTAGCCATGAAGAGTCATGAATTACCGAAATGTTCGTCAATATCAGTAACCAAATTTAAACTTAAAAATAAAAGACGTCAATTTTTGTAATAAACTGGGACTCCTATGAAGACCATTTCGTCCCTTTTAATTAACCATGAAAGATGTCTGATATACCTACATTCAGAAGGAAAAAGTGAGCATGCATTTAAAGATGAAGAACATGATGTTAAGTGCTGTGACGGAGATACGAACCCAACATGTAATCCGATTGTTAACTAAGTGAAATCAAATGTTACGTATTGGTTTTTCTAACCAGCTGCTAGGTGTTTGAATAACGATACAAATTTTTGTACCTAAGCGACAATCGAACCGCACACCTACCGTCCTTCTTTATCATCCAAGAATATAGCTTAAGTAGCAATTGCTTACTCACCAACAGTAAGATGTGTGCATGTTGTACCAGAAATAACGACACCTTTTTGGTAACACGTGAACAGACACTAAAAATGCATGTTAATTTTCACTAGCAGGCCAGTGTGCACGTGATAGGGCTTGAAATGAAATTGTGAATATTTTTGTGCTGGGTCAGGATTCGGACCCACATACTTACCTTTTGAGGACACCTAGAGATGACTGCTGTCTTGGGAAAAGGAACGAATTGATTGAACTATACTGTTCCGAGAGATTCAGATCCTCAAAAGAGGAGATACGAATTAGAATCACAGTCCAGCACAAAATTTTTTAAAGTCTCTCGTT
The DNA here is from genome assembly GCF_023864345.2 of Schistocerca serialis cubense. Taxonomy (NCBI): domain Eukaryota; kingdom Metazoa; phylum Arthropoda; class Insecta; order Orthoptera; family Acrididae; genus Schistocerca; species Schistocerca serialis. Next base: position 107,768,124 of record NC_064648.1, read on the forward strand.
CAATCAAGTACAAGTAAAATAAGAGCACTGTTCCTTTAAATGGCTATCGGTTCATCAAGTAAACTAAAATTTTCTAATGTAAGTAAGTTTACTGACGACAGTATTTCTGTGTACCATGACTTTCGCCTATGTCATTTCCCAACGTAAACCGGATCTGCCCAGTTGGTAGTGAAGGAACGTGATGTTTGATGGGGATTCTGGGTTACAACGTCTTTCTCTTGAGGTTACCAGAGGTAACGTAAATCTGTTTGTGCCTCTTAAAGGTAAATGCCTGAGCTCACGCACTGCACCTGTGATAGTTCGTTACTCCAGACCACTGCGGCCACATTTCCCAGTCACATGAGTGTGCTGTAACGGATGATGTGCTTTGCTTACAAAAGTAGTCACGGTGGAAATAATTCGAGTCTACGAAATGGTTAACTAGAAGCGAGCTTCTGCCTTGGATATTACGCTATTCTCATGTCAGTAGGATGTAAAGACTCTTCTAGGCATCATAGCCTCGATGTGAAGCCATTTTGAAATGTTCACAAATTCAGCAAATTTCTTAGTTCGAGAAAATCCACTGTGAAGTGTGATGTTGCCGGATAATTCGATTATTACCGTCATTATTACTGTCATTTTCTTCATACCGCTGCTGGAACACATTTGCTTGAAGATATTTTAATGCCTTTTGGTCATTATAGAAAGTAGTTGCCCAAGAACAGGTTCTCTCCCTGTCTACGGAATCTTTTTGATATTAATATCAGACATCAGAAATTACTCGTAGATTACATTAAAACCAAAGTAATTGACGAAGACGTTACTTGATAACAAAAAAGCGCTGCCTTTCGTCATTTACTTCCGCCTAGAAATGGCTGTTGAATACTGCCAAACCAAAAGCCAAGGTATCTTACTGCCTTCCGATATACCTCGCTGTCAGTTCTTCCATATGATTTGGTCGACGTGACCTGTTTCAAGTTCTGTATGACAGAGAATGTTTTAGAAAATCAATTGTTTTCCTTTGCATTAAACAGAAAGATTTTCATACAAAGGTATCTGGGTAACACTATGGTCGGAGAGCCACGTTAAACTGCAGGTTCCCCTACTAACTGGCCAGGTAAGTCAACTCAAAGGTTGGTGGAAAGCAACGGCATACCACCTCCAACAGGACCGTGCCTATTAAAGCACTGTGGTGTTCGAACTAATCTTCCAACTGATGACCGCTTTACTTTACTATGGGTTCCAAAGTTAATGATCTTCGGGATATTAACATTTTTGTGTTTTCATCCTGCAGGTTTGATACCAGTAAACATAAGTAACCGGCCGAGCACTGCCGCCGTTCGAGTTGTCAAGGTGGTAGACGACGATGCTATCGACCCCAGTTACAATCTTGGTCATGGTGATGTTTCAGTGGGATACCTCTATGTACCTTTCTATGTATTTCAGGATACAATTTTATTCACTTGGTACGCATCCAAATTGATATCTGATAGAGCTGTATTTAGCAACACGAATCAGATATGTTTTCCGAGCAGTATATCGGGCAACACGTCAGTACAGCGAGATTTTGTTTGTTGTGTGTTGCGCATGGTGCAAGAAATATTCGTGTTTTGCTTGCTTCTGTGACAGGTTTCACCCCACTGAATGCGAGCAAGCTCACGAATAGACTGTCAATAATTGTAATTACGCAATTTAATACAGTTAAAAGGTGTATATTTGCATTATGTATCCCGACGAAAATAGAGTATATGCCTACTTGCTTATTATTCGCGCTTCTCGATGCTTCCCTCAAAAAATAAAAATTAAGAGAGAGACAGAGAGAGAAAACAGAAATGTATTACAAATATCAGATCAGTGACGCCATGTTCATCTCGTGATGTAAAGCAAAGATATAATATCTCGTACTAGCGATATGTATGACTACAGGGTTCTTTCTTTTCTCTCTGCAAACAACCAGAACAGAATTCAGTAACAAAGTGGTAAGAACACATATGCAGTACGCCAATTAAACACTCAGCCTTTCTTGGTTACTTTGTTAATCGTTAACAATTGTCTGTAATTCAGTAATCATCCTTGATTACTGATTTGTTATTACTACCATTGTTATTGTTATTCGTCACTTCACAACAGCTTTCCTGTCACTCACTGCTGCCGATGCACGTAACGAATGGATCAGGATGAATGGAATGTGGGATGTTTCGTCACGGAGACTATACACATTAATCTCGGTGTCTTGTGTTCAGGGTAATATGAAAATCTCAGTAAGAGAAGACGACAACGGGATTCCGGTTATGCAGGCAATAATATCCAACTATTTCTGTCGACTTAACATCATGACAACAGAGAAATTGGCGTCTCAGTGTATTTTGATTATAATTCGTTAGCCTTCTTGCGACCTCGTTCTAATACCTCGTGGGAGCATGCATAATATTTTGCTTTTTGAACACCGAGCAATAACACACAAAGGTAGTGGATGGAAGTACACAAAGAAACAATCAGACTCATGGGTGTGGATCCAGTTCATCATTAGAAGACTAAACAAGAGGGAAAGATTACGAAAGCAAGAATACGCTGGCTAGTATACATTATTTGTATAGATCTGAAGATGAAAGATCGCAGGTCTGTACAGTGCCCGCATTGGCACTTTAGTTTCTGTCTTAATGGGCATAATTTTTAGTTTCTTCCCTTCAGAATTTTCAAATGAATTGATTATTATGTAGCACAGAATAATTAGTTAACTCTGTTTCTTATAGTTTCCATTCGCACCAACATTTTTCTACATTCTCGTGCAATTCATGAAATTCTACTTCTATGATCACAAGACTGCACATACATGCAATCTATTCCGAGGTACAAAATGTTTGTTATCTTACTTTTCGTGACAGGTGGGCAAAGTTGGCTTCCAAAGACTTTGTTGTACTGAAATAATCTTTTGTCACAAAGTAACCAGGTAAGTGTTTTACTCGTATATATTTTGTGAGAAACTGTAATCATGATGGAAGATTATACACCTGAATGTTTCACACAACTGGTAAGAGAAAACGGTGCATATTAAGCAAACCCCGTGCCTCCTCTCTGTATCCTATGACACGAGCACGGGATTCTCCTCGCATACTGCTGCAGAACTGTTCCTAGCACAGCTGATAATTGGCAACATCGTCACAAACATTTCGGAACACTGTGACAGTGCAATCACTTCTGTGTATGGTACTGAAATGACTCGCTAGATTCACTTGATATTCCCTTCCCTTTTGAATGACTCGTGCTATATAATCATCATGTAAACTAAGACACTGAGACAGAAAATTCAATTTTTTGGCTAAAGAAATGCTATACTTCACGTAAGTGACAACTTTTATCATCTTTCACAATGCGTTATGAGGCTGAGCGACCAATGCCATGATGACATTGGCATGCTGGCAGCAGGGTGTCTGTAGCCCTGTGGTGCCGCCCGTGTCTCGCGTCGCAACAGCTCAATGAGTCATCAGTCCTAACCGTAGTAGGGGCCAGTGTGTGCGAGATTTTCTTTCTGATTTACTTTGTGGAGCTGCGAATTTCCAGAAAAAATTCTGTAGCGAAATCAGAAGAAAACCTTTACACATCAACTCCTTTGGTAGCTCGACTCAGTAAGTTGTGTTAATGGTCACAGATTTCGGCTTTCTTACTGCCAAGCTGCTTCACAATACAAGTGTTTCTGAAGAAATTCGAATCGACCATCAACGATACGAATTTCAGTATTGTTCTTCCCTTAATACTCACATGCCACGGTGATAAGTATGAAGGAAATGAACCTCTTGATTACTATAGAGCCTCTATGCTAAATTTCCACAGTAGCAATTAGGAATTCTCTGCAGACATTTGCTAACAGCGGCTCTAGCAACTTACTTTTTCTCTGGGTAACTTCAAATATGGGCAATTTTGTTGCCTTAAATCCAATTAAATATTTTAAATATCACTTTTGAACAGCATTCACTTCTCCATTAATTAATGTATGGACGTCATAACAAGCAATTTGCATGAGTAGCTGTAGAGCAGGTTATGAAAAGTATTGATACAATGATTCGCATCCATTTACCATACGCAATCAAAGAAAGAAACCAAACACATTGCATTGCGTTTACTCTCTGTACCTTGACTAACACATATGAATCCATGACAAAAATAATGTATTTGAAGAATCTCCTTTGAAAGGAAAAAGAACAGGATGTTATGCTTTAATTATAGCGCATTGGAACAGAAACAATGAAATTAATTCTGTGCCACAGTGATGTATTGCATATTAGTGTAATAAAATACTCATCAAATAAAAACGGTTTTGTGCCTCCGTTGCTATCGAGTGTGAAACACAAATTGTAGACAGATTTTATGGGTCACCTCTCAACAACATTCAAGCATTTTACACCGTCGAGAGTGGGGAGTGGAACAGACGTTGTTGGCAGAAGGCGAGGCAGCGCAGTGCCTCAGCCACCGCTTGTAGGCAGCAAATGTGCCCCAGAGAACTCAGCTGCATGTGGTGTACGGAGGCAGATGGTCGGCCATGAAATCTCTCGCTAAAATATTCTTGAACCAAACAGTTATTACCAATGTGACAGAAAGCGAAATATATTGTAGATTCGCTTGAATTACGCTCATAGCTTCAGCACCGAGAGGAAAGGGGCGATAAAAATTTTGTCGACGTGTGCTTTCGGTTGCTGGACATTGTATTAGATAGTCTCGCGTTTTACCTCAAGACTAAGGTCGTAGTCAAGAGTGATGTTCTCAGACTGCAGTCAGGACTTCCTCCGGGAAGTGCCGCAGCCTAAAATGGTGTCAGATCGAGCATACTGCTAGACACAGAATTCTGAGGGGAGCACGACTATTGTCCACCTTACGTGAACGACTCGGCGGTCAATTTTTTTGTCTAAGACTGTACCTACAACACATATTGCACGCTGAAGACCCAGAAGAATTAAAAACAATAGTTTTGTGGGAGCAACGTTAACTATAGTGTTCGATGTATTAATAGTATTGTATACGTGTGTGTGAACGCCTTCCAATGCCCACTCAAGGATACACAGTCTAGCTTCAATATTATAAATATGCCTCAGTTTGTGGATCAACTCAGACTTAGGTTGATAATCATTTTGAATATTTAGCAATGTACCCATCGGTGTTAAACTCGTTTTCAACCAATGATTCCCACAGCTACACGAACACTACCTGTGATACCTCTTAGACAAAATACTTATGCAGTGCTATCAGGCGAAAAGACCAACCTGACACAAACTGTGTGAAGTTTGTTTTACAACCTTCGTACCTGGATAAAGAGCGTTTCCTATTTGAGATACCTGTGAACGCTGCTGCATAAGACGATTTAAGAAGATACTAAATTCCTTCAGTTATGACAATAGCATGGGGGCTTAATTAAATAATTTTGAAAATATTTTTTTGTTTTTAGTAGCTGTAGTCCGATTACGCTGTGTCTCGTAATCGGTTGGCCCTGACCAGTATTTTTACGCAATCTGACTGCATAGAATAACAACAAACAAGAATGAAATGAAATTTTTCGTTAACACAATTAATTAATTAAGTCCCCAGCAACTATAAAACCTACAAAACCCAAGCACAAATGTAATTGTTCTGTGTGTGGGAGTGTGACTCAACGTACACATCTGGCACGGTTCTTCTTCAACAAGACAAGAATTTTTAAATACCAATTATACTGACGTGATAAAAGAAAATTAGAAATACGATAATTGCGTAAGGAAAGCAGAATTACACTCTAATACAAGAACACACGCCAGATGCTTTGTTGACTGAACCTGTAATGACGCATTATTTAGGACACTAAAATTAAAAGAAACGGAGTTAATTACCTCATTTATATTGATGAAAATCATTCTAATCCTTACATTATATCTCAACCAGAACTCTCCAATATCACATCTCAGCAAGCACTGCCTAATAGCACATCTCAACAAACACTCTCTGCTACAACATCTCAGCACGACTACCACGAGACCTCGACAGGCACTGACTACTACGAGCTCTCTCCAAGCACTGACTTCTACGAGCTCTCGACAAGCACTGTGGAAGCGGCAGAATAATACTCTTTGGCGCAATCTCTGGCGCAGTGGCTCAGTGTAGCCACCTTTCACAATGTTTGAAGAAATCTCCTTAACGGCACTAAATCGTGGTTTGTGAATCGTTTACCGGCCGTACTCTGTTGCATTTCGCTGGTTGGAAGGTAAAAAGCTCACTGACAAATTTCAGAGAAGGAAAAGGGGGACGAAATGTCTCCCACTGGACGGACATGTTTCATTTAAATTATTACAAAATTAGGTAAAACAAACAGTGAGGTTGTCAGTAAAAGCACATTACTTTTGTCAGTACGATGTTGCAGTGCCCAGGGCGTGTAACGATAAAGTACCAGTTTAGGTCAGGCATATTGTATACAGAAGTGGAAGAACGAGCACCACTAAATTCCACAATTTGTAAGCATTGCATACACACAGAAATTACTGTTACAGTGTGCTTACGGAGTCCAATGAGTGAATTGCGTATTTTCCAGTGAGAAACAGCACTGGCAAACAGCCTTCTCTACATTAAGTTACTTAAACTGGTGTCACTCTGAGCAAGGATTTATGGCCAGCGACTAAGTGTGAGGTCAATGAGTCAGATGTGGGTTTTGCAACTGTGAAATGCTTTCCTACATTATAGAAGCAAATATTGAATTTGATCTAATATTGCGAAAAGTTTGTTCTTGGATAGGTTAGAATGAAAATCTTTCTGTTCATTGCAAAGGAAAACAATCGATTTTCTAAAACATTTTCTGTCATACACAACTTGAAACAGGTCTCGTCGACCAAATCATATGGAAGAACTTGACAGCAACGTATATCGGAAGGCAGTAAGATCCCTTGCCAGCGCACTCCGGCGGCTGGGAAATATGGCCACGGTGGTCTGGTGTAACGATCTATCACAGATAAAATGCGTGGGTTCTGGCATTTACTTTTAAGAGGCATGAACAGATTTACTTTACCTCTGATAACCTCAAGAGAAAGACGTTATAATCCAGAATAACATTAAACATCACGTTCCTTCATTACCAACTGGGCGAGCCGGTTTACGTTGGGAAATGACATCGGTGTAAGTCATGGTAAACAGTAATACTGTCACCAGTAAACCTACTTACATTAGAAAATTTTATTTGATGAACCGACGGCCATTTAAAAGAACATGGCTCTTATTTTACTTGTACTTGATTGAACTAGAGTCTCTGACGAACTTTGTGCTGGACTCTGATTCTAATTCGTATCTCCTCTTTTGAGGATCTGAATCTCTCGGAACAGTATAGTTCAATCATTTCTTTCCTTTTCCCAAGACTGCAATCATCTCTAGGTGTCCTCCAAAGGTATGTATGTGGGTCCGAAACCTGATCCAGTACAAAAATATTCATAATTTCACTTCAAGCCCTATCATATGCACACTGGCCTGCTAGTGTTAATTAACGTGCAATTTTAATGTCTGTTCATGTTGTAACCTCCCCACAAAATTCATTCACATTTAGTGTAACCTCAAAACAGAAAAATTCCTAAACCTCTCAACAGTAAAAATTATAATTATGTCGTTCACATTCAGTGTAACGTCCCAACAAAAAATAAATTCAGTAACCTGGTAATAATACAATGTAACTAACCTCTCAATTAAATTGTCGCTCACTTATAACTTTTCAATAATTGACTGTAAATTTTACCCGGTAAATTTTGGACGTCAGCAGTGCTGCGTCATGGCCCTGAAAGATCATTCTGAATAAAAAAAAAAATTCTTACCTCAATGAAGTCGCCGGATAACGCATATATATCTGCTCTTACAATAAATTTTTCTGGCGCAGCCCTGTGCAATGCTGGCCGATAGATTTGTCATTTATGAAAGGGAAACAACTGATTTTTCTTTTGCAATAATCGGGATGATCATGGATAGGAGAAATTAGTAAATTCTTTAAATTGAAATGAATGGTTGTTAAAAGTTACTTTTTATGAGAAAGATTATTATTAGGACATTTTTAAAACATTACGTGGGACTTGAGATGACATTACTGCATATGTGCGAGGCTGCTTTTTACCTTATGCAATAATACTCAGGCTCCGGCATCGCTGCACCACGACCAGCCCAGCCAACACGATACACCAGACCAGACTGCTAGCAACAACTTACTGCTACAGCTACACAGTTCCTACTGCAGTCAACACTGTTCTCTGTTCTGAGATTCTCTTATACCTTACATATCGCAGGCAGCGCGTGAGCAATACATCGAAATTACATCTGCTCGGTCCTCTTACATCCTACCCCACCCGCCATATTCTACACACATTGCTCCCTCTGACTATCACCTGTTTAGATCAATGGCGCATGGCCTGGCTGACCAACACTTCTGTTCCCATGAAGAAGCCACAAATTGGATCGCTACAAAAGATGAAATTTTTTTGGACGTGGGATTCGTACATTGCCCGAAAGATGAGAGAAAGTAGAGGCCAGCGATGGAAAATACTTTGAATGATACATGTGTAACGAATTTAATTCTTTAATGCCTCAAATGTTGGGGAAAAACGGCGGAAGCCAAGTAGTACACCTTTTAATATTCGTTAAATTATATAAAAACCGTTATTTTTTCAGAACTTGTGGGAATAAGAACATCATTGCAAGTGATCAGATTACAGTGAAAACTCAGTCTCCATCTGGAAGAAGTACACTCGTAAGGCAAGTGTTAAAAGGACATTTGGCACAATCTACACATCCCCTGACGCGGATGAGATGTTTCTCATTTCGCAGCTTCCTGTGATTAGGATACTGAAACTGCAGGTCAGACTTGACTTCCAGTTTAAATTTATTCAACTTTTAAAATCTTATATAATGCCCAAGCCTTCCTCTTTACTGTTAATGCATAAAGTCAGCGCCGGCACGCCAATCGGCAGTGTGAGGGAAGAGAAGGCTGTGAGGAGAGGACAGCCAATCGCACGCTGACCGACCTCCCTCCAGGATGACAACGCTACAGCAGCGGCTCCTATGTGAAGGGGACATAAGCGCCGCGCCTGAATGGTGCGAGCCCACTTCGATAGCAGCTTCTACGTTAGCCACTTCGTTAGGAATCTTTATGTAGCACAGACGAGGAAGATTGATTGTTTTGTAAGTCTCCCTTTGCTTCCGCACATCTATCAAAGTTATGTATTGTATTTATTTTGTTGTAATAAAACTCATTAATACGAGTTGTTTGATTGTTTGTCTACCGAACCGAGTATGCAGGATTACTAGACACAAGATCCACTATCTTCACCAAGTGGCAGCACAGTTAAACAGCATGCAGTACGACACTACGAAAGCAGTGCATGAAATTGTACTGAACAAGGTGAAGAAGAATGTTCTGTTACTCATTTTGAGCTTTAATTATATTCCATAAATTCTGTGGGCTCATGGACTTTAACATTATATATTATTTGAAATAATTTTTAACAATCATAGACACAAAGAATAGAAAATAAAAAATAAGACGTACCTTAAAGTAACTGCGAGTTTTTCTTCTGCACTGTTACATTGCCTCATAGATGTAGATATGTTCCTTTCAAATTCCGTCTCTGACCATGCTCAGAAGCATTTCAAATCAGTTAACGGACATGCTGTGGTATTCGAAAAATTTGCCTGGATTTGCCTTCAGTTTTCTGTGTAGAAGCTCAAATTTTCCTTTGTTGATCTCTCGCTTAGCATAGGATGAATCCGGTGGTTTTTCTCATATCGTAGTTTCTGGCCCCTGTGGACAACTATCGGAGCACATCATGCGAGAACCGCATTCTTATTCAATCAACTTCCACTCACAGTTCCAGGAGATGTTTCCGCAGCCTGCACCGGCGCGGCGCACTGCTGACGGGATTTCCCCGGGCTTCACACTGCGTGAGAAGTGCGCCCTGCGGCTACCACTGAACAGTCTTGAGTGTTGTCCGAATTACGTCACACACCGCGGGCGAAAAACACGTTTGAGAGGCTGTAGCCTTGGAGCCTTCTATTTTCCTCAATAGTTTTATCTCTCCTTTCTCTGGTTATTCTGCACCAATTCTTCTTCCTGATGCGTCTCAGCTGCATATTCAGTGCTTTAATTTTTACCATTCTTTTGTCCTATACGATTCACTAATCTCAATCTCTTAGTTACAAGTACTTTGATACACGTTGTAGGGGGCCTACAATTTGTACAACGCCAAAGGAACATAGACGTTAATACGTGACACAAATGTGAACTTCGTACCCGAAAATGGTCCAGAGAAAATGATCTTAACACTCGGACAGTCAATACATTCCTTCAAATGTGCAATATTCGAGACGTGTTCAGATACAGACGACACCGTGTTAGATGACGAGCAGCAAACGCAAATTTTCGGCAATAGCGATCAGCCAGGCAACAGACTAACTCTACAACATTTTGAGTCAAACTGACATTTCGTGTGTGCACAATTAACTCAGATAATGTTTCAGATATGGAGCGGTTAATGTCTATCGTTGCGTTTGTAGAAGGTCATAACATGTGTTCAGGATTCTCATAGCTTAGGTAACGAGTAGGATTTTGACGTATTTGTCAAGTGTGGCCATTCTATTTTCGAAAATCGTTCAAAAGTTTGAATAGAATCTCCTCAGAGTTCCAGCCACTCCATGTGGCTTTACACGTAGGAACTCGACGCTGCTGGCAGCTCCAGAACATTTCAGTTGGATACATCGTCAAGCGAGTATACATTCATACATTCAGACGTCTGTAATGTCAAATACCAAGAAATATCTGCACCTCTCTTATTGGATGTCACAGTTTGAGAAATGTATTTATTTAATAAAACCCCACTAGGCATCTGCTGTGCATTAATGTTTTTATGCCTGTACAAAACTGAATGTACTAGACTCATACGCTGGCAGTAATTTCAGTGTCATGTAATAGTGCTACATGTAACTTTATATTAAGATAGGCTGCTGCTTGTGGATGTTATGAAAGTAATTTGAACTATTTTCTGTGTGTCTCAGGGTAACCACGCAAGTTATCAGCAACTCCACGGTTGGATTAAGGACATGGAACGTGTGAAAGACATGCTGCGCACGAAATCAACCGGATGGTTACAGGACTTGCAATTAGGCAGCAAACAGGTGGAGCACTACGAGGTGGAAGAAGACAAGGACAGGCCAGGGCACTTGATACTCAGGTATAAACCAGTGTACACTCAAATGTCTGTCGTACTCACTATGGTTTATTGCAGTTTATCTCACTTTTATCCATGGAAGTATTCATTAAAGTTATAGAAAACACAGGGATCATTTAATTCAGAATGGAGTAAAGAACTAGCACTAATAGGCAGTAGTGAAGGACATGGTTACAGAAACTCGTGATTTACAAAGTTTTTTGACTCCGCTTAGCCTTCGATTTTTTGATTCGTATTGTGTCTTAAAATGTGCCACGTATTACGTAACAGACCAGCGGAGAAAACTGACACAATAAACGATGTTACTGCATTTACTAGAGAAAGTATTGATGGTTACAGACACTTCCGAAGTTTTCATAATTTGTGGAAACAATGATGTGGAACCTGACACGAAAAGTGAGCGTGTCCTCGTCTTATTCGGGACAAAAAAAAAACACTTCGGGAGAAATTACGGTAATACCGTGTATTAGCGACTTTAGTCCAGATACTGGCATCCAGTCAGTGAGGAAAAGAGGCCACAAGTCAAGTTCATCTCAATAGATGGAGGAAAAATCTAAGCAGGGATGAGGGAAGATGGGAAGACGTCAGCAGAGGGCAGGAAGCGGATGGCCATCGTTCTTATATTTTGTCCTGTGGTTGGTGTGCTTAAATCAGTCCGTAGCATAGAGCGTAAATACTGGAGGTTGCGAGCGGGAGGAAAGCGGAATAGTCTCTCGAGTGGTTGACATATGGGGCCGTGGAATGGAGTAGTGTAGGAGATATGTTGGCACTATGGAGGGTGACCAGGTGGCTTCCTATGTGGGAATGGGCAAACTCCCAGCAGGCACCACAGGTCTTGTGGCGGTGTTGTTGGACTCTTTCAGGTGGCTTATTGTGAGGTAGATATGGAGGTGGAGAACATGGATTAGGATGGACAATTAGACTCAGTCGTGATTACTATCAATAGGATGAAAGAGTTCTGCAGTTATATCTGCAGAGGTCGGTAGGATAGTCACTTTGGGATGAGTGTGTCTGGGAAATGGACTAGGTCTTCTGAAACAGAGGTGTTCAACCGACATCCACAGTTAAGTTCATCATGAGAATTGATGTGGGTAAACAGCTGTGGAGAGGCAGTGGTCAGTGTGAGGAACGAAATTATGTGCTATAGGATGATGACAGAGACAAGCAGTAGGACAGATCACGGTCACGGTGGTAAAATACACACTGAGGATAAAGTATTATGCAGGATGATTGAACATGATTTGTAGCCACCTGGAGCTGTTTTTGAGGAACGGTATTGATACTCCACAATGTTTATTGTGTGGGGATTTTTGGTTTGCTACTCCACATCTGTCATCAGAACTGTGACTGGGTTACTGGATCACTGTGTACGGACACATGCAGATAGTGTGACGGGATAAAACTATCGATATTGTGTCAGGCAGTGGGAATGAAGGTAACAGTGGTTGGGAAGGTGAACTGAAAATCGTAGATGGGTAGATTTCAAGACAGGGATGCACTACACAAAGGAAGCAGCTAATCGGATAGCAGAGTACTTGTGGAGTGCACGTGGGGGGTTTCAGGCTGGCCAGTAGTTTGAGGTACTCTCATGAACACTCGCCAGTTGGTACACATTTAGGGAAATCAGATAGCTTTCAGAGTAAAGTTAGTTCGACTCTGAAAGTTTTATCAGTCAACTGTCGATGTATTTGTAACATTGTTCCCAAATTTGCTCTCCTCCATGAACGTTCTCAGCCTCAAATTATTCTTGAATTGAGACCCAAAATAAAAAAACTCTGAGATATTTAGCGAGTCTTGGAATGTTTATCGGAAAGACATATTCGACGCCGTAGGAGGGGAGGTGTTCATTGCAGTTGACAAAAAATACTGTCTTCACTGAGGTTGAATTTGAGTGCAATAGTGAAGTTACGTGGTCGCACATAACAGGACTAGGTGAAACCATATCAGTCATGTGGAGCCATTCAAAGAAGGTAAACAGTCAGCATTGCATAAATATCCAGATCACGCGACACTAGCTGGCGGTGACCTTAACCTACCGAGTACAGACTGGGACGTCTATGGATTCACTGCAGGTCGTGCAGACAGACAGTCTTGTGAAGGACTCTCGAACACATTTTCCGACAACTGTGTTGAGCAGCTAGTTCGTCAGCCAGCACAAACAGGCAGGACCTTATCGATGGTGTCAGCATAGAGATGGGGATTAGTGATCATGATGTCATCATAGCGACTATGGATACGAAAGTCAGTAAATCAGTCGAGAACGCTAGGAGAGTTGATATGCAGTTGTCAGCGTCTCACTTAGACAGTAAAATACAATCATTTAATTCCAGAATTATGTCCATAGAGGAATTATGGCCAAAGTTTAAAAAGATTGTAAATCGTGATCCGGAAAAGTATGCGCCTACTAAGTGGATCAAGGGCGGAAAAGACTCACCGTGCTTCAATAACAAAATTCGGAAAATGCTGAAGAACGAAAGGCTGTTACATTCTGGGTTCAAAAGAGAACGCGCAAATGAGGACAGCAAGATTTGTACAGATTCGTGCGTCTGTGAAAAGATCTGTGCACGAAGCATACAACAGCTACCACCGGAGATCCGGAAAAAGTTTTGCTCCTCTACAAAATCGTAAAGGGGATCTAACGCTTCTATTCAGTCACACGTTGACCAGTCTGCTTTGGCGGTAGAATATTCCAAAAGGAAGGCCGAAGTTAAAAATTCCTCTTTGAAGAAATCGTTCACGCAGGAGAATGGCATAAACGTGCCGTCGCTTGACCGTCTCACAGAGTCCCGTGTGGAAATCATAGTAATGAGTATCGCTGGCGTAGAGAAACAGCTGAAACAGCTGAAAATAAATAAGTGGCAATGCCTAGGTGGAATGCCAGTTTGGTTTTACAAAGAGTAGTGTGCGGCATTGGCCCCTTACTTAGCTTGCATTTACCGCGAATCTTGCGATAAGCGCTAAGAACCAAGCGAATGGAAAAAAGTGCAAGTGACTCTAGTGTATAAGAAAGGTAAAAGAACGGACCCACAAAATTACAGACCAATATCCCTAACACCTGTTTGCTGCAGAATCCTTGAACATATTCTCAGTTCGATCAACTTTCTTCAGACTAAGGAGCTTATGTGCACAAATCAACACGGTTTTGGTAAGCATCGCTTCTGTGAAACTCACCTTTTCCGTTTCTCGCATGATGCACTGAGAGCTATGGATGAAGGGCAACAGGCAGATTCCATATTTCTAGATTTCTCGAAAGCATTTGTCACGGTGTCCCATTGCGGGGTGATAACGGAAGAACGAGCATATGGAATAAGTTGAGTGACTGCAGGTTGACACAAGATGACAAAATTTCTAGTTGGTGTGATGAATGGCAGGTGGCTCTTGCTGTAGACGAAAGCGGATGAGTAGCAAAAACGAACCCGCAATATCCGGATACGGCACTCCAAGTGTCCTGCTTACCACAGTCACTTCGTTGAAATATCTGGACGTAATGTTGCGAAGCGAGATGAAATTGATAAACGTGTGAGGATTCTGGTAGGAAAGGCGAACGGTCGACTTGGGTTTATTGGTAGAGTTTTGTGAAAGTGTGGTTCGTATGTAAGGGAGACCCTGTGTAGGACGCCAGAGCGACTTCTTGTTCAGCATTGCTCGAGTGTTTGGGATCTGCACCAGGTCGGATTGAAAGAAGGCATCGAAACAATTCAGGCGGAGCAGGTAGATTTCTTACCGGAGTTTCGATCAGCATGCAAGTGTTACGTATATGCTTCGGGAGCTCAGCAGGGAATTGTTGGAGGGAAGAAGACACTCATTTGGAAGAAAACAACTGAGAAAGTTTAGAGAATCGGCACTTGAAGCTGGCTGCAGAACGATCCTAATGACGCCAGCATACATTTCTGGTAGGGACCACGAAGACAAGATACGGGGAACTACTTAAACCTAACTAACCTAAGGACATCACACACATCCATGCCAGAGGCAGGATTCGAACCTGCGACCGTAGCAGCTGCGCGGTTCCAGACTGAGGCGCCTAGAACCGCTCGGCCACACCGGCCGTATGTTCACCTCCTTGCTCCACTTAAATACTTTCTTTGGTTGCCGTATGAAATGAACGGTTCCATTGCGTTAAAAACAGCCCTTTCCCGAAATTCTTTGCCAAAAAAATCTCAGTATAATGATTATTCAGATCATTGTCAGTATGCATCTACTTCCTGGATCTGTGGCATGCAAACGATAAACATTATCACGGCACGGGTTCTGAGTCCCAGCTTGTCAGTGGAGTAGGTGTGGTACTGTAGCTCCAAGCAGAACAGCGTGCTGGTGTACGTAGCGTGGAAATGATTTGCGAGCCTTAGCATCATGGCATCAAATGTCTTATGGGAGGGACAGCTTTCCGGTCAAACTGGGGACCCAGACATCACACGGAACTCATTATGATCCAGCTTCATGCTTTAATTGCAACGTCGTTGTCAAGTAATAGTGATAACCAAGGACCATACTACAAGGAGTACAGGGAGTACGGATTGTTCTGCATTCTATCTGTCAGTATGGAAACTTTTCATCGTTGATGGGCTATAGGGAATGCAGTCGTAGATTAATCACGAAAAAAATTGTCTCATACCCGATTCTGAGGGCTCCATTCTCATCATAAGGTGTACCTGACACAGATGCATCGAATCGATGTACGGAACACTGATATTAGGACAAAGTTTTACGGCCAACAATTTCTGTATGATAATTTCCACTGCCAAACGAGAGACCCGCGCCAACCAATCACGAAGCGAGACGAAGCGAATGCTTCAGAGCCAAGTAAACAAACATTTTTATGCAATATTACGTCAGCAGACATGTACTTCCGCACGTCAAGCATACTAGTGTGAGATGGTGGGATGCACACTGCCGGATGTAAGCAGAAACATTACAAAAATGCCACAACTGATAAGGGTATAATGAGTAAAATGAAAGACCTATTGTGAAATAAAAACAGATGTTTGGTATTTGCAAAGACGGATTTGAAATAGCTTAAGTCATCGTATCGCGCTGTCCTTAGCCGTTGGATTAGGTGAAAGGGACTGAATAAGTGGACCTGCTTGGTGGTACATTCACGTTTGTCCACTGAACTCATCTTCCTGTGTCATACTGTCTTTACGGAAAATTATCGCAGATGTCACATCACCTAATGCAAATAGGAAACTCGCTGGCAGGTCAGAGCCGTGTGTCGGATCCCCGACGTTTCAAGTGACTGCACTCTCCACTGCAGAGTGAGGATTCGTCCAGGAAGCAACTCCCGAGGCCTCTGGTCACTGCAGTGCCCATCCTTCCGGGAGCGCTGGTCCCGCCAGCCGTGCAGGGGAGCTTCTATGACGGCTGGAAGGCAGCGGCTGAGGCACTGGCGGAAGTAAGGCTGTGACGGCGGCTCTCGGTTCCTGCCTGCCTAGCTCGATGTCTATTTTTATAAGGACGTCATATTCGCTATTGACTATAAAAATTGTTTTACAATTGCAGTTTCGGCGTTTTGAGCCATTTTCAAGTGGTAATGTGGAAGATTTTGCTTCAGCTCATGACAGACATGTCTACATGTCAGCGTCTAAAATCATCTATAATTAATTTGAACAAGTCATTCATATCCTTAACATAAATATCACATGTTCACTCTCTTGCAATGCATACAAAATTCTTCTTTAAAGAAAAGAGGTATTCTGCGGCAAGCGCTGCAGTTCTGCTGTTTGATGTGTCTGAAACCACTGAAAACGATATAGCAGCACAGAACAGAGTGGATGACCTGCAAGAAATAGTTATAATCTGTGTCTCACTCAAGTGCTCTGAAATCTAAAGATGAAATCTCGATGCGCTAAAATGCTAAAAAGACCAATGGATTTGCGGTTGTTTGCTGTGTTACAATGCATCCTTTAAAGGATGAGAAAGTTCCAGGTTTGTGTCCCAGTCTGGCACACAGTACTTATCTGCCAGGAAGTTTCTAATCCACTGCTGAGTGGAAATCCATTCTGGATACTTTTAGCCGCGCGGGATTTATCCGAGCGGTCTCAGGCGCTGCAGTCATGGGGTGCGCGGCTGGTCCCGGCGGAGGTTCGAGCCCTCCCTCGGGCATGTGTGTGTGTGTGTGTGTGTGTGTGTGTGTGTGTGTGTGTGTGTGTGTGTGTGTGTTGGTTCTTAGGATAGTGTAGGTTAAGTAGTGTGTAAGCTTAGGGACTGATGACCTTAGCAGTTAAGTCCCATAAAATTTCACACACATTTATGGATACTTGTACGTTCTTGAATAAACTATACAATATAGGTTTTTAACTTTTAACTTGGCACCTTGTGTGCTACAGGCGGCCGCTGTTGAGTGAACGCCTGCTGCGCTATCACCCGTGGAGCCTCTCCTTTGACGACGACTTCAGTGCGCTGTGCAAGGAGCGGCAGCTAGAGGCGTCGCAAATGTTCAGCCTCGCTGGCGAACTGTACGTCTTCTATCGTGTCTACTGGGCCACTACACCTGAGTACAGCGATTCATTCTACGAAGATGACGTCAAGATTGTAGGTAAGTTTAATACTGGGACCCGGCCACTTCACGGTTATGCGCTGACAACTGTTCAATTGTTCGAGGAATGAGATTCAAATATCCTTCTGAATATGTAGTTTTAGATCTTGCGTGATTTTGCACGCCACGCAAGATAATCTCTGGTGCTCTTTTCAAAGTCAGTTTTTAGATTCCACGGCAGCTCTCCGTCTGGATCTATGACAAGCTAACTACTTCATTTCGATGTATTATTGACTTCTTCATTATACAGGGACTAAAAAAAGACTACATAGACAAAATTTTGAATTGTTTACAGAAGATTAAAAAAAACAAATTTTATGTGACACAAATGTCACAGGTGTACCCTCCACCTGCACGTGGCCCATGAAGGTTTCAACGCCAGCGATGCACAGAGGCTGTGTGATGTTTTAGAGACGTTACTGAATTGCCAGCTGGGCGCTAACACACTCGACACAATTGGGTGTCTCACAAATAATGTTAGCAGCCTCAGCCTAACAGGCGACCACCTCACCTGGGGTGTCTGCCAGTGTCTGGTACACTGAACAACTCGTCTCCCTCCCGTAGGAGGCACGCAACACCTCTAAAACAGGGCCCATCCCACAGCACTTTGAACACCGTCTCTGAACGCCAGTGCAGATAAGACCCTCATACATGTGCGACACGTGCCTCATATAAAAAAGTGTTCCATTTTATCATCTATAAACACTCTAAAATTCCGTACATGTAGTTTTTTTCAGACCTGGTCTAAGGCTTTTTAAAAATGGCGAATGGTCTCTGCAACATAACGGCTACAGAGGAGCTAATTTTCTGTCAATACTGTAACTGTTGTAGTGATATAAATTTCTCACGTGTGATCCTAGCTCGATACTGTTCGTATTTACTAATTTTCTTTGACGAACAATATTTCGATTTGTAGCAGAACAGTTCATTGTATGACGTACACTGTTAATATTATCCTTAGAAGTGTTAATACTATGAACTGTAGTAGGTCTGAGGAAACACAGCTATCGCACCTGTCTGCTAAACAACTCTATTTGTTCGAATCACTATATTTTTTAAATTTATTATTTTATTCTCGTTGCTGGACTTCATCTCTTACTCGATCATCTATCTATCGTGCACCAGACATGAAACGAGTTGTAATCGTTCATTTCTCTCTTTGTAACTGCCTGATAGCTTCTTGTTCGGCAGGGAGTAACTCCATTTAAATGAGAGGAAGGGAGGACAGTGGGCTTGTGCTCTCTCAGCGGAAAAATTATTTATGCCTGCCGTTATCAATCTTGACCGCTTCAGGCAATTGAACTTGCAGGGTTTTCATTGGTAGTAAGCCGACTAATTAAGAAACTAAGGTGGTCGAAAAGGGTTACAACAGATAAGGAAGTAAGTTATCATAAGAATATCCATATAGTAGAACCAGGAACTATAATACTGAGAAGAAAGGCCTTTCCAAAATTTCGGCTGTCGCCGATAATTTACTACAGACACTCATACGAATAATACTGGCACATAAAAGGAAATACGCATTCTTAGCAAGTTACTAAACAAGCAGACTCTTAACCCCTTCTGTTGACAGACTGAGCTGCACTCTGCAGCATGTCTATAATTATGACTGTAACTGTTATGGACACTGAGAACAAACGTGTGAGCTGTAGTTGATGTTTCAATTCCTCACGAGTGGCGACAAGATATTAAAGAATGAGCAGCGACAAGACCTTACAGAGTTGTGGACGACTAGCCGTTTGTCTGGAAGCTAAATTTAAGCCCGACATTGAAGATATCTTCAGGGGCCGGGTGGTGTGGCCGTACGGTTCTAGGCGTCTGGAACCGTGTGACCGCTACGGACGCAGGTTCGAATCCTGACTGGGGCATGGATGTGTGTGATGTCCTTAGGTTAGTTAGGTTTACGTAATTCTAACTTCTAGGGGACTGATGACCTCAGATGTTAAGCCCCATCGTGCTCAGAGCCATTTTATCTTCAGGGGAAAGTGGTCGTGATAATCCACAGAGATCGGAGAGGTCGTGGCAGTTAGGTCGTGATGAGGGAGGGAGGGGGGGGGAGGGAAAGAAGAAACTCGTGCGAATCTCTTCTGAGCACGTGGCGATGTTCGAAATGGTTTGCACCATCCAGCAGGCTGCTACAACGCCCCTGTCTGAAAGAGTTGCCCTCGCCACTATTAAAACCGTGGCGCTTCTCTGCCGGATTCTTTACGCATCACTGTCCAGCAGAACTAGATGCTTGCCCACAACAGACCAACGTATCAAGAACTGAGCCCTGATCTGTTTTCGCTGCCATTGTGTAACATCACCTAAATCGCAAATCCAAGGCTACAGATGTCAAAAACACTTCCTGTGTGACGACTATCTGACCCAGTATCGCAGAACCACCTGGCCTATCCCAGTTACAAACAAGACCACCCATCAGTAGGACGAAAAGCCAGTACAAGTTGCAAATTTTTATTTTTTATTCATTCGATGATTTGTTTTGGACCGAGACCCATTTTCAAATCACCATACCATAGTGGAAAATGGCATTTCCGAATTTGTCAAAAACGTGCAATGAACATTTACAGTGCATACAGGTAACTCACCGAATGAACAAAACCTTGGAACGGTTTTTCGTTCACTGATTACCAGAAGTTGCTGACCCAAACTACTGCAGCATACTGGAAGTTCGTAAAACCAACCATGTTAACTATGCCAAATGTACAATCCTTGCACAGCTGCATCATCTACACAGCCTCAACTCGAATCAAGATATTGAGTTCAGATCCACAGTTTTCTACACCATCAGTCGAACTCACCGTCATCATCCCAACAGTTTTTTGTGTCGCATCCCTAACATGAAAGACATCCAGTTTAGAACCACTGTTTTCCACAACATTCACTCTCTTTCAGCGTCCACATATCGTCCAACAGATGACGATAACAGCCACAGTCACCTTCCATTTTAACATCCCAGTCACTTATTCCAAAAAGCAATCCAACTTTATCTTAAGCCACACCAAAACATCAGCTTAAAACCTATACCTAACCTTGTTCCACCACATAAAACAGCAAGACAAAGCAGCAGCATAGCATTCCATCCATATGTCTGTTCCATCAAATCCACCGAGAGCTTCATCATTCACATGTTATCTCAATGCTACAACTAGACTTTAATGAAAATTGTTACAGTCACGTAACACAGTCCCAGTCACTCTACACTCTACAAAGCACAGATAATTGCTACAACATACAATCAGATGGTATTGCCAATGGGTGCTTTTGAGATATCCTGATACCAGCACCTCATTCTGCAGATCAGAAACCCTGGTATTGGTGATACTCATGAACAAAAACACTGCCACATTTTCCATAAACTGAACAATTTATTGAAAAAGGATTCATTCTCCTCTCATCCATAACAACCACACGTTACCAAACAACCTCAACAAGCCAGACTCAGTTCTTCATATCTTAAAGATATACTCCCTGTATCTAATGACTGCTCGACAATTCGGTACATACAATGTCACACAAATACGACCACCATATCTCTTGGTGCCAGTTTAAAATACCTGTCTATAACGCCACAAAACGAATTAAATATAGCATTTACAACACAAGACTATAAAGCCACACATTTTGTCAGCGTGTGGGTTGGTGTTATTCTGTCATTCTGCGCAACAGATTAATCTGAGATGTACCCTTTACCCTTTGGCCCCTGCAAGATGCAATTTCCACCCCCACACTACTACAGAAGTCAGACAGACACTCCTAACGTTCTAAAGAGAAATGCCTGAAATACTTACAGCAATAAATACCTTCTGGAGTCGTCCACTGTAAGGAAATGACACAAAAATTCACAAAATGTCTTATGTAACTAGTGGGATACTTGGGTACTGGAGTAGTGTTAGTTAGTGTAAGATAAACGTGAAAGTAACAAAAATTATTATTCATTTTGCAAAAATTCTGAGAAATCACAATAGCACTTCTATTTATGAAATGAACACGTTATTTGCGGGTTCTTTTCAGAATGTGTAGTTACCTCTTAAGGATAGGATTGGCTAATGAAATTTCTATACAAAGTTTAAGATTGTTATTGACTTGGCAGAATGGCTGAGAGCCGCACCTACTCATCTTGAATGATTATCGGTTAGAATGTTGCTAGGTACAGTCGAGGCTGTCACGTGTGATATGCAGTGAAGGGTACTGTTGTGGAAGAAATGTGGGGGTCGAAAGAGCTGTAGCTGTGATGACTGCTGTCTGCACCACTCCCTGCCGACAAATAAGATAACTCTCATTCTATAACTTGTCTTATGCCAATCAAACTCTCCCTACGCCTTGATGAAGTCAAGGACTCCTATTCGAACCTAGTCTATTGGCGTGGTGCACCGGTCAGATAACCAGTCCACCGCGATGCCACTCAAAAATTCGCTCGCAGGCGTTTAACTATTACTCAGTCCGTTCACACCGCGCAATAAGTGTGGCGGCCAACACAGTGAACAACGCTTAATCGCAAGGACTCAATATACAGTTGCACTTCGACTCGCTCTCGACAGAGGTGCTCTCCCAGTGAAGTACTAAGGAGAGACTTGTTCCTCGCTCTTTGAGTACATGTACGAGCGCGCACGCTCTCGTTACGTGTTCTCGCTACAAGAGCAACAATGGAACGGACCCTCTGCATGCCAGATGTGAAGGGGTATATCTTTTGATCTCTTCCATTACTCCTTCAGCTCAAGGCAATATCGTCTGCCAATCAGGATTGCTCTTCTAGGGAGAATGACGTTTTGTTTAAGGCGACCAATCTGGAAATCTGTAGTATCGGTGTTTGGCGTTTGCTGTCTCCCTGTGAAAATCTCTGAAACTGCGTGCTATGTGTAAAGAATGCGTAGGCTGGCCGCTCCCACACAATGTAGCGGAATTTGCTTTTAAGCCGAAAACAGGGTCGTCCTTTCACTCGGGCAAACGCTGTCTGCTCTACAGGCGGTCACTGGCCGACGTAGATAGCTTGGGACCGGCCTCCTGGGGTGCAGTTGCCTCTCTCGAGCTAAAAGCTCCTGTGACCGTGGAGTCTGGAATGTGTGTGTGTGCGCCAGCCTCGGGTATTTCAACCACGGCGCGCACTTGCGATTTATTAGTTATTTGCATATCGTTTACATGAATTCATACAATACTGACTTTATCTTATCGAGTTTGGGCTCGAATGAAGCGTCTTGATGTGCAGAATATGATTGTGAGGGCGGAATATGTAAGCAATGAAGGAGACCACGACGTCTTACAATTTCAGGAAATTCTTATGAGAGGCTGCTCATGACTCCATTACTTTCGACCTCCTTCAAAAAAACAACTCTTATTTCCTACTAGCTCTAGTCAAGTTGTGTGATATCATACTGTATGCAAGTTAATATCCCATGGCACACCTATGATTTAAGGGTAGTGTCTTTGTATACTAATCAGAACGTCATGGGACCCAGGTTCGAATCTCGCTACTGCTTAAATTTAGAATAAAAATCATCAGTAATGATGGATGGGCGGATAGAGCATCAAGGCACTTTTTTTCCCCTGCTCCTAAAACCCTGAAGAGTCAGCAGTGCTCAAAGGCATGAGAATGCAGAAGGTAATGGGAACCACTGGTGTCCATCCACAGGACATGTGGCCTATAATTGAAAAGTGGTATGATGACTCCTCCACTGGCGAAATATTCCGCACTAGTCGCACATTCGGATCTCTGGGAGGAAACTGGCAAGTGCCAGGTGTCCCAATGAATTATGTTTACTGTATAGCTCCTTGTCTGGCACACCATGCTTCTTTTGTTACTGTAAATCTTACTCAACAGCATATCTCCTTCTGCCTCAATAACTTCACCTCTTGGTGTAGCCTCTGCTACATCAAAATCACTTACGTTGAAAACCCAAGGAAATATTACAATAAATACCACCAATCATTTCTCTCTCCCTAACTTCCACCATGGCACACATAAACATGACTGTGTGGTGGTACTCTCTTCAAAGGTAAGCTGGTTCGAATCCTGGTGATGGAAGAAATTTGCATTGCTGGTATTTCCCCAGTAATGGGAGGGGGAATTGAAGCATAAAGTTTCTCATCACCAGACCTCGTGTCAGTGTTCTACATTAAATTACCTCTCCTCAGTGTATCACGATACACTGATGCCTGTGACACTGTTGAGGGTGACACATGTGGTGTCGACGATAATCGCCTGCAGCAAATCGACAATCGACCACCGCAGAGATGCTGTACACCTAAGCAGCATCGCCACCGCCTATGAGAAAGAAGTAGTAAGCCACTCCTCCTGTAGCTTCGAGGCGCCACACACGACAAGTATTTCCAGCTCTGCCAGTGCCTGGTACGAGTTCTGCCAGAGTCCAGCCTGAGTTCTGTTCTGTCTACGAGGGTATCAACAGTTCCATGACGACTGCAGAGAAGCGACAAATTTCTGCCTTCAAAGTGCAGTGTCGGCGTAACGTCACTCAGTGAAGCCTAGGCCAAGCATGCACGTACAGAGTCGAGGGCCAACAACAGACACATATTTGGCACAACTGTGGTAAACGTTCAGTGCTCATCATCTGCAGACTTGCACTGTAATGCCGCTCAGTGTTTTCAGCAGCTCCTGTGTATTTGAACCCCAATTAATACCACACGTGCTCCAACAGTCACAGCTGCGAGGAGCTAAAAATAAGTTTATCGCTTTCCAAACAACAAGGCGTTCTCTTCATTGACTGTTTCATTTATCTACTTGTAAATTTATTAAAAGCATGACACAACAACATGTGTGTCAGATGTGGATGTTAAGCTCTTAACGCATCCATTACAGTCATGTACACTCAACAGATAACTCCGAGTCACAGTTCTCTCACAATGCAAGGACAGTGCCCAATTACGTGGAGGAAGATAAGCGCTTGCAGTAAGGCGGTGGACCTGCTGCTGCATTCCTCTCTGCTGACATGGGCAGAGGACTCTCACTTTCTCATATCTTTGTATAAGCACGCATCCCCAGCTTACAACAAACTCAAATTAAGAAGACAGGAAACTGGACAATGTGGGGATTCCATCATTCAGCCATTCTCTGTACTTGGGTAAAACCCACTGAACGAGGCGATGCTGTGGTAAGCAGTTGGCTCCAAACTTGATTTTCGACCATGTTTAGTTTCTCTGCGATGTCCCTACACAGCTTAAGGTGAATGACACGAGGGTTCCTATGGATGGACGCAGCTGTCCTGCTTCCCTGTTCTTCCCAATTCTGGGTTATGCTCTAATAGCTGTTTCACCAACAGGACGTTAACCCCTGATCTTATTTCTTCCTTCGTCTTTCCAAAAGCCTTAGTGGCCCCAGTGTTACTTTCGCCAATATAGCTTGGATCTCAGCACTCTCAAAAATTTACTATTCCTTATTCTTAGAACACCTCGCATTCTGTATCATATTTGCTGTCTCAGACGCAACCTCTACCAGCTGATTACATTGCTCTCTCTTCTGAAGTTCCTCAGACTTTGTCACAAATTGGAAACGTTCCATAAACGTGGGAAACAAAAGCAATTTTTCTCTCCTATTCTCAGGATATCTAGGCTTCTGGTGCACCTATACCAACATGTCATATCCACCCTCCACTTGCCACACTTCTGTATCCTATTCGAGCGGAACTTCAGCTGGCTGGTTCTTCCTGTTCCAGAATAGTATGTAGACACTTACTCCTCCAACCAGCTATAATCCTAGCGTATATGCATCTTCAATATGTAGATGATCCCGCTTCCAGCCACCTGACCACTGTCATCCGTCTCTCACACCTCCCTCTACCCACATCAACTTGTCAATCATACTTCCAGCCCACTCCAACACCTTGAATACATACACCCTTTCTGGCCGGCACCTGCATCGTACTCGTAATAGTTATTGGGAACTGACTGCCAGTTGCCAGTGACTTGCCAGAAGCATGAGCCTTATCTTCACCATAGCACCATCATCAGCTTCAATGTACATGTGTTTATGTACAGACGCTATGGCTTTTATTTTTTTGAAACCTATCATTTTATTCATTCTCCCATAAAAGCTATACTGGCCTAACTTCGATAGGCTGAAGAGCAGCAAAGTGTCCGAAGCTTGCGCACCACACGATAATGTGGTGGGAGTGGAATGAATAACAAAGAAAATGGAGTGTTTACGACAAAGTCGTGCATTCGGCCTTTCACAGAATGTGCCTGTGTATAAGAATCTTTCAGAACTTATTCGTCTTACTGGGTATACATTTGCGCTCAACACGCCAATGAACTATATACATTGGATGATGTGTAGCATATCAGTATCATTCTCCTTTGATTTGTACTCCGAACAGGAATAGTGCTCGAGGAAAACGACCATCAGGACTTCTCAGAGTGCAGTAGGTAAAGCTGTCATCAAGCTGAAGCCTGGTTTGGTCACCACAGTGTTTCGCGAGCCATTGTCCTACTGCAGGTTGTGGTCACTCGCCGTCTTCCTACTTTTGAACTAACTTACCCAGTTAATAATTGTGGAACAAAGTTAATTATTGGGTCTCCGAACAATTCTACAGTTCCAACATTTTCGATTTCCATAAATCAATGTCAGAGGTGAAAGAAGAGATAAGTGACAGAAGGAATCTCGGGAGCAATGCCTGAATCCCAAATCTCTGGAGTTGTAATCCCACATTCATCCACCCAGCAGCTGAGGCATATATGTCCCAATTGCATTTATTGCTGCATTATTATCATTACACTAGGTACAAGTGAGACGAAGTAATTACATTTTTCTGCGTGTTTTTAAATGTATGCAAACAGAGTATTAACAGTAAATCTTTCATTGTGGTAAAGGTACTTCCAAAATCGTCAGTTACTGTATTTTGTTGTGCTTTTTCTCTATAATCTCGTGCTAACGAAACAAACTGGTGACAAACATGCTCCATCACTTTTTATTACGCTGCGTGATGGGATCACTAACTTCATGGAGGAAAGTGAAATATCACAAAGACAAGAATTCAGCCTGCATCCTATTTCTTTGTACAGGACGCCTACGGGTTATGTCAAAAGAGTATACTCTATATGGACGTAGTCAGATATAAAATAAATACGTATCCAACGGATCAGTGTATGGAAGATCACACCTTCCTCAGATATCTGTGTGTCTCGCTGTCCCCCTTGCTTTATTGCGGATCGTTCTAGTAATTCTCCTTAGAAAAACTTCCTCAACACTTGTGTCAATTTTCCATTAATCTTTCAACGTTGAGCCACATGAGGCTTTATTATTCTTCATATTCAGTTATTTGCGTGGTAAGATCAAACGTTTGTCATGACGATTTCAGAAGGTTGTTGAGGTGGTAATGTTGCGATTTCGTGGTAACCATTTTAATGTGGCTTTAAATGCTGCTGAACCAAATAGAATCCGAGAATAAGTTATTCATTAAGAAACCCACACATCTGAACAACAAAACGAGACCCATGCTCCTTCCTTCTACAACCACACAAGATCCGTGATTGCCTTGTCATGGAGCTGAGATACTGAAAACTTCTGTTTTACAGAGAAATGGAAGTTCCCATTCATGTAAGCTTCAAAAGAATGTGGTCCTAACAGGTATTCTGATCACACAATGGCCCACATAAGGTGAGGTAGGTTCCTTTCCAACTCTTGCTGATAATGGGTACTTTCCTTAGACAAGGAAACAATATTTTTCCTGAGCAAACAGTGGTATATGGCACATTTATAAGTAAACAACACTCTTCAGCGAGACATGGCACAAGTCGCCACAACAAAGTACGGTAGGTTACAAATCGTTGCTCCACACTACTGTCAGATAATTCAGTAACAAACATGGGCCTAAATTCTTTCGTGTTCATATTTTTTCAGTGTGGTCGTGCATTGTTGAAGAAGATGCTTGAAGTCCAACTGCTCTTTTGCAAATGGTTTTCATTGGAGACTGCTCATCTGATTAAGAGTGGGTGACACACGTTTCCTGTCACTATTCATTGCTTCCAATATGTGGTCTGTCTTTGAGACAGCCTGAAATACGGGACATTTATCTCAATCAGGCATGGCTACTTTACGAGGGTGACTGAGGCAAATGGTCTCATCATGCGTTACATAGTTTTTCCTATCTGTGGATGTTCATGCACCCACGAATCCTCCACTAATCTCTCCTTTACAAGATAACTGTTGGTCCATGGATTCGGAACTCGAAGACTGCAGTGCTGAAACAAAAATATAATTCTGATAACATTGTTTTTTGCCATCTCCAATGCAGGAATATCAATAAAACCTATTTACTTCCTCATTTTTACTATGTCAACAGCGATACAGGGACTTCTTGGACACCCTGCAGATGAAATAGACGTGCATAGTAACATGATATCTGTCTTTGTTAATACTCCTACTTTGTGTTGACATGCCGCCCTACATAGTTCTGGGTCACTGAACCTGGATAATGTGGGTAAACAACGCCCAGGCTCGTGACCCAGAGAAGACTTGGGATTCAGCTGCCTGCAGTGTACGGCCACCACCTACTTGCTGTCGTTTTCTTGCAGACGAGGAGTGGCAGCTGGAGGACAGAAGCCACGATACGCTCTCCGTGAACACTGACTGCGTGCAGCTGTTGGTGAACGCCCTGGACCACCCCACGCGTCCGCTGGAAGACCTGCCACTGGAAGCCGTGAAGCAGCGCGAGCAGTGCCGCGAGCAGCTGTGGGACGACGTGGTGCAGAGGTCGCCCCACATACCCGTCACCAGCTACCTGGCCTACACGCAGAGGGTAAATGTCAACCTCTGTCTGCTGGCCTGGATGGCGGTCAACTCGTACGGAATTTGTCAGGACGTCCCGTTTAGTATGATACAGTCCGTACACGATGCTTGCTGCTATTTCGATAGACCCGACGATCAATCATGTCTGCAGTCGAACGCTACAGACGCCATCTGCTCTGTTTCCAGAGCTATTCTGTTGCTAAAGTGTCGCAACTTTTCCTCCATCAGGACTTCCCATGATTGTATGTTGACTATTTCCGCAATTGGAAAAATGCGTAATAGTAGCAGTGGACTGTATCAAAAGCTAACAGAAGAAACACTGAACTACAAAAACACTTTAACCAACGCCACCTTGAAATACAAGGATTTCAAAATAGACAGCTTGAAGCCTTTAGAAATCTCATTTATACTGATAAATATCATTTTCCGTTTTTCGACTGTCGGAGTATACATGTACCTTCCCCAGTTACGTAACTTGCCTGGAAAGATACTCTTGTCCTTTCAGATAACGTGCATAGTCCAGATCCTGTGTTCTGAGGTCGTGTATCGTATGGCAGGCGTCCCTGACTTACCAACAGCAGTGCTGATAGACAGCGCCCTCACAGTTCTCAGCTGTATGTGGCTGAACTCATTCTGCTACCACATGTATGCTTGTGTTCGCCATCTCAAGCTTCCTGACCAGCTACTACCTGCTGAAGTAAGCCAGTTATTCCGTCGTGAGGTGGTGTGTGTGTTTATACCGTGGAGTATAGTATGTGTGGCAGCTGTTGCTTTGGAAAAGACGAGTAAATATTACCTGATCCACAGTCGCATAGTAGTCCTTGCAGGGATTTCAGTGTCTGTGGCATTCAGGTTGGTTTGTCTCGGACTGCTTGGATACATATACCTACGTACTCGGTGCTCCATGCGGCAACTCAAAATTGTTGATAACAAGAAATTTGCCTCAAAGAAGCAATGTCTTTTTATGTCAGTTAAGGCCATTATATTAAGTGGAACAGGAATTATTATTAGAATTGGGTTCCACCAAGCTCAGGGAATAGCGCAGTTAGTGTACTATATACATCTAGCTACGATGGTGCAAGGACCAGTGCTCTTCGTCTGTTTCGTTTGCAATGGAACGACGCTCCCCGTACTGAAGAACAGGATACTTCTTTGGTGGAACCCAACTAACATCCCTGCAGGTCTAGAGCTGTGTTCGGCAGCCGAGAGGAATCTGGCCAGGAGAAACAATGAACATCTCCCTTTTCAGAATCCTCGCTGTAGCCTCCTTCAGTATTTTTCGCAAATAACTGTCTCCACACTACACTGCATTAAACCCAGCTATAAAAATGGACTCTACCTGGTATGACAATATTAAATGTCATTAAATGTGATATCATACAGCCAGTACCTCTCCTTCCTAACGTCTCCTTCATTTATAACTGTGTGCTTATTTGTGAGTTGCCCCTGTCTACTTATTCTAATGCACTGAGACTACTTACTAAAACTGATGGGAAATGCTTCGTGTATACAATAGGCTGCGTCAATCACACGGCCTGTTATATACAAGGAAAATGCAGCACTTTGTTGGAGGAATTTCCGTTCGTCAGTGTCATCTACCGTGGCGATGGTGCATCTCTGGACACATGTTCGTAGGACGTTTTTTCTCCGTTTTCCTTCGACAATCTGTCTTTGCAGTTTGTCGGTTTTATTAATGTATAATGTATGAAATTAGTATATAACATTATGTCTGAAACAAGGAAATTTTCCATATGTGTGTGAAAGATGTTCTTTTACATGATTTGTAAATCAAGTACCATGACAAGAGACATTCAGATACTTATCAAATCAAAAGAGAGGGGCCAATGATTGAAGTGGTGTGTGCATGAAAGTGTAAATGGGTTTGTTGAGCTTATTAGTGGTTCGATTACATAGAGTTGCTCAAACAGGTATAGTAATAAAGTAACACATGACTTGTTGTGTGAAATGTGGCCTGAAGTGAACGCAAAGTGTCGACTGGAAGACTTACATGAGATTAGCATTATTGGTTTTGTGAGACAAGATGGTGATTTGTTAAGCTAGAGGTTTGTAAGGGTACTATTGCAGATGTTAAAAGTTAATGTTCCATGTGCCACTCTTGAGCAAGGAAGAACATTACTTAAAGGCATATTTACAGAAACAGTACTGTGGAAGGATAAACTTGTGCCAGTACTGTGAGTCCTGGAAAAAATGTGCCATAGTAGCTTTACTAGAAGCACAAAGTACGCCAAAATTGTTGTGATTCGTAATCAATAGACGATCTCCCATTTGTTCAAATAAAACCTGAGTGAGCAAATTAAAGGAGTGTCTATGTGAATTTAGTACCCAGCCCAACTGAAAATCCTGTGATAAATAGTAGTAAGTGTAGTGATTTTCGTGAATTGTGAAAGTACAGCAATCATCGCGCACTTAGCAGGCACCCGCAGTGTTAACCGCGATTTCTGTGCTGGACGCAGTGGAACCAGAGGCCGCAGCGCCACGAGGGAGGCAGGTGCCGGGTGCAGCCCGCCTGGCCGCAGGGGGGCGCCGGCAGCTCAACACATTCTGTCGAACCGTTTGACGAAGATTTGCAGGCCGTGCGCCTCGATTCTGTCAGCGCAGCGCCAAGCCAACCCTGGCCCGCTCTGCGTGACGTCACGAGAGCGCGCCGCGGCCTTCTCTTTAGGTGGTGGTGGCCAGAGCCGACACGGGGCGCACTGGGGGCGCTTAGCGGCCCACCCAGACAAGCGTCCTGCACCACCGGTACACGCGTAAAGTCGGTCCGACACAGTGGTCGCCAGCCGAGCCTCGACCCGCTGGAAAGTATCGAACCTCATCGCTCGAAAGCCAGTAGTTAACGGCCATCGTGCTACCTACTTACCCCGAGGCAGGATCCCGAGTTCCGACCGCAGTACTGGGTACATTCACAGCCAAGTCCAGGAAATTACTTTCGACTGGCTGTACGAAATACACAGTTCAAACTCAACAGGAAGACGGCCACTCAAAAAACATTACTCCCAGATTTGGATAACATACTGAGATTATCACTATCCAATTACCCCCAGCCAAGTCAGTCTGAGTCGGGGGACCACTACCACTTAGCTAACATCACCGAGTTTTCCCTGAGCTACAATTCACTGTAAACGCCCACACTAATTACTATTTCAACATTCGCAGATAACGACAGGAAAGTTCTTAAGCGGTTATGGACGCGCGCAAACGATAACGCGTTTGGAAACTCGAGAACACTGTGCGTCGCGACACAGAACTCCGCTCCAGAGCGCCCGCGACCCGCCACGTCGGCCACACGGGCGCCGACGGCCAGCTTTCGATTCCCCGAGCTCCGGGCCTCTCCACGAAATCCTTCTACACGTGGGCCTTTCAGCCAATCAGGAGCAGCAGAGGACTGCAAGTCCCACCACTGGCCACTCCCTGCTGCTGCTTACAGCCACTGCTGTCACGTTCTGATCTTCAGAAAGGCGAACCAGCGAGCAGATATGGGTGGTCGGGGAATCACCTGTTACAGCCCTTTCAGTCGTGGGGTATCAAGCATTAACTTCTGCAACTGATATACCTGTTAAGGGCTTTCCACTGATATATCTGGGGACAAGCATTCTCGCAGCCGAAACTGCTTGAACTGTTGTTACATGTACGTAGTTGTTCGACAGCACACGTGTTACTCAGACGATGTCCCCTGCAAAGTGCATCATGCGTAACTCGCGCCACTGTCGCCAAACGCAGCATTGTCAGAGCGATTCAGACTTGGGATCGGCAGTCTGCACAACCGCCACACTTTGGGACAGGGACGACCAACTCGCATCTGCCGAGGCTAAAGGCACAGAACTCAACGCTGACTGCGAGCGTTCTCAAGCAGGGCGTGGGGACTATGGATCGTCCTGTTTCCGATATGCAACAACAGTTTTCAGCGCACCAGACTGAAGTAGAGAACTCTGTCTCCACCAGATCTCCAGAAACGCAACGCTACGCCGAAAACCCAGACAAGAAATCCGATGTAAACAGGCAAAGCCGACACAAACACGATACTCCAATTACAAAAAGTTTACACTCATCCAAACACATCTCACGAAGAACAAGGTTTACAACTGGTTGGGTGCAGATGGAATTAAAGCACATCTAACACAACTTATGGCACTTTAGCAAACCCTACAATAAACTATAAACTAAAAAGGTGGCAAAGAAACCGCCATATCGTTGTAACCTGCACTAAAACAGTTGCCTGGGCCACCAAGTCGTTCACAAAAAAATCCGAAAAAATCTGCCAACATCACAACACACCCATCAGATATCGAAACCCGAGAGAACAGTTTGAGTTACTTACCGATCTGAAGCAACAGTAACAGAAATCACACCACACGCCAAACACTAAGCAAAAGAGAAACCACACAGACTCACGCTCGCCTTTGTGATAACCAATTTTGACCGTGATACAACAAACGAAAAAACTGAAGGGGACCTAAAGGTACCGGGAAACTAAATCAAAATTCCCCGCTATTCCTTCCAGTCATGTATAGTTACAAAGAACCAACTAACAAACTACTTGTGCACCATTTCAGAATGCACTGTGTACCTCACAAGGTTGGACTATTTAAACACTACCTCCTCAATAACAGCAACGTCCATATTGCAACACTTTCCAATAAGCCACGAAAAGCTGCGATATAAATTGAAATGTGAAGAACGGAGTCGAGCACATCGAATTTTTAATTGCAAAATAGACCCAAAACAAGAAGCACCAAAATGCAGGAGCTGCAACACTGGTAACGTTAATAGTGATGAGAGTTGCAAAGAAAGACCAAAACAGCCTATCTCAGCAAACAAAACTGAAAACATTAAGCGCATTGATCAAACTATCACGGTCTTCGTCCAAGAATGTCACCAAAACAATCAAACGGAAAACATACTCTGAGTCTTCACTACAGCCCTTCCCAACATGATATTTTAAAGAAGGGAAATAATAACAGCAGTTTCTAAAAAGCTCTTACTACGTTCTTTGGCGAACACGGATCCACGTCTATGTCGCCATATTGATAGACAAGGAGGCCTATGCCCAACCTAGCCTGAGACACCAGGAAACAAGAATTAACCTTCACATTCAAGCTTAAGAAAGATATTGCCGCTATCTGCATTGTCAACGCACTGGGTTTCTACTCTAAAAACAAACTCCCTAGAGGCATAGTAAGAGAAAAGAAGTTGGTATTACAGTCGCAGCACGTACCCCATGAGCAGGTAGAGAAATCAATCTAGATAACTGTATCTGTCACCGACCTGATTAACCCAAACCAGACCGTAGTAGAAGCTGAGATAGATGCTTCAGAGTCTTTTATATAAAACACAACCACGATGTATCCTGCCGAGGAACTGCCAACTGATCTCGTTAATTATATACTCCCATTTTGCCCAGCTAAAGGAACAGGAGACTCAGTGCTAGATCTGCGATATTTGCTGAAAAATTGAACAAGAAAGATATTAAACCTGTTGTAGCCATTTTGAATCATGCAAGACTCAGAAATGACTCGCCGCCTTTTATCAATCACTATGGCACTTGTATCTTAGAACATATACTACGTACGACATAGCTACCCATATTCTGAAGCTACACTGAATTTGGCGACTGCTTAGCTAACGAATACCTGTCATTTATTATGCTGTGAATCACAAAAAGTAGGAAACAACTTAAAACGATCATAAACTCACGAAATCGGATAGTCGAAAAATTCAGATTGATACGTTTTAACACAAAACCTAACGAATCAACTATTCAAGCCCTCCTTATAACATATTGTAATCACCAAATACAAGTGGAAGCAATACAACCTGCTATACCTAAAACTACCCTAAGAAGAAAATAACGTAACAAAGAGAAAGACTCCTGACGTACATAAGAAACAAAATTAAACAGTAGGGAAATTCTTTAGACCATACGGCACTAACCAAATGGATATGCTACGATTGGCTTGAACGTTTTCAATGACCTAATAAGAAGAGAAACCCACCAAATGATGCGCGAGGTAATCACAAGAATTAGGTCCCACAATAGCAGTAGTTTTTGGAAAAAATTTTCAACAGGTCATAGCACACCATTTGCGAACAGCCATCCTTAATAGCAGATGAGAATGTCATTCATTACTGACGACCTCAAAAAAGTTCCTAAAAGTGCTAGAAAAACATTCACGGTCATCCACGGTATCCAAAATTCGATGAAACCGACGAAGAAATAATACTCGAAAATCCGAATGCAACCGTTTAACATCCACTACTTTATAAGATTGACGAATATGAAATGGAAAGAAAGCAGCTCAGAGACTGGAGGCACTGGAAGACAGCAAAAGAAATCACTCCTTTCACAAGACACCTGCCTCAAACACATCAGACATTTCTTCATCGCGGCCATGAAACTGAAAATAGTCTCTCTAAAATAGAAGCAAGATAACATCAAAATGATTTCCCAACCCGAAAGACCAAAAAACAACACCAAATCATAGGTTACGGTGGTCTCAGTGACAGGGAAACCTTTCGAGACAGACTAAAAATATTCAAGGAATAGAGCAACATAATCGCACAAGAACAAGCCGGGTTCAGCGGCAACCACAGCACAGGTGACCCGGTCCCAGGACTGAGCAGCAGAGCGACGCAGGCTGAACGCAACACGGCAGGCGCAACGCCGGCACGCTTTCTAGTGGACAGCGAACGCGCCTTCCATTGGTTGTGGCATGCTGGGCTGCTCTTTGAAACGTTACTTTTGAACTTCCCATGCCAAAGTGAGCAGCTTACTAAAAACGTTGCTGGAAACAAGTAAGTACAAGCGCTGCTTGGTGATCACCATTCGACAAATATTGTGCCAGCCGCAGAGACGCCACGTGGGACAGTCACGTCTCCACTGCTACACACCAACAACACGGCTGACATCGCTAAAGGTCGAAGAACGAAACAACAGCCCTGTACACAGATGACACTGCGTACTGTTGTCAGGGCCTGACATGCGGCAGAATTAACGAGCAGATCAGCCCCTTCACAAACAAGCAGCAATCATCGCTAAGCAAGTCGAGTAGATTAAAATACAGTGGATCCACGAAATCTATTCTTCAGCACCAACCTGTGATCTTCAACTACCCCTACATTAAATAAATATGTATTCCTCACGTCATCTTCAGAGATACTCTGACAGTCAGTTATAAACAATGAAGAAATACGCCAACTGGAAAATAAGATATTATAACACAGAGAGATGTTGTTCCGCCCCTCAGTGTGAAGACTGGTGTTAAAAATAGCTCTCCATTCTACTGAATAACTTGCAGGCCTCTTCATCTCCAAGTACATACTGCAGCCCACATCCATCCCAATCTGCTTACTGTATTCACCACCTGGTCTTCCTCTACGATTTTCACCCACACTTCACTTCAAAACTAAATTGGTTACCTGTCGACGTCTCGGAACGTGTCCTACCAACCGCCCCTCCATTTGGTCAGGTTGCGCCTCGCATGTTCCCACGTTTCTCGGGAATCCAAACTTATCTTCCCTGAGGTCGGCGTCTACCAGTTTTTTCATTCTTCTGTAAAGAATTTGTGTTAGTATTTTACAACGACAAGTTATTAAATCGATAGTTCAGTAATTTTCACACCTACCAGCAACTGCTTTCTTTGGAATTGATAACATTACATTCTTCTTAAGGTCTGTGGGTACTTCGCCTGTCTCATACGCCTGGCACAATAGCTGGGAGAGCTCCGCCGTGGCCGGCTCTCCGGAGGCTGCCTGTAATCCTGGCAGAAGACTGTTTACTCTCTGGGCCTCGTTTCGACTTAGATATTTCAGAACACTGTCAGATTTGATCTCGTACTGTTACATCTCCCACCTCATTTACATCCATGACCACTTCGCTATCTGTAATATTAACTTCAGTAAGATATATATCTGACATAACTGCATTAGCAAAAAACAAAACCTACGTGATGTCATGACAGCAGAAATTATAAATATGATGTAGCTATGCTATTGACTATACAAAGACATAGATCACTACACCATTCAGACAGCAGTTTCTCCCACATAACATAGCACTTACCTCCGACTTACAAAGTTATCTTACAAATCCCTTCGTATCATACCAGAGATTAGTTCCTAAGCATTTGTCGTAAAGACTATCAATACAATGTGGCAGGAAACAAAATGCCATAACGATGGACAAATAAATACGGGTGCTGCTTTTTTAAAGGAAGCTTTTAACCCACTCATAAGGCGAATGCCAGGACTCAGCTGTGAGAATAACATCGTCCTCCAATCCGCCAGGATTACACGCTGTGTCCAAACCAAATAAGAGCCTCAGATTAAAGATGAACACCGTCACCACATCATTAAGCGCATATCCGTTCAAAGAGTAACACGTTTGCTAGGGCACATTGCTGCTTGTACTAAACTTAAATATTTTCATTTTCACCTCTCCCCTGTCAACAGTGACTGTAATTGGGATCAGCTACTCAGAAACAGACATTCGTTAACAAAGTCAGTCTGAAGTAGTCGACGAATGATCTTGGCATTAATGACATGTTATTAAGACCTGACTTATCAGGTGCTGCAGGTAAGTGATCTTATGTTTTTCTAAAACATTAAAACTTAATTACGAAACCTTTTAATTTTCTTGATCGCAAAAACACATTGCTTTACCATTCATTACACGTTTTGGTTGCCAATCAACTATTTTTAGCTTGTAAAAGAAACAATAAACAGGGAATTGCCTTAGATTTAACCAAATTTAATAAAGTTACTTAGTATTGCGTGATGATTTGCCAATCATGGTAAATACTACCTGGCTAAAAATTCTGTACGCTTGAGCCCCATCATCTAATAGCATTTCCTGGAGCTGTGTAAGTAATTGGAAAGTACCTATCAAGTGAATGTCAATAGTAAACTGTTTTCAGATGTTAAAGAAATAAGCAAATAGAAATAATGAAAACATACCATGCTGACTAATGAACCACATTTTCCATAGACTATTGGTTACAACAACAAAGTTACAGAGCGCAACTCTCAACATATAGTAACAATCGAAACACATTCTTTCGTTAAGAATAAAGGCGCTAGCCCAGCTTAAGAAGCGAAAGTAATTTAAGGAAGAGACACTCTCTCTAGTTACTTATATCGGAAATGAGTATGAGCAGAAATCAGTAAGTGTAGCTGCCTTTTTGGCCCTATCAGCTGTTCTCGACACTGCTTGTTGAGAAGCACTTCTGTTGAAATTCACGATTGTGTCGTAAATTTAAGGATTTACTTAACAACATGCTAAACAATAGAGCATTTCATATCCATTCTCACAATGACAGATGCAGGGTACTTAAACCAAATAACAGTTTACTTCAAATGTCTGTTCTGAGTCCACTGCCACTTTGCACAGCTTACCAAAAGTATTCAAAAAAATTGATTTATGCTGATGACATTTGCTTGGTGGCTCAGAGCCTCAACGTTTATGATGCTGAAATCTCTTTATCCACTGATACGGAAGTCTTAGATGTATACATCAAGAAATAGTGGCTCCACCTAAATCCACAGAAAATAATTGTATCTACATCACATCTATGCAGAAGACAGTCAGAGTGCACACCAGAAGACAGATTCAGAGACCAAGTCTCGTTGTACTGCATTACACCATAATACATAGGAACAGCGCTAGATAGAACTCTTGACTTACAAGTAGCACCTAAAGTCAAAACGAGAAACAACAGTCTTAAAAATTTGGTGGTATATTATGGGGAGCTAATGCTCGTGTTTTGAAATCCATACCTTTAACCCTATCATAGGTGCTCTGTTGCTGAAGCTTACTGTTCGACCAGGCTCAATAGTGCTCATACTAAGAAGATAGATGTCAAATTGAATCAGGTATTATGGGATGTATTCAATCGCTCTAACACTTCCTGTTCTCAGCATCATCCCACCCCCAGCTCTAAGAAACCAGCTCTCCTAAAGGTCTGGAAGAACATTCTGAAGAATCCTCAGCTAGCCAGTCATCGAGATGCCCCACAGGCAGAACATCAACACTTGAAATCAAGGAAACCCTCATCACGCACAGCAGAAAACCTCTTTGTGTTCTCTTTGATTGTAAACCATTTGCGGAAAATTCAGTGGAATCGGTCATCAATAGTCAACAAGCATCTAGTCAAGGACCCATTCATGCAGACAGGATTCGATCTCCCCAGACATCAGTAGAGGATCTTGAAATTGATAAGCAGTAGAGAAGGCTGATGTGTTTATCTTAAGTATGGAGTAAGTGTTCTTTTTACAGACAATTCAATGTCACTTTCTAAATATTCCAGTTTCAATGGCTTCAGTATTATCATAACAGAAACAGAGTCACATGTTGCAACACGCTTGAGGCAGGTACAAGTCCTGCCTGCTGCTGTGACGTCACATGATTATTAAATCTAATGCTAATTCCAGAGATCTCTTTATCCTCAAACGTGCTGATTCGATTATATGCATGCTTAATTATCAAGATATGTAATTACCCAGGGGCTGACTTCTGGATCCTGAGGTGTATGTCATAATTTCATCAAATAATTACAAATGATTTATCAGTTATGCTTCTCCCATGGTCTTGGTCTCTGTATCCTGAGGTGAACTGGGCTGTGGATACTGATATAGTACTTACCGACGAGAGTCGTTGCGCAGTGTCATTTTCACTATGTCTTCACTGCTTAGAAAGTGTGTTAACTGCCCTGTCGTCGTGCTATATAATTTTTGCATGTTATTGCATTAAGTCTTGGGATTTCGAGGTCATTTATACTGCAGAGAGGTATATAAACCATACAGCTGTATGATATTATCAGTTCATTTCAGAATGCTACTATTTAGCAGTACATACATGTTAGCTTATGGTTCAAAACATGTAAATGTAGGATTAGCATGAGATCGTGAGTGTGAAGTTATGGTAGAAACTGAGGATGTCCGTCGTAATGTAAAACACAATTTACAGATATGAGTCAGGGCGAGCATTGTTAGCCGATGAAGGGCACTGAGAGGTTGATGACAACAGACTACGATCCTTTTCAACTTCCACTTCACATGAACATCTGTAGCAATAATCGACCTGTATAAAAGTGTCGTGAAGTTGTATTGGTTATGCAGTGCACTACGGATTGCAACAGACAAATACGGTTGTGAATGCGTTACTAAACGATGTTGTATGTTATGTAAGTGAACGTTGCATACAAGATGATTTAGAACAATATGTAAACATATGTATGCTTGCAGCACCAAGGGCTGCTACTATAATCCTATAAATATTGAAACTGTAGAGCCTGGTTTACAGACAGAGAACGGAGATACGTCGTTGCTCCTGTTGGATTGAACACAATGGAAGCAGAACTTATAGCATAAAAAAACCAGTTATTTAAAGAATAATACAGAGATATAAGACAGAACGAATATTAAGAAATGTGTCAACAATTGTTTTTTTTATTTTGTTCGTGTATAAAACGTTAATAAACAAAGTTATTTAAAATGTGTATTTGTCTTACATTGAAAGAGCACCGGTGCAAAACTAATATTATGCAAGATATTTACAGATATGATAAATACGTCATACTATTCTGCAAACCCTCAATCATACATACAGTAAATATATTCACTCATTGAGTGAATAGAACCAGTATGCTACAGTGTCAAAAATTTTGACGATATAAACACACATTTAAAACAGCTTAAGAAGGGTTCAAGTTACTTGCAAATACCCACATACTTAAATCAGAGATATGAGCAACTGAAGACGGTATTGACTTTGTAAGAGGAGGTCCAATAGTACTACCTTCAGGCTTTCTG
Organism: Schistocerca serialis cubense; assembly: GCF_023864345.2. Lineage (NCBI taxonomy): Eukaryota > Metazoa > Arthropoda > Insecta > Orthoptera > Acrididae > Schistocerca > Schistocerca serialis. The sequence continues at coordinate 107,808,406 of NC_064648.1, forward strand.
TTAGGACAATGCTTAGCATTTGATGCTAAAAAGGTTTGCAAATCCTATCTGCCTGTAGATACACACATCAAAATGAATTACATCACATCGGTTCCTAGAGATCCAGAACCTGTACAGAAACCTGGAATAGGTGGTCATGAAAACCACACATTGCATATTGTTCCACCATACAGCGAGACCTTCAGAGGTGGTGGTCTAGATTGCTATGCACAACGGTATCTCTAATACTCAGTAGCACGTCCTCTTGCAATGATGCATGCCTGTATTCATCGTGGCATACTATCCACAAGTTCATCAAGGCACTGTTGGTCCAGATTGTCCCACTCCTCAACAGCGATTCGGCGTAGATCCCTCAGAGTGGTTGGTGGGTCACGTCGCACATTAACAGCCCTTTTCAATCTGTCCCAGCCATGTTCGATAGGGCTTATGTCTGGAGAACATGCTGGCCGTGAGATACAGGAGGATTCCAGTTACATTACATTATAGTCAGGCAGAGGTTCCGAAATCAGATATTGGATTGTAACGCATACCCAGGAGCAGTTCTAGACTCAGCTCACAATTTAATAGTGGTGAAGAGTAGACTGAAGTTTGAAACATTAGTCAGGAAGAAACGATACGCAAAAAAGTGGAATACGTAGGTACTAAGTAATGGAGAGGCAAGCTTAAATGTCTCTGAAGCTACTGATACTGCAATATAGCGCATTATCCAGTTCAGTAGAATAAGAAGGACACTTCTACAAAGGGCGATCAGAGAGAAACGGTCCAGTAAACGAAGTTCTAAATTGGATACGTTATGAGCTATGAGCACTTTTTCACGTTCGATACTGTGGAACGAGCACTAAATAGTTTACCTCTCACTCTTTTTGACGCGTCAGTCCTTTTGTATTTCGTTGTTTGTACCTTACGAATATGTCTATAGTAGTGGAAAAGGGCAGTCACTTGTGTGCTGATAGCAAAGTTTAATCATCCTCCACTCGACCGTCATTTCAGCGTCGTCAGTTCTGAGGTGCAGCGATCATGGTTCAATAAGTTACTTCCTCAGTTTGCACACATACCTGGAAATCCATCGCTATCCTCCGGTGGAAATGATGAAAGTAACTGTGACTGTTGACATGTATGAGCTACGCGTGGGCATTATCGAGGCATTTCGAGCCGTGGAACAAAGAATAATTTTAGGAACTGGAAAATATATTTTAGAAAATGCTGCTTGTTCCAGATATAGGCACAGAAGCTCAGGACGACGCACGAGAAATATGCACAGACAGTCCAGTTACGCTGGATTCCCTGAAAAATTACAGCAATCTTAGATAAATAAGGGCATAAATGAGTACTGCGCAAGGGGGAGTGGCACCTCATCTTGGAATGATCAGAAGTAAAAGTCTGCAATCCTGCGAATGAATTAGGACACAAGCCGGCCAAAGAGCGAGCCCGAGAAAGTGCACCAGGAAACTAGAGCGGAAATTTTGCGCCAGTGAGTAAATGACAAATGCAGCGCGAAAGAGAAGTGAGAAAGAGTGGTCTGAAACCATGAAAGAGACTATGGCAAAAAAAATTTTTTCAGCTGTTCAACATCGCCATTCTACCATTTACCACTGTCGCCTAGTCTTACAGCTGTGTCGGCTGTGCAGGGGAGATTAAAGGCTCTGTCCAGCTTGCTGAGACTGTTGAGTCTGGTTGGCCTGGAGGAGGGGCGCGAGCCAGGAAACCGAGGCGTCACTCGACGAATTCTCCTCGGGTTATGAGCCGAGTGGTGGCGTCGTCTCGTCCCAACACTCTCTTACACTATGGCTAGCAACTCGCGATCGCGTAAAAGTAGTGAAATTTGGGGTTTCTTCGCCGATTTAGGTAATGGGAAAACAAAGTGCAGCTGTTGTTCTAAGTGTGTTTCATATAAAGGAGGAAATACATTTAATCTAGCGCGTCATGTTCGAGTGCTGCATCCAACAGGGTCATTGTCAGTCAGGCGCTTAGCGCCCCCTGTTCCTGCATCTTCCGATATTTCTTGGACAAATAACCCGGACAATCCGGAACCAACACCAGCAATTGTCAGAAGCGAACAGCAGTCGGTGCCAGAAAATAACAGTATCACTTCATTATAAGACAGCAGGCATCAATAACACAGGACATTACCTACGTATTTTTCGAAACCTCTTTCGAACAAAAGAAATCAGGAGATAGATTTCACACTTCTGGAGATTGTTGTAAAGGATTATTTGCCCTTCAACATATTGGAAAACAAACATTTCCAAAGTTTTGTAGGCAAATTAAATGGTGCTTACAGGATGCCAGCTCGGAGGACAATTTCCAATACACTACTAAAACAACAGTACGCCACGATGAAAGAAATTGTAAGAGTCAAAATAAATTCTGCGGAAGCGGTTGTGCTGACAATTGATGGGTGGACCTCAACTATAAATGAGAGTTATTTGTCGGTGACAGCACACTACGTTAAAGACCTGGAGCTGGCATCTTCCCTCCTAGAGTGCATTAAATTCGACGAAAGGCACACGTCAGAAAAACTCTCCGAAGAACTGCGACATGTCACAAGGGAATGGGGCATTCAAGAGAAACTCGTGTGTGTTGTTAGCGACAATGCTGCTAATATTGTGGCAGCTGTAAGACTCACAGCCTGGAAACACATCCCCTGCTTTGAGCACACACTCAATTTAATTGTTCAGAGTGGGCTTCCGCACATTCAAACCATTCTGAATAAAGTAAAAAAAAAATTGTTCAATTTTTTAAAAGAAGTTCAAAGGCGTGCACGAAACTCAAAATGATGCAGGAACAGTTTAAAGAGCCTGTTCTGACACTAAGACAGGACACTGTTACAAGATGGAATTCAACCTATGATATGCTGCGAAGAACAATCGAGGTTAAGAATTCCCTAATGACGGTTATCACTCTGAATTATCCGGATCTTCCAAATCTGGCTGCAGAGGACATTGCAAGTGTAACACAGGCCTGTGACCTGTTGAAAGTGTTCAAACACTGCACCGAGGAAATGTCAAGTGAAAATGTCACTGCTTCAAAAGGTATACTCCTTAGCCGCTCGTTGAAAAAATGGTGTTGCAGCTTTGTTAATAATGGCCGAAAAGCTAGCTAAAGACCTAAAATGACGGCTTCGAAACATACAGGGAAATTCCATTTTTGCAGAAGCAACTTCATTAAATCCCCAGTTCAAATTACATGATTTTTCTGATAAAAATTCTGCTGAGAAGGTGAAATTAAACCTGATCAGTCACCGTGAGAAATTTGTAACGAACACATCCACTGCTACTGCAACAATCTCAGTTCCAACCACTGAATCTACTTCAAGGCTCTGGCTCGAATTTGACGAAGTGTTTTCCAGGCTGCAGAGTAGTCCACACCCAAGAGCTGCTGCAATGGTGGAAGTGGACAAATATTTACAAGAGCCCCTGCTACAGAGACAAGGCAATCCACTTCAGTGGTGGTCTGAACGGGTGTCAGTATACCCCTCGGTCTTTGAACTTGCAAAAATACGACTGTGTATTGTTGCAACTCCACGCCGTGTGAAAGAGTGTTCTTGAAGGCAGGACACCTTGTAACTGACAGAAGAAATCGCCTGACAGGAAAAAGTGGAACAAATCATGTTATCAAACGGAAATCTCTGAACATTCGCCAAATCTGTTGATGTTTATTCATAAATATATATGTATTTTTTAAATATAATTAGGACAATCCTTAAATTGACATTTAGTGTAACTATTTCAATAATGTGTACGAGATGAACAATCCAACATGAACGATTATCTTTCAAGCGTGGATTCGACTGATGCTTCAGTTCCAGACTCAGAAGGTAAGCATTTTACTTTCATATTGGTTGTGCGTGCTCACACAGCCAGCCTCTTCGTTTGTATCTTTAATATTCATTTGTCTGCTAGCGCTGCCAACGGTAGGCTACCCGTAGACGCGAAGTATAACTGCACAAATAGTCACGGGTAATGTTGTCAGCACTGCAGGAAGCAGCTGACGCTGCCTTCCTCTCGCCCCTCACCTCCACAACCCCTCCTAAACCTGTCGTTCCCCACAAACACCGCGCCATTCGTCGACAGGCAGTAGAGGGAGGACTGAAGTGAAGGGAGAATGAGTGACGTAGCGCCGATGTAGTGGGAGAGGGAGAGGGGAAGAGAGTGAGTGAACTAGAAAAAAGTGTGGAATGTTATCTGTGAAGAGTTTGAAGTACCAGTTCATTGAAATTGAGTGGTTAGTTCACATTTCACTGGAGTGTAGCGTTCATTTGAGCGACTCATTCACGAGCTCCCCATCACTAGCTGGCAGTCAACTGTTTCGCGAAGGCGATCTACCTGCCCAGTCGTCAACCGGTCAGACTTTTGTGTCCAGAATGAGACTTCAACCTTGAACCTTGACCCTAACTTCTTACCGGATGAGCAACCCAGACACATCTAACGACATTGATCAAAACACATCTAGACGTGGAATGTTTATCTACGCCATAAGCTCATCTCTATATGAAATGGTTCTGTACTGTGCCACGTCGGTTGTAGTTCACTGATGCTTTTAACGGGTTGCCAGAGTACAGACACACTTCTACAACTATGACTTGGGCCGTTTTTACTTTCACGAACGTTTGCCCTTAACAGGTAATTTTATATAGCCAAACTCTGCTGTCCACTATTTGTAGAACTTTTGCTCTACTTCGTTTTCTGACGCTAAAGTGTCAGTTTTTATGTAAGAGGACTATTCTGAGCAAATCGCTACTTTTCTTTTGTTTCCATTCCATCACTTGGTAGCAAGGTGAATTGATGCGACGTAAGTGACGTCAATAAAATAACAACCTATGTCCACTTGCATTTTGAAATCACTAAAAGATTCTTTTACACATGAAAACGAGAAAATATATAGAATTGCGAAATTCGCCTGTACTTCGCCTCTTCATAAACTGATGTCAACAGCGTTAGCAGATTTTTGTGAATCGAGCTTACACACTCCATGCTCAGCGGCGCCATCTGGCAGTCGACGCTTTCGTGTAGCAAAAACATACATACATATATGCAGTACATACGCTGCCAGTTCCCTGACGGCTGTAGTACAGCCGCTCCCTGGTTCCTGCAGCATTGCGAGTGACGGGCCATATCTACATCCGCACACGGGCTGTGTGATAGTTACCTCTGTCAGAGTCTGTGCATTCCAACACAATAGTGGCATTATGAGCAGTGGACCTGTATGGCTGACGTTGCACACTGCGTATCCAGTACGACCTACTTTCAGGACGGCGGTTCAATCCCGCGTCCAGCCATCCTGATTTAGGTTTTCTGTGATTTCCCTAAATCACTCCAGGTAAATGCTGGGATCATTCCTTTGAAAGGGCACGGCCGACTTTCTTCCCAATCCTCCCCCAATCCGATGAGACCGATGACCTCGCTGTTTGGTCTCTTCCCCCAAACAACCCAACCCTCCTTTCAGTGCTTTATTTGTGACTGTAAGCATACGTTCTCCCTACTGGTGGTGTCTCGGTCTGGGAAAAAGAAGGATCGATAGCGTAGATTTTGAGATCTGGTATGATAGAACTTTATGATTTTAGTAGTACAGATGTGGTACTGACACTTTTATAATGCGCAGAAAAGCGTTAGAATACAGTTTTAAGAGGTCAATTGCAGAAACACTCCTCTGCCCCCCCCCCACCCTCCCCGCTGCCACCCTGGAAGGTCACAGAATCGGAATGCTGACTGGGAATCGAACCCCACTCATATCATTGTTGACTACACACAAAGAGAAGTCAGGTACCGAATTTTTCTCCACCAGCATCTCGTAATAACGTCCTTGAACTTACAGTGACCTCGCAAATAGTTCTGTGTCTCACTGGGAGTCAAAAACGTCAGATATCGTTAGTATTGACAACGAATGAAAATACATTAAAAATCAAAATTATTATCCACCAGCAGATAGGTGTTCTGATGCTAGACCATGATAATACAAAATGAAAACTTTAGTGCTGGGCCAGGATTCGAACCCATTCACGCTCAAACTTGAGGAATCTGCAGGTTTTGAACAAACAGCAAATTGTAGTGGAGCTGCATTGTCACGAAGGGATCAAATTCTGCGTTAAGCTCGGTCTGAGTTGCATTCCCTATTGAGAAACAATTTTATCGACATACACAAGTCCAAATAAATGATGGAATATGTGTCCTTTGACCCTGTATAGCCATTGTTTTGTAACTAGAAGTAAATAACTAGTATAGGAAAGGTTACTGCTGATAATGTTTCTACATGTCGCCTCTCCTGACTTTATTGTTGTGCAACCTAACGTCTGCTTGCTAGAGAAGGAATATCATATTTAATGTGATTTCAGATCACAATGCCTTCTTCATTTGGCGTAGCCAGAAGAGAATAGAATCTGCTCTCTTATCAAAAACCATCAGCAGAAGCTGGAATCTGACCCACACCATAAGTATATGAACCTATCAACAATCCAACAGACCAGCAAATCCTCTTCCCAGTGACTCATTTTTCTATAGTAACGCCGTTGCGCCGCACTGGGTTAGATTTCTGACACACAGACTCCCTGTGGTGGTCTGCAACGTGTTCAGTACATTCATTTACTTGGTTGATCGAATCACCATGAACTAGCTGCCTCGGCTACCCAGTGCATACATTCGACTCTATTTTGGAATCACCGAAATAAAATCACGTAACTGCCATCTACGCAGAAGTACCTACAGTGTAGGATGCAGAAATTTAAAAAGGAAGTGTTCCTTCCCACTTGAGGTACTCTATTGCGCTATCTGTTTGTTGAAAACCTCGTCCAAAACAAAAGAAAAGCTGTAACTGTCCGTCTCTCAGAAGTCTAGATCCGACCATATGAATTATCTCACAGCACTGCGGAATACGCAAGTTCTGGAGGAATTGTTGTTAACTTCTGGAGCTGTTGTAGCTACGTGTAAGGTAGTTGCGTGTGTAAAAAGGGCTAACTTCTGCGACACTTCGTTCTTTTCAGGTTTAACAGACGGCCATACAGCAGATGCAAATCGAAACTTGTGTATTATGTATGGTGGGAGCACGTCGTGCCAAAATACGTCGGAAAAGTATTTTCTACATTAACTGTCATGTGGTAGTGGCATTTTATTCTCCTTCAAAGCTTGTTTGACAGCTTTCGGCTGGTTCCGGCGGAGGTTCGAGTCCTCCCTTGGGCATGGATGTGTGTGTTTGTCCTTAGGACAATTTAGGTCAAGTAGTGGGTAAGCTTAGAGACTGATGACCTTAGCAGTTAAGTCCCATAAGATTTCACACACATTTGAACATCTGAATTTGACAGCTTTAACTCAGAACAAGTTTTCTACATGCATGTAATCAATAAACTGCATGTGCTTCGTCAGACTGTTATAGATAACATCAGAGAATTCCCATGTATCGTTGATGATTAATTTCTCTCTCATGTTTTAACAACACTAAAAGAAACCTTACGAAAATTGTGCACTGTATTATCAGAAATGAAATAAAACTACCCACGATAACCTTACGACGAAAGTCTGTTTTAATAATACTGAGTACCTGTACACAGTCGTGCCTCTATGGGCACGAATTTGTAAAATACTACTCACTTAGATTTCGATTGGGTCTGTGTTTAATTGGTATGCTGTGTCATACTCAAGAGGTATGCAAATGTGGCATTTCATAAATAAAGTTATGTATTCCTAGGAACCCAAAATTTGCTTGTCAGCAGCGGAAAGAGGTGTTACCTGTTGTGCAACATTGTAAGTTTCCACCATTGCACTATGAGCCGAAAGTATTTTCTTGCGATTTCCTTACCTGTGTTCGATCTGACTGCTTGTAGCTCTTTGACAGAAGGGATATAAGAACGTTGCAGGCAGCGAGACTGGAACCGCAGACCAGAACTGACGCTTTCTACAGGTCAGCACGATACCACACAGCTGGCGAAGAGGTATCTTTCTGGTCTTCCTCTTACGAGGCCAATTGTGGCTAGAGCTCGTAAACCGATATTTAAAGGACGAGATTAGTTGCGATTTCCACGTGCAGCTACTTTCCTGGGCTGAAAACCGTAAACTTCCAATCTTTTGTTACACCTCAAACTATAGTAACTCAGATTATTCTATGGAAATGACAGGCAAAATCAAGTGAACTTTAATGCTTAATTCCGTGCACACCAGGAAGTAACTTGTCGATCACAGAGTTGCCAAACATACCTTGCCTTGTTACCAAATCTCAGTTACAGTATCAACAGGAAGCAGACGAACCAATATGATCCTACAGTGGGCTGGAAAGTGGCCATAGGTGCCGTCTCAAAGACGTGGCTGCCACAGCCTGCAATACGTAATGCGTCTGATTCGCATTTCTGTAACTAGGTTTAGGGACTGAAGCGTAGTTACTGACAATACTCGGGACAGACTGCAAACTGAGCATCATAAATCGGTAAGGCTCGTAGTTGTTTTTATATTTCTTTCATAAGTGTACTCAAAACTAAGAAACTCACTCACTAACGTTTTCGTGCCTGGCCGATAGTCGAGCACAACAGACAAATAAAAAAATAAAAAATAGAATGTGTGTGTGTGAGAGAGAGAAGAGAGAGAGAGAGAGAGATAAAGATAAAAAAGAAAGAAAGATAGAGTAAAAAACTGTTGTAAAGAAGTTGAATCACAGTATTTAAAGAAATCTTCCATTAAAATGACACATTCCATATCATTACGAAGTTTCGTATTCATGATCTATGGAACAAGTATTTATGTAATCAAATCATATCGTATTGCTGACTAGCCATGAAGAGTCATGAATTACCGAAATGTTCGTCAATATCAGTAACCAAATTTAAACTTAAAAATAAAAGACGTCAATTTTTGTAATAAACTGGGACTCCTATGAAGACCATTTCGTCCCTTTTAATTAACCACGAAAGATGTCTGATATACCTACATTCAGAAGGAAAAAGTGAGCATGCATTTAAAGATGAAGAACATGATGTTAAGTGCTGTGACGGAGATACGAACCCAACATGTAATCCGATTGTTAACTAAGTGAAATCAAATGTTACGTATTGGTTTTTCTAACCAGCTGCTAGGTGTTTGAATAACGATACAAATTTTTGTACCTAAGCGACAATCGAACCGCACACCTACCGTCCTTCTTTATCATCCAAGAATATAGCTTAAGTATCAATTGCTTACTCACCAACAGTAAGATGTGTGCATGTTGGACCAGAAATAACGACACCTTTTTGGCAACACGTGAACAGGCACTAAAAATGCATGTTAATTTTCACTAGCAGACCAGTGTGCACGTGATAGGGCTTGAAATGAAATTATGAATATTTTTGAGCTGGGTCAGGATTCGGACCCACATACTTACCTTTTGAGGACGCCTAGAGATGACTGCTGTCTTGGGAAAAGGAACGAATTGATTGAACTATACTGTTCCGAGAGATTCAGATCCTCAAAAGAGGAGATACGAATTAGAATCACAGTCCAGTACAAAATTTTTCAAAGTCTCTCGTTCAATCAAGTACAAGTAAAATAAGAGCCCTGTTCCTTTCAATGGCTATCGGTTCATCAAATAAACTGAAATTTTCAAATGTAAGTAAGTTTACTGACGACAGTATTTCTGTGTACCATGACTTTCGCCTATGTCATTTCCCAACGTAAACCGGATCTGCCCAGATGGTAGTGAAGGAACGTGATGTTTGATGGGGATTCTGGGTTGCAGCGTCTTTCTCTTGAGGTTATCAGAGGTAACGTAAATCTGTTTGTGCCTCTTAAAGGTAAATGCCTGAGCTCACGCACTGCACCTGTGATAGTTCGTTACTCCAGACCACTGCGGCCACATTTCCCAGTCACATGAGTGTGCTGTAACGGATGATGTGCTTTGCTTACAAAAGTAGTCACGGTGGAAATAATTCGAGTCTACGAAATGGTTAAGTAGAAGCGAGCTTCTGCCTTGGATATTATGCTATTCTCATGTCAGTAGGATGTAAAGACTCTTCTAGGCATCATAGCCTCGATGTGAAGCCATTTTGAAATGTCCACAAATTCAGCAAATTTCTTAGTTCGAGAAAATCCACTGTGAAGTGTGATGTTGCCGGATAATTCGATTATTACCGTCATTATTACTGTCATTTTCTTCATACCGCTGCTGGAACACATTTGCTTGAAGATATTTTAATGCCTTTTGGTCATTATAGAAAGTAGTTGCCCAAGAACAGGTTCTCTCCCTGTCTACGTAATCTTTTTCATGTTAATATCAGACATCAGAAATTACTCGTAGATTACATTCAAACCAAAGTAATTGACGAAGACGTTACTTGATAAGAAAAACGCGCTGCCTTTCTTCATTTACTTCCGCCTAGAAATGGCTGTTGAATACTGCCAAACCAAAAGCCAAGGTATCTTACTGCCTTCCGATATACCTCGCTGTCAGTTCTTCCATATGATTTGGTCGACGTGACCTGTTTCAAGTTCTGTATGACAGAGAATGTTTTAGAAAATCAATTGTTTTCCTTTGCAATAAACAGAAAGATTTTCCTACTAAGGTATCTGGGTAACACTATGGTCGGAGAGCCACGTTAAACTGTAGGTTCCCCTACTAACTGGCCAGGTAAGTCAACTCAAAGGTTGGTGGAAAGCAACGGCATACCACCTCCAACAGGACCGTGCCTATTAAAGCACTGTGGTGTTCGAACTAATCTTCCAACTGATGACCGCTTTACTTTACTATGGGTTCCAAAGTTAATGATCTTCGGGATATTAACATTTTTGTGTTTTCATCCTGCAGGTTTGATACCAGTAAACATAAGTAACCGGCCGAGCACTGCCGCCGTTCGAGTTGTCAAGGTGGTAGACGACGATGCTGTCGACCCCAGTTACAGTCTTGGTCAAGGTGATGTTTCAGTGGGATACCTCTATGTACCTTTCTATGTATTTCAAGATACAATTTTATTCACTTGGTACGCATCCAAATTTATATCTGATAGAGCTGTATTTAGCAACACGAATCAGATATGTTTTCCGAGCAGTATATCGGGCAACACGTCAGTACAGCGAGATTTTGTTTGTTGTGTGTTGCGCATGGTGCAAGAAATATTCGTGTTTTGCTTGCTTCTGTGATAGGTTTCACCCCACTGAATGCAAGCAAGCTCACGAATAGACTGTCAATAATTGGAATTACGCAATTTAATACAGTTAAAAGGTGTATATTTGCATTATGTATCCCGACGAAAATAGAGTATATGCCTACTTGCTTATTATTCGCGCTTCTCGATGCTTCCCTCAAAAAATAAAAATTAAGAGAGAGACAGAGAGAGAAAACAGAAATGTATTACAAATATCAGCTCAGTGACGCCATGTTCATCTCGTGATGTAAAGCAAAGATATAATATCTCGTACTAGCGATATGTATGACTACAGGGTTCTTTCTTTTCTCTCTGCAAACAACCAGAACAGAATTCAGTAACAAAGTGGTAAGAACACATATGCAGTACGCCAATTAAACACTCAGCCTTTCTTGGTTAGTTTGTTAATCGTTAACAATTGTCTGTAAGTCAGTAATCATCCTTGATTACTGATTTTTTATTACTACCATTGTTATTGTTATTCGTCACCTCACAACAGCTTTCCTGTCACTCACTGCTGTCGATGCACGTAACGAATGGATCAGGATGAATGGAATGTGGGATGTTTCGTCACGGAGACTATACACATTAATCTCGGCGTCTTGTGTTCAGGGTAATATGAAAATCTCAGTAAGAGAAGACGACAACGGGATTCCGGTTGTGCAGGCAATAATATCCAACTATTTCTGTCGACTTAACACCATGACAACAGAGAAATTGGCGTCTCAGTGTATTTTGATTATAATTCGTTAGCCTTCTTGCGACCTCGTTCTAATACCTCGTGGGAGCATGCATAATATTTTGCTTTTTGAACACCGAGCAATAACACACAAAGGTAGTAGATGGAAGTACACAAAGAAACAATCAGACTCATGGGTGTGGATCCAGTTCATCATTAGAAGACTAAACAAGAGGGAAAGATTACGAAAGCAAGAATACGCTGGCTAGTGTACATTATTTGTATAGATCTGAAGATGAAAGATCGCAGGTCTGCACAGTGCCCGCATTGGCACTTTAGTTTCTGTCTTAATGGGCATAATTTTTAGTTTCTTCCCTTCAGAATTTTCAAATGAATTGATTATTATGTAGCACAGAATAATTAGCTAACTCTGTTTCTTATAGTTTCTATTCGCACCAACATTTTTCTACATTCTCGTGCAATTCATGAAATTCTACTTCTATGATCACAAGACTGCACATACATGCAATCTATTCCGAGGTGCAAAATGTTTGTTATCTTACTTTTCGTGACAGGTGGGCAAAGTTGGCTTCCAAAGACTTTGTTGTACTGAAATAATCTTTTGTCACAAAGTAACCAGGTAAGTGTTTTACTCGTATATATTTTGTGAGAAACTGTAATCATGATGGAATGTTTCACAGAACTGGTAAGAGAAAACGGTGCATATTAAGCGAACCCCGTGCCTCCTCTCTGTATCCTATGACACGAGCACGGGATTCTCCTCGCATACTGCTGCAGAACTGTTCCTAGCACAGCTGATAATTGGCAACATCGTCACAAACATTTGGGAACACTGTGACAGTGCAATCGCTTCTTTGTATGGTACTGAAATGACTCGCTAAATTCACTTGATACTCCCTTTCCTTTTGAATGACTCGTGCTTTATAATCATCATGTAAACTAAGACACTGGGACAGAAAATTCAATTTTTTGGCTAAAGAAATGCTATACTTCACGCAAGTGACAACTTTTATCATCTTTCACTATGCGTTATGAGGCTGAGCGACCAATGCCATGATGACATTGGCATGCAGGCAGCAGTGTGTCTGTAGCCCTGTGGTGCCGCCCGTGTCTCGCGTCGCAACAGCTCAATGAGTCATCAGTCCTAACCGTAGCAGGGGCCAGCGTGTGCGAGCTTTTCTTTCTGATTTACTTTGTGGAGCTGCGAATTTCCAGAAAAAATTCTGTAGCGAAATCAGAAGAAAACCTTTACACATCAACTCCTTTGGTAGCTCGACTCAGTAAGTTGTGTTAATGGTCACAGATTTCGGCTTTCTTACTGCCAAGCTGCTTCACAATACAAGTGTTTCTGAAGAAATTCGAATCGACCATCAACGATACGAATTTCAGTATTGTTCTTCCCTTAATACTCACATGCCACGGTGATAAGTATGAAGGAAATGAACCTCTTGATTACTATAGAGCCTCTATGCTAAATTTCCACAGTAGCAATTAGGAATTCTCTGCAGACATTTGCTAACAGCGGCTCTAGCAACTTACTTTTTCTCTGGGTAGCTTCAAATATGGGCAATTTTGTTGCCTTAAATCCAATTAAATATTTTAAATATCACTTTTGAACAGGATTCACTTCTCCATTAATTAATGTATGGACGTCATAACAAGCAATTTGCATGAGTAGCTGTAGAGCAGGTTATGAAAAGTATTGATACAATGATTCGCATCCATTTACCATACGCAATCAAAGAAAGAAACCAAACACATTGCATTGCGTTTACTCTCTGTACCTTGACTAACACATATGAATCCATGACAAAAATAATGTATTTGAAGAATCTCCTTTGAAAGGAAAAAGAACAGGATGTTATGCTTTAATTAAAGCGCATTGGATCAGAAACAATGAAATTAATTCTGTGCCACAGTGATGTATTGCATATAAGTGTAATAAAATACTCATCAAATAAAAACGGTTTTGTGCCTCCGTTGCTATCGAGTGTGAAACACAAATTGTAGACAGATTTTATGGGTCACCACTCAACAACATTCAAGCATTTTACACCGTCGAGAGTGGGGAGTGGAACAGACGTTGTTGGCAGAAGGCGAGGCAGCGCAGTGCCTCAGCCACCGCTGGTAGGCAGCAAACGGGTCCCAGAGAACTCGGACACATGTGGCGTACAGAGGCAGATGGTCGGCCAAGAAATCTCTCGCTAAAATATTGTTGAACCAAACAGTTATTACCAATGTGACAGAAAGCGAAATATATTGTAGATTCGCTTGAATTACGCTCATAGCTTCAGCACCGAGAGGAAAGGCGCGATAAAAATTTTGTCGACGTGTGCTTTCGGTTGCTGGACATTGTATTAGATAGTCTCGCGTTTTACCTCAAGACTAAGGTCGTAGTCAAGAGTGATGTTCTCAGACTGCAGTCAGGACCTCCTCCGCGAAATGCGGCAGCCGAAAATGGTGCCAGATCGAGCATACTGCTAGACATAGAATTCTGAGGAGAGCACGACTATTGTCCACCTTATGTGAACGACTCGGCGGTCAATTTTTTTGTCTAAGACTGTACCTACAACACACATTGAACGCTGAAGACCCAGAAGAATTAAAAAAAATAGTTTTGTGGGAGCAACGTTAACTATAGTGTTCGATGTATTAATAGTATTGTATACGTGTGTGTGAACGCCTTCCAATGCCCACTCAAGGATACACAGTCTAGCTTCAATATTATAAATATGCCTCAGTTTGTGGATCAACTCAGACTTAGGTTGATAATCATTTTGAATATTTAGCAATGTACCCATCAGTGTTAAACTCGTTTTCAACCAATGATTCCCACAGCTACACGAACACTACCTGTGATACCTCTTAGACAAAATACTTACGCAGTGCTGTCAGGCGAAAAGACCAACCTGACACAAACTGTGGGAAGTTTGTTTTACAACCTTCGTACCTGGATAAAGAGCGTTTCCTATTTGAGATACCTGTGAACGTTGCTGCATAAGACGATTTAAGAAATTTTGAAAATATTTTTTTGTTTTTAGTAGCTGTAGTCCGATTACGCTGTGTCTCGTAATCGGTTGGCCCTGACCAGTATTTTTACGCAATCTGACTGCATAGAATAACAACAAACAAGAATGAAATGAAATTTTTCGTTAACACAATTAATTAATTAAGTCCCCAGCAACTATAAAACCTACAAAACCCAAGCACAAATGTAATTGTTCTGTGTGTGGGAGTGTGACTCAACGTACACATCTGGCACGGTTCTTCTTCAACAAGACAAGAATTTTTAAATACCTATTATACTGACGTGATAAAAGAAAATTAGAAATACGATAATTGCGTAAGGAAAGCAGAATTACACTCCAATACAAGAACACACGCAAGATGCTTTGTTTACTGAACCTGTAATGACGCATTATTTAGGACACTAAAATTAAAAGAAACGGAGTTAATTACCTCATTTATATTGATGAAAATCATTCTAATCCTTACATTATATCTCAACCAGAACTCTCCAATATCACATCTCAGCAAGCACTGCCTAATAGCACATCTCAACAAACACTCTCTGCTACAACATCTCAGCACAGACTACCACGAGACCTCGACAGGCACTGACTACTACGAGCTTTCGACAAGCACTGTGGAAGCGGCAGAACAATACTCTTTGGCGCAATCTCTGGCGCAGTGGCTCAGTGTAGCCACCTTTCACAATGTTTGAAGAAATCTCCTTAACGGCACTAAATCGTGGTTTGTGAATCGTTTACCGGCCGTACTCTGCTGCATTTCGCTGGTTGGAAGGTAAAAAGCTCACTGACAAATTTCAGAGAAGGAAAAGGGGGACGAGATGTCTCCCACTGGACGGACATGTTTCATTTAAATTATTACAAAATTAGGTAAAACAAACAGTGAGGTTGTCAGTAAAAGCACATTACTTTTGTCAGTACGATGTTGCAGTGCCCAGGGCGTGTAACGATAAAGTACCAGTTTAGGTCAGGCATATTGTATACAGAAGTGGAAGAACGAGCACCACTAAATTCCACAATTTGTAAGCATTGCATACACACAGAAATTACTGTTACAGTGTACTTACGGAGTCCAATGAGTGAATTGCGTATTTTCCAGTGAGAAACAGCACTGGCAAACAGCCTTCTCTACATTAAGTTACTTAAACTGGTGTCACTCTGAGCAAGGATTTATGGCCAGCGACTAAGTGTAAGGTCAATGAGTCAGATGTGGGTTTTGCAACTGTGAAATGCTTTCCTACATTCTAGAAGCAAATATTGAATTTGATCTAATATTGCGAAAAGTTTGTTCTTGGATAGGTTAGAATGAAAATCTTTCTGTTCATTGCAAAGGAAAACAATCGATTTTCTAAAACATTTTCTGTCATACACAACTTGAAACAGGTCTCGTCGACCAAATCATATGGAAGAACTTGACAGCAACGTATATCGGAAGGCAGTAAGATCCCTTGCCAGCGCACTCCGGCGGCTGGGAAATATGGCCACGGTGGTCTGGTGTAACGATCTATCACAGATAAAATGCGTGGGTTCTGGCATTTACTTTTAAGAGGCATGAACAGATTTACTTTACCTCTGATAACCTCAAGAGAAAGACGTTATAATCCAGAATAACATTAAACATCACGTTCCTTCATTACCAACTGGGCGAGCCGGTTTACGTTGGGAAATGACATCGGTGTAAGTCATGGTAAACAGTAATACTGTCACCAGTAAACCTACTTACATTAGAAAATTTTATTTGATGAACCGACAGCCATTTAAAAGAACATGGCTCTTATTTTACTTGTACTTGATTGAACTAGAGTCTCTGACGAACTTTGTGCTGGACTCTGATTCTAATTCGTATCTCCTCTTTTGAGGATCTGAATCTCTCGGAACAGTATAGTTCAATCATTTCTTTCCTTTTCCCAAGACTGCAATCATCTCTAGGTGTCCTCCAAAGGTATGTATGTGGGTCCGAAACCTGATCCAGTACAAAAATATTCATAATTTCACTTCAAGCCCTATCATATGCACACTGGCCTGCTAGTGTTAATTAACGTGCAATTTTAATGTCTGTTCATGTTGTAACCTCCCCACAAAATTCATTCACATTTAGTGTAACCTCAAAACAGAAAAATTCCTAAACCTCTCAACAGTAAAAATTATAATTATGTCGTTCACATTCAGTGTAACGTCCCAACAAAAAATAAATTCAGTAATCTGGTAATAATACAATGTAACTAACCTCTCAATTAAATTGTCGCTCACTTATAACTTTTCAATAATTGACTGTAAATTTTACCTGGTAAATTTTGGACGTCAGCAGTGCTGCGTCATGGCCCTGAAAGATCATTCTGAATAAAAAAAAAAATTCTTACCTCAATGAAGTCGCCGGATAACGCATATATATCTGCTCTTACAATAAATTTTTCTGGCGCAGCCCTGTGCAATGCTGGCCGATAGATTTGTCATTTATGAAAGGGAAACAACTGATTTTTCTTTTGCAATAATCGGGATGATCATGGATGGGAGAAATTAGTAAATTCTTTAAATTGAAATGAATGGTTGTTAAAAGTTACTTTTTATGAGAAAGATTATTATTAGGACATTTTTAAAACATTACGTGGGACTTGAGATGACATTACTGCATATGTGCGAGGCTGCTTTTTACCTTATGCAATAATACTCAGGCTCCGGCATCGCTGCACCACGACCAGCCCAGCCAACACGATACACCAGACCAGACTGCTAGCAACAACTTACTGCTACAGCTACACAGTTCCTACTGCAGTCAACACTGTTCTCTGTTCTGAGATTCTCTTATACCTTACATATTGCAGGCAGCGCGTGAGCAATACATCGAAATTACATCTGCTCGGTCCTCTTACATCCTACCCCACCCGCCATATTCTACACACATTGCTCCCTCTGACTATCACCTGTTTACATCAATGGCGCATGGCCTGGCTGACCAACACTTCTGTTCCCATGAAGAAGTCACAAATTGGATCGCTACAAAAGATGAAATTTTTTTGGATGTGGGATTCGTACATTGCCCGAAAGATGAGAGAAAGTAGAGGCCAGCGATGGAAAATACTTTGAATGATACATGTGTAACGAATTTAATTCTTTAATGCCTCAAATGTTGGGGAAAAACGGCGGAAGCCAAGTAGTACACCTTTTAATATTCGTTAAATTATATAAAAACCGTTATTTTTTCAGAACTTGTGGGAATAAGAACATCATTGCAAGTGATCAGATTACAGTGATAACTCAGTCTCCATCTGGAAGAAGTACACTCGTAAGGCAAGTGTTAAAGGGACATTTGGCACAATCTACACATCCCCTGACGCGGATGAGATGTTTCTCATTTCGCAGCTTCCTGTGATTAGGATACTGAAACTGCAGGTCAGACTTGACTTCCAGTTTAAATTTATTCAACTTTTAAAATCTTATATAATGCCCAAGCCTTCCTCTTTACTGTTAATGCGTAAAGTCAGCGCCGGCACGCCAATCGGCAGTGTGAGGGAAGAGAAGGCTGTGAGGAGAGGACAGCCAATTGCACGCTGACCGACCTCCCTCCAGGATGACAACGCTACAGCAGCGGCTCCTATGTGAAGGGGACATAAGCGCCGCGCCTGAATGGTGCGAGCCCACTTCGATAGCAGCTTCTACGTTAGCCACTTCGTTAGGAATCTTTATGTAGCACAGACGAGGAAGATTGATTGTTTTGTAAGTCTCCCTTTGCTTCCGCACATCTATCAAAGTTATGTATTGTATTTATTTTGTTGTAATAAAACTCATTAATACGAGTTGTTTGATTGTTTGTCTACCGAACCGAGTATGCAGGATTACTAGACACAAGATCCACTATCTTCACCAAGTGGCAGCACAGTTAAACAGCATGCAGTACGACACTACGAAAGCAGTGCATGAAATTGTACTGAACAAGGTGAAGAAGAATGTTCTGTTACTCTTTTTGAGCTTTAATTATATTCCATAAATTCTGTGGGCTCATGGACTTTAACATTATATATTATTTGAAATAATTTTTAACAATCATAGACACAAAGAATAGAAAATAAAAAATAAGACGTACCTTAAAGTAACTGCGAGTTTTTCTTCTGCACTGTTACATTGCCTCATAGATGTAGATATGTTCCTTTCAAATTCCGTCTCTGACCATGCTCAGAAGCATTTCAAATCAGTTAACGGACATGCTGTGGTATTCGAAAAATTTGCCTGGATTTGCCTTCAGTTTTCTGTGTAGAAGCTCAAATTTTCCTTTGTTGATCTCTCGCTTAGCATAGGATGAATCCGGTGGTTTTTCTCATATCGTAGTTTCTGGCCCCTGTGGACAACTATCGGAGCACATCATGCGAGAACCGCATTCTTATTCAATCAACTTCCACTCACAGTTCCAGGAGATGTTTCCGCAGCCTGCACCGGCGCGGCGCACTGCTGACGGGATTTCCCCGGGCTTCACACTGCGTGAGAAGTGCGCCCTGCGGCTACCACTGAACAGTCTTGAGTGTTGTCCGAATTACGTCACACACCGCGGGCGAAAAACACGTTTGAGAGGCTGTAGCCTTGGAGCCTTCTATTTTCCTCAATAGTTTTATCTCTCCTTTCTCTGGTTATTCTGCACCAATTCTTCTTCCTGATGCGTCTCAGCTGCATATTCAGTGCTTTAATTTTTACCATTCTTTTGTCCTATACGATTCACTAATCTCAATCTCTTAGTTACAAGTACTTTGATACACGTTGTAGGGGGCCTACAATTTGTACAACGCCAAAGGAACATAGACGTTAATACGTGACACAAATGTGAACTTCGTACCCGAAAATGGTCCAGAGAAAATGATCTTAACACTCGGACAGTCAATACATTCCTTCAAATGTGCAATATTCGAGACGTGTTCAGATACAGACGACACCGTGTTAGATGACGAGCAGCAAACGCAAATTTTCGGCAATAGCGATCAGCCAGGCAACAGACTAACTCTACAACATTTTGAGTCAAACTGACATTTCGTGTGTGCACAATTAACTCAGATAATGTTTCAGATATGGAGCGGTTAATGTCTATCGTTGCGTTTGTAGAAGGTCATAACATGTGTTCAGGATTCTCATAGCTTAGGTAACGAGTAGGATTTTGACGTATTTGTCAAGTGTGGCCATTCTATTTTCGAAAATCGTTCAAAAGTTTGAATAGAATCTCCTCAGAGTTCCAGCCACGCCATGTGGCTTTACACGTAGGAACTCGACGCTGCTGGCAGCTCCAGAACATTTCAGTTGGATACATCGTCAAGCGAGTATACATTCATACATTCAGACGTCTGTAATGTCAAATACCAAGAAATATCTGCACCTCTCTTATCGGATGTCACAGTTTGAGAAATGTATTTATTTAATAAAACCCCACTAGGCATCTGCTGTGCATTAATGTTTTTATGCCTGTACAAAACTGAATGTACTAGACTCATACGCTGGCAGTAATTTCAGTGTCATGTAATAGTGCTACACGTAACTTTATATTAAGATAGGCTGCTGCTTGTGGATGTTATGAAAGTAATTTGAACTATTTTCTGTGTGTCTCAGGGTAACCACGCAAGTGATCAGCAACTCCACGGTTGGATTAAGGACATGGAACGTGTGAAAGACATGCTGCGCACGAAATCAACCGGATGGTTACAGGACTTGCAATTAGGCAGCAAACAGGTGGAGCACTACGAGGTGGAAGAAGACAAGGACAGGCCAGGGCACTTGATACTCAGGTATAAACCAGTGTACACTCAAATGTCTGTCGTACTCACTATGGTTTATTGCAGTTTATCTCACTTTTATCCATGGAAGTATTCATTAAAGTTATAGAAAACACAGGGATCATTTAATTCAGAATGGAGTAAAGAACTAGCACTAATAGGCAGTAGTGAAGGACATGGTTACAGAAACTCGT
The DNA here is from genome assembly GCF_023864345.2 of Schistocerca serialis cubense. Lineage (NCBI taxonomy): Eukaryota > Metazoa > Arthropoda > Insecta > Orthoptera > Acrididae > Schistocerca > Schistocerca serialis. The sequence goes on from NC_064648.1 coordinate 107,829,171, forward strand.
GATTTACAAAGTTTTTTGACTCCGCTTAGCCTTCGATTTTTTGATTCGTATTGTGTCTTAAAATGTGCCACGTATTACGTAACAGACCAGCGGAGAAAACTGACACAATAAACGATGTTACTGCATTTACTAGAGAAAGTATTGATGGTTACAGACACTTCCGAAGTTTTCATAATTTGTGGAAACAATGATGTGGAACCTGACACGAAAAGTGAGCGTGTCCTCGTCTTATTCGGGACAAAAAAAAAACACTTCGGGAGAAATTACGGTAATACCGTGTATTAGCGACTTTAGTCCAGATACTGGCATCCAGTCAGTGAGGAAAAGAGGCCACAAGTCAAGTTCATCTCAATAGATGGAGGAAAAATCTAAGCAGGGATGAGGGAAGATGGGAAGACGTCAGCAGAGGGCAGGAAGCGGATGGCCATCGTTCTTATATTTTGTCCTGTGGTTGGTGTGCTTAAATCAGTCCGTAGCATAGAGCGTAAATACTGGAGGTTGCGAGCGGGAGGAAAGCGGAATAGTCTCTCGAGTGGTTGACATATGGGGCCGTGGAATGGAGTAGTGTAGGAGATATGTTGGCACTATGGAGGGTGGCCAGGTGGCTTCCTGTGTGGGAATGGGCAAGCTCCCAGCAGGCACCCCAGGTCTTGTGGCGGTGTTGTTGGACTCTTTCAGGTGGCTTATTGTGAGGTAGCTATGGAGGTGGAGAACATGGATTAGGATGGACAATTAGACTCAGTCGTGATTACTATCAATAGGATGAAAGACTTCTGCAGTTATATCTGAAGAGGTCGCTAGGGGAATCACTTTGGGATGAGTGTGTCTGGGAAATGGACTAGGTCTTCTGAAACGAAAGTGATCAACCGACATCCACAAATAAGTTCATCATGGGAATTGATGTGGGTAAACAGCTGTGGAGAGGCAGTGGTCAGTGTGAGGAACGAAATTGCGTGCTATAGGATGGCTCGGACAGAGACAGGCAGTAGCACAGACCACGGTCAGGGTGGTAAAATACACACTCAGGAAAAAGTATTATGCAGGATGATTGAACATGATTTGTAACCAACTGGAGCTGTTTTTGAGGAACGGTATTGTTACTCCACAATGTTTATTGTGTGGGGATTTTTGGTTTGCTACTCCACATCTGTCATCAGAACTGTGACTGGGTTACTGGATCACTGTGTACGGACACATGCAGATAGTGTGACGGGATAAAACTATCGATATTGTGTCAGGCAGTGGGAATGAAGGTAACAGTGGTTGGGAAGGTGAACTGAAAATCGTAGGTGGGTAGATTTCAAGACAGGGATGCACTACACAAAGGAAGCAGCTAATCGGATAGCAGAGTACTTGTGGAGTGCACGTGGGGGGTTTCAGGCTGGCCAGTAGTTTGAGGTACTCTCATGAACACTCGCCAGTTGGTACACATTTAGGGAAATCAGATAGCTTTCAGAGTAAAGTTAGTTCGACTCTGAAAGTTTTATCAGTCAACTGTCGATGTATTTGTAACATTGTTCCCAAATTTGCTCTCCTCCATGAACGTTCTCAGCCTCAAATTATTCTTGAATTGAAACCCAAAATAAAAAAACTCTGAGATATTTAGCGAGTCTTGGAATGTTTATCGGAAAGACATATTCGACGCCGTAGGAGGGGAGGTGTTTATTGCAGTTGACAAAAAATATTCTCTTTAGTGAGGTTGAATTTGAGTGCAATAGTGAAGTTACGTGGTCGCACATAACAGGACTAGGTGAAACCACATCAGTTGTTGGATGTTTTTACCACCCACCCAACTCCGCTGGGACAGATGTGGAGCCATTCAAAGAAGGTAAATAGTCAGCATTGCATAAATATCCCGATCATGTGACACTAGCTGGCGGTGACCTTAACCTACCGAGTATAGACTGGGACGTCTATGGATTCACTGCAGGTCGAGCACACAGACAGTCTTGTGAAGGACTCTTGAACACATTTTCCGAAAACTGCGTTGAGCAGCTAGTTCGTCAGCCAGCACAAACAGGCAGGACCTTATCGATGGCGTCAGCATAGTGATGGGGATTAGTGATCATGATGTTATCATAACAACTATGGTTACGAAAGTCAGTAAATCAGTCGAGAAGGCTAGGAGAGTTGATATGCAGTTGTCAGCGTCTCACTTAGACAATAAAACATAATCATTTAATTCCACAATTATGGCCATAGAGGAATTATGGCTAAAGTTTAAAGAGACTGTAAATCGTGATCCGGAAAAGTATGCGCCTACTAAGTGGATCAAGGGCGGAAAAGACTCATCGTGCTTTAATAACAAAATTCGGAAAATGCTGAAGAACGAAAGGCTGTTACATTCTCGGTTCAAAAGAGAACGCGCAAATGAGGACAGCAAGATTAGTAGAGATTCGTGCGCCTGTGAAAAGATCTGTGCGCGAAGCACAGCTACCATCGGAGAACCGGAAAAAGTTTTGGTCCTCTGCAAAATCGTTAAGCGGATGTAACGCTTCTATTCAGTCACACGTTAACCAGTCTGCTTTGGCGCTAGAATATTCCAAAAGGAAGGCCGAAGTTAAAAATTCCTCGTTTAAGAAATCGTTCACGCAGGAGAATGGTACAAACGTGCCGTCGTTTGACCATCGCACAGAGTCCCGTGTGGAAATCATAGTAATGAGTACCGCTGGCGTAGAGAAACAGCTGACACAGCTGAAAATAAATAAGTGGCAATGCCTAGATGGAAAGCCAGTTTGGTTTTACAATGAGTAGTGTACGGCATTGGCCCCTTACTTAGCTTGCATTTACCGCGAATCTTGCGATCAGCGCTAAGAACCAAGCGAATGGAAAAAAGTGCAAGTGACTCTAGTGTATAAGAAAGGTAAAAGAACGGACCCACAAAATTACAAATCAATATCCCTAACACCTGTTTGCTGCAGAATGCTTGAACATATTCTCAGTTCGATCAACTTTCTTCAGACTAAGGAGCTTATGTGCACAAATCAACACGGTTTTGGTAAGCATCGCTTCTGTGAAACTCACCTTTTCCGTTTCTCGCATGATGCACTGAGAGCTATGGATGAAGGGCAACAGGCAGATTCCATATTTCTAGATTTCTCGAAAGCATTTGTCACGGTGTCCCATTGCGGGGTGATAACGGAAGAACGAGCATATGGAATAAGTTGAGTGACTGCAGGCTGACACAAGATGACAAAATTTCTAGTTGGTGTGATGAATGGCAGGTGGCTCTTGCTGTAGACGAAAGCGGATGAGTAGCAAAAACGAACCGGTAATGTCCGGATACGGCACTCCAAGTGTCCTGCTTACCACAGTCACTTCGTTGAAATATCTGGACGTAATGTTGCGAAGCGAGATGAAATTGAATTAACGTGTGAGGATTCTGGTAGGAAAGGCGAACGGTCGACTTGGGTTTATTGGGAGAGTTTTGTGAAAGTGTGGTTCGTATGTAAGGGAGACCCCGTGTAGGACGCCAGAGCGACTTCTTGTTCAGCATTGCTCGAGTGTTTGGGATCTGCACCAGGTCGGATTGAAAGAAGGCATCGAAACAATTCAGGCGGAGCAGGTAGATTTCTTACCGGAGTTTCGATCAGCATGCAAGTGTTACGTATATGCTTCGGGAGCTCAGCAGGGAATTGTTGGAGGGAAGAAGACACTCATTTGGAAGAAAACAACTGAGAAAGTTTAGAGAATCGGCACTTGAAGCTGGCTGCAGAACGATCCTAATGACGCCAGCATACATTTCTGGTAGGGACCACGAAGACGAGATACGAGGAACTACTTAAACCTAACTAACCTAAGGACATCACACACATCCATGCCAGAGGCAGGATTCGAACCTGCGACCGTAGCAGCTGCGCGGTTCCAGACTGAGGCGCCTAGAACCGCTCGGCCACACCGGCCGTATGTTCACCTCCTTGCTCCACTTAAATACTTTCTTTGGTTGCCGTATGAAATGAACGGTTCCATTGCGTTAAAAACAGCCCTTTCCCGAGATTCTTTGCCAAAAAAATCTCAGTATAATGATTATTCAGATCATTGTCAGTATGCATCTACTTCCTGGATCTGTGGCATGCAAACGATAAACATTATCACGGCACGGATTCTGAGTCCCAGCTTGTCAGTGGAGTAGGTGTGGTACTGTACCTCCAAGCAGAACAGCGTGCTGGTGTACGTCACGTGGAAATGATTTGCGAGCCTTAGCACCATGGCACCACTTGTCTTACGGGAGGGACAGCTTTCCGGTCAAACTGGGGACCCAGACATCGCACGGAACTCATTATGATGCAGCTTCATGCTTTAATTGAAAACGTCGTTGTCAAGTAACAGTGATAACCAAGGACCATACTACAAGGAGTAGAGGGAGTAATGATTGTTCTGCATTGTATCTGGCAGTATGGAAACTTTTCATCGTTGATGGGCTATAGGGAATGCAGTCGTAGATTAATCACGAAAAAAATTGTCTCATACCCGATTCTGAGGGCTCCATTCTCATCATAAGATGTACCTGACACAGATGCATCGAATCGATGTACGGAACACTGATATTAGGACAAAGTTTTACGGCCAACAATTTCTGTATGATAATTTCCATTGCCAAACGAGAGACCCGTGCCAACCAATCACGAAGCGAGACGGAGCGAATGCTTCAGAGCCAAGTAAACAAACATTTTTATGCAATATTACGTCAGCAGACATGTACTTCCGCACGTCAAGCATACTAGTGTGAGATGGTGGGATGCACACTGCCGGATGTAAGCAGAAACATTATAAAAATGCCACAACTGGTAAGGATATAATGAGTAAAGCAAAACACGTATTGTGAAATAAAAACACGTGTTTGGTATTTGCGAAGACGGATTTGAAATAGCTTAAGTCATCGTATAGCGCTGTCCTTAGCCATTGGATTAGGTGAAAGGGACTGAATAAGTGGACCTGCTTGACGGTACATTCACATTTGTCCACTGAACTCATCTTCCTGTGTCATACTGTCTTTACGGAGAATTATCGCAGATGTCACATCACCTAATGCAGATAGGAAACTCGCTGGCAGGTCAGAGCCATGTGTCGGATCCCCGACGTTTCAAGTGACTGCACTCTCCACTGCAGAGTGAGGATTCGTCCAGGAAGCAACTCCCGAGGCCTATGGTCACTGCAGTGCCCATCCTTCCGGGAGCGCTGGTCCCGCCAGCCGTGCAGGGGAGCTTCTATGACGGCTGGAAGGCAGCGGCTGAGGCACTGGCGGAAGTAAGGCTGTGACGGCGGCTCTCGGTTCCTGCCTGCCTAGCTCGATGTCTATTTTTATAAGGACGTCATATTCGCTATTGACTATAAAAATTGTTTTACAATTGCAGTTTCGGCGTTTTGAGCCATTTTCAAGTGGTAATGTGGAAGATTTCGCTTCAGCTCATGACAGACATGTCTACATGTCAGCGTCTAAAATCATCTATAATTAATTTGAACAAGTCATTCATATCCTTAACATAAATATCACATGTTCACTCTCTTGCAATGCATACAAAATTCTTCTTTAAAGAAAAGAGGTATTCTGCGGCAAGCGCTGCAGTTCTGCTGTTTGATGTGTCTGAAACCACTGAAAACGATATAGCAGCACAGAACAGAGTGGATGACCTGCAAGAAATAGTTATAATCGGTGTCTCACTCAAGTGCTCTGAAATCTAAAGATGAAATCTCGATGCGCTAAAATGCTAAAAAGACCAATGGATTTGCGATTGTTTGCTGTGTTACAATGCATCCTTTAAAGGATGAGAAAGTTCCAGGTTTGTGTCCCAGTCTGGCACACAGTACTTATCTACCAGGAAGTTTCTAATCCACTGCTGAGTGGAAATCCGTTCTGGATACTTTTAGCCGCGCGGGATTTATCCGAGCGGTCTCAGGCGCTGCAGTAATGGGGTGCGCGGCTGGTCCCGGCGGAGGTTCGAGCCCTCCCTCGGGCATGTGTGTGTGTGTGTGTGTGTGTGTGTGTGTGTGTGTGTGTGTGTGTGTGTGTGTTGGTTCTTAGGATAATGTAGGTTAAGTAGTGTGTAAGCTTAGGGACTGATGACCTTAGCAGTTAAGTCCCATAAAATTTCACACACATTTATGGATACTTGTACGTTCTTGAATAAACTATACAATATAGGTTTTTAACTTTTAACTTGGCACCTTGTCTGCTACAGGCGGCCGCTGTTGAGTGAACGCCTGCTGAGCTATCAGCGGTGGAGCCTCTCCTTTGACGACAACTTCAGTGCGCTGTGCAAGGAGCGGCAGCTAGAGGCGTCGCAAATGTTCAGCCTCGCTGGCGAACTGTACGTCTTCTATCGTGTCTACTGGGCCACTACACCTGAGTACAGCAATTCATTCTACGAAGATGACGTCAAGATTGTAGGTAAGTTTAATACTGGGACCCGGCCACTTCCCGGTTATGCGCTGACAACTGTTCAATTGTTCGAGGAATGAGATTCAAATATCCTTCTGAATATGTAGTTTTAGATCTTGCGTGATTTTGCACGCCACGCAAGATAATCTCTGGTGCTCTTTCCAAAGTCAGTTTTTAGATTCCACGGCAACTCTCCGTCTGGATCTATGACAAGCTAACTACTTCATTTCGATGTATTATTGACTTCTTCATTATACAGGGACTAAAAAAGGACTACATAGACAAAATTTTGAATTGTTTACTGAAGATTAAAAAAAACAAATTTTATGTGACACTGTACCCTCCACTTGCACGTGGCCCATGAAGGTTTCGACGCCAGGGATGCACAGAGGCTGTGTGATGTTTTAGAGACGTTACTGAATTGCCAGCTGGGCGCTAACACACTCGACACAAGTGGGTGTCTCACAAATAATGTTTTCAGCCTCAGCCTATCAGGCGACCACCTCACCTGGGGTGTCTGCCAGTGTCTGGTACACTGAACAACTCGTCTCCCTCCCGTAGGAGGCCCGCAGCACCTCTAAAACAGGGCCCATCCCACAGCACTTTGAACACCGTCTCTGAACGACAGTGCAGATAAGACCCTCATACATGTGCGACACGTGCCTCATATAAAAAAGTGTTCCATTTTATCTTCTATAAACACTCTAAAATTCCGTACATGTAGTTTTTTTCAGACCTGGTCTAAGGCTTTTTAAAAATGGCGAATGGTCTCTGCAACATAACGGCTACAGAGGAGCTAATTTTCAGTCAATACTGTAACTGGTGTAGTGATATAAATTTCTCATGTGTGATCCTAGCTCGATACTGTTCGTATTTACTAATTTTCTTTGACGAACAATATTTCGATTTGTAGCAGAACAGTTCATTGTATGACGTACACTGTTAATATTATCCTTAGAAGTGTTAATACTATGAACTGTAGTAGGGCTGAGGAACCACAGCTATCGCACCTGTCTGCTAAACAACTCTATTTGTTCGAATCACTATATTTTTTAAATTTATTATTTTATTCTCGTTGCTGGACTATCATCTATCTATCATGCACCAGACATGAAACGAGTTGTAATCGTTTAATTCTCTCTTTGTGCTTCCCTGATAGCTACTTGTTCGGTAGGGAGTAACTCCATTTAAATGAGAGGAAGGGAGGACAGTGGGCTTGTGCTCTCTCAGCGGAAAAATTATTTATGCCTGCCGTTATTAATCTTGACCGCTTCAGGCAATTGAACTTGCAGGGTTTTCATTGGTAGTAAGCCGACTAATTAAGAAACTAAGATGGTCGAAAAGGGTTACAACAGATAAGGAAGTAAGTTATCATAAGAATATCCATATAGTAGAACCAGGAACTGTAATACTGAGAAGAAAGGCCTTTCCAAAATTTCGGCTGTCGCCGATAATTTACTGCAGACACTCATACGAATAATACTGGCACATAAAAGGAAATACGCATTCTTAGCAAGTTACTAAACAAGCAGACTCTTACCCCATCTGTTGCTAGACTGAGCTGCACTCTGCAGCATGTCTATAATGATGACTGAAACTGTTATGGACACCGAGAACAAACGTGTGAGCTGTAGTTGATGTTTCAGTTCATCACGAGCCGCTACAAGATATTAAAGAATGAGCTGCGACAAGAGCTTACAGAGTTGTGGACAACTAGCTGTTTGCCTGGAAGCTAACTTTAAGCCCGACATTGAAGATATCTTCAGGGGCCGGGTGGTGTGGCCGTACGGTTCTAGGCGTCTGGAACCGCGTGACCGCTACGGCCGCAGGTTCGAATCCTGCCTGGGGCATGGATGTGTGTGATGTCCTTAGGTTAGTTAGGTTTAAGTAGTTCTAACTTCTAGGGGACTGATGACCTCAGATGTTAAGCCCCATCGTGCTCTGAGCCATTTTATCTTCAGGGGAAAGTGGTCGTGATAATCGACAGAGATCGGAGAGGTCGTGGCAGTTAGGTCGTGATGAGGGGGGGAGGGGGGAGGGAGGGAAAGAAGAAACTCGTGCGAATCTCTTCTGAGCACGTGGCGATGTTCGAAATGGTTTGCACCATCCAGCAGGCTGCTACAACGCCCCTGTCTGAAAGAGTTGCCCTCGCCACTATTAAAACCGTGGCGCTTCTCTGCCGGCTTCTTTACGCATCACTGTCCAGCAGAACTAGATGCTTGCCCACAACAGACCAACGTATCAAGAACTGAGCCCTGATCTGTTGTCGCTGCCATTGTGTAACATCACCTAAATCGCAAATCCAAGGCTACAGATATCAAAAATACTTCCTGTGTGACGACTATCTGACCCAGTATCGCAGAACCACCTGGCCTATCCCAGTTACAAACAAGACCACCCATCAGTAGGACGAAAAGCCAGTACAAGTTGCAAATTTTTATTTTTTATTCATTCGATGATTTGTTTCGGACCGAGACCCATTTTCAAATCACCATAACATAGTCGAAAATGGCATTTCCGAATATGTCAAAAACGTGCAATGAACATTTACAGTGCATACAGGTAACTCACCGAATGAACAAAACCTTGGAACGGTTTTTCGTTCACTGATTACCAGAAGTTACTGACCCAAACTACTGCAGCATACTGGAAGTTCGTAAAACCAACCATGTTAACTATGCCAAATGTACAATCCTTGCACAGCTGCATCATCTACACAGCCTCAACTCGAATCCAGATATTGAGTTCAGATCCACAGTTTTCTACACCATCAGTCGAACTCACCGTCATCATCCCAACAGTTTTTTGTGTCGCATCCCTAACATGAAAGACATCCAGTTTAGAACCACTGTTTTCCACAACATTCACTCTCTTTCAACGTCCACATATCGTCCAACAGATGACGATAACAGCCACAGTCACCTTCCATTTTAACATCCAAGTCACCTATTCCAAAAAGCAATCCATCTTCAGCCACACCAAAACATCAGCTTAAAACCTATACCTAACCTTGTTTCGCCGCATAAAACATCAAGACAAAGTAGCAGCATAGCATTCCATCCATATGTCTGTTCCCTCAGCTCCAACGAGATCTTCATCACTCACATGTTATCTCAATGCTACAACTATACTTTAATGAAAATTGTTACAGTCACGTAACACAGTCCCAGTCATTCTACACTCTACAAAGCACAGATAATTGCTAGAACACACAATCAGATGGTATTGCCAATTGGTGCTTGTGAGATATCCTGATACCAGCACCTCATTCTGCAGATCAGAAACCCTGGGATTGGTGATACACATGAACAAAAACACTGCCATATTTTCCATAAACTGAACAATCTATTGAAAAAGGATTCATTCTCCTCTCATCCATAACAACCACACGTTACCAAACAACCTCAACAAGCCAGACTCAGTTCTTCATATCTTAAAGATATACTCCCTGTATCTAATGACTGCTCGACAATTCGGTACATACAATGTCACACAAATACAACCACCATATCTCTTGGTGCCAGTTTAAAATACCTGTCTATAACGCCACAAAACGAATTAAATATAGCATTTACAACACAAGACTATAAAGCCACACATTTTGTCAGCGTGTGGGTTGGTGTTATTCTGTCATTCTGCGCAACAGATTAATCTGAGATGCACCCTTTACCCTTTGGCCCCTGCAAGATGCAATTTCCACCCCCACACTACTACAGAAGTCAGACAGACACTCCTAACGTTCTAAAGAGAAATGCCTGAAATACTTACAGCAATAAATACCTTCTGGAGTCGTCCACTGTAAGGAAATGACACAAAAATTCACAAAATGTCTTATGTAACTAGTGTGATACTTGGGTACTGGAGTAGTGTTAGTTAGTGTAAGATAAACGTGAAAGTAACGAAAATTATTATTCATTTTGCAAAAATTCTGAGAAATCACAATAGCACTTCTATTTATGAATTGAACACGTTATTTGCGGGTTCTTTTCAGAATGTGTAGTTACCTCTTAAGGATAGAATTCGCTAATGAAATTTCTATACAAAGTTTAAGATTGTTATTGACTTGGCAGAATGGCTGAGAGCCGCACCTACTCAGCTTGAATAATTATCGGTTAGAATGTTGCTAGGTACAGTCGAGGCTGTCACATGTGATATGCAGTGAAGGGTACTGTTGTGGAGGAAATGTGGGGGTCGCAAGAGCTGTAGCTGTGATGACTGCTGTCTGCACCACTCGCTGCCGACAAATAAGATAACTCTCATTCTATAACTTGACCTATGCCAATCAAACTCTCCCTACGCCTTGATGAAGTCAAGGACTCCTACACTCCTGGAAATGGAAAAAAGAACACATTGACACCGGTGTGTCAGACCCACCATACTTGCTCCGGACACTGCGAGAGGGCTGTACAAGCAATGATCACACGCACGGCACAGCGGACACACCAGGAACCGCGGTGTTGGCCGTCGAATGGCGCTAGCTGCGCAGCATTTGTGCACCGCCGCCGTCAGTGTCGGCCAGTTTGCCGTGGCATACGGAGCTCCATCGCAGTCTTTAACACTGGTAGCATGCCGCGACAGCGTGGACGTGAACCGCATGTGCAGTTGACGGACTTTGAGCGAGGGCGTATAGTGGGCATGCGGGAGGCCGGGTGGACGTACCGCCGAATTGCTCAACACGTGGGGCGTGAGGTCTCCACAGTACATCGATGTTGTCGCCAGTGGTCGGCGGAAGGTGCACGTGCCCGTCGACCTGGGACCGGACCGCAGCGACGCACGGATGCACGCCAAGACTGTAGGATCCTACGCAGTGCCGTAGGGGACCGCACCGACACTTCCCAGCAAATTAGGGACACTGTTGCTCCTGGGGTATCGGCGAGGACCATTCGCAACCGTCTCCATGAAGCCGGGCTACGGTCCCGCACACCGTTAGGCCGTCTTCCGCTCACGCCCCAACATCGTGCAGCCCGCCTCCAGTGGTGTCGCGACAGGCATGAATGGAGGGACGAATGGAGACGTGTCGTCTTCAGCGATGACAGTCGCTTCTGCCTTGGTGCCAATGATGGTGGTATGTGTGTTTGGCGCCGTGCAGGTGAGCGCCACAATCAGGACTGCATACGACCGAGGCACACAGGGAAAAACACCCGGCATCATGGTGTGGGGAGCAATCTCCTACACTGGCCGTACACCACTGGTGATCGTCGAGGGGACACTGAATAGTGCACGGTACATCCAAACCGTCATCGAACCCATCGTTCTACCATTCCTAGACCGGCAAGGGAACTTGCTGTTCCAACAGGACAATGCACGTCCGCATGTATCCCGTGCCACCCAACGTGCTCTAGAAGGTGTAAGTCAACTACCCTGGCCAGCAAGATCTCCGGATCTGTCCCCCATTGAGCATGTTTGGGACTGGATGAAGCGTCGTCTCACGCGGTCTGCACGTCCAGCACGAACGCTGGTCCAACTGAGGAGCCAGGTGGAAATGGCAGGGCAAGCTGTTCCACAGGACTACATCCAGCATCTCTACGATTGTCTCCATGGGAGAATAGCAGCCTGCATTGCTGCGAAAGGTGGATATACACTGTACTAGTGCCGACATTGTGCATGCTCTGTTGCCTGTGTCTATGTGCCTGTGGTTCTGTCAGTGTGATCATGTGATGTATCTGACCCCAGGAATGTGTCAATAAAGTTTCCCCTTCCTGGGACAATGAATTCAAGGTGTTCTTATTTCAATTTCCAGGAGTGTATTCGAACCTAGTCTATTGGCGTGGTGCACCGGTCAGATAACCAGTCCACCGCGATGCCACTCAAAAATTCGCTCACAGGCATTTAACTATTACTCAGTCCGTTCACACCGCGCAATAAGTGTGGCGGCCAACACAGTGAACAACGCTTAATCACAAGGACTCAATATACAGTTGCACTTCGACTCGCTCTCGATAGAGGTGCTCTCCCAGTGAAGTACTGAGGAGAGACTTGTTCCTCGCTCTTTGAGTACATGTACGAGCGCGCACGCTCTCGTTACGTGTTCTCGCTCCAAGAGCGACAACGGAACGGCCCCTCTGCATGCCAGACGTGAAGGGGTATATCTTTCGATCTCTTCCATTACTCCTTCAGCTCAAGGCAATATCGTCTGCCAATCAGCATTGCTCTTCTAGGGAGAATGACGTTTTGTTTAAGGCGACCAATCCGGAAATCTGTAGTATCGGTGTTTGGCGTTTGCTGTCTCCCTGTGAAAATCTCTGAAACTGCGTGCTATGTGTAAAGAATGCGTAGGCTGGCCGCTCCCACACAATGTAGCGGAATTTGCTTCTAAGCCAAACACGGGGTCGTCCTTTCACTGGGGCAAACGCTGTCTGCTCTACAGGCGGTCACTGGCCGACTTAGATAGCTTGTGACTGGCCTCCTGGGGTGCAGTTGCCTCTCTCGAGCTAAAAGCTCCTGTGACCGTCGTGTCTGGAATTTATGTGTGTGCGCCAGCCTCGGGTATTTCAACCACGGCGCGCACTTGCGATTTATTAGTTATTTGCATATCGTTTACATGAATTCATACAATACTGACTTTATCTTATCGAGTTTGGGCTCGAATGAAGCGTCTTGATGTGCAGAATATGATTGTGAGGGCGGAATATGTAAGCAATGAAGGAGACCACGATGTCTTACAATTTCAGGAAATTCTTATGAGAGGCTGCTCATGACTCCATTACTTTCGACCTCCTTCAAAAAAACAACTCTTATTTCCTACTAGCTCTAGTCAAGTTGTGTGATATCATACTATATGCAAGTTAATATCCCATGGCACACCTATGATTTAATGGTAGTGTCTTTGTATACTAATCAGAACGTCATGGGACCCAGGTTCGAATCTCGCTACTGCTTAAATTTAGAATAAAAATCATCAGTAATGATGGATGGGCGGATAGAGCTTCAAGGCACTTTTCTTCCCCTGCTCCTAAAACCCTGAAGAGTCAGCAGTGCTCAAAGGCATGAGAATGCAGAAGGTAATGGGAACCACTGGTGTCCATCCACAGGACATGTGGCCTATAATTGAAAAGTGGTATGATGACTCCTCCACTGGCGAAATATTCCGCACTAGTCGCACATTCGGATCTCTGGGAGGAAACTGGCGAGTGCCAGGTGTCCCAGTGAATTATGTTTACTGTATAGCTCCTTGTCTGGCACACCATGCTTCTTTTGTTACTGTAAATCTTACTCAACAGCACATCTCCATCTGCCTCGATAACTTCACCTCTCGGTGTAGCCTCTGCTACATCAAAATCACTTACGTTGAAAACCCAAGGAATTATTAGAATAAATACCACCAATCATTTCTCTCTCCCTAACTTCCACCATGGCACACATAAACATGACTGTGTGGTGGCACTCTCTTCAAAGGTAAGCTGGTTCGAATCCTGGTGATGGAAGAAATTTGCATTGCTGGTATTTCCCCAGTAATGGGAGGGGGAATTGAAGCATAAAGTTTCTCATCACTAGACCTCGTGTCAGTGTTCTACATTAAATTACCTCTCCTCAGTGTATCACGATACACTGATGCCTGTGACACTGTTGAGGGTGACACATGTGGTGTCGACAATAATCACCTGCAGCAAATCGACAATCGACCACCGCAGAGATGCTGTACACCTAAGCAGCATCGCCACCGCCTATGAGAAAGAAGTAGTAAGCCACTCCTCCTGTAGCTTCGAGGCGCCACACACGACAAGTATTTCCAGCTCTGCCAGTGCCTGGTACGAGTTCTGCCAGAGTCCAGCCTGAGTTCTGTTCTGTCTACGAGGGTATCAACAGTTCCATGACGACTGCAGAGAAGCGACGAATTTCTGCCTTCAAAGTGCAGTGTCGGCGTAACGTCACTCAGTGAAGCCTAGGCCAAGCATGCACGTACAGAGTCGAGGGCCAACAACAGACACATATTTGGCACAACTGTGGTAAACGTTCAGTGCTCATCATCTGCAGACTTGCACTGTAATGCCGCTCAGTGTTTTCAGCAGCTCCTGTGTATTTGAACCCCAATTAATACCACACGTGCTCCAACAGTCACAGCTGCGAGGAGCTAAAAATAAGTTTATCGCTTTCCAAACAACAAGGCGTTCTTTTCATTGACTGTTTCATTTATGTACTTGTAAATTTATTAAAAGCATGACAACAACATGTGTGTCAGATGTGGATGTTAAGCTCTTAACGCATCCATTACAGTCATGTACACTCAACAGATAACTCCGAGTCACAGTTCTCTCACAATGCAAGGACAGTGCCCAATTACGTGGAGGAAGATAAGCGCTTGCAGTAAGGCGGTGTACCTGCTGCTGCATTCCTCTCTGCTGACATGGGCAGAGGACTCTCACTTTCTCATATCTTGGAATAAGCACGCATCCCCAGCTTACAACAAACTCAAATTAAGAAGACAGGAAACTGGACAATGTGGGGATTCCATCATTCAGCCATCCTCTGTACTTGGGTAAAACCCACTGAACGAGGCGATGCTGTGGTAAGCAGTTGGCTCCAAACTTGATTTTCGACCATGTTTAGTTTCTCTGCGATGTCCCTATACAGCTTAAGGTGAATGACACGAGGGTTCCTATGGATGGACGCAGCTGTCCTGCTTCCCTGTTCTTCCCAATTCTGGGTTATGCTCTTATAGCTGTTTCACCAACAGGACGTTAATCCCTGATCTTATTTCTTCCTTCGTCTTTCCAAAAGCCTTAGTGGCCCCAGTGTTACTTTCGCCAATGTAGCTTGGATCTCAGCACTCTCAAAAATTTACTATTCCTTATTCTTAGAACACCTTGCATTCTGTATCATATTTGCCATCTCAGACGCAACCTCTACCAGCTGATTACATTGCCCTCTCTTCTGAAGTTCCTCAGACTTTGTCCCAAATTGTAAACGTTCCATAAATGTGGGAAACAAAAGCAATTTTTCTCGCCTATTCTCAGGATATCTAGGCTTCTGGTGCACCTATACCAACATGTCATATCCATCCTCCACTTGCCACACTTCTGTATCCTATTCGAGTGGAACTTCAGCTGGCTGGTTCTTCCTGTTCCAGAATAGTATGTAGACACTTACTCCTCCAACCAGCTATAATCCTATAGTCTACACCTCTTCAATATGTGGATGATCCCGCTTCCAGCCTCCTGACCACTGTCATCCCTCCCTCACACCTCCCTCTACCCACATCAACATTTCAATCATACTTCCCAGCCCACTCCAACACCTTGGATACATACACCCTTTCTGGCCGGCACCTGCATCATACTGTATTACCCTCGCAGTAGTTATTGGGAACTGACTGCCAGTGACTTGCCAGAAGCACGAGCCTTATCTTCACCATAGCACCATCATCAGCTTCAATGTACATGTGTTTATGTAGAGACGCTATGGCTTTTATTTTTTTGATACCTATCATATTATTCATTCTCCCATAAAAGCTATACTGGCCTAACTTCGATAGGCTGAAGAGCAGCAAAGTGTCCGAAGCTTGCGCACCACACGATAATGTGGTGGGAGTGGAATGAATAAGAAAGAAAATGTGATGTTTACGACAAAGTCGTGCATTCGGCCTTTCACAGAATGTGCCTGTGTATAAGAATCTTTCAGAACTTATTCGTCTTACTGGGTATACATTTGCGCTCAACACGCCAATGAACTATATACATTGGATGATGTGTAGCATATCAGTATCATTCTCCTTTGATTTGTACTCCGAACAGGAATAGTGCTCGAGGAAAACGACCATCAGGACTTCTCAGAGTGCAGTAGGTAAAGCTGTCATCAAGCTGAAGCCTGGTTTGGTCACCACAGCGCTTCGCGAGCCATTGTCCTACTGCAGGTTGTGGTCACTCGCCGTCTTCCTACTTTTGAACTAACTTACCCAGTTAATAATTGTGGAACAAAGTTAATTATTGGGTCTCCGAACAATTCTACAGTTCCAACATTTTCGATTTCCATAAATCAATGTCAGAGGTGAAAGAAGAGATAAGTGACAGAAGGAATCTCGGGAGCAATGCCTGAATCCCAAATCTCTGGAGTTGTAATCCCACATTCATCCACTCAGCAGCTGAGGCATATATGTCCCAATTGCATTTATTGCTGCATTATTATCATTACACTAGGTGCAAGTGAGACGAAGTAATTACATTTTTCTGCGTGTTTTTAAATGTATGCAAACAGAGTATTAACAGTAAATCGTTCATTGTGGTAAAGGTACTTCCAAAATCGTCAGTTACTGTATTTTGTTGTGCTTTTTCTCGATAATCTCGTGCTAACGAAACAAACTGGTGACAAATATGCTCCATCATTTTTTTTTACGCTGCGTGATGGGATCACTAACTTCACGGAGGAAAGTGAAATATCACAAAGACAAGAATTCAGCTTGCATCCTATTTCTTTGTACAGGACGCCTATGGAGTTATGTCAAAAGAGTATATTCTATATGGACGTAGTTAGATATAAAAAAAATACTTATCCAACGGATCAGTGTATGGACGATCACACCTTCCTCAGATATCTGTGTGTCTCACTGTCCCCCTTGCTTTATTGCGGATCGTTCTAGTAATTCTCCTTAGAAAGACTTCCTCAACACTTGTGTCAATTTTCCATTAATCTTTCAACGTCGAGCCACATGAGGCTTTATTATTCTTCATATTCAGTTATTTGCGTGGTAAGATCAAACGTTTGTCATGACGATTTCAAAAGGTTTTTGAGGTGGTAATGTTGCGATTTTGTGGTAACCATTTTAATGTGGCTTTAAATGCTGCAGAACCAAATAGAATCCGAGAATAAGTTGTTCATTAATAAAACCACACATCTGAACAACAAAACGAGACTCAAGCTCCTTCCTTCTACAACCACACAAGATCCGTGATTGCCTTGTCATGGAGCTGAGATACTGAAAACTTCTGTTTTACAGAGAAATGGAAGTTCCCATTCATGTAAGCTTCAAAAGAATGTGGTCCTAACAGGTATTCTGATCACACAATGGCCCACATAAGGCGAGGTAGGTTCCTTTCCAACTCTTGCTGATAATGGGTACTTTCCTTAGACAAGAAAACAATATTTTTCCTGAGCAAACAGTGGTATATGGCACATTTATAAGTAAACAACACTCTTCAGCGAGACATGGCACAAGTCGCCACAACAAAGTACGGTAGGTTACAAATCGTTGCTCCACACTACTGTCAGATAATTCAGTAACAAACATGGGCCTAAATCCTTTCGTATTCATATTTTTTTTAATATGGTCGTGCATTGATGAACAAGATGCTTTAAGTCGAACTGCTCTTTTGCAAATGGTTTTCATTGGAGACTGCTCATCTGATTAAGAGTGGGTGACACACGTTTCCTGTCACTTTTCATTGCTTCCAATATGTGGTCTGTCTTTGAGACAGCCTGAAATACGGGACATTTATCTCAATCAGGCATGGCTACTTTACGAGGGTGGCTGAGGCAAATGGTCTCATCATGCGTTACATAGTTTTTCCTATCTGCGGATGTTCATGCACCCACAAATCGGCCACTAAACTCTCCTTTACAAGATGGATTCGGAACTCAAAGACTGCAGTGCTGAAACAAAAATATAATTCTGATAACATTGTTTTTTGCCATCTCCAATGCAGGAATATCAATAAAACCTATTTACTTCCTCATTTTTACTATGTCAACAGCGATACAGGGACTTCTTGGACACCCTGCAGATGAAATAGACGTGCATAGTAACATGATATCTGTCTTTGTTAATACTCCTACTTTGTGTTGACATGCCGCCCTACATAGTTCTGGGTCACTGAACCTGGATAATGTGGGTAAACAACGCCCAGGCTCGCGATCCAGAGAAGACTTGGGATTCAGCTGCCTGCAGTGTACGGCCACCACCTACTTGCTGTCGTTTTCTTGCAGACGAGGAGTGGCAGCTGGAGGACAGAAGCCACACTACGCTCTCCGTGAACACTGACTGCGTGCAGCTGTTGGTGAACGCCCTGGATCACCCCACGTGTCCGCTGGAAGACCTGCCACTGGAAGCCGTGAAGCAGCGCGAGCAGTGCCGCGAGCAGCTGTGGGACGACGTGGTGCAGAGGTCGCCCCACATACCCGTCACCAGCTACCTGGCCTACACGCAGAGGGTAAATGTCAACCTCTGTCTGCTGGCCTGGATGGCGGTCAACTCGTACGGAATTTGTCAGGACGTCCCGTTTAGTATGATACAGTCCGTACACGATGCTCGCTGCTATTTCGATAGTCCCGACGATCAATCATGTCTGCAGTCGAACGCTACAGACGCCATCTGCTCTGTTTCCAGAGCTATTCTGTTGCTAAAGTGTCGCAACTTTTCCTCCATCAGGACTTCCCATGATTGTATGTTGACTATTTCCGCAATTGGAAAAATGCGTAATAGTAGCAGTGGACTGTATCAAAAGCTAATAGAAGAAACACTGAACTACAAAAACACTTTAAACAACGCCACCTTGAAATACAAGGATTTCAAAATAGACAGCTTGAAGCCTTTAGAAATCTCATTTATACTGATAAATATCATTTTCCGTTTTTCGACTGCCAGAGTACACATGTACCTTCCCCAGTTGCGTAACTTGCCTGGAAAGATACTCTTGTCCTTTCAGATAACGTGCATAGTCCACATCCTGTGTTCTGAGGTCGTGTATCGTATGGCAGGCGTCCCTGACTTACCAACAGCAGTGCTGATAGACAGCGCCCTCACACTTCTCAGCTGTATCTGGCTGAACTCATTCTGCTACCAGATGTATGCTTGTGTTCGCCATCTCAGGCTTCCTGACCAGCTACTACCTGCTGAAGTAAGCCAGTTATTCCGTCGTGAGGTGGTGTGCGTGTTTATACCGTGGAGTATAGTATGTGTGGCAGCTGTTGCTTTGGAAAAGACGAGTAAATATTACCTGATCTACAGTCGCATAGTAGTCCTTGCAGGGATTTCAGTGTCTGTGGCATTCAATTTGGTTTGTCTCGGACTGCTTGGATACATGTACCTACGTACTCGGTGCTCCATGCGGCAACTCAAAATTGTTGATAACAAGAAATTTGCCTCAAAGAAGCAATGTCTTTTTATGTCAGTTAAGGCCATTATATTAAGTGTAACAGGAATTATTATTAGAATTGGGTTCCACCAAGCTCAGGGAATAGCGCAGTTAGTGTACTATATACATCTAGCTACTATGGTGCAAGGACCAGTGCTCTTCGTCTGTTTCGTTTGCAATGGAACGACGCTCCCCCTACTGAAGAACAGGATACTTCTTTGGTGGGACCCAACCAGCATCCCTGCAGGTCTAGAGCTGTGTTCGGCAGCCGAGAGGAATCTGGCCAGGAGAAACAATGAACAGTTTCCCTTTTCAGAATCCTCGGTGTAGCCTCCTTCAGTATTTTTCGCAAATAACTGTCTCCACACTACACTGCATTAAACCCAGCTATAAAAATGGACTCTACCTGGTATGACAATATTAAATGTCATTAAATGTGATATCGTACAGCCAGTACCTCTCCTTCCTAACGTCTCCTTCATTTATAACTGTGTGCTTATTTGTGAGTGATAGCCCCTGTCTACTTATTCCAATGCACTGAGACTACTTACTAAAATCGATGGGAAATCCTTCGTGTATACAATAGGCTGCGTCAATCACACGGCCTGTTATATACAAGGAAAATGCAGCACTTTGTTGGAGGAATTCCCGTTCGTCAGTGTCATCTACCGTGGCGATGGTGCATCTCTGGACACATGTTCGTAGGACGTTTTTTCTCCGTTTTCCTTTGACGATCTGTCTTTGCAGTTTGTCGGTTTTATTAATGTATAATGTATGATTATAGTATATAACATTATGTCTGAAACAAGGAAATTTTCCATATGTGTGTGAAAGATGTACTTTTACATGATTTGTAAATCAAGTACCATGACAAGAGACATTCAGATACTTATCAAATCAAAAGAGAGGGGCCAATGATTGAAGTGGTGTGTGCATGAAAGTGTAAATGGGTTTGTTGAGCTTATTAGTGGTTCGATTACATAGAGTGGCTCAAACAGGTATAGTAATAAAGTAACACATGACTTGTTGTGTGAAATGTGGCTTGAAGTGAACGCAAAGTGTCGAATGGAAGACTTCCATGAGATTAGCATTATTGGGTTTGTGAGACAAGATGGTGATTTGTTAAGCTAGAGGTTTGTAAGGGTACTATGGCAGATGTTAAAAGTTAATGTTCCATGTGCCACTCTTGGGCAAGGAAGAACATTACTTAAAGGCATGTTTACAGAAACAGTACTGTGGAAGGATAAACTTGTGCCAGTACTGTGAGTCCTGGTAAACATGTGCCATAGTAGCTTCACTAGAAGCACACAGTACGCCAAAATTGTTGTGATTCGTAATCAATAGACGATCTCCCATTTGTTCAAATAAAACCTGAGTGAGCAAAGTAAAGGAGTGTCTATGTGAATTTAGTACCCAGCCCAACTGAGAATCCTGTGATAAATAGTAGTAAGTGTAGTGATTTTCGTGAATTGTGAAAGTACAGCAATCATCGCGCACTTAGCAGGCACCCGCAGTGTTAACCGCGATTTCTGTGCTGGACGCAGTGGAACCAGAGGCCGCAGCGCCACGAGGGAGGCAGGTGCCGGGTGCAGCCCGCCTGGCCGCAGGGGGGCGCCGGCAGCTCAACAGATTCTGTCGAACCGTTTGACGAAGATTTGCAGGCCGTGCGCCTCGATTCTGTCAGCGCAGCGCCAAGCCAACCCTGGCCCGCTCTGCGTGACGTCACGAGAGCGCGCCGCGGCCTTCTCTTTAGGTGGTGGTGGCCAGAGCCGACACGGGGCGCACTGGGGGCGCTTAGCGGCCCACCCAGACAAGCGTCCTGCACCACCGGTACACGCGTAAAGTCAGTCCGACACAGTGGTCGCCAGCCGAGCCTCGACCCGCTGGAAAGTATCGAACCTCATCGCTCGAAAGCCAGTAGTTAACGGCCATCGTGCTACCTACTTACCCCCAGGCAGGATCTCGAGTTCCGACCGCAGTACTGGGAACATTCACAGCCAAGTCCAGGAAATTACTTTCGACTGGCTGTACGAAATACACAGTTCAACTCAACAGGAAGACGGTCACTCAAAAAACATTACTCCCACATTTGGATAACATACTGAGATTATCGCTATCCAATTACCCCCAGCCAAGTCAGTCTGAGTCGGAGGAGCACTACCACTTAGCTAACATCACCGAGTTTTCCCTGAGCTACAATTCACTGTAAACGCCCACACTAATTACTATTTCAACATTCGCAGATATACTCCCATTTTGCCCAGCTAAAGGAACAGGAGACTCAGTGCTAGATCTGCGATATTTGCTGAAAAATTGAACAAGAAAGATATTAAACCTGTTGTAGCCATTTTGAATCATGCAAGACTCAGAAATGACTCGCCGCCTTTTATCAATCACTATGGCATTTGTATCTTAGAACATATACTACATACGACATAGCTACCCAGATTCTGAAGTTACACTGAATTTGGCGACTGCTTAGCTAACGAATACCTGTCATTTATTATGCTGTGAATCACAAAAAGTAGGAAACAACTTAAAACGATCATAAACTCACGAAATCGGATAGTCGAAAAATTCAGATTGATACGTTTTAACACTAAACCTAACGAATCAACTATTCAAGCCCCTCCTTATAACATATTGTAATCACCAAATACAAGTGGAAGCAATACAACCTGCTATACCTAAAACTTCCCTAAGAATAAAATAACGTAACAAAGAGAAAGACTCCTGATGTACATAAGAAACAAAATTAAACAGTAGGGAAATTCTTTAGACCATACGGCACTAACCAAATGGATATGCTACGATTGGCTTGAACGTTTTCAATGACCTAATAAGAAGAGAAACCTACCAAATGATGCGCGAGGTGATCACAAGAATTAGGTCCCACAATAGCAGTAGTTTTTGGAAAAAAT
This sequence comes from Schistocerca serialis cubense, assembly GCF_023864345.2. Taxonomy (NCBI): domain Eukaryota; kingdom Metazoa; phylum Arthropoda; class Insecta; order Orthoptera; family Acrididae; genus Schistocerca; species Schistocerca serialis. Next base: position 107,851,535 of record NC_064648.1, read on the forward strand.
TTCCAACAGGTCATAGCACACTATTTGCGAACAGCCATCCTTAATAGCAGATGAGAATGTCATTCATTATTGACGACCTCAAAAAAGTTCCTCAAAGTGCTAGAAAAACATTCACGGTCATCCACGGTATCCAAAATTCGATGAAACCGACGAAGAAATAATACTCGAAAATCCGAATGCAACCGCTTAACATCCACTACTTTATAAAATTGACGAATATGAAATGGAAAGAAAGCAGCTCAGAGACTGGAGGCACTGGAAGACAGCAAAAGAAATCACTCCTTTCACAAGACACCTGCCTCAAACACATCAGACATTTCTTCATCGCGGCCATGAAACTGAAAATAGTCTCTCTAAAATAGAAGCAAGATAACATCAAAATGATTTCCCAACCCGAAAGACCAAAAAACAACACCAAATCATAGGTTACGGTGGTCTCAGTGACAGGGAAACCTTTCGAGACAGACTAAAAGTATTCAAGGAAGAGCAATATAATCGCACAAGAACAAGCCGGGTTCAGCGGCAACCACAGCACAGGTGACCCGGTCCCAGGACTGAGCAGCAGAGCGACGCAGGCTGAACGCAACACGGCAGGCGCAACGCCGGCACGCTTTCTCGTGGACGGCGAACGCGCCTTCCATTGGTTGTGGCATGCTTTGAAACGTTACTTTTGAACTTCCCATGCCAAAGTGAGCAGCTTACTAAAAACGTTGCTGGAAACACGTAAGTACAAGCGCTGCTTGGTGATCACCATTCGACAAATATTGTGCCAGCCGCAGAGACGCCACGTGGGACAGTCACGTCTCCACTGCTACACACCAACAACACGGCTGACATCGCTAAAGGTCGAAGAACGAAACAACAGCCCTGTACACAGATGACACTGCGTACTGTTGTCAGGGCCTGACATGCGGCAGAATTAACGAGCAGATCAGCCCCTTCACAAACAAGCAGCAATCATCGCTAAGCAAGTCGAGTAGATTAAAATACAGTGGATCCACGAAATCTATTCTTCAGCACCAACCTGTGATCTTCAAGTACCCCTACATTAAATAAATATGTATTCCTCACGTCATCTTCAGAGATACTCTGACAGTCAGTTATAAACAATGAAGAAATACGCCAACTGGAAAATAAGATATTATAACACAGAGAGATGTTGTTCCGCCCCTCAGTGTGAAGACTGGTTTTAAAAATAGCTCTCCATTCTACTGTATAACTTACAGGCCTCTTCATCTCCAAGTACATACTGCAGCCCACATCCATCCCAATCTGCTTACTGTATTCACCACCTGGTCTTCCTCTACGATTTTCACCCACACTTCACTTCAAAACTAAATTGGTTACCTGTCGACGTCTCGGAACGTGTCCTACCAACCGCCCCTCCATTTGGTCAGGTTGCGCCTCGCATGTTCCCACGTTTCTCGGGAATCCAAACTTATCTTCCCTGAGGTCGGCGTCTACCAGTTTTTTCATTCTTCTGTAAAGAATTTGTGTTAGTATTTTACAACGACAAGTTATTAAATCGATAGTTCAGTAATTTTCACACCTACCAGCAACTGCTTTCTTTGGAATTGATAACATTACATTCTTCTTAAGGTCTGTGGGTACTTCGCCTGTCTCATACGCCTGGCACAATAGCTGGGAGAGCTCCGCCGTGGCCGGCTCTCCGGAGGCTGCCTGTAATCCTGGCAGAAGACTGTTTACTCTCTGGGCCTCGTTTCGACTTAGATATTTCAGAACACTGTCAGATTTGATCTCGTACTGTTACATCTCCCACCTCATTTACATCCATGACCACTTCCCTATCTGTAATATTAACTTCAGTAAGATATATATCTGACATAACTACATTGGCAAGAAACAAAACCTACGTGATGTCATGACAGCAGAAATTATAAATATGATGTAGCTATGCTATTGACTATACAAAGACATAGATCACTACACCATTCAGACAGCAGTTTCTCCCACATAACATAGCACTTACCTCCGACTTACAAAGTTATCTTACAAATCCCTTCGTATCATACCAGAGATTAGTTCCTAAGCATTAGTCTTAAAGACTACCAATACAATGTGACAGGAAACAAAATGCCATAACGATGGACAAATAAATGCGGGTGCTGCTTTTTTAAAGGAAGGTGTTAACCCACTCATAAGGCGAATGCCAGGACTCAGCTGTAAGAATAACATCGTCCTCCAATCCGCCAGAATTACACGCTGTGTCCAAACCAAATAAGAGCCTCAGATTAAAGATGAACACCGTCACCACATCATTAAGCGCATATCCGTTCAAAGAGTAACACGTTTGCTAGGGCACATTGCTGCTTGTACTAAACTTAATTATTTTCATTTTCACCTCTCCCCTGTCAACAGTGACTGTAATTGGGATCAGCTACTCAGAAACAGACATTCTTTAACAAAGTCAGTCTGAAGTAGTCGACGAATGATCTTGGCAATAATGACATGTTATTAAGACCTGACTTATCAGGTGCTGCAGGTAAGTGATCTTATGTATTTCTAAAACATTAAAACTTAATTACGAAACCTTTTAATTTTCTTGATCGCAAAAACACATTGCTTTACCATTCATTACATGTTTTGGTTGCCAATCAACTATTGTTAGCTTGTAAAAGAAACAATAAACAGGGAATTGCCTTAGATTTAACCAAATTTAATAAAGTTACTTAGTATTGCGTGATGATTTGCCAATCATGGTAAATACTACCTGGCTAAGAATTCTGTACGCTTGAGCCCCATCATCTAATAGCATTTCCTGGAGCTGTGTAAGTAATTGGAAAGTACCTATCAAGTGAATGTCAACAGTAAACTGTTTTCAGATGTTAAAGAAATAAGCAAATTGAAATAATGAAAACATACCATGCTGACTAATGAACAACATTTTCCATAGACTATTGGTTACACCAACAAAGTTACAGAGCGCAACTCTCAACATATAGTAACAATCGAAACACATTCTTTCGTTAAGAATAAAGGCGCTAGCCCAGCTTAAGAAGCGAAAGTAATTTAAGGAAGAGACACTCTCTCTAGTTACTTATATCGGAAATGAGTATGAGCAGAAATCAGTAAGTGTAGCTGCCTTTTTGGCCCTATCAGCTGTTCTCGACACTGCTTGTTGAGAAGCACTTCTGTTGAAATTCACGATTGTGTCGTAAATTTAAGGATTTACTTAACAACATGCTAAACAATAGAGCATTTCATATCCATTCTCACAGTGACAGATGCAGGGTACTTAAACCAAATGACAGTTTACTTCAAATGTCTGTTCTGAGTCCACTGCCACTTTGGTCTGTACATGCACAGCTTACCAAAAGTCTTCAAAAAAATTGATTTATGCTGATGACATTTGCTTGGTGGCTCAAAGCCTCAACGTTTATGATGCTGAATCCTCTTTATCCACTGATATGGAAGTCTTAGATATATACATCAAGAAATAGTGGCTCCACCTAAATCCACAGAAAATAATTGTATCTACATCACATCTATGCAGAAGACAGTCAGAGTGCACACCAGAAGACAGATTCAGAGACCAAGTCTCGTTGTACTGCATTACACCATAATACATAGGAACAGCGCTAGATAGAACTCAGTCAGTCAGTCTGAAGTAGTCGACGAATGATCTTGGCAATAATGACATGTTATTAAGACCTGACTTATCAGGTGCTGCAGGTAAGTGATCTTATGTATTTCTAAAGGCTAAACGAGAAACAACAGTCTTAAAAATTTGGTGGTATATTATGGGGAGCTAATGCTCGTGTTTTGAGATCCATAGCTCTAACCCTATCATAGGTGCTCTGTTGCTGAAGCTTACTGTTCGACCAGGCTCAATAGTGCTCATACTAAGAAGATAGATGTCAAACTGAATCAGGTATTATGGGATGTATTCAGAGTACAATCGCTCTAACACTTCCTGTTCTCAGCATCATCCCACCCCCAGTTCCAAGAAACCAGCTCTCCTACAGGTCTAGAAGAACATTCTGAAGAATCCTCAGCTATCCAGTCATCGAGATGCCTCACAGGCAGAACATCAACACTTGAAATCAAGGAAACCCTCATCATGCACAGCAGAAAACCTCGTTGTGATCTCTTTGATTGTCAACCATTTACGGAAAATTCAGTGGAATCGGTCATCAATAGTCAACAAGCATCTAGTCAAGGACCCATTCATGCAGACAGGATTCGATCTCCCCAGACATCAGTAGAGGATCTTGAAATTGATAAGCAGTGGAGAAGGCTGATGTGTTTATCTTAAGTATAGGGTAAGTGTTCTTTTTACAGACAATTCAATGTCACTTTCTAAATATTCCAGTTTCAATGGCTTCAGTATTATCATAACAGAAACAGGGTCACATGTTGCAACACGCTTGAGGCACGTACATGTCCTGCCCGCTGCTGTGACGTCACATGATTATTAAATCTAATGCTAATTCCAGAGATCTCTTTATCCTCAAACGTGCTGATTCGATTATATGCATGCTTAATTATCAAGATATGTAATTACCCAGGGGCTGACTTCTGGATCCTGAGGTGTATGTCATAATTTCATCAAATAATTAAAAATGATTTATCAGTTATGCTTCTCCCATGGTCTTGGTCTCTGTATCCTGAGGTGAACTGGGCCGTGGATACTGAAATAGTACTTACCGACGAGAGTCGTTGCACAGTGTCATTTTCACTATGTCTTCACTGCTTAGAAAGTGTGTTAACTGCCCTGTCGTCGTGCTATATAATTTTTGCATGTTATTGCATTGAAACGTCCCCTTTGAACAATTATACAGGACTGTGCTTAACCTGACACACAATATTTTGTTAGCGCAACGCAATCTGACTTTCAAAATTCCCTACAAAATAATGGCCCTGACTAACATTAAACTATACCTTTCACAAATCACTTACCTCACAAAAATCTTCGCTGCTCAAGCTACTGCAATACAGCAAGCTCCACTACTGCCAGCTAAATAAAAGATTCAAACTACTAAAGGCACTAACTACTGATAGGGATAGTTAGCAAATGAAAGATATTAATAGAGAGCAAACAATGTATTTACCTTAATATCATCACATGCCATAATATATATATCAGTTCATGAAAAATTGCAAACCTCCGCCATCTCTCTCCCCACATCCACCACTGCTGGCGGCTCACCTCCAACTGCGCAACGCTACGCGCTGTTCACATCCAGCTGCCTAACACTACAATGGCAGACAACAATGCAAACTAGCCACAGACTGCACACAGCACAGCCAGTGATTGTCATACAGAGGTGGCGTTACCAATAAAAAACCTAAACAGCCTACTTACATAGAGAAAACATAAACAGCCTACTTACATAAGAAAACATAAACAGCCTACTTACATAAGAAAACATAAACAGCCTACTTACATAGAGAAAACATAAACAGCCTACTTACATAAGAAAACATAAACAGCCTACTTACATAGAGAAAACATAAACAGCCTACTTACATAGCCCCCATGCTCCCCACAAAAATTTTTACAAATGGTGTTGGGCACTGGCCAATACAGATTTGACAAAAATTTTTCACTATTACAGTAACAAAGATATAAAATGCACACACTTATTAATATTATGTTGGTCAAAAGATCAAAATTTCTCACAGTCCATAAAGACAGTCCTAATCATACATAACAGTAGAATAGCAGTGTTTTTTCTCAAAGTCTGAGCAGTAAAAGAAAATGCACACGGAAGTAGTGGATTTCCATGCAGTCTTGAAGAAGTAGTGTTGTCCTTCCAATGGAAAGACAGTGCTGACTCTTGATATGCATACAGGTAATGGGCCACAACAGAGCAAACCCACAGCAGAGTCAGTCGAAATTTTGAAGAGTATTGGTAGGTATGTCATCACAGAGCAGACCCACTGTAGTCCTGGTAGAGATTACGGTATTGGTGGGCCACCAGAGGTGCAGACCCACTGCAGTCCTTGTAGAAATAATGGCGTTGGTAGGTCATCAAAGATGTAGACCTACTGTTGTCCTTGTAGAGATAATGGTATTGATGGATCATCAAAGATGTAGACCCACTGTAGTCCTTGAAGAGATGGCCAGCAGCCATCTGTTGCGACTGTGCAGGTGCACAATCACCATCGAAGAGTCTTGCAGAGAATATAGCAAGTCCATAAACCACCACTTGTCCACTCACAAAAAAAATTGTTTGAAATGTCCTTAGAACCAGCAATGCTGTTATCCAGTCCCTTGCTGAATTATTAACACACGTGCAAACACTATCAGTCTCTACTTCTCACATATTGTCCACATACTGTGACCAACAGAAACGTGTGCAGTGAAATGTAACTTACAAGTTAAATCTTCACGTGTTTGTTCAAGTGTGGTGTCTAACTTTTGAAGATTTTGTTCCATTGTGTCTAACTTTTTGAGATTTTGTTCCACTGTGTCTAACTGTTGCTGTGTTTGTCTCTGGTGTTGTTCCATTGTGTCTAACTTTTCAAGCTTTTGCTGTGTTTGTCTCTGATTTTGTTCAAGTGTTGTGTCTAACTTTTGTAGCTTTTGTCCCATTTGTTGCATTAACTGTAATAACAATGCACTGGTGTCTGAAACATGTTCCTCAGTGCTTTTCGGCAGTGAATTTGCACCGGCAACATTCACATTTTGACAAGCGGAAAACGTGTCTTGACTCATTTGAGAAAACGGTGAGGACGCAAAACCTGAATCTACAGTGTTTGCAAAATTGTGTCCTATCATTTCGGATTCCTGAGGCGAGCTGTTGCCGACCGATCGATCGATAATGCTTCCCTCTTCACTAATTGTTTCACTGTCCACGCCATTGTTTGCCGCCCGCTCCATTTCCCTATGCACAATTATCAAATTACTACTTTGAACATCAGTTAATTCATTACTCGGTGGCGCTAACACACTGCTTTCATTTTCACTGTCATTTCTCAGTTTACTTTGGAGCCTAGTATTACGTTTTTCACACGCCATTATTGTCACAGTATTTCACACGACAACACAGAAAAACACAATTTGAAGATCAAAAATAAGAGAACACATTGACATAGCACTGAAAATAATATCTAGTTAATTGCAAGCGCAGCTGCGAAAAACTTGCTGCAAATCTACATGCATGCCACAACTGTTTTACTGTACAACAATGAAAAACTACAACTACAAAGGAGATTCTCTCTACAATTACGCGCTAGCAATAAACAAAATCTACACTAATTATACAAACTACAAGAAAAAATCAGAAGATTCCAGTGAGGTATCCTCGGCTAAGGGTCGCCATATGAAACATCCTCTTTGAACAATTATACAGGACTGTGCTTAACCTGACACACAATATTTTGTTAGCGCAACGCAATCTGACTTTCAAAATTCCCTACAAAATAATGGCCCTGACTAACATTAAACTATACCTTTCACAAATCACTTACCTCACAAAAATCTTCGCTGCTCAAGCTACTGCAATACAGCAAGCTCCACTACTGCCAGCTAAATAAAAGATTCAAACTACTAAAGGCACTAACTACTGATAGGGATAGTTAGCAAATGAAAGATATTAATAGAGAGCAAACAATGTATTTACCTTAATATCATCACATGCCATAATATATATATCAGTTCATGAAAAATTGCAAACCTCCGCCATCTCTCTCCCCACATCCACCACTGCTGGCGGCTCACCTCCAACTGCGCAACGCTACGCGCTGTTCACATCCAGCTGCCTAACACTACAATGGCAGACAACAATGCAAACTAGCCACAGACTGCACACAGCACAGCCAGTGATTGTCATACAGAGGTGGCGTTACCAATAAAAAACCTAAACAGCCTACTTACATAGAGAAAACATAAACAGCCTACTTACATAAGAAAACATAAACAGCCTACTTACATAAGAAAACATAAACAGCCTACTTACATAGAGAAAACATAAACAGCCTACTTACATAAGAAAACATAAACAGCCTACTTACATAGAGAAAACATAAACAGCCTACTTACAGCATTAAGTCTTGGGATTTCGAGGTCATCTATACTGCAGAGAGGTATATAAACCATACAGCTCTATGATATTATCAATTCATTTCAGAATGCTACTATTTAGCAGTACATACATGTTAGCTTATGGTTCAAAACATGTAAATGTAGGATTAGCATGAGATCGTGAGTGTGAAGTTATGGTAGAAACTGAGGATGTCCGTCGTAATGTAAAACACAATTTACAGATATGAGTTAGGGCGAGCATTGTTAGCCGATGAAGCACACTGAGAGGTTGATGACAACAGACTACGATCCTTTTCAACTTCCACTTCACATGAACATCTGTAGCAATAAGGCAACCATCATCGACCTGTATAAAAGTGTCGTGAAGTTGTATTGGTTATGCAGTGCACTACGGATTGTAACAGACAAATACGGTGGCAAGTATATGTGAAAGCGTTACTAAACGATGTTGTACGTTATGTAAGTGAATGTTGCATACAATATGATTTAGAACAATGTGTAAACATATGTATGGTTGCAGCACCAAGGGCTGCTACTATAATCCTATAAATATTGAAACTGTAGAGCCTGGTTTACAGACAGAGAACGGAGATACGTCGTTGCTCCTGTTGGATTGAACACAATGGAAGCAGAACTTATAGCATAAAAAAACCAGTTATTTAAAGAATAATGTAGAGATATAAGACAGAATGAATATTAAGAAATGTGTCAACAATTGTTTTTTTTATTTTGTGCATGTATAAAACGTTAATAAACAAAGTTATTTAAAATGTGTATTTGTCTTTCATTGAAAGAGCACCAGTGCAAAACTAATATTATGCAAGATATTTACAGATATGATAAATACGTCATACTATTCTGCAAACCCTCAATCATACATACAGTAAATATATTCACTCATTGAGTGAATAGAGCCAGTATGGTACAGTGTCAAAAAATTTCGACGATATAAACACACATTTAAACAGCTTAAGAAGGGTTCAAGTTACTTGCAAATATTCACATACTTAAAACAGAGATATGAGCAACTGAAGACGGTATTGACTTTGTAAGTGGACGTCCAATAGTACTACCTTCAGGCTTTCTGTTAGGACAATGCTTAGCATTTGATGCTAAAAGGTTTGCAAATCCTATCTGCCTGTAGATACACGCATCAAAATGTATTACATCACCTCGGTTCCGAGAGATCCAGAACCTGTACAGAAACCTCGAATACAATCAAGATAAACATCATTTCCGCTCTTTTCATTGGTCATGAAAACCACACACTGCATATTGTTCCACCATACAGCGCAATGATGCATGCCTGTATTCATCGTGGCATACTATCCACAAGTTCAGCAAGGCACTGTTGGTCTAGATTGTCCCACTCGTCAACAGCGATTCGGCGTAGATCCCTCAGAGTGGTTGGTGGGTCACGTCGCACATTAACAGCCCTTTTCAATCTGTCCCAGCCATGTTCGATAGGGTTTATGTCTGGAGAACATGCTGGCCGTGAGATACAGGAGGATTCCAGTTACATTACGTTATAGTCAGGCAGAGGTTCCGAAATCAGGTACTGGATTGTAACGCATACCCAGGAGCAGTTATAGACTCAGCTCACAATTTAATAGTGGTGAAGAGTAGACTGAAGTTTGAAACATTAGTCAGGAAGAAACAATACGCAAAAAAGTGGAATACGTAAGTACTGAGTAATGGAGAGGCAAGCTTAAATGTCTCTGAAGCTACTGATACTGCAATATAGCGCATTATCCAGTTCAGTAGAATAAGAAGGACACTTCTATAAAGGGCGATCAGAGAGAAGCGGTCCAGTAAACGAAGTTCTAAAATGCATACCTTATGAGCTATGAGCACTTTTTCACGTTCGATCCTGTGGAACGAGCACTAAATAGTTTACCTCTCACTCTTTTTGACGTGTCAGTCCTTTTGTATTTCGTTCTTTGTACCTTACGAATATGTCTATAGTAGTGGAAACGGGCAGTCACTTGTGTGCTGATAGCAAAGTTTAATCATCCTCCGCTCGACCGTCATTTCAGCATCGTCAGAGTTCTGAGGTGCAGCGATCATGGTTCATTAAGTTACTTTCTCAGTTTGCACACATACCTGCAAATCCATCGCTATCTTCCGGTGGAAATGATGAAAGTAACTGTGAGTGTTGACATGTATGAGCTACGCGTAGACGCGAAGTATAACTGCACAACCTCATTAAATCCCCGGTTCAAATTACATGGTTTTTCTGACAAAACTTCTGCTGAGAAGGTGAAATTAAACCTGATTAGGCACTGTGAGAAATTTGTGACGAACACATCCACTGCTACTGCAACAATCTCAGTTCCAACCACTGAATCTATTTCTAGCCTCTGGCTTGAATTTGATGAAGTGTTTTCCAGGCTGCAGAGCAGACCACACCCGAGAGCTGCTGCAATAGTGGGACAAATATTTACAAGAGCCCCTGCTACAGAGACAAGGCAATCTACTTCAGTGCTGATCTGAACGGCTGTCAGTATACCCCTCGCTCTTTGAACTTGCAAAAATACGAGTGTGTATTGTTGCAGCCTCCACGCCATGTGAAAGAGTGTGACGAAGGCAGGACACCTTACAACTGACAGAAGAAATCGCCCAACAGGAAAGAAAGTGGAACAGATCATGTTTTCAAACGGAAATCTCTGAACATTCGCCAAATGGCTCAAATGGTTCAAATGGCTCTGAGCACTATGGGACTCAACTGTTGAGGTCATAAGTCCCCTAGAACTTAGAACTACTTAAACCTAACGAACCTACGGACATCACACACATCCATAAAAAATGGTTCAAATGGCTCTGAGCACTATGGGACTCAACTGCTGAGGTCATTAGTCCCCTAGAACTTAGAACTAGTTAAACCTAACTAACCTAAGGACATCACACACATCCATGCCCGAGGCAGGATTCGAACCTGCGACCGTAGCGAATTTCGGAATTGTTTTAATATATACCAATAATGTGAAACAGACTGCGGTGGAATTTCGAGATGTAAGACGCTGCAGGAATATTATTAGCATGTTGCCAACAGAGAGCACGTGATCCGTTTGACGAGGCGAACACAAAACCATAAGGAGTATAAGGTCTGCGCTCATAGCCCGGACAGATATCCGCCATCGGACAGATATCCGCCATTTGCAGGCTTTCATAGAGGTTTAATACCTAAACTAGAAAAAAAAGTGTCTTATTAAACGGAAAGAATCACCTCTTCAGAAAATCATGGATCTTTTTAGAGTACTTAATATATTATTCCAGTGAGAAGCAAAAAGGCCATGCTCACTCGATTTCAGGGCTAGCACATGTGGCAGTGCAGAGCCGTTCATAATGAATGAGACGAGTGTGTGTTACGACGTCACCTTGTTTCTTTTCAGGAAGATTTTCTACATTGAGTCATAGAGATCTGAACGAGGCGGAAATTTTCGCTTAACATCTAATAGACGAACAAGTATCAGAGTTAAGGGAATTCGATTCGAATTATATAGACATTGAAGAGAATACAAATAAAGAAGATACGGGGGGGGGGGGGGGCAGTAAAGAAACAATGCACAGAGACAACACTCCCAATACGCTACATGTTTTCGTAGAGTGCATCCAAAAGCAGCTCGAAGAATACGTAAAAGTGGTTCCGCGAACTTGGCCCATAAACCTCAGCGAAGAAGTACAGCTGGGAAAGAAGTATCTGAATCAATCAAAAAAATTTTCTCTCCTGAAATGGTTAGGAAAATAACTGACGATACAATTGTATCATGTGAATGCAAGACATGGATCTCTTGTTAGCGATTCTGAACTATACGCTGTACAGTAACACAACTACAATGTACTGCCCTACTTAACTTAATCTGTCACATTAGTTTGCTTTTAGGATCAAAGATGTACGTACTCACTTTGCATTTGACAATGTATTCGTTGTGACGCCTGATTTGAAACCAAAAATCTGCAGAAATCGAATGTTTGAAAATCAGAGTTACCTCCCCAAATAAGCAACAAAAAAAAAACTAACATTGGATCTTACAGCCGATACATTTGTCCGAAAATGGAATAAAAATACGTAGTTTTTATGGGTAAGTCGCAAAAAGAGATGTCCTAAGGGACTTAACAAATACAGCGTTCATGTAGGGTTTAGATGGGACCATTAGATTCCTGTATTATAGCCTAAATACAGCATTCATGTACGGTTTTGACAGAACCATTAGATTTCGATGTTATAGCCAATAAGTCGTTAAAAGTGATGTCGCTATGAACGGTCTCGACTGAATGTATTCACAGGACGTGTGGCATGTAATTGAAAAAGTGGCGTGCCAACGCGTCTCCTCGAGGCTTTCAGGCTTGCAGCGAAATGACCACGACGAGAAAAATTGAGGAATTGCAGCCAATATAAGAGGCCCTGCCGACGATCGCCCCAGCCACGCGACATTCGCGAGCGGAACAGGAGTAGACGGGTAATAGTATGAGGAGAAATGTTGTTGAGAATAGGTTCTGGGTTCGAACCCCAGTCCAACAGAAAGCTTCGCGTCACGGCATTTCTAATAAGTTACATGTGAAGAAGCAATATTTAACATCTCTCGTAGTTCGTTAACAAGGACAATAGATGCTGGGTAGGAATCCGCGTCCGTTAAAAATGTTTAAGTTATGTAATTTATAGTTGATATTTGCTAACTGATACTGTCTAAAATCGAGGTATATCACTCTCTGTATGCCTACTGAGGAATGACTGTTAGTTTCCGTGAGTCACGAAATCTTTGCTTAGTCTACATGACCTGGGTTTGCATCCATATGCAGAACGAGACGGTTCGTCGTGTCATTTGAAGCTCATAGATATTCTTAACTAGTTGCTCGTGTAATTTAAGTTTTTAATGTAATTTTGCGTTAAATAATAAGTGCGGTATGTTACTATGAAGAAAAAATCATGAATATGACGAACTTACTATATGCATTACCTATCCGACGTAACAATGAGAGTGGTAACATTTGAGGTATGTCATTTATTGTAATAAATGTGAGCTTACAAGCGTCAGGGACAGTTTATATGTGATAGGGCGTCCCCTGATATTTGTAGTGTCGTGGTATTACTTTACATCTTGAGTTACTGCGATACAGAGCAGTGTTTCGTAGTGGTGACTTGTTGGAACCATTTTCAACAGTCAAACGACTGTACTGAGAGGCTATTAGAGGACCTGCTAAACAGCTGCGTTATGCGGGTTGCATGCGATTCAGGCAAAATGCAATTCGATTCGTTCGGATACTTTTGAACATGACTGTACGTACATAAGTTGTGTAACAGAAAGGAGTATTGTGGGTCCGATACAAGTAGGCATATTCTCACCAATTACGTACGTAATCGTTCATTGCTTACGGAAAGATTCCGGACAGTAACGTACACAGTGTAAGTACTGGCATCAGAGGCGGTACCTTCAGTGTCGGCGCTGTGTGGTCAGGAAGGGGCAAAGTGCAAGCACGTTCTGTGAAAGAAATATTAGGCGCTGCTGTGACTAATAGTAAGGGCACAGAAGCATTTTGTTTGTAAACACTGTCGGGGGTGTTCTTGGAGGCAGATTATCTGTGAAAATATTCCTACGTTATTCAAAGAATTCGTAAATACAATATTGTCAACTGATCTGACTAAAAATTGAACTAATTTTTGGCATTACATAAAACCAGCAAGCGGATCGAAACCATGAGTTGAGTCGCTCAGTGACCATACTACCACAGAAACGGAAGATGACCGACAGAAGGCGAAATACAGAGCTGCCATGAATCATTCACTCGTATCCAGAATTCTAAATTTTCGGAAATATTGCTTCTACAAATATGATTGGAGCATGAATATAACACCAAACTCAGCGAGTTTAAACTGTGCCCACCACCTCACATTAACAATGCGGCGCCTTGCCAAAATGCCGACAAAGCGAGAGAAGAGTTTTCTCGTGTTGTAATATGCGGGATATTTGACCGAATGTGGCAGCTGCAACCGTGTAGGGGTGTGAACGAGATTTCTGTACGTGGTCCAAAGAAGTCAACAGCAGGCGCAAGCCGCGAACTCTAAACACCGCAACAAAGTGTGTGGAACACCGTGCGTCGGCGGTCACACATCGAACCGCGCCGTCTGCATTTCTCACAACAATTAAAAGCAGAAGGTTGCGGCCGGCGCCTTCTGATTTGCGCCACAATGCACGGACCGGTTGAGGATGGACATTTCGTCCGCATGCTCATATTCAGCAACGAAGCAACCTCGCATTTATCCGAAAATGTTTATCTCCGCCATGTGAGAGTGTGGCGTACTGTGGATCGTCGTAGTTCCTTCACAGAATAACAACGGCCCATTCAGCTTTGTCTGTGACACTGGACAGAAAACATTAACCATCGGCGAATCTGGTTCATGCGCCGCAATTTCATGAGGATTTTCAGTAGCCCACACTCACATTGCGGAGGTTAAGTTTTCAGATAAATTCTAGGTTGCTCCGTCGCTGAAGATCAGCATGGAGTGAACCTCCATGGAGGTTCATCCTCCAGTGCTCCCTCCGTTGTGGCGGGAATCTGAATGCGCCGGCGGCAGCCTTCTGCTTTTAATTGTTGTACGAGCTGCAGATGGTACGGTTTGAAGTGTAACAGCCGACGCACGGTCTTCCACACACTTTGCTGCGATATTTAGAGGTCGCGGCTTGTCGCTGCTTTGACTTCTTTGTACAAAAATCTCGCTCACACTCCTCCACGGCCGCAGCTGCCGTATTTGGTCAAACATCCCGCACATTCCAACACACGAAAACTCTTCCCTCGCCTTGTCGGGATTTTCGCAAGGAGCTGCATTGTTAATATGAGGTGGTCGGCACAGTCTTAACTCGCCGAGGCGAAAAATATTTCGGAAAATGTAGAATTCTGGAAACCAGTGAACGATTTATTGGTAGCCCTGTATTTCGCCTCCTGTGTCGTCTGAGCGACTCAACTCATGATTTCGATCCCATTGTTATTTTCATACGAGGCCAAAAGTTGTCTTAATTATTAGTCGGACAGTTTGAAAATGTTGTATTTACAAATTGTTTTATTTGCACACAAAACCTGCCTCCAAGGATTCTCCTGATAATATTAAGAATCAAAGTACTTCTGTGCATCTCCAATTAATCACCACAGCGACTAATATTTCATTCACAAAATGTACTAGCACTTCTGTACAAACTAATCACATACTGCCAAAACTATGTAGTGACTTCAATGCTACTATCTATATTGCGTGCATTACCATCTGCCATCTTGCTGTAAGCAATCAACGATGACGTACGTAAATGGTGAGTATATGCCTGCTTGTATCCGACTTTTATTACTCCTTTCCAGTACACTATTCAGTAAGTACGAACATGCAACCCAACGCAATTTCGCACCTGACTGACGTACTCATAGACCAAGACACTGGTATCGTTTATAGGGAGCGTGTGTTTGAATTCCGTAATTAGATCTAGAACTTCTTTCTGTGCAGCCTCAAGAACGAAAAATTAATACACCAATGGCTTTATTCTTCCTGCAAAACAATGATGAGAAATTTATGTATGATAGTGTTTTCTAACACGTATGGTGAGCTATCGGTGCTGCTATTCATAAATTTTTAATTCACGTCTTGCTGACAATTTACTCATAGAATCAGTGACGAGTGGCTGCTTTCCTTACCTGAAATACCGATTACAAGATACGAAGTGCCACAGTAACTGACCTAACGTTCTTTAAAGGGCAGATGGACCTGCACTGTATCACTGGCTTGTACCGATAATGTACATCATTTTCGTTACCACTCACGAATGATCCTGCTTCTTGTTTATTTTTCATTTAATGCATACTGATTCTTTAGCTGGGTTCACTGTTGCATTTCATCCAGTAATGTAGTGCCCGAACACAAAGCTCCGACGTCATTTGCGTGGGAAAATTTAGTCGATAATTTCACATCTCCAGACAAAAATCGATCGTGAAGGTTTGATATTTTGCAGAGAAACGAATATTCTTTTAAATGGCGGTTAACGCAAGTACTGATCAGCTTTTGAAAGCCATCTAACAACTTTTTTTTTTGAAAATCGGAAACCGATTACGGTTTTGTGTAAATAAACTTTGCATATCATATTCGTGGTTGACTGCTGTAATTAAGTTGTAATCTTTATAATTTTACTACAGTCTGGTTTCTCATGCTGTTTTCTTGAATGCAGCGATAGCTAGCAGGCACTATATAGTGTGTCTGAAATCAACATGAATATTATTCAAAAGGCCATTAGTAATTGGTACGCGTTGCCACTGCATTGGAAAGCACGTTTCCTCATAACATTAGCAGTAAAAAGTTCAACTCGATTATCCATTATATCATTCAGAAGACGCACTAGATGATACCGATAACTCGAGTCATAAGTATGCACGATAATATTCTTCAGATCCATTTGTTCCTTTTTAGGCCACTCGGCCAATGGGTAAACAAAAATTTGAAAGCGCACGAAAGACTAGAACTTAATAGTGCGACGCAGCAAAACGGAGCAAACGAAACAAAACCGTGGACGGGACAGCACGGCCTGTATTCGCCTGGGACGTGTTGACTGCCCGCGCCCACGTGTCAACAGGCGAACGAGGCTGGCTGCACCGATGCCTCTTTGTGCGAAGGCTGCGTCCGTCTTGTGCACACGCAAATTTACACAGGTGTAAACGTACGTTTGTTTACACTAGCTACGAACTGTGCCCAATGCTGAAAAAGACTGAACCTGCCGTTCCAACTGTGTTTCGATCCATGACGACATCAAAACGGACGTAAAACACTCATCGAAATCTAACGTGCATAAAATATCTGACACAGCAATAATTATCGTTACTGTAACACTCCATTTCTTTGGCTCCGCTAACTGACAACCGTACTGTAACCTGTCAACCTAGGCTAGACCTCGGGCTATGCAACACATCACTTTTCCACCACAACCTATATTAGAAAAAACACGTTATATAGCAGCCATGTAAACATCACCGCGTTCTGTTGTATCCGTAAGTATATATGACGTCACAGAGTACATCATTACGCCACGGGGCAATGTCGACGCCCCCTATCGGTAGCTGCGACCTGCTCCAGTTTAGACAGTCGCCTGTGCTGGGAAGACGGGTATTTGCAGAACCTAAGGAGTGTTGATGCTTCAAAAAGGTGAAACAAGACGGACGTCAGACAACTGCAAACTTTTTTTAACTGGCTAACTACTAAATGGTTTATGACCAAATGGGCCACAAATGCGACAGCGAAATTTTCGCGAATCGCTTTTTTCTTCAGCAGAGGCATAGAAGTACCGGGTGGTAAGTAAAATGCAGCCACTCACTGAAGTTCACTGTGGTCTGTAATTATCGTATGGCAACGAAACTTGGCAGGTGTGCTGAGGCGTTAATGCGAAACCAATCTTCGCCGGAGGAAATCAGTTCCGGTTTTAGTTACCAGGTGCGAATATGTCGTTGTGCAACGTCTCGCCGAAGTCTTCGGTGCTCATACTGAACAAATTGTGCAGCTGGCGGTTAATGACAAGATCTACATTCTGCCTTTCTCACTTGTTTGACCCTTCCTGCCCACGTTCCGTTGCCAATCCGTTACATATGGAAACATTTCCTTACGTCTTTCTTCCGTTGATAGAGCCATTTGGTGGCCAAAATCGGAAATAATTCCTTTCCAGTGTAAATCGGTTCCGCAAGGGGGCTTTAGTATACCAAGTTTCGCTGCCATACAATAGTTGCAGTCCACACTGGACCTCTGTGAGTGGCTCAACTTCAGATTATGAGCACCCAGTGGTACAGCACCGTTACTGCCAGCCCAAGTATCGTGTGAGACACCACACTGTCAAAGATTCTGCTGGTGGACAGAACACGTGAAGAATTAAAAGCACCCAGAAACATTGTACACATTCGTAAGTCACCAGCGATCTTAATCCGTAATTATGGGCAATCGATGTGTGCTTCAGAGAGCGAATTCCACACATTATCGATTAAATGGCGGCCTTTTTCTGAAACTGTTTTGGCTCCGGCCACTCTTCATTCGTCAACGTCACATTTCCCGACAATTCAGCACTACTAATCTCGCTACACACGAGACGTTTTGGACAGGTCTTCAATTCGGTGCATCAATTGCGTTGCACATTTTGTGACAGCCGAGTATAAGAACGGAAACCACCACACACACTTCAGTGTCACGAAGGTGAGGACCACTTGGAGCTCAGATTTCGGGTTACGCATTATTCATAAAATTCGTGGAACTTTTATTTAATCATCCCGTCCCTCACGTGTGAAGACAGTCACTCTTATGTGACATCACGCGTCCTGTGCTGCGATTGGATGCGGCGAGCAAACTGAACAGTCGCTGTGCTGATCTATGTGTTTGCGAAGTTAAAGTTGGCAATTTCATAGTTTTGGTACTCAAATTAGCGTTTTATGACGATATGCAGTCTAAATGATATACGACATTTCAGAAGTCTTCAAGATTTTGAGTACTTTATCATGCTAAAGTGTCGGTGAATCTGGCGTCAGTGGCTACCGATAATTCCCTAAAAGTGACTTACCATCAGTAACGGGTAAGGCTTCTGTAACGGTATCTGCCTAAACGAAATAATATTTGCTATAGGTTTCAGTCAAATATAATTAGCAAATGCCTCCACAAATGTAATTCCGACGTGATTCAGTGCTCTGACGGAAACTAATAACAAATCTACCTCGATTCTTGCAAATATTGCACTGGAAATGGCACAAATTAAATCTAGATTCTGCCGTCGTTATAGGTCGCACATAAAAATTTACACTGCATTTTAATCGTGTCATTTGAACGTCACATAAAGAAGTTGGCAAGTGACAGTCAATCACCATCATTCATTCTTTGGTCACGTAAGATACGACTAATGCGCAAGCACGATTGCGACAACTTTTGTGCACAACAAGCCACTGGGAACACGACGCGTCTCAAAGACCTTGCGTAGCTTCGTCGACACACGAGTCTCTCTTACCCAACAAATAGTAACACGAGAACAAAGCGCTGCAGAGTTCTATAGAGCAAAAAAATTGTGGTGTGTGATCGCTTCTCTTTGATCAGCAAATCACAAACGAAGCGTGACGTCACCGAACGATAAAAGAGAATAAGAAAGTTTTATTTCATGAAACGCAAACATTACGATAAATTCTCAAGAATTCGCCAACAACCAAGCAAATCTTCGCCTCAGTCTAACGTAGGTTGGGGAAAACAACAGATCCCTCGTGCATCACAACCTAAATTCCAGAAAATTGTGAAAATACTGAAATAAACGCAAGTGCTGCGTTTCATCGCCAGAAGCACGTCGGCATGACGCCACGAGTGGAGTACAGGATTCGGAATGCCTATGCACTAAACAACTTCGGACGTCTGATTACTTTGCAGACGAGTTAACGTCTGTAATATTTGACGTTAAGCGTGTAAGCGAGAAAAAGTTTTGGAACTCTTTGAAATTATTCTCAACGTGTGTTCGAAGTCGCCAAGTGATCAAATACTGGGTGAATAACGTTCGCGTATTTCAGCGCCGTGCGTTACGTTACCTCGCGACACGCCAAGTTTACAACTGTGATACTTTTCTTACTGTGTGAAAGCCGTAACGTCAGGTTATACCTTTGAATGAGTACCTTACAACATTTTAGATGTTCAAATTCGGCCACATTAAGCGAAATGTTGAAAAATAAACTTCTGTCAGCCCTGCAAGGCGCAACAGAGGCAACCTGCTGTCACTCTCGGCTGGCGGTCCAGAATTACAGACAGCCACGGCTGCTGGAGTCAGTGGCAGAAGACGCCGTGTCGCACTAAAACTCACTCAGTCCGAAGTGCTGTTTGATGGTTTTCGCATACTTGCGTCCTCTACGAACATTGGTTATTTCGTTGCAGTGACGTAGCCAGGAACGCGTGGTTTTCGTTTCCAACAACTGTGGTACGAGAAATCTGCAGGAATCGACAATGGTACATCGAAACACTGCCCGACTGCATGTGTCGCTATTTTCCGTTCGTTGCACGCTATTCTCGCTCAAGGTATCAACGATTAAACGACTGTAACAAGGCGATAAATAACGAGTCATACATTATTACACACTCGACGCGCTAATTTAACAAACTATTCGCCATCTCTTTGTTCGTATCGATCCTAATTGTCAAAGTAAGACAATGTATTAAACAAGAGCAGTTCCGTCGTGAGTTACGCGACAAGCCACACAAAAGCGAGCAGAACGACAGCAGCAGCTTCCAAGTACCCCAGTGGAGGCAGGCTGCCCGCCTCACCTGTCTCTGGTGTTCTCGCCGAGAGACGGGACTGCGCCGCACGCCGCCACACGCCTGGCCGCTCCGCCACAGCTGGGCCGCACAGACAGCCGCGGCGCGCGGCTGCCCCATTTCTCCCCCCCCCCCCCCCTCCGACAAACAACACGATGACGTCATGAGGCTGAGTTGCTAGCAACGAGTTAAAATTTCATAGAGTAGCTGAGATACTAGTTACAGCGCTCCTAGCGGCAACCAACGCTAACTCGGCCGCCATGTTCTCCTTAGTCAAAACATTAGGAAAGCGTTACTGTTGTTTGTTTTGGAAGTGTGTCAGCTGTTGTGATATTACTGCAATATTTAACTTTTCTAGTTGACTTTTTTGTTACAAAATATGAAGTCAACATGCCTGCAGTGTGTTCAGCGTTCAACTGCACAAATCGCAGCGATAAAACAACAAATATATCTTATTATAAGTAAGTATATTAGTACCGAAATACGACACACGTTTTTTAATGTTTATTAAAGAGTCATTTGCATTGGAACTGTAATTATGCTTAAGACAAATGCAGGAAGTAATTTATTTATCGTTGATTACAGATTTCCTTTAAAAGATAAGGAAATTACAAAAAGATGGGTTATAAATATGAAGCGAGAAAACTGGTTTCCTACTACAGTCAGTTACCTCTGTTCAGCTCATTTTGAAGAGAAATATGTGTACCACACAAATATCCAGAGGCGCCTTTTGTCAAAACCAGTACCTACTATCTTTAACTTTCCACCACATTTACAAAAGCAAGAAAGTATTACGACCACAAACCAGAAAGCGATCTTTCGACAATTTCCAAGATAGTGCTATTACAGTGACATCATTAGCACAAAGTAAGTCAATAGTTTAATTTTACTCCGTGTTCTTATTACTTTGAATTACATACTTTCTATTATAATCTTATTGTGTAACTCTGTTACAAACTTATGATGTAACTACATTCTTTCAGTGCCTGTCGGACCCACATCTGTTTCTGCTGACCACAGTTACTGTCTACCAAGCCCTAAGAAGTTGAAAACACAATATAACAGTGTACAAGCAGAGAATGTGCGACTAAAAAAGCGGATAAAGCAAATGAAGCAACTTAGTGTACGACACAAAAGAAGAAAAGTGCAGTTACAGACTTTAGTTGCTGATTTGAGAAGAAGGCTATGTAGTTCAGTTTCTGATATGTTAAACAGTGAACATGTAGTTGGTTTGTTGAAGGAAGTATTGGAACTTCAGTGCAGTGCTAAAGTATGCCATTATTCTCAGCAAATAAGGAAATTTGCCCTGACCCTACACTTTTATTCTGCCAAGGCATACAGCTACTTACGAAAATTTGTGAAATTACCCCACCCAAGAACGCTTCGACTTTGTTATTGAATTACTATGCTTGTGTTAACTACTTGTAACACATATTTCAAATAAATTCTCGTTCACAGTGTACTGGTTTTTGAGGCTTTGACTGTTTACTTTGAAATAGCGACAAAAATATCGCATTTCTGCGCCCGTTACTGTTTCTAATAGTTAACCACAGCATGTTTAGAAGTTTCACCGTAATATTCTGGTGGTACCTGCTCTAATTGCATTAATTTATGGGCAACAAGTAACGTTATAGTGGGTGGACAGACTTATTTGAGTTGTCTTGTAGTGTTATCTACATCGAAAAGTTTAGCCATATTTCGACAAAAACATCCCTTTTTGCTGTCAGTGTACACTGAAATGACTGCTGTCTATTGCTTGTTTTAGAAAAAATAAAGCTAGTGTGAGCTATTTCAAGTAAGTCAAACGCAGTTACAAGGGGGCGGGACACAGCAGACGAATGCCTTGACTAAAGAAAACATGGCGGCCAGAACTTCAATTTGCTTCAAACATGGCGGACCTATAGCCACTCTATGAAATTTTAACTCGTTGGTTGCTAGCTCGGCCCGCGGCATGCGAGAGAACGGCTGCAGCAGAGCGAGCCCCCCTTCCTACATGGGGCTCCTAAAACCGGATTTCGTAAACCAATTTCCCAATACCACTTCTGGTGAACACAACAATGGAACCAAGGCGTTGTATTTTCGTCACGGGATGAGGATAGATGCGAACAGAAGATTGTATTCGTACTTACGCATTAGCTATTCACGGTCATATGACACATTTGTAGTCGATGCAACCGACGTGGTGGTGTTGGGTCCCTATGGGACTAAACTGCTGACGTCATCGGTCCCTAGGATTGCACACTACTTAATCCAACTTAAACTAACTTACACTAAGGACAGCACACACACCCATGCCCTAGGGAGGACTCGAACCTCCGAAGGGCTGAGCCGTGCAGATGCCACCGACGCCATGTCTTCGGACTGTTACAGACAACAGTGAGAGGCAGGCGGCAGGTGCAACACACGTTTCGGCGAGCTCGCTTGCGTGCGCTCCATTGTCTGTTGGCTGTTGTGTGTAAAACTAACTCGCGTCCCTTAATACGAGGAGAAGAAAGTGTTCTTCCTCTAAAACGATGAAAGAAGAGTTCCCTTTCTTGAAGTACACCACGACTATACAAACATACGCTGTGTCGTTCGGTGTTTCTCACTGAATATGGCGGACGTGTCGATAAAACACAACGCACAAAGAAAAACAAGCACCTGTTGCCAGTTTTTGCAAGAATTTCTAGCAGCGTAACTTTCCTTTTAAGTACGAATAAACTACAAACAGAGGAAGACTTTGGCGTATCAAGTTGAAAATTATGTCACATTCTAGCGTCGATGGCGTGATGGCGGTGGAAAAGTTTTGTGCTTGTGGCTGAAGCCAGGGAAAAGTTACGGCCACGTATGTGACACGCTTGGACAGTCGAAACGACGAGCGGTCAAGAACGTCTTTTAGATCTGATGACCAACATGCATCCATACTTTCAACGCATGCAAGGATTTTTAAACAGGTTTGTACAGTCATTTGGGTTAAAATTGTTTCTTTTGAAAGAGAGTGTTCAGGCATTCCTCATTGCTCCGTGACTGGACAAACTATTTCGACTTTTGTTCCACGTGTCAGTCTGCAACCACTTGCATATTAAGCACTGCCGTGCATCCAGCCCGGGAAACGCATAATGTGGAGATGTAGACGCCTACTTTAGAAAATGTACACATATTCTGCACTCATCGCGGCCGGCCACGTTCCGTGATACACAGCCGTGACGTCATAACATGGACACACTCGTCCTGATTATTACGACCGACTCTGCAGCGCCGCATATACAGCCCCTACCATCGACAGAGCTTGGCCTTACAGTCTTCTTACTCACGATGATATGCTTAGTATTGCAAAAGATTTGTCCTATTATTAAGTTTTAGCATTTGAATCGTGTAATTTTTGTCCTACTACAGCTTTAATATACTCTCAGTACATGCAAATGGCGTACATCTTATCGATCGTTACGAAAACGATGATCACAAGTGCCAAACGCACAAATTTCCATTTTATTTTCTGCATCGACAATAGAATCGTACAACCTTTGTTGTCAAAGGGTTTTTGTTGGAGTATGCTTCCTCCTCCGCCAAGTAGTGCTGTGATTTCTTACACATTCCAGCCACGTACCAAATCAGCATGAAAGTTGCCTTGATGGCAATAGAGAAGAAATTTATCATTACTAGGTGCTCGTACGAAGTTTGGTGTCCGCTCTCCGACGTGTCCGAAAAGCCCATACTAGAAAAATGTAGTACGAAATGGCACCCATCGTACATGTACCTAATCTTTGAAAACCATGTCCCAATTAGGGCAAACACTGTTGCTAAGCTAAAACCACTGTGTTCTACTAGAATCTTTAATTTGTTTTTAATACACTGACTTTGCATAAGCAAGCGTGTCAGGTGCTCAGCACATTTCTGTGGATGACGCATACTACTTTTGTTTCGTTCAACCCTATGCTTCGAAGTAAATGTCGAAACTAGCAGTTACTGTTTTGGAGTTTATCCACATACGGTTCAAGAGGCAATATTAGCAGCTTTCAGTGTAATCAAGATTTCTAACAAATGAAGCTACGTTGTCTTCTGATCTTAAGAAACTGATAGCACCTCTTAGTTCAAACAGATTATATTTAACCGTTCCTCTACGTGGACCACAACGTCACACATGCTATGAAAGTGTTGTGCCGCAGGTATATATTGAGACCAGAAAGAAAAAAATACGATGAAATCATTATAAATAAGTCCCTCTCATTGATTTCTGTGTATGTTATTCAGCTTTCTGTGTATGCAATGCTTTATTTGAGAAGTAAGGATGCGTCTCTAGTTAGTAACGGTAGCAAACTTTTGCCCACAGCTGAAACTCCGGTCGCAAACCACAGACGCCATGAAATGACGTCGCCCTTACTAACGAGCCCATGAAGCGAGTTGATCAACTCTGGGTAAATTTTCTGTTTTTTAGTTTCATCGCTTGCGGGAATAGACTGAAAGAGCATTGTGTTGTCTCCCTCAACCCACAGAAAACGCTATAAGAAAGTTTACGCTCTCCCGATTAAACTACAACTAAGAAAAGCCTTCACCTCATCACCGTAATCGCAATTCCTTCCAGTTCGC
Source organism: Schistocerca serialis cubense (assembly GCF_023864345.2). Classification (NCBI taxonomy): domain Eukaryota; kingdom Metazoa; phylum Arthropoda; class Insecta; order Orthoptera; family Acrididae; genus Schistocerca; species Schistocerca serialis. The sequence goes on from NC_064648.1 coordinate 107,876,395, forward strand.
CGCTCGGTAGTTCCTCAGTTCATATAAACGGACGATTAAAACGGCACGGCGTTTATAATAAACTGCCCCGACACCTGCTGTGGCCAGAAAAATCCGTTACAACTGGGAACGGAGTTGCTCGCGACGGCATTCTTGCCTCAGACGCCGTCCGTGCTCTTGTCGAGTTAAAACTTTAGTAGCAGTTCGACATTATTTTAAAAAGGTCCATCGCCCTTTTCCTCGGCAACGTATGGCCGCCGTCGTGCTGCCAGGGAACATGTCGGTGGCTGCGACGCTGTTTCCTCACGTAAGGACGTAAATGATTCGACGAATTGGTCTGGAGGAACGCCGCTGTCTCGATTCAAATTACTGTTGCGAAATCTGATCTGTGTGGCCTCTCTGATAACAGAAAACGTTAAGCAATATTATGATTTAAAAAAGTCTGTACCCCCGGTTTTGCGTTGATAACAGTACTGCAAATTTTTTTGTCTGAAACGAAAGTGCGAAACATTATACACAGATAAGTCGAATTTATTTTTTCGTTGACAGAGCTTTGTCACTGCCTCAGCGACTGATTGTTGCTATTAGCATCGCGGATTGTTGCCACTTGTAACTCTCCCGCGAGTAATGGCTGTTATATGAAGTAAACGAGAGCGACAGAGAAATTTGCATGCATGAGTTAATCGTCTTAATAAGAGCGAATCTATATTTGACGCAGAGACTGCATTTTTAAAATGCACCCACACCACAACCTCGCGTATCCCTCAAGTTGCGAGACGCGTGTCCACTCCCACATGTGAGTCACACTGACAGTCGCTGGCCAGTTTTACCATCTTAACGCATCCGCACACTTCCTGTTTTGCACTCGACACATTCATGGACGGCCTTCTGTCTCAGCTGCCTCCAGCTGATGTTATTCTACAGTCCCGAGAAGGAGGCGATTGTGTGAGATCTTCCGGAAAACGTGTAGAAATCGTCAAAAAATACCGTCTAAACGTTTTTATCCAAACCGATTAACGCATGTGATACGTTTATTATACTCACCTGGATGACTTGCGTAGTGAGGAATAGGAATAGCAGTAAGGGGTGGAACGTATTTACAGTCCATGGTTTTGAAGACGTGTAACTGCCTAGCAAGGTCAAGGCGAACTCCTAATGACGTACATAGTATTAGCGGATATGTCACCAGCCACAGTTTGAGAACAAGTAATAATGAAGTTGACAGCATCATCTGCTTTTTATCGATGCGAAATCTAAACCCAAGTGTGAGGCCTTGTTTTACTTCGTGGCAATGTATCAGCTGTTCACCTTCTGTTTGTACAAATTGCGTTCGTTAAACGGTAACAGATAAAAAACGATTCGTCGAGGGTCTTTACACACTCCACATGAGAGGAGGAGGGCCACATTAGATCCAACAATTAATTTCTCTGAAAAAGGGATGAACAGGGAAGAGCTTTTTTCAGTGGTCCATACAGACATACAGACGCGGAGGGGATAGGAAGAGGGGGGGGGGGGGTGAGAACTGCGCACGTGCCAGCAGCAGAGAGCGGGCAAACAAAGTCCACGTGGCCGAACTGCATTGCTAGGGACAACATTCAGGCTCTTTGCCTATGGTACATCGTATTATAGGTTCAAATCTACGAGGGAAATAGTAAATATTCGAGAGCAGCTGACACAGTTTTGTGAAGAAGTGAAGTACCATTTTTCTCAAAACGACATTGAAACTGCTTGCAATAATTACCATTTATTGCGATTTGAACTGCATTATAAGTAGAAATTTAATACACTACAAAATTAACTTCGAGCACAAACCGAAATCATAATATCTGCTTGACAACTGCTTCTGCTCTGTGTCTAAGGTGTGTCTGTGTCTATGTGTGTGTGTGTGTGTGTGTGTGTGTGTGTTTGACGGTAGTTGAGTGTAATCACTGCGTGTAAAAAGAGAATTAGTGGTAGAAAAGACTGATGTAAAAGACTATCGCAAGAATGGTCTGTGAGTTGTCATATTTTTCCTTGTTAACGGGCATTGTGAGTGTAAACCAACACGTTCGATGTTACAGTGAGAGACCGGATTGATAATCAATTGAAGAAGCAAAAAATTAAGCTCCACCTGCGAATAACTCCAGGGAATCTGACCGATAACATCGAAAACTACCGATATGTCGACAGCTAACCATCATTGTCATTTTAGAGCCCTGTGCAGTAAGTGCCTTGAAAATGACAGAGGTTTACAATACGGCGGAAGAAGCTTAACTTCTCCTTGGGCAATATATTTGTAGTCTGCATAATTAAAAGGATACAAGTCCTAATCAGAAAGGTTAGGAAGTTCTCATTATTATGTATGCAACTGATCTGTTGACAAACACATTTTTAAGCCATGAGTCTTTAAAACTACGAAATATTACTTTGTTCCAAAGTCTACATTGTAATACCATCTTCACTTGTGTTTGAGTCTGTTTCCGAACAATCTGGTATTAAATTTATGATGAGAGGTTCAAGTCTTATATCAATCATCGTTTCCCTGTCAATTTCTTCTTCCTAAAGCTTCTCAGCATGCCACACAGACTATGCCCACACTACAGGTGGGATGTTGTCTGTTGCCTCGTTGCTTATTGCCTCATCAAGCGATTCACTGTATGTTACCCTGAATGTTTTGTTTCTTTTTCTTCCACGTAGTCTTAACACCCTTTGCCCAAACTAATTCCATGTGGCTACAATGACAGTGACACGTGAGTAAACGCAAAATGGTGTGACCGCATTCATGTGCAAGGAAGTCGTGTGTGAACGTTCTGTCACGTGACTGGTACAGTATAAATTAACGAGCTGCAGAAGATCGACACGAGTCCAGATTATACGATGCTTACTATTTTTATTTTTAAGCTGGGGAAAAATATCCACATTTCAGGTGTTTGTACTTGATGTTTTTTCTATAACAGTTTAATTATAACTGGCAATGACCGACTTCGATGCGAGGTATGACAAGAATTGTGAATCACATCACGAGACTGGCAGCGTTCATCCAGAATGGTAGTCACTGCTGTTTTACTTGCACGTAAATACAAGTTTATTCTCAGAAACAAAACGAGAAGAGTCAGCCTGCATAATAATTGTCCGAGAACCTATCCCTATGAGAAATTTAAAACTGCCAGTACCATCAATAATTTTCCGGCATATCTTCTTGGAATCATTATAACTGACCCATGTTTCATAGAGGTAATACACTGTTGACCTACCTCCTTCTCTTGTATCGTGAATCTTTATATGGGATGTAGTTCGTGCTGCACCTATATCATTTGTTTGAACTAAAAACTCTCTTCTTAACGTATCTGGAACCAATGTCTTTGAAAATACTTTACCTTGACGAAGCGCTTACCATTGAAGCCTGCGTAATTGTAACACGTTTTTGTTATGTCAGGCATTCATCATTCACATGGATCTCTTTAAAACATCAATGTTAAAACTATCCGTTTGTGTTACAGGTTCTTTGCGATTTCGATGCTTTCCGGCGACACGAAACCAACTGTTTCTACAGTTCCGACAGTCTAGACACTTCCCTTTACAATTCGCCCACATGGTTCTGCGGACCATTGTTGTGCTTTCAAATATCAACCGTAGGAGACTCGCTTTTAAATTCACGTTTAAAAAAGTTATAAATGAGGTAAATAATCCGCCTCGCCTGCTTGTGATGCACTTCACGTTTATTGCCGTCATACGACTTTTTTTTTTTAATCGCTCTTAAACATTTACAAGATACAGATTCACAGCTGTTCTGCTGCAAGAAAATAAAGGAAAGAAAGAAATTGATAGTTGGATGGATAGTTCGATTGTGGCGAAGTGCGGCAACAGTGCTGCACGTAGGAGCGAGATTCTCGCTCTCTGCTCGAACTCGCTGCTAGCCGCTCGGAAAGAGCATGAATATTAGTGGCCGCCAGTGGCTAGTGGAGGGGAATGAGGAGAACAGCTGAAAATCGGGCCGCCTTCTTACATGACACAGACAACAGGACTCTTCTGATTCGTCCAGACCGGTGCTTCGACGTAAATGTCGGAATTTCCAGCTACTATTAAAGTTTTGGAGCCAGTGCAGATACGGTTATGGAAGAAGTATTTAGATGCTTTCAGTTTACTCAGAATCGGTAACATATTGGTAGTATATGAAGCTACGCTGTCTTCTGGTCAGAAGAAACTGATGGCACCTCTTTGTTTCGACACGTATCACCACCGTGCCACACAGAGTATGTTACTCTTGTGCCGTAGGTTTATAGCGAGACCAGAAAAAAAAGAAACCTGATATCAGTATATTTAACAAAGTGATTCATTACCGTGTATGTTACTCACCTCTCGGTGTGTGCACTGCTCTATTTGGGAGCTGAGGAAGCGTCGATAGCAGACTCTTGTCAACGGCTGTATCTCGGTTTTCAAACTGGAGGTCGTCTGTACTAGCGATACGATGAAGCAATTTCTCCACTCGGGGCAAATCTGTCTTTTAGTTTCATTGCTTAGGGGACAGACTGAAACGGCATAGCGTTGTCTCCCTTAATCCACAGAAAACACGATAAGAAATGTTACGTTCTTTCGATTAAATTACTGCTAAGAAAAGCCTTGAGATTATCATCGTAATCGCAGTTCTTTCTACTTCACCGCCCCGTAATTCGTCACGGTCACGTAAACGGACAATTAAACTGGTCCGGTGTTTACAATAAATTGCTGTGAAAACAGCTGTAGGCCGGAACATTCCGTCACAGCTGGGAACGGTGTTTCTCGCGACGGCTTTCTTGTGCCAGGTCCGTGCTCTTGTCGAGATGAATTTTACTAGCAGTTCAGGATTAATTCAGAAAGGTCCATCGCCTTTTTTTTCCGTCTCCGCATCACTATCGCCGTGCTGCCAGACAAGGTGTCGACGTCTGCGACGCTGTTCCCCCAAGTCGGGAAGCAGATGATTCGACGAACTGCTGTGCAGAACAGCTACTGTACAGGTTGAAATCATGTTTGCGAAATCTAATCTGTGCGGCCTCTATGATGACAGAAAAAGTAAAGCCCTTTTCTTACAGAAAGGAATCTGTGTATTCCTCGATATTCCGTTTTAACAGTACTCCAAATAGTTTTGCGTACAACGCTTAGCGAAATATTATGCTCAGATTAGGCAAGTATCAAATGTTAGAAATATGGCGGGCTTCCCAGAATCAACTGTTCCCTTCGCTTCAGAGGTGTTACATATATTCACATCTCGGGAGGGCGTCTATCGCTGACAGTATGGTGACGTCATAACATCGACACTCGTGACTCACTCATTACGAACAATCCTGCCCTGAGAAACCCTGTAATCGAGTGACCCTACTAAAGAAGCAGTTTTTGTTCCATTTTTGCTCTAGTTTACGCCTAATACACCTTGAAAACGCAAACGGCGGACATCTTTCCGCCTGGTTTTAGCTCTCCTGGCTACAGCTACCAACTATATAATTATTAATCGCTCTGTCTCCTGATTCAGCAAAAGGATCGCTTGAGCCGTGTGGACGACATGTTTACATCGCTGCGACATCTTCTTTCCCGATATGGTGCTGTGGTCTCCTGCACATTCCGGTCGTATATAAAAACAGGCCCGTACTTGTCTTGTTGACAATGTGGAAACACGTAAAGTTATCATTTTTGTAACCTCTTGTCAAGTATGCCGTCCATTCTCCATCGTGTTTGAATAGTCTATACCACAAAGCCGCAAAACAAATAGCTGCGCAACTTATATCTGCACTTAATTCACAATCGTGCACCAGTAAGCTTAACTTTGGACGCTCAACATAGCACCATCCAACACTTTAACGGACGTAGATAGCACTTTTGAGCATCCCATTACGTGCAATCTCCTCCTTCCCCTCTTCCTTATATTTTCACTGGCGTACGTAAGAAATCCATACCCTCCAATAATTGTTAATGTCTCCTCTCAATATTAGGAAAACACCGATAAGTTCGCTGTACCAAGGACAGTTGCATTACAGAGACGATACTCGTAAAAATTATGAATCTTGTCATAAGGACTAGCAAAACCTGTCAAGGTTTAATATGTAAACATAAGTAGAGAAAAACGGTTTCCGAAATTTTCGCCTTCTGAATGTTGTGTCCGGTGTAAACGTCGTATCTGTCGTACCGTTCACCTTGCCTGCTCAGTAAATAGGCTACGTGGAAAATCGCAGCAAATATTGAATTCTGATCGACGTCTGCGTGGTACCTTAGGTCATTGCCCATATGTTTTAGGTACATACAGACATACAAAAATAAATTAATATCACCGTATTTAACAGTCTCTCGTTCATCACTACTGAATCACAGACGATATTAAAAAATACCGTCTTTACGCATGGTGATAGGATCGATGTGACCAAGTCAGTTAAAAGTTTTGTTTCGTTTTCAATGCTTTGGCAATCGACCAGCGGTGCACAGTCTTTGCTATCAATAATACCGATTCCGTAGGGTCTCATGTGTTGCCCCATAACAGCGTGACTGACACTCATGTCACGACGTTTACACATTTACTACTTTACTAGAGGACTGTTTGTATTATACATCTATTTTCTTAGCGCCTTTGTCAAACGTATGATACTTATTGTGTGCTGAATTTTAAAGTTACTGATCGCTACCAACGCAATCGTCATTTTGCCTTTGTTAGCACTTTCCAGCAAAGGTTAGGTGTACTTGACTCCTGAGCATTTGACCAACATTCTGTCACGCATTGTCTGGCATACACAGGGTGCGGAACGACAATTTGACCAAAAGCCAAAGCATCAAGTGAAGGAATGTAGAGGTCGCAGTTGAGTATTTAAGGCGCTATGCCAGCATGAACCGTGGTCAGTTGGAACATTTGCTCCACATAATTTTGTTAATTGACTGGTGGCTTATTTTTCGTTCCTTTCGGCCCTTTTAAGGCGTATTGAAAAATGAAACATGGACATGTTATTTCTTCATTTCTGAAACAATGCTGTCTAGCGTGCGTCAGCTAAATCTGATACAGGTGAATGTGATAATTTAAATTTACCCTTTTCTCATTGTGACGATTGGTTAGTCCAAATGTTGTGTTTACGTATACATTTTCTGTAAATTAACAGTCATTTGAGTGAAGACATTTGTATGTCAGATTTCAATTACGTTCCTGTAGCCCAGAAAATATGCAGCTACGACCCTTAGTTGCCATACACAAAATACTATGTCTGATGCTATCTTTCCGCCCTGCACTTTCGGTCAAATTGTTTTTCCGCGCCCAGTATAACGGCGCTGGATAGCAAACCTGTCTCAACCAGCCCTGTTCAAATAATTCACTTTTTACGCACGCTACACACAGCTCACTGAATGACTCCCAGCCCAGTCGTCCGTCTATATTCCGCCACGACACTGGAAAGCCAGCGCGCGAGCCTCAAAGTCATGAACGCAGCATCAGATTCTCATAGTGACACTGTACTGATTGTGAGCAACCTCAGACATTGATCGCGAATGCAGATCATAGTAATGTAGAAGCTGAGTTTATCTTTCCGTTTGTTCTCCGTCTCCTGCAGACCAGAGAGCTCTGTCGCTGCATCAGCGGTCGATTACTGGTGTTGGCGCCACGGAACGATGGCAGTTAAGTTGTGATTCTATTAAAGGAATAAAAACAGAAAGAAGTAAGGAACGCGGCATCTAGCAGTCAAGCAGCACGTTTCTGGTAGTTTAATGCGATGACGAATTTAAACGTAGTGGGACTGAGTTAACAGCTATTACATAAAGCCAGATTTAAAGCTACGCACTATAGAGAGAAACTCACTAAAGATATCGTCGTTGCCACACTTTATTTTACACACAATTGAATCAGACCACTTCTTATGAACTACACTTAACTATGCCTGTAATTCATGGCGAAGCTGACCATTACTGTTACTATTCTGGTATTTTTCTTACGTAAAGACTGAGCAAAATGCTCACACGATACAGCAGTCTTACGTCTGTCATGTAATTGTCCAGGAAGTAATTCCTCCAGTCCGAGACATTCCTGTCGCGACTAACCTTATAAACTGAATACTTAGTAAAAGGCGAACCGAATTACTTACTGCATTATGTGCATGAATGCTGAATTTACTCGGCAACAACGATAAACAAGCACGAATGAGAAAGATTTAGCTACAGATGTATGCCATCATAGGGTTGTCGTGACAGCTAAGTCGTTAATGAAATCTTGCGAGGTGCCGGGGTGGAGAAGAGTTTGTACCTCTTTAATTATGACGAATTTTGCATCTCGAGACATGCCCTCGACCCCCTCCTTATCTACCAGCTAATTAATTACGCGCACAATGGTAATAGAGGAAAATGGTGGTGGCCCCTGCTAGTTAGTTAAATATGGAGTGCACACTCACAATAATGTAATAAGAATAGTAATCTACTCACAAGGAAACCTCCCCATCGCACCCCCCTCAGAGTTAGTTATAAGTTGGTACAGTGGATGGGCCTTGAAAAACTGAACACAGATCAATCGAGAAAACAGGAAGAAGTTGTGTGGAACTACGAAAAAAGAAGTAAAATATACAAACTGAGTAGTCCACGCGAAGATATGCAACATCAACGAGACTGAGAGCTTAGGAGCGCCGTGGTCCCGTGGTTAGCGAGGGCAGCTGCGGAACTGGAGTTCCTAGGTTCAAGTCTTCCCCCGAGTGAAAAGTTTAACTTTTTATTTTCAGTTTATGTGACAAACTCTTATGTTTTCATCACTTTTTTGGGAGTGATTATCACATACACAAGAAAACCTAAATCGGGCAAGCTAGAAGAATCTTTTTACCCATTCGCTAAGTGTACAAGTTAGGTGGGTCGACATATTCCTGTCATGTGACGCACATGCCGTCACCAGTGTCGTATAGAATATATCAGACGTGTTTTCCTGTGGAGGAATCAGTTGACCTATGACCTTGCGATCAAATGTTTTCGGTTCCCAATGGAGAGGCACGCCCTTTCGTCTACTAATCGCACGGTTTTGCAGTGCGGTCGCAAAACACAGACACCAAACTTATTACAGTGAACAGAGACGTCAATGAACGAACGTACAGATCATAACTTTGCGAAAATAAAGAAATTTAAATTTTCAGTGGAGGGAGGAGTTAAACCAAGGACCTCTCGGTCCGCAGCTACTCACGCTAACCAAGGGACCACGGCGCTCCTGAGCCCGCATTCTCCTTGATGTCGCCTATCTGGCGCATGGACTACTCAGTATATTTTGCTTATTTTTTTCATAATTCCACACAACTTCTTCCTGTTTTCTCGATTGATCTGTGTTCAGTTTTTCAAGGCCTATCCACTGTGCCAACTTATAACTAAATCTGAGGGGGGTGCGATGGGGAGGTTCCCTTGACAGAAAAAAAGAGAACTTTATCATATTAAACAACAGGAAATGGGATCCTGCATATCTCTACGACATGATATACGGATTAACTATTAGACTGAGATTTATTATAAATCAGAACATAAATTCACATGATTATCGACACAGACACTTCGTTAAAGAATGGGGTCACTGAAATATTATGAGAATAAGAGTTGGCTCGAGAACAAGGGGCTCCTACTGTCTGTGAGGCAATAGACTGACGATAATGACTGGAGGTCCTAATGAATCAAATATTAATCTCCCGACTATACAGCAGTATCGCAATTAGCAGTGAGAGGGGATCACATGGAGAAACAAACAAGGTGGACTTGTAACAATGTGAGCATGCTTGCTGCTGAGTGATTCAGTATTGATAAGGACCTACAATGCTGGAGCCGCACAATACTGTACCGGTACTGAAATCTGCACCACGTCGTCGGTAGGCGGCGTCCTGGTGATGTAGGGGCCGACTTGTGCCGTGCAGCGACTCTGTGTCATCCCCTGGCAGCGAAGGCTGTCTGAGAATTCTAAGCAAGAGCGGAGCCAGCATTGCTGAACTCTCTACTCTCCTCGGAAACCGCTGATTCCAAAATTCCCCCACACTGTCTCGGGACATCATTCGCGCCAATAACGGCCGTTCCCTGCAATTCCGAGCAGGGCTTTATGACGTCAACCAGCCTCAGTTTAAGTTGACCAGTCATGCCTCCGCTGTTCAGCTGAGGGCACTGAACTTGCCGTTTCACTGGCTACGAAAACAACCTGCCTAGACCACGGGCCATCTGGCGCCAGACAGTCGCACCCAGACTTGTGGACACAAGTATTGTCAGAATGAAGAGGAGAATGCAGTAAGTCGGTGCCAGGAATCTCCGTTCCGGACGCGCCGGAATGGTAAACACATAAACTGCGGCGACACCCAGACGTCTCGCAGGTCGTTCCACCAGGGGCTTAAGCCTATTGTACGAACCCCTCAGATTCAGGGAAGTGCAGCCCCCAACCGCAAATGCCATGTGCCACGTCCTCCGATGGTTGCCTCGCACAAGCCACCCAGGGAAGTAACCCAACACGTATAGGAATCAAGTGAACATTATTTTTTGAGCACTCAGTACAAATACTCTCACTACAATAACCTTATTCGGTCTGTTACTACCGTGCAATGACATAGAACACAAATAAAATTGATTAAAATGAGAGGAGACACGCAAAAGAGGACACAGAATCTCTCATTCCCCACCCCCAGTCAATTTAGATTATTTTTGGTAGTGGATGACTCACTTGGCAAATGTAGTGCGTCAATCACTGAGAAAGAATCGCTCCAAACAGTTTCCAAAATGTCACAACGAACTGGCACATTAAATTGGAAATTGATGATAAAATAAAAGGTGGAATTTTTCTTATAGCTTCGCCAACATCTTACTCACATTGACGAATAAGTCACACGCAACACAGATTCACCCTCAGGGAGCCCACTGTCATACATGGACATACTCACACAGTCATACAAATGTTGAACACGTGCCAGAAGGCTAAGTTCGAAGCTGCAGTAAAATGTTGACCTAATGGACCTGCAAGCTTCTCATTAAAGTAACATTTGAGAATTAGCTCCTGGTGCCCAACTCAAACACACACATACGTCTGCATGAAGCCAAAAAGACAAACAATATCTCTATGCTTCATGGTTGAGACGTTTAACCACTCTCACGCCTTTTCCCTGAACAGAATGAATGATAAATATTTTACAGTGATCGATTGGCTGATGGTCCATTCACCATTAACGAGAATTGTAACCACAGATATTCCGCTCACATAGACAAACAAAAATACTCTCGTGTAACAGTAGCATATTATTGTGTATAACATTTTGTAACTATTGAAATTTGTACACATAGTGACAATTGACAGGCATCAACATAAGTGAGATAGAGAGATATAGTGTACATGAAAAGACAGAAATTTCGTAAGTGTAGCTGTGTGATCGAAGATCATGTAACATAGTGTGCATCACCAAAAAAAATTGTTCCAGACATGATGATAGGGAACCAGGATATCTTTAAGATGAACATGTACATATAAAAAATAAGACTGAAAGCTATAAAGCAAAAAAATATACATGTATTTGACATTGAATTTCCTATCTCTACTGTCCGAAGTAAAGTTTGGGGGGGGGGGGGAGGGCGAATAAAAACAATGTTTTCACTAAAAGCACAAGTGTTACTGTGTTCACGCAGATGTCTGAGCAAGAAAAGAAAAAAAAACAGTTGACCGTAACGTCCTTCGCATGCTGACGTCACACAACGAATCACTCAACACACGAATATTGCCACACTCGCCTGTGGAGCGGGATGGTGGTTCCTGGCGTGGAGAAAGCGGCGCCAGCTGGAAGGAGTGCGATTGGTGGTGTGGGCCAGCAATCTAATGTTTCTGGGAACCAGGCGCGGCATCCGGAAGTTGCTCCAGTCGTCCTCCACTCTCTGTAGCGGCACTGTCCATCGACACGAAGCTCGTGGGGTGGTACGACAGCCTATTGTTGATGTGCAGCACAGTGCGGTACGGTGGCCAGCACACGTACGGGCTCTGATTGTATTGAGGACCGCAAGAATCGGGACAGAGCCGTAGCACAGGTAGTTGGCCATCCTAAGACAGTACACTTGGTCTTATCTAGAACGAAAAATTGCAATACGGGATTCTACTCTCAGAGTGACTGCAACACTCGTGGATTCATCTGATGGAGGATGAAACCAGGATAGCAGATCGATCAACGTGGCTGATTGCTCGGAACTGCTCTCTGTAGGAGAGAACATAATCACGACAAACTGCAGTCCATCAATACCCGGCACAGAACTGCTTTGGGCGTGCAGTCCGGCCTATTATTGTGATTTATGCGAATTCGTGCAGGAACGGTAAACGGCGTCCGTCAGAAGTGCGTCTCAAGAGATCTCTCCGACTCTCCGTGCTACCACTGTCAGAGTACGCCCTCGTCGTCTGGCACCTCTCCTGCGGTGGAATCCCCATTTCTGCGTCACCGCTGAGCGGTGCCGTGCTGTCTCCTCGGCCAGCCGCCAACGGGGTCGCCCGTCCCGGTGGGATCCCGGGGTTGTGTCCGCCTTCAGCTGGCCGGAAGCTGTCGGCCAGGTGAGCCGCCGCCTCGCTCAGCAGGTGGGCGGCACTCGCCTCTGAGCCGCCGCGGAGGGGCGGGGCGGGGCGTGACTGACAGCCGCCTCGCTCAGGCGTCTCCCTGCCGCTCGGCCTCCATTTACTCCACACCGACCACCGTGCAGCGTCAGTTCTCGTCCAGCAGTCACTCGCTGTTCGCAGTACCTGCACAATACTTAAGACCTTTTATAAAGAGTGCCTCCCCAAAACTTTTTACTAAGACAGCATTCAGAATTTGTAAAGATCATATTTCGTACATTCGATAAAACAAATTAATAGAGATGAATATTTACATGAATAGAACTGTTACACTAATACAACACAAAATTCTTATACTCTGCTGAGAGACTTTATAATTAATGCTTATTGTAAAGAATAGTGACTTAACCTATGGGCCTATTGTTAATACCAGGGTACGACTCATTGAGATACAGAGAGGCTCAAGTACTCCACCCGTAACTCTAAAATACTGTACGTAATCCCACCTGTGACATACCCATCACTGGAGCATGCTCACAACTACTGCCGACTCTTCAACTTCACTAACTACGCTATCTACAGGCGCCACTGCACGTCCCTCGCCGTCTCGGATCCCAGAGGCCTCGATCGATCCCTGAAACTGCTCAAGACATGGCGGACGCACACAAATAAACAATGAACACATATTAGACGAGATATAATTAGCTGCAATCCCCTTAGTAATGGAAATTAATAAAAATACTACATGTAACTTATGGGCTACACCCGTTTACCATACATACTCCCCCGTCCTGCCCCGCTGAGACAACTCGGTGGATGTTGCTGTCTCTGGCGTGGCCGATCGCTGAGTCGGTCGCTACTCATCTGAGATGGAACTGGATGTACACAAACTTACGGTGGAAAATTTACACACACAAAAAAAAAAAAAACACGGCAGACTTCGCAAGTTACAATGCAAGGACTCTACCTCTGTACACAATTTCTTGTAACTATCATATTTTTAGACTTCTCGTGTGTGCTAGGTCTCACACCGAGACACCAGTTACCGCACTTGTTGAGGAATTCCATACCTTCGGCATTACACCGCTCACGCGATAAATCCCGACGACCGCTCACGTTCAGAGACGTGACGTACCATCGTACGAGAAACTCGCCACACTCCAGAAAGGTTGCGCTTAACAGCAGCGGCATGGGCGGGCACAGTGGCCACCTTTGTACATCCGCCTCCAAACCCTAAGAGTATGGTGCAACGCGCTGTGGCGTGCCCAACACGCCAACGAAGAGAAAAGCCTCACTGAAAGTAGGTGCAACATCGCAGTTGTGTGCCCATGACAGCAGTGACAAATACCGCGCAAACAAACAAGTGGTGCAGCGCTGTAAGGCGTGCCCAGAACACTGTCGGTATGCATCCAGTAGCTCTTCCTCAACAAACACTCAGTAATTGGTACGGTGTAAAGACAAAACACACAGGAAGGTGCACTCTGTGTTACCAATGACTCGGAAGAGTGGTGGCTCCCCCATGAAATGGAAAGTACAGAACAGTGAGTTAGACCGACCCTTCGTTTTCGGAGTTAACAAAGAATGCGGAAGGTGCATATGTCGCCTCGTAGCCCCTACAAGTTACCCATGTACATGTTAAAGAATATAAATAAAAACAAATTACCACACTTAATGTCTAATACGTACACAAATGAAGGATGTTTTCTAAGCCAGTCTCATTTTACAAATGTTTCCCTTTTGTTTCACACACAGGCAACACTTTTTGTCTGTACAAAAACTACGTTCTTGCGCTCCTCACATTTCAACATTTGTAAACGGCTCTGTCCGAGTATTTGTGCGGATTTTCCCCGAGCCGAAACCGCACGGTCCTGGCTTCAATCTCGCCCTCCATTTCTGTTTCAGTGATTGGAACTCGAGATAGGACCACGTATTTCGATTCACTCGTCCCGCTCTCCATGTGAATCTCTGCGCCTCCAGCTCGTGTCGTACTGGCGGGTATCGTTTTGTCTCGGCAAGTTACTCTGCCGTCCCAATTTTGTCTCTTATAGTCCTGCCTCCACGCTGATGGATGTTGTTATTGCGCGGTGCTCCACGAAAGTCGCTATTGTAATAGTTATTTTGCCCTTTCCTTCGAAAATTAACTCCAACTCGCGCAGAAGGCTTTTCAATGTTTAGATATTCGCTCCGTACTTTCCTACAAGCGCTAGCTGGCAGTTGCTTTCCAGTTTCGCGAAACAGAACTTCATTATTTCCCCATCTCTATGTGGCACATCAAGAAACTGATTCTTTCTAATTAAAGCCTCAAAGAGCTTCGTGGGGCTCTTGTATCCTGACGCCTCCGGATACGGACACTAAACGATTTCTTCTTTTATTCGGTCTTGCACTTGGCGCGATCAATACTTGCGCGTCGGTGAATTCTTGGTACGTTCGGCATGTACCTGCAACACTACGCATTTTCTCAGCTGCCGTGCCCTCGATGTGCCCGCAGATAAATTCTAATTTTGCTGTCAATGGTCAAGATATTAGTAGCGTGTTAGAAAATTGTGACAGCCAAATTTTTGGGTGAAGTGAGCCTCCATTTTCCCGGAAATTTTGGAATTTGAGGACCGATAAAATGTGTTTGTAATCAAACTCTGGTACCTCTTGCACATTTCTATTGGGTGTAGTATCACACGCGCCCGTCTCTTTGACGCGAACTGACACCTCCTGGTTCTGCCCCACAATGATACTGGAACTGAGCGTCAGTTGTCGCGGCCGGGCTGCAGTTTTGCAGCCGTGCGCTCCCTGGGCTGTTGAGCGCGCTTCGTACTCGACTGCGTCGCGCCGAGCCGGCCGGCGCCTCTGGACGCTGTGTACCGATTTGTACTCGGCGTTCCAGGCGTGCCACATCTTTTTCTACGCTTTCACACCTTTGGGTGGTACCCGCAACGCGTTCTTCAACGCTTTCCATTCGTTTCGTTCTGCTCGCAAGTGCTTCCTTCCACTGGGCTTTCATTGCAATAATTCCTATTGCATTCATGTGTCCAATTCGCCTAGCGATTCTTGCACGGTTATTTGCGGTTTTGGCCAATGTTTTGGCGGCAGCTGCCTCTACCCTTACTAATTCTGCATGTCTCTTGGCTTCGGTAGCCCTTTTCTTGCATTCGACACCCGTCTTACCGACCTCCGCTATTTCATATCACATAATCGCTACTGTTTAGTTATGCGGCTCTGATGCTGCTGTCGCGATTTTGTATGTCTCGTGCTGGCGTTCCAGTGACGTGGCGGAAAATAGGCGGATGATCGGGCTTGGGACTCATTCAATGACATACGTGTAGCGTGCATAAAAAGAGTATAATTTAAGGAGTGCTGGTAGAGCAAGGGCGGAAAGACAGTATGAAAGGTAAGAATGTGAGTGTCGTACCTAAGGGTCGCACATACGTATTTTCGGCGCTATAGGAACGTAATTAAAATCTGACATAGGGACGTCTTTGCTCAAAATGAAAGGTAATCCACAGAAAATGTATGCGTGAACACTCTTTCGACTAATCAGTCTTCAGGACGAGAAAAAGCAAAACTTAGAACATCACACAGACGTTTATCATACTTAGCCGACGTACGAGACAGTACTTCTTTAGAAATGAAGACAATCACATGTTTCATGTAGTAGTAAATGTATAAATGTCGTGACACAAGCGTCTGTTACGTTATTATGGGGCAACATACGAGACCCTACATCATCGGTATTAATGTAAAGAGAGACAGTGCGCCGTTGCTCAATTCCCAATGCACGGAAAATGAAACACAACTTTTAATGGCGTCGGTCGCATTGCGCCTATCATCGTGAGTAGAGGCGAAATAATTTTATGGCGTCTGTGATGTGGAAGTGATGACTCAGAGACTGATTAATGGTGTGATATCAAGTTGTCTCTGTATCTCCATATACACCTGTCACACAGTAACCTATGGAGCCAAGTTGCCCTCATTTGTCCTCCTCTCAGAGGCAACCCGTATTCTATTAATTTACCGTTTTCACTGTACTGAAATGTGGTGAATTTTGCCTCTAGTGCTCCATCAAGGCTGCGGGTTTCCATGTTTGTATTGAGCAATCAAGATGGACGGTGCGACAAAGACGAGGACAACACGGAACACAACGTTCAGATGACGAAAATTTCGGAAACCGTTTTCCTCTAATGATGTGGTTACATGTTAAACGTTATTCGACTTTGCTACGGCGAACAAACGTCAATGTCCCGAGCTTCATAACTTTTACACGCATGGTCTGTGCAATGCAGCTATCCTTTGACGAAGCGAACTTATCAGTCGTTTTGTAATATGAAGAGGAAACATTAACAGATGGTGCAGAATACGGATTCCTGGCAGACGCCAGTGGAGTCATGATGTGGTGGAGTGTGAGGAGGGGACTGCACGTAGAGGGATGTTCGAAAGCCTCGTGCACGGACACTGAAGCGTACGCAGCTGATTTATTAAGCGATCAAGATTACGCTCGTTGTGGAAATATGTGCGAGATGGGCACTGCTGCAAACATATTTCACCAAAAAGTATTAGGCGTTTAGGCACGGCGACAAAACTTCTCAAAGACTACAGACCCATCCACACGGCTGTGCACAGAGTTAGGGGGTGTTTTGTCTCCGGACACTGTTTGCCGTAGCCCTCGCCACTAAGCGAGAGGCTGGCTCTGGCTATAAGCACATTTCCAGGATCGATATCGCAATGTTGCGTGATAATACAGAACTGGTTTTGGCAGATCGATTTGCAAATGCTGCCCTACGTACTGTGCCGTAGCAGTCCTACTATTTGACGTTCACAGATACGCTCCCCTATTACTGAGAAATCGGAGATTCGAATACCAGAGAACAATTCTATCATCACAAATGTCCCGCAGATGTGTTTGTCCCATATTGGGCAATGACTTCCAGAGAGTGTGTAGACGTACAATTCGCACCGATCTGTGGTACAGCGTTGCGATGTCGACTGTTGAAACACGACGAATGGCACGTCTAATAAGAGGAATTAAAAATGACAACTTTTGTTTTCGTGGTCATTCAAAAAAATTTCGGAATTCTTTTAATATATACCAAGAATGTGAAACAGACTACGGTGGAATTTCGAGATGTAAGACGCTGCAGGAATATTATTAGCATGTTGCCAACAGAGAGCACGTGATCCGTTTGACAAGGTGAACACAAAACCATAAGGAGTAAAAGGTCTGCGCTCATAGCCCGGACAGATATCCGCCATCGGACAGATATCCGCCGTTTGCACGCTTTCATAGAGGTTTAATGCCTACACTAGAAAAAAAAGTGTCTTATTAAAAGGAAAGAACCACCTCTTCAGAAAATCATGGATCTTTTTAGAGTACTTAATATATTATTCCAGTGAGAAGCAAAAAGGCCATGCTCACTCGATTTCAGGGCTAGCACATGTGGCAGTGCAGAGCCGTTCGTAATGAATGAGGCGAGTGTGTGGATGTTACGACGTCACCTAAGTGTATGAGCCACATACGCCTGCCGTGGCCATTAGATAATGAAGTGCTATCCGCCCCCCCCCCCCCCCCCAACCAAAAGAAAAAATGCAGAGATACTCACTAACCACTTGATAGTACGAGATAAAATAATAATAACAACTAATTCTTTTCGCGTCGCAATGGAAAACTCCATAATAACGAAAACATGTCAAGCAGTCAACTCTTACAGCACAAGTAAGGCCTGAATACATTCGTCTCCGATGCTGATTTGACGGCGGTGAGTCCCCTGCTCTGATAACGGTGCATTTGCTTGCCGACGGCCACTAACACGTGTGAAAACAGATAGGATATTACGAAACCTGAATATGCTTAGGACGATAATGCGGAAAAACAGTTAGCAATAAGTATAAATATTCGCTGTAATATTTTAGGCAAAATTAGTTACGTTATTTATATTCAGGTAAAACTAAGGTACACCAGTTCCGTGAAAAGACAGGCCGCACAGATGGGAACGTACAGCAGAAACTTGCACCGGCACCACGGCTACCGTCTTACCTTGAGAAGCTGCACAGGATCTCCAAGACTCGGAAACGTTTCAGGCATGGTGGAAGCAGTGTCGCAGACATCGACGCCTTCTTTGGCAGCACGGCTGCAGCCGGCTGGTCCAGAAAGAGACGATGGAGAGATTCGTCAGAATCTTGATTTCTTATTCAAATCCAACGCGGCAAAAACGCCGAAAGCATTTGTATCCAGAATGCCGCTGCGAGACACTTCGTTTCCACTTGCAACGAAATTTTCGGCACAGTACTGCTTTGGCGGCATTTCAAAAATTCACGTCTTTGTAATTGTTCGTTTATGTATTGCTGAATAAACGTAAACCGCTGAACTAATTACGATGATGAGTCTACGAAATGTTTGGCTTTGCAATGAGAACGGTTATGGAAATTATTGTAGCTTATATCACTTAGTATCATTTTCTAATGATGAATACGATAGGTGGTTTCTGTTGGAACGAACGACGACTTTCCACGTCTGCATACGAGTTTTAGCCGCTGTTTCACAGCAATGAATCATTGTCACTCCTTGTTAACAAACCGGCGGTCGAAGCTCACTTAACGTTTCTGAATACAACATGATAGTTAGGAAGAAAGAAGACAATAAATATTTATAGCTCGTCCATTACTATTGCGAAAATATTGAAATGCTTTGAAATGCAAACAGAGTGCGTAATATAGCATACAATCGTTTGCAATACAGAGGTGGAAGTGTTATGAAAGAATGTCTCCACAAATGATTAGTGGATGTCGGTAGCATGTTATTCCGATTGGACAGAATGTTAACTTTCGCGAGATTGTGTGTGGAAGGCCTAAGTCTAAATGTGGGTTTATATACACTCTTGGAAATGGAAAAAAGAGCGCATTGACACCGGTGTGTCAGACCCACCATACTTGCTCCGGACACTGCGAGAGGGCTGTACAAGCAATGATCACACGCACGGCACAGCGGACACACCAGGAACCGCGGTGTTGGCCGTCGAATGGCGCTAGCTGCGCAGCATTTGTGCACCGCCGTCGTCAGTGTCAGCCAGTTTGCCGTGGCATACGGAGCTCCATCGCAGTCTTTAACACTGGTAGCATGCCGCGACAGCGTGGACGTGAACCGTATGTGCAGTTGACGGACTTTGAGCGAGGGCGTATAGTGGGCATGCGGGAGGCCGGGTGGACGTACCGCCGAATTGCTCAACACGTGGGGCGTGACGTCTCCACAGTACATCGATGCTGTCGCCAGTGGTCGGCGGAAGGTGCACGTGCCCGTCGACCTGTGACCGGACCGCAGCGACGCACGGATGCACGCCAAGACCGTAGGATCCTACGCAGTGCCGTAGGGGACCGCACCGCCACTTCCCAGCAAATTAGGGACACTGTTGCTTCTGGGGTATCGGCGAGGACCATTCGCAACCGTCTCCATGAAGCTGGGCTACGGTCCCGCACACCGTTAGGCCGTCTTCCGCTCACGCCCCAACATCGTGCAGCCCGCCTCCAGTGGTGTCGTGACAGGCCTGAATGGAGGGACGAATGGAGACGTGTCGTCTTCAGCGATGAGAGTCGCTTCTGCCTTGGTGCCAATGATGGTCGTATGCGTGTTTGGCGCCGTGCAGGTGAGCGCCACAATCAGGACTGCATACGACCGAGGCACACAGGGCCAACACCTGGCATCATGGTGTGGGGAGCGATCTCCTACACTGGCCGTACACCACTGGTGATCGTCGAGGGGACACTGAATAGTGCACGGTACATCCAAACCGTCATCGAACCCATCGTTCTACCATTCCTAGACCGGCAAGGGAACTTGCTGTTCCAACAGGACAATGCACGTCCGCATGTATCCCGTGCCACCCAACGTGCTCTAGAAGGTGTAAGTCAACTACCCTGGCCAGCAAGATCTCCGGATCTGTCCCCCATTGAGCATGTTTGGGACTGGATGAAGCGTCGTCTCACGCGGTCTGCACGTCCAGCACGAACGCTGGTCCAACTGAGGCGCCAGGTGGAAATGGCATGGCAAGCCGTTCCACAGGACTACATCCAGCATCTCTACGATCGTCTCCATGGGAGAATAGCAGCCTGCATTGCTGCGAAAGGTGGATATACACTGTACTAGTGCCGACATTGTGCATGCTCTGTTGCCTGTGTCTATGTGCCTGTGGTTCTGTCAGTGCGATCATGTGATGTATCTGACCCCAGGAATGTGTCAATAAAGTTTCCCCTTCCTGGGACAATGAATTCACGGTGTTCTTATTTCAATTTCCAGGAGTGTAGATTGAACACATTCATGCGTGCCCCACCAACGTTATTTATCGTTTAATGGTATACTCGCTTCTAACTTCGATAAAAGTAAAGTTTGACTGATGGTTGTGCATTTACTATCCTTTTTCCGTTTTCAGTTTCTCCATAAAACCGTTATTATTCGCAAGAAAGCTAAAACGGCCGACATTGTGTAGCGCCAGCAGCAACAATAGGTCGCTGAGGCAGCGACAAAGCTCTGTGGGCTGCAGGAGACGCAGAATTAACGGAAAAATAAACCCAGCCTCTGTCTTTCTACGATCTGCAAGCGCGATCAGAAATGTTGAACGTCAGTACCGTGTCAGTATGCGAATCCGACGCCGGTTTTACGATTTTGTGTAACCCGCGGTGGCGTTCGGGTGGCGTCCCTTTTGGTAGTCGATCTGTGACCTGTGTGAAAAAACGCAAACGTAAGCAGTGGCGGTTGGGCGGGGTTTTGTCATCCTGCACTGTTACACATTATCAGACATGACATGACGAGGGTGCTGACCGCAGTCTCAAATCTTCGATAAAATGAAAGTGCTTAAAACCGTAAAATGATGGAATGCTGTGGTAGTGTTTTTTTCCTTCAAAATACAATACGAAATCCGGCATCGGTGACCATGTTTCGGGAGTCGATATGATAGTGTTTACCTGACGAACCAGAAGCGGTAGCGGCTGGTCGGTTTATAAAATCACATTCGTTGTTTGTAGAACTGTTAAGTAACGTTTGTATTTTGTTTGACAGAATGAAAGCGATTATTAACATACTGTTACTCTTTAAGCGGAAACACAGAGAATCAAATATCTTATTTTTACGCTTAACATTTCTCCTCCGTTCGACATTTATAATTTTCTGCAAAAAGATATCAGAATTTCCGTGTCCATTACTATACACAAGGTCCTTGAACGTTGTGTGACAGAATGGCGCCCATACACATCTTTTTCGCGCTGTTTATTCCGTGTCAACGTCTTACTCCTTATATCAAAGGTTAATACGGCAAGTCGCATGCTGCCATCTGTCGGCTCGCGACTACACTGCGTCGTCTGTAACTCCTTCCGCAGTTAACTTCTTCTGCAACACGGGGGCGCCATCAGAACGTCTTTCGGTACCGCTGCTTGGGGTACGAATCACGTACTTCCAAGAAATAAAAACAGAACATTCGAACACAAAAATCTATTGTAGTGGGCAACGAGGGAGGGCTGTAGCCTATTTGTGTGAAAGAAGGTAAAATGAGACAACTGTGAGCCGACAAGACTGGCACATCAGAGAAACGGGCGGCTGCGATTTCAAATCCGCCTCCGCACAGCACCTGAGAATGTCGTATAACGCAGTCAGGAGCCGTAGAATAAATTTCAGACTGTTTTCGTTCTCGAGCGAGGCGTTGCTCAGCGCTTACAAATAAATAGTAGCATGTTGAAACATGAAATTAGTTTATGTTTTTTATTTCTTGTGAAAATAATGGAAATAAGTACATTCTTTTTTTCGTCACATTCCAACATTACCTGGAACATCATTTTTTTCCTGATAGGAAAAAATTGATTTCAATGTCAGATAAGACTATGTTTCCTACGATGTGCACTTTTCTACTACTTAAAATATAACGCGGCATTATTTTTTATTTAGTTCTTCAGTAGAAAGGCACCAATCGTGGCATGGAGTAACAAGAGGCATAAGCAGTTAGGTGCGAAGATGGAAGATTATCTGAATGGAGGAAGAGCCAAATTAACAACCGGTGGCACTCTTCAGAGACAGCGGTCGCGGATCACGTGTTGCGAGCGATCGACTGTCTGGCGAATCTTGGAAAATCTTAACTACATCGACAGCAGCAGCGAGAGGCAACGACCGGACAAGTTCTGGTAAATAGCAGAGTATGCAGGAATCTGTGGGCGGCGGTATGGCACCGTGTGACAGATTAAAATCGGCGTAACTGGTCAGTGAGTGGGACACGGTACTGGAATGCATCTTACAACTGGCAGCAGACGCGAAATGACGTCTGCCTTTTGCGTAGAAGATCAAGTTTTGCATGTAAATCATACAGACATCTTAAGCACCTAATACTACTAGAGATGTAGGTTGTAAAGGCGTGCCAAGTTTCAAAGATGCAGGTAATTTGCTTGGCGCTAACTGAGTGTAGAATGAGGATTTACGGTAATCAACGAATAACAACCCGACAAAAATTGAATGTAAAATTGTTAATAATCGTGCCGTTCGTATAAAAGTATTATAGAGAGCGTTTAAGTTGTTTATATTGATATCGAGTAGTATCCTGGAGTTCAAAGGTGAGAAGATATGGAAATGCTCGTTAAAGAGAAATAAGTGATTAGATACAGCGAACCACGTCTCGCGTTGTGTACGTAGACAGGGGTGACGTGTGACGTCACACGTCAGTGTGGGCCGCCCCTCAGTCTTAGTATTTCGTGCCCGTTGTTCTTTGTTGCCGCCAAAATTGCAGCATTCATTCACACTATGCAGTACTTAACTCGGTTCGCCCTTTTACTAAATATTCAGTTTATACAGTAACGTATGAATTACACCCAAAGGTAATTGTAAAATCATTCCTGTGTCGGAAAAAGAAATGCTCTGGCTAGAGGAATTGTTTTCAGGATGACTGCATGATAGGCGCAAGACTGCTGTCTCGTGTGAGCATTGTGCTAATTCTTTGCCTAAAAAAAAATACGAGAGTAGTAGTAGTAGTAATAGTCAACTTCGTCATGAATTACAGGCTCAGTTATGTGTAGTTCATTGGAAATAGTGTAATTCAGTTGTGTTTAAAATGAAACTTGGCGCGGACGATAACTATAGTGAGTTTGTCTGTGGAGCGCCCAACTTCAAACCTGCGTTTCTGTAGTTGCTGGTAACTCAATCGCATGACGAAAGTTGTGATTCGAAATTGTCATCGCATTAAACTACCAGAAACGTAGTGTTTGATTCCGAGTTGCCTCATTCGTTACCTCTTTCTGTTTTCATTCCTTTATCAGAATCCCAGTTACTCCGGAGAAAGTCTGAATGTAACTGCCATCATTCCGTGGCGCCTACAGCAACAATCGACCGCTGATGCAGCGACAGAGCTCTGTAGTCTGCAGGAGACGGAGAATTAGCGGAAAGATTTAGTCGGCTATGATCTGCAATTGCGATTAACGTCTGAATGTGCTTATGATCAGTACAGTGTCACTATGCGAATCTGGTGCTGGTTTCGTGATTTTGTGCATCGCGTGCTGGCTGTCCAGTGACGTGGCGGAATATAGGCGGACACCCTGGCTGGGTGTCAATCAGTGACGTATGTGTAACGAACGTATGAAGCGAATAATTTAAACAGAGCTATTTGAGCGAGACTTGCCATCCAGCACCGATATACAGGGCGTGGAGAAACAGTTTGACCAAAATTGCAGGGCGGAAGGACAGCATGTAACACAGGAATGTGTGTTTGGCAACTAAGAGTCGTAAATGCATATTTTCAGCGCTACGGGATCGTAATTCAAATCTGGCATACTGAGGTCCTTGTTCAAAATGATAGGTATTTTACAGAAAATGTATAGATAAACAGAATGTTTGGACTAACCAGTCGTCACGATGAGAGCAAGATAAATTTCAGGGGTATTTAGCTGACGACCCGGTAAGTACTTCTTCAGAAATGAGGCCAATCACATGCCCATATTTCTTGTTTCGATAGGTTTTAAAAAAAGTAAAAAAGAGTGGAAAATGAGCCACCACTTAATTAACAGGAGTGTGTGTAGAAAATGTTCAAACTGACCACCGTTTTCATGCTGCCGCAGCGCCTTAATTATTTAACTGCGAACTGTATTTTCTGTATTCATATTCCTTCGTTTGATACTCTCTTTGTGCCCTACGCTTTTGGTCAAATAGTTTTTCCGCCCTGTATATGCCAGACGATGCGTTACAGAATGTTGTTCGAATTCTCGGGACTCCAGTACACTTAATCGTTCGTAGGATGTGCTAAGAACGGCAAAATGTCAGAATGCGTTGCTAGCGATTTGTAACTAAAGTTCAATAGACAGTTACTATGTAAAAGGAAATGTGACACGTATAACGAAGCACTACGGAATTAAACGTGAAATATGTTTTTTGATTACAAAAAGTTCTCGAATAGAGCGGTAACCGCATAAATGTCGTGACAAACGTGTCTGCTACGCTATTATGGAGCAACGTATGAGACCCCACAGAATCGGTATTAGTGAAAGCATGCACCGTTGGTCAGTTGCCAAAGCGTTTAATGACCTAAATTTCGGAAACCAATTTTCTGTTGTGATGGTTACATGTGAGACCTTAATCGATTCCACTAGCCGGAACGAACGCCTGCGGTACGTTCCAAGCTTCATACGTTTCACACCTCCGCTGAGCAACTGTCGACAATGAAACAAACTTGGCGGTGTTTTCGTATTGTGGAAGGAAGACGTCAATATGTAATGTAGAGTACGAATTCCTTACGGACGCCAGTGAAAATATAAGGTGGAGAAGTGTGAGGAGCAAATCACACGTAAAGCGATGTTCAAAAGTCTTACCCAGGCCCGTTAAAGCGTTCGTGGCTGCTGTATTAATCGACCGGGATTACGCTCGTTGTCTAAAGAAGTACGAGGAGGGCACTGGTGGAAGCGTTTTGCACCTGAAAAGATTAGGCGTTTAGATGTGGACAGAAGACTTGGAGTAAATTCACATTCACACCGCTGTACGCAGGGTTAGGGGGCGTTTTTGTCACCGGTCACTGTTGTGAGTCGGAGGCTGTGCCACTAAGCGAGAGGTGGCTGTAGTTGTAGGGACACATCCAGCATCGATATCGCACGTGTGGAATGTAGTAGCAGTCCTACTGTTTTACTGTTACAAAACGTTTTGAAGGCCGCATACACCTCCCCAAATATGTATATAACCGACAAATCAGAGATTCGAATACTAGATAATAATTGTATCATAACGAATTTCCCGCAGATGTGCTTGGCCCATACTGGGCAGTCATTCAGAAAGAGTACGTAGACATACAAATCGCACTGGCTCGTGGGACTGCTTTGCGATATCGACTATTGAAACACGAGTGATAGCACGTTTAATAAGAGACAATCAATATAATAACTTTTGTGTTACGTCATAAGAAAAATATTCGCAAGATTGTTTTAATATATGACAGGAGTATGAAGGACACTACGGCAGAGTTTCGAGATTGGCCGAAGGTGCGGAACACGGTCGGTGTCCAAAATTTTACACAGCCCGGCGTGCAGCGTGTAACGCATTCAGGCACCGTGAACAAAGCTCTTGTGGCGTTGGTTCTCGCGACCGGCTCTGCCCAGCAACAGGACAGAAGAATATGGATGGCACAAGTTCCTTGTTTTAATTTTCTTCCGCCTTGTCAGTGAATTACTGTTTGACTTTAACGTGTCCTTTGTCCTCACAGGCGCAGTGTGTGACGGTTCTGGATAGATATATTTTAATCATGCTTTACAATGGTGCAGCTGGCCAGCGGCTAGGCGTGTGATTCACGAGTTGGAACCGACACGCATCTCGTGAATGGCGGGCGACGCGACGTCCTGCTGTGGGTAGATTTTTAAAAAAATTGCCGTTTTCACTCACGTCAGTAGACTGCCATCATTCGCGAGAGAGTCGAACTACCGACCTCTGTCAGCCACAGGAGAAAGAACTGACGGAAAAATATATTCGTCTTTAATATGTATAATATTTCGCACATGTGTTTTAAGCAAAACTATTGGCAGCACTGTTATCAACGCAAAACCGAAGTAAACAGACTATTTTACTTCATACAAGGGTTTTACGTATTCTGTCATCAGAGAGGCCGCACAGATCAGATTTCGCAAGTGTAGTTTCATCCTGGACAGCAGCTGTACTGCAGAGTAATTCGTCGAATCATTCAAGCCCCGATGTATACCTGCGACACAGCAACCTATGGAACCCAGCTGCCCTCATTTGTTCTATTTCTGTGCGGTTTTGACTGTACTGAAATTTGGCTGAAGTCCTCTATGTAGGTATCTAACTAATACCAGCTGCAAGTTTCCATGTTTGTGTTGAGCAGTCAAAATGAACGGTACGGCAAACGCGGATCTCAACATTCAGATGAAATTTTGGAAACCGTTTTTCACTAATCATGTACTTACATGTTAAACAACAATCGTCTTTGCTAGGGTCAACAAACCCCGACGTCCCGAGCTTCATAATTTTTACACGCATGGTTTCTGCAATCCAGCTGTCCTTGACGAAGCGAACTTATCAGTCTCCGTGTAATATGAACAGGAGACATTAACTAATAGTGCAGAGTACGGATTACTGACAGACGCCAATGGAGTCATGATGTGGTGGAAGGCGGGGAAGGGACTGCGGGCAGATGGATGTTCAAAAGCCTCGTGCACGGGCAGGGAAGCGTTCATAGCTGACTTATTAAGCGATCAAGATTACGCTCGTTGTGGAAATAAGTGCGCGATGGGGACTGCTGCAAACACATTTCACCAAAAGGCGTTAGGCGTTTAGGCACGGCGACAAAACTTCTCAAAGAGTAAAAACACACTCACACCGCTGTGCACAGAGTCAGGGGGTGTCTTGTCACCGGCCACTGTTTGCCGTGGCCCTTGGCCCTAAGCGAGAGGCTGGCTGTGGTTATAAGCACATTTCCAGGATCGATATCACAGAGTTTGCGTAGTAAGACAGAACAGCTATTGGCAGATCGGCTTGCTAAGACGGTCCTATGTACTAGGCAGTAGCGGTCCTACTATTTGACGTTCACAGAAACAGACTGAGTACCAGATACGCTTCCCTACGTCATTATTTTACTGAGAAAACGGAGATTCGAATACTAGATAACAATTCTATCGTCGCAAATGTCCCGCAGATGGGTTTCTCTCATATTGGGCAATGACTTCGAGATAGTCTCGTAGATATACAAATCGCGCCGATTTGTGGTACAGCTTTGCGATGTCGACTGTTGAAACACGACGGATAGCACGTTTAATAAGAGGAAATAAAAATGACAAATTTGTTTTCTTGGTCATCAAAAAAATTGCGGGTTTGTTTTAACATATATCAAGAATGTGAAACCGACTACGGTGGAATTTCGAGATGTGAGACGCTGCAGGAATAATACTAGCATGTTGCCAACAGAGAGCACGTGATCCGTTTGTCGAGGCGAACACAAAGCCACGAGGAGCTTAAGTTGTGTGCTTGTAGGCCGGTGAGTTAAAACACGATCGGACAATGTCTACCATTTACACGCTTTCAAAGTGTGTTAATATCTGCCCTAACAAAAAAAAGGAGTCGTATTAAATGGGGAAAAAATAATCTGTCCAGAAAGCGTGATCTTTTTAGTTTACTTAATGTATTATTCTAGTGGGAAGCTAAAAGACCCTGCTCACTCGATTCCAGGGCTAGCGTATGTGGCAGTGCAGAGCTGTTCGTAATGAATGAGACGCGAGTCTGGATGTTAGGACGTCACCATAGGGTATCAGCAAGAGACGCCTGCCGTTGCCTTTAGTTAATGAAGTACTATCCAATAAAATAAAAATAAAAATAAACTGGATACTCACTAAACTCTTGATAGTACGAGAGAAAAAAATTAAAACTTTTTCTTTTCGCGTCGGAATGGAAAATGCCATAATAAGGACAACATATCAAGCAGTCAGCTTCTAGAAAACGAGTAAGGCCAGAATAATTACATGAAGGCGACAGAGATGAAAACGGTTACATACAAACCGCTGAGATGTTTTTAGAGTGTATCGAAGCTAGAGCCAGACGAAAAGTAAGCCCTCGAAATTCCTTAACTTCCTACAACGATGGAGCTGCTCGGGTGCTGAATGTATTGTCTTAGTGTGGCCAATAATAGACCAAGCTCTGTCGGTTCCAGAATACTTGCAAACTATAATAACCAGTTTTCTAGGCTAGCAAATTCGTCTCAGATGCTGGTTTGACGGCGGTGAGTTTTCTGCTCTGCTAATGGTGCATTTGCTTGCCGAGGGCCAAATAATAATAATAAAAAAAAAAACACATGGGAAAACAGTGAAGATATTACGAAACCTGAATATGTTTAGGACGACAATGCGAGAAAACAGTTAGTAATAAATGTAAATATTCGCTGCAGTGTTTTAGGCAAAATTAATTACGTTATTTATATTCAGGTACAACCAAGGGACACCAGTTCCGTGAAAAGACAGGCCGCAGAGATGACAATGTGCGGCGGCGAGTTCTACCGCCACGCCGGCTGTTGTCTTAGCGTCGAGGAGCTACAAAGGATCTCCGAGACCTGATGACTTTTCAAGCATGGTGGAAGCAGCGTCGCAGACATCGACACCTTGTTTACCGTTTTAGTGAGTTTGACGGGGGAGGGAACCAAACAGCCAGGTAATCGGATTAGGGAAGGACGGGGAAGGAAGTCGGCAGTGCCCTTTCAAAGAAACCATCTCGGCATTGACCTGAAGCGATTCAGAGAAATACGGAAAACCTAAATGAGGATGGCCGCATGAGGGGTTATAACCGTGGTCCTCCCGAATGCGAGTCCAGTTTGCTAACCGGTGCATCACCTCGTTCGGTCTACCGTTTTAAGCACATTAATTTTATTGAGGAATGAGTGCGGAGCTCTTGAGATTGCGGGCAGCACCCTCGGCCTGTCATGTGTAACGGTGCCGGATGACAAAACATCGCTCCAACAACACCGCTCACGTTTGCTTTTTTTCACATACGTCACTGAATGACTTCTAGAAGAGACGTCCGCCTATGTTAATCCACGCCACTGGAACGCCAGCACGGGTTCCACGAAATCGTAAAAGCAGCGTCGGATTCACAATGACACGGTACTGACTTTGAACGCATTTAATCTCGATCGCAGACCGTAGAAATTTAGAAGGTTGAGTTTATTTTTCCGTTAATTCTCCGTCTCCTGCGGCCCACAGAGCTTTGTCGCTGCTTCAGCGACTGATTGTTGCTGCTGGCGCTCCACAATATCGGCAGTTCGTAACATTCTCGCGAATGATGGCGGTTTTATGGAGAAAATGAAAACGGGAAAAAAATTATAACAAATGCACAATCACCAGTCAAACTTCACGTTTATCCAAGTTGTAAGCGAGTAAACTTTTAAACTGTAAATTACCCCGGTGGGGCATGCCTAACTGTATGTAGTCTATATAAACCAGCATTTAGAGTTAGGTCTTCTACACACAAACTCGAAAAGGTATCGTTCTGTCCAATCGAAATTACTCGTCGTATCCTTCAATGAAAAATGCTACTGTCTTCTACTAATGACTTGTGGTGTCTTGCTTGCATAACACTTCCAGCTTTCGACAGCAAACGATTGTGTACTACTTTACACACTCTGTCCGCACATAAAAGGACTTCAATATTTCGCAGTAGTAATGGGCGAACTATAAAGATTTATCGCTTCTTAATTATCGTGTCGGCATTCTCATACGTAATGTGAGCTTCGAGCACCGGTTTGTTAACATGCAGTGATAACGTTTTATTGCTGTGAAATAGCGGTTAAAACTCGGTTGCAGACGTGGAAAGCGAATCGCAAAAGTCGTCGTTCGACTACCTACCGTATTCATCACTAGAAAATGATATTAACTGATATAAGCCACAATAATCTGCATAATCGTTCTCCTTCCAAAGCTAATTGGTTTGTAGGCTCATCATCGTAGAATGAGCAAAGACAGGAACTAACGAATAAGTACCCGACAAAACTGAATGTAAAATTGTTAATAATCATTCTGGTCGTAACAAGGTATTATAAAGGTGGTCTAAATTGGTTATATTGATACCTACAAAATATACTGGTGTTCGAATATGATGATATGCTCGAAAAGGCGAAATAAATGATTAGATACAGCGAAACACGTGGCGCGTGCTCCAGGGAGACAGGGGTGCCATGTGACGTCACACGTCCGTGTGGGCTGCTGCTACGTCTGTAACGGACATCAGCCGCTGTGGCCGCCATTAAGACTTGACGGACGTCTCAGCTGTCACTACGGCTCTATGGTGGCAGACATCTGTAGCCGAGTCTTAGTATTTTGTGCTCGTTGTTCTTTGTTGCCGCCAAAATTGCAACATTCATTCACACTATGCAGTGCGTAATTCGGTTCGCCCTTTTACTAAACATTCAGTTTATAAAGTTAAATATGAAATACATGCACAGGTAATTGTAAAATCATTCCTGTGTCGCATAAGGAATTGCTGTGGCAGGAGGAATTATTTCCTGGATGATTGCATGATAGACGCAAGACTGCTGTCTCATGTGAGCATTTTGCTCATTCCTTACCTAAGAAAAATACGACAGGGGTAGTAGAAATAGTCAACTTCGTCATGAATTACTGGCTCGGTTATGTGTAGTTCGTAAGAAATAGTGTAATTTAGTTGTGTGTAAAATGAAACTTGGCAAGGACGATAACTTTAGTGAGTTTGTCTGTGGAGCGCCCAACTTAAATCCTGGGTTTGTGTAATTGCTGGTAACTCAATCGCATCACGAAGCTCTTCGTTCAAAATTGTCACCGCATTAAACTAACAGAAACGTACTGTTTGATTCCTAGTGGCCCCGTCTGTTACTTATTTGTTTTCATTGCTTTAATAGAAGCCCAGTTACTCCGGAGTAACTCTGGATGTAACTGCCTTCATTCTGTGGCGCCACAGCAACAATCGACCGCTGATGCAGCGACAGAGCTCTGTGGTCTGCAGTAGACGGAGAATTAACGGAAAGATAAACTCGGCTCCCACGTTACTATGATCTGCATTTGCGATTAATGTCCGAATGTGCTTACAATCAGTACAGTGTCACTATGCGAATATGGAAGTGGTTTCGTGATTTTGTGGATCGCGTGCTGGCTTTCCAGAGACGTGGCGGAACATAGGGGGACAACCTGGCTGGGTGTCATTCAGTGACATACGTATAACGAACGTATAAAGTGAATAACTTATACAGTGCTGTTTGAGCTAGCCGGCCGGTGTGGCCGTGCGGTTAAAGGCGCTTCAAACTGGAACCGCGTGACCGCTACGGTCGCAGATTCGAATCCTGCCTCGGGCATGGATGTGTGTGATGTCCTTAGGTTAGTTAGGTTTAATTAGTTCTAAGTTCTAGGCGTCTGATGACCTCAGAAGTCGCATAGTGCTCAGAGCCATTTGAACCATTTTTTTGTTTGAGCTAGTTTTGCCATCCAGCACCGATATACAGGGCGTGCAGAAACAATTTGACCAAGATTGCAGGGCGGAAGGACAGCATGAAACATGGGAATGTGTTTATGGCAACTAAAAGTCGTAAATGTATATTTTCAGCGCTGCAGGAACGTAATTGAAATCTGACATACGGAGGTCGTTGTTCAAAATGATAGGTAATTTACAGAAAATGTATACATAAACAGAACGTTCGGACTAACCAGTCGTCACGATGAGAACAAGATAAATTTAAAACATCACTAACACGTCTATCGTATTTAGCTGACGAACGAGATAGTACTTCTTCAGGAATGAGGACACCCACATGTCCATGTTTCTTGTTTGAATGTATCTCAAAAAGGTCAAAATTAGGCAACACTTAGTTAACATGAGTATGTATAGAAAATGTTCAAACTGACCACCGTTTTCATGCTGGCGTAGTGGTTTAAGGATTTAATTGCGACCTGTATTTTCTATACTCAGATTCCTTCATTTGATACTGTCTTCGTCAGACTGGTTTCCCGCGCACTGTGTATGCCAGACGATGCATTACACTCTGTTGTTCGAATTCTCACGAGTCCAGTACACTTAATCTTTGGTAGAAAGTGCTAAGAACGGCAAAATGGCGGGAATACGTTGGTAGCGACTAGTAATTTTAAAATTCAGTAGACAATAACTACGTAAAAGGAAATGTGACACCTATAACGAAGCACTACTGAATTAGACGTGAAATACGTTTCTTGATTACAAAAAGTCCTCTATGGTGGACGCAGAAATGTCGGACAAGAGTGTCTGTCACGCTATTGTAGGGCAACGTATGAGGCCCCACAGAACAGGTTGGTCCCTTGCCAAAGCGCTTAAAATTATAGACGAAATAAATTTATACCGTCTATGATGTTGAAGTAATGTTTCGGAGCAGCATAAATACGGTGAAATTGATTACTCTTTCTTAGTTCGATATATATCTACGACACAAGGACGATACTCTGTGGAACCAAGTAGCCCCTACTCCTCCTCCTGACCAGAGGCAAACACTATTCTACTTATTAACAGTCTTGATTATACTGAAGTGTTGTGAATATTGCTTCTAGCCCTGCATCTAGGTGGGCTAACAGAATCGGATACCTGCTGCGAGTTTCCATGTTTGTACTGAGCAGCCAAGACGAACGGCGCGACACAGACGGCGACCACGCGGGACACAACATTGGGATGACCAAAATTTCGGAAACTACTTTTCTGTAGTCATGTTTACATGTTAAACCTTAATCGATTCTACTAGCCGGAACGAACGTCTGCAGTACGTTCCAAGATTCATACGTTTCAGACCCATGGTCTCCGCTGAGCAAACTATCGACGATGAAACGAACTTGGTGGTGTTTTCGTATTGCTAAACGAAGAGGTCAACAAGTAATGTAGAGTATGAATCTCTTACGGACACCAGTGAAAATATAAGTTGGAAGAGTATGATGAGGTCAGACGTAAGGGGATGTTCAAAAGTCTTATCCACGCCCACTACATCGCTAGTGGCTCCTCTGTTAACCGACCAGGATTACGCTCGTTGTCGACAGAAACGCGAGGTGGACACTGGTGGAAGGGTTTTGCACCTGAAAAGATTAGGCGTTTGGGGATGGCTAGAAAACTTGTGATAGGGTAATCAATCAGTGTTGTGTGATGGAGCCTATGCCCCTAAGCGAGAGGTTGGCTGTGGTTATAAGGACATTTGCAGCATCGACATTGCAGTGTTTCCGTGATAAGACAGAACTGCTATTGGCAGATCGATTTGCAATGACGGCCCTATGTGGAATGTATTAACAGTCCTACTATTTTACTGTCAAAGAGACGATTTGAAGACCTCACGCACATCCCTAAATATGTATATTACCGACAAATCAGAGATTCAATCAGTGGATAATAACTGTATGATAACAAATTTACCGCAGATGTGCTTGTCCCACACTGGGGAATGATTTAGAAAGAGTACATAGATATACAAATCGCACTGGCTTGTGGGACAACTCTGTGATGCGACACGAGGGACAGTTCATTCAATAAGAGGAAATCAAAATGATAACTTTTGTTTCACGTGATAGTAAAAAAAATTTTCAGAGTACTTTAATAAATGGCAGGAATATGAAGGACACTACGGCAGAATTTCGAGGTCGGCCTAAGGTACGGAAAATAGTGCGAGTCCAAAGTTTTACACTGGCCAACGAGTGGCAAATAGCGCATTCAGGCAGCGTGAATGAAGCTTTGGTGGCGTTCGATCACGCGATCGGCTCTGCCCAGCAAAAGGACAAAAGAATATGGATGACAGAAAGTTTTTATTCTAATTTTCTACCGCTGTTTGTCTTGAACGTGGTCTTTGTTCTCATAGATGCAGTGTGTGAAGGTCCTGGATAGATCTTTTTTTTTTCAGTTGCCAGTTAGTAGTGGAACATGTATAAGCAGAGAAGCAACTGCTGGACACATTGCCCCAAGGAAGGAAACAGTTTCTCACACGGCGTTTAAATTCCGCATCGGCACAAAACAGATGATATTGTCGACTGTTTTTATTACATTTTCACAATCGATGCCTGTTGACAAAATAGACGTTGATAATACATATGTGATTAAGATTTCGCCTCGACTCAAGACGAATCTTTCTAGCCGTTGCAAGTCTTCATAATCTTGGAGAGTAGAAATACGTTACACCTCTTACCACGCATCGCGTGTCATCCAGGTCAGCACAATAAAGCAGAATCAAATGCGTTACCTGGCACGGATAAATATGTTTTGACGGTATTTTTTGACGATTTTCATCCGTGTTTTCTTGAAGTTTTTCTCACAAAACCTCCACCCCCTCCTCCCTAGAAGTTTGGGATACCATCAGCTGGAAGCAACTGTGACAGAAGGCCAACCATGAATGTGCGGACTGCGAAATAGCAGTGTCCGGATGCACTAAAACAGTGCAACTGGCCAGCGACTAGGAGTGTGATTATGGCATGTGGGAATGGTTACGCATCTCGTAAATGGTAGGCGACGCGACGTTCTTCTGTGGGCATATTCGAAAAACTTTTCCCGCTTTCATTTACGTCAGAAAACCGCCGTCACTCGCGAGGGAGTTGAACTGCCGACCTTTCGGAGCGCCAGCAGCGACAGTCAGCAGCTGAGGCAGTGGCAAAGCTCTGTCGGCCGCAGGGACGGAGAACTGACGGGAAAATGTATTCGGCTTAACTATATATAATATTTCGCACCTTTTTTAAGCGAAAATATTTAAAGTACTGTTATCAACGTGAAACTGAGGGATACAAACTCTGCCATCAAAGAGGTTGTTCAGATCAGATTTTGCAACAGTAATTACAACCTGGACAGCAGCTGTTCTTCAGAGCAAGTCGTCGAATTATTTACGTCCCGGCGCGGGGAAACAGAGTCGGAGACATCGGCATGTTCCCTGGCAGCACGACGGCAGTGATACGGTACCCAAAAAGAAGGGGCGACGGAACTTCATGAAATAATCCTGAACTGCCACTAAAGTTTACCTCGGCAAGAACACGGACAGCGTCCGACGCAGGAATGCCGTCGCGAGCAACTCCCTTCCCAGTTGTAACGGAATTCTCGGCCCTCAGGAGGTTTCACGGCAATTTATAAACACCGCGTCATTTTAGTTGTTCGTTTATCTCGTACTGACGAATTACAGAGGTGTGACGCAGAGAGAAATGCGATTACGATGATGAGATGCAGCCTTTTCTTAGCTGCGGCGTAATCGGAGGAGCTTAACATTTCTTATCGTGTTTTCTGTGGATTAAGGAGGACAACACTATGCTCTTTTATTCTGCAATAGTGCACAGTAGTTTCGACTCAGTGACTGCATTTGCCCTAATTGGCATATGGTTTCCAAAGAATTGCATTACATATACGGCGTGTGCCAATTTGTAGTACAGATTCCGAGTAGTATGGACTTTTCGGACACGTCGAGGAGCGGACACCAGACTTCGTACCAGAACCTTGAAATGGTCAATTTCTTCTCTATTGTCATCAAGGCAACTTTCATACTGAGCTGATACGTGGCTGGAATGTGTAAGAATCACAGTACTACTTCGCAGAGGAAGAAGCAAACTACAACGAAAACTCTTTGGCAACAAAGGCTGTGCGATTCGATTGTCGATGCAGAAAACAAAGCGACGGAAATTTGTGCGTTTGGAACTTGCAATCCCTGTTTTCCTAGCGATCGATTAGATGTACGCCATTTATATGTTTTGATAGTATATTAAAGCAGGAGCAGTACACCATTTAGATGCTAAAACTTGATAATAGGACAAATCTTTTGCAATACTAAACGTATCGCCCGCATCTCGTGGTCGTGCGGTAGCGTTCTCGCTTCCCACGCCCCGGTTCCCGGGTTGGATTCCCGGCGGGGTCAGGGATTTTCTCTGTCTCGTGATGGCTGGGTGTTGTGTGATGTCCTTAGGTTAGTTAGGTTTAAGTAGTTCTAAGTTCTAGGGGAATGATGACCATAGATGTTAAGTCCCATAGTGCTCAGAGCCATTTGAACTAAACGTATCGTCTTAGTGAAAATACTGTAAGGCCGAGCTGTGTCGAAGGCAGGGGCTGCACGTGTGGCGCTGCAGAGTCGGCCGTAATAAACAGGGCAAGTGTGTCCGTGTTGTGACGTCACGGTTGTGTACCACGTAACGAGGCCTGCCGCGATGGGTACAGAATGTGCGTACACTTTCCAAAGTAGGTGTCTACATCTGCATATTGTGCGTTTCCCGGGCTGGGTGGACGGCAGTGAATTATCAGCACTGCTTACTATGCAAGTGCTTGGAGACCGTCTCAAACACGTGAAACAAAGGTCGTTACAGTCTGCCCGGTGGCGGAGCACTGAGGAATGTTTGGTCACTCTCTTTAGAAAGGGAGAATTTTAACCCAACTGACTCCACAAGCTACGCACCAAACTTGTTTCTAAATCGTTGCATAGGTAGAAACTAGGGATGCGTGTCGGTCGCCAGGTCTAAAACGCTACGAAAGGCGATGATTTTGAGACGACAGGATGTTAATCTCTAACTCGGTATATTAATGTCTTCCGTCAGTAACGTATTCGGTTCTTCACGCTTCATATCTCGATACTGTGTCGGTATCTGTCCTGGATTATGGAGGAGTCATAGCCTCTTATTCTGTGTAAATTGGGACATCACGGATGTTAGTTCTTAAAGCTTAATAACACACCTCACACGTACTCCCGATGAAACGGCCAGAAAACTATATGCTCCCCGCCAAACCGATTCTGTAGAAGCGGCCAGCTAAATGAGCCACATTCCAACAAGAACAGGAATTCTATTACTGTATTCTGTCGTTTGTGAAAATAAAGAATTGTCAGGGCAGTGTTTGGAACGTTTGATGTCGTTTCACGTGGCCAACTGCAATAAGGACAGTTATCGGATTAACACTGCGAATCTTGGGGAAATTATCTCAACTTCATTACTACGTGTGTGATACTAATACAACAAGGAGATCAGTTGTTGATATCAGTCCTTGATTCTACCTATAAATACTGCAGAATGAAATTTTTATAAATACTGCAACTGCCTTGGTTTCGAACCCCAACACAGTAAGGATATGTGCACGTGCCTTAATATGTGTATCTCTATGGCCTAAGGTATGAAACGTGGTGTGCCGGCCGGAGTGGCCCAGCGGTTCTAGGCGCTGCAGTCTGGAACCGCGCTTCCGCTACGGTCGCAGGTTCGAATCCTGCCTCGGGCATGGATGTGTGTGGTGTCCTTAGGTTAGTTAGGTTTAAGTAGTTCTAAGTTCTAGAGGACGTATGACCTCAGCAGTTGAGTCCCATAGTGCTCAGAGCCATTTGAACCATTTTGAAACGTGGTGTGTGTCCGCATGCGCCAAAGAGCAGCGTATTACGCAGTCAGGCACCGTAAAATAAAGCTTTGGTGACTTTCGTTCTCGCGATCATTGCTCTCCGGCGACATGACAGAGTAATATCGCGGACCGAAGATTTTTTGTTTTTAGTTTTTATCGCCTTTCCAGAAAATTAGTTGTGACCTTCACTGCGGTTCTCGTCTTCACATATGCAGTGTGTAAAAGCCGACGATAGATCTTTTTTCTTATCCGTTACCAGATACGAACGCAATCTGTAGAAACGGAAGACAACAGCTGGACACATTGTACGAAGTAAAACACGTTCTGACACTGCGATTATAATCCGCGTCGATACGAAACACACGACGCTGTCAACTTCTTTATTATGTCTTGACAATCGATGGGTGGTGACTACATATCTGCTAATCCTATGTATGTGTCTAAGGTTTCGCCTTGACTCGAGAGGAATTTTTCTAGCCATCATACGTCTTCAAAACCGTGGAGCTCCATCCCTTACCGCTACGCATACTCCGCACAACGCATGCCACGCAAGCGAGCACAATGAAAGTATCACATGCGGTTATTGGCTTGGATAAAAACGTTTCGACGGTATTTTTTGACGATTAGTATACGTGTTTTCGGGAAGATTTACTCACGGAATCTCCTCCTTCTCAGGAGTGTAGGGTAAGATCAGCTGAGACAGAAGCCTATCCATGTAGGTGCGGAGTGCGAAACAGCACACTCCGAATGGATTGCAATGGTACAACTGCCAGCGACAATTGGCGGGCAACGCAAGATTCTGCTGTTCCTAAATATTTAAAAATTAAGTCGCTGTGCCAATAAGGGATTCACTATCGTTTCGATGACGAACACTTGCATATATATTTTCCTCCCGTTTTCATTTATCTCAGGAAACCGCCACTACTCGCGGGAGAGCTAAAATTTACACCGATTCTCCTGGTAGCAGCAACAGTCAGTCACTGAGGCAGCGACAAAGCTCTGTCGGCTGCAGGAGACGGAAGACTAGCAGAAAAAGAAATTCAGCTTCTCCATTCCTACTGTCTACATTTGTGATTAACTTTTAAATTTGCTCCCACTCTGTACAGTGTAGTTATGAGTATCTGATGCTGGTTTCACGGTTTGTGTGTCGCGTGCCAGCGTTCCAGTGACGTAGCAAAATATAGGTGGACGATCGGCGTGGGAGTCATTGAATGACATATGTGCAGTGTACGTAAAAAATTAAAAATTTAAGCAGTGCTGATTCAGCGAAGTTTGCCATCCCGCATCGTTATACAGGGTACATAGAAAATATATGATGAAAAGTGTAGTCCGCAAACGCTGCATGAAACACAGAAATTTGAGAATAGCATTTAGGCGTCGCAATTGCACATTTTCGGCGCTACCGGAACGTAATTAAAATCTCCCACACGGGCATCTTGGCACCAGATGATGGTTAATTTAGCGAAAATGCATAGCCATGAAATGATCGATAAAAATAAATGATTAATTGCAGCGGATACAAGAAGAATTGGTTTGCCAAGTGACGTCACACGTCAGTGTGGGCTGCTGCCGTCTCTAAACGCCCCTCAGCCGCTGTCGTCACCATTAAGACGTCACGGAAGACTCAGCTGTCACCACAGCCCTGTGAAGGCAGACATCTATAGCCAAGTCTTTCTATTTCTTTGCTTGTTTATCGTTGTTGCCGAGAAAACTGCCGCATTCATTCACGCAATGTAGTAGGCCTACGTAATTCAGTTTGGAAGGTCACATATGAATTACATGTAGAGGTAATGACAAAATCATTCATGTGTGGCAACAGGAAATGCTCTGGCTGGAGGTATTGTTTCCCGGGTGATAGCGTGCTAGACATAAGACTACTATCTCATGTGAGCGTTTTCCTCGTTCGTTACGTAAGGAAGATACAACAGTAGGAATAGTAACAGTCAACTTCGTCATGAATTACAGGCTTAATTATGTATAGCTCATAAGAAATAGTCTGATTCAGTTGTGTGCAAAATGAAATGTGGCAAGGACGATAACTTTTAGTGAGTTTGTCCGTTGCGAGCGTAATTTTAAACTTTGATTTTTTTGATAGATAAAACACTTTATCTTTTAAAATCGTCGTCGCATTAAACTAAAAGGAAAGTGCTGTCTGAGTGCTAGCTGCCGCGTTCGTTACTTCTTTCTGTTTTCATTTCTTTAATAGAATCCCAGTTGCTCTAGAGAAAGTCAGAATCTCACTGCCATCTTTCCGTGGCGCCTACAGCAACAATCGACCGCTGATGCACCGACAGAGCTCTGTGGTCTGCGAGAGATGGAGAATTAACGGAGAGATAAACTCGCTTTCTATATTACTACGGTCTGCATTGGCAGGACGTGTATACGTAAACAGAATATTTGAAGAACAGAATAAATTTAAAGTATCACACGTGTATCGGACTTGGCTGACGCACCATGTTTCAATATCTCATAAAAGAGCCAAAATGAATGACGGATAAGCAGCCACTTAATTAACATAATTATCTGTAGCAAATGTTCAAACCGACCACCGTTGTCATGCTGACATAGCGCCTTAAATATTCACGTGCGGCCTCTGGCTTCTACATTGAGATTCTTTCATTTGATGCCGTCCTTGTGCCCTACACTTTTGGTCAAATTGTGTTTCCGCACCCTGCATATGCCAGACGACGCGTGACAGAGGGTTGGTCGAATTGTCTAGAGTCCAGTATACTTAATCTTTGATGGAAAGTGTGGAAAACGGCAAAATGACGGAATGCGTTGGTAGCAATTTGTAACTTTAAAATTCAGTGGATGATAACTATGATACGTTTAACAAAGGCGCTAAGGAAATAGATTTGAAACACGTTTCTTGATTGCAAAATGTCCTCAGGTAAAGTAGTAAATGTACAAGTGTCGTGACAAGCGTATCAGTCACGCTATTATGGGGCAACACATGAGACCGCACAGAATCGGTATTAATGAAAGTAAAGACTGTGCACCGTCGGTCAACTGCCAAAGCATTGAAAACGAAGCAAAATTTTTAACTGCGTTGGTCACATTGTTACCATCAACGTGAGTAATGGCGGTACTCTTTTTATCGTCTGTGATTCGGTATTGATAACTCAGAGGCTGTTGAATACTGCGATATTAACTTCTCTTTGTATTTCAATAAACATCTGAAACATGTGGACAACAATCTATGCAACCACGTAGGCCTCGACCAGTATTTAATATTTTCTGTGATTTAACATCTAGCCTGGTTACTGAGCAGGTAAGGTGGACGGTACGACAGATATGACGTTTACACGGGACACAACATTCACAAGACGAAACTTTGGGCAACTGCTTTTCTCTAGTCATGTTTACATATGAAACGTTAGTCCGAAGAAGCCTCTATTTTGCGAGCTTCATAACAATTACGCTCGTAGCCTCTGCAATGGAACTATCCTCGGTACAGCGAACTTTTCGGTGTTTCCCTAATATCGAGAGGAGACATTAACAAATGGTGGTGGGTACGGACTTGTTACGGACGCCAGTGAAAACATGGGGAGCAGGAGGAGGTTGCACATAAACGGATGTTCAAAAGTATCCACGTCCGTTAAAGCGTTGGAAGGTGCTGTATTGAGCGAAAAAGTTACGTTTACTGGTGCACGATTGTGAACTAAGTGTAGATACAGGTTGCGCACTTATTTCTTTTACGGCTTTGTGGTACCCACTATTCAAACACGATAGAGAATGGCCAGCATACTTGACAACAGGTTACAAAAAGGATAACTTTACGTGTTTCCACATTGTCAAGAAGACGAGTACTGGCCTGTTTTTATACACGGCCGGAATGTACAGGAGACCACAGCACCACTTCCGGAAAGAAGATGTCACAGCGATGTAAACATGTCGTCTACTCGGCTCGCGCGACCCTTTTGCACAATCACCAGACAGAGCGATTAATAATTATATTAGCTGGCAGCTGTAGCTAGCAGAGTTGAAACCAGTCGGAAAGATGTTCGCCGTTTACGTTTTCAAGGTGTATTAAGGGTATAGTAGAGCAAAAATGAGACACATTGAAATGGAAAAAAAATTGTTTCTTCAGTACTTTAGTAATAAGAATGTGAGGCCAGGGTCACTCGATTACAGGCGTGGCGTGTTTGCCAGTGCAGGATCGTTGCTAATGAATGACTTGCGAGTGTCGATGTTGCGACGTCTCCACAGTGTATCAGCAAGAGACGCCCTCCCCAGACCTGAATATGTGTAACACAACTGAAGCGAAGGGAACAGTCAATTCTGGGAAGCACGCCATATTTGTAACATTTTCCCTCCTTTGCCACTTGCCTCATCTAAGTGTAATACTTTGCCTAGTGTTTTACGTAACAATATTTAGAGTACTGTTAGCAAACAAAAAATATAGGAATACAGACATTTGAATTGTCCGTTTATCTGATTCTGAGGAATTACAGGGCGGTGAACTGGAAGGAACTGCGATTACGATGAGAAGTTGAAGGTTTTTCTTACCTGTAGATTAATCGGAAGAACGTAACATTTCTTATCGCATCTTCTGTGGATTAGGGGAGACCACACTATGCTGATTCAGTCTATTCACCTATGCGATGAAATTAAAAAAATTAAACAGATTTACCCCTAGTTCGCAAATGCCTTCATCGCCTCGCTAGTACGGACGACCTCCAGATTCAGCCGTTGACAAAAGTTTGCTACCGACGCTTCCTCCTTTCCCAAACAGAGCAGGGCACACAGCGAGAGGTGAATAACATACACAGAAATGAATGACTTCGTTAAATATACTGATATCAGCTGTCTTTTTTTCCCTTTCTGCTCTCACTATAAAGCTACGGCACAAGAGTAACACACACTGTGTGACGTGGTGGTTGTACGTGCAGGAACGGTAAAGTATAATCTGCCGGAACTAAGAGGTGCTATCAGTTTCTTCTGACCAGTAGACAAAGTAGCTTCAAATGTTACCAATACTGACTAAACTGAAAGCAGAAAAATATTTCCTCCAGAAGCACATCTTCACTGGCTCCAAAACTTTAATAGCAACTGGAAGTTTCGATGTTTACGTCGAGGCATCGGTCTGAAAGAAACAGAAGTGCGGTAATATGCATTATTCGTGCAAATCTCCTGAGTACAACAGAAGCTTTGTTGCGCTAAAGTCAGTGTATCAATGACAAATTAAAACTTCTAATAGTAGACAGTGGTTCTAGTACAACAACTGTGTTTCCCGTGATTGGGTCACAGTTTTCAAAGATTACGTACATGTAAGACTGGCGCCAGTTTCTACGACAGTCTTCTAGTAAGGACCATTTAAACACGACGAAGAGTGCACAACGCATTTTGTAGAAGCAGATATTAATGAGTAATTTATTCTGTGTCGTCATCAAGGCACTCTGATATTGATTTGATACGTGGCCGGAATGTGTGAGATGTCGCAGAACTACTTTGCGGAGGAAGATGCAACTACAACGTTAACACGGAGGAATCTTTTGGAACACTGAACGTATCATCTTGGTGAACAGAGGATAAGATAGGGGCTGCATATGTGGGTTGTGACAATCTCTCGTAATATACAGGACGGGAGTGTAGATGTTACGTCACGGTTGTGTATCATGGAACGCCATGTGTATGGAACATATGTAAATATTCCACAGTATGACTGCACATCTGCATATGCGTTTCTAGGGCTGCGCTGACAGCGGTGAGTTCCCGGGCTGGCCGACCATCACAAAGACACGTGAAACAAAAGTCGTTACAGTTGGCCCACTGACGGATCACTGAGGAATGTTTGGACACTCTTTTAAAAGGGAGAATTTCAACCCAAATGACAACAGCACACGCTACGCGGCAAACATTTCCCAAAATCCTTGGGTTGGATGAAAGCAGGGATGTTGGCTGTGTCGGTCGTCATTTCCGAAACTCTACGAATGGAGAAAATTTTTGACACGAGAGAGCGTTAATCTCTAACCCACTATTACGAATTTACTCTACAAGCAACGTTTTCTGGTACATCACGCTTCTTATCTCGATATTCGTTCGGCATTTGTACTAGAT
The DNA here is from genome assembly GCF_023864345.2 of Schistocerca serialis cubense. Classification (NCBI taxonomy): domain Eukaryota; kingdom Metazoa; phylum Arthropoda; class Insecta; order Orthoptera; family Acrididae; genus Schistocerca; species Schistocerca serialis. The sequence goes on from NC_064648.1 coordinate 107,920,212, forward strand.
AAAGCACAAGTCGTAGGTTTTTATTCCGTGTAAAAATAGGACGTTACGGATGTCACTTCTTAAAGCATAATGCCACACATGAGACGTAGTCGTGAGGAAATGGCCAGAAAACTATATGATTCCCGCCAACCGATTCTGTGGAAGAGGCCAGCTGAATGAGCCACAGTCCAACAAGAAGAGAAATTGGTCGCATTCCTGTAATTCTGCCATTTGCGAAAATAAAGAGTTGGCAGGACAGTGTTTGAAACGTTTGCTGTCGTTCCACATGGCCAAACGTAACGGGGATAGTTGTCGCATTAATGTCGCGAATCTTGTAGAAAGTAGATTAATTGAATTACCAAATGAGTGGTCCTAATGCAACAAGATCAGTTGTTGAAGTCAGTACTTGATTGCAGTTGTAGATAGTGCAACCGTCTAATCCATTTCGTTTCGAACCACAACACGGGAAGGATAGATGCAGGCGCCGTGTATATGTGTATCTCTGCGGTCGAACGCATGAAGCCCGGTGTGTGTTCACAGATTCACATACACCAGCGAGGAGCACATAACGAAGTCAGGCATCGTGAACCAAAGTTTTGGTGGGCTTCATTCTCGGGATAGGCGCCACCCAGCTACACGAAAGAATAATATCGCTGACGCAAGCTTTTTCCATTTCTTTGCCTTCTCAGTGAATTAATTGTTGACTTGAATGCAGTCGTCCTCCTATCATGAGCAATGTGTAAAGGCATTCGAGGAATCCTTTCTTATCTGTTACCATTTAACACATCGACACAAAGAGATGACGGTGTCAACTTTTTAATTACGTCATCATAAGCGATGCCTGGTGACAACATATTCGCTAGTTCTACGTACACGACTAAGGTTTCTCCTTGGCTCTAGAGCAATTTTCCTGTCCATTATACGTCTTCAAAACCATGGAGTGTAAATACGTTCCAGCTGTTACCGTTCCACATATTCCGCACGACGCGTGTGATCCACGCGAGCGTAATAAAACAGCATCAGTGAGTTATTTGGCTTCGATAAAAACGTTTTGACGGTACTTCTTTACGATTTCCTTACATGTTTACCGGGAGAGTTTTTCACTCAATCGCCTCCTTCTCGGGGGTGTAGCGTAACATCAGCTCGAGGCAGCTGTGACAGAAGGCCATCCATGAATGTGCCGAGTGCGAAACAGCACAGTCCGGATGCGTTACAGTGGTACAACTGGCCAGCGACTAGGGCTGTGATTCACATGTGGGGAAGGACACACACCTACGCGAGTTCTTGCTGTGGGTAGACATGCGTGGTGTAGGGATTCACTCTCATTTCGACGATGAACACTTCCATCTGAATTTTTCTCCCGTTTTCGCTTATTTCACAAAACCGCCATTACTCGCGGGAGAGTTAAAACTGCCAACATTCCGCGGTGCTGGCAGCAACAATCGGTCTCTGACGCAGCGACAAAGCTCTGTCGGTTGCAGGAGACGAAAAATTAACAGAAAAATAAATCCAGCTTCTACATTACTACAGTATGTATTTGTGACTAAGGTCTAAATGTGCTGACAATCAGTACAGAGTAATTATGCAGATCTGATGCTGGTTTCGTGATTTTGTGTGTCGCGTGCACGCCATCCAGCATCGTTATACAGGGTCCGGAGAAACGATTTGACCAAAGGTGTAGGGCGGAAAGACAGTGTGAAACTTTTGAGTACAACAACTCGGGGTCGAAAATTCGTATTTTGGGAGCTACAGGAACATAATTAAAATCTGACATGTGGACGTCTTTACTCAAAATGAAAGATAATTCACACAAAATGTAAGTGTAATCACAGTCTATGGACTAAGCAGTCTCAGGACGATAACAAGAAAAACTCAAAGCATCACATACACCTGTGTAATACTTAGCCGACGTTCTAGACAACATTTCTTTAGAAATAAAGACAATCACATGTCCACCTTTTATATTTCAACATGTCTTCAAGAGGACAAAGTAAAGGAAGCGTGATCCAGCACTTACTTAGCGTTAAGTATGTCGCAGCAAATGTTCAAACTGTCAACCGTTTTCATGCTGGCATAGCGCTGTAAATATTCAACAGCCATTTCTAGTTCCTATACTCGGATTGATTTTTTTTAATGCTGTCTTTCTGCCCTACACTTTGGGTCAGACTGTTTTCTCACACACTGTATATGTGAGACAAGATATGGCAGAATGATGGTCAACTTCTCAGGAGTCCATAGAAAGTGCTGGAAACGGCAAAATGACGGAATGCGCTGGTACCGATATATAACCTTAAAATTTAATAGAAAAAATGCGATACGTTTAACCATGTAGCTAGAATGTAAGATGTAAAATACGTTTCTTGATCACAAAAAGTCCTGAACTGAAGTGGCGAACGTATAAATGTCGTGACAATAGCCTCCGTCACGTTACTGTGGAGCAACATATGAGCCCCTGCAGCATCGGCATTCATGAAACGAGAGACAGTGCACCGGTGGTCGGTTCCCAAAGCACTGAAAATAAAACACGATTTTTAACTGTGTTGGTCCCATTGCTCCTATCATCGTAAGTAAAGTATTTTTACAGCTTCTGTGACGTGGAAGTGATGACAGAGACCGATGAATACCGCCATATCAACTCCCCCCACACGTTAACCTATGGAACCAAGTAGCCCTCATTTCTTCTTCTGATCAGAGGCAAACCACATTCAATTTATTTACGTTTTTGATTGTACTCAAACGTGGTGAATTTTGCCTCTAGTCCTCCGTCAAGGTATCTGACACCTGCTGCGATTTTCCACGTTTGTATTCAGCAGTTAAGATGAACGGTACGACAGAGACGACGACTACACGGGAAACAACATTCAGGTGAGCAAAATTTCGGAAACCATTTTTCTCTAATGATGAGGTTGCATGTTAAATATTAATCGGCTTTGATAGGATGAACAAACGTCGATGTCCAGGGCTTCATAATTTTTACGCGCATGTCTCTGCAATGTAGCTGCCCTTGACGAAGCGAACTTGTCATTTTGTGTAATTTTAAGAGGAAACATTAACAAGTAGTGGAGAGTACGGAGTCCTGGAAGACGCCAGTGGAGTCGTGATATGGGGGAAGATGGGGAGCAGACTGCACGTAAAGGGATGTCCAAAAGCCTCGTGCACGGCCACTGAAGCGTACGTAGCTGATTTATTTACGGAAAGAAGCGCGAGATGGGCACTGCTGCAAACACATTTCACCAAAAAGCGTTTGGCGTTTACGCACGGCGGCAAAACTGCTCAAAGACTGAAGACCCATTCAGACCGCTGTGCACAGAGTTAGGGGGTGTCTTGTCTCCGGCCACTGTTTGCCGTAGCCCTCGCCACTGAGCGAGAGGCTGGCTGTGGCTATTAGCACATTTCCAGGATCCATATCGCAGTGTTTGCGTGATAAGACAGAACTGCTATTGGCAGATCGTTTTGCAAATACTGCCCTACGTACTATGTAGTAGCAGTCCTACTATTTGACGGTATATTGATAATTTTTACTTAACGACCGTCTGACAGCAACTGAATAAAACACAATTTTAGTGCCATACGCGTTTCGCCTTTATTTTCTGCAAGACATCATTAGTGGCAGGTTGCGTGGACTATTTCTTACATATTACGCTCTTGTTGCATTTTCGGTGTTCTTCTTCTTATGAATGCGAATTTGCGGTTTTTTGCCACATTCCACAGCACTATGAACTGAACGCTTGTTTCAATGCGACGTTTTGGTTTCTGTTGCCGACTGTCAGACGGTCCATAAGTAAAAATTATCAATATACCGTAATAATACACGCAACTGAGGAAGACAGGACTACAAAAGTTGAGGATGTCTACTATTTGACGTTCACAGAAACGGACTGGGTACCAGATACGCTTACTAATGTAAGTATATTACGGAGAAATCGAAGATTCGAGTACTAGAGAACGATTCTACCATCGCAAATGTCCCGCAGACGTGTTTGTCCCATATTGGGCAATGAATGACTTCGAGAGAGTATCTAGGCACGCAAATCGCACCGATGTGTGGTACAGCTTTGCGACGCCGTCTGTTGAAACACGACAAATGGCACGTTTAACAGGAGGGTATAAATAATGACAACTTTTATTTTCGTGGTTTTTCAAAAAACATTGCGGAATTGTTTTAATACACTCCTGGAAATGGAAAAAAGAACACATTGACACCGGTGTGTCAGACCCACCATACTTGCTCCGGACACTGCGAGAGGGCTGTACAAGCAATGATCACACGCACGGCACAGCGGACACACCAGGAACCGCGGTGTTGGCCGTCGAATGGCGCTAGCTGCGCAGCATTTGTGCACCGCCGCCGTCAGTGTCAGCCAGTTTGCCGTGGCATACGGAGCTCCATCGCAGTCTTTAACACTGGTAGCATGCCGCGACAGCGTGGACGTGAACCGTATGTGCAGTTGACGGACTTTGAGCGAGGGCGTATAGTGGGCATGCGGGAGGCCGGGTGGACGTACCGCCGAATTGCTCAACACGTGGGGCGTGAGGTCTCCACAGTACATCGATGTTGTCGCCAGTGGTCGGCGGAAGGTGCACGTGCCCGTCGACCTGGGACCGGACCGCAGCGACGCACGGATGCACGCCAAGACCGTAGGATCCTACGCAGTGCCGTAGGGGACCGCACCGCCACTTCCCAGCAAATTAGGGACACTGTTGCTCCTGGGGCATCGGCGAGGACCATTCGCAACCGTCTCCATGAAGCTGGGCTACGGTCCCGCACACCGTTAGGCCGTCTTCCGCTCACGCCCCAACATCGTGCAGCCCGCCTCCAGTGGTGTCGCGACAGGCGTGAATGGAGGGACGAATGGAGAAGTGTCGTCTTCAGCGATGAGAGTCGCTTCTGCCTTGGTGCCAATGATGGTCGTATGCGTGTTTGGCGCCGTGCAGGTGAGCGCCACAATCAGGACTGCATAGGACCGAGGCACACAGGGCCAACACCCGGCATCATGGTGTGGGGAGCGATCTCCTACACTGGCCGTACACCACTGGTGATCGTCGAGGGGACACTGAATAGTACACGGTACATCCAAACCGTCATCGAACCCATCGTTCTACCATTCCTAGACCGGCAAGGGAACTTGTTGTTCCAACAGAACAATGCACGTCCGCATGTATCCCGTGCCACCCAACGTGCTCTAGAAGGTGTACGTCAACTACCCTGGCCAGCAAGATCTCCGGATCTGTCCCCCATTGAGCATGTTTGGGACTGGATGAAGCGTCGTCTCACGCGGTCTGCACGTCCAGCACGAACGCTGGTCCAACTGAGGCGCCAGGTGGAAATGGCATGGCAAGCCGTTCCACAGGACTACATCCAGCATCTCTACGATCGTCTCCATGGGAGAATAGCAGCCTGCATTGCTGCGAAAGGTGGATATAGACTGTACTAGTGCCGACATTGTGCATGCTCTGTTGCCTGTGTCTATGTGCCTGTGGTTCTGTCAGTGTGATCATGTGATGTATCTGACCCCAGGAATGTGTCAATAAAGTTTCCCCTTCCTGGGACAATGAATTCACGGTGTTCTTATTTCAATTTCCAGGAGTGTATATACCAAGAATGTGAAACAGACTCCGTTAGAATTTTGGAACCATAAGGAATGTAAGGTTTGCGCTTGTAGCCCGGTGACTTAAAAACGATCGGTCAGATATCCGCCATTTGCACGCTTTCAAAAAGGGTTAACACATACACTAGAAAAAAAAGTGTCGTACTAAACGGAAACAATCAAAATCATGCATCAAGGAATACATGTCAAGCAGTCAGCCATTACAACATAAGTAAGGCCTGAATAAATACATGTAAGCGGCAGAGCTGCAAACGGTTACGTACACACCACTGAGATGTTTCTAGAGTGTACTAAAGCCAGAGACAAACAAAAAGTATGCTCTTGAAATTCCTTAACTTGTTAAAACGACGGAACTTTTCGAGTGCTAAATGTATTTTCTTAGTGTGACCAATAACAGACCAAGCTGTGTCGGTTCCAGAATACATAATTTCATAGGCAGCTTTCCAGGTAAGCAAATTCGTCTGTGGTTTTACGGTGGTGAGTTTCCTGCTCTGCTAATGGTGCAATTTGCTTGCCCGCGGCCACCAACACGTGTGAAAACAGAGAGGGTATTACGAAACCTGAATATGCATTGGACGATAATGCGATAAAACAGTTAGCAATAAATGTAAATATTCGCTGTAGTATTTTAGGAAAAATTTACTGCGTTATTTATATTGAGGTAAAAGCAAGGTACATCAGTTCCGTGGAAAGGCAGGTCAGGCCGCAAGAGATGGGAACGTAGAGCAGAAGCTTGCACCGGCACCGCGACTACCGCCTGTCCTTGAGAAGCTGCAGAGGATTTCCCCGACTTGGTTGCGATTCGAGCATGGGCGGGAAGCAGCGTCGCAGACATCGACGCCTTCTTTGACAGCACGGCTGCAGCCGACTGGTGCAGAGAGAGGCGATGGAGAGATTCGTCCGAATCTTGATTTCTTATTCAAATCTAACGCGCCAAACACGCCGAAAGCATTTGTATCCAGAATGCCGCTGCGAGACACTCCGTTCGCAGTTGTAACGAAATTTTCGGCGCAGTACTGCTTTCGCGACATTTCAAAAGTTCACCTCCTTGTAATTGTTCGTTTATGTACTGCTGAAGAAACGAGAACCTCCGAACTAATTACGATGATGAGTCTACGAAACATTTAGCTTTGGAAAGAGAACGATTATGGAAATTATTGTCGATTATATCAGTTAGTATCATTTCCTGGTGACGAATACGATAGATTGTTACTTTCCACGTCTGCATACGAGTTTTAGCCGCTGTTTCAGAGCAATAAATCATTGTCTCTCCATGTGAACAAACCGGTGCTCGACACTCACATTATGTATGTGAATGCCAACAAGATAAGTAAGAAGGAAGAAGACGTTGAATCTTTATAGGTCGTCCATTACTATTGCGAAAATATTGAAATGCTTTCAAATGCGAACAGAGTGTGTAATATAGCACACAATAGTTTGCTGTAGGGAGGTGGAAGTGTTATGCAAGCATGACGCCACAAGTGATTACTGGAAGTCAGTAGTATTTTACATTCCAGAATACGATGCGTAATTTCGATTGGACAGAACGATAACTTTTGCGAGTTTATGTGTGAAGGGCCTAAATGTCGGTTTATATAGATTAAATACAGTCATGTGGGTTCCATTGACGTTTATTATTGCTTAAAGGTTTACTCGCTTATAACTTCGATAAATGTAAAGTTTGACTGACGCTTGTGCACTTACTATCCCTTTTCCGTTTTCATTTTCTCCATAAAACCGCCATTATGCGCGCGAAAGTTAAAACTGCCGACATTGTGGAGCGCCAGCAGCAACGATCAGTCGCTGAGACAGCGACAATGCTGTGTGGGCCGCGGGAGACGGAGAATTAACGGAAAAATAAACTCAGCCTCTGTCTTTCTACAATCTACACGCGCGATTAAAAATGCCCAACGTCATTACCGTGTCATTATGCGAATGCGACGCTGGTTTTACGATTTTGTGTAACCCGTGCTGGCGTTCGGGTTGCGTCCCTTTTGGTAGTCAGTGACGTGTGTGAAAAAATGCAAACGTGAGCAGTGGCGGTTGGGCGGTGTTTTGACATCCTGCAACGTTACACATTATCAGACATGACACGACAAGGGTGCTGACCGCAGACTCAATTTTCGATAAAATTAAAGTGCTTAAAACCGTAAAATGATGGAATGCTGTGGTATATTTTCGCGCTTCAAAATAAAGTACGAAATCCGGCATCGGTTACCATGTTTCGGGAGTCGATGTGATAGCGTTTACATGTCGGACCAGCAGCGGTAGTGGCAGATTCGGTTTATGAAAAGCACATTCGATAGCCGTCTCTAGCACTGTTAAATAACGTTTTAAATTTTGTTTGACACAATGAAAGCGATCATTAACATACAGTTTCTTTTTCGAAGCGGAAACACAGAGAAACAAAGGTTTTATTTTTACGCCTAACATTTCTCCTTCGTTCGACATTTATAATTTTCTGCAACAAGATATCAGAATTTCCGTGTCCATTACTATATACAAGGTCCTTGATCGTTGAGTGACACAATGCCGCCCGTAAACATAATCTTTTTCACGCTGTTTATTCCTTTCCAACTTCTTATTCGGTATATAAAAAGCTAAACACGGCATGTCGCATGCTGCCATCTGTCGGCCATCGACTACACTGCGTCCTCTGTAACTCCGTTCGCGGTTGACTTATTCTGCAACACGGGGCGCCATCAGAACGTGTCTTTCGATACCGCTGGTTGGGGTGCGATTTACGCAGTTTCAAGAAATAAAAACAGAACATCTGTACATCGAAATCTCTTCTGGGAAACGAGGGAAGGCTGTAGCGTGTTTGTATGACAGAAAGTAAAATGTGATAAATGTGAGCGGACGAGACTGCCACATCAGAAAAAACAGGCGGCAGCGATTTCAAATCCGCCTCCACACAGCCCCAGAGAATATCGTATAACGCAGTCAGGCGGTGTAGAATAAATTATAGATGGTTTTCATTCTCGAGCGAGCCGTTGCTCAGCGCTTTCAAATAAGTGGTAGCATATTAAAACATAAAATAAGTTTACATTTTCCATGTCCTATGAAAAAAATTGAAATAAATAAAATCTTTTTTTTTCGTCACGTTCGAACACTAACAGGAACATCTTTTCTTTTTTCGTGAGAGGAAAAAAATTGATTTCAATGTTAGGTGCAAGTACATTCCCTGCGAAGCGGACTTCTCAACTACTTAATATAATACGTGGCGTTAATTTCTCTTTAGTTCTTCAGTGACAGGGCACAATTCCTGGCATGGAGAACAAGAGACATAAGCAGTTAGGTGCGGCGCTGGAAGATACATCATCTGAACGGAGAAAGAGCTGAAGTAACAACCGGCGGCAGTCTTCAGAGAAAGCGGTCGCGAATCAGGTGTAGAGTGCGACGGACTACCTGGCGGATCTTGAAACGGAAAATCTGAACATCAGCAGTAGCGGGAGGCAGAGGCCGGGCAAGTTCTGATAGATAGGAAGAGTATCCAGCAATCTGTGGGCGGCGATATGGCACCGTGTGACAGATTACAATCGGCGTAACTGGTCAGTGAGTGGGACAGGATACTGGAATGCATCTGACAACTGGCGGCAGACGCAGCATTATGCTGTGCTCACAGTTTTGGACATTAGTTCGCTGGCTTGAGTAGGGAGAGACTCCAATGTTTCTCTTAACCAGGTACACGGATTGACATGTGTCTTTTTCGTGGAAGATCGGAATTTGCATATGAATTATAAAGATATGTTATGCGCCTAATACTACTAAAGATGTATCCGGTAATAGTGGGGCAACTTTGAAATGTACAAGCAAAAATGATTGACGTTTACTGAGTGTAGAATGAGGAAAGTCGGCAACAAGGGTGAGAAACTATCGAAATGCTGGATAAAGGTAAATAAGTGATTGGATACAGCGAGACACGTCGCGCGTGCTCTACGGAGACAGGGGTGCGATGTGGCGGCCTCAGCCGCTGTGGCCGCCATTATGACTTGAGGAACGACTCAGCTGTCACTGCAGCCCTATGATGGCGGACATCTGTGGCCAAGTCTTAGTATTTTGTTCTTGTTTATCACGGTTGCTCAAAAAACTGAAAGATTTATTCACACTAAGCAGTATGTAATTGGGCTCGCCCTGTTACTAAATGTTCAGTTTATAAAGAAAGATATAAATGACATGAAGGGCATTTCTGCTCTGGCTGGAGCAATTGTCTCCTCCACGATTGCATGATAGACGTAACACTTCTATCACGTGTGAGCATTTTGCTCATTCTTTACCTAAGAAAAATACGAGACTAGTAAAATTAATAGTCAACTTCGTCATGAATTACAGGCTCAGTTGTGCGTAGTTCGTAGGAACGTGGCAGGGACGATATCTTTAGTGAGTTTGTCTGGGGTGGGCGCAACATAAAACCTGGGTTTCTGTAATTGCTGGTAACTCAGTCGAATCACGAACATTATTGTTCAAAATTGTCATCGCATTAAATTAACAGAAACGTACTGTTTGACTGCCAGTTGCCGCTTTCGTTACTCCTTCCCGTTTTGATTTCTTTAATACAATCCCAGTTACTGCGGAGAAAGCCTGAATCTAACTGCCATCATTCCGTGGCGCCAACACCAACAGTCGACCGCTGATGAACCGACAGAGCTCTGTGGTCCGCAGGAGACGCAGAATTAACGGAAAGATAAACTCGGCTTCTGCACACTACGACCTGCGTTTGCGATTAATGTCTGGGTGTGCTTACAATCAGTACGGTGTCACCGTGCGAATCTGGTGCTGGTTTGGTGATTTTGTGGATCGCGTGCTGGCTTTCCAGTGACGTGGCGGAATATAGGCGGACAACCTGGCTGGGTGTCATTCAGTGACATATGTGTAACGAACGTATACTGTGAATAATTTAAGCGGTGCTGACTGAGCGACGTTTGCCATCCAGGAATGTTACACAGGGTGCGGAAAAACAATTTGACCAAAAGTGCAGGGCGGAAAGACAGTACGAATCATAGGAATTTGAGTACCGCAAGTAAGAGCCGCAAATGCGTAATTTCGGCGCTACAGGAGTGTAACCAAAATCTGACATGGTGACCTCTTAACCCCAAATGAAAGGTAATTTATAGAAAATGTACGGGTGAACACAGTCTTTGGACTAACCAGTCTTCAGGATGAGAAGAAGAAAACTTTAAAACATCACATACACGTTCATCATACTTAGGCGACGTACCACACAACATTTCCTTAGAAATGAAGACAATCGCATGTCCATATTCAATACTTGAAGATGTCTTAAAAAGGTCAAAGTAAATGAAAAATGAGTCACCACTTAAGTAAGCATGTCGTAGCAAGTGACATAATAATAGTCGAAGTCTCACGACTCCATAGAAAGTCCTGGAAACGACAAAATGACGGAATGCGTTGGTAGCGATATACAACTATAAAATTTAGTGGACGGCAAGTACGTGAAAGAAAATGCGAAACGTTTAAGCAAGCAGTAAATGTATAAATGTGGTGAGAAAAGCGTCTGGCACATTATTATGGGGCAACATATTATGAGCCCCTACAGCGTCGGTATTAATGGAACGAGAGACACAATGCACCATTGGTCAGTTCCCTATGGACTGAAAATGAAACGCAACTTTTAATGGCGTTGGTCGCATTGCTCCTATCATAGAGACGAATCAATTTTATAGTTTCTGTGATGTTGAAGTGATGACTCAGAGACCGATGAATAGTGTGATATCAACTGCTCTCTGTATCTCGATATATTCCTGCGACACAGTAACCTATGAGACCAAATTTCCCTGATTTGTTCTCCTGGCAGAGGCGAACTATATTCTATTTACGGTTTTGACTGTACTGAAATGTCGTGAAATTTGCCTCCTCCATGTAGGTATCTAATACCTGCAGCAAGTTTCCATGTTTGCACTGAGCAGTCGGGATGAACGATACGACAGAGACGACGACTACACGGGAACCAACATTCAGGGGAGCAAAATTTCGGAAACCGTTTTAATCATGTGGTTACATGTTAAACAGTAATCGGTTTTGCTACAGTGAGCAAACGTCCATGTCCCGAGCTTCATAATTTTTACACGCGTGGTGTCTGCAATGCAGCTGTCCTCGACGAAGCAAACTTATCAGTCTTTGCGTAATACGAGGTGGAGACATTAACAGATGGTTTAGAGTACGGATTCCTGGCAGACGCCAGTGGAGTCCTGATGTGGAGGGTGAGGAGGAGATTGGAAATGGAGGAACGTTCAAAAGTCTCGTGCAGGGCCACTGAAGCGTTCACAGCTGATTTCTTGAGCGATCAGGATTACGCTCGTTGTGGAAAGAAGTGCGAGATGGGCACTGCTGCAAACACATTTCGCCAAAAAGCTTTGGGCGTTTAGGCACGGCGACAAAACTTCTCAAAGAGTAAAAACACACTCACACCACTGTGCACAGAGTCCGGGGTGTCTTGTCTCTGGCCACTGTTTGCCGTAGCCCTCGCCACTAAGCGAGAGGCTGGCTGTGGTTATAAGCACATTTCCAGGATCGATATTGCAGAGGTTGCGTGATAAGACGGAACTGCTATTAGCAGATCCGTTTGCAGAGACTGCTCAATGTAATTAATAGTAGCTGTCCTACTATTTGACGTTCACAGAAACGGACTGAGTACCAGATACGCTTCCCTACGCAAGTATGTTACTGAGAAATCGGAGATTCGAATAGTAGAGGACAACTGTATCATCGCAAATGTCGTGGCAGTTGTGTTTGTCCCATATTGGGCAATCGCTTCGAGAGAGTGTGTAGATATACAAATCGCGCCGATCTGTGGTACGGCTTTGCCATGTCGACTGTTGAACCACGACGAATGGTACGTTTAAGAAGAGGAAATAAAAATGACAACATTTGTTTTCGTGGTCATTCAAATAAATCGCGGGATTGTTTTAATATATACCAAGAATGTGGAACCGACTACGGTAGAATTTGGAGATATAAGACGCTGCAGGAATAAAATCAGCATGTTGGCAACAGACGTCACGTAATCCGTTGGTCGAGGCGAACACAAAGCCGTGAGGAGTACAAGTTTTGCGCTTGTAGCCAGGTAAGTAAACACGATCGGACAGATATCCGCCGATTACACGCTTTCCAAGTGTGTTAATACCTGTAGTAAAAGAAAAGCTATATTAAATGGAAAAAATCGTCTGTCCAGAAATGCATAGCTCTTTTGAGAGTAGTTACCGTGTTATTCTAGCGAGAAGCAAAAAGGCAGGGCTCGCCCGATTTCAGGGCTAGCACACGTGGCAGTGCAGAGCCGTAATGAATGAGACGCGAGTGTGGATGTTATGACGTCACTGTGGGGTACGAGCAAGTAACGCCGGCCGTGGTCTCTAGTTAATGAAGTACTGTGGCAAAGAGACTGCACAGCTACGCACTAAGCTCTCGATAATACGAGATACAATAATAACAACAACTCATTCTCTATCCATTATCATCACGACAATTGTAACACTCTTTTAGTGAGTGGCCGAATATGTAAAGGGCCACAGCACCACGTCGCAATGGAAGGTGCCAAATTAAGCAAAACATCTCCATCAGTCAGCTCCTAAAACACAAGTTTAGGCCAGATTAATTAATGTAAGCTACAGAGTTGCAGACGGTAACACAAACACATCTGAGACGATTTTAGAGTGTATTGAAGCTAGAGACAAACAAAAAGCATGCCCTTGAAATTCCTTCTTCCTAAAACGACGGTCTTTTTCGAGTGCTACATGTCTTCTCTTAGTGTGGCCAACAACAGGCCAAGCTGTGTCGGCTCTAGAATACATGTAAACCTTCACAAGTTGCATTCTCGGTAAGCAAATTTGTCTCCGATGCTGGTTTGACGACGGAGAGTTTCCTGCACTGCTAATGGCGCATTTGATTGCCGGCGGCCCCAAACACATGTGAAAACAGTGAGGGTATTAGGAAACCTGAATATGCTTAGGACGATAATGCGAGAAAACAGTTAGTAATAAATGTAAATATTCGCCGTAGTGTTTTGGCAACATTATTTACGTCATGTTTATTCAGGTAAAACCAAGGAACATCCGTTCCGTGAGAAGACAGGCCGCAGAGACGAGAGTGTACAGCAGTAACTTGTACCGCCACGGCGGCTGCTGGGAAGCTGCAGAGGCTCTCCTAGACTTGATAACTTTTAACCCGTGGTGGAAGCAGCGTCGCAGACATCGACACCTTGTTTTCCAGCACGGCTGCAGTCGGCTGGTCCAGAAAGAGGTGACGGAGAGATTCGTCCGAACCTCGGTTTGTTATTCACGGCTAATCCGACGAAGAACGCCGAAAGCGAGTGTCAGGGCAATGTCGCTGCGATACACTCCGTTCCCATTTCTAACGAAAGCTTCGGCACGCTTCTAAGTCTCTGTAATTGTTCGTTTACGTATTGCTAAAGAAACGAAAACCTCTCAACTAATTACGATGATGAGTTTACGAAACATTCAGCTTTGCGAAGACAACGGCTATGGAAATTACTCTCGCTTATATAAGTTAATATCATTCTCTGCCGAGCAGTATCATATAGGTAGTTTCTGTTGGAAGGAAGCACGACTTTTGCGATTCGGTTTCTACGTCTGCATACGAGTTGCAGCAGCTGTTTCAGAGCGATAAAACATTATCAATCCCTGTTAACAGGGAGCCCCACACTACGTTTGTGAATGTCGACATGATAATTAAGCAGTAACAAGACGAAAAATCTTTTTAGCTCGTCCATTACTTTTGCGAAAATATTGAAATGCTTTCAAATGCGAACCGAGAGTGTAATACAGCAGACAATCGTTTGCTATAGGGAGGTGGAAGTGTTATGCAACCATGACGCTACAAGTGATTAGTGGAAGTGAGTAGTATTTTTCATTGAGGAATGCGATGCGTAATTTCGATTGGACAGAATGATAAGGTTTGCGAGTTTGTGTGTGGAAGGCCTAACTCTAAATGAGGGTTTAAGCGGACTACATACAGTTATGTGCGCCCCACCGACGTTGTTTATCGTTTAAAGGTTTATCGTTTACATGTAAAGTTTGACTGGTGGTTGTGCATTTACTATCATTTTTTCCGTTTTCATTTTCTCCATAAAACCGCCATTGTCAGCGAGCAAGTGATAAACTGCCGACATTGTGGAGCGCCAGCAGCAACAATAGGTCGCTGGGGCAGCGACAAAGCTCTGTGGGCTGCAGCAGACGCAGAATTAACGGAAAAATAAACTCAGCTTCTGTCTTTCTACGATCTGCAAGCGCGATTAAAAGTGCCCAACGTCAGTACCGTGTCATTAAGCGAATGCGACGCTGGTTTTACGATTTTGTGTAACCCGTGCTGGCGTTCGAGTGGCGTCCCTTTTGGTAGTCACTCACTGACGTGTGTGAAAAAACGCAAACGTAACAGTGGCGGTTGGGCGGGGTTTTGTCATCCTGCACTGTTACACATTATCAGACATAACCAGGTGCTGACCGCAGTCTCAATTCTTCGATAAAATAAAAGTGCTTAAAACGGTAAACTGATGGAATGTTGTGGTAGTGCTTTTTTCCTTCGAAATACATCAAGAAATCCGGCATCGGTGACCATGTTTCCGGAGTCGATATGGTAGCGTTTACATCACGAACCAGAAGCGGTAGCGGCAGATCGGTTTATGAAAAGCACATTCGTTAGCCGTTTGTACAACTGTTAAATAACGTTTTATATTTTGTTTGACACAATGAAAGTGATTATTAACAAACCGTTTCTTTTTCGACGCGGGAACACAGAGAAACAAAGATATTACTTTTACGCTTAACATTTCTCCTCCGTCCGACATTTATAATTTTCTGCAAAGAGGTATCAGAATTTCCGTGTCCATTATTATATACAAGGTCCTTGGTCGTTGTGTGACAGAATGGCGCCCGTAGACATGTTTTTCACGCTGTTTAATCCTTTTCAACGTCTTATTCCTTATATCAAAGCTGAACACCGCATCTCGCATGCTGCCATCTGTCGGCTAGCGACTACACTGCGTCCTCTGTAACTCCTTTCGCAGTTACCTTCTTCTGCAACACGGGGCGCCATTTGAACGTGTCTTTCGATACTGCTGGTTGGGGTGCGAATCACGCACTTTCAAGAAATAAAAACAGAACATCCGTACATCGAAATCTCTTGTGGGCAACGAGGGAAGACTGTAGCCTATTTGTATGACTGAAAGTAAAATGATATAACTGTGAGCGGACAAGACTGCCTGCCACATCAGAGAAACAGGCGGCAGCGGTTCCAAATTCGCCTCCACATAGCCCCAAAGAATATCGTATAACGCAGTCAGTTGCCGTAGAATAAATTTCAGACTGTTTTCGTTCACGAGCGAAGCGTTGCTCAGCGCTTTCAAATAAGTAGTAGCATATTAAAACATGAAATAAGTTTATGTTTTTCATTTCTCTGAAAATAATGGAAATAAGTACTCCCTTTTTTCCGTCAGACTTCGAGACTACCTGGAACATCATTTTATTCCTGAGAGGAAAAAAATGGTTTCAGTGTCTGATACCACTATGTTTCCTGCGACGTGCACTTTTCAACTACTTAAAATATAACGCGGCAATATTTTTTATTTAGTTCTTCAGTAAAAAGGCACCAATCGTGGCATGGAGTAACAAGAGGCATAAGCAGTTAGGTGCGACGCTGGAAGATACATTATCTGAATGGAGAAAGAGCCAAATTAACAACCGGCGGGAGTTTATAGATAAAGCGGTCGCGGATGGCGTGTTGCGAGCCATCGACTGTCTGGCGGATCTTGAAACGGAAAATCTGAACTACATCGACAGCAGCGGGAGGCAAAGAGCGGAAAAGTTCTGTTACGTAGGCAGAGTATCCACGAATCTGTGGGCGGCGATATGGCACCGGGGGGACAGATTAAAATCGGCGTAACTGGTCAAAAAAAATAGTTCAAATGGCTCTGAGCACTATGGGACTTAACATCTATGGTCATCAGTCCCCTAGAACTTAGAACTACTTAAACCTAACTAACCTAAGGACAGCACACAACACCCAGCCATCACGAGGCAGAGGAAATCCCTGACCCCGCCGGGAATCGAACCCGGGAACCCGGGCGTGGGAAGCGAGAACGCTACCGCACGACCACGAGATGCGGGCGTAACTGGTCAGTGAGTGGGACACGTTACTGGAATGCATCTTACAACTGGCAGCAGACGCGAAATGACGTCTGCCTTTTTCGTGGAAGATCAAGTTTTGCACGCAAATCATACAGACGTGTTAAGCACGTAATACAACTAGAGATGTACCTTGTAAAGGCGGGCCAAGTTTCAGAGGTGAACGTAATTTGCTTGACGCTGGGTTTAGAATGGGGAAATACAGTAGCTAACGAACAAATACCCGACAAAAATTGAATGTAAAATTCTTAATAATCGTGCCGCTCGTAAAAAAAGTATTATACAGAGCGTTTAAATTGATTGTATTGATACCGAGAAAATGTACTGGTGTTCAAAGGTGAGTAAGTATGGAAATGCTCGATAAAGGGAAATAAGTGATTAGATACAGCAAAACACGTCGCGCGTTGTCTTGGAGACAGGGGTGCCTTGTGACGTCACCCCACACTGTGGGCTGCTGCTGCATCTGTATACGAGCCTCAGCAGCCGTGGCCAGCATTAAGATTTCACGAATGACTCAGCTGCCACTGCAGCTCGGTGATGGCAGATATCTGTAGCCGAGTCTCAGTATTTTGTGCCCGTTGTTCTTTGTTGGAAAATCGCAGCATTCATTCACACTATGCAGTACTTAACTCGGTTCGCCCTTTTACTAAATATTCAGTTTATACAGTAAAGTATGGATTACATGCAAAGGTAATTGTAAAATCATTCCTGTGTCGGAAAAAGAAATGCTCTGGCTGGAGGAATTGTTTCCGGGATGATTGCATGATGGACGCAAGACTGCTTTCTCGTGTGAGCATTGTGCTAATTCTTTACCAAAAAAAATTGCGATAGTAGTAGTGGTAGTAATAGTCAACTTCGTCATGAATTACAGGCTCAGTTATGTGTAGTTCATTGGAAATAGCGTAATTCCGTTGTGTTTAAAATGAAACTTGGCACGGACGATAACTGTAGTGAGTTTGTCTGTGGAGGGCCCAACTTAAAACCTGGGTTTCTGTAATTGCTGGTAACTCAATCGCATCACGAACATTATCGTTCAAAATTGTCATCGCATTAAATTAACAGAAACGTACTGTTTGACTGCCAGTTGCCGCTTTCGTTACTCCTTCCCGTTTTGATTTCTTTAATAGAATCCCAGTTACTCCGGAGAAAGCCTGAATCTAACTGCCATCATTCCGTGGCGCCAACACCAACAATTGACCGCTGATGCAGCGACAGAGCTCTGTGGTCTGCAGCAGATGCAGAATTGACAGAAAGAAAAACTCGGCTTCTGCATACTACGATCTGCGTTTGCGATTAATGTCTGAGTGTGCTTACAATCAGTACGGCGTCACCGTGCGAATCTGGTGCTGGCTTGGTGATTTTGTGGATCGCGTGCTGGCTTTCCAGTGACGTGGCGGAATATAGGCGGACAACCTGGCTGGGTGTCATTCAGTGACATATGTGTAACGAACGTATACTGTGAATAACTTATACAGTGCTGTTTGAGCGAGGTTTGCCATCCAGCACCGATATACAGGGCGTGCAGAAACAGTTTGACCAAAATTCAGGGCGGAAGGACAGCATGAAACATAGGAATGTGTGTATGGCAACTAAGGGTCGTAAATCCATATTTTCAGCGCTACGGGAACGTAATTCAAATCTGCCATACTGAGGCCCTTGTTCAAAATGATGGGTATTTTCCAGAAAATGTATACATAAATTTCAATCGTGACAAACACGTGTATCGCATTTAGCTGACGAATGAGGCAGTACTTCTTCAGAAATGAGGACAATCACATTCCCATGTTTCTTGTTTGAGTATATTTAAAAAAAGCGAAAATGAGTGAAAAATGAGCGACCACTTAATTAACAGGAGTATGTCTAGAAAATGTTCGACCTCCGTTTTCATGCTGCCGTAGCGCCGTAAATATTTAACTGCGACCTGTATTTTCTATACTCAGATTCCTTCGTTTGGCACTCTCTCTGTGCCCTACACTTTTGGTCAAATAGTTTTTCCGCCCTGTATATGCCAGACGATGCGTTACAGAATGTTGTTCGAATTCTCAGGAGTCCAGTTCACTTAATCGTTCGCAGGATGTTCTAACAACGGCAAAATGTCAGAATGCGTTGGTAGCGATTTGTAACTTTAAAGCTCAGTAGACAGTAACTATGTAAAAGGAAATGTGACACGTATAACGAGGCACTACGGAATTAGACGTGTAATATGTTTTCTGATTACAAAAAGTTCTCTAGTGGAGCGGTAACCGCATAAATATCGTGACAAGCGTGTGTGTCACGCTATTATGGAGCAACGTATGAGACCCCACAGAATCGGTATTAGCGAAAGCATGCACCGTTGCTCTGTTGCCAAAGCGTTCAAAATTAAACAAAACACATAACTGGGTCCATGACATTGGAACTATCATCGTGAATGAAGACGAAATAAATTTATAGTGCCTATGATGTGGAAGTGTGGATTCAGAGACTGATGAATACGGTGAATTTAATTCCTCTACTTTTTTTTTTGTTCGATAAATATCTACGACACTATGGAACCAAGTAGCCCCTATTCCTTCTCCCGACCAGAGGCAAACACTATTCCACTTACTAACTGTTTTGACAATACTGAAATGTGGTGAATATTGCTTCTAGCCCTGCATCAAGGTGGGCTAACAGAATCGGATACCTGCTGCGAGTTTCCATGTTTGTACTGAGCAGTCAAGATGAAAGGCGCGACAGAGACGGCGACCACGCGGGACACTACATTGGGATGCCCAAAATTTCGGAAACCACTTTTGTGTAGTCATGTTTACATGTTAAATCTTAACCAATTCTACTAGCCGGAACGAACTGCGGTACGTTCCAAGATTCTTACGTATCAGACCCATGGTCTCCGCTGAGCAAACTATCGACGATGAAACAAACTTGGCGGTGTTTCCGTATTGTGAAAGGAAGACGTCAACATGTAATGTAGAGTATGAATTCCTTACAGAGGTCAGTGAAAACATAAGATGGAGAAGTGTGAGGAGCAGATCACACGTAAAGGGATGTTCAGAAGTCTTATCCAGGCCCATTAAAGCGTTCGTGGCTGCTTCATTAATACACCGTTGTCGAAAGAAATACGAGGCGGGCACTGGTGGAAGCGTTTTGCACCTAAAAAGATCAGGCGTTTAGATGTGGGCAGAAAACTTGGAGTAAATTCACATTCCCACCGCTGTACGCAGGGTTAGGGGATGTTTTTGTTCCCAGCCACTGTTGTGAGCTCGAGCCTTTGCCACTAAGCGAGAGGCTGCTGTGGTTGTAGGGACACATGTAGCATCGATATCGCACATGTGGAATGTAGTAGCAGTCCTACTATTTTACTGTCACAAAACGATTTGAAGGCCGCATACACCTCCCGAAATATGTATATAACCGACAAATCAGAGATTCGAATACTAGATAATAATTGTATCATAACGAATTTCCCGCAGATGTGCTTGTCCCATACTGGGCAATCATTTAGAAATCGCACTGGCTCGTGGGACAACTTTGCGATGTCGACTATTGAAACACGAGTGATAGCACGTTTAATAAGAGACAATCAAAATACTAACTTTTGTTTTACGTGATAATAAAAAAAATTGCAAGATTGTTTCAATATATTGCAAGAATATGAAGGACACCACGGCAGACTTTCGAGATTGGCCGAAGGTACGGAACACGGTTTGTGTCCAAAATTTTGCACAGGCCGGCGTGCAGCGTGTAACGCATTCAGGCACCGTGAACAAAGCTCTTGTGGCGTTGGTTCTCGCGACGTGCTCTGCCCAGCAACAGGACAGAAGAATATGGATGAGACAAGTTTTTGTTTTAATTTTCTACCGCCTTGTCAGTGAATTACTGTTTGACTTGAACGTGTTCTTTGTCCTCACAGGTGCAGTGTGTAAAGGTTCTGGATAGATATATTTTAATCTGTTTCCAGTTACGAATGGAATCTGTCGATACACACCGCGTTTAAATTCCGCATCGGCACAAAGCAGGTGACATTGTCGACAATTTTTTATACATGTTCACAATCGATGTCTGTTGACAAAACAGACGCTGATAATGCGTATGTGATTAACACTTGGCCGTGACTCAAGACGAATCTTTCTAGCCGCTAAAAGTCTTCATAACCTTGAGGCGTAAATACGTAACAACTATTACCACACAAGGCGTGTGATCCGGGTGAGCATAATAAAACAGAATCTCATGCATTAACTGACCCGGATAAAAATGTTTTGACGGTGTTTTTTGACGATTTCTGTACGTGTTTTCTGGAAGATTTTCTCACACAACCTCCTCCTCCTCCTCCTCAGAAATTTAGGATACCGTCAGCTGGAGGCAGCTGTGACAGAAGGCCGCCCATGAATGTGCGGACTGCGAAACAGCACTGTCGGGATGTATTAAAATGGTGCAACTGGCCATCGACTAGGCGTGTGATTCACATGTTGGAACGGACACGCATCTCGTGAATGGCGGGCGACGCGACGTCCTGCTGTGGGTGGATTTTAAGAAAGGTCAGATAACAGCCGTCACTCGCGAGAGAGTAGAACTGCCATCAGTGGCAAAGCTCTGTAGGCCGCAGGGGACGGAGAACTGACGGAGAAATATGTTCGGCTTAACTATGTATAATAATTCGCACGTGTGTTTTGCCAACTATATTGGCAGCACTGTTAACGACGCAAAACCGAGACAAACAGACTTTTTTATCTCATACAAAGGCTTTACGTATTCTGTCATCAGAGAGGCCGCACAGATCAGATTTCGCAACTGTAGTTTCAATCTGGACAGCGGCTGCACTCCAGAGTAATTCGTCGAATCATTGACGCCCCGACGTGGGGAAACAGCGTCGCAGACATCGACATCTTCCCTGGCAGCACGACGACAATGATACGGTCACCAAAAGAAGAGGGATGGAACTTCATAAAATAATCCCGAACCGCTACTCAAGTTTAACTCGTCAAGAGCACCGACAGCGTCTGACGCAAGAATGGCGTCGCGAGCATCTCCGTTCCCAGCTGTAACGGAATTGTCGGCCCACAGCAGGTTTCGTGGCAGTTTATGAACACCGCGTCATTTCAATTGTCCGTTTATCTCATAGCGAAGAGCTATAGAGCGGTGAACGAGAAAGAAACGCGATTACGATGATGAAGTGAAGGCTTTTCTCAACTGTAGTTTAATCGGAAGACCGTAATATTTCTTGTCGTCTTTTCTATGGGTTAAGGAAGACAACACTATGGTCTTTCAGTGAATTCCCCTAGGCAATGAAAGTAAAAAAAAACAGATTCACCCAGAGTTGGGAAATCGCTTCATCGCCTCACTATTAAAGGCGACCTCATTTCATGGCAGCTGTGGTTTGGAAACTGAGTTTCAGCTGCGGGCAAAAGTTTGCTGCCGAAACTAACTAGAGACGCTCCTTACTTCCCAAATAATGCATTGCATACGGCGAGAAGTGAATAACAGGCACAGGAATGAACGAGAGGAACTCATATATAATGATTTCATCGTTTTTTTCCTCTCTGGCCTCAATACATACCTGCGGCACAAGACTTGCAAAACGCGTGTGACGTTGTGGTCCACGTATAGGAACGGTTAAGCATAGTCTGTCGGAACTAAGAGGTGCTGTCAGTTTCTTAAGACCAGAAGACAACATAGCTTCATTTGTCACCAATCCTGATTAGACTGAGCTGCTACATGTAGCCTCTGCAACCGTACGTGGATAAACTCCAAAGCAGTTTCGATATTTACTTCGAAGCGTCGGTCTGAACGAAACAAACAAAAGCAGTATGCGTCATTCACAGAAATATTCAGAGTGCGTTATAGTGCTACAACGATGAAAAATAATATTACGACGATGTCAAACCTTATTTTCATGATATAAAGAAGAACTGACGATATTAAAAATGTAATTATAATTTTATTATTTTAATTTTTGTGCTCAGTGAATCAAAGACTTTCTATTGCACTGAATAAACTAGCATTGTTTGCACTACGAAACTATATATGATTGTTAAGTGAGAACTGATTCTATGTAAGAAATTTTGTCTGGGCGGATTTCGTTCTCGTACTGGTCGGTAGAGAAAGAAAAGTTTCTTAATCGATGTATGTAATGTGAATGTATAAAGGCTATAAAAAGGAGAGAGAGAGAGAGAGAGAGAGAGAGATAATCCTTGCGGACAATCACCATATTGTAGAAGAAAAGGTAAATACAAGTTATTCAAAACAAATATCTCTAAAGCGTATCGTACTGTGATTTAAAAAGACTGAAAATTCCGGTGTTTAATCTAGACCTGTCCCGAATAACAGCGAAGAACATTTATGTCATCATATATTTTCTTCGTTTGACCAAGGTTGTGATTCGCATGTTACTTTTTGTTACGCGACGTGTTAGGAATATTTTCATTTTACGCGCAAAAGTGTACACAGCTTTAATCGAGCCTGCATCTTTCGGACACGATAACTCTTAATCAGTACAATTACGCGAATACCGTCTAAATCGCAACCGTGATCACAAAAGTGTTTCCTGGACCTGATTTTTATAAATGTGTAGACTGGAAAGCTAACAGCATTGCACCATCGCTGGCTCGCAACTATTGAAAGAAAACAAAACAGGGACTGAACAACTTTACATTTTAAGGCCGTCAGCGTTACGAAATCTGAACGACGTAAGTTAATTAATTAAATATTAACAGGAAGAGAATTATTAAATTATAAAGATTAAATCAAAGAAAGAATTTAAAGCATTTTAGCATCATTACGTTTCTTCGCATTAGTACTTGAGTATCAGATACCATCATATCCATTTAAAAGATAGTGCGTAAATAAAATTGCCACCTTTTATAATTGTTGTTCTAGCAATTCAACGTGAGACGCTCTCCTATGTAAAGTCAGTGTATTAAAGACATATTAAACATTTTATTAGTACACACTAGTTTTATCTTAGCAACTGTGCTTGCCGTAATTGGGACACGGTTTTTAAAGATTATCAACATACACAATGCGTGCCATTTTGTAGTGCGGTTTCCTGGTATGGACTTTTGCGACACGTCGGAGAGCGGACACCACACTTCGTACGAGCGCCTAGTAATGTTAAATTTCTTCTCTATTCTCATTAGGGCAACTTTCATGCTGATTTGATACGTGGATGGAATGTACAAGAAATCACAGCACTACTTCGCAGAGGAGGAAGCGAACCACAACGAAAACTCTTTGGCAACAAAGGCTGTGCGATCCGATTGTCGATGCAGAAAATAAAGCGATGGAAATTTGTGCGTTTGGAACTTGTAATCCCCGTTTTCCTAACGATCGATTTGATGTACGGCATTTATATGTTTAGATAACATATTAAAGCAGTAGCAGAACAAACAGTACACCATTTAAACGCTAAAGCTTCATAATAGGACAAATCTTTCGCAATACTAAACGCATCGTCTTAGTGAGAATACTGTAAGGCCGAGCTCTGTGGAAGGCAGGGGCTGCACGTGTGGCGCTGCAGAGTCGGCCGAGATAAACAGGGCGAGTGTGTCCGTGTTGTGACGTCAGGGTTTGTACCACGTAACGGGGACTGCCGCAATGGGTACAGAACGTGCGTACATTTTCCAAAGTAGGTGTCTACATCTGCATATTATGCGTTTCCCGGGCTGGGTGGACGGCAGTGAATTATCAGCACTGCTTACTATGAAAGTGCTTGCAGACCGGCACAAGCGCACGTGAAACAAAAGTCGATACAGTCTGCCCAGTGACGTAGCACTGAGTAATGGTTGGACACTCTTCTTTCAAAAGGGAGAATTTTAACCCAACTGGCTCCACAAGCTACGCACCAAACCTGCTTCAGAATCCTTGCACGGGTTGAAAGCAGGGATGCGTGTCGGTCGTCAGGTCTAAAACGCTACGACTGGCGAAGATTTTGAGACGACAGGATGTTAATCTCTAACTCAGTATACGGCCGTCCTCCATCAGTAACGTATTCGGTTCTTCACGCTTCATATCTCGATACTGTGTCGGTATCTGTACTGGAGTATGCACGGATCATAGCCTTTTATTCTGTGTAAATTGGGACATCACGGATGTTAGTTCTTAAAGCATAATGACACACATCACACGTACTCCTGAGGAAACGGCCAGAAAACTGTTTGTTTCCCGCCAGGCCGATATTTGCTCTTCTGTAGAAGCGGCCAGCTAAATGAGCAACAATCCAACATGAACAGGAATTCTGTCGTTAGTGAAAATAAAGACTTGTCAGGACAGTGTGTGAAACGTTTTCTGTCGTCCCACCTGACCAAACGCAACAAGGATAGGTACCGGATTAGCACTGCGAGTCTTGGGGAAATTAGCTTAACGGAATTGCTACACGTGTGACGGTAATACGACACGGAGATCCGTCGTTGAAATGAGTGCTTAATACTGCAACTGTCTTATCCACCTGGTTTCGAACCTCGACACGGCAAGGATAGATGCATTTGCCGTCTACATGTGTGTGACTATGGTCTAAGGTATGAAACGCTGTGTGTGTCCAAAGTTTCACGTGCGCCAACGAGCGCCGTACAACGCAAACAGGCGCCGTAAAATAAAATAAAGCATTGGTGGCGTTCGTTCTCGCGTTCGGGGCTGCCCAGACACGACAGAATAATATCGCTGACGCAAGATTTTTTTTTTCATTTTTATCACCTTTCCAGTAAATTACTTGTTAGTTTCCATACGGTGCTCCTCTTCACAAGTGCAGTGTGTTAGGGCCGATGATAGATCTTTTTCCTTATCCGTTACCAGATACGAATCCAGTCTGTAGAAATACAGAAGGACAACAGCTGGACACATGGCCACGAAGTAAGACAGGTTCTCACACTGCGATTACATTCCGCCTCGATGCGAAACAGACGACGCTGTCAACTTGTTTATTAAACCTTCACAATCGGTGGGTGGTGACAACATATCTGCTAATCCTGTGTACTTGTTTAAGGTTTCGCCTCGACTCGACAGGAATATTTCTAGCCATCATACGTCTTCAAAGCCATGGAGCGTAAATAAGTTCCATCCCTTACCGCTACGCATATTCCGCACCACGTGTGTCATTATAGTGAGCATAATATAAGTAGCACAAGCGTTAACTGGCTTGGATGGAAAGGTTCTGAAGGTATTTTTTGGCGATTTCTAAACGTGTTTTCCAGAAGATTTTCTCACAGAATGGTCTCAGGAGTATAGGATACCATCAGCTGGACGCAGCTGAGACACAAGTCCATCCATGTAGGTGCGGTGTGCGAAAGAGCATACTTCGAGTACATTACAACTGCCAGCGACTAGGGATGCGATTCACGTGTCGGAATGGACGCGCATCTCGCAACTGGACGGCTACGCCAGGCTCTGCTGCTCGTAAATATTAAAAATTAAGTCGCTGTGCCAATTATGGATTCACTCTCGATCAGATGATGCATATACATTTTTCTCCCGCTTTCGTTTGCTTCAGAAAACCGCCATTACTCGCGGCAGACTTTAAAATTGACATCGTTCTGCGTAGTAGCAGCAACAATCAGTCGCTGTGGCAGCGACAAAGCTCTGTCGGTTGCAGGACGCGGAAGACTAACGGAAAAAGAAATTCATCTTACACATTACTGCTCTCTACATTTGTGATTAACGTTTAAATATGCACATAATCGGTACAGTGTAATTACGCGGATCTGATACTGGTTTCGTGATTTTATGTTTCGCGTGCTGGCGTTCTAGTGACGTGGCAGAATATGGGTGGCAGTCACCCAGCGTTCGAAAAAAAAAGAAAAATTTAAGCTGTTCTGATTCAGTGAAGTTTGCCATCCGGCGTCGTAATACAGGGTGCATAGAAACAATCTGACCAAAAGTGTATCGTCGAAACGCAGCATGAAACACAAAAATTTGAGTATAGCAACTAGGCTTCGCGACTGAATATTTTCGCCGGCACCGGAACGTAATTAAAATCCCACACACGACCGTCTTGGCTCTAAATGATTGGTAGTTTACAGAAAATGTATACGTAAACACAGGCTATGTGAACTAACCAACCGCCACCATGAGAACAAGATAAATTTAAAGCGTCACTTACACGTGTATCGCACTTAGCTGACTTAGGACACAGCACGTTTTTAGAGATGAAGAGAATCAGATGTCCATGTCTCATGTTTCAATCTGTCTTAAAAAGGTGAAAATGAGTAAGAAGGGAGCCGCCACTTATTGCTATAAGTATGTCATAGCAAATGTGACCACAGTTGCCATGTTGGCATAGCGCCCGAAATATTCAACTGACACTTGCAATACCGAAATTCCTTCATTTGATGCTGCCTTCTTGCTCTGCACTTTCGGTCAAATTGTTTTTCCCCACCCTGTTACTTGTAGACGTGACGCGACAGTAATGGTCGGATTCTCAGCCATCCAATACACTTCGTCGATGGTAGAAAGTGCTAAATACGGCAAAATGACGGAATGCGTTACGAGCGATTTATAACTTTGAAGTTCAGTACACAATAACTACGTAAAAGCACATGTGATACATTTAACCAAATCGTTACGAAGCAAGATTTAAATACGTTTCCTGATTAGAATGGGCAATGATTTCTGAGCAGTATGTAGATACACAAATCGTGCCAATCTGTGGTACAACTGTGCAATGTCGGTCATTTAAACGCGACGGATAGCACACTTCACAAGAAGAAATAAAAATGATAATCTTGTTTTTCGTAGTAAAAAAAAATTGCGGTATTTTTTTAACGTATAGCAGAAATGTGAAACAGACTACTGCAGAATTTCGAGGTGGAAGACGTGACGGGAACAATGTCAGCATGTTGTCAACAGAGGACAGGAGATTCGTTTGTCGAGGCGAAGACAATGCCTTAAAAAAGTATTTTTGCGCTTATCGGCCAAAGAGTAAAGCACAGTCGAACAGATATCCACCATTTCCACGTTTTCAAACTGTTTTACACTTACAGTAGAACAAAATTGAGACGCTTTGAAATAGCGAAGAATTTAATTTTTTCAAAAAACCATAATGTGTCAGGGCACTCACTGTATTATTTTAGTGAGGAGAATGTGAGGCCACCCACACTGCATTACAGAGCTAGCATATGTGGCAGTGCAGAGCAATTCGTAATGAATGAGTCGCGAGTATGGATGTCATGACGTCACCATACAGTATCAGCAAGAGACGCCTGTCCTGATCTTTAGAAAATGAAGTACGGTCGCAAAGAAACTGCATAGATACTCACTAAGCTCTTGATAGTACGAGACACAATAAGAACAACTTTCTCTTTTCCATCATCATTGTCATCAGGGCAATCATAACACTCTCTTAATATGTGGCCGGAATATGTATAGGGCCACAGCCCCACTTCGCAATGGAAAATGCTGTGATAAGGAAAACATGTCACCAGTAAGCTAGTAGAAACACGGGTAAGGCGAGAAAAATAATATGTAAGGTGCAGAGTTGCAAACGGTTACATAGACACAACTAAATGTTTTTATGGCGTTTTAAAGCTAGAGCCAAACAAAAAGTGCGCCCTTGACATTCCCTAAGCTACTAAACAGACGGAATTTTTCGAGTGCTAATTTTATTTTCTTAGTGTGGCCAATAACAGAGTAAGCTGTGTAGGTTCCAGAATACATGTAAACTCTCGTAAGTAGCTACCTTTCCAGGTACGCAAATTCGTCTCCGATGCCGGTTTCACTACGATGAGTTTTCTGTGCTGGTAATGATGCATTTGCTTGCCGACGACCACAAGCACATACGTAAACAGTTAGGGTATTACGAAACCTGAATACATTTAAGATGAGTAATGCGAAAAAGCAGTTACTAGTAGCTGTAAATATTGGCTGTGGTGTTGTACACAATAATAGTTACGTTACTTATATTCACGTAAAACCGAGCCCCATCACTTGTGTGAGAAGACAGGCCGCAGAGAGGAGAATGTACAGCAGCAACTTGTAGCCACGGCGGCTGTTGCCGTAGCATCGACAGATGACAGAGGAGTCTCAAGACTCGTTTAAGTTTTAAGCACGGGGGAAGCAGCGTCGCAGACGTCGACGCCTTGTTCGGCAGCACGTCTGGTGTCAGCTGGTCCAGGAAGAGGCGGTGGAGACATTCATCCGAACCTCGATTTGTTACTCACGACTAAGCCGGCCAGGAACGCCGGAAGTGTGTGTCGGAAGAATGTCGTTGCGACACACTCCGTTCCCAGTCGTAACGGAATTTTCGGCGCAGTGCTGTTTTAGTGGCATTTCATAAATACCTCGTCTTTGAAACTGTAGCTTTATGTATTGCTGAAGAACTGAAAACCCTTGAACTAAGAAGAATGCAATTAACAGTTGACGAAACATTTAGCTATGGAAAGAGAACGGTTACGGAAATTACTGTCGCTTTTATCAATAAGTACAGTTTTCTAGAGACGAATACGATAGTTAACTCATGTTCGGATGAACGACGAGTTTTGTGATTCGGTTTACACATGTGCTGTTTGATGACAGTAAATCATCATCTCTCCGTGTGAGCAAACCGGTGGTCAACGCTCACATAACATATGTGAATACTGACGTGATAATTAAGAGGACCAAAGGTGACAGCTTTGAGTATCTCCTAAATTACTATTGCGGAAATATTGAAGTGCTTCTACATCGGACAGAATGTGTAATAGAGCTCACAACCGTTTTTTGTAGTGAGGTGGAAGTGTTATGAAAACATTACGCCACAAGTGATTAGTGGAAGTCAGTGGCATTTTTCATCGAAGAATACGATGCGTAATTTCGTTTGGACATAACGGTAACTTTTGCGACATTGTGCGTGGAAGGCCCAACTCTGAATGTGGATTTATGGAATAACGGTTCTGTGTGCCCCATTGTCGTAATTTTTGGCTTAAGGCTTTGCTCGCCTATAACTTCGCTAAACGTTACGTTTGACTGGTGGTTGTGCAATTATTATCATTTTCCTCCGTTTTCATTTACTTAACAAAATCGACATTACTAGCTAGAAAGTTCCACCGCCGACGTTGCGGATGGCTAGCACCAACAATCAATGGTTGGGGCACTGTCAAAGCTCTGTGGGCTGCAGAAGAGGGAGAATCAACAGAAAAATACATTCGGGTTCTACGTTACTAAGATCTGCAAGCATAATTAAATGCGTTCACAGTCAATACAATGTCATTATTTGGCGATTTCGTGTAACCAGTGCTGGTATTCGAGTGACGTGGCGGAACATGGGGGGACGACCCGTTTGGAAGTCATCCAGAGACGTATGTGAAAAAAGGCATAACTTAAGCAGTGCCGTTTAAGCGAGATTTTGTCATCGTGCACCGTCGTTCACGCCAGAGATGAGCCGACTAGAGCGCTGACCGCATTCCCAAGAGCTCAATACTTACTTAGTCTCAGATAAAATGATTGTGCTACAAACGGTAAAATGATGGAATGTTGTGGTAGTGTGTTTTACTTTTAAAATACAGTAAAAAATCCGTAACCGGTAACCGCATTTCGAAAACCGATATGATAGTGTTTACATGACGAACCACAAGTGGTGGTGGAAGATCGGTTTGTGAAAAACACACTCGGTAGACATATGTAGAACTGCTAAGGAATGTTTTACTTTTCGTTTCACGCAATGAAAGTAAATATTAACATACCTTTCCTGTTACAAAACGGAAACACAGAGAAGCAAAGATTTTATTTTTACGCTTAACATTTCTCCCGCTTTCGATATTTACAATTCTCAACAAAAGGCTATCAGAATTTTCGTGTGCACTATTATATACAAGGTCCTTGATCGCCGCGTGTCACAAGATGCCCAGTAGACATGTTACTCTTTTCCGCGCTGTTTATTTCTTTTTAGCGTCTTATTGTTTATATCACTGCCGGACACTGCAAGTCGCCTACTGCCATCTGTCGACCAACGGCTGCACTGCGTCCTCCGAAACTCCTTTCGCAGTCAACGTCTTCTGCCACGCGAGGCGCCAATACAACGTGTCTTTCCGTATCGCTGGTTCGGCGCGAATCACGTATTTTCGTGAAATGAAAAAAAAAATAGAAATCTGTTTTTGTGTACGTGGAGAGAAGGCTGCGGTCTTTTAGCATGAAAGGAGGTAACACGAATATGAAATAACTGTAAGCGAACAAGACTGCCACGTCACAGAGACAGGCGGCTGCGATTTAAAATCCGTCAGCACACAGCGCCAGAGAGTATCGCATAACGCAGTCAGGCGGTGTGGAATAAACTTTGGATTGCCTTCGTACGACCGTAGTGATGGCCAGCGCTTTCAAATAAATTTGTATTAAGGGTATGGGATAAGTTGATTTTTTTGTACTGCCTTTCTAGGGAATGAAAATAGGTAGATTCCGTTTTTCGTCACAGCTTTCAACACTACACAGAACGTTTTTTCTCGTCCGAGGTAAACTCTGAATTGAATATCGGGTTCGAGGCTACTTGCTAAGAACTGTTACTTCCATCAGTTTAAAATAATAGTCTACGTTGCATTAATTTTCATTTAGCTCTTCGGAATGCAGATAACCATTCATGGCATGGAGTAACAAGAGGCATCAGTCATTAGAATCAACGTTGGAACAAATGTTATGTGACAGGAAAAGGAGCTAAGTTCACAATCGGCGGCAGACTGCAAAGAAAGCGGTCGCGAAACACGGACTGGGAGCGACTGTCATTTGGCAAACCTTGAAACGGAAAGTCTAAAATACATAAACTGGATATAAAGGCCGTGCACGTTCTGTAATAATCTGTGGACGGCGAAACAGCTCAATCTGGACAGATTACAATGGCGTAACTGATCAGTGACTACTGGGCACGCACGTTGCAGTCGGCAGTATATGCGGGGATGAGCTATGGGCGGAGTTTCGGACATACGTTCGCCGCTTCAAGTAGGGAGAGATTCCGACGCGTATGTTAAACAGAGATAAGGATTGACGTCTGTCTTTTTCGTAGAAAATTAAGTTCTACGTGTAAATTACAAAGACATGTTATGCACCTAATACTTCTAGAGATGTACCTGGTAAAAAGGTCCAAGTTTCGAAGGTACACGTGATTTGCTTGACGCTACCTGAGCGTAGAAAGAGGAAATGGGCTAACTAGCAAATAAGCTATTGATAAAAATTGAATGTAAAATTGTTAATAATAATGCCCCTCGTAGGGAAGTATTATACAACACGTTTCATTTGTTTATACTGATAACAAAAAAAAAAAACATACTGACGTTTCAGGTATGAGCAAATAGTGAATTGATCAAATGCAGCGAAACACATTGTGGGTAGTCAACCGAGACAGGGGTGCCTTCTGACGTCACACCTCAGTGTGGGCTGCTGTGCGGTTGCTACGGCTGTAGACGCGCCTCAGCCGCTGTGGTCACGGCCAAGGTTTCATAAACCACTCGGCTACAACGGTAGCTCTGTGTTGCGACTATTCTATAGCCAAATCTCGGCATTCACTGGTTGTTTGTTGTTGTTGCCACCAAAATTGCAGCAATTGTTCACACTGTGCTGTATGTAATTCGGTTGGCCCTCTTACTAAATATTGAGTTTATAAAGTTACAGATGAATTCCATGTAGATGTAATCACAAAATCATTCCTATGCCGCGACAGAAAATGCTCTGACTGTAGAAATTGTATCCTGGATGATGGCATGCTAAACGCAAAACTGCTATTTTGCTCGTTCTTTACCTAAGAAAGATACGATAGTAGTAATAGAAACAGACAACTTGGACATGAGTTATGGCCTCAGTTAAGTGCAGTTCACAAGAAGTTGTCAGAATCAGTTGTCTGTAAAATGAGAAGTGGCAAGGACGAAAACTTTAATCAGTTTGTCCATCGAGGGTATATTGCAGATTTCTGTGATAGCTCCTAGTTCCACTGCGCAGTTTATTGTTTAAAATTGTCATAGCATTAAACCACTAGGAACGTTGAGTTTGACTGCTAGTTGCCGTTTTCGTTACTTCTTTTCATTTTCATTTATATCGTAGAATCCCTTATACTTGGAGGAAATTTGAATTTAACTGCCATCATTCCGTGGCGGCAACAGCAACAATCGACCGCTGATGCAGCGATAGAGCTCTGTGGGTCGCACAGTACGGGAAACGGCCGGAGAAACGAGACGAGACATATTCATTGCTGCTTTCTGCAATTGCGATTAGTATCGACAGTAGCACACGATTAATACAATAGCTTTACAAGAATGTGATGCATGTATCGTAATCAAAGTCTTAACTGTATTGTTCGCCGAAACTTTCAAAAATGACCATTCTACGTGAATCTATTGTGAAACGAATCAGAATTATATACACCTCTTAACCGAGCCAGTCAATTTACTTCCTCGCATAGTCAGTCAGGATGCCCGTGTGTAAATAGTGTCTTTGCATTAAGCTTTTAGAAGATGTTCACTACAACAACACCTTGCAATGTCATTTTACTTACGAAATTTATCTCAGCAAACTAGAAGTGAATGATGTCGATGTGTGTAGGTTACCTGGCCCCATAAACTGAGTAGCTGTGACGTAAAGTCTTAATGTTATCTCGTTATATGCATACGACAGAGTAACCAATCTGCCCCTTGGATGGGACAGTGTGCTGATACGAATTGTTAACCTCTGTCTGTGGAAACAAATAATCGCTTTTAGTTTCTCCTGACCAGAGACTACTTTTATTCTACTTACTAACAATGACAACAATATCGGAAGTTGGTAAATGTTTCCCATATTCCTTAATGTAGGTGAGCGACAAGAATAAAATACTTGCTGTAAGTTACACGATGGCGATATCGAGACATCAGTATGAACCATGCAACAGAATTCTTTGCGGAGGTTTCAAACACATGGTGGCATTACACTAGGCCCTGAATCACAGCTATCGAACTGATTCGGTCAATTTAAGAGTTTAACATGTGTGTCTGTGCACGATTTTCGCTGGATGCTTTCTAAGATTGCAAGGGGGGGGGGGGGGGGGGGGCGGGAATGGTTACCTCATCCAAACCAAGCGACAGAGGTGGATACGTATGTGACACTTATCCATAGCTTTCATACTGACTGCATGCGATGAAAGAGTTGAATTTATGAAATGTGATACATTATGAATCCATAAACAGCATAGGGAGCTCCCTAAAAGCAAGTAGCTTGAAAGACTTTATGTATGAGGCAAACGTTGATATTATTTTAGTTACAGAAGTAAAGGTTACTGCACTACACGATGTATTGGGATATAGTGCTGTAATTAATGCTGGAGCTGGAGATGAATTAGAGACCGTGATACCCGCGAAAGAGGGCATAATAGTGGATCACGTTGAAAACTCACATGTAATACAGTTGTAGCTTGTACTGTTTACAACACCTGGCTATTTAATATATATGTTCCACCTGGAAGCAGTAAACGAGCAGAGTTTCTTTAAATACGAAATTGTCCCTCTCTTCAAATTTCATTAAGGTAATATCATTTTGGCAGAAGATATCAAAGGCGTTCTACGTCCAAGAGGTCAATCTCCTAATCGGAACCCTTCTATTGAATTATAAAACGTAAGACAAGAGTACCATTAAATTAACACGTAGAGCACAAAACAGCGACATGACTGGGTTTACATTAATTATTAACTGCTTGGAAGGTCGCTCGTACAGGCTACACCCGTGGAACAGAGACCAACGTGCTGCACACAGAAGTGTGGCGCAGCAGCTGCTGCACTGAGCACGCTGCACTCGCGTGCACAGCTGATGTGGAGCGACAGGGCGCCCACCACACCAGAAGTCATGACGGAACCTCAACCCTGCACACCTACTGCCAGATGCCGAATGCTGCGACCGTTCCCGCAAAAATACGCAGGAATGGGAAGGTAACTTCACATCCTATGTTTCTTTCCTCAGTTTGTGGACAATATGCACGAAAGTAAACTGTCTCCAGAAGGTGTGCTTCCTTTGGGATATGTGCTGTCTTTTGGAGGAGAGCTGTATTTAGGAAATGTGCTGTCTTTGCAAGGTGTCCTGCATTTGCAATGTGTGCAGCCTCCACAAGGTGTGCTGCCTTTGCAAGGCAGTTGTTCTTTGCAAGGTGTTCTCCTGTGCAACATTTTCTGCCATTGCATTCTGTTCTGTCTTTGCAAGGTGTGCTACTTTCGCGAGGTGTGCTGCCTTTGCAAGCTGTTCTCCCTTGACACAGTGTGTAGCCTTCGCAAGGTGTGCAGCCTATGCTTGGTTTTCTGCCTCTACTTTCAGAAGATGTGCTACCTTCACAAGATGTGCTGGCTTCTCAAGGAGTGCTGCTTCACAAGAAATGCTGCATTAGCTACGTGTGCTGCCTTCACAATGTGTGCTGCCTTTGCAAGGTTACCTTGCGGAAGCTGCATATTCGGTGAAGACAGTCAACCTTTCGAAAGTAGGAAACCTTGCGAAGGTAGCACACCATGCTAAGGAAGAAGACCATGTGAAGAAATAAGACACTGCAAAGGCAATACATATTGTGAAGGAGGACCGACTTGTGAAGGCAGCACACCTTGTGAAGCCAGTACACTGTATAAATGCAGCACACAGTGTGAAAGCAGCACACATTGTGAAGAAGCCGGCCGCGGTGGCCGAGGGGTTCTAGGTGCTTCAGTCCGGACCTGCGCAAGGGTTATGGTCGCCAGTTCGAATCCTGCCTCGGGCATGGATGTGTGTGATGCCCTTAGGTTAATTAGGTTTCAGTAGTTGGAAGTTCTAGGGGACTGATGACCTCAGATGTTAAGTCCCATAGTGCTCAGAGCCATTTGAACCACATTGCGAAGACAGCATCACTTGTGAAGGCTGCAAACATCGCAAAGGCAGCACACATTGTGAACATAGCACACCTTGCTAAGGCTGCATACATTGTGAAAGCTGCACAGATTGCGAATGCTGCAAACTTTGCAATCACTGCAAGCATTGCATATACTACAAATTTTATGAAGGCTGCAAACCTTGTAAAGGCTGCATACCCTGCAAAAGCAGCACATGCTGCGAAGGCGGCACACACTGAAAATGCAACACATGCTCAACTGCAGCACACACTGCAAAGAGGCACATGCAGCAAAGGAAGCACATGCTGCAAAGGCAGCACACATTGGGAAGCCTGAAACACACTGGAAAGGCAGCACAAACTGGAAAGGCAGCAGATACTGGAAAGGAAGAACACACTGAAAAGGCGCAGACGTTGGTAAGGCATCACAAACTGGATAGGCAACACACACTGGAAAGGCAGAACACACTGCGGAGCCACATCACTAGAAAACCACACACAATGAGAGGCAGCACACGCTGCAACTGCAGCCTTACCAGTGTGTGATGCCTTTCCAGTATGTGGTGCCGTTCTAGTGTGTGGTGCCTTTCCAGCATGGTTCAAAATGGTTCAAATGGCTCTGAGCACTATGGGACTTAACATCTATGGTCATCAGTCCCCTAGAACTTAGAACTACTTAAACCTAACCAACCTAAGGACAGCACACAACACCCAGTCATCACGAGGCAGAGAAAATCCCTGACCCCGCCAGGAATCGAACCCGGACGCGGGAAGCGAGAACGCTACTGCACGACCAGGAGCTGCGGACTCCAGCGTGGAGCTTTCCACTGTGTGTGCTTCTCCAGTGTTGCTGCATATTAAATGTGTGCTTCCTTTCCGATGTGTGCTGCCTTCCCAATATGTGCTGCCTTCCCAATGTGTGCTGCCTTTAAAATATGAGGTGACTTTCCAATGTGTGTTGCCTTTCTAATATGTGCTACCTTTGCAGCATGTGCTGCCATTGCAGTATGTTCTGCCATTGCAGCGTGCTGCTGCCACAGCAGTGTGTGCTGCTATTGCAGTGTGTTCTGCCATTGCAGCATGTGCTCCTTTCCAATTTGTGCTGCCTACCATTGTGTGTGGACTTCTAGTGTGCACCGCTTTTCTAGTGTGTGCTGCATATCCCAGGTTGTGATGCATATCCAGGGTGTGCTGCCTTTCCAGGGTGTGTTGCCCTTCCAGGGTGTGCTGCCTTTCCACATTGTGCTGCCTTTCCAGGGTGTGCTGCCTTTTTGGGGTATGCTGGCTTTCCAGAGTATGCTGCCTTTCCATGGTGAGCTGCCTTCCCAGTGTGTGTGATTTTGCTGTGTGTGCTGCCTTTCAAGTGTGTATAGCTTTCTGATGTGTGTGCAAGAATTGCTGCCTTTGCAGTGTGTATTACCTTTCCAGCATGTGCTACCTTTCCTGCATATCCTGCCAATGTAGCACATGCTGACATTACAGCATGTGCTGCCATAGGACCACATGCTATCATAGCAGCGTGTGTGGCCATAGAGGCATTTGCTGTTATAGAGGGAGGTGCATGCTGCCTTTGCAGCATTTGCTGAATTCCCAATGTATGCTGCCTTTTCAGCGAGTGCTGGCTATGCAGTGTGTACTGCCATTGCACCAGGTGCTGCCTTCTCATCATGTGCTTCACAGCATGTGCTGTGTTTGCAGGGCCTGCTGCCTTTGCAGTATGTGCTGCCTTTGCAGTGCATGTTTTATTTGCAGTGCCTACTACCTTTGCAGCGTGTGCTGCATTTAAAGTGCGGGCTGCCTTTGCCATGCATGGTGCCTTTCCTTTCTCTTATGCTTTTCTAGTGTTTCCTGCGTTTCAGTGTGTGCTGCCTATCGACATTGTAACACTTTACAGTGTGTTGTTATTTCATTGTATGCTTGCTTCCCAGTGAGTGCTGGCTTTCCAGTGTGCAGTACCTTGCCATTGTGTGATGCCTTTCCAATATGTGCTGACTTTTCAGTTTGTGCTGCCTTTCCCAGCGTGGGCTGCCTTTACAGTGCATGCTGCCTTTCCAAGAAAGCGAAGACAGTACGATTTCCAAAGGCAGTACACCATGTGAAGATAGCACACCTTGTGTAGACAGCACAACTTGCAAAGATGGCACATCTTGCGAAGACAGCATGTCTTGCGAAGACAGTATGTCATGGCAACTTAGCACGACTTGCGTAGGCAGCACACCTTGTATAGGCAGCATGACTTACAAAATCAGCTCACCTTGTGAGGACAGCACACCTTGCGAATGCAGAACTCGTTTGAACAAAGCTCGCCTTGCGAAGACAAATAGCCTTACAAAGACAGCGCGGCTTGGAAAGACAGCACGCCTTGTGATGGAGGAATGCTTAGTAAAAGCAGGACTCCGTGTCAGGGCAGCCAACCTCAAGAAGGCAGCAAACCATGCGCAGGCAGCATGCCTTGCGAAGGCAGCATGCCTTGCGAAGGCAGCATGCCATGTGAAGGCAGCACACCTTTCGAAGGCAGCACACATTGCGAAGGCAGGATGCCTTTCAAAGACAGCATGCCTTGCGAAGGCATCATGCCTTGTAGGGCAGCATGCCATGTGAAGGCAGCACTGCTTGCGAAGGCAGCACATCTTGCAAAAACAGCACACCTTGCAAAGACAGTATGCCTTGCAAAGACAGCACACGTTTCAAAGACAGCATGCATTGCAGAGACAGCAGAATTTGCAGAGATGGCATGACTTGCAAAGACAGAACAATTTGCAAAGACA
Source organism: Schistocerca serialis cubense (assembly GCF_023864345.2). NCBI lineage: Eukaryota > Metazoa > Arthropoda > Insecta > Orthoptera > Acrididae > Schistocerca > Schistocerca serialis. The sequence goes on from NC_064648.1 coordinate 107,958,457, forward strand.
GCACACCTTGCAAAGACAGAAACCTTGCAAATACAGCATGCATTGTATAGACAGCTCACCTTGCAAAGACAGTACACCTTGCAAAGACAGCAAACCTTGCAAATACAGCATGCCTTGCAAAGAATTCATGGCTTGCAAAGAATTCACACCTTGCAAAAATGGCACACATTTAAAAGATGGCACACCTTGCCAAGATGGTACACAATTCCAAGACAAAGCACCTTGCATCGCCAGAACAGCATGCCTTGACAAGGCAGGACACCTTGACAAGACAGCATGCCTTGAGAAGACAGCACGCCTTGCCAAGACAACACACTTTGCCAAGAAAGCATGCCTTGCCAAGACAGCATGCATTGCCAAGACAGCACACCTTGCCAAGACAGCACACCTTGCCAAGACAGCACACCTTGCGAAGACAGCATGCCTTGCAATGATGGCACACCTTGTGAAGACAGCTCACCTTGCGAAGACAGCACACCTTACGAAGAGAGCATGCCTTGCCAAGACAGCACGCCTTGCCAAGACAGCACGCCTTGCCAAGACAGCACACATTGCCAAGACAGCACACCCAGCCAAGATAGCACACCTAGCCAAGTCAGCACACCTTGCCAACACAGCATGCCTAGCCAAGACAGCACACCTTGCCAAGACAGCATGCCTTGGCAAGACAGCACACCTTGTCAAGGAAGCACACCTTGCCAAGACAGCACACCTTGCCAAGACAGCACGCCTTGCCAAGACAGCATGACTTGTCAAGACAGGATGCGTTCCCAAGACAGCACACCTTGCCGAAACAGCACGCCTTGCCAAGACAGCACGACTTGCGAAAACAGACGGCTTGAAAAGACAGCACACCTTGCAAAGAAAGAAGGCTTGCGAAGACAGACGGCTTGAAAATACAGCACATCTTGCAAAGAAAGAAGGCTTGCGAAGACAGCATGCCTCACCAAGGCAGCACGCCTTGCCATTGCAACGTGCCTTGCCAAGACAGAAGGATTGTCCTTGACGGTACGCCTTGCCAAGACAATGTGCCTTACCAGTACAGGTTGTCTTGCCAAGACAGCACATCTTGCCAAGACAGCACACCTTGCCAAGACAGCACACCTTGCCAAGACAGCACGCCTAGCCAAGACAGCACTCCTTGCCAAAACAGCACGTCTTGCAAGACAGCACACTTGCAAAGGCAGCATGCCTTGCAAACACAGCATGACTTACCAAGAAAGCACACCTTGTAAAGAGAGAAGGCATGCGAAGATAGAATACCTCACCAAGGCACCACGCCTTGCCAAGACCGCGCGCCTTGCCGAGACAGCACACCTTGCCATGACAGCACGCATTGCCAAGGCAGAATGCGTTACGAAGACAGCACGCCTTGTCAAGACAGCACGCCTTGCGAAAACAGCATGCCTTGTGAAGACAGTACACCTTTTGAAGACAGCAACCATTCTCAAGACAGCAAGCCCTGTCAAGACAGCATGCATTGTCGAGACAGCACACCTTGTAAAGACAGCACGCCTAGCCAACACAGCACGCATTGTGAACACAGCACTTCTTTCCAAGACAGCACGCCTAGCCAACGCACCACACCTTGCCAAGACAGCACGTCTTGAAAAGACAGCAAGCCTTTGCCAAGACAGCACACCCTGCCAAAGCAGCTTGCATTGCAAAGACAGCACACCTTGTGAAGATAGCACACGTGGCAAAGACAGCACGCATTGCTAAGAAAGCATGGCTTGCGAAGACAGCACTGCTTGCTAAGACGGCACACCTTGCCATGACAGCATGCCCTGCCAAGAGAGCACGCCTTGCCAAAACAGCACACATTGAGAAAGCAGCACAGCTTGCAAAGACATCTCACCTTGAAAAGACAGCACACCTTCAAAGACAGAACGCCTTTCCAAGACAGCATACCTTGCCAAAACAGCACACCTTGTGAAGACAGCACAACTTGCAAAGACAGAAGGCCGTGCCATGACACCTCGCCTTGTCAAGGCAGCATGCCTTGCCAAGACAGCACACCTTGCCAAGACAACACGCATAGCGAAGACAAAACGCCCTGTTGAAGGCTGCACTCCATGCGAAGGCTGCACTCCATCAGAAGGCTGCACTCCATGATAAGGCTGCACTTCATGAGAAGGCTGCACTCCATGCAAAGGCTTTACTCTATGTGAAGGCTGCACTCCATGCAAAGGCTGCACTCCATGCAGAGGCTGCACTCCATGTGGAGGCTGCACTCCTTGCGAAGGCCATGCTCCTTGCGAAGGCTGCACTCCTTGTGAAGGCTACGCTCCTTGTGAAGGCTGCACTCCTTGCAAAGGGTGCGGTCCTTCCAAAGGCTGCACTCCTTGCGAAGGCTGCACTCCTTGTGAACGCTTCACTCCTTGCGAAGGCTGCAATCCTTGTGAAGGCAGCACTCCTGCGAAGGTTACATCCCAAGCGAGGGCTGCACTCCATGTGAAGGCTGCATGCCATGTGAAAACTGCACACCATGCAAGGGCTACTCACCAACTGAAGGCTGCACCCCATGAGAAGGCTGCACTCCTTGTGAAAACTGCAGTCCTTGCGAGGGCTGCACTCCTTGCGAAGGGTGCACACCTTGTGAAGGGTGCACAACTTGCGAAGGCTGTATTCCATGCAAAGGCTGCACTCCCAGCGAAGGCTGTATTCCGTGCGAAGACTTCACTCCGTGCGAAGGCTGCACTCCATGCGAAGGCTGCACTCCATGCCAAGACTGCACTCCATGCGAGGGCTGCACCCCATGCGAAGTCTGCACCCCGTTCAAAGGCTGCACTCCCTGTGAAGGCTGAACTCTGAGCGAAGGCTGCACTCGACATGAAGGCTGCACTCGACGTGAAGGCTGCACTCAATGTGAAGGCTGCACTCCTTGCAAAGGCTGGACTCCAAGCGAATGCTTCTCTGCATGCAAAAGCTGCACTCCATGCCAAGGCTGCACTCCATGTGAAGGCTGCATTCCATGCCAAGACTGCACTCCATGCCAAGGCTGCACTCCATGCGAAGGCTGCACTCCATGCGAAGGCTGCACTCCTTGCAAAGGCTGCACTCCATGCAATGACTGAACCCCATGCGAAGGCTGCACCGCATGCAGGGGCTGCACTCCATGCTGAGACCGCACTCCAAGCAAAGGCCGCACTCCAAGCGAACGCCTTAAATCTTAAGAAAGGTGCACTGAATGCGAAGGCCGCAATCCATGTGAAGGCGGCACTCCATGTGAATGCTGGAACCCTTGCGAAAGCTACACACCTGTAGAAGGCTATACTACATGTGAAGGCTGCACCCCATGCGAAGGATGCACTCCATGCGAAGGCTGCAGTCCATGCGAAGACTGCACTCCATGCAAAAGCTGCACTCTATGCGAAGGCTGCACTCCATGCGAAGGCTGCACTCTGCGCGAAAGCTGCTCTCTGAATGGAGGCTGTACCCCATGCGAAAGCTTCACTCCATGTGAAGGTTTCACTCCATGCGAAGGCTGCACTGCGAGTGAATGCTGCACTCCATGTGAAGGCAGCACTCCATGCGAAGACTGAAATCCATGCGAAAGCTGCACCCCATGCGAAGGCTTCACTCCATGCAAAGGTTTCACTACATGCGAGGGCCGCACTCCATACCAAGGCTGCACTCCATGCGAGGGCTGCACTCTATGTGAAGGCTTCACTCCATGTGAAGGTGGCACTCCATGCGAAGGCTTTACTCCATGTGAAGGATGCACTCCATGCGAAGGCTGCACTCCATGCAGAGGCTGCACTGATGCCCAGGCTGCACTCCATGTGAAAGCTGCACTCCTTGCAAAGACTGAAATCTTTGCGAGGGCGGCACTCCTTGCGAAGGCTGTGCTCCTTGTGAAGGCTGCACTCCTTGCGAAGTCTGCGCTCCTTGCAAAGGCTGCACTCCTTGCAAAGGCTGCACTCGTTGCAAAGGCTGTGCTCTTTGTGAAGGCTGCACACCTTGCGAAGGGTGCATTCCTTGGGAACGGTCCACTCTTTGGAAGGCTGCACTCCTTGCGAAGGCTTCACAAAATGGGAACGCTGCACTCCATGCGAAGGCTGCAACACATGTGAAGGATGAACTCCATGCTGAGGCCACACTCGAACCAATGGCCGCACTCCAAGCGAACGCCGTGATTCGTGTGAAGGCTGTACCCCATGTGAAGGCTGCATTCCCTGTGAAGGCTACACTCCCTGTGATGGCTGCACTCCATGCAAAGGCTGCACTCCATGTGAATGCTGCACACTATGCAAAGGCTGCACTCCTTGTGAAGGCTGTACTCCATGCGAAGGCTGCACCCAGTGCGAAGGCTGCACTCTGTAAGAAGCCAGCACTCTGTGCGATGGCTGCCTCCCATGTGAAGGTAGCACTCCATGCTTAGGCTGCACTCCATGCGAAGTCTGCACTCCATACAAAGGCTACACTCCTTGCAAAGGCTGCAATCCATGCAAGGGCTGCACTCCAAGCAAAGGCTGCACTCGATGCAAAAGCTGCACTCCTTGCAAAGCGTGCACTCTTTTGAAAGGCTGCACTACTTGCGAAGGCTGCGCTCCTTGCAAAGGCTGCACTCCCTTCGAAGGCTATGCTCATTGCGAACGCTGCACTCCATGTGAAGGCTGCACTCCATGCAAAGGTTGCACTCCTTGCGAAGTCAGCACTCCATGCGAAGGCTGCACTTCTTGCCTAGGCTGCACCCCATGCCAAGGCTGCACTCCATGCGAAGGCTGAACTCCATGCGAATCCTGCACTCCTGGCGAAGGCTGCACTCCATGCGAAGCCTGAACTACATACAAAGACTGCACCCCATGCAAGGGCTGCACTCCATGCTGAGGCCGCAATCCAAGCGAAGGCGGCACTCCAAGCAAACACCTTAAATCTTATGAAAGGTGCACTCCATGCGAAGGCCGCACTCCACGTGAAGTCAACACTCCATGTGAATGCTGGAACCCTTGCGAAAGCTACACTCCTGTTGAAGGCTGGTCTACATGTGAAGCGTGCACTCCATGCGAAGGCTGCACCCCATGCTAAGTCTGCACTAAATGCGAAGGCTGCACTCCATGCAAAAGCTACACTGCATGCGAAGGCTGCACTCCATGCGAATTCTGCACTCTGAGTGAAGGCTGCACTCCAAGCGAAGGCTGCACTCCATGCAAAGGCTGCACTCCATTCGAAGGCCACACCCCATGCAAAGGCTTCACTCCATTCGAACGTTTCACTCCATGCAAAGGCTGCACTGCGAGTGAATGCTGCACTCCATGTGAAGGCAGCACTCCATGCGAAGACTGAAATCCATGCGAAAGCTGCACCCCATGCGAAGGCTTCACTCCATGCAAAGGTTTCACTACATGCGAGGGCTGCACTCCATACCAAGGCTGCACTCCATGCGAGGGCTGCACTCTATGTGAAGGCTTCACTCCATGCGAAGGTGGCACTCCATGCGAAGGCTTTACTCCATGTGAAGGCTGCACTCCATGCGAAGGCTGTACTCCATGCAGAGGCTGCACTGATGCCCAGGCTGCACTCCATGTGAAGGCTGCACTCCTTGCAAAGACTGAAATCTTTGCGAGGGCGGCACCCCTTTTGCGAAGGCTGTGCTCCTTGTGAAGGCTGCACTCCTTGCAAAGTCTGCGCTCCTTGCAAAGGCTGCACTCCTTGCAAAGGCTGCACTCCTTGCAAAGGCTGCGCTCTTTGTGAAGGCTGCACACCTTGCGAAGGGTGCATTCCTTGGGAACGGTCCACTCTTTGGAAGGCTGCACTCCTTGCGAAGGCTTCACAAAATGGGAACGTTGCACTCCATGCGAAAGCTGCACCACATGTGAAGGATGAACTCCATGCTGAGGCCACACTCGAACCAATGGCCGCACTCCAAGCGAACGCCGTGATTCGTGTGAAGGCTGTACCCCATGTGAAGGCTGCATTCCCTGTGAAGGCTACACTCCCTGTGATGGCTGCACTCCATGCAAAGGCTGCACTCCATGTGAAGACTGCACACTATGCAAAGGCTGCACTCCTTGTGAAGGCTGTACTCCATGCGAAGGCTGCACCCAGTGCGAAGGCTGCACTCTGTAAGAAGCCAGCACTCTGTGCGATGGCTGCCTCCCATGTGAAGGTAGCACTCCATGCTTAGGCTGCACTCCATGCGAAGTCTGCACTCCATACAAAGGCTACACTCCTTGCAAAGGCTGCAATCCATGCAAGGGCTGCACTCCAAGCAAAGGCTGCACTCGATGCAAAAGCTGCACTCCTTGCAAAGCGTGCACTCTTTTGAAAGGCTGCACTACTTGCGAAGGCTGCGCTCCTTGCAAAGGCTGCACTCCCTTCGAAGGCTATGCTCATTGCGAACGCTGCACTCCATGTGAAGGCTGCACTCCATGCAAAGGTTGCACTCCTTGCGAAGTCAGCACTCCATGCGGAGGCTGCACTTCTTGCCAAGGCTGCACCCCATGCCAAGGCTGCACTCCATGCGAAGGCTGAACTCCATGCGAATCCTGCACTCCTGGCGAAGGCTGCACTCAATGGGAAGCCTGAACTACATACAAAGACTGCACCCCATGCAAGGGCTGCACTCCATGCTGAGGCCGCAATCCAAGCGAAGGCGGCACTCCAAGCAAACACCTTAAATCTTATGAAAGGTGCACTCCATGCGAAGGCCGCACTCCACGTGAAGTCAACACTCCATGTGAATGCTGGAACCCTTGCGAAAGCTACACTCCTGTTGAAGGCTGGTCTACATGTGAAGCGTGCACTCCATGCGAAGGCTGCACTCCATGCTAAGTCTGCACTAAATGCGAAGGCTGCACTCCATGCAAAAGCTACACTGCATGCGAAGGCTGCACTCCATGCGAATTCTGCACTCTGAGTGAAGGCTGCACTCCAAGCGAAGGCTGCACTCCATGCAAAGGCTGCACTCCATTCGAAGGCCACACCCCATGCAAAGGCTTCACTCCATTCGAAGGTTTCACTCCATGTGAAGGCCACACTCCATGCGAAGCCTGCACTCCATGTGAAGGCTGCAATCCTTTCGAGGGCTTCACTCAATGCGAAGGATGTACTCCATGTGAAGGCTGCACTCCGAGCGAATTCTTCACTCCATGCAAAAGCTGCACTGCATGCAAAGGCTGCACTCCATGCGAATGCTGCACTCCAAGTGAAGGCTGCACTCTTAGCAAAGGCTGCACACCATGCAAAAGCTGCACTGCATGCGAAGGCTGCACTCCATGCAAATGCTGCACTCCTTGCAACAGCTGAACTCTTTGCGGAGGCTGCACTCCTTGCGAAGGCTGTGCTTCTTGCAAATGCTGCTTTCCTTATGAAGGCTGTGCTCCTTGCGAAGGCTACACCCCATGCAAAGGATGAACTCCATGCTGATGGAACACTCGAAGCGAAGTCCACACTCCAAGCGAACGCCACGATTCTTGTGAAGGCTGCACCCCATGTGAAGGCTGCTTTCCCTGTGAAGGCTACACTCCCTGTGATGGTTGCACTCCATGCGAAGGCTGTACTTCATGCAAAGGCTGCACAAATTGCGAAGGCTGCACTCCTTGCGAAGGCTGCACTGCTTGCGAAGGCTGCACTCCTTGGAAAGGCTGCACTCTTTGCAAAGGCTGCACTGCTTGCAAAGGCACCTTCCGTGCGAAGGCTGCACTCCTTGCAAAGGCTGTATTCCATGCGAAGGCTGCACCCCATGCTAAGGCTGCACTCCTTGCAAAGGCTTTATTTCGTGTGAAGGCTGTTCCCTGTGCGAAGGCTGCACTCCAGTGAAGGTTACACTCTAAGAAAGGCTAATTTCCATGTGAAGGTAGCACTCCATGATTAGGCTGCACTCAATGTGAATGCTGCACTCCATGCAAAGGCTGCACTCCATGGGAAGGCTGCACTCCATGCGAAGGCTGCACTCCATGCGAAGGCTGCACTCCATGAGAAGTCTGCACTCCATGTGAAGGCTGTACTTCATGCGAAGGCTGCACTCCTTGCGGCAGCTGCACTCCATGCGAAGGCTGCACTCCCTGTGAAGGCTGCACTCCCTACGAGGGCTGCACTCCATGCAAAGCCGGCACTCAATGCGAAGGCTGCACTTCATGCGAAGGCTTCACTCCATGCGAAGGCTTGTCTCCATGCGAAAGACTGCACTCCATGCGAAGGCTGCACTTCATGCGCAATATGGGAGTAACGCAAATATGGGAGAAACTCAAATATGGGAATAACGCAAATATAGGAAGAAAACCGCAAAAATGGGACAAACGCAAATGTGGGAAAAACGTGAATGTGGGAAAAACTCAAATGTGGGAAAAACTCAAATGTGGGAAAAACGCAAATGTGGGGAAATACGCAAATGTGGGGAAAACGCAAACACAGGAGAAATACGAATATGGGAAAAACGCAAATATGGCAAGAAAAACGGAAATTTGGGAAGAGAAACGCAAATATGGGAAGAAAAACACAAGTAAGGGGAAAACACAAATATGGGAAAAACGCAAAAATGGGAAAAACGCAAAAATGGGAAAAACGCAAATATGGAAAAAACGCAAATATGGAAAAACGCAAATATGGGAAAAACGCAAATAGGGGATAAACGCAAATACGGAAAAAACGCAAGTACGGGAAAAACGCAAGTACGGGAACAACGCAAGTAAGGGAAAAACGCAAGTACGGGTAAAACGCAAGTACGGGTAAAACGCAAGTACGGATAAAACGCAAGTACTGGTTAAACGCAAGTATGGGTAAAATGCAAGTACGGGTAAAACGCAAGTACTGGTTAAACGCTAGTATGGGTAAAATGCAAGTATGGGGAATACGCAAATATGGGTAAAATGCAAATATGGGGAAAACGCAAATACTTGGAAAACGCAAATATGTGGATAACGTAAATATGGGGAAAACGAAAACATGGGGAAAACGCAAATATGGGGAAAACGCTAACATGGGGAAAATGCAAATATGGGAAAACACAATTACGGGAAAAACGCATTTATGGGAAAAACGCACATTTGGGAAAAACTATAATATCTGAGAATTGCAAATATAAAAAAATTGCAAAAATCGGAAAACTGCAAATATCGGAAAATCGCGAATATCGGAAAATCGCAATTATGGAAGAAGAGAATTTTTTCGCACAACTTGAGCAGAAGAAGGAATCGTTTGGTATGGAGGGTTCATGAAAATTGCAAAAAAAAGAAATTACGAGAATAATGAAATATTGGAGAAATGCAAATATGGGAGAAATGCAAATATGGGAGTAACGCAAATATGGGAGAAACGGAAATATGGGAGAAACTCAAATAGTGGAAAAACGCAAATATGGGAAGAAAAACGCAAATACGGGAAGAAAAACGCAAAAATGGAACAAACGCAAATGTGGGAAGAACGCGAATGTGGTAAAAACGCGTATGTGTGAAAAACTCAAATGTGGGAAAAACGCAAATGTGCGTAAATACGCAAATATGGGAAAAAGGCAAACACGGGAAAAACGCAAATATGGGAAAAACACAAATATGGGAAGCATCCAAATATGGGAAAAACGAAATATGGGAAAAACGCAAATATAGGAAAAATCCGAATATGGGAAAAACGCAAATATGGCAAGAAAAAGGCAAATTTGGGAAGAGAAACGCAAATATGGGAAGAAAAACACAAGTATGGGTAAAACACAAATGTGGGAAAAACGCAAGAATGGGAAAAACGCAAAATTGTAAAAACGTGAATATGGAAAAAACGCAAACATGGGAAAACGCAAATATGGGAAAAATGCAAATATGAGAAAAACGCATATATGGAAAGAAAAACGCAATTATGGGGACAAAAACGCAAATATAGGAAGAACAACGCAAATCTGGGAAGAAAAACGCAAATATTGGAAAAACGAAAATATGGGAAAAACGCAAATATGGGAAAGACGCAGATATGGGAAACACCCAAATATGGGAAAAACGCAAATATGGGAAAAACGATATATCGGAAAACCGCATATACAGGAAAAATACGAATATGGGAAAAACGCAAATATGGCAAGAAAAACGCAAATTTGGGAAGAGAAACGCAAATATGGGAAGAAAAACACAAATATGGGAAAAACCCAAAAATGGGAAAAACGCAAAAATGGGAAACACGCAAATATGGGAAAAACGCAAATATGGAAAAAACGCAAATATGGGAAAATCGCACATATGGGAAAAACGCAACATGGGAAAAACGCAAATAGTGGAAAAATGCAAATATGAGAAAAACGCATATATGGTAAAAAAAACGCAAAAAGGAGGACAAAAACGCAAATATGGGATGAACAACGCAAATCTGGGAAGAAAAACGCAAATATGGGAAAAACGAAAATATGGGAAAAACGCAAATATGGGTAAAACGCAGATATGGGAAAAACGAAAGTATGGGAAAAACGCGAATATGGGGAAAACGCAAATATGGGAAGAAAAGCACAAATATGGGAACAGAAACACGAAAATGGGAAAAACGCAAATATGGGAAAAACGCAAATATGGGAAATACGTAAATATGGGAAAAACGCAAATATGAGAAAAACGCAAACTTGGGAAAAACGCAAAAATGGGAAAAACGCAAATATGGAAAAAAGCAAATATGTGAAAAAATCAAATATGAGAAACACGCAAACACGGGAAAAACGCAAACATGGGAAAGAGGGAAATATATATAAAACACAAACATGGGAAAATTGCAAATATGAGATAAATGCAAATATAAGAAAAACGCAAATATGGGAAACACACAAATATGGGAAAAACGCAAATATGGGGAAAACGCATTACGGGAAAAACGCATTACGGGAAAAACGCATATATGGGAAAAACCCCAATATGGGAAAAACGCAAACATGGGAAAAATCACAAATATGAGAAAAACGCAAATATAGGAAGACTGCAAATAGGAGAAAAACGCAGATATGGGAAAAATACAAATACGGGAAAAATGCAAACATGGGTAAAATGTAAATATGGGAAAACCGCAAATATGAGAAAACTGCAAATATGAGAAAAATCCAAATATAACAAAAACGCAAATATGGGAGAAACACCATTATGGGAAAATCCCAAATATGGGAAAAACGCATATATGGGAAAAACACAAATGTGGGAAAAAGGCAAATAGGGGAAAATGCAAATACGGGAAAAACGCGAATATGGGAAAAACGCAAATATAAGGAAAACGCAAATATGGGAAAAACATAAATATGGGAAAACCCAAATATGGGAAAAACGCAAATATGGGAAAAACGCAAATATGGGAAAACTACGAATATGGGAAAAACGCTAATATGGGAAGAAAAACGGAAATATGGGAAGAAAAACACAAATATGGGAAGAAAAACACAAATATGGGTAAAAAACGCAAATGTGGAAAAGAGCAAATATGGGAAAAACGCTAATATGCGAAACACGCAAATGTGGAAAAAACCCAAACATGGGACAAACGCAAATATTAGACAAATGCAAATATGGGAGAAGAGAATTTTGTGGCACACCTTGACTATAAGAAGGAAATGGTCGGTAGCTTGGATTCAAGAGTAATGGAAAAACTCAAAAATGGGGAACACGCAAATATGGAAAAAACGCAAATACGGGAAAAACGCAAATATGGGAAAAATGCCAATATGGGAAAAACACAAATATGGGAATAACGAAAATATGGGAAAAATGCAAATATGGGACAAAAGCAAATATGGGACAAACGCAAATATGGGAGAAGAGAAATTTGGGGCACACCTTGACTAGAAGAAGGAAATGGTTGGTAGGACGGGTTCATGAGTAATGGCAAAAACGCAAACATGTAAAAAACGTAAATATGGGAAAAACGCATACATGATAAGAAAAACGCAAATATGGGAAGAAAACCGCAAATATGGGTAAAAAACGCAAATGTGGGAAAAACGCAATTATGGGAAAAACACAAACATGGGAAAAGCGCAAATATGGGAAGAACGCAAATATAGGAAAAATGCATATACAGGAAAAACGCAAATATGGGAAAAATACTAATACGGGAAAAATGCAAACATGGGTAAAATGTAAATATGGGGAAACTGCAAATATGAGAAAACTGCAAATATGAGAAAAATCCAAATATAAGAAAAACGCAAATATGGGAAAAACACAATTATGGGAAAATCCCTAATATGGGAAAACGCATATATGGGAAAAACACAAATGTGGGAAAAACGCAAATATGGGAAAAACGCAGATACGGGAAAAACGCAAATATGGGAAAAACGGAAATATGGGAAAAACGCAAATATGGGGAAAACGCTAATACTTGGAAAACGCAAATATGTGGATAACGCAAATATGGGGAAAACCCAAACATGGGGAAAACGCAGATATGGGGAAAACGATAATATGGGGAAAATGCAAATATGGGAAAAACACAATTATGGGAAAAACGCATAAATGGGAGAAACGCACATTTGGGAAAAACGCAAACACGTGATAAACGCAAGCATAGGAAAAACGCGAATATGGGAATAACGCAAATATGGGAAAATGCAAATATGAGAAAAAACGCAAATATAAGAATAACGCAAATATGGGAAAAACCAAATATGGGAAACACCCAAATACGGGAAAAACGCAAATGTGTGAAAAACGAAATATGGGAAAAACGCAGATACAGGAAAAATACGAATATGGGAAAAACGCAAATATGGGAAAAACACAAATGTGGGAAAAACGCAGATATGAGAAAAACGCAAATATGGGAAAAACGCGAATATGGGAAAAACGCAAATATGAGAAGAAAAAAGCCAATATGGGAAGAAAAACACACAAATGGGACAAACGCAAATATGCGAAAAACGCAAGAATGGGAAAAAGCAAAAATGGGAAAACGCAAATACGGGAAAAACGCGAATATGGAAAAAACGCAAATATAAGAAAAACGCAAATATGGGAAAAACCCAAATAAGGGAAAAACGCAAATGTGGGAAAAACGCAAATGTGGGAAAAACGCAAATATGGGAAAAACGCAAATATGGGAGTAACTCAAATATGGGAGAAACGCAGATATGGGAGAAACGGAAATATGGGAGAAACTTAAATAGGGGAAAATCGCAAATATGGGAAGGAAAACGCAAATATAGGATGAACAACGCAAATCTGGGAAGAAAAACGCAAATATGGGAAAAACGCAAACATGGGAAGAACGCAAATGTGGGAAAAACGCAAATATTGGAAAAACGCCAACGTGGGAAAAACGCAAATGTGGAAAAACGCAAATGTGGGATAAATTCAATTATGGGAATAACGAGAATATGGGAAACACGCAAATATGGGACAAAAGCAAATATGGGACAAATGCAAAGATGGGAGAAGAGAAATTTGGGGCACACCTTAACTAGAAGAAGGAAACGGTTGGTAGGATGGGTTCATGAGTAATGGCTAAAACGTAAATATGTAGTAAACGTAAATAAGGGAAAAACGCAAATATGGGAAGAAAAACGCAAATATGGGTAAAAAACGCAAATGTGGGAAAAACGCAAATGTGGGAAAAACGCAAATATGGGAAAAACGCAAATACGGAAAAAACGCAGAAATATGGGAAAACCGTAAATATGGAAAAAACACAAATATGGGAAAAGCGCAAATACGGAAAAGACGCAAGTACGGGAAAACACGCAAGTACGGGAAAAACGCAAGTAAGGGAAAAACGCAAGTACGGGATAAACGCAAATACGGGAAGAATCCAAGTATGGGTAAAACGCAACTACGGGTAAAATGCACTTACAGGTAAAATGCAAGTACGGGTAAAACGCAAGTATGGGTAAAACGCAAGTACTGGCTAAACGCAAGTATGGGTAAACCGCAAGCTTGGGGAAAACGGAAATATGGGTAAAACGCAAATATGGGGAAAATACAAACACTTGGAAATCCCAAATATGTGCATAACGCAAATATGGGGAAAACGAAAACATGGGGAAAACGCAAATATGGGGAAAACGCTAATATGGGAAAAACGCAAATATGGGAAAACCACAATTATGGGAAAAACGCATTTATGGGAAAAACGCACATTTGGGCAAAACGCAAACACGTGAAAAACGCAAACATAGGAAAAACGCGAATATGGGAAAAACGCAAATGTGGGATATAGGCAAATATGAGAAAAACGCAAATATAAGAAAAATGCAAATAAGCGAAAAACAAAAATATGGGAAACACCCAAATATGGGTAACACCCAAATATGGGAAAAACGCAAATATGGGAAAACCGCAAATAAGGGGTTAATGCATTATGGGAAAAATGCAAATATGCGAAAAACCCATATATGGGAAAAACGCAAATATAAGAAAAATCGCAAATATGAGAAAAACGCAAATATAGGAAAAACGCAAATAAAGGAAAAACGCAAATATGGGAAAAATGCAAATATGAGAAAAACGCATATATGGGAAGAAAAACGCAAATATGGGAACAAAAACTTAAATATAGGATGAACAACGCAAATCTGGGAAGAAAAGCGCATATATGGGAAAAACGCTAATATGGGAAAACCGCAAATATGGGAAGAAAAACGCAAATATGGGAAGAAAAATGCAAAAAGGGAAATACGCAAATGTGGGAAAATCGCAAATGTGAGAAAAACGCAAATATGGGAAAAATGCAAATATGGGAAAAACGCAAATATGGAAAAAATGGAAATAAAGGAAAAACGCAAATGTGGGAAGAAAAACGCAAATATGGGGACAAAAACGCAAATATGGGGAGAGAAATGCAAATTTGGGAAGAAAAACGCAAATATGGGAAAAACGCAAATATGGGGAAAACGCAAATGTGGGAAAAACGCCAATGTGTAAAAAACGCAAATGTGGGAAAAACGCAAATGTGGGAAAAACTCAGTTATGGGAATAATGAAAATATGGGAAAAACGCAAATATGGGACAAAAGCAAATATGGGACAAATGCAAATATGGGAGAAGAGAAATTTCGGGCACACCTTAACTAGAAGAAGGAAACGGTTGGCAGGAGGGGTTCATGAGTAATGGCAAAAACGCAAATATGTAAAAAACGTCAATATGGGAAAAACGCAAATATGTAAAAAACGTAAATATGGGAAAAACGCAAATATGAGAAAATCGCAAATATGAGAAAAACACAAATATAGGAAAAATGCAAATATGGAAAAAATGAAAATATGAGAAAACCGCAAATATAAGAAAAACGCAAATATGGGAAACACAGAAATATGGGAAACACCCAAATATGGGAAAAACGCAAAAATGGAAAAACCGCAAATATGGGGAAAACGCATAATGGGAAAAACGCAAATACACGAAAAACCCAAATATGGGAAAAACGCAAATATGGGAAAAATCGCAAATATGAGAAAAACGCAAATATAGGGAAAACGCAAATAGGGGAAAACGCAAACATGGGAAAAAAGTAAATATGGGAAAACCGCAAATATGGGAAAACTGGAAAGATGAGAAAAACGCAAATATAAGAAAGACGCAAATATAGGAAAAACACAATTATGGGAAAATCCCAAATATGGGAAAAACACAAATATGGGACAAACGCAAATGTGGGAAAAACGCAAATATGGGATAAACGCAAACATGGGAAAAACGCAATTATGGGAAAAATGCAAATATGAGAAAAACGAGTATATGGGAAGAAAAACGCAAATGTGGGGACAAAAACTTAAATACTGGATGAACAATGCAAATCTGGGAAGAAAAGCGCATATATGTGGGAAAAACGCATACATGGGAAAAACGCAAATGTGGGAAAAACGCAGATATGGGAAAAACGCAAAAATGGGAAAACGGCAAATATGGGAAGAAAAACGCAAATTTGGGAAGAAAAACGCTAAAAGGGGAAAAACGCAAACGTGGGAAAATCGCAAATGTGAGAAAAACGCAAATATGGGAAAAACTCAAATATGGGAAAAACGCAAATATGGGAAAACTGGAAAGATGTGAAAAACGCAAATATTAGAAAGACGCAAATATAGGAAAAACACAATTATGGAAAATCCCAAATATGGGAAAAACACAAATATTGGAAAAACGCAAATGTGGGAAAAACGCAAATGTGGGAAAAACGCAAATATTGAAAAACCCAAATACGAGAAAAACGCGAATATGGGAAAAACGCAAATATTAGAAAAATGCAAATATGGGAAAAACACAAATATGGGAAAAACCCAAATATGGGAAAAACGCAAATATGGGGAAAACGCAAATGTGGGAAAAACGCAAATTTGGGAAAAACGCAAATATTGGAAAAATGCTAATATGGGAAAAAAAACGAAAATATCGGAAGAAAAACACAAATATGGGAAGAAAAAGACAAGTATGGGTAAGAAATGCAAATGTGGGAAAAAAGCAATTATGGGAAAAACGCTAATATGCGAAACACGCAAATATAGGAAGAACCAAAATATGGGACAAACGCAAATATTAGACAAACGCAAATATGAGAGAAGAGAATTTTGTGGCACGCCTTGACTTAAAGAAGGAAATGGTCGTTAGATTGGGTTCATGAGTATTGGAAAAACTGAAAATTGGGGAACACGCAAATATGGGAAAAATGTAAATTCAAGAAAATTGCAGATATGGAAAAAACGCAAATATGGAAAAAACGAAAATATGGAAAAAACGCAAATGAGGGGAAAATCGCAAATATGAAAAAATGCAGGTATGGGAAAAACTCAAATATGGGAAAAACGCAAATATGGGAAAAACGCAAATATGGGAAAAATGCAAATATGAGAAAACCGCAAATATGAGAAAAACGCAAATATGGGAAAGATGGAAATATGAGAATACCGCAAATACAAGAAAAACGCAAATATGGGAAAAACACAAATATTGGAAACACCAAAATATGGGAAAAACGCCAATATGGGAAAAACGATACATGGGAAAAACGCAAATACAGGAAAAACTGAATATGGGAATAACGCAAAAATGGTAAGAAAAACGCAAATTTGAGAAGAGAGACGCAAATAAGGGAAGAAAGACAGAAATATGGGAAAAACACAAAAAAGGGAAAAACGAAAAATGGGAAAAACGCAAATATGGAATAAACGCAAATATGGAAAAAACGCAAATATGTGAAAAACGCAAATATGGGATAAACGCTAACATGGGAAAAATGCAAATATGGGAAAAATGCAAATATGAGAAAAACGCATATTTGGGAAGAAAAACGCAAATATGTGGACAAAAACGCAAATATGGGAAAAACGCAAATATGGGAAAAACGCAAATATGGCAAAAACGTATATATGGGAAAAACGCAAATATGAGAAAAACGCAAATATAGGAAAAACGCAAATATGGGAAAAACGAAAATATGGAAAAAAGCAAATACAGGAAAAACGCAAATATGGGAAGAAAAAAGAAAATATGGGAAGAAAAACGCAAATATGCGTAAAAAACGCAAATGCGGGGAAAACGTAAATGTGGAAAAAATGCAAATATGGGAAAAACGCCAATATGGGAAAAACGCAAATATTGGAAAAACACAAATATGGGAAAAACGCAAATACGGAAAAAATGCAAGTACGGGAAAAACGCAAGTACGGGAAAAACGCAAGTAAGGGAAAAACGCAAGTACGGGATAAACGCAAATACGGGAAGAATCCAAGTATGGGTAAAACGCAACTACAGGTAAAATGCACTTACAGGTAAAATGCAAGTACGGGTAAAACGCAAGTATGGGTAAAACGCAAGTACTGGCTAAACGCAAGTATGGGTAAACCGCAAGCTTGGGGAAAACGGAAATATGGGTAAAACGCAAATATGGGGAAAATACAAACACTTGGAAATCCCAAATATGTGCATAACGCAAATATGGGGAAAACGAAAACATGGGGAAAACGCAAATATGGGGAAAACGCTAATATGGGAAAAACGCAAATATGGGAAAACCACAATTATGGGAAAAACGCATTTATGGGAAAAACGCACATTTGGGCAAAACGCAAACACGTGAAAAACGCAAACATAGGAAAAACGCGAATATGGGAAAAACGCAAATGTGGGATATAGGCAAATATGAGAAAAACGCAAATATAAGAAAAATGCAAATAAGCGAAAAACAAAAATATGGGAAACACCCAAATATGGGTAACACCCAAATATGGGAAAAACGCAAATATGGGAAAACCGCAAATAAGGGGTTAACGCATTATGGGAAAAATGCAAATATGCGAAAAACCCATATATGGGAAAAACGCAAATATAAGAAAAATCGCAAATATGAGAAAAACGCAAATATAGGAAAAACGCAAATAAAGGAAAAACGCAAATATGGGAAAAATGCAAATATGAGAAAAACGCATATATGGGAAGAAAAACGCAAATATGGGAACAAAAACTTAAATATAGGATGAACAACGCAAATCTGGGAAGAAAAGCGCATATATGGGAAAAACGCTAATATGGGAAAACCGCAAATATGGGAAGAAAAACGCAAATATGGGAAGAAAAATGCAAAAAGGGAAATACGCAAATGTGGGAAAATCGCAAATGTGAGAAAAACGCAAATATGGGAAAAATGCAAATATGGGAAAAACGCAAATATGGAAAAAATGGAAATAAAGGAAAAACGCAAATGTGGGAAGAAAAACGCAAATATGGGGACAAAAACGCAAATATGGGGAGAGAAACGCAAATTTGGGAAGAAAAACGCAAATATGGGAAAAACGCAAATATGGGGAAAACGCAAATGTGGGAAAAACGCCAATGTGTAAAAAACGCAAATGTGGGAAAAACGCAAATGTGGGAAAAACTCAGTTATGGGAATAATGAAAATATGGGAAAAACGCAAATATGGGACAAAAGCAAATATGGGACAAATGCAAATATGGGAGAAGAGAAATTTCGGGCACACCTTAACTAGAAGAAGGAAACGGTTGGCAGGAGGGGTTCATGAGTAATGGCAAAAACGCAAATATGTAAAAAACGTCAATATGGGAAAAACGCAAATATGTAAAAAACGTAAATATGGGAAAAACGCAAATATGAGAAAATCGCAAATATGAGAAAAACACAAATATAGGAAAAATGCAAATATGGAAAAAATGAAAATATGAGAAAACCGCAAATATAAGAAAAACGCAAATATGGGAAACACAGAAATATGGGAAACACCCAAATATGGGAAAAACGCAAAAATGGAAAAACCGCAAATATGGGGAAAACGCATAATGGGAAAAACGCAAATACACGAAAAACCCAAATATGGGAAAAACGCAAATATGGGAAAAATCGCAAATATGAGAAAAACGCAAATATAGGGAAAACGCAAATAGGGGAAAACGCAAACATGGGAAAAAAGTAAATATGGGAAAACCGCAAATATGGGAAAACTGGAAAGATGAGAAAAACGCAAATATAAGAAAGACGCAAATATAGGAAAAACACAATTATGGGAAAATCCCAAATATGGGAAAAACACAAATATGGGACAAACGCAAATGTGGGAAAAACGCAAATATGGGATAAACGCAAACATGGGAAAAACGCAATTATGGGAAAAATGCAAATATGAGAAAAACGAGTATATGGGAAGAAAAACGCAAATGTGGGGACAAAAACTTAAATACTGGATGAACAATGCAAATCTGGGAAGAAAAGCGCATATATGTGGGAAAAACGCATACATGGGAAAAACGCAAATGTGGGAAAAACGCAGATATGGGAAAAACGCAAAAATGGGAAAACGGCAAATATGGGAAGAAAAACGCAAATTTGGGAAGAAAAACGCTAAAAGGGGAAAAACGCAAACGTGGGAAAATCGCAAATGTGAGAAAAACGCAAATATGGGAAAAACTCAAATATGGGAAAAACGCAAATATGGGAAAACAGGAAAGATGTGAAAAACGCAAATATTAGAAAGACGCAAATATAGGAAAAACACAATTATGGAAAATCCCAAATATGGGAAAAACACAAATATTGGAAAAACGCAAATGTGGGAAAAACGCAAATGTGGGAAAAACGCAAATATTGAAAAACCCAAATACGGGAAAAACGCGAATATGGGAAAAACGCAAATATTAGAAAAATGCAAATATGGGAAAAACACAAATATGGGAAAAACCCAAATATGGGAAAAACGCAAATATGGGGAAAACGCAAATGTGGGAAAAACGCAAATTTGGGAAAAACGCAAATATTGGAAAAATGCTAATATGGGAAAAAAAACGAAAATATCGGAAGAAAAACACAAATATGGGAAGAAAAAGACAAGTATGGGTAAGAAATGCAAATGTGGGAAAAAAGCAATTATGGGAAAAACGCTAATATGCGAAACACGCAAATATAGGAAGAACCAAAATATGGGACAAACGCAAATATTAGACAAACGCAAATATGAGAGAAGAGAATTTTGTGGCACGCCTTGACTTAAAGAAGGAAATGGTCGTTAGATTGGGTTCATGAGTATTGGAAAAACTGAAAATTGGGGAACACGCAAATATGGGAAAAATGTAAATTCAAGAAAATTGCAGATATGGAAAAAACGCAAATATGGAAAAAACGAAAATATGGAAAAAACGCAAATGAGGGGAAAATCGCAAATATGAAAAAATGCAGGTATGGGAAAAACTCAAATATGGGAAAAACGCAAATATGGGAAAAACGCAAATATGGGAAAAATGCAAATATGAGAAAACCGCAAATATGAGAAAAACGCAAATATGGGAAAGATGGAAATATGAGAATACCGCAAATACAAGAAAAACGCAAATATGGGAAAAACACAAATATTGGAAACACCAAAATATGGGAAAAACGCCAATATGGGAAAAACGATACATGGGAAAAACGCAAATACAGGAAAAACTGAATATGGGAATAACGCAAAAATGGTAAGAAAAACGCAAATTTGAGAAGAGAGACGCAAATAAGGGAAGAAAGACAGAAATATGGGAAAAACACAAAAAAGGGAAAAACGAAAAATGGGAAAAACGCAAATATGGAATAAACGCAAATATGGAAAAAACGCAAATATGTGAAAAACGCAAATATGGGATAAACGCTAACATGGGAAAAATGCAAATATGGGAAAAATGCAAATATGAGAAAAACGCATATTTGGGAAGAAAAACGCAAATATGTGGACAAAAACGCAAATATGGGAAAAACGCAAATATGGGAAAAACGCAAATATGGCAAAAACGTATATATGGGAAAAACGCAAATATGAGAAAAACGCAAATATAGGAAAAACGCAAATATGGGAAAAACGAAAATATGGAAAAAAGCAAATACAGGAAAAACGCAAATATGGGAAGAAAAACGAAAATATGGGAAGAAAAACGCAAATATCCGTAAAAAACGCAAATGCGGGGAAAACGTAAATGTGGAAAAAATGCAAATATGGGAAAAACGCCAATATGGGAAAAACGCAAATATTGGAAAAACACAAATATGGGAAAAACGCAAATACGGAAAAAATGCAAGTACGGGAAAAACGCAAGTACGGGAAAAACGCAAGTAAGGGAAAAACGCAAGTACGGGATAAACGCAAATACGGGAAGAATCCAAGTATGGGTAAAACGCAACTACAGGTAAAATGCACTTACAGGTAAAATGCAAGTACGGGTAAAACGCAAGTATGGGTAAAACGCAAGTACTGGCTAAACGCAAGTATGGGTAAACCGCAAGCTTGGGGAAAACGGAAATATGGGTAAAACGCAAATATGGGGAAAATACAAACACTTGGAAATCCCAAATATGTGCATAACGCAAATATGGGGAAAACGCAAACATGGGGAAAACGCAAATATGGGGAAAACGCTAATATGGGAAAAACGCAAATATGGGAAAACCACAATTATGGGAAAAACGCATTTATGGGAAAAACGCACATTTGGGCAAAACGCAAACACGTGAAAAACGCAAACATAGGAAAAACGCGAATATGGGAAAAACGCAAATGTGGGATATAGGCAAATATGAGAAAAACGCAAATATAAGAAAAATGCAAATAAGCGAAAAACAAAAATATGGGAAACACCCAAATATGGGTAACACCCAAATATGGGAAAAACGCAAATATGGGAAAACCGCAAATAAGGGGTTAACGCATTATGGGAAAAATGCAAATATGCGAAAAACCCATATATGGGAAAAACGCAAATATAAGAAAAATCGCAAATATGAGAAAAACGCAAATATAGGAAAAACGCAAATAAAGGAAAAACGCAAATATGGGAAAAATGCAAATATGAGAAAAACGCATATATGGGAAGAAAAACGCAAATATGGGAACAAAAACTTAAATATAGGATGAACAACGCAAATCTGGGAAGAAAAGCGCATATATGGGAAAAACGCTAATATGGGAAAACCGCAAATATGGGAAGAAAAACGCAAATATGGGAAGAAAAATGCAAAAAGGGAAATACGCAAATGTGGGAAAATCGCAAATGTGAGAAAAACGCAAATATGGGAAAAATGCAAATATGGGAAAAACGCAAATATGGAAAAAATGGAAATAAAGGAAAAACGCAAATGTGGGAAGAAAAACGCAAATATGGGGACAAAAACGCAAATATGGGGAGAGAAACGCAAATTTGGGAAGAAAAACGCAAATATGGGAAAAACGCAAATATGGGGAAAACGCAAATGTGGGAAAAACGCCAATGTGTAAAAAACGCAAATGTGGGAAAAACGCAAATGTGGGAAAAACTCAGTTATGGGAATAATGAAAATATGGGAAAAACGCAAATATGGGACAAAAGCAAATATGGGACAAATGCAAATATGGGAGAAGAGAAATTTCGGGCACACCTTAACTAGAAGAAGGAAACGGTTGGCAGGAGGGGTTCATGAGTAATGGCAA
The DNA here is from genome assembly GCF_023864345.2 of Schistocerca serialis cubense. Lineage (NCBI taxonomy): Eukaryota > Metazoa > Arthropoda > Insecta > Orthoptera > Acrididae > Schistocerca > Schistocerca serialis. The sequence goes on from NC_064648.1 coordinate 107,981,281, forward strand.
AAACGCAAATATGTAAAAAACGTCAATATGGGAAAAACGCAAATATGTAAAAAACGTAAATATGGGAAAAACGCAAATATGAGAAAATCGCAAATATGAGAAAAACACAAATATAGGAAAAATGCAAATATGGAAAAAATGAAAATATGAGAAAACCGCAAATATAAGAAAAACGCAAATATGGGAAACACAGAAATATGGGAAACACCCAAATATGGGAAAAACGCAAAAATGGAAAAACCGCAAATATGGGGAAAACGCATAATGGGAAAAACGCAAATACACGAAAAACCCAAATATGGGAAAAACGCAAATATGGGAAAAATCGCAAATATGAGAAAAACGCAAATATAGGGAAAACGCAAATAGGGGAAAACGCAAACATGGGAAAAAAGTAAATATGGGAAAACCGCAAATATGGGAAAACTGGAAAGATGAGAAAAACGCAAATATAAGAAAGACGCAAATATAGGAAAAACACAATTATGGGAAAATCCCAAATATGGGAAAAACACAAATATGGGACAAACGCAAATGTGGGAAAAACGCAAATATGGGATAAACGCAAACATGGGAAAAACGCAATTATGGGAAAAATGCAAATATGAGAAAAACGAGTATATGGGAAGAAAAACGCAAATGTGGGGACAAAAACTTAAATACTGGATGAACAATGCAAATCTGGGAAGAAAAGCGCATATATGTGGGAAAAACGCATACATGGGAAAAACGCAAATGTGGGAAAAACGCAGATATGGGAAAAACGCAAAAATGGGAAAACGGCAAATATGGGAAGAAAAACGCAAATTTGGGAAGAAAAACGCTAAAAGGGGAAAAACGCAAACGTGGGAAAATCGCAAATGTGAGAAAAACGTAAATATGGGAAAAACTCAAGTATGGGAAAAACGCAAATATGGGAAAACTGGAAAGATGAGAAAAACGCAAATATAAGAAAGACGCAAATATAGGAAAAACACAATTATGGAAAATCCCAAATATGGGAAAAACACAAATATTGGAAAAACGCAAATGTGGGAAAAACGCAAATATTGAAAAACGCAAATACGGGAAAAACGCGAATATGGGAAAAACGCAAATATTAGATAAATGCAAATATGGGAAAAGCACAAATATGGGAAAAACCCAAATATGGGAAAAACGCAAATTTGGGGAAAACGCAAATGTGGGAAAAACGCAAATTTGGGAAAAACGCAAATATTGGAAAAACGCTAATATGGGAAAAAAACGAAAATATCGGAAGAAAAACACAAATATGGGAAGAAAAAGACAAGTATGGGTAAGAAACACAAATGTGGGAAAAAAGCAATTATGGGAAAAACGCTAATATGCGAAACACGCAAATATGGGAAGAACCAAAACATGGGACAAACGCAAATATTAGACAAACGCAAACATGAGAGAAGAGAATTTTGTGGCACGCCTTGACTTTAAGAAGGAAATGGTCGTTAGCATGGGTTCATGAGTATTGGAAAAACTGAAAAATGGGGAACACGCAAATATGGAAATGTAAATACAAGAAAATTGCAAATATGGAAAAAACACAAATATGGAAAAAACGAAAATATGGAAAAAACGCAAATGAGGGGAAAATCGCAAATATGGGAAATACGGAAATATGAAAAAAATGCAGGTATGGGAAAAACTCAAATATGGGAAAAACGCAAATATGGGAAAAACGCAAATATAGGAACAACGGAATATGGGAATAATGCAAATACAGGAAAAACGCAAATATGGGCTGAAAAACGCAAATATGAGGACAAAAACGCAAATATGGGAAGAAAAACGCAAATTTGGGAAGAAAAACGCAAATATGGGAAAAACGCAAGTGTGGGATAAACGCAAATGTGGGAAAAAAGCAAATATGGGAAAAACGCTAATATGCGAAACATGCAAAAATGGAAAAAACCCAAACATGGGACGAACGCAAATATTAGACAAACGCAAATTTGGGAGAGGAGAATTTTGTGGCACACCTTCACTATAAGAAGGAAATGGTTTGTAGCATGCGTTCATGAGTAATGGAAAAACACAAAAATTGGGGAACACGCAAATATGGGAAAAATGTAAATATAGGAAAAATGTAAATATGGAAAAAACGCAGATATGGAATAAACGAAAATATGGAAAAAACGAAAATATGGAAAAAACGCAAATATGGAAAAAACGCAAATATGGGAAAAACGCAAATATGGGAAAAACACAAATATGGGAAAAACGCAAATGTGGGAAAAACTCAATTATGGGAATAACGAAAATATGTGAAAAACGCAAATTTGGGACAAAAGCAAATATGGGACCAATGCAAATATGGGAGAAGAGAAATCTGGGGCACACCTTGACTAGAAGAAGGAAACGGTTGGTAGGACGGGTTCATGAGTAATGGCAAAAACGCAAATATGTAAGAAACGGAAATATGGGAAAAACGCAAATATGGGAAGAAAAACGCAAATATGGGTAAAAAGCGCAAATGTGAGAAAAACGCAAATGTGGGAAAAACGCAAATTTGGGAAAAACGCAAATACGGAAAAAAACGCAAGTACGGGGAAAACGCAAGTAAAGGAAAAACGCAAGTACAGGATAAACGCAAATATGAGAAGAACCTAAGTATTGGTAAAACGCAAGTACGGGTGAAATGCAAGTACAGGTAAAACGCAAGTACGGGTAAAGCGCAAGTACAGGTAAAACGCAAGTAATGGTTAAACGCAAGTATTGGTAAAACGCAAGTATGGAGAAAACGCAAATACTTGGAAAACACAAATATGCGGATTACGCAAATATGGGGAAAACGCATACTTGGGGAAAACGCAAATATGGGGAAAACGCTAATATGGGGAAAACGCAAATATGAGAAAAACACAATTATGGGAAAACCGCATATATGGGAAAAACGCTCATTTTGGAAAAACTAATATATCTGAAAATTGCAAATATCGGAAAATTGCAAAATTCGGAAAACTGCAAATATCGGAAAATCGCAAATATTGGAAAATCGCAATTATGGAAGAAGAGAATTTTTTGTCACAACTTGAGCAGAAGAAGGAATCGTTTGGTAGGGAGGGTTCATGAAAAATGCAAAAAAAAAACCAAAATATGAGAATAAAGAAAATATTGGAGAAATGCAAAAATTGGAGAAACGCAAATATGGGAGTAACGCAAATATGGGAGAAACGCAGATATGGGAGAAACGGAAACATGGGAGAAACTCAAATAGGGGAAAAAACGCAAATATGGGAAGAAAAACGCAAATATGGGAAGAAAAACGCAAAAATGGGACAAACACAAATGTGGGAAAAACAAAAATGTGGGAAAAAAGCAAATGTGGGGAAAATGCAAATATGGGAAGTACACAAATATGGGGAAAACGCAAACACGGGAAAAACGCAAACATGGGGAAAACGCGAATATGTGAGAAACGCAAATATAAGTAAAACGCAAAAATGGGAATAACACAAATATGGGAAAAACCCAAATGTGGGAAAAACGCAAATGTGGGAAAAACTCAATTATGGGAATAACGAAAACATGTGAAAAACGCAAATTTGGGACAAAAGCAAATATGGGACAAATGCAAATATTGGAGAAGAGAAATTTGGGGCACACCTTGTCTAGAAGAAGGAAACGGTTGGTAGGACGGGTTCATGAGTAATGGCAAAAACGCAAATATGTAAAAAACGTAAATATGGGAAAAACGCAAATATGGGAGGAAAAACGCAAATATGGGAAGAAAAACGCGAAAATGGGTAAAAAACGCAAATGTGGGAAAAACGCAAATATGGGAAAAACACAAAAATGGGAAAAACAAAAATATGGGAAAAACGCAAATACGGAAAGAATGCAAGTACGGGAAAAACGCAAGTAGGGGAAAAACGCAAGTAGGGGAAAAACGCAAGTACGGGATAAACGCAAATATGAGGAGAACTGAAGTATGGGTAAAACGCAAGTACGGGTGAAATGCAAGTACAGGTAAAACGCAAGTACGTGTCAGGCGAAAGTACGGGTAAAACGCAAGTACTGGTTAAACGCAAGTATGGGTGAAACACAAGTATGGGGATAACGCAAATACTTGGAAAATGCATTTATGTGGATAATGCAAATATGGGGAAAACACATACATGGGGAAAACGCAAATATGGGGAAAAGGCAAATATGGAAAAAACGCAAATATGGAAAAAACACAAGTATGGAAAAACGCAAATGTGGGAGATACGCAGATATGGGAAAAACGCAAATACGGGAAAAACGCGAATATCGAAAAACGCAAATATGGGAAGAAAAACGCAAATATGGGAAGAAAAACACAAATATGGGAAGAAAAACACAAAAATGGGAAAAAAGCAAATATGGGAAACATGCAAATATGGGAAATACATAAATATGGGAAAAACGCAAATATGAGAAAAACGCAAATATGGAAAAAACGCAAATATGGGAAAAAAGCAAATATGGAAAAGTGCAATTATGGGAAAAACGCAAATATGGGATAAACGCAAACACGGGAAAAATGCAAACATGGGGAAAACGCAAATACGGGAAAAACGCTAATATGGGAAAAACGCAAATGTGGGGAAAAAGCATATGTGGGAGAAAAGCAAATATGGGAAAAACGCTAATATGCGAAACATGCAAATATGGAAATAAACCCAAACGTGGGACAAACGCAAATATTAGACAAACGCAAATATGGAGAAGAGAATTTTGTGGCACACCTTGACTATAAGAAGGAAATGGTTTGTAGCATGGGTTCATGAGTAATTGAAAAACACAAAAATGAGGAACACGCAAATAAGGGAAAAATGTAAATATAAGAAAAATGCAAATATGGAAGAAACGCAAATATGGATAAAACGAAAATATGGAAAAACGAAAATATAGAAAATACGCAAATATGGGAAAACGCAAATATGGGAAAAACGCAAATATGGGAAAAACACAAATATGGGAAAACCGCAAATATGGGAAGAAAAACACAAAAATGGGAAAAACGCAAATGTGGGGAAAACGCATATGTGGGAAAAACGCAGATATGGGAAAAACGCAAATATGTGAACAAAGCAAGTATGGGAAAAAAGCAAATATAGGAAAAACACAAATACGGGAAGAAAAACGGAAATATGGATACAAAAACGCAAATATGGGAAGAAAAACGCAAATTTGTAAAAAAAAAGCAAATATGGGAAAAACGCAAATGTGGGGAAAACGCAAATGTGGGAAAAACGCCAATATGGGAAAAACACAAATGTGGGAAAAACGCAAATGTGGGAAAAACTCAATTATGGGTATAACGAAAATATGGGAAAAACGGAAATATGGGGAAAAGGAAATATGGGACAAACGCAAATATGGGAGAAGAGAAATTTGGGGTACACCTTGACTAGAAGAAGGAAACGGTTGGTAGAACGGGTTCATGAATAATGGCAAAAACGCAAATAAGTAAAAAATGAAAATATGGGAAAAAGGCAAATATGGGAAGAAAAAGAGAAATATGGGAAGAAAAAAGCAAATATGGGTAAAAAACGCAAATGTGGGAAAAACGCAAATTTGGGAAAGACGAAAATATGGGAAAAACGCAAATATGGGAAAAACGCAAATGTGGGGAAAACGCAAATATGGGAAAAAGGTAAATGTGGGAAAAACGCAAATATGGGAAAAACGCAAAAACAGGATGAACGCAAATATGGCGAAAACACAAATACGGAAAAAACGCAAGTACGGGAAAAACGGAAATATGGAAAGAACCCAAGAATGGGTAAAACGCTAGTACGGGTAAAATGTAACTACAGGTAAAGCGCAAATACAGGTAGATTGCAAGTACGGGTAAAACGCAAGTACTGGTTAAACGCAAGTATGGGTAAAATGCAAGTATAGGGAAAACGCTAATATAGGTTAAAACGCAAATATGGGGAAAACGCAAATACTTGGAAAACGCAAATATGTGGATATCGCAAATATGGGGAAAACGCAAACATGGGGAAAACGCAAATATGGGGAAAACGCTAATATGGGGAAAACGCAAATATGAGAAAAACACAATTATGGGAAAAACGCATATATGGGAAAACCTCACATTTGGGAAAAACTAATATATCTTAAAATTGCAAATATCGGAAAATTGCAAAATTCGGAAAACTGCAAATATCGGAAAATCGCAAATATCGGAAAATCGCAATTATGGAAGAAGAGAATTGCTCGGCACAACTTGAGCAGAAGAAGGAATCGTTTGGTAGGGAGGGTTCATGAAAAATGCAAAAAAAAAGAAAATATGAGAGTAACGAAAATATTGGAGAAATGCAAATATGGGAGAAACGCAAATATGGGAGTAACGCAAATATGGGAGAAACGCAAATATGGGAGAAACGGAAATATGGGAGAAACTCAAATAGGGGAAAAACGCAAATATGGGAAGAAAAATGCAAATATGGGATGAAAAACGCAAAAATGAGACAAACGCATATGTGGGAAAAATGCGAATGTGGGAAAAACGCAAATGTGAGGAAAATGCAAATATGGGAAATACGCAAATTTGGGTAAAACGCAAACACGGGAAAAACGCAAACATGGGAAAAAACGCGAATATGGGAAAAACGCAAAAATGGGAAAAACGAAATATGGTTAAAACGCAAATACAGGAAGAATACGAATATGGGAAAAACGCAAATATGGGAAGAAAAATGCAAATTTGGGAAGAGATGCGCAAATATGCTTAAAAGAAGACAAATATGGGAAAAACACAAATATGGGAAAAACGCATATGTGGGAAAAACGCAAATATCAAAAAAACCCAAATATGGGAAAAACACAAATGTGGGACAAACGCAAATATGGGACAAAAGCAAATATGGGACAAACGTAAATATGGGAGATGAGAAATTTGGGGCACACCTTGACTAGAAGAAGGAAACGATTGGTAGGATGGGTTCATGAGTAATGGCAAATATGCAAACATGAAAAAAACGCATATGGGAAAAACGCAAATAAGGGAAAAATGCAAATACGGGAAAAATGTAATAATGGGAAAACCTAAAATATGGGAAGAAAAACGCAAATATGGGAAGAAAAACGCAAATATGGCTACAATAACGCAAGTATAGGAAGAAAAACGCAAATATGGGAAAAACGTATGTAAGGGATAAACGCAAATATGGGATAAACGCAAATATGGGATAAACACAAATATAGGGATTAACGCAAATATGGAAAAAACGCAAATATGGGAAAAACGCAAATATGGGAGAAACGTAAATATGGGAGAAACGCAAATATGGGAGAAACGCAAATATGGGAAGAAGCCGAATATGGGAAATATGCAAATATGGGAAAAATGCATATATGGGAAAAATGCAAATATGCCAAATATGCAACTATGGGAAAAACGCAAAAATGGGAAAATTGCAAATATGGGAAAAACGCAAATATAGGAAAAAAGCAAATATGTTAAGAAAAACACAAAAATGGGAAGAAACACGCAAATATGCGAAAAAAACGCAAATGTGGGAAAAACACAAATGTGGAGAAACGCAAATGTGGGAAAAACGGAAATGTGGGAAAAACGCAAATATGGGAAAAACGCAAATATGGGAAAAACGCAAATATGGGGAAAACGCAAATATGTGGAAAACGCAAATATGTGGGTAACGCAAATATGGGGAAAACGTAAACACGGGGAAAACGCGAATATGGTGAAAACACAAATATGGGGAAAACGCTAATATGGGAAAAACGCAAATATGGGAATAACGAAATTATGGGAAAAACGCATATATGGGAAAAACACACATTTGGGAAAAACGCATATATCAGAAAATTGCGAATATCGGAAAATTGCTAAATTAGGAAAATGCAAATATCGGAATATCGCAAATATCGGAAAATCGCAATTATGGAAGAAGAGAATTTTTTGGCACAACTTGAGCAGAAGAAGGAATTGTTTGGTAGGGAGGGTTCATGAAAAACGCAAAAAAAACGTATATATGAGAAAAACTAAAATATTGGAGAAATGCAAAAATGGGAGAAACGCAAATATGGGAGTAACGCAAATATGGGAGAAACGCAAATTTGGGAGAAACGGAAATATGGGAGAAACTCAAATATGGGAGAAACGCAAATATGGGGGAAACACAAAAATAGGAAAGACGCAAATTTGGGAAAACACAAATATGGAAGAAACGCAAACATGGGACAAACGCAAATATTAGACAAAAGCAAATATGGGAGAAAGGAATTTTGTGGCACACGTTGAATAGAAGAAGGAAATAGTTGGTAGCATGGGATCATGAGTAATGGGAAAAACGCAAAAATGGGGAACGCGCCAATATGCGAAAAATGCAAATATAAAAAAAGTGCCAGTATGGAAAAAACGCAAAAATGGAAAAAACGAAAGTATGGAAAAAACGCAAATATGGGAAAAACGCAAATAAGGGAAAAACGCAAATATGGGACAAATGCAAGTATGGGACAAACACAAATATGGGAAATACGCAAATATGGGAAAAACGCAAATATGGGACAAAAGAAAATAAGGGAGAAACGCAGATAGGGAGAAGAGAATTTTGTGGCACACCTTGACTAGGAGAAGAAAATGGTTGATAGGATGGGTTCATGACTAATGGCAAAAACGCAAATCTCGCAAAAACGCAAATATTACAAAAACGCAGATATGGCATAAACGCAAATATGGAAAAATCACAAATAGGTGATAAACGCAAATATGGGTAAAACGAAAGTACCGGAAAAACGCAAGTACGGGAAAAACGCAACTACGGTGAAAACGTAAGTATGGGAAAAACGCAAATATGGGACATACACAAATGTGGGACAAACGTTAATGTGGGACAAACGCAAATATGGGACTAACGCAAATATGGGACAAACGCAATTATGGGACAAACGCATATATGGCAAAATGCATATATGGGACAAACGCATATATGCGAAAAACGAATGTTTGGGAAAAACGAATATATGTGAAACGTCCCCTTTGAACAATTATACACGACTGTCCTTAACCTGACACACAATATTTTTTAGCGCAACGCAATCTGACTTTCAGAATTCTCTACAAAAGAATGGCCCTGACTAACATTAAACTATACCTTTCACAAATCACTTACCTCACAAAAATCTTCGCTGCTCAAGCTACTGCAATACAGCAAGCGCCACTACTGCCAGCTAAATAAAAGATTCAAACTACTAAAGGCACTAACTACTGATAGGGATAGTTAGCAAATGAAAGATATTAATAGAGAACAAACAATGTATTTACCTTAATATCATCACAAGTCATAATATATATATCAGTTCATGACAAATTGCAAACCTCCGCCATCTCTCTCCCCACATCCACCACTGCTGGCGGCTCACCTCCAACTGCGCAACGCTACGCGCTGTTCACAGCCAGCTGCCTAACACTACAATGGCGAGTATTACAACAATGCAAAGCAGCCACAGACTGCACACAGCACAGCCAGTGATTTTCATACATAGGTGGCGTTACCATAAAAAAACCTAAACAGCCTACTTACATAGAGAAAACATAAACAGCCTACTTACATAGAGAAAACATAAACAGCCTGTCGCCTGCCAGGATACCTCACTGGAATCTTCTGATTTTTTCTTGTAGTTTGTGTAATTAGTGTAGATTTTGTTTATTGCTAGTGTGTAATTGTAGAGAGAATCTCCTTTGTAGTTGCAGTCTTTCATTGTTGTACAGTAAAACAGGTGTGGTATGTATGTAGATTTGCACCAAGTATTTTGCAGCTGCGCTTGCAATTAACTAGACATCATTTTCAGTGCTATGTTAATGTGTTCTCCTATTTTTGCACTTCAAATTGTGCTTTTCTGTGTTATCGTGTGAAATATTGTGACAATTATGGCGTGTGAAAAACGTAACACTAGGCTCCAAACTAAACTGAGAAATAATAGTGACGACGAGCGTAGCTTATCAGCGCCGCAGAGTAATGAATTTACTAATGTTCAAAGTAGTAATTTGGTAACGGTGCACAGGGAAATGGAGCGGGCGTCAAACAATGGAGTGGACAGTGAAACAATTAGTGAAGAGGGAAGTATTATCGATCGATCGGTCGGCAATAGCTCGCCTCAGGAAGCCGAAATGACACGACACGATCTCGCAAATACTGTAGATTCAGGTTTTGGATCCTCACCGTTTTCTCAAATAAGTCAAGACACATTTTCTGCTTGTCAAAATGTGAATGTTTCCGGTGTAAATTCACTGCCGAAAAGCACTGAGGAACATGTTTCAGACACCAATGCATTGTTATTACAATTAATACAACAAATGGGACAAACACAGCAAAAGCTTCAAAAGTTAGACACAGTGGAACAAAATCTTAAAAATTTAGACACCACACTTGAACAAACACGTGAAGATTTAACTACTGAGTTACATAACGTTGAATCGAAATGTCAAAAAGTCTGTAATGACGTAAAAACACAAATTTGTGAGCATTTTCAACCTATTTTTTCGCGGCATGAAAATGCGTTACAGAATCACGAAGCAGCCATAAAAGAACTGCAAACCATTGTTCATGAAAATCATGAGACCTTGTGGGCTAAAATTGACTCAGTTGCATCTACCGATTCGGTTAAGCAACTTGCAAAAACTCAGGAAAACTTAAAGGACACAGTAGATACTCTGAAACTTGGTTCAGAAAAACATACAGAGGAAATAATTTCACTATCGGATAAAGTAGCCGAACTTTCAGATCAGTTCACTAACTTATCTACAAAGGTTGATGATGATCTGAATAACACAACACCTGTAGCCTTCACTGACACTGAAGAGTATGTAGAAATTAGAAAATTCAAACAAAATCAAAATCAAATTAATACACAACACCAAAGAGAAATCCGGGAAGTACAAGATCAGCTGACACAGGTAATACAAGAATTACGTATTTCAGAGGATACTCGCGCCCCAATACGGGAAGAGGGACATACAAATACGGAACAGACACAAAATAACAACACAGGGCACTTCGGAAATTGTGAAAGAAGTTGGCAAGGTACGCCGAATTTTGAGATGGAACCGCCGAAACGACGTAACAATGACCGACATGCGACTTGCCGACATGATGATTTTGACTATAAGCTGTTCATTACTACACGTAAATTCAAAACATTTAAGAATTCTGGCAACGACATTCATCCACAAGCATGGCTCCATCAATTCTCTCATTGTTTTCCTCCCAACTGGTCGTTGGAACACAGATTAGAATTTATGTGTGGCTACTTGGAGAATGAACCAGCTGTAAGAATGCGATCGGTAATTCACGATTGCCACAGTGAAGGAGAGTTTTACCATGCCTTCCTCTCAGCATATTGGTCTCAAGCCACACAAGACCGTGTAAAACATAGCATCATAATGATGAAACGTTTCGAACAATCTGAATTTTCCAGTCTTATGAAATATTTTGAAGACATGTTGCATAAGAATCAGTATCTTTCAAACCCATACAGCCCCTCAGAACTCATCCGCATTTGCTTAATCAAACTGCCTGAACATTTACGACATATTATTTTGGCAGGACGTTGCAAAGACGACATTGAAGCATTTCAGGGACTGTTACAAGAACTAGAAATTGACAATGATAATCGTGGAACGCGAAAACAAGGACACAACAATTACAGGTCACATCCGTCACAATTCCGTGACGACAGAAACAATAACCGGACACGACTGGTCTATTCTTACAACGCAAATCGTGACCAAAATAGACACCACCCGTACGACAACCGTTGGCAGAGTAATAATAGTTACAGAGAAAGATCGCATTTCCGTAGTAATGACTATCACAGAGACAATCAGAGAAACAGACAATATGGGAACCAAAACAAGTATTATCAAGGGAGGCAGAATAACTTCAGACGCAACAGTTCGGCGCAGAGTTACGATTCAGGGAGAAATTCTCCACCACATGACCGACAAACAAGAAACTATGTAAACTACCGACAAAACGACAGACGTGAATTTCATCAGAACTGGCGGGATTCTAACAGAGCTGGGCCCTCTCGGCAAGGCGAATTTGTAGAAGTTAGGTCTCCTAATCCCAATAACAACGCGCGCCAACAAAGAGACAGACAATGACTCGCGCCGCAGCCACCCACGTGCGCCGGCTGGCTCAGAGAAAAATAACATAGAAGCTAACCTTGAGAAAAATTCCAGTATTCTTTACCGACGTATACCACATGATAATTGCGTTGAAGTTGAAACTCTGCGTACTAGGAAGAGTAAAGGTTTACACCACATTTCTCATGTAAAACCATTTATTGACAGATAATCTGCCTTTTAACTTTGTCTTTGCCATAAAACTTTTCGCTTCACATTACTTAAATGCTTTGTCAGACTTAAGAAACTGTTAACATACAACAATGTTTGAAGTACAATATCCAGTCTAGAACCTAGGGAACATTTTAAACAGAAATTACGAATGCATTGTTATAGTGAACAGACGACACTGTGTTGTATTTGTACATTCTTGCTTGTTAGTTGCACGATTACGTAACGACTATCAGGCTTACATACTTAGGACACATACTGGTACTGCTAATGAGATTTTAATGCAACATTTTGGTTGACCTGAAAATGTATTCTGGATTTAAAGTACTTTCTGTGAGATACCAGATGACACAGTGTTAGTTTATGTGACAGTTACACGATTTTATCACGACGCTACTAATGAGTGACAATTTACAATGTTGCTTTTGCAGTGTTTCTGTTTTATATCTGCACAGTTTTTCTGAATTCTTCTGGAAAGTAAAACATGTTTTAGTAGTAACTTTTGTGGAACAGCAACAATGAGATTGCCTTTTCCGTAGCACAACAATACGTTACAGCACAGTACTTTCTTCACCACGGCAATAAGCGTAATAACTAAGATATCTATACACAAAGCATTTCACTTTTGTTTATCATGAGGTAAGTACATTGGCTTCTGCAGAACTTAGCTTTCGGAGGACAATAACTACGACACTTCCACAGAGATTATCTTACAGCAAGACGCACATTTAGCGTTACAGTACACGTATTTGAGTGATTAATTTTGTACTTAAAACATTTATTTTTTTAAGATATTTGAAGCACAATGATACAAAGGTTTTCCGTGACACATTTCATTCCATTGCTGTAATCTGTAACACCTGAGGGTATAACTACATTAATCCTCAGGGGGGTACACGCTTACTTTGTGTACCATGTGTGTGGCAACCACAAGGAGCCCTAGCTAATATGGTATTTGCTTACACAACTTTACACATCGGTACCATATTTCTCTAACACATAATTACACAGCTATCTGATCATTAAACTGAGAGAGACAAACTTTTTTTTACTACATCAGTGACAGATGTTTACGTAATTATACCGTTGGATAACTTCACACTTACGAAATTGTATTTTGTCTGTACTTAGTGAACTGTTCATATTTTTTCGGAATCATTGTGATACTATGAGAGCTTTGAATGATGTATTTGGTATGAGATCATGATTTTTAAAGTACGTTTGAGGCAGATGACACTTTTGACATGAGCAGAGAATTTTTTTAATTATTGGAGGAAGCTACGACGATTTTGAGATTTGACTGAGGTGTTATGATGTTATTATTACGACGACGATGTGTACTATGCTGTTGAGATATGTTTATGATCAGTAAGCTGATGCTATATGAGGAGTTTGATTATGCTACGTATTTCTTATGATGAAATACTGAAGAATTGTCGACGAATAAGGTAAGGAATAATGAGTAGTGGTTAGGGACTCTGATTTGTGGAAAAGGATGTTGGAAACTAAAAATCGTACTTTAGAATTATGAAATCTGTGTACATGTGTGAATGTATCACAATGCCACTGAAAATTTTTTGGACACTGTTGTATTTATAGAATTTTGTTTCTACACATTTGTAACGCAAATTCTCGACCTGTGAAATTTTTTATATGAGACTGCCACTGTAGCGGAAACTGTTGTCGTAAATATTTCCGTAAGAAAATTAAGTGACCACCTGCACGTAATGCGTCGTGGGCACCCAGCCGTGTCAAACACCTGGAGAACAAGCCATTAGGGTGTGCCTTTCATCGCTAATGCGACACCCTCGTTACTTGAAAACATATGATTACTCGCACTTTGTGCTAATTACTGAAATGCTTATGAATTGATGGGAAATATTCGTACATCTGCACACCTGATTATGACAAGCGTCTTTCTATGAGAGTTGAGAGAATTTCTACTAACTTATGAAATGTCACATGACTACTGAATGATATTTTTATGCTTTGCTTTTCATAGTTGCTTATTTCATTTGATATCTGGTTTCCAGCTGTGTTGCAGCATTGCTTTTATAAAATGAAATGCATTTGCTAATGTGAACACTTTCTGTCAACAGATCTATTAAATAATTATTTTATGATCCACATTCTTTAAAAAAGGAGCACTTGGAATGGAGAGAACAATAAGAAGGGACTAATACCAGTAACTGCATCTATAATTTTCTTTTCAAGTACTTGGTAATTTCTTTTGTAGAATAAATTGTGATGTATCACTCTAATGTTAAGATGTGACATAGGTATTAGACATGGCCATTTTAGTGTAATATTTTTTCTGCTTGCGCTATGTCATGTTTAGGTATAAGTTGCTGCTGTTTGCCAAGCATAGTGTTATTGAATTTGACTTTTGCTCATTTATGCTGCTAGCTTTGCCAATCTGTATTTTTTGTCATTGCTGCTTGTGTTAATTGTTTTGTGCTGCTGCATTGCCTCGTCCCTTAGTTTAGCATCTGAGCTCAGTAGATTTAAGTTAGATTAAGAGGGGGTAGACTATAGAAGAGAATGAGTTGCGATGAATTGGAAGAAATGCATTGAAAAGTTATACAAAAAAAAAAAGGGTACAGAAAACAGGTTTAGGTAGGATTTTCTTGGAAATAAATGTTGAGGTAAGAAATGTGTGAACATACAAATACAGAAAGCATGCTTAGATAGAATTTTTTTGGTGGAAACAAAGGATGAAATAAGAGGAAAGATATATGAAGTTTTGGGTTGGACTGCAGTACCACATGTTACACTGAAAATGAACCCTGTCCTTTCCCTTTTGTGTTATCCCACTATATGTTTGTGTACCCTTGTGTATTTGTTTTCTTCCTGTCTCTGTGTACAGTTTCATAGAATTTTTTTCTCTTTTAATATTAAGCTACATTCACTATGATGAGGAATACTGTTATCCTCGAATATAATTGGCATTAATAATATGTTATTTACTTTGTAAAGATGTTAGATATTGTTAATTCCGTTCTGTTTAATGCTCATGTGTGAAGTTGATGTTTCGAAAGTTATTGTGATCCTTTATGTATGTATTTATGTCATAATTCCTGTAACACTGATGTATATGTTATTTCAATTCTTTTGTAAAGCCCGTATTACTACAAATGTTATCTGTATTATTATGTTTTTAGTGATGTATTTTGTACCTTTGTAACTGTATTCTCATGTTATAAAATTGTAATTGACTCCAATTCATCTTATTATTAACTTGTAAGTTACATTTCACTGCACACGTTTCTGTTGGTCATAGTATATGGACAATATGTGAGAAGTAGGGACTGTTAGTGTTTGCACGTGTGTTGATAATTCAGCAAGGGACTGGATAACAGCATTGCTGGTTCTAAGGACAATTCCAAAAACTTTGTGAGTGCACAAGTGGTGGTTTATGGACTTGCTATATTCTCCGCAAGACTCTTCGATGGTGCATGTGCACCTGCACAATCGCAACAGATGGCTGCTGGCCATCTCTACAAGGTCTACAGTGGGTCTGCATCTTTGATGGCCCACCAATACCGTAATCTCTACCAGGACTACAGTGGGTCTGCTCTGTGATGACCTACCTACCAATATTCTTCAAAACTTCGAATGACTCTGCTGTGGGTTTGCTATGTTGTGGCCCATTACCTGTCTGCATGTCATGAGTCAGCACTGTCTTTCCGTTGGAAGGACAACACTACTTCTTCAAGACTGCATGGAAATCCACTACTTCTTTGTGCATTCTATTTTACCGTTCAGACTTTGAAAAAAAAAAAAAGGAAAAACACTGTAATTTTACTGTGATGAATCAGGACTGTCTTTATAGACTGTGAGAAAATTTTAGCTTTTGACCAACATTGTATCAATAAGTGTGTGCATTTGATTTCTTTGTTACTGTAATTGTGAAAAATTTTTGTCAAATCTGTATTGGCCAGTGCCCAACACCATTTGTAAAAATTTTTTGTGGGGAGCATGGGGGCTATGTAAGTAGGCTGTTTATGTTTTCTCTATGTAAGTAGGCTGTTTATGTTTTCTCTATGTAAGTAGGCTGTTTAGGTTTTTTTATGGTAACGCCACCTATGTATGAAAATCACTGGCTGTGCTGTGTGCAGTCTGTGGCTGCTTTGCATTGTTGTAATACTCGCCATTGTAGTGTTAGGCAGCTGGCTGTGAACAGCGCGTAGCGTTGCGCAGTTGGAGGTGAGCCGCCAGCAGTGGTGGATGTGGGGAGAGAGATGGCGGAGGTTTGCAATTTGTCATGAACTGATATATATATTATGACTTGTGATGATATTAAGGTAAATACATTGTTTGTTCTCTATTAATATCTTTCATTTGCTAACTATCCCTATCAGTAGTTAGTGCCTTTAGTAGTTTGAATCTTTTATTTAGCTGGCAGTGGTGGCGCTTGCTGTATTGCAGTAGCTTGAGCAGCGTCGACATATGAAAGGTCCCCTTTGAACAATTATACACGACTGTCCTTAACCTGACACACAATATTTTTTAGCGCAACGCAATCTGACTTTCAGAATTCTCTACAAAAGAATGGCCCTGACTAACATTAAACTATACCTTTCACAAATCACTTACCTCACAAAAATCTTCGCTGCTCAAGCTACTGCAATACAGCAAGCGCCACTACTGCCAGCTAAATAAAAGATTCAAACTACTAAAGGCACTAACTACTGATAGGGATAGTTAGCAAATGAAAGATATTAATAGAGAACAAACAATGTATTTACCTTAATATCATCACAAGTCATAATATATATATCAGTTCATGACAAATTGCAAACCTCCGCCATCTCTCTCCCCACATCCACCACTGCTGGCGGCTCACCTCCAACTGCGCAACGCTACGCGCTGTTCACAGCCAGCTGCCTAACACTACAATGGCGAGTATTACAACAATGCAAAGCAGCCACAGACTGCACACAGCACAGCCAGTGATTTTCATACATAGGTGGCGTTACCATAAAAAAACCTAAACAGCCTACTTACATAGAGAAAACATAAACAGCCTACTTACATAGAGAAAACATAAACAGCCTACTTACATATGGGAAAAACGAATATATGGGAAAAACGAATATATGGGACAAACGAATATATGGGACAAACAAATGTATGGGAAAAACGCATACATAGGAAAACCGCAACTATGGGAAAAAGGCATATATGGGAAAAATGCAATATGTGAAAATTGCAAATATCGGAAAGTCGCAAATATCGGAAAATCGGAAATATGGGAGGAGAAAATTTTGTGGCACACCGTGACTAGAGGAAGGAAACGGTTGGTAGGATGGGTCCACGAGTAATGGGAAACACGCTAATATGGGAAAGATGCAAATATGGGAAAGATGTAAAAATGGCAAAGTTGCAAACATTGGAAATTACGCAAATATGGGAAAAACGAAATTATAGAAAACGCAAATATGGGAAGCACGCAAATATAGGAAACACGCAAATATAGAAAACACGCAAATATGGGTAAAACAAAAATATGAGAAAAACGCAAATATGGGAAAAACGCAAATATGAGAAAAAAGCAAATATGGGAAAACGCAAATATGGGAAAAACACGAATAAGGGAAAGTTGCGAATATGGGAAAAACGCAAATATGGGAAAAATGCATTTATGGGAAAAACGCAAATATGGGAAAAACGCAGATATGGGAAAAACTAGGATATGGGAAAATTGCAAATATGGGAAAAAGGCATATATGGGAAAAACGCAGGTATGGGAAAAACCCATACATGGGAAAAACACAAATATGGAAAAAACGCAAATATGGGAAAACGCCAATATACGAAAAACGCAAATATGGGAAATATGCAAATATGGGAAAAACGCAAATATGGGAAAAAAATAACATGGTAAAAACGCAAATATTGGAAAAAACAAAAATAGGAAAAAAGCAAATATGGGAAAAACGCAAATATGGGAAAATGCAAATATGGGAGAAACGCAAATTTGGGAGAAACGCAAATATGGGAAGAACACAAATATGGGAAAAATGAAAATATTGGAAAAAAGCAAATATGGGAATAAAGCAAATATGGGAGAAACGCAAATATGGGAAAAACGCAAATATGGAAAAGCGGTAATTTGGGAAATACGCAAATATGTGAAAAAGCAAATATGGGGAAAATGCAATCGTGGGATAATCGCAAATATGGGAAAAACAGAAATATGGGAAAAACGCAACTATGGGACAAAAGCAAATATGGGACTAACATAAATATGGCACCAATGCAAATATGTGACATACGCAAATATGGGACAAATACAAATATGGGAGAAGATAAATTTGGGGCACAACTTGACTAAAAGAAGGAATCGGTTGGTAGCATGGGTTCATGAGGTATCGAAAAACTGAAATGTGGGAGAAGAGAATTTTTGGCACACCTTGACTAGAAGAAGGAAATAGTTGGTAGGATAGGTTTATGAGTAATGCGAAAAACGCTTCTATGGGAATGACGCAAATATGGGAAAACTACAAATATGGGAAAAACGCAATTATGGGAAAAACGCAAATATGTGGAAAACGCAAATATGGGAAATACACAAATCTGGGAAAAACAAAAATATGGGAAAAACACAAATATGGGAAACACGTAAATATGGGAAAAACGCAAATATGGGAAAGACGCAAATATGGGAAACATGCAAATATGGGAAACATGTAAATATGGGAAAAACATAATTTTTGGAAAAACTTCAATATGGGAAAAACGGAAATATAGGACAAATGCAAATATGGGAATAACGCAAATATGGGCAAATCGGAAATATCGGAAAAACAAAAAAATGGGAAAAACGCAAATATGGGAAAAACGAAAATTGGGAAAAATGCAAATATGGGATAGCGCCAATATGGGAAAAAAACAAATATGGGAAAACCGCAAATATGGGAAAAACGCAAATACGGCGAAAACGAAATATTGGCAAAAACGCAAACATGGAAAAAACGAAAATATGGGAAAAACGCAATATGGGAAAAACGAAAATATGGGAACAACCCAAACATTGGAAAAACGCAAATATGGGATAAACGCTAATATGGGAAGAAAGAAAATATGGGAAAAACGCGCATGTGGGAAAAACGCAAATATGGGAAAAACGCAAATATGGGAAAAACGCAAATATCGGTAAACGCAAATATGGGGAAACGCAAATATGGGGAAAACGCCAATTTTAGAAAGACGCAAATATGGGAAAAACGCAAATATGAGAAAAACGCAAACATTGGAAAAAAGCAAATATGGGAAAGAAGCAAATATGGGAAATACGCAAATATGGGAAAAACGCAAATATGGAAAAAGCGCAAATCAGGGAATAACGCAAACATGGGAAGACGCTAATATGGGAGTAACGCAAATATGGGAGAAACGCTAATATGGGAAAAACGGAAATATGGGAAAAATGCATATATGGGAGAAAGGCAGATATGGGACAAATGCAAATGTGGGACACACGCATATATATTGGACAAACGCAAATATTGGACAAACGCATATATGTGACAAACGCTAATATGGGACAATCGCAAATATGGGAGAAGAAAAATTTTGGTACACAACTTGACTAAAAGAAGGAACAGTTGGTACCATGGGTTTGTTAGTAACGGGAGAA
Organism: Schistocerca serialis cubense; assembly: GCF_023864345.2. Classification (NCBI taxonomy): domain Eukaryota; kingdom Metazoa; phylum Arthropoda; class Insecta; order Orthoptera; family Acrididae; genus Schistocerca; species Schistocerca serialis. Next base: position 108,001,239 of record NC_064648.1, read on the forward strand.
ATGCAAATATGGGAGAAGAGAATTTTATGGCAAATCTTCACTAGAAGAAGCTAATGGTTGGTAGGATGGTATCATGAGTATTGGGAAAAACGCAAGTACGGGGAAAACGCAATTATGGGTAAAACGCAAATATGGGTAAGACGCAAGTATGGGTAAAACGCAACTGTGGGTAAAACGCAGGTTTGGGTAAAACGCACGTATGGGGAAAACGCAAGTATGGGTAAATGCAAATATAGGAAAAATGCAAATATGGGAAAAACACATATGGGGCAAACACAAATATGGGACAAACGCAAATATGGTACCATCACAAATATGAGACAAACGCAAATTTGGGACAGACGCAAATATGGATGAAGATAAATTTGGGGCACAACTTGACTAAGACAAGGAATCAGTTGCTAGAATGGGTTCATGAGTAATGGAAATACTAAAATATGGGAGAAGAGAATTTTTGGCACACCTTGACTAGAAGAAGGAAATGGTTGGTAGGATGGGTTCATGAGTATTGGGAAAAACGCTAATATGGGAAAAACGCAAATATGGGAAAAACGCAAATATGGGAAAAACACAAATATGGGAAAAACGGAAATATGGGAAAAACGCAAATATGGAAAAACGCAAATATGGAAAAATGCAAATATGGGAAAAACGCAAATATGGGAAAAACGCAAATATGGGAAACACGAAAATATGGGCAAATTACAAATATGGGAAAAACACAAATATGGGCAAAACGCAAATATGGGACAAACACAAATATGGGAAAAACGCAAATACGAGAAAAACGCAAATATGGGAAAAATGCAAATATGGAAAAATTACAAACATGGAAAAACGTAAATATGGGAAAAACGCGTTATGGGAAAAACACGAATATGGGAAATACGCGAATATGGAAAAAACAAAATACGGGATGAACGCGAATATGGGTAAAACGCATATATGGGAAAAACGCAAATATGGGAAGAACGCAAATATGGGAAAAATGGAAATATTGGAAAAAGGCAGATATGATACAAACGCAAATATGGGACAAACGCATATATGGGACAAACACAAATGTGGGACAACCGCAAATATGGGACAATCGCAAATATGGGAGAAAATAAATTTTGGTACACAACTTGACTAAAAGAAGGGACGGTTGGTACCATGGATTTATGAGTAATGGAAAAACTCAAATATGGGAGATGAGAATTTTTGGCACACGTCTACAAGAAGAAGGAAATGGCTGGTAGGATGGGTTCATGAGTAATGGGTAAAACGCTAATATGGCAAAAACGCAAACATGGGAAAAACGCAAATATGGGAAAAACGCAAATACGGAAAAACGCAAATATGGGAAAAACGCAGATATGGGTAATACGCAAATTTTGGAAATATGCAAATATGGGAAAACCGCAAATATGGTAAAACGCTAATATGGGAAAAACACAAACACGGAAAAAACGCAAATATGGAAAAAGCGGGAATTTGGGAAAACGCAAATATGTTTAATACGCAAATATGGGAAAAGTGCAAATGTGGGAAAATCGCAAATATGGGAAAAACGGACATATGGGAAAAACGCAACTATGGGACAAACGCAAATATGGAACCAACGCAAATATGGCACCAACGCAAATATAGGAAGAACGCAAATATGGGACAAACGCAAATATGGGAGAAGATAAATTTGGGGCACAACTTGACTAAAAGAAGGAATCGGTTGGTAGCATGGGTTCATGAGTAATGGGAAAAACGCTTATGTGGAAAAACGCAAATATGGGAAAAACACAAATATGGGGAAAACGCAAATTTTGAAAAAAGCAAACATGGGAAAATAGCAAATATGGGAAAAACGTAAATATAGGAAAAACGCAAATATGGGAATAACGCAAATACGGGAAAAACGCAAATACAGGGAAACCACAGATACGGGAAAAACGCAAATACAGGAAAGAAGTAAATACTGGAAAAACGCAAGTATGGGTAAAGCGCAAGTACGGGTAAAACGCAAGTACGGGTAAAATGCAAGTACGGCGAAAACACAAGTATGGGGAAATGCAAGTATGGGATACGCGCAAATGGGAAGAACGCATATGGGAAAAATGCAGATACTGGAAAAACACATATGGGGCAAACGGATTTGGGACAATGCAACTATGGGGCAAATGCAAATATGGGTCAACTGCAAATATGGGGCAAATGGAAGTATGGGACAAATGCAAATATGGGACAAATGCAAATATGGGACAAACGCAAATATGGGTCAAACGCAAATGTGGGACAAATGAAAATATGGGACCAAAGCAAATATGGGGCAATCGCAAATATGGGACAAAAGAAAATATGAGATATGGTAAATATGGGGCACAACTTGACTAAAAGGAGGAATCAGTTGGTAGCATGGGTTCTTGAGTAATGGGAAAAACGCAAATATGGGAAAAATGCAAATATGGGAAAAACGCAAATATGAGAAATCACAAACATTGGATAAAGGCAAATATGGGAAAAACGCAAAAATGGGAAAAACGCAAATATGGGAAAAACGCATATATGGGAAAAACGCATATATGGGGAAAACGCATATATGTGAAAATTGCTAATGTTAGGAAATTGCAAAATTCTGAATACTGGAAATTTCAGAAAGTTGCAAATATCGGAAAATGGCAAATATGGGGAAAGAGAATTTTTTGGCACAACTTGAGTAGAAGAAGGACTCGTTTGGTAGGCTCGGTTCGTGAGTAATGCAAAAAAAAACGAAAATATGGGAAATACGCAAATACGGGGAAAGAGCAAATATGGGACAAACGCAAATATGGGGAAAACACAAATAAGGGGAAACACAAATATGGGGGAAACGCAAATATGGGGAAAACACAAAGATTGGGGAAATGCAAATATGGGGAAAACGCAAATATGGGGAAAACGCATATGTCGGGAAAACGCAAATATTGGGTAAACTCAAATATGGGGAAAATGCAGATATGGGGCAAACGCAGATATGGCAAAAACGCAGATATGGGACACACGCTTAGATGGGACAAACGCAGATATGGGACGAACAAAAATATTAGACAAACGCAAGTATGGGAAAAACTAAAATATATGAAAAACGCATATATGGGAAAAAACGCAAACATGAGAAAAACGCAAACATGGAAAAACGCAAATATGGGAAAAACGCAAATATGGGAGAAACCTAAATATGGGAAAAATGCAAATATGGGACAAACACAAATATGCAAAAAACGCAAATATGGGAATAACGCATATATTGGAAAAACGCAAATAGGGGAAAAAAAACATATATGGGAAAAACGCAAATATGGGACAAACGCAAATGTGGGACTAACTCAAATATGGGACAAACGCATATATGGGTCAAACGCAATTGAGGGACAAACGCATATATGGGACAGACCCAAATATCTGACAAATGTAAATATGGGACAAATGCATATATGGGAGAAGAGAAATTTGGGGACACAATATGACTAAAAGTAGGAATCTGTGGGTAGCATGGGTCCATGAGTAATGGGAAAAACGCAAATATGGGAAAAATGCAAAAATGGAAAAAGCGCAAATATGGTGAAAACGCAAATATGGAAAATATGCAAATATGGGAATAACGCAAATATGGGAAAAACGCAAATATAGGAAAAACACAAATATGAGAAAAGCGCAAATATGGGAGAAGATAAATGTGGGTCACAACTTGACTAAAAGAAGGAATCGGTTGGCAGCAAGTGTTCATGAGTATTGGGAAAAACGCAAATGTGGGATAAACGCTTAAATAAAAGAAGGAATCGGTTGGTAGCATGGGTTCAAGAGTAATGGAAAAATTCAAACATGGGAGAAGAGGATTTAGTGGCACACATTGACTAGAAGAAGGAAACGGATGTTGGGATGGGTTCATGAGATACGGCAAAAACGCAAATATGCAAAAAAAGGAAATATGGGAGAAAAGCAAATATGGGAGAAATACAAATATGGGAGAATCGCATATATGGCAAAAACGCAAATATGGGAAAACAAAAATATGGGAAAAACGAAAATATGGCAAAAAAGTAAATATGGGAAAAACCCAAATATGGGAAAAACGCAAATATGGGATAAACGCAAATATGGGAAAAATGCAAATATGGGACAAACGCAAAAATGGAACCAACGCAAATATGGCACCAACGCAAATATAGGAAGAATGCAAATATGGGACAAACGAAAAAATGGGAGAAGATAAATTTGGGGCACAACTTTACTAAAAGAAGGAATCGGTTGGTAGTATGGGTTTTTGAGTTATGGAAAAACTCAAATGTGGGAGAAGAGAATTTTGGGCACACCTTGACTAGAAGAAGGAAATGGTTGGTAGGATGGGTTCATGAGTAATGGGAAAAACGCTTATGTGGAAAAACGCAAATATGGGAAAAACACAAATATGGGGAAAACGCAAATTTTGAAAAAAGCAAAGATGGGAAAATAGCAAATATGGGAAAAACGTAAATATAGGAAAAACGCAAATACGGGAATAACGCAAATACGGGAAAGACGCAAATACTGGGAAACCACAGATACGGGAATAACGCAAATACGGGAAAGAAGTAAATACTGGAAAAACGTAAGTACGGGTAAAGCGCAAGCACGGGTAAAACGCAAGTACGGGTAAAATGAAAGTACGGCGAAAATGCAAGTATGGGGAAACACAAGTATGGGATACGCGCAAATGGGAAGAACGCATATGGGAAAAATGCAGATACAGGAAAAACACATATAGGGCAAACGGATTTGGGACAATGCAACTATGGGGCAGATGCAAATATGGGACAACTGCAAATATGGGGCAAATGCAAACATGGGACAAATTCAAATATGGAACAAACGCAAATATGGGTCAAACGCAAATGTGGGATAAATGAAAATATGGGACCGAAGCAAATATGGGGCAATCGCAAATATGGGACAAAAGAAAATATGAGATAAGGTAAATATGGGGCACAACTTGAATAAAAGAAGGAATCAGTTGGTAGCATGGGTTCATGAGTAATGGGAAAAACGCAAATATGGGAAAAACGCAAGTATGGGAAAAACGGAAATATGCGAAAAACGCAAATAAGGGAAAAACGCATATATGGGAAAAACGCATATATGGGAGAAACGCATATATGTGAAGATTGCTAATATTAGGAAATTGCAAAATTCCGAATACTGGAAATTTCAGAATGTTGCAAATATCGGAAAATGGCAAATATGGGGAAAGAGAATTTTTTGGCACAACTTGAGTAGAAGAAGGACTCGTTTGGTAGGCTCGGTTCATGAGTAATGCAAAAAAAACGAAAATATGGGAAATACGCAAATACGGGGAAAGAGCAAATATGGGACAAACGCAAATATGGGGAAAACACAAATAAGGGGAAACACAAATATGGGGGAAACGCAAATATGGGGAAAACACAAATATTGGGGAAACGCAAATATGGGGAAAACGCAAATATGGGGAAAACGCAAATGATGGGAAAACGCAAATATGGGGTAAACTCAAATATGGGGAAAACGCAGATATGGGGCAAACGCAGATATGGGAAAAACGCAGATATGGGGCACACGCTTAGATGGGACAAACGCAGATATGGGACAAACAAAAATATCAGACAAAAGCAAGTATGGGAAAAACGAAAATATATGAAAAACACATATATGGGAAAAAACGCAAACATGGGAAAAACGCAAACATGGAAAAAACGCAAATATGGGAAAAACTCAAATATGGGAAAAACCTAAATATGGGAAAAATGGAAATATGGGACAAACGCAAATATGGAAGAAACGCAAATATGGGAAAAACGCATATATTGGAAAAACGCAAATAGGGGAAAAAAACATATATGGGAAAAACGCAAATATGGGACAAACGCAAATGTGGGACTAACTCAAATATGGGACAAACGCATATATGGGTCAAACGCAATTGAGGGACAAACGCATATATGGGACAGACCCAAATATCTGACAAATGTAAATATGGGACAAATGCATATATGGGAGAAGAGAAATTTGGGGACACAATATGACTAAAAGTAGGAATCTGTGGGTAGCATGGGTCCATGAGTAATGGGAAAAACGCAAATATGGGAAAAATGCAAAAATGGAAAAAGCGCAAATATGGTGAAAACGCAAATATGGAAAATATGCAAATATGGGAATAACGCAAATATGGGAAAAACGCAAATATAGGAAAAACACAAATATGAGAAAAGCGCAAATATGGGAGAAGATAAATGTGGGTCACAACTTGACTAAAAGAAGGAATCGGTTGGCAGCAAGTGTTCATGAGTATTGGGAAAAACGCAAATGTGGGATAAACGCTTAAATAAAAGAAGGAATCGGTTGGTAGCATGGGTTCAAGAGTAATGGAAAAATTCAAACATGGGAGAAGAGGATTTAGTGGCACACATTGACTAGAAGAAGGAAACGGATGTTGGGATGGGTTCATGAGATACGGCAAAAACGCAAATATGCAAAAAAAGGAAATATGGGAGAAAAGCAAATATGGGAGAAATACAAATATGGGAGAATCGCAAATATGGCAAAAACGCAAATATGGGAAAACAAAAATATGGGAAAAACGAAAATATGGCAAAAAAGTAAATATGGGAAAAACCCAAATATGGGAAAAACGCAAATATGGGATAAACGCAAATATGGGAAAAATGCAAATATGGGACAAACGCAAAAATGGAACCAACGCAAATATGGCACCAACGCAAATATAGGAAGAATGCAAATATGGGACAAACGAAAAAATGGGAGAAGATAAATTTGGGGCACAACTTTACTAAAAGAAGGAATCGGTTGGTAGTATGGGTTTTTGAGTTATGGAAAAACTCAAATGTGGGAGAAGAGAATTTTGGGCACACCTTGACTAGAAGAAGGAAATGGTTGGTAGGATGGGTTCATGAGTAATGGGAAAAACGCTTATGTGGAAAAACGCAAATATGGGAAAAACACAAATATGGGGAAAACGCAAATTTTGAAAAAAGCAAAGATGGGAAAATAGCAAATATGGGAAAAACGTAAATATAGGAAAAACGCAAATACGGGAATAACGCAAATACGGGAAAGACGCAAATACTGGGAAACCACAGATACGGGAATAACGCAAATACGGGAAAGAAGTAAATACTGGAAAAACGTAAGTACGGGTAAAGCGCAAGCACGGGTAAAACGCAAGTACGGGTAAAATGAAAGTACGGCGAAAATGCAAGTATGGGGAAACACAAGTATGGGATACGCGCAAATGGGAAGAACGCATATGGGAAAAATGCAGATACAGGAAAAACACATATAGGGCAAACGGATTTGGGACAATGCAACTATGGGGCAGATGCAAATATGGGACAACTGCAAATATGGGGCAAATGCAAACATGGGACAAATTCAAATATGGAACAAACGCAAATATGGGTCAAACGCAAATGTGGGATAAATGAAAATATGGGACCGAAGCAAATATGGGGCAATCGCAAATATGGGACAAAAGAAAATATGAGATAAGGTAAATATGAGGCACAACTTGAATAAAAGAAGGAATCAGTTGGTAGCATGGGTTCATGAGTAATGGGAAAAACGCAAATATGGGAAAAACGCAAGTATGGGAAAAACGGAAATATGCGAAAAACGCAAATAAGGGAAAAACGCATATATGGGAAAAACGCATATATGGGAGAAACGCATATATGTGAAGATTGCTAATATTAGGAAATTGCAAAATTCCGAATACTGGAAATTTCAGAATGTTGCAAATATCGGAAAATGGCAAATATGGGGAAAGAGAATTTTTTGGCACAACTTGAGTAGAAGAAGGACTCGTTTGGTAGGCTCGGTTCATGAGTAATGCAAAAAAAACGAAAATATGGGAAATACGCAAATACGGGGAAAGAGCAAATATGGGACAAACGCAAATATGGGGAAAACACAAATAAGGGGAAACACAAATATGGGGGAAACGCAAATATGGGGAAAACACAAATATTGGGGAAACGCAAATATGGGGAAAACGCAAATATGGGGAAAACGCAAATGATGGGAAAACGCAAATATGGGGTAAACTCAAATATGGGGAAAACGCAGATATGGGGCAAACGCAGATATGGGAAAAACGCAGATATGGGGCACACGCTTAGATGGGACAAACGCAGATATGGGACAAACAAAAATATCAGACAAAAGCAAGTATGGGAAAAACGAAAATATATGAAAAACACATATATGGGAAAAAACGCAAACATGGGAAAAACGCAAACATGGAAAAAACGCAAATATGGGAAAAACTCAAATATGGGAAAAACCTAAATATGGGAAAAATGGAAATATGGGACAAACGCAAATATGGAAGAAACGCAAATATGGGAAAAACGCATATATTAGAACAACACAAATAGGGGAAGAAAACAAATATGGGACTAACGCAAATATGGGACAAACGCAAATAAGGGACAAAGGCATATTTAGGTCAAATGCAAATGTGGGACAAATGCAAATATGGGACAAACGCAAATATGGGACAAACACAAATATCTGACAAATGTAAATATGGGACAAATGCAAATATGGGAGAAGAGAAATTTGGGGACACAATATGACTAAAAGTAGGAATCTGTTGGTAGCATGGGTCCATGAGTAATGGGAAAAACGCAAATATGAGAAAAATGCAGATATGGGGAAAACGCAAATATGGTGAAAACGCAAATATGGAAACACGCAAATATGGGAAAAGCGCAAATATGGGAGAAGATAAATGTGGGTCACAACTTGACTAAAAGAAGGAATCGGTTGGTAGCAAGTGTTCATGAGTAATGGGAAAAACGCAAATATGGGATAAACGCTTAAATAAAAGAAGGAATCGGTTGGTAGCATGGGTTCAAGAGTAATGGAAAAATTCAAATATGGGAGAAGAGGATTTAGTGGCACACATTGACTAGAAGAAGGAACGGATGGTGGGATGGGTTCATGAGATATGGCAAAAACGCAAATATGAAAAAAACGCAAATATGGGAGAAAGGCAAATATGGGAGAAATACAAATATGGGAGAAACGCAAATATGGCAAAAACGCAAATATGGGAAAACGAAAATATGGGAAAAACGAAAATATGGCAAATAGCAAATATGGGAAAAACGCAAATATGGGAAAACGCATATATGGGCAAAACGCAAATATGGGAAAAATGCAAATATGGGAAAAACGCAAATATGGAAAAACGCTAATATGGGAAAAACGCAAATATGGCAAAAACGCAAGTATGGGAGAAATGCAAATATGGGAGAAATGCAAACATGGGAGGAATGCAAAAATGGCAAAATCGCAAATATGGGAAAAACGAAAATACAAGAGAAACGCAAATACGGGAAAAACGCAAGTACGGGTCAAGCGTAAGTACGGGGAAAACGTAAGTACGGGGAAAACGCAAGTACGGTGAAAACGCAAGTACGGGGAAAAACACAAATGCGAAAAACGCATATGGGAAAAACGCAAATATGGGAAAACACAAATATGGGAAAAACGCAAGTATAGGAAAAACGCAAATTAAAGGAAAAACGCAAATATAGGAAGAACGCAAATGTCCGAGAAAAACTCAAATATGGGAGAAATGCAAATATGTGTAAAATTCAAATGTGTGAAAAATGCAAATCTGGGATCAAAGCGAATATGGGAAAATGCAACAATGGGAAAAATGAAAATATGGGAAAAACGCAAATATGGGAAAACGCAAATATGGGAAAAACGCAAATATGGGAAAAACGCATATATGGGAGAAACGCAAATATGGGGAAAAAGCAAACATGGGGAAACGCAAACATGGGGAAGACGCAAATATGGGGAAAACGCAAATATGGGGAAAATGCAAATATGGAGAAAACAAAAATATGGGGAAAACGCAATTATGGGGAAAACACAAATATGGGGAAAACACATATACGGGGAAAACGAAAATATGGGGAAACTACAAATATGGGGAAACGCAAAAATGGAGAAAACGCAAATATGAAGAAAACACAAAAATGGGGAAAACGCAGATGTGGGGAAGACGCAGATGTGGGAAAAACACAGATGTGGGAAAAATGCAGATATGGGACAAACGTAGATAAGGGACAAACTTAGATATGGGACAAATGCAGATATGGAACAAACTCAGATATGAGACAAAGCAGATGTGGGAAAATCGCGAATATGTGAAAAACGCAAATATGGGAAAAACGCAAATATGGGAAGAATGCAAATATAGGAAAAACGCAAATATCGGAAAAATGCAAATATTGGAAAAAGGAAATATAGGAGAAACGCAAATATGGAAGAAACGCAAATATTTGAAAAACAAAAGTATGGGAAAAACGCAAATATGGAAAAACGCAAATATGGGGAAAACGCAAATATGAGGAAAATGCGAATATGGGGAAAACAAAAATATGGGGAAAACACATATATGGGGAAAACACAAATATGGGGAAAACACATATATGGGGAAAATGCAAATATGGGGAAACCACAAATATGGGGAAAACGCAAATACGAGGAAAACGCAAATATGAAGAAAACAAAAATATGGGGAAAACGCAGATGTGGGGGAGATGCAGATGTGGGAAAAACGCAGATGTGGGAAAAACGCAGATGTGGGAAAAATGCAGATATGGGACAAACGTAGATATGGGACAAAATTAGATATGGGATAAACGCAGATATGGGACAAACACAGATATTGGAAAAACACAAATATGGGAGAAGAGAAAAGTGAGGCACAACTTGACTAAAAGAAGGAATCGGTTGGTAGCGTGGGTTCATGGGTAATGGGAAAAACGCAAATGTGGGAAAAACGCAAAAATGGGTAAAACGTAAATTTGTGGAGTAATCAAATATGTGAAAAATGTAAGTATTGAAAAAACGCAAGTACGTGTAAAACGCAAATATGGGAAGAAAGCAAATATGTGAAAAACGTAAGAACGTGAAAAACACAAGAATGAGAAAAATGCAAGTATGGGAAAAATGCAAGTACGGGATAAACGCAAATATAGGAAAAACGCAAATGTGAGAAAAACGCAAATATGGGACAAATGCAAATATCGGACGAACGCATGTATGGGACAAACGCAAATATGGGACAATCGCAAATATGGGACAATCACAATTACGGTGGAATATAAATTTTGGGACTGAACTTGACTAAAAGAAGGAATCGGTCGGTAGCATGGGTTCATGAGCAATGGAAAAACTCATATAGGAGAAGAGTATTTTGTGGCACACCTTGACTAGAAGATGGAAACAGTTGGTAGAATGGGTTCATGAGTAATGGGAAAAACGCTAATATGGGAAAAACGTAAATATGGGAAAAACGGAAGTATAGGAAAAAGGCAAATTATAGGAAAAACTCAAATATAGGAAGAACGCAAATATGGGAAAATTGCAAATATGGAAGAAATGCAAATATGTGAAAAATTCAAATGTGTGAAAAATGCAAATCTGGGATCATTGCGAATATGGGAAAATGCAACTATGGGAAAAATGAAAATTGGGAAAAATGAAAATATGGGAAAATTGCAAATATGGGAAAAACGCAAATATGGGAAAAACGCAAGTATGGGAAAGCGCAAATATGGGAAAAACGCAAATATGGGAAAACGCAAGTAGGGAGAAAACGCAAATATGAAAAAAGGCAAATATGGGAAAAACGGAAATATGAGAAAAACGCAAATATGGGAAAAACGCAAATATGGGAAATCACATATATGGGATAAAGCCAAATATGTGAAAAACGCAAATATGTGAAAAACGCAAATATGGGAAAAACGCAAATCTGGGAAAAACGCAAATATGGGAGAAACGCATATATGGGAGAAACGCAAATATGGGGAAAACGCAAATATGGGGAAAACGCAAACATGGGGAAAGCGCAAATATGAGGAAAACGCTAATATGGGGAAAATGCAAATATGGGGAAAACAAAAATATGGGGAAACCACAATTAGGGGGAAAACACAAATATGGGGAAAACACATATATGGGGAAAACGCAAATATGGGGAAACCACAAATATGGGGAAAACGCAAATATGGGGAAAACGCAAATACGCGAAAAACGCAAATTTGGGAAAAACGCAAATAAGGGAACAACGCAAATATGGGAATAACGCAAATATGGGAATAACGCAAATATGGGAAACGACGCAAATTTGGGAACAATGCTAATATTGGAAAAAACGCATATATGGGAAAAACTCAAATATGAGAAAAACGCAAATATGGGAAAAACGCAAATATGGAAAAACCCAAGTATGGGAAATATGCAAATATGGGAGAAGAGAAATGTGGAGCACAACTTGACTAAAAGAAGGAATCGGTAGGTAGCTTGGGTTCATCAGTAATGGGAAAAACGCAAATACGGGAAAAACGCAAATATGGGAAAAACGTAAATACGGGAAAAACGCAGATACGGAAAAAACGCAAATATGCGAAAAACGCAAATATGGGAAATACGCAAATATGGGGAAAACGCAAATACGCGAAAAACGCAAATACGGGAAAAACGTAATTACAGGAAAAGCGGAAGTACGGGTAAAACGCAAGTACAGGTAAAACGCAAGTATGGGTAAAACGCAAGTACAAGTGAAACGCAAGTGCAGGTAAAACGCAAGTACGGGGAAAACGCAAGTAGGGGGAGAACGCAAGTACGGGGATAAAGGAAATACGGGGAAACGCAAATATGGGAAAAACGCAAATATGGGACAAACGCAAATATGGGAAAAACTTAAATATGGGAAAAATGCAAATATGGGAAAAACGCAAATATGGGAAAAATGCAAATATGGGAAAAACGCAAATATGGGAAAAACGCAAACATGGGAAAAACGCAAATATGGGAATACCGCAGATATTGGAAAAACGCAAATATGGGAAAATCGCAAATATGTGAAAAACGCAAGTATGGGAGAACAGAAATGTGGGGCACAACTTAAATAAAAGAAGGAATCGGTTGATAGCATGGGTTCATGTGTAATGGAATAACTCAAATCTGGGAGAAGAAGATTTAGTGGCACACCTTGACTAGAAGAAGGAAACGGTTGGTAGGATGGGTACATGAGATATGGGAAAAACGTAAATATGGGAAAAACGGAAAAATTGGGAGAAACGCAAATATGGGAGAAATTCAAATTTGGGAAAAACGCAAGTACGGGTAAAGTGCAAGTACGGGGAAAATGCAAGTATGGGGAAAACGCATGTACGGGGTAAATGCAAGTACGGGGAAAAACGTAAATGGGAAAAACGCATATGGGAAAAATGCAGATATGCGAAAAACGCAACTATAGGAGAAACGCAAATATGGGACAATTGCAAATATGGGAAAATCGCAAATATGGGAAAATTGCAAATATGGGAAAAACGCAAATATGGGAAAAACGCAAATATGGGAAAAACGAAAATATGGGAAAAACGCAAATATGGGAAAAACGCAAATATGAGACAAACGCAAATATGGGACAAACGCAAATATGGGATAAATGCAAATATGCGAAGAGCCAAATATGAGACAAGCGCAAATACGGGAAAAACGCAAATATGGGATAAACGCAAATACGGGAAAAATGTAAATACGGGAAAAACGCAAGTACAGGTAAAGCACAAGTACGGGTAAAACGGAAGTACAGGTAAAACGCAAGTACGTGTAAAACGCAAGTATGGGTAAACCGGAAGTACGGTTAAAACGCAAGTATGTATAAAATGCAAGTACGGGGAAAACGCAAGTACGGGGAAAACGTAAGTACGGGGAAAACGCAAGTATGGGAGAAACGCATATGGGAAAAACGCATATGGGGTAAAAGCAAATATGGGACAAACGGTTATGGGACAATGTAACTATGGGACAAACGCAACTATGGGACAAACGCATATATGGGACAAACGCAAATATGGGACAAACGCAAATATGGGTAAAATGCAAGTATGGGAAAAACGCAAATATGGGAAAAACGCAAATATGGGAAAAATGCAAATATGGGAAAAACGCAAATATGGGAAAAACGCAAATATGGGAAAAATGCAGATATTGGGAAAACGCAAATATGGGAAAAACGCAAATATGGGAAAGATGGAAATACGGGAAAATCACAAATATGGGAAAAACGCAATTATGGGTGAAGAGAAATGTGGGGCACAACTTAAATAAAAGAAAGAATTGGTTGGTAGCATGGGTTCATGTGTAATGGAAAAACTCAAATATGGAAAATTTGTTTCTTTATCATTGGTAAAGTACCTAGCAGTGGCGATTCGGTTTTCATTTCACCTACTTTACTCGGTTTTGATTTTACTTCGGATTAATTGCCTTTTCTCCAAATATTAGGGTCTTTAGGTACAGGGTCATAAGGGAAATCCTAATTAGATGGAGAGGTAGGAGGGTTATAGTCTCACAGAAAGGAAAACAACAAATAAACGGGAGTGAACTATGTTACAACAAAGGAATTCAAAAGTCAAAGCTTCCAAAAAGAAACGCAAATTCAAAAAAGTTAAAAAAACAATTTCGACTGGGCACAGAGAAATTGTGTGATTATGAAACTGTTGCCTTCATCATTTCCTTGGGAGTGATCGCGTTCGCATTCTTACGAACACCTACATACGGCAAGCAGGTGTATCTCATTCAGTTACCGGTCGTACAAATTAGGTGCGTCGGTAAGAGACGCCTCTCATGTGACGAACATACTGTCACTAACGCCGCGTGTGACACAGCGGACATGTTTTCCGGTGGAGGATTCGGCTGACATGTCGCCTTGTCATCAAAGTTCTGCGGTTCCCATTAGAAATCCGCTTCCTTTCGGCTGCTAATAGTAAGGTTGTGCTGAATCATCTGTCATTATAGGTCCCTATCTTACAACTCGCTGTTGCAAACGGACGTTACACAACGACACAGGCACAAATTTGAATAAAGCGAAGCGCTGAAAGAAAAGAAAGCACGAGAGAGAATTGAACACCGTAACCACTTAACCACGACGTCATTTTTCGTTTTGGCTGCTCTGTATCGTAGTTCTTGTTCTTTGACCGTTCACTGTTTCAATTTTGCTTTTTTTGGCTTCTTCTTCTTTTTTTAAAATTCCAGTATAAGTTGTTCCAGTTTTCATACTTGATCTGTGTGCAGTTTCTGACGGGCCATCCACTGGGGCTTTTTACCACTGAATATGTGGGCCGGGAGGGGGGGGGGTTTGCGAACGAGGGTTTCCCTTGTTAAGGTGACAGCAACTACTGCTGCTATTGCTGGAGCTAATAATAACAACAATGACGTTCACTTTTATTTACAAACGAACTGCTACAGAGTGGGCACCTGAACGTTGGTAGTTGTGAAACAAGTTATCTCGATGGTCCTTCTGGAACCTTTCACATGCATCTACTTCTACATAGATTCCGTATATAACGGACTATAAGATGTACCTTAATTTTTAATAAATTTCTTAAATGAAGAATTTTTTTACCATTTTTGTTATTGTATTGCAAAGCAGTGCTGAGAAAGATTCTTAGTTTATAAAACCGAACCGACTTTTAAAATACCGGAAAATCGTCATCTGATCTTTCTTTTTCGTCTTCTTCTTCTTCCTCTTCATCGTCATCGTTGTCCTCTTCATATATAAGACGGCCTTCACTGCCAGAGATTGTTTCTTATGTCGCACTTCTTGGGAGATTTAACAATAATGTCTTCTCTCACTCTAGACCATGCCTGTTTTATCCACTGGTACACTTGTTTGATTGTAGGTCGCTTTAAAGCTCCCTTGGGCGTGAATTCATGTTGGATTTTATCCATTATCCATTTGTTCCACTCCTCTCTCATATACAGTTCAAATGGATTTGTCAGTCTAGGGGACTGATGACCTCAGATGTTAAGTCCCATAGTGCTTAGAGCCATTTGAACCATCTGAACCCTACCACAGAATCTTTCAAATGACTAGTAAACTGACCTAGCACAAGAAGAGAACTCTTCTTCAAAAAAGCATTTTTCCTTGTCTCCCACACTCTGTTAATCCATAACTTGATACCACTCTCGTCCATCCAACCCTTGTCATGTACTTGATCAACACCACCTGGCTGCATTTAACAACGTTTTGGCATTGTTTTGCGCTCGAAAATGACCATTGGATTAAGTTTAGTACCGTCAGCACAACATGAAAGGACACCAGTGTAGCACATATTTTCTTGTCCACTTGTTTTTACAATCACGGTGTTAGCACCTTTCATGTGAACAGTTCTGTTACTTGGCACATCGAATGCCAGAGGAGTTTCGTCCATATTCGCTATGTAGTTTAGTTCCATACTGTTTTTCTTTGAATGCTGAATAATAAAACGGTGAAAAGATAATATTTTCTCCTCATACTCTTGTGGCAATTTCTGAGGTAGTTTGGTTTGGTTCGCATGCTAAGTCCATGACGCTTCATAAATCTGTAGCACCAACCAACATAACATCTGTTACGTTACACTGTAGCGCTAGCTTAAACGAGCGTGTATTTGAATCATTTTTGCATTAAGTCCCATACCATTTTGACTGTGTTCTTGAATCCATTTCAATACGTCAATTTCTAGTTTTGGCTATTTTGCACTCAGTCCTCTTTTGCACATTTAGTCTTCTTCATTTATTTCAACTTTTTTACGAGCCCGCCCATCGCGAATGGCTTTTTCTGTTGCTGGAGGGACCAAGTGCCGCTCAGCTGTTCTGTTTCCGTGTTCTTCTGCATATGCTATTTATAGCTCGCACCATATGAATACCTTTTATTTTTTTCCATTACAAAACTAGCTATAACCAAGAATATTGTACTTTTACCGATAACACAAATCACTTTCAAGTCAAGGTCATTTGCACCGTAGACTGCATTGACACATCATAGGCCAGACAGTGTGTTCTGGGTTTGTGTTAGCAGGCTTGTGAACCCTCGCAACTCGCGTCCGTCGCATCGGTGCACTGTTGCTGCCAGCTGAATCGAATGTTCCCAGATAGAGATAGTTTTGTATGGCAATTGTTAAGACTGCCGGAAATTTTAAATGAAACACTGGACATTTTTATTTTTATTTCCAGTATAAGACACATCCGAATTTTGAAAGCAGCTTTTCGAAGAAAAAAGTGCGTCTTGTAGTCCGTAAAGTACAGTACTCAGCAATCCACCTTACGGCGCGTGGCGGAGGGTGCCCTGTCCCCCTAATAGCCATTCCTTTCCTGCTCCACACGCAAACAGGGTGAGGGAAATTGACTGTCTGTACCCCTCCGTATGAGCCCTAATTTCTCGTATCTTATCTTCGTCGTACTTGAGTGCAATGTATGTTGGATCGTTCTGCAGTCAGCTGCAAATGCCGAATTTCTAAGTTTTCTTAATAGTGTTTCTCGAAAATAAAATTGACTTACCTCCAGTGATCCCCATATTGGTTCCCGAAGCATGTCCACAACACTTGCGTGTTGTGCGAACCTAGCAGTAACAAATATAGCAGCCCACCTCTGAAGTGCTTCCATGTCTTCCTTCAGTCTGACCTGGTATGGATCCCAAACACTAGAGCAGTACTCAAGAATAGGTCATACCAGTGTTCTACAAGCGGCCTCCTTCACAGGTGAGCCACTCTTTCCTGAAATTCCGCCAATAAACCGAAGTCGACCATTCGCCTTCCCTACGACAGTTCTCTCATGATCGTTCCCCTCATATCGCTTTGCAACGCTACGCCCAGATACTTAAAGCAAAGCAAGGATCCAATGTTGTAGAGCGCTGTTTGTGAAATTGAATTGGGATTCCATTCGCACCTGGTGTCTTATTTGCTTTTAACTCTTTCAGTTCTTTCTCTACGCCAGGGATGTTTACTATGTTGTCCATATGGGAGTAAGTTGGATGATCAAACGACGGTATGTTTGTACGATTCTCCTGCTTGAACGATTGCTTGAACGTGATATTTACAACTTTGGCTCTCCTTTTGTTATCAACAGCCGTAACAGACCGCTCAACAAGTGACTGCATAGAAGCCCTAGATCTTTCGTTGACATAGTCATACTGTGTTTCTATACTGTGTCTCGGCCTTCAAGTATTCGGAGCGGTGGTTTTTCAACTGAGATCCAAGCAAGAGCTGATAAGCGATACTAGACCATACTGTTTCTCTAATATTTTTTTTATGCGTGTAAGAAAAAAACTCCTTTCAATTGAAACATGTGTAGCAGTAATGGTGGCATTTAGACAATATAGTTTGAAAGCTTCTGAATGAGTTTGGTCCGTTTCATTCTCAGTCATTCTTTTGATAACGTCTCGCCACGTTTCTTTATGCTGGGAAGAAAATACAGTCTCCAGTTGTATATATAAGACCGAATGATTGAAGGAATCACTACAGTGAATCCACACCGTGTACACTGAAGTGCTGAGCATATTTGGCGAATTGAGCACCATTCCTTAAATTAAGGAAGAGAAGTTTATCACAATGCGAAAACCTTGTATCTGCCTGTGTTACGTATTTGTCCAATACCTCGAAGTACACCTCTTTTTATTTTGAAATGAATGGATTTCCAATGTATTTGTCCATCATTTCATCTCTATTAACGGAAGCTTCAGGTTACGAATTAGTAGACCACTTCGTACAATTTAAAAATTTTTTCTGAAGAATATTGGAAAGCAGTCAGTCTTCAGAAACATGCTTTGAAAAAGAGGGAGAAAAGAAACTCTTTTAGAGGAAGATGAAATGGTGAGGAAGGAAGAGCTTCAACCGATAATAGATGTGGATATTAATGGTATCGAAGCAGTAGCAGTCATGGACACAGGTAGTGAGTTGTGCGCCAAAGCAGAGAGGCTTTCTGACCAAATTAGAGACCAGGAACAGGTACATATGTTACCGCTACAAGGAGTTAGAGTCGTGGGTGCAGTAGGAGGAAAAAGCAAGTTAATAAAAAACCAAGTGTTATTGGAAGTGAGATTTCAAGGAATTGTATTAGAAGTTAATGCTATAGTGGTACCTGGCCTTTGGGTAGGGCTTATATTAGGGATGCATTTATTGGTAGACCATGCAGCTGTTGTAGATTTAGAGAGGGGTAGTGTGATCCTGACGGTAAATGGTACTAGAAACGAGTTTAAGTTTGGCAGGGCCATTGAAGCTAAAGAGAAGGCGCAGGGAAAATTCTACCTGAAAACAATGCGTGAGAGTTTCCAGAGGGAAGCAGATTCGAAGGGGAGTGACTAGGAAAGAGAGACGAGAGCCAGTCGAGGCAAAATGGTCAGTAGAAGATATCAAAGCTAAATTAAATAATATCGATGATATGGACCAAAGTGCAATAAAAGAACAAGGAGAGTTGCTGGCAAAGTATCAGAAAGTATTTTCAAATAGACCTGGGTTAATGAAAGGAGAACCTTATGAGTGTAAAGTCAAACCGCACCAACCATTCAAACTGAGACCCCATGTGATACCTTTGGCAAGAAGGGAGGCAGTAGAAAAAGAGTTACAAAGGATGATAAAATTGCAAATTATCGAAAGATGGACGAGTCAATATTGCAATCCGTTAGTATATGTGAGAAAGAAAGATGGTTGAGTGAGAGTAACCTTGGATGCTAGGATATTGAATAAGATAATAGAGCCTCAGAATGATAGGCCAGAATCTCTTAAAGAATTATTGCAAAAGTTCAAAGGGGTGAGTAAATTATCTAGCCTCGATATGACTGCCAGGTACTGGCAAATAAAATTGGCTGAGAAATGAAAACAGTACACAGCTTTTGTATATAGAGGCAGATGTTATCATTTCAAAGTTCTCCCAATCGGATTGAATATATCGGTAGCAGCGTTCATAAGGGTGTTGGATAACATACTGGGATAAGAATTATTGTCTAGAATGACCGTTTATGTGGACGACATCCTGACTGCTGACAGTGATTGGCAAGAGCACAATAGGATTCTGGAAGACGTGTTGAAAGCGTTTCAAGAGGGCAATGTTACCGTGAATTAAAAAAATAATGGCTCTGAGCACTATGGAACTTAACTTCTGAGGTCATCAGTCCCCTAGAACTGAGAACTAATTAAACCAAACTAACCTAAGGACAGCACACACATCCAAGCCCGAGGCAGGATTTGAACCTGCGACCGTAGCAGTCCCGCAGTTCCGGACTGAAGCGCCTAGAACCACTTGCCCAGATTTGCATTTTTCACACATTTGAATTTTTCACATATTTGCAATTCTCCCATATTCGCGTTTTTCCCATATTTTCGTTCTTCCTATATTTGCGTTTTTCCTGTAATTTGCCTTTTTCCTATACTTGCGTTTTTCCCATATTTGCGTTTTTCCCATATTAACGTTTTTCCCAGTACTCATGAACCCATCCTACCAACTGTTTCCATCTTCTAGTCAAGGTGTGCCACAAAATACTCTTCTCCCATATGAGTTTTTCCATTGCTCTTGAACCCATGCTACCGACCGATTCCTTCTTTTAGTCAAGTTGAGTCCCAAAATTTATATTTCCCCATATTTGTGATTGTCCCATATTTGCGATTGTCCCATATTTGCGTTTGTCCCATACATGCATTCATCCGATATTTGTATTTGTCCCATATTTGCGTTTTCCCCGTATTTGCGTTTCTCCCATTTATGCGTTTTTCCCTTATTTGCGTTTTTCCCATATATGCATTTTTCCCATAGTTCCATTTTCCCATATTCGCTTTGATCCCAGATTTGCATTTTTCACACATTTGAATTTTTCACATATTTGCATTTCTCCCATATTTGAGTTTTTCTCGGATATTTGCGTTCTTCCTATATTTGCGTTTTTCCTGTAATTTGCGTTTTTCCTATACTTGCGTTTTCCCATATTTGCGTTTTTCCCATATTTGCGTTTTTCCATATGCGTTTTTCGCATTTGTGTTTTTCCCCGTACTTGCGTTTTCACCGTACTTGCGTTTTCCCCGTACTTACGTTTTTCCCGTACTTACGCTTAACCTATACTTGCGTTTTTCCCATATTTGCGTTTCTCTTGTATTTGCGTTTTTCCCATATTTGCGTTTTTCCCATATTTGCATTCCTCCCATAATTGCATTTCTCCAATATTTGCATTTCTCCCACATTTGCGTTTTTGCCATATTTGCGTTTCTCCCATATTAGCATTTTTCCCATATTTGCGTTTTTCCCATATTTGCATTTTTCCCATATTTGCGATTTTCCCATATTTGCGTTTTTCCCATATTTGCGCTTTTCCCATATTTGCTTTTTTGCCATATTTTCGTTTTTCCCATATTTTCGTTTTCCCATATTTGCGTTTTTGCCATATTTGCGTTTCCCCCATATTTGTATTTCTCCCATATTTGCCTTTCTCCCATATTTGCGTTTTTTGTATATTTGCGTTTTTGCCATATCTCATGAACCCATCCCACCATCCGTTTCCTTCTTCTAGTCAATGTGTGCCACTAAATCCTCTTCTCCCATATTTGAATTTTTCCATTAGTCTTGAACCCATGCTACCTACCGATTCCTTCTTTTATTTAAGCGTTTATCCCATATTTGCGTTTTTCCCATAACTCATGAACACTTGCTACCAACCGATTCCTTCTCTTAGTCAAGTTGTGACCCACATTTATCTTCTCCCATATTTGCGCTTTCCCATATTTGTGTTTTTCCTATATTTGCGTTTTTCCCATATTTGTGTTATTCCCATATTTGCGTATTTTCTATATTTGCGTTTTCACCATATTTGCGTTTTTCCCATTTTTGCATTTTTCCCATATTTGCGTTTTTCCCATTACTCATGGACCTATGCTACCAACAGATTCCTACTTTTAGTAATATTGCGTCCCCAAATTTCTCTTCTCCCATATTTGCATTTGTCCCACATTTGAGTTTGACCCATATATGCGTTTGTCCCATATTTGCGTTTGTCCCATATTTGCGTTAGTCCCATATTTGCGTTTGTCCCATATTTGCGTTTTTCCCATATATATTTTTTTCCCTTATTTGCGTTTTTCCAGTATATACGTTTTTCCCATATTTGTGTTTTTTGCATATTTGCGTTTGTCCCATATTTGCATTTTTCCCTTATTTAGGTTTTTCTCATATTTGCGTTTTTCCAATATATACGTTTTTCCCATATTTGCGTTTTTTGCATATTTGCGTTTGTCCCATATTTGCATTTTTCCCTTATTTAGGTTTTTCTCATATTTGCGTTTTTCCCATATTTACGTTTTTCCCATACTTGCGTTTTTCCCATGTTTGCGTTTTTTCCCATATATGAGTTTTTCATATATTTTCGATTTTCCCATACTTGTGTTTGTCTGATATTTTTGTTTGTCCCATATCTGCGTTTGTCCCATCTAAGCGTGTGTCTCATATCTGCGTTTTTCCCATATCTGCGTTTGCCCCACATCTGCGTTTTCCCCATATTTGAGTTTACCCCATATTTGCGTTTTCCCGTCATTTGCGTTTTCCCCATATTTGCGTTTTCCCCATATTTGCGTTTCCCCAATATTTGTGTTTTCCCCATATTTGCGTTTCCCCCATATTTGTGTTTCCCCTTATTTGTGTTTCCCCATATTTGCGTTTGTCACATATTTGCTCTTTCCCTTTATTTGCGTATTTCCCATATTTTCGTTTTTTTTTGCATTACTCGTGAACCGAGCCTACCAAACGAGTCCTTCTTCTACTCAAGTTGTGCCAAAAGATTCTCTTTTCCCATATTTGCCATTTTCCGATATTTGCAACTTTCTGAAATTTCCAGTATTCGGAATTTTGCAATTTCCTAATATTAGCAATTTTCCCATATATGCGTTTTTCCCATATATGCGTTTTTCCCATACATGCGTTTTTTCCCATATTTGCGTTTTTCGCATATTTCCGTTTTTCCCATACTTGCGTTTGTCCCATATTTGCGTTTTTCCCATTACTCATGAACCCATGCTCCCAACTGATTCCTTCTTTTAGTCAAGTTGTGCCCCGTATTTACCTTATCTCATATTTTCTTTTGTCCCATATTTGCGATTGCCCCATATTTGCTTTGGTCCCATATTTTCATTTGTCTCACATTTGCGTTTGACCCATATTTGCGTTTGTCCCATATTTGCATTTGTCCCATATTTGCATTTGTCCCATATTTGCATTTGCCCCATATTTGCAGTTGTCCCATATTTGCATTTGCCTCATAGTTGCATTGTCCCAAATCCGTTTGCCCCATATGTGTTTTTCCCGTATCTGCATTTTTCCCATATGCGTTCTTCCCATTTGCGCGTATCCCATACTTGCGTTTCCCCGTACTTGCGTTTTCGCTGTACTTGCATTTTACCCGTAATTGCGTTTTACCTGTACTTGTGCTTTACCCGTACTTGCGTTTTTCCAGTATTTACTTCTTTCCCGTATTCGCGTTTTTCCCGTATCTGCGGTTTCCCTGTATTTGAGTCTTTCCCGTACTTGCGTTATTCCCGTATTTGCGTTTTTCCCATATTTACGTTTTTCCCATATTTGCTATTTTCCCATGTTTGCTTTTTTCAAAATTGGCGTTTTCCCCATATTTGTGTTTTTCCCATATTTGCGTTTTTCCACATAAGCGTTTTTCCCATTACTCATGAACCCATCCTACCAACCATTTCCTTCTTCTAGTCAAGGTGTGCCCAAAATTCTCTTCTCCCACATTTTAGTTTTTCCATAACTCAAAAACCCATGCTACCAACCGATTCCTTCTTTTAGTCAAGTTGTGCCCCAAATTTATCTTCTCCCATATTTGCGTTTGTCCCATATTTGCGTTCTTCCCATATTTGCATTGGTGCCATATTTGCGTTGGTTTCATACTTGTGTTTGTCCCATAGTTGCGTTTTTCCCATATTTCCGTTTTTCCCATATTTGCGATTTTTCCACATTTGCACTTTTCCCATATTTGCGTATTAAACATATTTGCGTTTTCCCAAATTCCCGCTTTTTCCATATTTGCGTTTTTGCCATGTTTGCGTTTTTCCCATAATTGCGTTTTTCCCATATTTGTGGTTTTCCCACATTTGCATATTTCCAAAATTTGCGTATTACCCATTTCTGCGTTTTTCCCATATTTGCGTTTTTCCGTATTTGCGTTTATCCCATATTTGCGTTTTTCCCATGTTTGCGTTTTTGCCATATTAGCGTTTTTCCCATTACTCATGAACCCATCCTACCAACCATTTCCTTCTTCTCGTAGAGGTGTGCCAAAAATTCTCTTCTCCCATATTTGAGTTTTTCCATTACTCATAAACCCATGGTACCAACCATTCCTTCTTTTAGTCAAGTTGTGTACCAAAATTTATTTTCTCCAATATTTGCGATTGTCCCATATTTGCGGTGGTCCCATATTTGCGGTTGTTCCATATTTGTGTTTGTCCCATATATGCCTTTGTCCCATATTTGCGTTTGTATCATATCTGCCTTTTTCCAATATTTCCATTTTTCCCATATTTGCGTTTTTCCCATATTTGCGTTTCTCCCATATTTGCGTCTCTCCCATATTTGCGCTTTTCCCATATTTGCGTTTTTCCCATATTTGTATCCTTCCCATATTTGTGTTTTTCGCATATTTGCTTTTTTGCCATATTTGCTTTTTTCCAATGTTTGCGTTTTTCCCATGTTTGTGTTTTTCCCATATTTGCGTTTTCCCAAATTTGCCCTTTTTCCATATTTGCGTTTTTCCCATAATTGCGTTATTCCCTTATTTGCATTTTTCCCATATTTGCTTTTTTCCAATGTTTGCGTTTTTGCAATGTTTGCGTTTTTTCCATATTTGCGTTATTCCCATATTTGCGTTTTTCCCATATTTGCGTTTTTCTAAAATTTGCGTTTTCCCATATTTGCGTTTTTCCCATATTTGTGTTTTTCCCATATTTGCGTTTTTCCCATATTAGCGTTTTTCCCATTACTCCTGAACCCATCCTACCAACCATCTGCTTCTTCTAGTCAAAGTGTGCCAAAAATTCTCTTCTCCCTAATTTAAGTTTTCCCATTACTCATGAACCCATTCTACCAACCGATTCCTTCTCTTAGTCAAGTTATGCCCCAAATTTATCTTCGTCCATATTTGTGTTTGTCCCATATTTGCATTTGTCCCATATTTGTGATGGTACAATATTTGCGTTAGTCCCATATTTGCGTTTGTCCCATAGTTGCATTTGTCCCATAGTTGTGTTTGCCCCATACACGTTCTTCTCATATTTGCTTTCTTCCCATATTTACATTTACCCATACTTGCGTTTTCCCCATACTTGCGTTTTCCCCAAACCTGCGTTTTACCCATACTTGCGTTTTACCCAGATTTGCGTTTTTCCCATATTTGCGTTTTTCCCATAAATGCGTTTTTCCCATATTTGGCTTTATCCCATATATGTGATTTCCCATATTTGCGTTTTTCCCATATTTGCGTTTTTTCAAATTTGCGTTTTCTCCCTACTTGCGTTTTCCCATATTTGCGTTTTTCCCATATTTGCACTTTCCCATAGTTGCGTTTTTCCCATATTTGCGTTTTTCCCATATTTGCATTTTTCCCATATTTTCATTTTTCCCATATTTGCATTTTTCCCATAGTTGCATTTTCCCATATTCGCAATGATCCCAGATTTGCATTTTTCACACATTTGAATTTTTCGGCCCCATTTTCCCATATTCGCAATGATCCCAGATTTGCATTTTTCACACATTTGAATTTTTCGGCCCGTGAATTTAACTAAGTCCGAATACGGAAAGAGTGAAATACAATTTTTTGGTCATATTATATCAGCAGAGGGTATTAAGCAGAATCCTAAGAAATTGGAGTCTATCAAAGAATTCCCACAGCCAAGAAACAAGAAACAAATAAAGTCGTTTCTCGGATTGTGTAGATTTTACCGAAAATTCGCTGATAAGCAGGTATCAAATGCAAAGTGACTGCATAATTTAACCGGAAAGTATGTACCTTGGGTGTGGACAGAGCAGTGTGAGAAAGAGTCCGATGACATAAAAGAAGCTCTATGTAAAGGGGGAATACTCTACCACCCTCAACTGGACACAGAATTTTGTTTGTCAGCAGATAGTTCGGACTTTGGAATTGGTGCCCACCGATTACAAATAGAGACGGAAGACGGGGTAGAACATCGTACTATCGGATTCGTGAGTAGATTGTTGACAAAATGCGAGCATAACTATACCATTACTGAAAAGGAGGCAATGGCCATAGTATGGGCCTTCAAAAAGTTCAGATACTATTTAATGGACCACAAGGCTTTATCTTTTATGAAAAGCTGCAGATTAACGCGTGGTAGACTCACTCGTTGGACTATAGCTCTTCAGGAATACCAATATGAGATACATTGCAGACCTGGTAAAGACAACGTAGTAGCGGACGCGCTGTCTAGATTGCCATTGGGGATGAACCAGGAGAATCAAGATTTGTCGGATTTTCGAGAAATCCATTTGTTATATATGAA
Organism: Schistocerca serialis cubense; assembly: GCF_023864345.2. Taxonomy (NCBI): domain Eukaryota; kingdom Metazoa; phylum Arthropoda; class Insecta; order Orthoptera; family Acrididae; genus Schistocerca; species Schistocerca serialis. The sequence continues at coordinate 108,027,647 of NC_064648.1, forward strand.
AGGGGTGGAATATGAGGATAAGATTAAAGGGTATCTGCAGAATATATCACTGGAACAAGAGAAGGACGAAAGGTTGCGTAGGGCAAAGGAGAAATGGGAAGAAAATCAAGAACCACAAGTTAGGCAATATTACCTAGTAGAAAAGGGAATACTATATCGCAGGACTAACCTGGTATGGGAAAACTGGAAGTTGTGTTTGCCTGAACATATCATAAATGAATTTCTCTGGTATATTCATATGAGCTATGGACATTTCGGACATAAAAAGTGTTCTGAAAAATTGGCAGAAACATGTATCTTCAGTAATATGGTGAAGAGGGCTAGAAAGGTACTGGAAAGATGCGAGAAGTGTCAGAAAACGAAGACTCCTACAACTAGTAGCAAGGGTCGGATGTATTGTATTATACCAGATGAGGTAGGAGAGATGGCATCGGCGCATGTATTCGGGCCACTACCGGCCTCAAGAGGGCGGTTTAAATACGTTTTTGTGATAATGGATGTATTTTCGAAATTTTTGAGAGAGATGTACAGGGAAAGTAATGACAAATAAGTTAAAAAATAGATTACGTTCGCACTGTGGATAAACCAAAAAAAAAAAAAATGCTCAGTGATCATGGGTCTCAATTCGTATCCAGAGTATGGAAGAAGATGTTGGAGAAGCTAGACACCAAAGCCATATATATATATATATATATAACACGGTTTGACCCAGCTTCGAATCTGGTAGAGAGAGTGACGAAAGAGCTGGGACGGCTCTGCAGGGCTTACTGCCATGACCATCACACTCCTTGGGGAATGTATATTAAAGAGTTTGAGGAGATAACGAACTGCCACATTCGACCACTGGGGTGTCTCGATATGAGTTGCTAACGGACAAAATGCCTAGAAATTTCATTGAGAATGTAGTGAAATTCCCAAAGAGATCAGACGTGACTGTAGAAGAAAAACGGGAATTGGTGTTAAGCAGGATGAAAGCAAAAGGGTCTTATCGGAAGGCAAGGCATGATAGGAATATTATACCCAAGGAATATGTAGTGGGAGACGTAGTACTGGTTAGAGCCCACAGGATATCGTCCAAAATTGACGCTGAAATGAAGAAGTTTTATGAGATTTTTGAAGGTTCTTATGTGGTAAGTAGGGTACCACACCCTAATGTCGTGGAAGTGGCTCACCCTGAGTCGAAAGTAGTCAGAGGAATTTAAAATGTAGTGGATGTAAAACGATATCGTGGTAATTACGGGGAAGCCTCTTAAGTTGACGAGCATGAATAGTAGCTGCCAGGAAGATATCTCTTTAGCGTAAAAAAAGTAATGAAAAAGCACTCTAATCCGACGTAGCAACTAACTTATTTGTGTATTAAATATAGAAAGACATGATAATATGGAAAGAGTCTGTAATAAACATAAGGGGAATGAGGAAATGATAATATTTTCTTTAAGAGTAGGTCAGTAGATGAATGGCCCAGTGTCGATGAATGAGGGGCGGGGTGTTACGTCACGCGAGGCACCGGTTGGTCTTAATGAGCTTTTCCCTGACCGGCCCAGCTGACGGGTCGGTGCCCTAGCGTCTGACGTCATGAGGGTGTGTCTACGACTTTGTTTACAAACGAAGGCTTACATACTGACACAGTGGTGTTTAGCAGGACGAACTGTAATGGAATGTGGTACTAAATCTTAGTATTATTATTGTTTTATAGCTTTGTTATTTGATTCCCCATGAACTGTTTTAAAATATTATTGTATTCTTCTGTCTAAAGTAGTCTTTTTCTGTTTCATGTACCATTGTAAAGTAACTGATGAATGATGAGATGTAATGTGGACGCTCTCGTAAGCAGACCAAGCAATATCAATTAAAAGGGAAAAACTGATCATGGCTGTTGCCTCCGGATCCCAGCGGAACCAGCGAACCGAAGAACCCTAACTTCTTGATTACGGTGAATACTGGTTCGAAAGAAAGTGTTGTCAGTGGCGCGCGAAAAAAGAAATAAATAAAACTGTCTTGAGGCATCAGGGTGTTCAGTGGTGTAGTGGACGGCCTGGTGCTGTAAAATACGGCAGATAAATTTGCTGTCTCTCTTAAAGGCCGGGGCCACTCGAGCGGATTGTTTCCGCAACGGTCGACGGCCTGCTGCTAGACGCAGAGTCCTGTAGCCATGCGGCTAGCTGCGGAATGTTCGTGCGGAGAGCCAAATATCTAGTCATCTATTTTGTCTCGAAAAAATTTGTTTCATGTAAACTAAGGAAAGCTACATCCGTCCATGTAGTTAGTTTCTCATTACAACTTATACTTCTCGTGTAAAAAATTAAAAACCACTGTTTTGGAACTCGTCTGTGTTCTGCGCTACGCATTTTCTCTCATTCGATTGTGAGGAAACTATTCCATGAAAAAAATTTATTTTTACGCATGTTATAGCCTGATATCACAGCTTGATAATGAACTGGTTTTCTTTTCGCTGCTGTCCCTGGTTATCGTGATACTTCATAATTAAGTAAAATACAGCGCATATTTTGAAAAGTTTGCAGTAAAAAATGTCGTCGCTGGCTACTTTGCGTTTGGTGCATTAGAGGTCGTATAATGCTGCGTACGAATTGTAGTTAAGATATCGAAATTGTTTTTAACACTGGAAGCAGAGCCATATCTCTTTCCAGTCTCGAGTAATCGAGTAATATATATTGTCGCATGGCCGCAGCTGCCTACGGCGCCCCACCCTCGAGGCTATTCTCGCTCACAACGCAGAGTTGTGCCGCGTTTATTTTCCGCATGTCGTCCGTGAAGGCATTTACGGTCACACTTTATGTTAACGTTGCATCTTTAAGAGGTTCATCATTTTAAAAGTAGAAAGAGACATTTGCAGATTCAGGTGCAGAACTATTTGCTGTATGTGTCATTTTTTCTTGTCTACACTGTTTCATTCACGAAATATTAAATAACTATTATCAACACAATTTTTAAGAAAGTAAGTAAAGTCGACCTGGTAACTGTTTACCTTGCGATTAAATGACAATAGAGACGAGAAAAAAAATACACTTTTCATTCTAGTACAGCGCGAAATGTTCTTAGAATGAAGATAGTTCGCTTCGTAGCCGCGAAGAGGCCAAGCAAATAGACTGAATTCTTCTCTCCTTCTTTTTTTTAAGCTGGTAGTCGCGATGGATGCTCGACACTCTGCAGTAGTGGCATACGTGGGGTTAAAAACACTGAAAAAGAGAAAAATACACCGAAAGTACTGGGTGCATCCAATGGTGAGTAGTCAGTTGTTACAAGGAGCGTTTTACGTTATATTTAACGAGCTATGAGAGGATGAAATGAAAATTTTCAACTACTTCCGAATGTCTTTCTCAAGCGTCGATGAATTACATCACACGCTTAGAAACGCTTTACAGAAGCAAGACACGAACATGAGACTCGCTATACCTTCAATGGAAATGCTGGCTATAACTTTAAGGTAAGTGAATTCTAATGTGTAAGTATCCTGTCTCAGCCAAAAATTATCTCAGCTAAAATTAAAGAAATCGAGTAATGTCTATAACTAGTTTTAACAACACTTTCATTTCAATTAACAAAAAAGATAATGATTAGGTCAATAAACGAACAAGTTCAATTCTCTTTTCTTTATAGATATTGAATGATACGTTACATGTAAATCTGTCTTTTGAGGATAAGAAGCAACAATTAACAGTAAATGAAATTAACAGAATGGACATGCAAAAAAGGAAAGTAACTCCTTTTAATTCACTTTTCTGCGAAAACCCTCTACTTAAGAGTCAAAATCAATAAACTCTGCTGAAATAGAAGGCGATTGTTCTCTAGACATCAGAATTCTTTCAGCTCGATACTGTTGAGACCGCATCTGCACTAATTGAGGAGCTGCACACTGGTTGTACATATTTCCTTGTGTATGTAATGTTTGGAAATGTCCTGGGCTTACGGCATGCGTTGGTGCATGTTGCATAGGTTGCTGACACGCTGCATAACAGCCATGAAATGGTTGCGATTTTGCGTTTCGGATGCGCTGAAGTAGGCGTAAAACTTCCATAAGGAATTCTAGTTTTTGATCTAAATCAAACTTACGCAGCGTGGGCAACAGGGAATCAAAAACGATTTGTCTTTTTCCTCAGCGGACGGAGAACGAATTGGAGGACTATCCAGAAATTTGCATAATGTAGCTTCAAGATCTGTTGTCACTCTTCTCACCTTCGTTTTCTTTTGTGGAACTGATGAGCCTACTGAAATCTGCTCAGGTGTTGAGGCGTCAACTGATGTTACTGGATTGCCGGTGTCGTCTTCTGCCAGGGAAAATTCCAAAGGATGTTCCAAATGCTGAATTTCGTCTTCCTGTAGACTTGAAACTGAATCTCTTGTTTCTAAAACAGGTGCCAAGAACCCCAGCTGGTCAGCGTACACGTATTTTAATATTCTTACTGCTTCTGAACCACATTTCTTCACTTTCCTTACATATCTCCGATAATAGTCCCTAATGTTACGCCACATTTGTTGTGCCTTTGGCCTACAAAGGAGAAAAAAAGGAACGGGAATTTAACGTAAATTTAAAATCTTTAACATCATTAAATAATGACTAAATATTGAACGTAATTTTTGTACATTTATATCTCTGGCTTTAGGTATTTGGCTACTGGTTGTCACTTAGTTGATCTGCACTATACATACAGAATAGGCAAGTCAACAGCCAGTGACGTAGTGAGGAAAGTGTGCTGTGCGATTTGGGGCTGACTGCGTGACAAGTGTCTGCCTCAGCCGACAGAGGGGGAGTAGAAGAATATTGCCAATGGATTCCAAATCCGTGCAAATTTCCCAAATTGCATAGGGCCAATCGGTTGGTCAGACCTAAGACGAGTGGTTCACTGTTTTATAATTATAAGGACTTCTTTTCCATTGTTCTTTTAGCAGTGGCAGACTCAGATTATAGATTCGTTTTTGTTGACATTGGCTCGTTTGGAAAAGATTCAGACAGCATAATTTTTAAAAAATCTACCCTGTGGAAACGTCTGAACGGAAATACATTGTGTATACCAGAGCCCTCTGGCTTACCAAATGCCACTGCGATAGTTACACCGTATGTGTTTGTTGGTGACGAAGCATTTGGACTCTCAGAACACGTACTACGACCATATGGTGGTAAAATATTGACGTGCGAGAAGAGAATTTTCAACTACCGTTTGTCACGGGCTCGTAGGTATGTTGAATGTTGCTTCGGCATATTGTCGAACAAATGGCGCGTGTCCAGCGAGCCATGAATGTGAAATTGGATTTTGCTGTTGACATAACAAAAGCATGTTGTGTTCTGCATAATTATGTGCGCGAGAGAGATGGGCACCAAATGGAAGACACTTTTATTGTGAATGGATTTGAGACTGCAACGAACTTGGATGAAAGAAGAAGAAGTGTGTCAGCAATAAGAAACAGAGATGTAATGGCAAATTATTTTGTAAGTGACGCTGGTAAAGTGCCTTGGTAGGACAACAAAATCTGAGGTGTTACATAGAGCAGAAAATGAACTTTTTTATGCATTTTTCTTAATATTTACAGTTTTATTAATTTTATTGTTCTAGCTTGTTATTATCGGTAATTACACCTGTAAATTCACCTGAGACTTAATAAAAGTAACTAATAAGCTATTGTTGACTCTTTCAGATACTATCCAGAAACTCGTTTGAGGGCAGTGCTTACTGAACCTGGTTTGTTTAGTGTTCTATTTTTAGTGATTTATCACTCTATCCAATATTGTAGTTGCCCAAGGCGATCATGTGGCTTAATTCATGCCATGCAAAAGAATCGATACCATTATTGCCAATTCTTACATATTATTGTCCAAATATACTGCTCTTTCCTATTGTTATATTTGTGTATTGTTGTTACATTATCAATGTGTAACATGTCAACAATAATAGAAATGCAGGACTTTCTCAACACTTATCGTGGTTCAGCAACCTCTGAACAAAAATACTTAACGAGTTCCAGAAAACTAATTCGCTAACTATGTCGCAATTCAGAGTGATATTTTAACCAATTGTATTATCCTAATAGTGGACGAAAAACTAACCAACGGATTTTTTTCTCTGTGCTCGAATGATCTGCGAAATCATCGAATAATGCACAGCAGATTTCATGCCATGCTCCATCCTTCTTATTTCTGTCCTTGTATTCCTCGGTCCTTACATCCCAAATACAAGGCCTTTTTTCCACTTCCATTATCAGAATGTCCATATCTATTTCCCGAATGTCTAGTGGGCACATCGTGGAAGTCACTTTGTAGTCACACGGAACGGAGCACGCAACCGCTCCCAGCACTGACTGCTGTCAGCTGGCCCTTCTCCGCACACCTGTCGCACCGCCCGTGTGCAATGCCCAATTGATTCTCATGACCCATAGCGCTGCGTGTGCTGCAGCGAGTTTTCCGCCTCGCTATGGGCGATGCGGCTGGCAAGCGGCAGAATTCCGCAGCCGCAGACGTTCCGCCCCGTGTGTACTGCTGCGTCTGCGTCTGCCCCATGCGCCATAGCGGTGCGGTCATTTGCCGCGCGTCTGACGTTCCGCAGCTATTCCGCTAGTGTGGCCCCGGCCTAAGTGTGCTGAACATATAGTTTATCATCAATGTATATAGTGGTCTGTTTGAACGAAAGAAAGGACGCTCTTGGTAACTTTTTGAAAAACGGCGATAGAGCCGATACGAAAGTCGCTCGTCTTGTTTTGTGTTGAGGCGACGTATTCTTCGACAGGCGTCACGAATTATTGAAAAAGTGTCTACATAAAATGTATATCTAATTTTCTGTAAACTGAATTGTATAACAAATTGTCTTGTATCTTCGTTATTCATTTTGTATTGGTGTTATTTGGGAGATGTTTATACTCTTTCACTATTTCAATTATTCATTTATGCATTGTGCTTTATCTTAAAGTATAGGTGTTCATAACCAGAGCATGGAAATTAATATTCTAATAATATGGTGACATAGAAGAGCAATAATACAGAACGATTAGTAATTTTGTAATGAAAATTTTTAAAACAATATTTTGTTTACGTCCAATTAAAAGAAAAAAGAAATACTGAGTTAAAGGAAAAGTTGTTGTTGTTGTGCTCTTCAGTCCTGAGACTGGTTTGATGCAGCTCTCCATGCTACTCTATCCTGTGCAAGCTTCTTCATCTCCCAGTACCTACTGCAACCTACATCCTTCTGAATCTGCTTACTGTATTCATCTCTTGGTCTCCCTCTACGATTTTTACCCTCCACAGTGCCCTCCTGTGCTAAATTTGTGATCCCTTGATGCCTCAAAAGGAAAAGTTAAAGATCTCGAAGCAAATGACGAAAATGTAAAGGCTACTCCTAGAATTTTGCAATACCGCGATTTTGTTATTTCAAAATTGCAATTTTGTCTCACGAAAAACGCATAATTTTGGAAAGAAGCAACAGGGGGAATGTGTAAGGTGCCTCTTACGTGAGGAAGACATTTTTACCAGTTTTAATAAATCATTGTCTCTTATTGATGTATTCACGATAGTTAGGAAGTGCTGTAGTCCGTAGCGCTGGCTGGCTAGGTGACGACACGACCATATGTCGCTTGCAGTGGGGTGGGGCTCGGTGCTGGACCGTAGAAACAGGCGTCAGCCTGGGAAATATACATGACGGGAAGTACCACCATCTTAGCGCCAAAGTCACCGATTTTGTTTATTTACATTTAATAATTAAAGTCATTTATGACAACATGAATACTAGGAGGAGCCTCTGGATTTTAAAACTATTTATCATGATTCTGCCTCGTTAAAATTCACAGCCGTTCATTAACCAATGCATGTCTTAGTAAGTACGAACTCGATCGTAAATATACGAACTGTGACGAGACTAGTAAGAGATACGGACCGCGCGCCCAAGTCGGCAGTCGGCGTTAAGAGCTCTTCCTGTCTTGGTCCATGGTAGCCGTGCTCTCGGTTGCGAGTAGTTTGTGACACGAGTGTTTCATTATTGATGTAATAGGAATGAAAGTGATATTACGGAATTCTGAATGTTAATTACGATTAAGTAGATGCCCCAAAGTTGATCGACAACAATTTCAGGTAATTAGCTTCCACCGACAGAGACATCCAATGCGCCAATGAAGAATCTGCACAGGACGACATTTACGAGAGCTGCACCGCGCACAGGTAGGAGGAAATCCGACGACACGCCCCACCGAGGCGGATCGAGGAAGGTCCGACTTACACTCGCAAATTCCTGGCGGAAATGCTGACCAGTCATACTGTACGTCACATATAACACCCTCTACGGACTCGCAGCTAAGCTGAGTAATAACAGTACCAGTTTAGAAGCGAGGGGATCTTGCAAGTTTAAGTCTAGGACGGTAATTCCGAAACCATAGACCTCTCTTGTAGTCCTTGCGCTAGAGTCTGGCCTCCGAATTATGTCATGTAAAGCCTAAATTAGCCTGGGACGATTTTCGTGATTAGCTGACATTATTTTGGCGTTAGAGTTCCATCTCGTTTCACTGTTAGAAGGAATACGTTTACAAACAATACTGTCAAGATTTGCTGTGCGTCTGGAAGACGGTTGGATGAAAGTGGGAATACCCTGAAGTGTGCAGAAAAAAATCTCTACTCGTATTATTCAATAACAGCTCTCCTGCAGAACTAAATCGAAACGATGTTCAAAACAGGGAGTAAAATGAGCTTTAATTCTCCATACGAGGTCTGTCGAACAAATTACGGAACTTTTGTTTTACTTATTGTGCATGGTACACTTCCAAATACTCTCCTCCACAACTGATACACCGCTCGCGATGCTATTTCCACTTCCGGGAGCAGACTCGGTACGCCTCTTGCTGGGTCGCGCTAAGAGCCGCCTGTGCCAAATTTCTTTTATCTCGTCTATCGTTGCCAGTCGTCATCCTGTGAACACGGTTTTCAACTCTGGGAATGAAACAAACGTCCCTATGGGCTTGGTATGGAGAGTGCGGAGGATGCGGCAGTGCAGTGATTTCGTTTTTCGTGCGACAGTCACGCACCAACACGGATGCACGTACGGGTGCGTTATTGTGACGCAAGAGCCATGAACTGTCTCGCCACATTTCGGGCCGTTTCCATGTTGCATTTCCTCACAGGCGCCGCAATGCGTCCCGATAGTACCACCGATCAACAGTTTGTTCTTGAGGCACGAATTCATGACGAACTAAACCATCAAAGTCAAAGAAACCTGTCAGCACGGCTTTGGCACTTAATCTGACCTGACGAGCCTTTTTTGGTCTTGGAGAACCTTCCCCGACCCACTGTCAAGATTGACCCTTGGTCTCAACATCATAACTGTAGACCCACGTCTTATCAGCATTTATGAGTCTCTTAAGCAGCATCTAGTTCTCATCTGCGCGATGCGAAAGCTCTTCGCAGACTGTGAGGCAGAGGTCTTTCTGGTCTTCACCCACCACCCGTGGGACGAACTTGGCGGTGACACGATGCATTCCGAGATGCCGTGTCAGGATTTCATGACTTGGTCCGACTGAAATGTTACATTCTTTTGCAGTCTCTGGGACAGTCGTCTTCGATTGGCACGTGCAATTTCGCTGGCGTTCCTGACACGAGCGTCGTCGAAGGGCATCCTGAACTATGGTCATCTTTAACTTCCGCCCGGCCATTTTTAAACCTTGTGAACCCTCTGTAACACCGAGTACGGCTTCAAGCACTCATCACCGTAGGCTTCCTGCATCATTCGGCGTGTCTCCGTAAAGGTTTTCTTGAGCTTCACACAAAATGTAATGCAGACGCGTCGCTCCTGCAACTCTGGCATCTGGGAATTCGCAGACTGTCCGACACGACGCTCTGCTCGACACAGTGCTCAACAACAACTCAGGTTCTCCGCACTCGCGGCGACTCGAATGCAAGCCGCCGCCGCCAGCTGCCCGCCCGACCACTCCCCGGGCTGTCAGGCTGCTGGGGCTGCGCAGGCGGCGCGACCAGCTGCGAGCGACTCGGCGCCCGCGCTGCCGGCGGTCCGAGTTGCCTCGTGTCCTCCTGTTTTCGCGCCATCAGTGGCCGTACAAAAATTTGTGTTAGATCAGGATGTGCTAAAATTGATGCTCCTGTTAGTGCGTTTTTCACTTTTAAAAATTCTTCATTGGCTTGTTGATCCCATACCCATGGCGTGTTTTTTCCAGTCGATGCACATAGGCGTGGTGTTGCGAGAGAGTCGATCCAAATAAATTTTTTATAGAATCCAGTGAGACCTAGAAATCCTCTGAGAGTTTTCTTATCATATGGAGTACAGAATTCTTTGATTGCTGTTAGTTTTTCTGGGTTGGGGGTTACCCCTTTCTCTGAAATTAGGTGTCCTAGAAAGTTGACCTCTCGCCTTCCGAATTAGGATTTCGTTATATTTACTATGACCCCATGCTCTTTCATGATCTGTAAAAACTGATTTAATGTGTCGTTGTGATGTTCCCAAGAGGGTTCTGCTATAATTACATCATCAACATAACAAGTAATTTTTTGTAAAATTGAGTATAGTATTAAATCCCCTAATAAACGCTGCTGATGATATGTTTAAATCAAATGGCAATCGTTTAAATTGGTAACATCTACCGAATACGATAAATGCTGTAAATTTTCTACATTCTGGGGCCAATTCTATTTGCCAGAAACTACTCCGTAAATCAATTGATGAAAATATCTTAGCACCGTGGAAGTTTTGTATCAGTTCCTCTAATTTTTCTGGGCGATCTGTCTCAGTGATAATGATTGCGTTGATCTGTCTGGAATCAAGCACTAACCTGATGCTCCCATCTCGTTTTTGTACAATATGGAGTGGGCTGTTATATGTGGAGGTAGTTGGTTCAAAATATCATCATCTAGATATCTCCTGGAATACTTTATTCCTGTAGCTTAATGGGATTGTATAGGGTGGCACTCTAAATGGTTTGTGCTGTTTTACTTCAGACTTGTACTGAAAGTGTTTAATACTGCCAGTCTTAGGTAAAAATACCTCTGCTTTATCTCGTAAAATACCCTCTAATTCTCTTTTACTGTGTCCCGAAATACCTTGAACTTCTTGCAATTTTTCGTCGATTTCTTTATGGACTTCTAACATGAGTTGAGGCGATTCCCCCTTTTGTGCATACCATTCTAATTCTTCATCCTCTTTATCTCGCATCATTCTTAATTGTTTGTTTATGACTGGTATTTCTTCTAATTTTAGCTTTTGCTCAAAGAGAAGTGTGACATTCCCGAATGTTACGCTACCTTTCCCCATATCTATTATCGCTCGTCTCTCACTTAAAAAATCTGCATCTATAATCAAATCTACAGTTAATTTAGGTATAATCACGAAGTTGGCTTCGATCTTTTGACCTTGACACGAAAGAGTTAACCTTGTTAGTCTCGTGACTTCCGCAGCATTGTTTTTAATAGGACCTCTTACTTTAATCTTACGTGTTTTCAGAACTGGCAATTCCTCATTGGCATTACACTGCATGAATAAATTTTCTGAGATCGCGGTCAGTTCACTTCCGCTATCAATTACAATATTGACTGGGATATGCTTTACCATGGCCTTCAAAATTGGTTTAATTTGAAAGGGTTGGTTCTGTTCTTCTTCTTCTTGCATCAACGAATCCTCCACTGAATCATACATGAGTCTTTTCAGGACTTTCCCCTGTGAATTCGAACTTTCTGTAGGATAAGCTTCGACTGCTACTTCTCTCTCTTTTATTTCCTCTTCTCTATTTCTTCCTTCATTTACGTTTTCTTCAACATCCTCTACTTTTTCCTCATCCTCGTCTATCTTCTCCTTCTTCGTCACTACTTCCACATAATCGCATCTAAATGCTCTAATTATCGCTTCATAACTTCCTTCATTATATACGTTGGGTTGTGTGCCCACTAATAACTTATTTTCAACTTCTGTCGACTGCGCATTATCCTCATTGAATTCGCTTTCCCTGGTTTCCATCTCAAATAGCTCTGCAATACTCATTACTTCGTCCTTTCCTCCTACATTCGTTGTGCATGCCTCTGGTAATTCATCTTCCTCGTCAGTATTCCCCAATTAATTTCGTCCCAACACGATATTGTTATTTTCCTGTCTTCGTTTTCATCTGGTCCCTGCGGATTTGTTTCTTCCTTCTTCTCTTCTCGTGATAACGTATTTACTTCTCTGTTCAAGGTGCTGCAATTGTCCTGCGTCATTCTCTTTGGCATGGGCGTTTAGCTGTCAATTCGAACGTTTATCGGGGTTTAGTGGTCTTACCTCCACCTCTTCTATCTGTATTCTCTTTTCTTGTTCAGCTAGTTGATATTGGTTTCTTTGTTGATAATTTGTCGGTCTATTGGTTCTCCAATACCCGTTCCGGTTGTTGTTATTCCCTCTGTAATAGTTGTTGCCGTTCCTGGGTGAATTATAGTTATTGCCATATTCTCTTCTAAATCCATAACCGTTTCTTTGTTGAAATCTGTTGTCGTTTCTTGGTGCGAAGTTATCACGTGGTTCGTAATTATTGTTTCTTCGTACTGTGTCTTGTGGATTCCATTGCTTTTTGCTTTCGTTTTCACGTGCGCTTCGTCTTTTTCTTGCGTCATCTTCCGAAAATATGAACTCTAGTTCCCTTAGAATACCTTTAAATGCTTCGACGTCATTGCCTCCGCGACCTACTAATGATTGCTGGTATTTTAATGGTAACTTCATCGCGCATAATTTAATCAACTCTCCGTCACTATATGGTACATCTAAGCATTGATTTTTCTTTGCCATTACTTCGAAAAATTTCACGGGACTCTTCTCTCCTGAATTTTCAAAATATGGGTTCTGTAATAATTCGTACTTCACTCTGTCCTGTGCTTCGCTGGACCAATATCGTGAGAGAAGCTTCTCTCTGAAATCTTCGTACGATCGGCATGTCGCTGCAATATTCTGCATGGCTTCTGCGACTGTTCCTGACATGTGTGCACATATAAAGTCTAATTTGTGTGCTAGCGTCCAGTGTTCTGGTAATCCTACTCGGAACTGATCAATAAAAGTTCGTGGATGTAATGAGTTTCCTTCTCGAAAGTGTTGTAATTTTATGACTGTGAGGAAATGATCGTTGTCGTACTTCGTCATAGTTCCATATGAAATTCGCGATTCTTCGCTACTTTTGTTTCTGATCATTTCTCCAGTCGTTCTTTCCGGTTGTGGTAGATCCATTGGATATTGTCCACTGTTACTTTCGCCCACCCTTGCGTAGTATCGTTGGAGTGGTACGCAATAATTTTCTTCCATCGTTTGTGAACGTGTAGCTGAATGCACTGCACTGTACTCTTCGCGACCTGGCCGGCCGAAGTGGCCGTGCGGCTCTAGGCGCTGCAGTCTGGAACCGCGAGACCGCTACGGTCGCAGGTTCGAATCCTGCCTCGGGCATGGATGTGTGTGATGTCCTTAGGTTATTTAGGTTTAATTATTTCTAAGTTCTAGGGGACTAATGACCTCAGAAGTTGAGTCCCATAGTGCTCAGAACCATTTGAATCTTCGCGACTTGGCTTTCCATTGTCAGGTATTGGTTCAGTATCTTGTCTGGCTAACCTTGACGCTTCATTGCACGATCCAGACTGTCTTGAAACATACATTTGTGGTTCCACATGTGTTTGTGGTGCCGTTTGTTCATCAAGAATTTCGAAACTGGAAATTTTATTCTACTCACAAAACATTGTTTACAAATTACACTATTGATAAAAGGAAATATTTTAATACAGGATGATAAAAACCAACTGTGTTCAACAAAAATGTGAACGAATATTCCCTGAGTGGGTTTCCAAGTTCTACAATGGATCGAAGGATGACCTATGCCATATCACATCTATAATCTAGGTTTAAATTAAGTTTCACAAAAGAGAAAACTATCAAAAACGTCTACAGTGACCCTCAATTATCTTTAATCACTTATCTAACATGTCGTAAATTACAGTGGCTGATATGGCTTCTCAATAACTATACAACAGAAAAATCATCGCGTTTCAGATTTTAGCTTACGTAGCAAATGTGAATACCATCAGCATTAATTGGAAGCAACTCTCTCCTAACGTCTCCTTACTACAATTTACCGAAATTGGTTTAAAAAAAACTATCTGGCTGTGTTTTCATCTGACCAATCCGGGTCTCAATGTTAACCTTAAGCTCCGCCTACAAAAATTCTGTCTATCCAATGAGAAACGTTATAATTTTCGTGGTGGGGCAATGTTTTTAACGTTTGCAACGTAACAGAGACGCGAAAAAGTCTCACGTTAAAACTTGCAGCTGGTGTGGCCCTTTTACTGTTATCGTAAGATCTGTACTGTTCTTCTGGAGGGCTCTATCTTTCAACATGGGCTGGGGGGTGGTCCTGGTGGTTGGCTGGCAGCGTGGGTGTCCGTCCCTTATCGTAGGGCCTTCTAGCTTAACACGGTTCTGCCCTCGGCTTCTGTTCTCGTTTCTCCCCTCGGAACTGCGTCTGTCTCACTGTGGAAAGGTATGACACGCATTTAGGCATTCTTGTGTTAGTCTGTGGTATTCGATTTGCTCACTCGTTACTCGTATTACTTCGGTTAATTGAATGTCACGAATTATTCGGAGCTATGTGACATACTGCTGGATTTGCTTATCATGTCAGGGTTTTCATGCCTGACACCTTACATATCACCACCCTTCGAACTTCATTTTTGCGCTGAAGTTAGGCAATGACTGAATCGTTGTCTAAGTCAGTCAAAAATTATTCCATTATCTAAATTTTGTTACCTACTGTTCAGCCACGTTATTATCGTTATATGCTAGTTTGTATTACTAATTTATATCTTTATATTCTTCCACATTATTCTCAAAAATATGTTTATATTGACAAGAGAAGAATATTTTTATGCTATTATTATTATTATTATTAATTTTTAATTTTTTTCTTTCTTTATTTAAGTGTGAATTTTTTTTTAGAAGTTTGTTATCGAAAGTGAGGAGTCTTTCACATCGATTTTCTTAGAAATTTTTTTAATAAATGTAGTAATTAAGTATAATCTACTCCTAACACGTTTTCTAAATATCATGTACAAGTAAAATGTTTTTGTTTCTAGACACTCATTTGTTACACTAACAAATAAGAATTATTTCCAAGAATTGCTTTGACAAAGAACTATACATACACAAGTATTGAGATATTATCCTAACAAATGGTACAAATGTTAAAAAAAAGGGAAAACATCCAACAAGATAATTTTTTTATTCTTTGTTTTTATAAGGAGAAAATAAGTGGCCTTACTTTTGTTCTTTATATACCGTCCATTTCAGAACTATTGGTTGTAATTGACGCTCACAGGCGAAAAACAACGTTGGTTAGGACAACGTGAATTTTTATTAGTGACTGCCGGCCGGAGTGGCCGAGCGGTTCTAGGCGCTTCAGTCTGGAACCGCGCGACCGCTATAGTCGCAGGTTCAAATCCTGCCTCGGGCATGGATGTGTGTGACGTCCTTAGGTTAGTTAGGTTTAAGTAGTGCTAAGTTCTAGGGGACTGATGACCTCAGAAGTTAAGTCCCATAGTGCTCAGAGCCATTTTATTAGTCACTGGCAATTGTTTACAGAGTTACACCGTAATTATCGGTTATTGAGGAGTTTTTAGAATAAGCCTAAGTGGAAAAGAATGGCTTGCATCGCGTCCTAAAACCGGTGATACGAAAAGAAGATTGTTAAACGCTTCTACACTTCGAAATTAATTTGCAGCTGAAAACGCTCTTGTCTGCTTTGGATTATGAAAGAGATTTGAAAAGAACTGTTGAACATTCCCCCGAAACGCTGTTCCACCTCTGAATCTGCCCCACACCGGTGCTGATTTAGGGCGTAGTAATGAGCCTAATAGTGAGGGAAACGTCTGGATACAAAAACGAAGCTAATGTAAAGAAGTAGAAAATATTGTACAGGAAAATGCGAAGCGATTACCGACTAACAAAGAGATTACTACTAGCCAAAACATTAACCCCGAAATCAAAAGCAACGCGTGCTTAAGTGCCAAAAAATAACAAATTATGCATGAACCGATGTACTACTCAGTTCTTTACAAAATCAAAATTACAATCTCACCACAGTTACTTAAATGAAATAGGAAGCCCGGCATCACTGGTGACGGACAAGCTTGTGATTGTTTTAGAATTTTAATTTGGCTCAAAACAGTCTTTATTATAAACTTCGGACATTTGTCCTCTTTTTTTTGGTCATCAGTCTACTGACTGGTTTGATGCGGCCCGCCACGAATTCCTTTCCTGTGCTAACCTCTTCATCTCAGAGTAGCACTTGCAACCTAAATCCTCAATTATTTGCTTGACGTATTCCAATCTCTGTCTTCCTCTACAGTTTTTGCCCTCTACAGCTCCCTCTAGTACCATGGAAGTCATTCCCTCATGTCTTAGCAGATGTCCTATCATCCTGTCCCTTCTCCTTATCAGTGTTTTCCACATATTCCTTTCCTCTCCGATTCTGCGTAGAACCTCCTCATTCCTTACCTTATCAGTCCACCTAATTTTCAACATTCGTCTATAGCACCACATCTCAAATGCTACGATTCTCTACTGTTCCGGTTTTCCCACAGTCCATGTTTCACTACCATACAATGCTGTACTCCAGACGTACATCCTCAGAAATTTCTTCCTCAAATTAAGGCCGGTATTTGATATTAGTAGACTTCTCTTGGCCAGAAATGCCTTTTTTGCCATAGCGAGTCTGCTTTTTATGTCCTCCTTGCTCCATCCGTCATTGGTTATTTTACTGCCTAGGTAGCAGAATTCCTTAACTCCATTGACTTCGTAGCCATCAGTCCTAATGTTACGTTTCTCGCTGTTCTCATTTCTACTACTTCTCATTACCTTCGTCTTTCTCCAATTTACTCTCAAACCATACTGTGTACTCATTAGACTGTTCATTCCGTTCAGCAGATCATTTAATTCTTCTTCACTTTTACTCAGGATAGCAATGTCATCAGCGAATCGTATCATTGATATCCTTTCACCTTGTATTTTAATTCCACTCCTGAACCTTTCTTTTATTTCCATCATTGCTTCCTCGATGTACAGATTGAAGAATAGGGGCGAAAGGCTACAGCGTTGTCTTACACCCTTCTTAATACGAGCACTTCGTTCTTGATCGTCCACTCTTATTTTTCCCTCTTGGTTGTTGTACATATTGTATATGACCCGTCTCTCCCTATAGCTTACCCCTACTTTTTTCAGAATCTCGAACAGCTTGCACCATTTTATATTGTCGAAGGCTTTTTCCAGGTCGACAAATCCTATGAAAGTGTCTCGATTTTTCTTTAGCCTTGCTTCCATTATTAGCCGTAACGTCAGAATTACCTCTCTCGTCCCTTTACTTGTCCTCTTACTGATGCTATATACAAATCTTCACTTTAATTGAATTACATAAACACGAATAAGAATCATATTTTGCGTCTGCAACCAAAATCATAGATAGTGGACAAGATGAATAATCAATAATAAACAATCGTTCTTGTTTAACCATATCTCAAAAGACTGGTAACACTATACACCTCCAACCAAAAGTTATACGGCCACATAATACCACAACATCATTATATGGACAAAGATCTTAAAGCTTAACAGAACTGAACTGCCCACATAAAGGTCCACAGTGAAACATGCTTATACCAAAAATGCAAAGTGGGCCAACCAAGGTCGCAAAACTGGCACGCAGGAATAATAACAAGTTGCACAATTAAAGATACTCAGATAACTAACGTAAGATTGAATATGAATGGCTAGTAATAACTCAACCAGTAAAATAACAAGAACACTAATATTAACAAAGTGGCCTCGCTTAACTAGAGAACAGCGTTAAGGCCCAAAGCAGTGTTTGGAAGCAGTAACGCTACGGCCGGCAGGCAATACGAGCGTTCACTCCCCACGGCTTGTGCACGAGCTCACATAGCAGGCGGTGTATATTCATAAATAGTCCGACCGGCCTCACAATGAGCTGTCCTGACAAGAGTCCATAACCGCACCGATTCCAGGAAACGAGCAGACTTAAAAAGTGGCCTGCAGCACAAATAGATTGCAATGAAAACTAGGTCAAATCACAGCCACACTGAAATATATAAGCATGCCCCAAAATTCTTATGGAGAATACTCTAACATTCCCGTCTCCTAATAAATTAGCAGGAAAGTTAGAGATCACTTCCAGTTGCCTTCAGGCACTTTCAAAATTAAATAAACATACCAAATCCTGCCGTGACAAATGATTAAACCATTAACTCTACGGCTGCCAGGCGCTTACACAACCGCAACCAGTCCCAAGGCGGTCAGTATGTCGTAAAACAAGTTAAAAGTTGCATGAAATCCACTTAAAATACACACTCCACAGATGGTGAGAAACGAAATGAGGCACATGAGCCTCATTAAAATAGCCACTGTGGAACCAAGTTCAGAATCATGTCCGGCAGCTACCCATGCCACAGTAAGTTTCAACAGTCTTCTGAGATAAACACAGAATAAAAGTCATACGTAACTTTGAGCTTGCAGAATACCAGCTGTGTAGCTGTTCAGTGTGAGACGACAAACGCACCACAATTTTGCACGTCAAGGCGCCCAGTGATCGGCACCGGCGCGACAAAAGACAAGGGCGGCGAGCACGGCGGGGCCCGTGCACCACGGTCAGGGGCGCCGGCTTGTTGTCAGCACAAGTTGGCTCGTTGAGCGGCGAGCGGAGACTCCCCCGTCACACGTTCATGCGGAAAACCGCCGTGGGGAGGCAGTGAAAGATAACAGGACAGACGGATATCCATATCAGCGATGCAAGTAGAACACCCTAGCGCCAGCCGCCACGGCTCAAGGTCTCTTTTTAAATTGTCTAACCTACCTGCCCAATTAAGGGATCTGACATTTCACGCTCCGATCTGCAGAACGCCAGTTTTGTTTCTCCTGATAACGAAGTACCCATGGGTAGTCACCGCCTGGAGATCTGAATGGGAGACTATTTTACCACCGGAATATTTTACCCAACAGAATGCTATCATCGTTTAAGCAAAGAGTAAAGCTGCATGCCCTCGGGAAAAATTACGGCTGTAGTGTCCCCTTGCTTTCAGCCATCCACAGCACCAGCACAAAAAGGCCATTTTGGTTGACGTCACAAAGCCAGATCAGTCAATCATCAAAAGTGTAGCTCCTGCAACTACTGAAAATGCTGCTGCTCCTCTCCAGGAACCACACACTTGTCTGGCCTCTCAACAGATACCCCTCGGTTGTGGCTATCTGAGGCACACAAGCCTCCCTACCAATGACAAGGTCCACAGTTTGTGGGGCGGTTTTTTGGCTACGACCCCTATTTTTCAACGCAGTCTCAGTTGGATGTGGCGGCCTTGTTGGGACGGCCTGTGTGCCTACATAGTGCCACTCTACTGGTCGAGGGACTTCTCCCGTGCACGCTTCCCGTGAGACCCACGTTCCCAACTGTCCACAGCCTACATTCGCTGTGTTCCTAACTGATATTTGCCCATTCACTCATTACTCGCTCCAGACCAGGCTGACGAGTCCCGTAAGAGTTCGGGCAAAGCGTGCTCATTCGGACAGAAGAAGGTCAATGGCCAGGTAGCCTCTGACTTCCTATTGTGCAGTGCTGATCTCCCGAGGTCTGCGACAGAACTGGGCCGACCAGCGACGGACGGCTGGTTAATTCAACATTGACAAGGGGCGCTGAACTTTGCCTTGCTGGAAGTTTGGCGCTGCCCGCTCTTTCCATTGGCGTGCTGATCAGCGCCTCCTTCAGGGAATTTCACGGTGCTGTGGTGGTCGGTGTGCAGAAGGTCCCTTAGGATCTCCTGCACGTGTGCGTGGCGTCACGTCGCGAAGAGGCTCCATGTACGAGTGGGCTGTGTCAGAGGCGCCAGCCGTGCTGCAGAGGGCGCTCGTGGTGCAGAGCCACTGGAGGCGTGGCCCGGTGGGTGCCCCTTTATCCTGCACGACCGCTGTCGGCGTCAGGGGGACATTTGCAATTCTGATGTAAATTTTGGCACCCTTAGGCTAGTAATGATGAGTGATGCTATGTAAATAAGGAAAGCTGTGTCTCAGACAAGTGGTTCCACTTCAGTCTGTGCCAGTTCTCTGACAGAAACGTGTGTTCCTCTATGAGTGACATGATGTCGTCAGCTACAGTATGCTCTAGGCTCCTGCAACAGACCTGTGTCAGCCATGTTGGATGTATGATGCTGTGTGTCCAGTCTTGTACCATTTCTGTAACAGGACGGAGCTGCACTCCCCTCATGTTGTACGGCACTGTCAGTTGTACAAGGCACTGTTGCTAAATACGAACCGGGGAAGGACCTCATCTTGTGGTGTATTTAACGTAAAACTTCCGTTCCGTAAACATTTGGTGCATTGCTCACTTTAGGTCGTCTAATTGTTTTTCAATATCGACAGAGCTAATATCCACATCCCTCCTTTTTCATTCTGTGCAGTGGTTAAACATTGTGCAAATACATTTTTAAATTACTGATTTAAAAACTACTTGCACAATTGTTCCGATTTATTATTTTTCGATCAGGCCAAATTTTTACCAGTTGTGTGTCAAGCGCGGCCCTCAGCTGACTCGTTACCAACTACTGAGCGTTTCTCGACGCCTGCGGCCCATAAGGTCGCTACAGCTTTCTTGAAGCTGTTTCAGCATTGTGTGCCTTATTCCTGGTTACTTGCACCTTTGCTTCTAGATCTATTTTGACGGTGACGTGGCAGGTTTTCTTGTACTTCGATTCGAATAAAAAATGTTGAATATGCGTTTCGTCCTCTTGCACTAATTGAGTGTCGCCACGTATGCAAACACCAGGTTCAATAAGCTCTGACATTACTTCGAAATGAAACACAATGTGGTGTTAGAGACGTATACTGCAGTATTAGTTTTCAGTTCACATTCGTTCAACTGAAACACATTCACAGCACTGACGTAGAGACCCTCGAACACGTTTCCACTGCCTTACACTGAAACGATGTTCACGCTCGCTGTCCGTTGCATTCCCTTGAACAGTCCGCCCCCCTCTCCAGTAGAGATCTCAGTCTGAGCTAGAGCACGAAGCCGACTGGGACCAGATCACGGCGATATGTTAAATGTTGGACGTAGCGTGTATGCTCTGCACTCATTTCTCTTTTTTATTTCCACTACCCCTTTCTCTTTTCTGATCCCATTGCTCCTATAACCGCCGGCCGCGGTGGTCTAGCGGTTCTGGCGCTGCAGTCCGGAACCGCGGGACTGCTACGGTCGCAGGTTCGAGTCCTGCGTCGGGCATTGCTGTGTGTGATGTCCTTAGGTTAGTTAGGTTTAAGTAGTTCTAAGTTCTAGGGGACTTATGACCTAAGATGTTGAGTCCCATAGTGCTCAGAGCCATTTGAACCATTTTTTTGCTCCTATAACCACCCATCTCCCTTCCTTTTTTACAGCCACTGTCTCCCATTGACCATCAATGTCTTGTCTCTCTTTGGCTCCAACCGCTATTGTATTAATACATCACTTTTCCTCTTTCTGTGCCATTTTACCTATCCACCACCACTGTCTCCTCTCTCTTTCTCTCTCACTGGCACTGTCATTTTCCTCTTCCACCGTAAATCTCTCTCTTGTATTACCTTTAAGGAAAAGCGAGAGCGAGTAGTCCTCACGCGAAAAATTTCCGGTGAGGAAGGCGGACTGAGCGTTGCGGGAGCTGGTTCTCTAGATTTCTGTCAGTCTTTTAAAGAGGGGCATATTCGCTACTTTGCACCTTGACAGGAGAATTTTCGCGGTGATTACATTCTTTTCCCTGGCACAGGAAAGTGTTATTTATATAAAACGAATTCTGCAAATCACTAAAGTTTTGACAACGTATTGTGTACTCCAACACATTTACATCATTTGGCACATGTAAACAACAAATCAGTAAGCGTAATATAAGGTTAAGACAAAATCGTCGCTCGTCCAACACTACGTTACATGGAAATGCACAAAATTTTGTGGCTTAGTGGGCTACACCTACAGTATACCAAGAAATCCTACGTTTGATTTGAATTTAAAAAAAATGTTTGTACGATAAAAGAAAAATTTGTAGAGTAGTTATGATATCAGGTGATATCCTCGAATAATTTCCGGGTCAAGAAGGGTTGTGTGGACGTGAAGTGTCCATTATACAAAGAAAGCAGGTTGTATAGTTCTAATGGTAAAATAATGACTACTGAAAACAACATTTGGTTACCTCAGAACCCTAGCGATGGCTCCAGGACCTTTGACATATGTTCACTACGTTCATTAACACTACATGTACGTCTCAGACTTGATATTACATTCAGACGTATGGTTATATTGAACCCCTGCATGTCTTCATGAATTTAATTTATTAAACACAGGTGGCTCTAATATACGTAAATATGTGTGCTGTAAGTTCCAAGATGATAAATAGGGAGTTTTCTCAAACTGCTAAACAAAGCAATGATCACTACAAAACCCTGTTTGCTACAATTTGCTGTGGAGTTCAATTTAAGCCCATGTACTTCCCATCACTTCGTCTGTGAATACTGTAGTGTCTCACCATGCTTAGAGTTACTACTTATGCCTGCGAGAGGTTTGCTGTGGCGGCTGAAGAATTCTGTCATTTGACTTCTACTGAGGGCTGTTCTCCCTCAGAGCCCAGAATCCAGGTCCCCCTCTCGTCTGTAGTGTCCTCTGGTGAGTCTTCGATCGCAATAAATTCCACAAAGCACTCCCAGCAAGAAGCAAAATTTCCCTGTGGGTAATTTGCGGACTAATGGTAGTGAATCTTCTGAGAGGTGCCCAATGAGTCCATTATAAAGTTGCAACAATATTCCTTCCGTAATCACTTTAAAGATAATTAACCAGATTCGTGGCTTTTTGGTGCCGGAAATCTGAAACGCACAACTCTTAACTCCCACTATCTATTCAATGTTTTAGCCAATAAGTTCTCTTCTCAATGTACAGAAAGCGATTTCTCTTTTCCTACTTTAGATTTAATTCATATTAAAGAATCGTAGGTTCTATTTCTTAAAAAAGTCAACAACAAAGCACCGGCCTTATGGTTGGGGGTCCCACGTCGCTTAAACAAAAAGTCCCCTACAGCTTCCCATCTCGCCCCACTTTAGAGATCGTATCTGCGCACAGCATCTGGTCTGTTGTTCCCCAGAAAGCTGGATACTTGCGGAGGACAGGGCGCTATGAAACTGCTCTCACACACTGTATGCAATCTCTTCATCATCAACGAATGCCCACTTCAAAGACATGATAAAATGGCGTACCATCGTTTAGGACGCAAAACAGATGATGCCACAGTGCGAAGTTCAGATGACATTCAGTGTACTGTTCCGGACATTCTACCTGCTCTCCTTGTTACCCTAGCAGGGTTCGCCTTCCAGAAGGTAAACAGTACCTCTCAATGGGTGGATGTTGGCTGTCTGCCCTGCTGAGGTGGGCTCTTCTTATCATGTATTCAGTAAAATCCCTAAGCATATTTAGACAGATTTCCACAAGATGAATATACAGGGTGTACATAAAGTCCGGGAAAAATTTCAATTTTTTATTGCGCAAGAACTAAACATTGTACACATATCATAGATTCAGCTTTTTGAAGAGAACTTCTGAAAGTTTTTTTACAAACATTTGATACGTGAACCATGAGTGACCCGGCAAACGTCAATAGGGTAATCGAATTCTTGCCATACCTGTCCCGTGGCTGGCATGCATGACATCGCCGACTGTGGCATTCGGTTCCCGTATTCTCTCCCGGAGCTCTGTTACATCACGTGGTAGAGGCGGTACACACACCGGATCTTCAATGTGCCCCCACAGAAAAAAGTCACACGGAGTGGCACCTATACTCGCCATGTTTGGGAGCGCTGACCATCGGCAAATTATCAAACTACGCTGTGGCGGTATGCAGGAGAAATCTTTCAGGGTTTCTCTTCAAAATGCAATATCTGTGAGATCTGTACAATGTTTGGTTCTTGTGCAATAAATAATTGAAAATGTTCCTAGACTTGATGTACACCCTGTACAAATACAGTAATCAGATGTGGCTATCACTGATGTAACCTTAGTCATAGCAGTGCTCTCGGTTCTACCTTTTGGTTAACTGAGATTTGCTACATTTATCAATTTGTTGGTATTTAGTTATGGTACATGACAGTTTTGACAAAAGTGGTCGTGCAACCATATAACGGTCAACCATGAGAGTGGCTCCACGCAGTTCCTCTTCAGCTCGCAGTCTGACACACGATTTCTTTGGTGTTGCAGTTGCTTCAGGTCAGTACGTAGTATCAATCTTTTTATCTGAGTGGTGTGTGTTAACCTCGACACTGTTTCTTTTCGGAATTTTAGGTCCAGAACAAAATGAAGTAGATTGCTTTATCTTAATGGATTGTGCAGTGTTTTGGCGATTTCATTGATGTCTACATTTTCTACAGTAATTATTGTTGATTACTGGTAGTTTGTTTCAAACTTTGTTAGGATGCTGTCAGATGCTTTGCTTGCTTGCTGTGGACCTGCGTCTGGACGTAACCACATGAAAATCAGCTCAATCATGAGAGTCAGAGGCGTCAGTCGTGGAAAACTATTCCCTTACCGGTGCTTCACAGGATGTAGACGTGTGACCATTTTGAATGTCGGGTGTAACGTCTGTCGCTACGTTTAGTATTTTTGTCTGCCTTGTTGGCTACTTCGGTTTCTTTCGCATTGCTCAGCTTTGTTGCAAGTGAAGTTTGTTGTCTCATTTTGGTGTGTTGCACGTTGTTGTTGCGTGTTGGGAACAGGATAATCTAGACTTCCCATGCCCTGCTCATGAACCCGTGCCCTCAGCCCTGAGTTACATCCATAGCCAAGAGCCAAGAGCCGGTGGCCCTCACTTCCCGTCACTAACTCTCACTGCCCTAATCTGTAGTGTCCTGACAATGAAAACACAGTCTTGCACATAACAAGAGTGGCATATGATGCCCACAATGCAGTTGGCAGCAAGTTTCTCTGAGTGAAATATATGCTAAAGACCCAACAGAAACACTGTCGAAACAAAACTTTTACATCTGGAAAGACGACCCGAAGGTGATATATTCCATGAAGGCTCAGGTCTGAAGCAAGCAGGCAACCATGCCACGGAGATTCCCACGCTCTTCCTGAAGCCCACTGAGCGGGACTGAAGGGGGTAAAATTGAGGCGGGATGGTCCTTTCGGACAACTGCCACACAAGATGGCGCTGCTGCGTCGGTTGTGCAATGACGCTGCTATCAGTGGTCATGTGAACTTTCTGAACATCATAGACGAGGTTCTGGACGTCCAAGTAGCAGAGACACCGGCCCATGTCTTTCTATTGTCAGGGTAGCAGTGGTAGGTTGTACAGCCAGCGCAGCACAGGCAAGAGGGACTCTGAGCCCAGACCCGTCCACGCGAACTTTTGCGAACCTGTTATTAGGAGTGATGCTGTGGGCAGGCAAAGCTGTAGCCTGTGTCCCCCTCACACCACAGCACCGCCGTGCACCACTCGACTGGCGTCATCAGAGGATCACTTGGAAGATGAAATCGCGTGCCGAGGTCTTGAGCGACGAAAGCAGATTCTGCCTGCACGCAAGTGATGGTAGTTTGCTCGTACGACGCCGACCTGGCAAGCGCTGTCTCGTAGACAAGACACACTGGTCCCACCCACTACAGCTCCCTTTCATTTTTGCTGCTTCTGGACGGGACGTCAACATGCAGTTGATATGTGCAGAGTATTGTTACACCTGTTGAATGCCGCTCTTGCAACAGGAAGGTAATGTGTTGTTCCAACAAGACAATCCTCCTCCACACACTGCCCGTGGAACTCAACGTGCTCTGCAAGATGTGCAGCAAACTCCCTGGCGTCCAATATCTCTTGACTTGTCTGCAATCGAGCAAATGTGGGATACGATGGGACGAGAAGTGACTTGTGCGACTCGACAACCAACAACTCTTACAGAACTGTGTGAACCGGTCGAGCAGAGATGGCATAATTTATCGCAGTATTCTACATATCTGCGATCGACTGGATACCAGAGTCAGTGCCTGCATTACCACCTGTGGAAGCTACATCATATACTAATATGTGTGTTTCAGCAGGGGCCGATACGTGCTACCACAGAACCGCTGGTGCTATTGATCTGTTAACGTAACAATTTCATGTACTCCATATGCACAGTGGCAACAATAAATCGTGAGTGAACTGGAAACCTCTAAATGGGTGCACTAATTTTTTTCCACAGAGTATAACAAGAGTTAAGTGTTTTCTCTGCCAGAGCGCTCCTAAAAGAGTTTCGTTTCGTTCAGTATAATAGGAAAGTCTTTAATACACACATAAACAAAGTATTGCTTCACTCCGGTTCCCAGAACTCCTGAAGTGAGACGTTGACTGTGGATATTGTATCACAGACACAGTCCCTTTGACTGTTCAGAGATATCACTAAACCCGCCCAAAGGTGTAAACAACCGTGCATGAGCAGCGCGTATTAGACGGAGGGCGTCCGACAGCGGATCAGTTACAGTCATTCCACCAGGAAGGCTCGCGTTGTCTGAGTTCAACCGCGCCTAGACAGTCATTACCACGGGCCCAACGCGTCTGCATTGTTACTTTGTGCCAGGAGCGACTCTCAACAAGGGAAGTGTCAAGGCGTCTCGGAGTGAACCAAAGCGATGTTGTTAGGAGATACAGAGAGACAGGAAGTGTCCATGACATGCCTCGCTCAGGCCACCCAAGAGCTACTGCCGCAGTGGATGACCGCTACCTACGGATTATAGCTCGGAGGAACCCTGAGAGCCGTGCCACCATGTTGAATAATGTTTCTCGTGCAGCCACAGGACGTCGTGTTACGACTCAAACTGTGCGCAATAGGCTGGATGATTCGCAACTTCACTCGCGACATCGATGTCGAGCTACATCTTTGCAACCAAGACAACATGTAGCGCGGTACAGATGGGCCCGACAAGACGCCGAATGGACCGCTCAGGATTGGCATCACGTTTTCTTCGCTGACGAGTGTCGCCTATGCCTTCAACCAGACAATTGTCGGAGACATGTTCGGAGGCAACCCGGTAAGGCCGAACGCCTTTGACACACTGTCCAGAGAGTGCAGCAAGGTGGAGGTTCCCAGGTGTTTTGGGGTGGCATTATGTGGGGCCGACGTACGCCGCTGGTGGTCATGGTAGGCGCCGTAACGTCTGTACGATGTCATCCTCCAACCGATTGTGCAAACATATTGGCAGCATATTGGCGAGGCATTCGTCTTCCTGCACGACAATCGCGCCCCCATCGTACACATCTTGTGAATGACTTCCTTCAGGATCACGTCATCACTCAACTAGAGCGGCCAGAATGTTCTCCAGAAATGAACCCTATCTAACATGCCTGCGACATTCAAATAACTTACGGGTTTGCTGCTGGGTGACGTCGTCGACCACCGCCGATATTTCGACAGGAGCACACCCTGCCATTCTCAAGGCACAACTGCAAGGAGGAAGCAATGAGCAAGGGAATTTAACACCTCGGTTCACAGAGAAGAAACAAGGAAGATACCACACACAGAAAAAGTAACCGCAGAGTCAACACACAACCAAGGATAACCAAAATCAGAAATATCGATAGTGACTATTAATCAACCGGTGAGGTAGCACTAATTCTCTCCCTCTGTTTTTATGACGAGAGACAGAGCCGAATCAGCATTTAAACAAAATCCACCGTCTCTGTTTATAAGGTCACTTGATAGTTTGATTTCAACAGCTTCCTTAATAACCTTGGTTCACAGGGCCCTCGTTATCTCAGACCCTGAAAGTCTTGCAGCTGAGCTATCACATCTCGAAGTCACCTTTCGTCAGAATGGTTATAGTGAGATGCAGATCAAACTTGCGTTGCGCTATCAGCCTTCTGTGCAACGGGTGAGTGACGATAGAAACGAAGTGGCACCCAAGTCTACGGCCTTTTTGCCTTATGCAGGAATCATTTCCAACAGGATTGGTCGTATTTTGCGGAAATATGATGTGATATGTGTTTTCCGACCATCTTCTAAGATTAAGGCCCTGTTGGCGTCCGTAAAAGATGATCTTGGATTGCGTAAGGCTGTGTATTGTATTCCTTGCAGTTGTGGCATGTCATATATTGGTCAGCCAATCAGGACTGTGGAAGACCGGTGTATTGAACATAAGCGTCACATACGCTTACAACAGCCAAGCAAATCCGCTATTGCAGAACATTGCCTTGAGACCGGTCATCCTATGGAATACAACAGCACGGCGATTATGGCTTGCACGTCCAGCTATTGGGATAGTGTTATTAAGGAATCTGTTGAAATCAGACTATCAAGCAACCTTATTAACAGAGATGGTGGATTTTGTTTAAATGCTGCTTGGAATCCGGCTCTGTCTCTCATCAAAAACAGAGGGACAGAATTAGTGCTACCTCACCTGTTGATTAATAGTCACTATAGATATTTCTGATGTTGGTTGTCCTTGGTTGCGTGTTGACTCTGCGGTTACTTGTTCTGTGCGTTCAAATGGCTCTGAGCATTATGGGACTTAACATCTGAGGTCATCAGTCCCCTAGAACTTAGAACTACTTAAACCTAACTAACCTAAGGACATCACACACATCCATGCCTGAGGCAGGATTTGAACCTGCCACCGTAGCGGTCGCACGGTTCCAGACTGAAGCGCCTAGAACCGCTCGACCACACTGGCTGGCTTGTTCGTGTGTGGTATCTTTCTTGTTTCTCCCCTGTGAACCGAGGTATTAAATTCCCCTGCACATTGCTTCCTCCTTGCAGTTGTGCCTCGAGAATGGCAGGATGTGCTCCTGTCGAAATATCGGCGGTGGTCGACGACGTCACCAGGCAGCAAACCCGTAAGTTATTTCAACATTCAGTTCGCCGAGAAAAGTTAAGGTTTCACATGCCTGGGACAGATTTAAAAGGGTTGTTTATGGATGACATGACCCACCAACCACTCTGAGGGACCTACGTCGAATCGCCGTTGAGGATTGGGACAGTCTGAACCTGCAGTGCCTTGAAGAACTTGTGCATAGTATGCCACGACGAATACAGCCATGCATCAATGAAAGAGGACGTGCTTCTGGGTATTAGAGGTACCAGTGTGTATAGCAATCTGGACAACAACCTCTGAAGCTCTCGATGTATGGTGGTACAACATGCAATATGTGATTTTCATGAGCAATAAAAAGGGCGGAAATGATGTTTATGTTGATCTGTATTCCAATTTTCTGTACAGGTTCCGGAACTCTCGGAACCGAGGTGATGTAAACCTTTTTTTTGAGTTGCGTATGTGTACTGGTTCAAAATATTAATGTTTCTAGACTCTAGGTGCACACAATCATTTGTGGCTATCCATGTGTGCCAGCTTATTCGCCTTTCTCGTCGTTTGAACCAATTTACTGCTGCATGTTGGAGGGGAATTTCCCAATCGTCTTAGGTGGGTCAGTGGTAGCCTACTTGATGGGTTTACTGGGAGGGTAATTCCCACACGACCGCCGCTGCAGGTAAGGTTGTGAACGTCCTGCCAGAAGGAATCACCTTACAGGAGCGTCAGCAAGCAGCAGCAGGGAGTGGCCAGTGATGTGCCTTCCAGTCGGCTCCTTATTCCGACAGGCTGAATGGGCTGTGTGCTGGATGTTATCGTGGAGAAGTTTAGAGCTCGCGAAATCGGCAAGTCGGCTGTCAGTTCTCTTGGGATGGATGTGCTAAGTCGTGGGTCCGACTGAGGCGTAGTTTCATGATTACTACATCGGTGTTCTGGAGGGAGTGATCCTCCACGATTAACGGAGTTACGACAAAGTATTAGAAAGTGTGTTCCCGTGTGCTGGGCGTGTATTGCCTCTGACCTACTTCCCTGTGATTTGGAAAATCTGGAAATTTGTGGTAAGTTCCTATGGGACTAAACTGCTGAGGTCATCCGTCCCTAGGCTTACACACTACTTAATCTAACTTACGTTAAGGACAACAAACACTCCCATGTCCGGGGGAGCACTCGAACCTCTGACGGGGGGAGCCGTGCGAATTGTGGCAAGGAGCCATAGACCGTGCGGCTACCCCGCGCGGCCCTGCTGTTCTCTGTGTGAATGTTCTGGACCTCTCTTAAGTCCATCGTAAAAATGTATTTACACTGACCCAAGTTGTCCAAAATTTCTTTTGCATTCAGTGTTGGATGTGCACCAGTGATAGTCCTTGTGTTGAGGTATCTGTAGTCACAGCATAATCTGTACACTTTTGTACCATTCGACAACTTTTTTGGGAACAGTTAAAACATCTACACCTCTTCAACAGTACCCTCAGACAATAATTGCAATTATTACTGATGGAGGAATTCTTCCGTTATTGGCTGTAGGTGTTCTGGAAGCCCGTGTGGTTTCCTGTAGACAGGAGCGTTATTGTCGGTGAGCTCAAAGGAAACGTGGACATGTTAGGTAGCTCGAAGTAGTGGTTAGGTAGAAAGTGACGGGCGTGGCTAGGGTGAATTCACATGTATAAACTGAACTTTTCCCGTGCAGATCTGAGAGTGATGTTTTCTAAGTCACCGTTTCCCTGTTGGCTTTGAATTGTATGTTGCATGCAGCCAATTCAAGTGCATTTATTCAACTTAGATGGTTATCTCCCCAGTCCTGTGGTCTGATCTTGGAACCTTACTCGATAGTAGTAACGTTAATACACTGAAACGCCAAGAAAAAAGAAAAAAAAAACACAGCATTTCCGAGGTAGCGATGAACTGGGGACTTTCCCGTACAACGATTTCACGAGTTTACTGTGAATATCAGGAATCCGATGAAACATCAAATCACCGACATCGCAGCGGCTGGAAAAAGATCCTGCAAGAAGAGGACCAACGACGACTGAAGAGAATCGTTCAACGTGACAGAAGTGCAACCGTTCCGCAAATTGCTGCAGATTTCAATGCTGGGCCATCAACAAGTTTCAGTGTGTGAACCATTCAACGAAACATAATCGATATGGGCTCTCTGAGGCGAACGCCCACCCCTGTACCCTTGATGACTGCACGACATAGAGCTTTACGCCTCGCCTGGGCGTCAGCACCGACATCGGGCTGCTGATGACTGGAAACATTTTGTCTGGTACGACGAGTCTCGTTTCAAACTGTTTCGAGTGGTTGAACGTGAATCGGTACCGAGACAACCTCATGAATCCATGGACCCTGCACGTCAGCAGGGGACTATTCAAGGTGGTGGAGGCTCTGTAATGGAGTGCAGCTAGAGTGATATGGGACCCCTGATACATCTAGATACGACTCTGACAGCTGACACGTATGCAACTATCCTGGCTGATCCCCTGCATCCATTCATGTCCATTGTGCATTCCGACGGACTTTGGTAAATCCAGCAGAACAATGTGACACCCCACACGTCCAGAATTGCTACAGAGTGGCTCCAGAAACACTTTTCTGAGTTTAAACACTTCCGCTGGCCACCAAACTCCCCAGATATGAACATTATTGAGCAGATCTGGGATGTAACGTGCTGTTCAGAAGAGATCTCCGCTCCTCGTACTGTTACGGATTTATGGACAGCCCTGCAAGTTTCATGGTGTCAGTTCCCTCAAGCACTATTTCAGACATTAATCGAGTCCATGCCACGTCGCGTTGTGGCACTTCTGCGTGCTCGCGAGGGCGCTACACGATATTAGGCAGGTATACAGGCTTCTTTGGCTCCTCAGTGTACTAACAGTGCTGGTAATTGCCGGTGCTGGACTTAGAGTGGTGAAGTTTAACTATGCCTCGCTGATCAAAGCGAAGATGGCGACGTCAAATTTAGAGCGGCTTTATTAGTGTAGGAAATTTATCCGGTTCTGCCAGTAAACTGCTTGCAACTAAACACGCGGAGTAGAGCGTCACGTGATGTGTTTGACGCAGGGCAAAAAAAAAAAAAGAAAATGGCTCTGAGCACTATGGGACTCAACATCTGAGACCATCACTCCCCTAGAACTTAGAACTACTTAAACCTAACTAACCTAAGGACATCACACACATCCATGCCTGAGGCAGGATTCGATCCTGCGACCGTAGTGGTCTCGCGGTTCTAGATTGGAGCACCTAGAACCGCTCGGCCACTCCGGCCGGCTGACGCGGGGCAAACCGCAATTGTGTTTTCGCGACACTGCAGAGGTTCCGAAGAAACGACGGAAGGAGTTCATCACTTTGTTTCGATTCTGCAGAGTGCTCGCGCGCGCGCACCTGTGTGTGTGTGTGTGTGTGTGTGTGTGTGTGTGTGTTTGAGAGTGAGTGTGTACGTGATCAAATAGGTATGCAGGTCAGCTGAGCTGCACATCACACCTACCTCGTGTCATACGAAGATGGCGAGGGATGCTGCAATCTCTAGTTCTTCTATATCCAAAATAGAAATTCCTCCTCCTCGAAATTCGCCGTTAAGGTTCGCTGTAATATGACATTCTGAAAAAATGACTCTATGTAATATCGTCTATGGCAGTGGTGCTCAGTAGAAGTTTATATTAAATTCACACAGGGATCGGTTCCATTTGC
Source organism: Schistocerca serialis cubense (assembly GCF_023864345.2). Taxonomy (NCBI): domain Eukaryota; kingdom Metazoa; phylum Arthropoda; class Insecta; order Orthoptera; family Acrididae; genus Schistocerca; species Schistocerca serialis. The sequence goes on from NC_064648.1 coordinate 108,060,158, forward strand.
ACTGTTCGCTCACTCTGTTTTTATTCGAACAAATAGGCTATCATCTGTTGATTACAAATCACACTAAATTCGAGGTACTACGTCCTTACAGTTTAACTCTTGCCAGACATATGTTCTTTCACATTAACTTCTGACACATTTTTTTCCCTTCCACTATATTAATTGTAAAATTACACTTTTAAGCAACATGGTTTCTTCTTTACAAGTGCCACACAGTATATACATTAATTTTTAACGTTTTCTTTAATACCTTACTGTATTTCTCAATCAGTATTTCAACATCCTGTACAACAACTGCTATTATTCCTGTGTCCTGTGGAACTGTCCTTTAACACTATGTGTTCACTTCAGACAACATGTCACATCGACACTTGTGTGTTACTGTCTCATACTATAACATTTTGTGCCCCTCTGACCAATCAGAACACTAACAGCGCTACGAACGCCATTACATGTTCTTCCACACAGTTGAGTTATCTCCATCTTCCTGCTCCTCTGGTTTGACACTGATATTAATTTTTCTTGGCACAGTACTGAACATACACATAATACACACATACAATTCTTATTTAAGACTTGCATATTTCCTAACAAATAAATAATGTTATTGAACAAAGTAATAAGCAAATAAATTCGCAACAAAAAATTCCGTATCAAGCTGAAGTTTAATATGGTACAAGGGAATAATTTTCAGATATACAATGCGTTGCCAGAGGTGAAAGTCATGTAAAATTGTCATAAAAAATTCCTAGTACTAGTCGAAGACAGAATTTTGGATTGAGCCATCTAGTGTGAGACATAAGACGAAGCACAGTTCTGCAGTTATTTGCAAAATAAGAAGGGTAACGTAGACATCTTTTTAAAGCTTTGTAGGAATCAATGGAAAGGGCAAATATTCCTGTAAAGACATTGCAAAATGGTTCAAATGGCTCTGAGCACTGTGTTACTTAACATCTCAGGTCATCAGTCCCCTAGACTTAGAACTACTTAAACCTAAGGACATCACACACATCCATGCCCGAGGCAGGATTCGAACCTGCGACTGTAGCAGCGGCGAGGTTCCGGACTGGAGCGCCTAAAACCGCTCGGCCACCGCAGCCGGCCAAAGACATTGCAAGAGTATATTCTGTTCCCTTCACTATCCAGTGGTTGATATATATTTTTTCATATGCAAGAAATTCTTGCATTACTTTCGTTTATATCATATGCTTTGGGTAACAAAATGTTTTTGTGAAAATTTCGGAGACCAAGTTGTAAGAAATAGAGCAAGAACATTCTTATTATCTTCTAGCAAATGACATTTTAATGTAATGTCAATTCATTAAATTAACTAGACAAACACAGACATGTAGAAATAGGCATTTATAATTGATTAAGAACAAATGAGAAAAATACGACACTGGTTTTGCGTTAGCAGTCGGAGTTAAATTTATATTATCAGCTAGATTCAATCATTATGACTGGTCACTGGCTTCAGTGCTGTCCACAGTCAAGATAGCCGTTTGGAAACAATACCCATGTAACTTACAACGAGGATTGCGCAAGGAGAGACCGTTCATTTCTCCTCTTTTCCAGATTTCTCTCAGCTGTTGAACAGAGCTCCTGTCCTGGGCGGGTGATATCCGGATTCCACCACGACAGCACTCTGTTCCTGAGCAGAGGCAGCGTCGTTCCATTACAAATGAAGAAAACGAACTGCAATGGTCCCTGCACCATCGTAACTATGTGTACGTAGTACACAAACTGCGCTATGCCTTGTGCCTGGTGGAACCCAATTCTAATAATTATACCTATCCCGCTCAAAATAACACCCTTAACTGACATAAAAACATATTGTTTCTTAGAGGCAAATTTATCGTTACTAAAAATTTTGAGTTGCCGCGTGGAGTTCCGAGCACGTAAGTACATATATCCCACCGACCCAAGAGAAACCAAATTGAAAGTTATCGATAGAGAAATCGCCGCAAGGAATATTATCCAACTGTGTATCAAGTAATATTTGCTCGTCTTTTCGAAAGCAATAGTTGCTGTGCATACCACACTCCTGGGTATCAGTGCATAAAGCGCTTGACCACGGAATACCCTTCTGGCTTCAGCAGGTGGCAGGTCGTCAGGGAGCCTAAGATGACGGACACACGCGTACATTTGGTAGCAGAATAAGTTTAGCCAGATAAATCTTAGAAGAGTGAGGGCACTATCAATGTGGACCATCGTAGATAGGTCGGGGACACCTGTCATACGATAAATGACCTCAGAACACAAGATCTGCGTTATGCCTGTGATCTGAACGGACAAGAATATCTTTCCGGGGACATTACGTAACTGGGGCTGGTACATGTATACAACAGTGGTCAAAAAGCGGAAAATAATATTTATGGCTATAAATGACATTTCTAAAGGTTTTAAGCTGTCGATTTTGAAATCTTTGTATTTCAAGGTGGCACTGTTCAAGCTGTCTTTGTACTTAAGAGCCCTTTCTTTTGGCCTCACATACCCTTTGCAGAACTCTCTTTCCCACGTTAAATTGTACGTCGTGAAGTGGGATCCGTTTGTGTAGAAACTGACGCCGCATAAATCGAAAGACTTATGGAAAGAAAAATCGCCACACATCAGCAACAGGATTGCTCTGGAAACAGAGCAGATGGCGTCTGTAGCGTTCGACTGCAGGCAGGACTGATCGTCAGGGCTGTCGAAATAGCAGCGATCATCATGTACGGATTGTAGCATACTAAACGGGACGTCCTGACAAACGCTGAACGAGTTGACTGTCATCCAGGCCAGTAGGCAGAGGTTGACGTTCGCCCTCTGCGTGTAGGCCAGGTAGCTGGTGACGGGTACGTGGGGCGACCTCTGCACCATGTCGTCCCACAGCTGCACGCGGCACCGCTCGCGCAGGTTTTTGGTTTCCGGTGGCAGGTCTTCCAGTGCACACGTGGGGTGGTCGAGGGCGTTCGCCAACAGCTGCACGCAGTCAGTGTCCACGGAGAGCATGGCGTTGCTTCTGTCCTCCCTCTGCCACTCCTCATCTGCAAAAGAATCACTGCGAGTTGACTGGTGCTCACACACCAAATGTATGTAGAAGCAGATGTACACATCTGATCCCAGAGGCTCCTCTGGATGATAAGACCAGGTGTACTTTAACTACATCATCGATGATAAGTAATGTCAACAAATTTTTTTGTATTCGGAAAGATATATACCAGAGTTGAATCGAGAGAAAAGTATGCAATTCGTTTTCATCTACAGAGTATCCAGGAAGTCCCCAAAACCCTCTTGACTATCTACAGTAACTCTTCATCATTTCCTTGTGCCTTTCACCCACTTCAACACAGGGTCGGCGTTGTTACAATGGATTTGGCATTGTTAGTGCAGAGGGCATCTAGATGGTCTTCCTATCCCCCCACCCCCCCCAGGATGGAATTAGTGTACCCCAGCTGTCTGCGTCCAGTGTAAGCTATGAAATAATGCGAAAGTGTTCAGCTGTCTGTGAGTCGTGTAACGAAGGCGGGAAGTGCGGACATGCCCAGCATTCACCTAGTGGGTTGTGGAAAACCGCCTATAAACCACATCTAGGCTGGCTGGCACACCGACCCTCGTCGGTAATCCGCCAGGCGGATTCGATCTGGGGCCAGCGCGCCTACCCTAGTCCAGGAAGCAGCGTATTAGCGCTCTCGGCTGTCCTAGCGGGTGACTTTGCACAGTAACTGAGGAAATAAATTCGTTTGCTTGGTATCCCGTCTTTGAAGCTGACGAAAAGCGTTGTCGTAATTACTACTCTCTGTTCTTTCACTACAGCACCATTTCAGTTGGGAATTCGTGATGAAGTAGTTACGCTGTAGAGGTGCATTTAGTGGCGCGTGTATGGATGCACGAAGGTCCACAGAGAGGACAAACAACGAAAAAAATTATGAGAGTATTTTCCTTGGTGCCACTCGTAAAGCAGCTCTGCTTGTTTGAGCGCAATAAGCTGGTTATGTATCGAAGACTGGTAGCGTGCTGGACGTAAAAAACACAAGAGAAAGCGTCTTCCCTTAACCGGCCGAGCAGTCTCGAATGATGTTGTTGTTGTTGTGGTCTTCAGTCCTGAGACTGGTTTGATGCAGCTCTCCATGCTGCTGTGGAAGCTTCTTCATCTCCCAGTACCTACTGCAACCTACATCCTTCTGAATCTGCTTAGTATATTCATCTCTTGGTCTCCCTCTACGGTTTTTACCCTCCATGCTGCCCTCCAATACTAAATTGGTGATCCTTCGATGTCTCAGAACATGTCCTACCAACCGATCCCTTCTTCTAGTCAAGTTGTGCCACAAACTCCTCTTCTCCCCAATTCTATTCAATACCTCCTCATTAGTTATGTGATCTACCCGTCTAATATTCAGCATTCTTCTGTAGCACCACATTTCGAAAGCTTCTATTCTCTTCTTGTCTAAACTATTTATCGTCCACGTTTCACTTCCATACATGGCTACACTCCATACAAATACTTTTATAAATGACTTCCTGACTTTTAAATCTATACTCGATGTTAACAAATTTTTCTTCTCCAGAAACGCTTTCCTTGCCATTGCCAGGCTATATTTTATATCCTCTCTACTTCGACCATCATCAGTTATTTTGCTCCCCAAATAGCAAAACTCCTTTACTACTTTAAGTGTCTCATTTCCTAATCTAATACCCTCAGCATCACCCGACTTAATTCGAATACATTCCATTATCCTCGTTTTGCTTTTGTTGATGTTCATCATATACCCTCCTTTCAAGATACTGTCCATTCCGTTCAACTACTCTTCCAAGTCCTTTGCTGTCTCTGACAGAATTACAATGTCACCCTCCGCCACACACCGTCAGGTGGCTTGCGGAGTATGGATGTAGATGTAGATGTCATCAGCGAACCTCAAAGTTTTTATTTCTTCTCCATGGATATTAATACCTACTCCAAACTTTTCTTTTGTTTCCTTTATTGCTTGCTCAATATACAGATTGAATAAAATCGGCGATAGACTACAACCCTTTCTCATTCCCATCCCAGCCACTGCTTCCCTTTCATACCCCTCGAGTCTTATAACAGCCATCTGCTTTCTGTACAAATTGTAAATAGCCTTTCGCTCCCTGTATTCTACCCCTACAACCTTCAGAATATGAAAGAGTGTATTCCAATCAACATTGTCAAAAGCTTTCACTAAGTCTACAAATGCTAGAAAAGTAGGTTTGCCTTTTCTTAATCTTTCTTCTAAGATAAGTCGTAGGGTCAGTATTGCCTCGCAAGTTCCAACATTTCTACGGAATCCAAACTGATCTTCCCTGAGGTCGGCTTCTATCAGTTTTTCCATTTGTCTGTAAAGAATTCGCGTTAGTATTTTGCAGCTGTGACTATTAAACTGATAGTTCGGTAATTTTCACATCTGTCAACACCTGCTTTCTTTGGGATTGGAATTATTATATTCTTGTTGAAGTCTGGGGGTATTTCGCCTGTCTTATACATCTTGCTCACCAGATGGTACAGTTTTGTTAGGACTGGCTCTCCCAAGGCTGTCAGTAGTTCTAATGGAATGTTGTCTACTCCAGGGGCCTTGTTCCGACTCAGGTCTTTCAGTGCTCTGTCAAACTCTTCACACAGTCTCATATCTCCCATTTCATCTTCATCTACATCCTCATCCATTTCCATAATATTGTCCTCAAGTACATCACCCTTGTATAGACCCTCTATATACTCCTTCCACCTTTCTGCTTTCCCTTCTTTGCTTAGAACTGGGTTTCCATCTGAGCTCTTGATATTCATGCAAGTGGTTCTCCTTTCTCCAAAGGTCCTTTTAATTTTACTGTAGGCAGTATCTATCTTACCCCTAGTAAGATAAGCTTCTACATCCTTACATTTGTCCTTTACACATTTTGCACTTCCTGTCGATATCATTTTTGAGACGTTTGTATTCCTTTTTGCCTGCTTCATTTACTGCATTTTTATTTTTTCTCCTTTCATCAATTAAATTCAGTATTTCTTCTGTTACCTGAGGATTTCTACTAGCCCTCGTCTTTTTACCTACTATGTCCTCTGCTGCCTTTACTACTTTATCTCTCAAAGCTACCCATTCTTCTTCTACTGTATTTGTTTCCCCCATTCCTCTCAATTGTTCCCTTATGCTATCCCTGAAACTGTGTACAACCTCTGGTTCTTTGAGTTTGTCCAGGTCCCATCTCCTTAAATTCCCACCTTTTTGCAGTTTCTTCAGTTTTAATCTACAGTTCATAACCAATAGATTGTGGTCAGAGTCCACATCTGCCCCTGGAAATGTCTTACAATTTAAAATCTGGTTCCTAAATCTCTGTCTTACCATTATATTATCTATGTGATACCTTTTAGTATCTCCAGGGTTCTTCCAGATATACAACCTTATTTCATGATTCTTAAACCAAGTGTTAGCTATGGTTAAGTTATGATCTGCGCAAAATTCTACCAGGCGGCTTCCTCTTTTATTTCTTAGCCCCAATCCATATTCACCTACTATGTTTCCTTTTCTCCCTTTTCCTACTCTTGAATTCCAGTCACCTATGACTATTAAATTTTCGTCTCCCTTCAGTACGTGAATAATTTCTTTTATCCCATCATACATTTCATCAATTTCTTCGTCATCTGCAGAGCTAATTGGCATGTTAACTTCTACTACTGTAGTAGGCGTGGGCTCCATGTCTACCTTGGCCACAATAATGCGTTCACTATGCTGTTTGTATAGTTTACCCATACTCCTACTTTTTTATTCATTATTAAACCTACTCCTGCATTAGCCCTATTTGATTTTGTATTTATAACCCTGTATTCACCTGACCAAAAGTCTTATTCCTCCTGCCACCGAACTTCACTAATTCCCACTATATCTAACTTTAACCTATCCATTTCCCTTTTTAAATTTTTTAACCTACCTGCCCAATTAAGGGCTCTGACATCCCATGCTCCGATCCATAGAACGCCAGTTTTCTTTCTCCTGATAACAACATTCTCTTGAGTAGTCCCCACCCGGAGATCCGAATGGGGGACTATTTTACCTCCGGAATATTACACCCAAGAGGACGCCATCATCATTTAATCATACAGTAAAGCTGTATGCCCTCGGGAAAAATTACGGCTGTAGTTTCCCCTTGCTTTCAGCCATTCGCAGTACCAGAATAGCAAGGCCATTTTGGTTAGTGTTAAAAGGCCAGATCCGTCAATCATCGAGACTGTTGCCCCTGCAACTATTGAAAAGGCTGCTGCCCCTCTTCAGGAACCACACGTTTGTCTGGCCTCTCAACAGATACCCCTCCGTTCTGGCTGCACCTACGGTACGGCTATCTCTATCGTTTGAGGCATGCAAGCCTCCACACCAATGGCAAGGTCCATGGTTCATGGGGGGAGGTCTCGAATGATATCACTTCACAAAAGAGTTGATCAGATTCAAACACCGTCGTCACCAACATATGACCATATAAAAATGAAAGGATTTAGGTCGACGTTAATGAATAGAGAATCTGACTGCTGCTTGGAGCGACGAGCTGCGACCTGCCGTGTCTCGCCCAAGAGTGTTAACAACAAGTATTATTTTTAGAGTCTCTAGCCGTATTTCGGAGTCTGAAGTGAAGCGTTATCTCAGGAACTACTCTAGAGATTTTGGCGCGATTTCCACTAACAGATAGACAGGTTCACGAAGAAGGTTTTTGTGCATCATATGTAAATGTTTAGTGCAAACTTCCTGAGCTTTGATAAATTAAAGCCCCTGCCTGAGTGAAAACAATGCGATTACTATGGCACGTTACTCTGTCTGAATGTGAACGCTAATCTCAGTAACTGCTGCAGAGTATGCGTGTGTGTGTGTGTGTGTGTGTGTGTGTGTGTGTGTGTGTGTGTGTGGAGCTTACGGTCGGTGAACAGCGAGATTATCAGAACCCTAACGTACATTAAAAGAAACAAATGTGGATAAACTACGAAAATGGTATCACACGGTGAGGAGGAAACCTTTAATGTGACGCTCATCCTCTCCCTCTCACCTCACTCACGTTTACCATACAAGCACTCTGTCTCGCACCCGTTAAGACAACGGAGAAAGGGTGAAAGGTGCTATACCTGGGATTAAAACGGAAATAAAAGGACAGATGTGGTAAAAAAAAGAGGCTCTAAGAAATCTGATTGGCTGCCCACATACGAAAAAGATGGGTCAGCTGGGCACACAATTAATACGCTAAAATCATCTCCCTAAAATTTTCGGAAACACAGTGGACAAATTACAAAAGACGCTCATCACATTCGTTTGAACGTTAATTAAAACGGAGGGCAGATCTATCAGCAATTCAGTCGCTGCCCACTGGTCGGAAAATAAAACATAGTCTGATAAAATCTGGCGCACTACGATCTGTATGCTACAAGTACTACACAATGGACTGAGTTCTCAGCGGAGCAAGAAGCCACGTGTCACAGGGCTGTGGCCTATGTGAAGACGACTGGGGAGCCGCTCATCCTCCCACCGACCCAAAAGCAAGGAGACAGCAGGTAGGTGGATGGCACACCGCGCTAACTCTGCATTACGGCACGCCTCCTTGCTTGCTAGATCTGCCATTTCGTTTCCAGCAATATCGACCTGCCCTGGCACTCAGCAGACAGACTTCTCCTTCCCCTGCCGTTGGAGTTGGAGCAGGACGTCCTGGATGTTGTGCACTACTTTAGCTACTGGGTACAAACGTTGTAGAGAGTGAAGAACACTTGGGGAGTCAGAGAAGACAAGGAATTTAGCACTTTAAGCACATCTCGTATGCTACAGTACCTGCAAGGTCGCATGTCAATCTACATCAAAGACAAAAAACTTGCAAGGCAGTCAGACATTGAGTATACAATCAGAGAAAACAATAGTGCAACCACCAGAGTCCCCCTGTTTCGACCTGTCCATAAAGACAGTTCCTAAGGTTTGGTGACCATTAAAAATATCCTTTGGAGTGCTACATCTGCTATACTACACTAAATCTCAAGTTAATCTGGGCCTCTACAGTAATCAGAGTAGCAGACTGCTAAAACTCTGGATTTGGGGTTGCACTTGCTCCACACCAAGTGACTCCAGCACATGCCCTACCTAGTGTCCAGATGTCCATGTTACTCAGGGAGAAAAGGCATTCCGAAGGTGGAGGAGCAATGGTATGGTGTACAGGTGAAGTTGGAGCTACAAGAAACCATGAGGAGGTGTCGCTAGATTGTGAGTCGCGGTTTCCCAACCTTAGCACAGAGACTGGGTATGGGGCTGGTTCTGTAAGCGCATCTGGCCATTCTAATATCCTTATGCGTCAATAATCTTCAGGTAAAAAGATCTCGCTGACCTGTACACTGTGCATCCATAGTCTAGCCACGAACACGCAAGAGCCCTATAAAACTGGAGCAGACACACCCTGTCTGATCCCCTAGACCTCTGGTTAAAGCACTTTACAATATTCAGTGTCTTCTGGGTTCTGGCTTTCAGGTCTCATAGGTGTGGCAACCACGAAAATTTGGAGGCCCAGAAACTTGATTGAGTCTTTAAAAAGTTGACTGGTATCCCTTACATGCAAGTCAGGTAAATTAAAATACAATGAGAATAATTAAAATTCTTATCTGCAGAAAACTGAAAACCTGTCTTTGCAGCCCACCTCCCTAACTTCTGCACTCTAAGTGCAACTGGTGGGTCGCCGTAGCCCCTCTGGAGGAGGAATATGAAACAGCAAAATTGTCCACAGTTAAGAAGCACTGTACAGGACTCCTTTCTGTATATGTGATACTGTTTATGGCTATGGCAAAGAGGTTAAAACTCAAAACATTGCTCTAGGAATACCATTCCCTTGCTCAAAACATTCCAACAGCGTGTTTCGAATTCAAGACCTGATATGACAGAAATGTTAAAAATGTTGGCTGCACAGACTGCAGCACAAAGTAAAAACATTGACAGTCAACAGTTCACAGTAGGAATATTAATGCACACATTTCAGAACAAGGCCAAAACATTAATAATCAACTTTCTGAGCAAAGTCAACAGATGCAAGCGCAAAGCAGTAATCTTACTAAACAAATTGAAGAGGCACAGTGAGTAATGAAATCAGAAACTTCAAAAGTGAAATTAATGTCATCAATGGTAATATTTTACAATGACAAATCGATGACATGAATGAAAGATTTGACACCGAAGTAATAAAAATTCAAGATCAGATAGAATCTTTAGTAATTATCAAAGTGGACAAAAAAATATTCGGTATTAAATCCGAAATACAAAAGGAATACAACACCAGAATTGCCGAGATTAAACTGTCTGTGACAGAAACAGGCAGGAACTGTTCAAACAAATTGTTATTTGCGAAAAGATGTGAACACGGAACTTCCCAAATCCAAGGCAAAATGTGCGACTTGTAAAGAAAAATACAGGCAAAACCCATCCACTTTATTGAAAGAGTAGTTTAAAGTAAAATCTTAGATGGAGAAGAAAAATTCGACCCTACCAAAAAGTATAATGGTTGGCAACCCCTTCATTTCGTAAAGAACTACAAAATATATTGGTTGGAACAGAAACAAGACCATTTGTGGCCCAAATTTATACTGGCCAGACTGTATGACATTAGAGGTAGGCAAACGATGAAAGAATTTGGTGAATCCTGGTACTGAAAATTAATTCACTTTAAAACTAGACGGACCGAATCTGAAATTGTTTGGGAACTTCGGAAAAAACTGCGTGAGAATTCTAAACGATATGCTGGAAGTAACCATAGAAGTTTTTCTGCACTCTTAGAAAGGGTAGAGGACGAAGATCACTGGCAAGGAAATCATGAGTACCGTCCAAATAATAACAACCGATTCCGAGAAAACAATAATCAAAATGAGCGGACGGAAAATGATAGGTGTTCCGTAAACATGATATAGAGAGGTCGTGGCAGAGGAAGAGGCTATTTTGCGTCCCGTGGCAGAGGATTCATACCATGGAATTTTCAAAACAGAGACGGCTTTGAAAACTAAAAACCGCATGTGTGAACGCCAGCTTCACGCGGACGGCCGTTTTAGGCCCAAAGCAATCATATACGAATTTCGAGTGTGGTGAATGCAATCAGTAGGGCACTAAGAGTAAAAATGCTGCATTGATAGATGCACACGCAATAATACATAGTGGCGTGCGCTGGCTGGAACCTCGTGGTAGCTCAGATAGCTGCCACTTGTGTTCCGAGCAGCACCATACAGTGCTCTCGGTGAAATGGACAAATGGCCGATGTGAGAACAAGATGGCTGCTGTAAGGGCGGGGGGGAGGATAGGTGGTATCGAACATTTCAGTAATCCAGTTTCAAAAATAAATGAGTGCAGAACTAAGAAGAAAACTAATATGTCATATAACAAAGATAATCCAATAGCAAGATCGGGCAAAGAAACATTATCGAGAAATAAAATGGAGCAGGAAGACATGATTCAAAAAGAAAACATTTGTGCTGCCAGTGATATAAATAAGGAAAATGACGTAACATAAATAAGGAAAATGACATAACATACTATAACCTCTGAAGGTGAATTTGTAGAAGTTAGGTCTCCTAATCCCAATAACGGCGCACGCCAACAAAGAGACAGACAATGACTCGCACCGCAGCGCCACGTGCGCCGGATGGCTCAGAGGAAAATAACAGATGCTAACCTCGAGTTAGCATTCCTTACCGATGTATACAACATGATAATTGCTTTCAAATTGAAACTCTGCGTACTAGGAAAAGTAAAGGTTTACACCACATTTCACATGTAAAACCATTTATTGAAAGATAATCTGCTTTTTAAAGTTAGTCTTTGCCATAAAATTTTTCACTTCACACTACTAGTACAATTTGTCACACTGAGAAACTGTTAACATGCAACAATGTTTTGAAATTAACTATCCAGTCAAGAACCAAGAGAACTTATTTAGACAGTAATTACGAATGAATTGTTATAGTGAACAGACGACACAGTGTTATTGTGTGTGTACATTCTTGCTTGTTAGTTATACGATTATGTAACGACTTTAAGGCTCACATACTTAGAACATATACCAGTACTGCTAATGAGATTTTAATGCAACATTTTGGTTTACTTGAAAATACATTCTGGATTTAAAGTACTTTCTGTGAGATTAAAGATTACTTAGTATTTGGTTTCTTTGACAGCTACACGATTATGTCACGACGCTACTAATGTGTGACACAATTTAGATTGTTGCTTTTGCGGTGTATCTGTTTTATATCTACACAGTTTTTCTGAATTCTTCTGGAAAGTAAAACATGTTTTAATAGTAACTTTTGTGGTATAGCTACAATGAGACAGCCTCTTCTGTAGCACAACAATACATTACATTATAGTACTTTCTTGATCATGGTAAGGTACGTAATAACTACGATATCTATACGCAAAGCATTTCACTTTCGTTTATGATGAGGTAAGTACATTGACTTCAGCAGAACTTTGCTTACAGAGGACGATAACTACGACACTTCCACACAATTATCTTACAGCAAGACGCACATTTAGTGCTTCAGAACACGCATTTGAGTGATTAATTTTGTACTTCAACCATTTATTTTTTAAGATTTTTGAATTACGAAGAAAGTTTTCTGTGATACATTTCATTCCATTGCTGTAGTCTGTAACACCTGAGGGTATAATTACATTAATCCTCAGGGGGTTACACGCTTCCTTTGTGTACCATGTGTTTGGGAAGCACAAGGAGCCCTAGCTAATATGATATTTGCTTATACAACTTTACACATCAGTACCATATTTCTCTAACACAGAATCACAGAGATATCTGATTATTTAACAGAGAAACAAAAATTTTTTTACTATGCTAGTGACACATGTTTACGGAATTACACAGTTGGATAATTTCACACTTATGAAATTGTATTTTGTCTGTACTTTGTGAACTGTTCCTATTTTTTCGGAACCATTGCGATACTATGCGAGCTTTGAATGATGCATTTGGTATGGGATCATGATTTTTAAAGTACGTTTGAGGTAGATGACACTATTGAAGTGGCAGAGATTTTTTTTCAGGTTTTGAAATCATTGGAGGAAGCTACAACGATTTTGAGATTTGACTGAGGTGTTATGATGGTATTATTACAATGACAATGTGTATTATGCTGTTGAGGTATGTTTATGATCAATAAGCTGATGCTATATGAGAAATTTGAGTATGATACGTATTTATTATGTTTATGATCAATAAGCTGATGCTATATGAGAGATTTGAGTCTGATACATATTTATTATGATGAAATAATGAAGAAGTGTCGACGAATACGTATGTGTGTAATAAAGTAAGGAATAATGAGTAGTGGTTAGGGACTCTGATTTGTGAAAAAAGATGTTGGAAACAAGAATCGTACTTTAAGAGTTATGAAATTTGTGTATATGCGTGAATGTATTATAATGCCAGCGAAATTTTTTGGACACTGTTATATTTATAGGATTTTGTTTCTACACACGTGTAACGCAAATTCTCAACATGTGAAATTTTTGTGTATGAGACTGTCACTGCAGTCTTAAATATTTCTGTAAGAAAGTTAAGTGACCTTCATGTAATGCATCGTGGGCGCCCAGCTGTGCCACCTGCCTCGAGAAAAAGACATTAGGTGGAGAAAAAAGAGGCCATTAACCTCGCTACTGACATTCCTTTGTAGAAAGCATCACAAATCCGACACGCTCATTACTTGGAAACGTATTGTACTTTGTGCTACTTACTGAAATGCTTATGAATTGATGGGAAATATTCTTACATTTGCACACCTGATTATGACAAGGGCCTTTCTGTGAGAGTTGAGATAATTTCTACTGATTTATGAAATGCCAAATGGCTATTCAATGATGTTTTTATGGTTTGCTTTACATAGTTGCTTATTTCATTTGATATCTGTTTCCCAGCTGTGTTGCAGCATTGATTTTATAAAATAAAATTAAATGCATTTGATAATGTGAACATTTTTTGTCAACAGATCTATTAAATAATAGGTTTATGATCCACATTCTTCGAAAAAGGACTACTGGGAAAGTAAAGAACAATAAGAAGGGATTAATAACAGTAACTGCATACATAATTTTCTTTTCAACTACTTGGTAATTTTTTGGTAGAATAACTTGTTGTGGTGCACCACTTTAATGACATAGACACTAAGATGTGAATAGACATTTCCCTTATCTGCATTGTTGTCTGTTGTCTTTAGTGTACTATTTTTTCTGCTTGAGCTATGTCATATTTAAGTATAAGTTATTGCATTTGCTGATGCTGTTTGCCAGGCATAGTGCTACTGAATGTCACTTTGTATTACTCTGTTAAGCCAGTTTTACTACTGATTTATTTTTCTTGTTGCTGCAGATTGGCTCATATTAGTTGTACTGTTGCATTTGCTTTGCTAATTTAGATATACTGCTGCTTGCTTTACCAGTTTCCATTTTTTTGTCATTGCTGTTTGTCTTAATTATTTTGTGCTGCTGCATTGCCTCATCCCTTAGTATATATATCTGAGCTCAGTAGATTTAAGTAGCTTAAGAGTGGGGAGACTATATAAGAAACTATGTGTGATGAATTGGAAGAAATGCATTGAGAAGCTACAAGAAAATGGTTTGGCCAAAAAAAGTTGTGTACAGAGGAGAATAATTATTTTGACAGAGGATATGAACAGAATACAGAAAGCATGCTTGGACAGGATTTTTTGGTGGAAACAAATGTTGAAATATGAAGGAAAATCTATGGTATGAAGTTTTGGGTTGGACTGCAGTACCAAATGTTACACTGAAAACAAATTCTGTCCTTTCCTTTTGTGTTTTTCCCTTATGTTTTTGTGTACCTTGTGTATTTGTGTTTTTCCTGTCTTTATGTGTTTATCTGATAAGAGTTATGTTGTAGAATTTTTCTAATAATATGTTATTTTCTTTGTAAAGATGATTAGACATTATTTATTCTGTTCTGTTTCAATGATCATGTGTGAAATTAATGTTTCTAAAACTATTCTCATTATTTTATTTATGTATGTCAGAATTCCTGTAACACTGATGTACATGTTTATTTCTGTTCTTTTGTAAAGCCTGTCTTACTACAAATGTTATCTGTATTATTATGTTTTTAATGATATTTTCTGTACCTTTGTAATTGTATTCTTATGTTGTGAATTTATAATTGTATAGAAACCAGTTCTTCAAATTATGTTACATTTCACTGCACACGTTTCTGTCATAGCATATGCACAATATGTGAGAAGTTGGGACTGTTAGTGTTTGCACATGTGTTAACAATTCAGCAATGGACTGGTTAACAGCATTTCTGGTTCTAAGGAAAATTCCAAAAACTTTGTGAGTGCACAAGTGGTGGTTTATGGACTTGCTATATTGTCCGCAAGACTCTTCGTGGTGATTATGCACCTGCACAGTCGCAACAGATGGCTGCTGGACGTCTCTACAAGGACTACAGTGGGTCTGCATCTTTGATGGTCCTCGAATACCATTATTTTTACAAGGACTGCTGTGGGTCTGCACCTCTGGTGGCCCACCAATACCGTAATCTCTAACAGGACTACAGTGCTCTGCTCTGTGATGACCTACCTACAAATATTCTTCAAAACTTCGAGTGACTCTGCTGTGGGTTTGGTCTGTTGTGGCCCATTACCTGTCTGCATGTCAAGAGTCAGCATTGTCTTTCTATTGGGTGGACAACACTACTTCTTCAAGACTGCATGGAAATCCACTACTTCCGTGTGCATTTTCTTTTACTGCTCAGACTTTGTGCATAAAATTGTAATTAATACTGTGATGAATGATCAGGACTGTTTTTATGGACTGTGAGAAAATTTTAGATTTTGACCAACATTGTATCAATAAGTGCGTGCATTTGAGTTCTTTGTTATTGTATTTATGAAATTTTTTTTTTCAAATCTGTATTGGCCACTGCCCAAAACAATTTGTAAAATTTTTTGTGGAGAGCATGGGGGCTATGTAAGTAGGCTGTTTAGGTTTCTATGTTGGTAACGCCATGTAGTGCTCTACATGAAAATCACTGACTGTGATGTGTGCAGTCTGTGGCTGGTTTGCATTGTTCGAATTTGCTATTGAAGTGTTGGGCAGTTGGCTGTTAACAGCGCGTAGCTTTGTGCAGTTGGGGGTGAGCCGCCAGCAGTGGTGGATGTGGGGAGAGAAATGGCGGAATTTTGAGAGCGGATGATCTGGACGTGTGTCTATCAGAACCAGTACATTTTAAAGAATGGATGTCATGAACTGCTATATATATTATGACTTTTGAACACTTTTAAGGTAAATACATTGTTTGTTCTCTATCAAAATCTTTCATTTGCTAACTATGCCTATCAGTAGTTAGTGTCTTCAGTAGTTTGAATCTTTTATTTAGCTAGCAGTATTGGCACTCGCTGTATTGCAGTAGTTTGAGTAACGAAGATTTTTATGAGGTAACTGATTTGTGAAATGCATAGGTTAATTTAGTCAGGGCCATTCTCTTGTAGGAATTATTGAAAGTCAGATTGCGTTGCGCAAAACATATTGTGTGTCAGTTTAGTGTTGATCAGAATAGGTAAAGAGCGAAATATCTGAGTCCGTTCAGTTCTGCTGAGCTGTTTGAAAATCAAGTAATGTAAGAGGTTTATCAGCACAGTAATAAGGGGACGTTTCATGTTTACTAGTCGAGCTGGCTTTGATAACAGTGTGTACTCTGTGGCTTCCTTTAACTCTAACCATTCATCTCGTAACTTAAAGCTTTTACGTGCATAGTCTAACACTACCCTGTGCTTTTCTAGAAAATCCCTTCATAGTAACCCTTCGAATGGCAAATACATTTGTGTCCTTACAACTTGGAATTCGTGGTAATATCCTTTACCTCTTTTCGTCCACAGGTTTATTCTAACATGTCCTTCGGTTCTAATTTCCTCATTTGTGATACTCCTTATCGTCAGGTGTCTACTATTTTCTACTTTAACCTCTCAGCTTTAATTACACTTACGTGCGCTCCGCTGTCCACTAACAGCCCTATCTTTCTCTCTATCGTAAGTAATCATTTTTATTAATGCAGTCTGCTGTACGTACTATTCCTATCACAACATAATGGAATTGCTGCATCAGATTCGTGGTCCATTTCCCGGCTTCTCTAGTTGACGTATGTTGGTCCAACGTCTCTCACTACAACTACATTCACTAGCATAGTGTCCGGTGTGGTGGCATATGAAAGACATAACAGGTTTGGCTCTATTACAAGGGGGGGGGGGGGGATGTCCTATTATGTTACACTTTATACACCTTGTTGGTGGAGGACATTCCCTGAAAGGACCATTTCCTTGCATTTGGTCAACATCTATTTCCTTTATGGGTAGCTTAGTTCTCATGGGTTTCGATTGAGACCCCTTGTTCTGGCTGAACTTACGTATTTCTACTCTGCTTTTGTATTCTCTCGCTAAATGCTCTACCTTCCCGCAGTTATAGCACCCCTTCTTATTAATTTGCTTTGGATATCCTACCTGCCGATATTTTTCTTTTTCAGAGTGGATTGTATTCTCTTCCATCGATGCTAAATCAATTAATTCTGACAAAGTGATTCTCTCTCCCTGTGCCCGCACTATTGTCTTTATTCTTTCGCTAATCGTCTCTATATAAAAACAGCTCTCCCTAATTCTCCTATCAATGCGCAACTGCCTGGAATTGTGTCTGCCGTCATTACCCTCCTCATGGCTTCTCTGAAATGAAACTGCATAGAATGTACTCGGGCTCCGTATTGCACCACACTTTCATCCCTTGTTTGCTGGCTATTAAAAATTTTGCACGCATAGAAATCTGATTCCTAAGGTTTGCATAATTCTCCATGAGAATCTCCCTCACTTCTGACCATGTTTCAGTGTGATCTCTAATGATAAGTTTTCTGTAGGCAGAACCCATTCTTTGACCTATAATATATTTCAGAAACAATCTTTTAGACCTTGGTTCTACTAGTTCGTAAGCACTATTGAAATTCTCTATAAATTCAGAGAGTTGCTCCTATTTTGTTAATATAGATCAGGAACAATAGATGGCCTGCAACGCTCCCTTCGGGAATGCCGGATATTACTTCTGTTTTACTCGATGACTTTCCACCTGTTACTATGAACTGTGACCTTTCTGACAGGAAATCACGAATCCAGTAGCACAAATGAGGCGATATTCCATAGGCACGCAGTTTGGTTAGAAGACGCTTGTGAGGGGAGGTGTCGAAAGCCTTCTGGAAATCTAAAAATATGGAAAAAATCTGACATCTCCTATCAATAGTACTCATTATTTCATGAGTATAAAGAGGTATTTGTGTTTTGCAAGAACGATATTTTCTGAATCCATACTATGTGTCAATAAATCGTTTTCTTCGAGGTACTTCATAATGTTCGGATACAGTATATGTTCCAAAACCCTACTGCAAATCGACGTTAGTGATATGAGCCTGTAATTCAACGGATTGCTCCCTGCCGCCATTGGATAAGCAGCTGCCGCAGCAAGTCGTATACCCCTAGCTTACTTATTTGTTACATAGTTTAATTCTTAATTTCTTTGCGTGTTTTTGAGTACTTGCATTGTTTAATTCATAAATTTCTGGCGTATTATAGTTTTTGAGACTTGTAGCATCGCGCTTTAGTACCTGAATAGTGTACATTCGCGTAGTCGTCTGTCTTCTGTTTTTGTTTTGAACGGCCAGTGTCGGTTGGTCACAGCCAGTGTTCTCCCTGCCGCTGTTGGATAAGCAGCTGCAGCAGCAAGTCGTATACCCCTAACTTAATTATTTGTTACATAGTTTAATTCTTAATTTCTTTGCGTGTTCTTGGGCACTTGCATTGTTTAATTCATGAATTTCGGGCGTATTATAGTATTTGAGAGTTGTAGCATCGCGCTTTAGTGTTTACTTCGTAGATTCTTACTTAAATTGCGTGTGAGTTTCGTATAGCAGTTGTAATTTCGAGATTTAGTTACTGTAATCGTAAGTTCAGGCAGAATGTAGCGCAGTCGTTAGGCATTTGTACAGGTTAGTTAATACATTCTTTGCGTGTTTCCCTTGCATTATCTAGGCACGGACTCGTGTTTCAGTAACTGTTGTTCAACATCGATTAGAATGGACAGGGATTGTGATTGCTGTGTTCGGATGAGGGCTGAGTTGGCATCCCTTCGCTCACAGCTACAAGCGGCGCTGACTTCGGTCGCGCAGCTTGAGGCTGTTGCCAATGGGCACCACTGTGGGGAGCCGGGCTTGGGTATCACGGGGATGTCAACCTCGTGCCGTCTGTCCCCAGATCGGTTTGCCGCTGTGGTTGTCCTGGTTGCTGCCCGCAGTGGGGCTGAGCCCTGGCCTGTGGTTGACTGGGAGGTCTTTCCAAGGCGTGGCAGGCAGCGAAAGACGTCCCCAGAGGCTGATCAGAAAGCCTCCCCGGTGCGTCTGACAAACAGGTTTCAGGCACTGTCTCTGGCTGAGCCAGATGCAGCTGCCTGCCCTGTTTAAGAGGATGATTGTCAGCCTTCAAGGTCCGGGCAATCACAGAGGGTGGGCTTATTGGTAGTTGCGAGCTCCAATGTTAGGCGCGTAATGGGGCCCCTTAGGGATATGGCGGCTAAGGAGGGGAAGAAATCCAGTGTGCACTCCGTGTGCATTCCGGGTGGAGTCATTCCTGATGTGGATAGGGTCCTTCCGGATGCCATGAAGAGCACAGGGTGCAGCCAGCTGCAGGTGGTGGCACATGTCAGCACTAATGATGTGTGTCGCTTTGGATCTGAGAAAATTCTCTCTGGATTTCAGCGGCTATCTGATTTGGTGAAGGCTGCGTACGAGATGAAGGCAGAGCTCACCATCTGCAGCATCTTTGGCAGAACCGACTGCGGACCTTTGGTGCAGAGCGAGGTGGAGGGTCTGAATCAGAGGCTCAGACGGTTTTGCGACTGTGTTGGCTGCAGATTCCTTGACTTGTGCCATAGGGTGGTGGGGTTTCGGGTTCTGCTGAATAGGTGAGGAGTTCACTACACTCAGCTGGCGGCTACACGGGTAGCAGAGGCTGTGTGGCGTGGACTGGGCGGTTTTTTTAGGTTACAAGGCCTCGGGAAACTATGGGGTGGGTTGCAATCACAAAGGGTGCATGGCAAATACAGGACGTGCTTGGATCAAGGAACAGTCGGAATTGTAGTTGTACATTGTTGTAGTTGTGCTGGAAAAGTCCCTGAGCTTCAAGCGCTAATAGAAAGCACAGAAGCTGAAATCGTTATTGGTACAGAAAGCTGGCTAAAGCCTGAAATAAGTTCTGCAGAAATTTTTACGAAGTCTCAGACGATGTTCAGGAAAGATAGATTAGGCACAATTGGTGGTGGAGTGTTTGTGTCTGTCAGTAGTGGTTTATCTTGTAGTGTAGTCGAAGTAGATACTCCGTGTGAATTGGTATGGGTGGAGGTTATACTTAACAGCCGAACTAAGTTAATAATTGGCTCCTTCTACCGACCCCCAAACTCCGATGACATAGTTGCTAAACAGTTCAGAGAAAATTTGAGTCTTGTAACAAATAAATACCCCACTCATACGGTTATAGTTGGTGGGGACTTCAACCTTCCATCGATATGTTGGCAAAAATACTTGTTCAAAACCTTTGGTAGGCGGAAAACATCTTCTGAGATTTTCCTAAACGCCTTCTCCGAAAATTATTTCGAGCAGTTAGTCCACGAACCCACGCGAATTGTAAATGGTTGCGAAAACACACTTGACCTCTTAGCCACAAACAATCCAGAGTTGATAGAGAGCATCATGACTGATACAGGGATTAGTGATCACAAGGTCGTTGTAGCTAGGCCCAATACCGTTTCTTCCAAATCCACCAGAAACAAACGCAAAATAATTTTATTTAAAAAGCGGATAAAGTGTCACTAGAAGCCTTCCTAAGAGACAATCTCCATTCCTTCCGAACTGACTGCGCAAATGTAGACGAGATGTGGCTCAAATTCAAAGATATAGTAGCAACAGCAATTGAGAGATTCATACCTCATAGATTGGTAAGAGATGGAACTGATACCCCGTGGTACACAAAACAGGTCCGAACGCTGTTGCAGAGGCAACGGAAAAAGCATGCGAAGTTCAGAAGAACGCGAAATCCCGAAGATTGGCTAAAATTTACAGGCGCGCGAAATTTGGCACGGACTTCAATGCGAGATGCATTGTCTCAAAATTTGGTAGAAAATCCGAAGAAATTCTGGTCGTATGTAAAGTACAAAAGCGGCAAGACGCAGTCAATACCTTCGCTGTGCAGTGCCGATGGTCCTGTTACCGACGACTGTGCCGCTAAAGCGGAGTTATTGAACGCAGTTTTCCGAAATTCCTTCACCAGGGAAGACGAATGGAATGTTCCAGAATTTGAAACACGAACAGCTGCTAGCATGAGTTTCTTAGAAGTAGATACCTTAGGGGTTGCGAAGCAACTCAAATTGCTTGATACGGGCAAGTCTTCAGGTCCAGATTGTATACCGATTAGGTTTCTTTCAGATTACACTGATACAATAGCTCCCTACTTAGCAATCATATACAACCGCTCACTCGCCGATAGATCTGTACCTACAGATTGGAAAAGTGCGCAGGTCGCACCAGTGTTTAAGAAGGGTAGTAGGAGTAATCCATCGAACTACAGACCTATATCATTGACGTCTGTTTGCAGCAGAGTTTTGGAGCACATACTCTATTCAAACATTATGAATCACCTCGATGGGAACGATCTATTGATATGTAATCAGCATGGTTTCACAAAACATCGTTCTTGTGCAACGCAGCTAGCTCTTTATTCGCACGAAGTAATGGCCGCTATCGACAGGGGCTCTCAAGTTGGTTCCGTATTCATAGATTTCCGGAAAGCTTTTGACACCGTTCCTCACAAGCGACTCTTAATCGAGCTGCGGGCCTATGGGGTATCGTCTCAGTTGTGCGACTGGATTCGTGATTTCCTGTCAGGAAGGTCGCAGTTCGTAGTTATAGACGGCAAATCATCGAGTAAAACTGAAGTGATATCAGGTGTTCCCCAGGGAAGCGTCCTGGGACCTCTGCTATTCCTGGTCTATATAAATGACCTGGGTGAACATTCGAGCAGTTCTCTTAGGTTGTTCGCAGATGGTGCTGTAATTTACCGTCTAGTAAGGTCATCTGAAGACCAGTATCAGTTGCAAAGCGATTTAGAAAAGATTGCTGTATGTTGTGGCAGGTGGCAGTTGACGCTAAATAACGAAAAGTGTGAGGTGATCCACATGAGTTCCAAAAGAAATCCGTTGGAATTCAGTTACTCGATAAATAATACAATTCTCAAGGCTGTCAATTCAAGTAAGTACCCGGGTGTTAAAATTACGAACAACTTCAGTTGGAAAGAGCACATAGATAATATTGTGGGGAAGACGAGCCAAAGGTTGGGTTTCATTGGCAGGACACTTAGAAGATGCAACAAGTCCACTAAAGAGACAGCTTACACTACACTCGATCGTCCTCTGTTAGAATATTGTTGTGCGGTGTGGGATCCTTCCCAGGGGGGATTGGCGGAGGACATCCAAAGGGTGCAAAAAAGGGCAGCTCGTTTTGTATTACCACGTAATAGGGAAGAGGGTGTGGCAGATATGATACGCGAATTGGGATGGAAGTCATTAAAGCAAAGACGTTTTTCGTCGCGGTGAGATCTATTTACGAAAGTTCAGTCACCAACTTTCTCTTCCGAATGCGAAAATATTTTTTTGAGCCCAACCTACATAGGTAGGAATGATCATCAAAATAAAATAAGAGAAATCAGAGCTCGATCAGAAAGGTTTAGGTGTTCGTTTTTCCCGCACTCTGTTCGGGAGTGGAATGGTAGAGAGATAGTATGATTGTGGTTCCATGAACCCTCTGCCAAGCACTTAGATGTGAATTGCAGAGTACTCATGTAAATGTAGATGTAGATGTACTTCCCTTTTTGCGTATCGGTATGACTTGAGCAATTTTCCAGTCTTTAGGTACAGATGTTTCTGTGAGTGAGTGGTTGTATATAATAGCTAAATATGGAGCTATTGAATCAACAAGCATATTCTGAGAGGAACCTGACTGGTATACAGTCTGGACACTTGTCTTTATTAAGTGATTTAAGCTGCTTTGCGACACTGAGGATATCTGCTTCTCTGTTTCTCATCTTGGCAGTTGTTCTTGATTGGAATTCAGGAATATTTACTTTGTCTTCTTTGGTGAAGGAGTTTCAGAAACCGTGTTTAGTAACTCTGCTTTACTGGCACTGCCATCAGTGACTTCACCGTTGTTACTGTGTAGTGAAGGTATTGATGCGTCTTGCCTCTGGTGTGCTTTATGTATGATCAGAATCTCTTTGGGTTTTTGCCAGATTACGAGACAGAGTTTCGTTATGGAAATTATTAGAAGCATCTCGCATTGAAGTACACACTATATTTCGAACTTCTGTAAAACTTTGCCAGTCTTGGGGATTTTGCGTTCTTTTAAGTTTGGCATGTTTTTTTCGCTGCTTCGGCAGCAGCGATATGACCTGTTTAGTGTACCATGGGGGATCAGTACCATCACTTATTAATTTATGTGGTATATATCTCTCAATTGCTGTTGAAACTATCATTCTGAAATCATTCCACAACTTTTCTACACTTACATGATCAGATCGGAAGACGTGAAGACTGTCTCTTAAAACGGCGATGATAGCATTTTTATCAGCTTTTTTAAATAGATATACTCGTACTTTGCATTTCTTTTTGATGGTTGTAGGTGTTACGGCATTCAGCCTAGCAGCAACTGTCTTGTGGTCGCTAACCCTGTATTCATCACGATACTCACTATTTGTCCAGGATTATTTGTTCTAAGAGGTCAAGTACGCTTTTGCAATCATTTACGCATCGAGTAGGCTCATGAACTAAATGTTCAAAATAATTTTCTGAGAACGCATTCAGTACAATTTCGGATGATGCTTTATGCCTACCACCAGCTTTAAACGTGTAATTTTTCCAGCATATCGAGGGTAAATTGAAGTCAACACTGACTATAACTGTATGAGTTGAGTACCTATTTGAAATTAGACATGTTTTCTTAGAACTGTTCAGCAGCTATATCTTCTGAGTTGGGGTACCGGTGAAACGATCCCATTAATAGTTTAGTCCGATTGTCAAGTATAACCTTTACCCATACAATTTCGCAGGAACTATCTACTTCAGTATCACTACAAGGCAAACTACTTCTGACAGCAATAAATACTCCACCACCAACTGTATTTAATCTATGTTTCCTGAACCCTGTTAGATCGTTTGAAAAATTGCGGCTGAACTTATTTCCGGCTTTAACCAGATTTCTGTACCTATAACTATTCCAGCTTCAGTACTCTCTATTAAGGATTTGGAGCTCTGGTTCTTTTCCAACACAGCTACGACCATTTACAACTACAATACCGATCGTTTCTACAACTAACATACTGTGTTTTATCTGTCCCCTTTTAGACAGACGCCGTTTCTGTGGTTCCCTGAGACCTTCTAACCTAAAAAGCCGCCCAGACCCTTCCACACAGCCCTCGCTACCCGTGTAGCCGCTTCCTGTGTGTAGTGGATTCCGGACCTATTGAGCGGAACCCGGAAACCCACCACCCGATGGCGCAAGTCAAGGAATCTGCAGCCTACATGGTCACAGAACCACTGAGCCTCTGATTCAGGCCCTCCACTCAGCTCTGCACCAAAGGACCACAGTCGGTTCTGTTGACGATGCTGCAAATGGTGAGCTCCGCCTTAATCTCGCAAGCAACACTGGCAGTCTTTGCCATATCCACTAGCTGCCCGAAACCAGAGAGAATCTCCTCTGCTTCCAAGAGACACACGCCATTGGTACCGACATGAGCCATGAACCGACATAAGCTTATAAATGGCCAAAGCTAAATCATGAAGGATGTTCTTTACAGCGAATCCGCGTTAAATAACTGGGAACTGAATCACTAGGAAAAGTGTGGCCTAAACATTTCTGAACATCGTCACTAACATTTGCTAAAGAAATTATAAATGTAGAAATAAGTCTAACAAAACTGGAATACTATGCAGAGTCTTTTCACCTTAGCCACTGTTTCTTTTCTTTCTGTGTACTAAGAATATGTAAGAATAGCTGATTTTTTTCTTCAATAGAGCTGACTGTTTCACTGTTAAGAAACTGATACATAAATTTTGTTCTTATTTAAAGAACCACACACACACACACACACACACACACACACACACATGCACACTGTGTTGAAATTTTTCATCTGTACTGCTACTGAAAAACCTACCTAGTACTGTGCATTCAGATATCTAGCCTGTGTTATGGAAGAACATTCAATAAAAAAAAAACAACTTGGCATAGAAAGTTAGCAATGTGCCAAGAAAACAAAGTATAATAATAAAATAAGAACTAGGAAGACGCAGATGTATGAAATCAGATAGTGTAACATGCGTGAAGCACGGTGAATGTAGATTAACTTGTGGTATTAGCAGATGACGACAGCAATTTCATCATCATCGTCGTCCCCTCCCTCCTCCACCATGCATCAGTATCAATACTTTCTTCCCAAGAAACCTTAACTTTGCTGCAGTGTTCCATGCCATTCATACATCTTGAAAAACATGGTGAAATGCTTTTGTTGTTCTATTCTTTCAAACGTGAGTCAACCTTCATGACAGTGTGTCTAATGACCATGTAGTATTTGAGTTCTGTGGGATGTTTCTTCAATTTTTACTCTTCCTCACATCACACCAGATTATTTGTAATTTATCGTCCTACGTTTTTCAACCTCATTCGATATTACTGAGATCCCCTGCTATATCCGTAGGCCAGGACAGATAGTTTAACTTGTGGAAAGCGGCCAAAATAAGTGGCTGTCAGCTGCACTTGAACATACTACTTAATTCATTTTACAAATATTACAAGAGTAAAGGAAACATCAAAAACAGAGCAAGCCCAACATTAATTTTAGAACTTAATTCCCAGCTAAATGCACCATTCAATCTCACTCTTCAAGGGAAAAACGACTTTCATTTAAAACTGACTGAAGGCCAACCACTTAAGACTCAAAAAGAAGAATTTGAATTTTAAAAGGCAGACGGCCTTATCTTAAAACTTTTCTCTAAATTGGGCTGAAGGCCCAAACAATCTCACGCCTTAATGGCAAAACACGTTTAATTTAAAATCGGCTAGAAGCCATACATAAACAAACAAGGACAAATAAGAAGAGGCAGCACATCCAATGGCGCTCAGAAGTTTCCAAGGGCTGGCCTGAAACTCAAACTCGCTTAGGTGAGAGAGGCAGTTGGCCCAACATTTCTCAACTGGACAGCAACCCAACTGACAGACAGTCAACGGAACAAGCGACAGGATAACTTCCGCTCCACCCAACCAGCACACAACAGGGAGCTCAATGGAACATGTAGAAGGTATCGGCGCCCACAACGAATTACACCTTCAACCGTCAGACTAAACACCGTGCTGGACAGCCACAAAACAACAAGGAAAATACACTGCCTGAATTTAAGTCAATGTCCAGGGCAGGATACCAGAACGTTAACGGCCACAAGGCAGAAGATTTCGCTGGTGTACTTCAATTCAAAAATAATCAATTTAAGTTAAACTCCACACGAGGGCAGCTAGAATTTCGCCAACTTGAAAACAAACGTTGTTGCTCGCGGGAATGCCCCAGTAGCTACAACTAGATTCAAACATCACAATGTGAACAGTTGGGACTGGCTGGTAGATTAAGTAAAGACCCACCTTTGCTGTCGAGGATCGCTGAGCCATGGACCTTGAAGCAATGGGAACACTCTGACTGCGCGTGGACGCCGGCAGCGGGCCTATCCAGACACGTGCCACGGAGACTTCGCTGCTGCACGCCAACCAACCAACTGCCTGCACAGCACAGCCAGAAACTAGAAGCGTGAGGCCAAAGATAGTACAAAGGTGCGAATATCGATACACGCTGCTGCTGCCACTCACAGAGACAGAGTATAACAAGCATAATCGTGATAACTGCGGGACACTAAACACAGAATAGCAACCAATGTCTAATGCAACGCATAAAACAAGCCAGCTATGGCTCAACCTCCCCCCCTTAAACTCAACACAGGTAGGGGGTGACTCAACCCCTGAGCTATCTGAACTTCTTGGCTAAGGCGAACCCTATACTGCTTACCTGAACAGTTATCCTTGATCAACAGATTTATCAGGTCTAAGATACGTACGATGGTGCAACGCCCCAGAAAATGGGGAGTAAATTTGCTAACATTCCCGCCAAGCACCTGCCCCCCAGGAAATTTCAGACATAGACTTGATCCCCTGGCCTACCCTTAAAGGTTTCTCAATTATGATTATAACGCTCAGCTTGTTTATTATGGGTTCTGAGTATAATACGTCTGGCCTGGTTCCAGTTTTCCTTGATAACTTGAGGACTAATATCAGCTGGAATAAGATCTTGAATACCCCACAAGTTCGAAAGAGGGGAATTAATGGGATAGGAAAGGATCAAGGAGGTGGGCGTAGCTCGCAAAGCTTCATGACTGGCGGTATTAAAGGCAAAACTAAGCCAAGGAAGACTGGATTTCCATTTACTAGGGGTTTTGTGATGATAATTAATCAAAGTGGACTTCAGATTTCGGTTAACTCTCCACAAAGGACCCCAGGGGATAAAACAGGGTGGTCGTGATATGTTCGACAACGTTCTGAAAACAGAAGGCCCTGAAAGGAGCCGAAAGAAAAGCAGGAGCATTATCGCTAACATGCTGCTTAGGTGGGACAAAAACACTGAAGACATTAGTTAAATGAGAAATAGTGTTGGCAGCGGTAACGTTACGGCTCTGAAGGAGCAATTAAATCTGGAAAAAGCATCGATAATAATTAGCACATATTGATGACTCTTCTTAGTACGAGGTAAAGTTCCTAAATAATCAATTTAGAGCTTGCGCGTCGGACAGGACCCTCGTTCAGAACTCAAGAAACCCAGTTGAAGAACATTCTTGGGTTTGGCTACATTATACAAGCGACATTGGGATATCATCTCTCTCACATTCCAGTCATGGAGGACCAAGTTAAATGCTCCTTGATTTTTTGGAGAATCTTATAAGTACCTAAGTGGCCACCCACCAACGAATCACCAAAATAACGAAAAACCAGGGGTACCAAAGCTACAAGCAAACAGATCTAGCACTCCTTAGCATCGCCCACCCTCTTACAGAGAATACCACTCTTAACAACATACTCATCGGACATCTCTCCTGCCAACACACGTTGCTTAATCGGGGTGCAAACAGAGTCCTGAGCCTGATGCTCAGCAACATCATCAAACAAAAGGGGAATTTCACCCAACACCATACAATTAAGACTGTCCCCCTCCACCTGCTGGTTTCCCTTACTAGGTGTAGTTTTGGCAAACATCCAGTTGAAGACATCTGTGAGGATATTTTCAAAGCCTGTCACATGTTTAACTTCAAACTGAAATGCTGAAATACTCACGGCCAACCTGGCAATACGGCTAGTTTTACATGGCCTAGCCAACACCCATCTCAAAACCCAATTGTCGGTTTCTAACTGGAAAACCTGATGTTCAAGGTAGAAGCGCTACTTCTCTAATGTAAATAAAACGGCCAAAGCCTCGCACTCGTAGACAGAGCACTTAAGTTCAGCATCAGTTAATCGATGAGACACATAGGCTAATGGCTGTCTCTGCCCCTCAAACTCCTGGAGGAGAACGGCTGAAATACCAGTATTAGAAGTGTCAGTTTGAATAACAAACCTTTTATTAAAATCGGGTACCCCAAGAACCGGAAGACTGGTTATTGCTGCCTTAATGTGCTCACAGGCAGCCTCCTGGGCGGGTCCCCATTCAAAACGCGCGCCCTTCCGGCGTA
Organism: Schistocerca serialis cubense; assembly: GCF_023864345.2. Classification (NCBI taxonomy): domain Eukaryota; kingdom Metazoa; phylum Arthropoda; class Insecta; order Orthoptera; family Acrididae; genus Schistocerca; species Schistocerca serialis. The sequence continues at coordinate 108,089,050 of NC_064648.1, forward strand.
ACTGATTTAAGGGTGCTGCCGAGCAAAATTGGGAACGAAACGCTTAAAGCAGTTCGCCATGCCTATGAATTTAGCAATTCCCCGCTTACCAGTAGGCGGAGGCAAAGCCCGTAAGGCTTTGGTTCGCTTTTGGTCAATGCGAATACTGTGACCCGACACTATATGACCGAAGAAAGATACCTGCTGCTTGGCTAGCGTCAACTTAGTAGGCTTAACGGTCAGTCCGGCTCCCTGTAATCTTAACTTGCTGTATATGTTCCAAATGGTCCTGAAACGAACGTCTATAAGTAACTAAGTTATCCAAATAATTATACACATAGACTAACTTCAAGACGCCAAGTTTATTATCAAGCAAACGAGTACTCACAGCCGTACCAGTGGCTAGCCCAAAAGGAAATCTGTTAAACTCAAACAAGTTCCAATCAGTACAAAATGCAGTAACATGTTTACATTCTTCAGCCAAGGGAATCTGATAATAGGCCTGATTCAAATCACGGGCTGTAAACCAATTATCGCCAGCAAACCAAGTAAAAGAATTATGCTGCTGAGGTAGGGTGCCGATTTAACGATAACCTTAGCATTTAAACGGCGGTAGTCAACCACAGGTCTTAAATCGCGCCCCTGATCTTTAGGCACAAGGGATATTGGGGAAACATAAGCAGATGTAGTAGGCCTAATCACTCCCTGTTGGAGCATCTGAGATATTTCAGCCTTGAGTATCTTCAACTTAGAGGGTGAGAGGCGATATAGGTACTGCCAAACCGTAATATTGTCGGACAGACGGATATGATAATCAACAACGTTAGTAACACCCAAGTTATCACTCAGGACATGGCGAAAACTGTGCAACAAATTGCGTAACTGAGAAGCCTGATGGGGCAATAGATGGGCCGGATCAAACTCAATAGCTACGACCTCAACAGCCAATGCGCTAACAGTACGATGTACAATAGGTTTATCGTATTCGCAAAGGCCAAACTTCTCCTCAGGAGCAAACTTAAAGGAAAAGGTGTGCCCAGAATAATCCAAGACCAACCCAGTTTTATTGATGAAATCACATCTCAAAATTAGATCAACTGGCAGTTCCTTAACCAAGGCTAAAGACATAGGCCAGGGAAAATCGCCGACCGATATACTCCCCCAGAACTAATCATGTAGAGGCAACACTTGGCCACTGGCCACCCAACATCTCTGCACCGGCGAAGGGACTGACCGAAGTTTCGTAAGATGCCCAAATTCCGAAAGCCACTCAAAGCACAATAATGAAAAGGAACTACCAGAATCCAAAAGAGCACAAATCGGCTCGCCACCTATCCGAGAACAAACGTAGGACAAGGGCGGTGATGGCGGAGTGACTACACGAGTACACCAAGGTCTGAATGCTCGATCCAGAGTTCACAGTCTAGCCCGGCGTCATCTATTGGCTCTGGGTGCATGAAGATGAACACAAGAGCACACCAAATGCGCCATATTGCCGCACCTGAAGCAACGCCAGCGTTCCCTTCTGATAGCTTCAGTGGATGTAGATACTCTGGAATCAGGGCTGACGACCTGCCCCTTAACCTTGTGACGTACATTGTTACCAAGTGGTATTGCAGATGCTGTTACCACCACATCACGCAGCTCTTCCCAGGTTGAAGGCTGCTTGTGGAAGACAAAATGTGACTAATCCGCCGCGCGCATTCCCCTAAGAACAATAGAGACCAACTCTTGTTCAGGTAAATCAATTAACAATGTCAAGAGGCTATCTGTACTCTATCGACATACTGATGTAACAGCTCCTCACACCATGTACTTCCCCAATGTAAAGTCACTCTAACTGTTTACGAATTCCGGTGGTCAACGTTTGCCTAATCACCAGCTCCATTAATTGCTGCAGGGAAAACCCTTTCGCCATGGCTCGCGAGAGGAGCTTCTGCAACTCACCTCTAGCTAACGGGTACAACGATGACAAAATTACTTGGTGCGGAATGCAAAAGGCAGCCATTTGTTATTCTAAGCGAACCAATAACAATACTAATTTTTCCACCTCATCAAGTCGCTCCACAATCAATTCAGTAATATCTCAGAAGAAATAGGCCAGAGGATTAGGCAGCTTGGCAAATACAGCATCTAACATAAGAGAGGATGCAACAGTACCCCACCGGGCTGGCTCTCACCCTCTCTCTGAAAGCGCAAATCCCGATCTTCAATCCTCCTCCCATCCAACTCCAAACACGCAAGCTTAACCTGTAATGTGCTCACCAAAGTTCCCAACCCAACGGTTAATTTCCACTGAAGATCTTCCGAATCTAACGTGCCTAAATCCGCTATCTGATTAGTTAAATACATTAACTGTGCCTGCACCCTATCCAGGTAACTGTCACTAGGTTGGGTTCCCTCAAAAACACAAATAGTTTGCTCAAAGCCTCTAACAGCCTCAAACAAAAATTCAGTTGCTGCTCCTGTCTCACCCACCCCCGCCGACGTGACGTCAACCAGATGAAGAATGGCAGCGCGCAAACGGGCTACTAACTCCGGAACACTGCCCTCAATCGGTTGGCGCCTTATTGCCTACTTGTAAACAAGGTGGTCCTTTCTGAGCATGCGTATCCCCAGACACTGTCTGACTGCCACTACGATAAACACCTGAAACAAGTAACAGCCTAAACAATATGGTTCCACAGAACACAAAAACAGAACAAGAGTGAGACTGACAGCAACTGGAATAGCAAACACAAGCGAAATCATGCTCTGCTACCAGTGAGATCCCCTGCTATACCCGCACTACGGGAAAGATAGTTTAATTTGTGGAGAGGGGCCAAAACGAGTCGCTGTCAGTTGCACTCGAACATACTACTTTATTCATTTTACAAACATTACAAGAGTAAAGGAAACATTAAAAACAGAGCAAGCCAAACATTAATTTTAGAACTTAATTCCCGGCTAAATGAGCCATTCAATCTCACTCCTCAAGGGCAAAACAACTTTAATTTAAAACCGGCTGAAGACCAACCACTTAAGACTCAAAAAGAAGAATTTGCATTTTAAAAGGCAGAAGGCCTCATCTTAAAACATTTCTCTAAATTAAGCTGAAGGTCAAAACAATCTCATGCCTCAACAGCAAAAAATCGGCTGAAGGCCAATAGCTGGAGACTCAAAAACAGAAATTTGAATTTAAAAGGCAGACGGCCTTATCTCAAAACTTTTCTCAAAATCAGGTTGAAGGCCCAAACAATCTCACGCCTTAAGGGCAAAACAACTTTAATTTAAAGTCGGCTAGAAGCCATACATAAACAAACACCAAGGACAAATAAGAAAAAAAAGTAGCACATCAAACGGCGCTCAGAAGTTTCCAGCGGTCGGCCTGGAACTCAACCACTAATGCTAACTTACGTGAGACAGGCAGTCGGCCCAACAATTCTCAATCCGACGGCAACCCAACTGACAGGCAGTCAATGGACCAAGCGAAAGGATAACTTCCGCTCCACCCGACCAGCACACAATGGGGAGTTCAATGGAACACGCAGAAGGTATCGGCGCCCGCAACGAATTACATCTTCAACTGTCAAACTACGCGCCATGCTGGACAGCCACAACACGACGAGGAAACAACACTGCCTGAGTTTACATCAACGGCCAGGGCAGGTAAAGTGGGCATTATCGGCCACAAGGTAGAAAATTCCGCTGGTGCACTTCAATTCGAAAATAATCGATTTAAGTTAAACTACACAGGAGGGCGACTAGAATTTCGCCAACTTGAAAACACAAGTTGTTGCTTGCGGGAATGTCCCAACAGCCCACTACGATATGAAAGACTCAATGTGAACAGGTGAGACTGGCTGGTAGATTAAGTAAAGACGCAACTTTCGTGCCTGGGATCGGTTAACCATGGACCCTGTATCAATGGGAACTGCCCATCACATTCTGACTGCATGTGGACTGCACCAGCAGGTCCGACCAGACATGCGCCACAGAGACTTCCTCGCTGCTCCACGCAAACGGACCAACGGCCCGCATGGCACAGCCTTAAACTATAAGCGTGAGGCCAAAGATGCTACAAGGATGTAAATATCGATACACGTTGCTGCTGCCACTTGCAGAGAGAGAGGATAGCAGCATGATTGTGATAACTGCAGGACACTGAGCACAGAATAGCAACCAAAGTTTAATGCAAGGCATAAGACGAACCAGCCATGGCCCAATTACACTACTGGCCATTAAAATTGCTACACCAAGAAGAAATGCAGATGATAAACGGGTATTCATTGGACAAATATATTATACTAGAACTGACATGTGATTAAATTTTCATGCAGTTTGGGTGCATAGATCCTGAGAAATCAGTACTCAGAACAACCACCTCTGGCTGTAATAACGGCCTAGATACGCCTGGGCATTGAGTCAAACAGAGCTTGAATGGTTGCCCATTAAGCTTCAACACGATACCACAGTTCATCAAGAGTAGTGACTGGCGTATTGTGACGAGCCTGCTGCTCGGCCATCATTGACCAGACGTTTTCAATTGATGAGAGATCTGGAGAATGTGCTGGCCGGGGCAGCAGTCGAACATTTTCTGTATCCAGAAAGGCCCGTACAGGACCTAAAACATTCGGTCGTGCATTATCCTGCTGAAATGTAGGGTTTCGCAGGGATCGAATGAAGGGTAGAGCTTCGGGTCGTAAGACATCTGAAATGTAACGTCCACTGTTCAAAGTGCCGTCTATGCGAACAAGAGGTGACCGAGACATGTAACCAATGGCACCCCATATCATCACGCTGGGTGATACATGAGTATGGCAATGACGAATACACACTTCCAATGTGCGTTCATCACGATGTCGCCAAACACAGATGCGACCATCATGATGCTGTAAACAGAAACTGGATTCATCCGAAAAAATGACGTTTTGCCAAACGTTTACCCAGGTTCATCGTTGAGTACACCATCGCAGGCACTCCTGTCTGTGATGCAGCGTCAAGGGTAACCACAGCCATGGTCTCTGAGCTGATAGTCCATGCTGCTGCAAACGTCGTCGAACTGTTCGTGCAGATGGTTTTTGTCTTGCAAACGTCCCCATCTGTTGACTCAGGGATCGAGACGTGGCTGCACGATCCGTTACAGTCAAGTGGATAAGATGCCTGTCATCTTGACTGCTAGTGATACGAGGCCATTCGGATCCAGCACGGCGTTCGGTATTACCCTCCTGAACCCACCGATTCCATATTCTGCTAACAGTCATTGGATCTCGACCAACGCGAGCAGCAATGTCACGATACGATAAACTGCAATCGCGGTAGGCTACAATCCGACCTTTATCACAATCGGAAACGTGATGGTACGCATTTCTCCTCCTTACACGAGGCATCACAACAACGTTTCAGCAGACAGCGACGGTCAACTGCTGTTTGTGTATGAGAAATCGGTTGGAAACTTTCCTCATGTCAGGAGGTTGCAGGTTTCGCTACCAGCGCCAACCTTGTGTGAACGCTCTGAAAAGCTAATCATTTGCATATCACAGCATCTTCTTCCTGTCGGTTAAATTTCGCGTCTGTAGCACGACATCTTCACGGTGTGGAAATTTTAATGGCCAGTAGTGTACATTGAGGCTAAATGCATTTGACAGTAAGTGGGCAAATTCTAAAGTAGTATTGCACACCTGATAATCAGCAGCATGACAGAGTTGAAAATATATGATTTACGCACTGCTTCTTGTCACGGCGAGTATTGTGGATTGGGAGGAATGGGACGTGCACTGCAAGATTTATGTTGATACATAATTTGACGATATTTTTAAGCTTTAATACAAATTTATGTTGCCATAAGAGATTTATGGCGATGATGACACTGATGACAATAATGAAAGGTTTTAAAATCTTAACGAATTATTTACTTTTGAATACATTATGGGAGAGGCAGTGATCAATGTCTTACAAATATTCACTATTAAAAACAGTCCTGATCACGATTTATTTATCAAGGTGACCGGTTTCGACCACTACTGTGGCCATCTTCAGACCTACCAGTTGTATACAAATCTTTAATTAGAGGGCTACATACATTAAAAAAATACATAAAGTTATAAAGCTATAAAACCATGAATTACCATTGAGTAGGAAACTCTTTCTCTTGGAGAATCGCTACTGGACAAACCAGTGCACGTCTTACTATATATAATGGAGGCTCCGCCCCCTTCTGATGGCATGATGTCATTACTAACCAATGAGTTATAAGTCGAAATACAATTTAAAATTTCTTTATGAAAAGAATATTGTCAAGAATTAAAAATAAATACACACTAAACTTATCTTATTAAACAGCTGTTGTCAATTAAGAAGCGTTAAAAATATTTAAACATGTAGGTAAAATGAACTTCGGTTTGGCAGTACATGGGTTGCCCTCTCAAGGCCTGTTAGTGAACCATTTGGAACCACTGGTTGCCATGGTGAAGTTGGACGCTGTTCCAAAGATGAGGTAGCAGGCTTCTTTCCACTGAAGTTGTTGTAAAGTCGATAGGCGAGCTAGTGGTTGGCATGGTGAGGACAAATGCCAGTGCAAAGATGTGGCAGCAGGCTTCTTTCCAACGAAGTTGTTGCGAAAGTGGATTGGCAAAGACTGTCACGTCAAACGATGTATTATTGAGCAGGAACATGTCTTTATTGAAACGATTTTCAATGAGGAGGCTGCAATAATCTTTAGCTGACATGTATACTACATGCTGCACAAATACAATACGAAGTTGTTGTCCATATATATGAAATATTGTCAATGAAGTTGGTATGTAAATTACATGTGACAATTTTTAAAAGGTATTGCTATTCATTAAGTTATATGCCAGTCTTATAAACAAATAAAAATAATGAAAATGGAAGGAATTTAAAATTATAATATTATGAGCCATAGTGTCAAAAATAAAAGGATGTGAATTAGCAATATACAGTCTAAAAGCATATAAGCAAAAATTCTAAAACAGATCGTCAGTTATAAAATAATGTTTGGTGAAATAAAATTACAATGTAAAGATAAAATATTTCCTAAAAGTCTTAATAATCTTAAAAAACGAAGGATAGAAGAGAAAATAGACTAAAGGCAGATCATCGAAAAGCTCAAAGAAATGTTTGTCTTTGAAATGAATTTGTTCGTTTAAAACAGATAATGGATTACTTTTGTGAAGTGAAAAGATTTCAATTTCTTCTAAAGTATTTAGCAGTGGTCCTTTTGGCACAGTATGTAATATTTTCAAATTGTTAGAAACGCAACCCTCAGAATGATTGTATCCATCAAGATGTTGACCAAATATTGATTTGGTATGTGCAGTACCAGTAGTATGTTCTTTGAAACGTGTTAGAAAGTTATGGCCAGTTTGGCCAATATACTGTTTCTCACAGTCATTACATATTATTTTGTAAACGCCTGACTTTTGGTATATACTTGAGTCCCCAATTGTGTGTTTAAGTTTCATCTGCAGGGAGTTATTAGTTTTAAATGCTATTGTCACGCTTGTGTTCTTAAAGAATTTATTTATTTTATCTGAAATAGGTCCCATGTATGTCATTTTTGTAAATCTCTTCTTGGAATTTATAACAGCATCACTTGTTTCTTGTAATTTTTGATATAACAGATCAACCTGATGTGAATTATAATTGTTAGCAACTGCTATCTGTTTTAATGTATCAATTTCCTCCTGGATTGCATCAGGTTGAAGACGTAATTTCAGTATCCTATGTATCATAGTTTTAAAAAATGCCATTTTGTATCTTAATGAATGTAGCATTTATTGTTGTCGGTTGATGTGGGTTTTCTATAAATAGAAATATTATGTTTTCCATTCTTGTTTGTAATTGTAAAGTCCAGTAAATTAATACTATTGTTACTTTCGTGTTCTACTGTAAATACAAGTTTTGGGTGTAAAGTATTTAAGTTGTTAGCGAAAGCATCAATTTCTTCCTCAGAACGGTTATATAATAGCAATGTATCGTCAACGCATCTTTTGTAGTATATAATTTTATTTGTTATTTCTGGATTATTTATGAAAAATTGAATTTCACCATAATTGACGAAGATATCTACTATAGTGCTAGCCAGTGAATTCCCCATTGCAAGTCCATCTTCCTGTATGTATATTTTATTATTATATGAAAAATAATTAAAATCTAGCGTAATTCTTTACAGTTCAATGAATTCTACTATTTCTTTGGGGCTCATGATTTTGTGATACGTTAAGTTAATATAGTATCTTGAATAGGTATATTCATGTAAATATTTGTGATGTCCAACGATGCAAAGCTTGCGGTTTTTGGAATATCCACATTATAAATTAACTTTGTTAATTCAAAACTGTTTTTAATACTATAATTTTCTTCATAAATGTAAAAGAATTTTAAGATTTGATTAAGCTTTTTGTTCAGGTTGTAAGAGGGACTGTTGGTATTATTAACAATTGGATGAATTGGTAAATTTGGTTTGTGTAATTTGATTTGTGATCTCAACTTAGGTAAGGTGGGGTTCATAACTAAGTGTTATTTTATCTTTAGGTGAAAGTAAAGAGTCACTATCATCAATCAGCTTTTTAATATTTGTTTGAAATCTTGAAGTCGGGTCTTTATTAACCTCAGTTATTCCATTAGCGTCAAAAACTGTAAAGTCTTAAAAACATAATCATCTTCACTGACAATGACAAGAGTATTCCCTTTATCTACCCTGATTGCAATAGCTTTATTAGTTATTAACTGCTGATTGATTTGTTTTACAAGTTTTAATTCGTTATTAAGTTTATTTTTATCTTTTTCATTAGTAATGACATTTTTAGTTTTACGTGCAATGTCACGTATTTCAGACCTACTAAATTGTGAATGTTTTGCAGCAACCTTTACGTCAGCAATCACAAGTTCAATGTTTGCATTGCTCAATTCTGGAGCTAATTTATATTTTAGGCCTTTGTTTAAAAGTGTTGTCTCTGCAGGAGTAAAAGTAATTTTGGTTAGATTGCTTACTTTTGGATAAAAGTTATGTACATTTGGTAAAACATCTTATGAACACACATTTTGGTGACTAACAAGGGCTGCAATTTTCTTATTATGCTTATTAAGAATAATTTCTCGTACTGCATTAATTTTGTCATCTGTAAAGTTAAGTAAGTGCGAAAATATTAATGGTGACAACTGACTGCTAATTTCTAAATGTAAATTGTGCATTTCAAGATTTAATAAATCTTTTTCTTTATATGCATGTTTAATTTCAGATCTAATCCATAAAATGCTAGTCTTCTGTCATAAAAATTTTTCTATGTTTGATCTGGTATTTAAAACTAATTGTTACATAATTAGGAATCACATGATTCATTAGGCATTGTTTGTTAAAAGAAATTTTGGAATTAAGTTTCATAATTTTAGTGCATAACCCTCTAAACTTCTTGCAATCTGCCAATAGCTGACTTGGCAATAAATTAATTACTTTTGAATACATTATGGGAGAGGCAGTGATCAATGTCTTACAAAAATGAGTACAATGAATTTTATGATCATAAGATAAAAGTATATCTTACACTGGTATCTCACACAGGCCAGTGAATCAAACTTCAAATGATTAATGAAAATTGCTTCATAAATTTTTGTCCATATTTATGTGCAATTACACACACACACACACACACACACACACACACACACACACACACACACCAGAGGTTTTCTCCTCTGTGCTGCACTTGAAACTCCTGACTCATATTACACTTCCAGATATCTAGCTAGCTGGAATAAGCAGAAGATGTGTTTTGTTGGTGCTGCACATTTTTCTATATTTAGAGTGTTTAGCACATGCTGCAGTGTTCTTCTGTAGCACGCTAGGGTAGAAGTTAGCACAGAAACAGCTAACTTAAAAACCTGTGCAGTTAGCGTGTTTGTTTATATGTTAAAGTTGACTTCGGAATTTTCCTTTGTGTGAGACTGAAGTGCTGAGTTGAAATTCTAGATTCACATATTTTACTGATCACATCAGTAATCATAATCTATTATTGATTGTATTAATATCCGTTTGTATTTTGGTCTATTGTGATATTCGAACATTCGCGAGTGTCACAGTGAACGCCTACTGTTATTGTTAATTCTAGGCTGAAACTCAATTTTGCCATTATAGGAATTTTGAGAAGAGTAGGCCTATCCTTTTGAAAACAATCTTTCTCTAATTGCATTGTATAATTACTTGAGAAATACTTGTGAGAAATTTCAGTCGCTTACAAAACTATATTTTCGCAAGTTACCTCTGCAGGTGTTTTTGGATAACTTATTTCGTAGAAAATCAATGTTTGTTATTCACAGTTACTGCCAAAGAGTAGATCACCCCAAATTTCACCGTATATCGACGCAAATAAATGCGCATTTTTGAGAATTTTCAGAAGTAACTTGTCCTGTGCATAATCTAACTTGTTGTAAATCAAAGTTTGTGATTTAGGTACTGTAGCAGACATATAATTTTCCATTACATAACGTACATATTACCTACATTTTTCATAAATTAATTAACTCCATTTTCAAATTTCCAAGTAGCTATAACTAACCTTAAAAAGTTTACTCTCGTCTTAATAGAAATATTGCTTTCTATATTTGCTTCAGTTCTTACGGGAATTAGTAGCTTTTTAGCTCAATGGACATAAAAGACAACCAGCAGGCTTAATTTGAAGTTATTTGTTCACTTTCCTGCAATACATTGCGCCAGCCAAAATTGAGCCCTGGAGTGAATGCAGTTCTCAAAAATGGGATGAGCTGGTTGACATTTGTAGGCAGCTGGAAATCGCCTTCACTACTGTCAAAGGACTGTCAGCTGCTGCGAATCAGTGTGGTGAAGAGTTCCTGAGAGTCATGTACCTGTGGTACCAGTATCAATGGTGACTCAAGTACTGTCCTCTCCTGTGGACCCTGTCTCCTCTGAAGAGAGTATGGAATCTCTCATTACTCGTGCACTAGACTGTAACTAGCGTTTCAGTGGTAGATCCAGGCCCATGGAGGCCAGGGACCATGGAGGCTTAGCGTGCTGTACTGATACCCTAAATATCAATTTCTAGGTGCTGTCATTCACTGCAATTGAAACTGAAACGAAGCCAGTGGGATTCACTTCACCTATTTTTGGGAAACCTGTTTTGTCCAGTGCCAGTAGAAGGTAAACGCAAAAAGGCAGAGGTGTATTAACTGTTGGCGGTTCAATTGTACAGGGAATGATGGTTCCCCTTAGGGAAACGGCAGCAAGGGACGGGAAAGGGCATGAGGTGCACCCTGTGTGTATATCTGGAGGCCTCATTCAACATGTTGAAGAGGCTATTCCAACAGCCATTGAGGGAATGAGGTGCAAGCAACTGCAAGCAACCATGTTGGAATAAATGAAGCCTGTTATCTGGGCTCTGAGGTCATACTGGGATCATTCCAGCAACTGATAGAGAAGGCTGAGAAGACCAGCCTTGTGTACAGTTTCAGCAGACCTCACAATTTGCAGCATTGTCTCCAGAACTGATTGTGGATCATTGGTTCTGCACTGGGTGGAAGCACTGAACCAGAGACTTCGAAAGTTCTGTGACAAGCTAGACCGCTACTTCCTGGACTTGCGCCATTTTGTTGAGAACTGTAGGGTGCTCTACATGGGTCAGGTGTGCACTACACATCAGAGGCTGCTGTCCAGGTAGCTGATTGTATGTGGGAGCAAACAAAAGTTTTTTTAGACTAGCCGACCTACTATGCAATCCTGGGAAGCAGAGTTGCAGTAAATCCAGAAGTAGTATCAGTGTAAGATCGAAACAAATGCCTCACACAGGTGAGAGCATTAAAATCCTAGTGGTTAACTGCTGAAGCATTCGCAACAAAGTGCCAGAATTCAAAGCACTCGTGAAAAGCAATCAAGCCTCCATAATACTGAAAGCCATTTGAAACCTGAAATTGAGAGCAATGAGGTTTTGGGGGAAAATTTAAGTGTACATCGAAAGGATAGGCTAATGGGAAATGTAAGCAATGTATTTGTCACAGTACACAAAAACTGAAATCCATTGAGATAGAAACTGAGGCTGGATGAGAGGCTGATTGGGCAAGACTCTGTATCAGTGGTGGACATGAAATGGTATTTGGATCCTCTACTGCCTTCCAAACTCATCTCCTAACGTAACCAGAAACTTCAGACATTCTGTGGACTTGAACTACTCAAAGTAGGTGTCTATGATGAAGTTTTATGTTACAGCAACGGAAATAATGGCAGAACTGAAGTGATGAATACAGTTGATATAGATCCTGGTGTGTTTAAAACAAAAGCTTTTTACACCATCGGCGAGACCTAGGTCGAGAAAGCTAATAGATCAATGTCTGACCTGCAAATATGGGCCAGGGACATGTAAAGAGAGAAGAGAAATCTGGAGGATGTATCAGTATGGACGATTTTAAAACTGAGGTAAGCATATTACATGTAGAATTATGAGCAGAAAATTTTTGAACCTCATTTTCTCTGTTTTAGGTTCTCACGTTATTATAACCATTCAAATTTCTGGCAAAATAATATTCTTGCATATTTTATAATATTTTTCCGTTAAAACACGGTTCCTTTTTTTACACATGCAAGATTTTAGATTTGTACATTAATAAATATGGCTGTAATGATTTTTTAAATAAATGTTTACATTTTCCATTATATCTCCCCTTAAGGTACAGTAAGTATTTTAGAGCCCATGTCTCCTATGCAGTTTTTCTTGTTATGATATGTACTACTGCCTCTCAAAATATGAAATACTAGTTTCTAAAACACTGTACACATTTGTTTCTGAATTTGTCCCCTTTACTGTATTTCCTTCTTTCATTTCATTCTCTTGTGGACTAACAACTGGCTAATAAATTTTCAAATTTCCGCCATTGTTAAACATATTCTAATTTTTGCACAGTATCAGTCAACTCATGGTAAATGTATTGGCACTTTGTACTTCTAATAAATTTTGATTCCCACAGTTAAAATAATTATTTCTTACCACATTTATCCTCAGTATCAACACAGCCTTTTTGTGTTGTTATTATTACTACAGTATTTCTGAAGACTCCTTCCATTACGATTGTCCAAGTGTTTCCAATATTTTCTTTTTCTGAGCCTGTCACTTCAACAGTTCTGCCAGATATGGACTATGACAACAACTACCCTGGGTCACCTAATGGGCAGCAAACTTTTTCTTATGGATAATGTTTTTTTTATTCCGTTACTGTAATATAAACCAACCTCAGATCTAAACAAATTCTGCTGCCCTGTAATTTCATGTCCCTAACAATAACCCTTCACCTACACCCTGGCCTATTCAAAAGGGTGAAACGTTAAGAATGTACAACTCAGTGTGCTAGTCCAAACAAGGATCCTTAGATATTAATAATTTTTGTCTTTTCTTTTTTCGTTACAGTTCTACCTTCTGTGCTCAATCGTAGCTCGGTGCATATGCTAGTACAGTGGAGTTGATTTAGTCCGATATGCTTGTGAGTCTTTTTTTATTTACTTGTGCTAAAGCAGACATGGTTTGTGCCATCTACAACAGCCTCACTTGTGTTTTATCTCTGTCACAGAGCAGGCAACCCATCGAGACTGGCAACTTCATCTTTCCTGGAGGGCCCAATATAAACTAGCACTGCAATAACTGCAGACTTCTCTGACTATATTCATGACTTAATTGGCCCTCAAACAATCATGCAACCATCAGCTCTATCTTGCCCAAAATCCACCTGGTGTTCTGCACTGCAGCAGCTCCTATATTCCCAAAAATGATGCTGATACAGTTTCATGCTAGGATTTCATTAGTTTCTATTTTTGTTTAAGCACATCTCCAAGCTGCTACTATCAATCATCCTTTTAGTGTTAGCTAAATTTTCATACACTGAGTACTAATATTTTCCACCATATCCTTACTTTCCCTGTTCTTGTCAGAAGGAATATCAAACTGTGTTTCTATTAAGTAGCTTGTGCATCTTCGTACCTGCAAAATGATGAGAGTTTATACTATGATTGTGGCATTCCAGCTAGTTATCCATAAAAAAGATGCAGTGCTGGGTTTATTTCGTTGCTAATATCACTGTACCAAAAGCTGTCTTGTCATGTTTCCTCCACTAACGTATGAATAATCTTCTTTTCTCTGGACATTAAAAACAAATGATACAGTTTTTTCTTACTGTTACTTTTATTACATTATTTATTTATTTATTTGTCATTTCAAAAGTACCGAAATGTCAAAAATATATATAAGTGTTAACATAATTTTACACAAAATAGGACAAAAAATTGGACACTTCAAGTGCATTTGGTGTATCTCTCATAAGGTCTTGCATGGTGCACGTGGTTGGTGATGAGGAACACAGCAGATTGGTCCAGCATCTCATTGTGTTTCACCGTAATCTACTGAGAGACCTCCTTATTGACCACTTCTCCGAATACCCAGTAGGAAGTTCTTCCTTTGGTGCGATCCATTCTCCCAAATACCGACATTTCTCCCGCCATCGCGAGATCCTTGCCACATATGGATTCTCGATGAGAGCCTCAGTAGTTGTCAAGAAGCTCTTTCTTGATTTCTGCCTCATATAGTGGATGGGCGTTCTTCGATGTGGCCTTACTTTTCTCATATCTCGCAGCTACCTGACGTCTCATTTCAGGAGGATCTTTGCCAGCGAGCCAATGGAGTTTGTCCACAGGAATAGGTCTTAAGCAACCTGTGACAATCTGGCAAAACTCATTTAGAGCCTCATCTGCGTTCCTGGCATGACTGGACTTGTACCATACTGAACATGCATATTCAGCAGTGGAACAACATAGAGCAGGTGCACTTGAGCTCACACTGCATGGATTAGCACACATGACGTATGTATCAATTGTTGCACTGTTTTATTTCTGGCTGCCACTTTCTGTTTGGTGTTTAAGCAATGCTTTTTATATGTTAACGCGCGATCCAGTGTTACTACAAGATATTTGGGAGTAGGATTATGTTTGAGTACGATACCTGCCCAGGATATTTTTATGGATCTATTTGCCTGTTTATTCTTGAGGTGGAAAGTGCGGATATGAGTCTTGGCAGGATTAGGAATCAAGTAATTCCCATAATTGCAAACAGTGAATTCTTCCAAAGATTTTGATGGCGTACCTTCTACAGTCTCAAAACAGTCAGCCTGAGTAGTGATAGTGCAGTCATCATCAGCATAAATAAAGCTTCGAGCTCCTTCAGGGATAGGGTGATCATTGGTATAGATGTTGAATAATAGCAGTGCAAGCACATTGCCTTGTGGCAGCCCATTTTTCTGAGTTCTCCACCTACGTTTCTCACCCTAAAATTCCACAAAAATATCTGGAATTCTAGGGAATGTTTCTAATATTGCACATGCATGTGAAGTCTTTAGTTATGTCATAAACTTTATTCAGAAGAAGCCGATGGATGATCGCATCACAAGCTGTGATGGATAAATACAGCACCTGTAATGTGCCATTTCTCATATCCATCTTCGATATGTTGTGTTAAGTTTAATATCTGAGATGTGCAGCTCTTCCCTTCTCTGAAAGCTGTTTGCTGTGGTATTAGAAGAGGCTCCACCTTTTTAATGATTCTCTGAAGAATGAGCCTCTCCAGTATTTTGTGGAGGTGACAGAGTAACGAGATTGGTCTATAATTTTTGGGCTCTTTCCTATCCTTTCCATGTTTCGGTATGGCAATTACTCTTGATTTTTCGCCATACTTTAGCGATCTTGCACTCGCGAACACAGTTGCCCATAAATTGCAGTAACCAAAGCATTTTAGTGGAACCAAAATTCTTGATTTGTTCAGCTTTAATGTCAACCAGTCCTGCTGCTTTTCCGTATTTACATTTATTCAGGGCTGAATTCAATTCTTCAACAGATAAATAAGGAATAAGATACTATTCTCTTGGTCTGTTTGCCTGAATAATTGTTTCCTCTCTATATTTCTGGATTTAGGTGATCTGCCATTAATTGGGAGTTCTTGAGCAATTTTGTCTGGTTTAATATTAAAATATGTGTTGACCTGAGTGTTATCATTACTCAGGCGACGTAATAGCCTCCAGGCCTTTTGACTACTTTTACTCATGTCACAGTCTGCCATTAATTGTATCCATTGTTCTCTGTTTGCCTCAGATATTGAAGAGAGACCATTCCGTGCATGAATTGATGTGGCTGCACTAAAAGGATCTTCTTCAAACTTTCTGTAGTACTCTTAAAGAAGAGTGGTCGTTTCAGGTGTTACACCCTTGATATAGTTCATTCTGCATCCCTTTAGAATTGATGCTCAGGAGGAGGCATTAACGACTTTAACAAAATTTTTATATTGATCTGTCACAGGAGCTATAGTTACAATTTTCTCATGTAATAACTTTGATAATTTCTGCCAATCAGCCGTTTTGAAGTTGTACCTTCATCTGAAAGTGATTACTTGAGGGCTTACTTGTGGGAGAACTTGACACATAATAGGTCGACGTGTATTCGGTATGGGCTTACAGACGTATTTAGTGCAGGTATGAAAAATACTTTCGCTAACAAAAAGCAGATATGGATTATAGCCAGCGTCCACTGAAGAAAGAATGAGGTAGTTTGCCGTCGTGAAGGAGTGAGAGATGGAAAGTTTCAGCCCACAGGAGGACAGCCTCACCATTTTGATCCTCTTGAGTGTACCCCCCAAACATGGATGTGAATGTTGAAATCACATACCACAATAGAAGCTTTCCCTGTAATAAAATGTTCAGTAGGGGTGAAGAAAAAATCTGTTGCTGGAGGTTTATATGCTGGTGTGACTCTAATGTTACTTAGCAATAATAATCTCAATATTGATATCCTCTGACTGACGAACACTACAGACTTAAAGGTCAGGTCTTATAAGGATGGCGCTTCCATACTGTGCATGTTGTGTTTCAGCAACCAGTTTTATTCCAGGAACTGAAGGAAGTCTCTGCTGAGTGTTTGTGTGTATTTCTTGAACACACAAAATATCACAGTGCTTAGTGCGGTGCGTCTTGCAAGAGTTGTTGCTTGTAGGGAGGTATACCGTCAATATTCATGGATATTATAGTCAACACTGGCCCAAAAACGACCACTGACTTAATGTCTGTAATACTTCTGATGTGAAAGGATCAGTCTACTCATAATTATTCGTAGTAATGCAAATACTTACGAAATGTCCCATTACATGCTTTATGGCAATATTTGTTGAAAATCAACTAACCTGAGTATAACTGAATAGAGTTAACTAATGCAACCACCACAGAGGGATACTGGTGTGTCTCAATCTGTTCTTTATGAGACAATGTATGAATTACATACATCTGTCACATGTGCCATGCACTGTAACCTAAGATACGAAACTATGTCGATGTGCAACTGCATAGCTACAACCTGTACAAATTTATGGGTATAAATATAAGAGTGTTACACCTGCAGTCGCATGTGGCACACTAGTTAACTTCCTCTTAGTAAACGTAGCCACATTAAACTTAAACAATAAAAAATTTTAATAGCACAAATACTTACACACACACAAATCCAAATAAGTAGCATCAACCTGCAAAGTCTTTTGACAATTTTATATTTTAGTGAAAAGTAGCTTTTTTTAGCGTTGTATGAAAGCTGTATCGTCTTCCAACAACCTCCAATCACTCAAGTAATTTCAAACAAAAAGTACTCTAATTCTTCTTATAACAATATTTAGAATCACACTTTCTTTATTTATGATTCAGTTTGGCCTCAAGTGAACACTAATGTTAGTCTTTTGACAGATGACTAACGGTATAGGTTTTGAAAAGAACCATTTTGGACAGGAGTGGAAGGTAACAATTATCGTATCAACTGATTTTCCTTAGAACTTTTTGGTTGGCCAATGCCACCCATATTAGTTTGAACTGAATGGTAATATAATGGCGTGTGACAAGGGCCTCCTGTCAGGTAGACTGCTCACCTGGTGCAAGTCTTTCGATTTGACATCACTTCAGCGACTTGCGTGTCGATGGGGATGAGATGATGATGATGATGATGATTATTATTAGGACAACACAACACCCAGTCCCTGAGGGGGGAAAATCTCTGACCCAGCCGGGAATCGAACTCAGACCCTTAGGATTGACGGTCTGTTGCGCTGGCCACTCAGCTACTGGGGGCAGAGCAATGGTGATAATGTGAAGATAGTCCTTGCAGCCTTTATGGCATTTACCAGATATATTTCAGTACAAAACGTCTAAAAGTGGTCAGGAACATCATATGATGATGGCAGTAATAACCAGTTACTAGTAATGACATTTGTTTTGGTGTTATCATGTAAATACCACATTATAACAATTAATGGCACTTTGTCAAAATAAAGTACTATTGTCAATATCTCTCATTCCCTTTGTCATTTGAAATCCGATTTTAACATATCACTGTGGGTTACTTTACTCAATTTCTGTACAGAATCTTCAGAATCAACACAAGCTTATTTTCAGTGATGAGACTATTAAAATAGGACAGTTTCGAGTCAGGATTTTAGCTTCATGAGAGTAGCAGTATTGTAAGTTTGTGAATTCAGAGCTCTGTTCTTACTTGAATAAAAATAGTAATGATTTTTGTCTCAGCAAGCGTTACTGAGAGAACAAAATATTTTCTGTTATGATTATAGTAGACCATCCACAAAGACGCAGTACCAACAGGAACTGTAGTAGAAACATGTAACTAAGTAGCTGGACAGAATAGTGTAACAACATTACTATAAGGAGAATGACACAATTTAAAATCCATGCAATTTCATTCCAAGTCACAACCAAAATATCTCATCAAGTGTGCGAAGAATGAGAGCCCACAAACTGCAACTAGATCAGCATTCCCTAAATATTTAAAAGCCACTGCAGTATTATAGCCAAGATAGCAGCACACTATTATGTTGCAAGAACCACAATGACAGATACATTCTCATTTCGGTAAAAAGCCACACAGCTTAAAGTGTTGCGAAACTCATAAATGCCTATCACTTAAAAATAACTGTCTCAAGTTATTAAAAGTATGACAAAACTTAATAAACAAACTACCTTACACCAATAAGAAATTGGTAGTAAATCGAAAAAAAAACTGACCAAAAACCAACATTATGAAGTATGAAGCAAAGCATTAGTAAAGATTTCTGAAAACCTCAAATTTACTCAGAGAAATTATGGTAAATACACACCATGAAATCATGTTTAAAGCATATAAAGACAACTAAAAAATCAAATCAAAACAAAGCAATTAGAAAGAAACTACATTTGATAAATTAACTTATTACAATGAAAATTAAGCATTCGGATTAAATTCATAACCTAGAAATCACACTGAGCTCTTTCAACTGTCCTTGTGTTTCTACAAACAATTGGAATTATAATCTGATGTTTGTACAGTAGTTACATGATATTTAAAAACAGACAAATAATTAAAAGATTTGATGCATAAAATTAAACTTCATTAACTCAGAATTATGTACAGAGCTTTGTAATACAAATATTTTTCACAAGAAATGCGGCACTTGAACTGGCAATAGTGTATTGACATAAAATTTAACAAAGCAGAAAAACTGAATTACTACACAATTTACCAAAAGACCCTTCTTTGTGAAGATACACTGTTGATCCAAATCATTATACCCACTTCCATAGGAGGAGTATTTGCTACGCAGTGGCACTGTGGTTATGTCATGTAGTAATGAAACTATACAACCAGATGTGAGTGGTTATCATTCTAGTGACAGTATGTGAAAAA
The DNA here is from genome assembly GCF_023864345.2 of Schistocerca serialis cubense. Lineage (NCBI taxonomy): Eukaryota > Metazoa > Arthropoda > Insecta > Orthoptera > Acrididae > Schistocerca > Schistocerca serialis. The sequence goes on from NC_064648.1 coordinate 108,108,776, forward strand.
ATGGCATAAATAACTTTGCCAAAGAGCAGATGGTTTTGCCTGGCGTCTGGGTAAGTGCATCTCAGAAGCACGAATGTGGTTGGCTGTGCAGATGCTTCTGTCATGAGCCTCTATGGAACATTGTTGAAATATGGTGAAACCACAAGTTGACAAAGGTTGCAGGATGCCCATGCATTATCTAGAACAAGCAAATCAGAACCTAGCTGCTCTGTGAAGTGGGATAGATGGCAATCTGTGGAGACAGGAGAAAATGCTTGAGCATGCTCGAGAGTTTCAAGCTATTAAGCAGACACTGTTAACATGAGGCCCCAAGTTATATAACAGCTTTGTATTCCCATGTTGATCTAACAATGTTGTAAGTTACAATAGCAATACAAATAGGACAATCGAGATTGGACTGCATACCTATAAGGAAGTGTCACATGTTGGGATGAATGACATTTCTTTCAGACCAGGTCAATGGTTGTGTTCAGATATGTCATTATGCAAATGAATAGTTATTTCATACATGCACCACACAACAGGTGCAGGAAGATGGAGTCAGTGTCATGCTATGGGGTATATTCATACGAGATGGCAAGAAAACAGCTGGTGATAACTGAAAGCACCATGACAGATGTGGTGAACATGAACATTATTGCAACCTTATCACTTAATGCTTGATGTATTTACAGAGAGTGACAACATCTTGCAGCAGGATAACTGTCCAAAATACAAGGTAAGAATCACACTGCAATGGTTCGAGCAGCATGATGGTTCACACTGTTGTCTTTCCCACCCAGCTCACCTCATTAAATAATGATGAAATGAATCTGGGATGCTATTGCACACCAACTAGACAGCAACAAACCAATAGCCTACAGTTAATGGGAAAGGTGTGAGATGTGTGTAGACTTATAGTCCAATTTACAACTGAAAAACTAACGAAGAACTAATGAGTCCAAACCATAGAGATGCACTGTTGTATTGCGGTCTGTAGGTGAATCAAAACGCTACTAGGTAGATGATTATAATTTTTCTCTTATCTCAGCATACTTGCCACCATCAGTTATTTCCCAATGGATGTAGATTATTGATCACACAAATAGCATTACTATTAAGGAGGTAAACCTCAATAATATGTTTGCATAATCAAGAGATTTTTGTATCTTTGTCCATTCTTGAGATAAATTTCCTACATTATGAATGTGTAATAAACAGATTTCTGCTGTCGCCTTGGTAGTGGATAGAGCTTCATGAAGATTTAAATTGCAGTTTCTTTCAAATAATTAGCAGCATACTGGTACATTCTCTTGAAGAATATGGGGTCCTGATAAATGCACAGTACTACTACTCAAACGAGTAAAAGATATATCTCAATGCACAAATTTCGGGTAGCCCGATCATTAAAGCATGGAGCATTTGCAACAAAAAATCACAATTGTGCGCTTCATATGTTGTATTTAGTATCTAACTTCTTCAAATGTGAAGCTGCGGAAATGGATTTGTCGTATTTTTTGTGACCTCTCTGTAGCACATGCGAACAATTTTCATAAAACATGAGTGGTCTTCTATGAACATGTGTAGGTCTACAGACCTCAACTATACTTTGAGTGGTCTCTATGTAGTGTGTATTAATTTTGTTTCCTGTGACTGCCCCAATGAGTAAAAGATTTTCCACAAATACTACATGTGTAGGGTCTCTTTCCACTGTGTAATAACTTGTGGGCCTTGAGATTACTCAATACATTAGACCCCACAAATGTGATACTTGTGGTAAATTGTTTCTCTCCTGTGTGTATTAATTCATATTTCTTCAGACTGCCCCTTTCAGTAAATGATTTTCCACACACACCGCATTTGTGTGGTCTCTTTCCTGTGTGTATTAAAATATGGGTCTTGAGATTGCCCAGCTGAGTAAATGATTTTCCACAGACATCGCATTTGTGTGGTCTCTGTCCACTGTGTATTAATTCATGTTTCTTCAGATTGCCCCTTTCAGTAAACGATTTTGCACACACATCGCATTTGTGTGGTCTCTTTCCTGTGTGTATTAAAATGTGGGTCTTGAGATGGCCCGACTGAGTAAATGGTTTTCCACAGACATCGCATGTGTGTGGTCTCTTTCCTGTGTGTATTAAACTGTGGGTTTTCAGATGGGCCGACTGAGTAAATGATTTTCCACAGATATCGCATTTGTGTGGTCTCTGTCCAGTGTGTATTAATTCATGTTGCTTGAGATTGCCCCTTTCAGTAAACGATTTTCCACAAACATCGCATCCGTGGGGTCTCTCTCCAGTGTGTATTAATCAGTGTCTCTGAAGATTGCATAACAAAGGAAACGTTTTACCACAAACATCACATTTGTGATGTCTCGTTGCACTTAGCACAGTGTGGACATGAACATGGTCACTTGTAGATAAAATTCCACAGTCATTACATCTTTCGAGTTTCTCTTCTACATCTACATCTACATCTATACTCCGAGAGCCACCTTATGGTGTGTGGCGGAGGGTACTTATTGTACCACTATCTGATCCCCCCTTCCCTGTTCCATTCACGAATTGTGCGTGGGAAGAACGACTGCTTGTAAGTCTCCGTATTTGCTCTAATTTCTCGGATCTTTTCGTTGTGATCATTACGCGAGATATATGTGGGCGGTAGTAATATGTTGGCCATCTCTTCCCGGAATGTGCTCTCTCGTAATTTCGATAATAAACCTCTCTGTATTGCGTAACGCCTTTCTTGAAGTGTCCGCCACTGGAGCTTGTTCAGCATCTCCGTAACGCTCTCGCGCTGACTAAATGTCCCCATGACGAATCGCGCTGCTTTTCGCTGCATCATGTCTATCTCTTCTATTAATCCAACCTGGTAAGGGTCCCATACTGATGAGCAATACTCAAGAATCGGACGAACAAGCGTTTTGTAAGCTACTTCTTTCGTCGATGAGTCACATTTTCTTAGAATTCTTCCTATGAATCTCAACCTGGCGCCTGCTTTTCCCACTATTTGTTTTATGTGATCATTCCACTTCAGATCGCTCCGGATAGTAACTCCTAAGTATTTTACGATCGTTACCGCTTCCAAAGATTTACCCCCTATGGCATAATCGTACAGGAATGGATTTCTGCCCCTATGTATGCGCATTATATTACATTTATCTACGTTTAGGGAAAGCTGCCAGCTGTCGCACCATGCATTAATCCTCTGCAGGTCCTCCTGAAGTACGTACGAGTCTTCTGATGTAGCTACTTTCTTGTAGACAACCGTGTCATCTGCAAATAGCCTCACGGAGCTACCAATGTTGTCAACTAAGTCATTTATGTATATTGTAAACAATAAAGGTCCTATCACGCTTCCCTGCGGTACTCCCGAAATTACCTCTACATCTGCAGATTTTGAACCGTTAAGAATGACATGTTGTGTTCTTTCTTCTAGGAAATCCTGAATCCAATCACAAACCTGGTCCGATATTCCGTAAGCTCGTATTTTTTTCACTAAACGTACGTGCGGAACCGTATCAAATGCCTTCCTGAAGTCCAGGAATACGGCATCAATCTGCTCGCCAGTGTCTACGGCACTGTGAATTTCTTGGGCAAATAGGGCGAGCTGAGTTTCACATGATCTCTGTTTGCGGAATCCATGTTGGTTATGATGAAGGAGATTTGTATTATCTAAGAACGTCATAATACGAGAACACAAAACATGTTCCATTATTCTACAACAGATTGACGTAAGCGAAATAGGCCTATAATTATTCGCATCTGATTTATGACCCTTCTTGAAAATGGGAACGACCTGCGCTTTCTTCCAGTCGCTAGGTACTTTACGTTCTTCCAGCGATCTACGATAAATTGCTGATAGAAAGGGGGCAAGTTCTTTAGCATAATCACTGTAGAATCTTAAGGGTATCTCGTCTGGTCCGGATGCTTTTCCGCTACTAAGTGATAGCAGTTTTTTTCAATTCCGATATCGTTTATTTCAATATTTTCCATTTTGGCGTCCGTGCGACGGCTGAAGTCAGGGACCGTGTTACGATTTTCCGCAGTGAAACAGTTTCGGAACACTGAATTCAGTATTTCTGCCTTTCTTCGGTCGTCCTCGGTTTCGGTGCCATCGTGGTCAACGAGTGACTGAATAGGGGATTTAGATCCGCTTACCGATTTTACATATGACCAAAACTTTTTAGGGTTCTTGTTTAGATTGTTTGCCAATGTTTTATGTTCGAATTCGTTGAATGCTTCTCTCATTGCTCTTTTTACGCTCTTTTTCGCTTCGTTCAGCTTTTCCTTATCAGCTATGATTCGACTACTCTTAAACCTATGATGAAGCTTTCTTTGTTTCCGTAGTATCTTTCGTACATGATTGTTATACCACGGTGGATCTTTCCCCTCGCTTTGGACCTTAGTCGGTACGAACTTTTCTAAGGCGTACTGGACGATGTTTCTGAATTTTTTCCATTTTTGTTCCACATCCTCTTCCTCAGAAATGAACGTTTGATGGTGGTCACTCAGATATTCTGCGATTTGTGCCCTATCACTCTTGTTAAGCAAATATATTTTCCTTCCTTTCTTGGCATTTCTTATTACACTTGTAGTCATTGATGCAACCAGTTTCTTTCACAGTATGTGTATTACATATGTTATTAAACGATTTTTTAAAAGTTTTCCTGGGTACCTTGTATGAAGGGGGCTCCTCAGTCTGTTCCACGATTCCGTCTTGTACACACTCAAAGGAGATATTGTTTTCATGATCATCACTGCATTCAAGTTTCTCGCTGTTGGTAGCAGATAACGCTTGGTCACCCTCCCTCATTCTCAAATGTTCTTTAAAGCAGTCATCAGTGGGAAATACCTCACCACATGACTTACACACATATGAAGGTGCCTGCACACCGTCAATGTGGATGAAGACATGCATTATGAGTCTGTGTTTTGAAGGGAAGCTCTGTAGGCAGAAACTACAGTTAAACTTATGGAATTCCTTTTCCCTGATGCTACAACTTAATCTTGTGCCACATAAGCCGTCTTCTTGAGAAGTCTGCATTTTGGTATAGTTGTGAGACACACTGAAATCTGTTGACTTCTCTGCATATATCTCCAGCTTGTCATTGACTACTCCTTGATGTGATGTTTCTTGATATGAAATGTCACAGCTGTCACCAGCACTTTGAATAAAACTGAGGAGGGAGGAAAGAGTGAAATGTTGATTTACACAATACAGAACAATATTTCACCATCCACAAAATCAGGGCCTATAAACCAAAACATAAAAATGTATGGCCATCACAGATAACTTAGTAAATGTAAGTGATTTAAAATTGTCATGACATTCTACCAGAATGATAGAATTTTCCTAATATGAAATATTTTTATAAAGCAAATGACCACAGGAAATTGAATAACGCCCAGTCTCATTCAGTGCTGACTAGGTTCCCTTATTCTCTAGTAGAATCTATTATTAAAAGTCTTGCAGTATTTTTAAAATACTGTTCTACAATCTTTTACACCAAATTATTATATTTATTAGAAATAATAGCTTTTGACATAAAAATTTGCACCAAAAGATAAAGGGAAACAAAAAATAAGAGTAATCTATGATTTTAAAATAAAAACCAATCACTATTTCCATGTGGATTTTTTTTTGTTTTGGAGGACAGTTTAGGCTTTGGGTAGAAATTCGTAAAACCACCAATGATCAATCTATTTCTGAAAGCAATAAAGCATGGCATTTTATTTGACTCCAGATTAATCACCAACTCCCACCAACATCACATTTCTTATTGACTAGGTGGTATGGCCATCAACCATGAGGACAACACCTGCACATATATAAGAAATAATGTCAGGTCAATAAATGAAGGAACACATACATAAATTTCCAGACTGATAAACAAATGTGAATGACATACACAAATTATTCCAACATTACATATGTATTGTTAGACGCACAGCTTACGTGTAGCCCTTTCTAATGACATACTGTCTGGCAGGGAGGATGCCAATGCAGTTACAGACTCCCATTCAAAATTATCTTTACAACTACTCAATATCTGGCCCCTTGGAGTTCCAAAACATCCTTGACTGAATCAAACAAACATATCAATGGTGACACCAGCACGAATCATGTACAGCGAATCCTACCATAGTCTTCTGAGAGCAAATAATTGCAGTAGGTGCATGGTCCATCCGTGTGACATCTGGGTCCAATCATTTCACCTGCAGCTACCCCATTCCATCACAATGAAAATGGACATCTTTGAGCTTCCCAATGAGGTCATTTGAGTGTGGATATGGCTGTGGGTGGGTAGGAGCATGCACATACTCCTGTGCTATTATTCTATCCTGATTGCTGCTTTTGACTGTTTTGCTTTTTGATGGATGTATGGTTTCAAGTAACCAATGACAGTCAGAAGTTACAGTTTGCTTTTATCAAAAACTGTAACTTTGCTGCAGAAGATGTCTGTGCAAAGAAACATACTAAGAAATAATTCAGTCATCAGTTCGGTCATACAGGTTAGCCTTAAAAGCTCTGAACAAAATGATCATGATCTCAATTGTGCTGCAGATTGTTGATTGCTATTTTCTCAGATATACTGCAGATCACATAGTTGTGGTAAGGTTAGGACACGAGTTTGTTTCAATGCTACAAAACCTGTCATCTGCCACATTTTAGTCATAGGTCACTTAAAATCAGCTGTGTTTGTGTGTTGCCTATAACCAAGCAATGTAGCTGGTAGTGGATGTAGCAATATTGCAGTGGCAAGTGACACACATCAGCTATCAAGTAGTTTTAATCAGACTACAGTAAAAGCTATTTTCTATGTGATTAATAAAAACCTTTGCAGTTAATCACTACATTGCGTAGAACAGTTATACACTGTGTCAATAATGCCATACACCAGAAAACTTTCTTTAAGAGAAACTCTGTGTAAAATGGGCTTCTGTCTAAAACGGCCAGACACTAAGTTAATGTAGAATATTACATCCCACTGACTACAGTACTGTACGCTGAATTTTTTTTTTAAAAAACACCTTTTCGGTATGCCCTATGTAGGTATATTACTTACACAGTTGCTTCCACATAGGCCATATTATAAGAGTAGATGCCTGGTGTGCCCATTATCAAAGTGGCTGGAAACACCTCCCACTTTCAAAGCTTACAGGTGACATAGATGGCAGGCACTGCCTTTGCCCTAACACTCCTATCAACACATACAAGGAGGACACAGCCACAATTGCACACTGTTCCAACATATTATCTGATTAGGGAAAGGCAGCGTATTCCAGCCATTCACATTCTCAGGATCGAGCAATATCCTTCAAATGTACACTGGATGTGAGTGCTCAGTTTCTTGGATTCTACAGACCAGGTATAGCACATGCTGATAGAATTTTTCTTGTCATTTGGCTTACTGTCGGTGAGGGCCACCTTACAGTAATTATTGTGCAATGTATCATTTTACCCTGGGTTCAGTAGAAGAGGCACGATTGCTTTCTCACATAAAGCTGAAATTTTCCTACTAGTTCAGCTGTTATGTAGCAGTACTTGAAAATAATAAGTGATATCTAGGTTTCTTGTGGCATTACATCAACACTGTCTGAGCTACCTCCTTTTCTCCCCTCTGGTGTTTAGGTTTGTTCCTGCCTGATACAGGAGTTTTATGTGCTATCAAAACAATAATAAATCCTCCTCATTGCTACTCATATTTTTGTTGACCCAGATCACAAAAGAAACAATGCAGACAGCTGTTCTGTGCTAAATATTCACTGTAGATGAACAACATTGGAACTATCACCAAGCTTTGCAGATGATGAATACTGTGGGTTGACACTTACTTCTACAACAGGGCAAGTGCACCAACAGTGTGGTGAATCTACCTTGCAATAATGACAGTCTGGCAAGATGTAAGCATTTTTGAATATCAGCAGATGGTAAAACAATCCTCTGTTTGCTCTATGTGGTACCCACCTCAGTGACCTCCTTTTGAGATGCATATGTGTGTAGGTTACAATTATAATTAAGCAGGATTAGAGACTAGTTGTGAGAAAACAAATAACTGTGCTGAAGTAAATTCTAGCACTTGTATTTAGAAGACATAGCTCATCTCTCAACCCACCAAGAGATGCTGACATTACACCTGCATATTACTGACATTAATATCTCCTACAAATGAAATGACTGGCAAAATTTTAGGATAATATTAGCAATGCTTCTTGCAAAGAGGATCTTGGCAAATCAAAACAAAATCTATTGTTATCATTGAGTAACTCCCCTAAGAATTGATACAGCTAGTGTCTGATCTCAGTCCTCACTTAGCCTCACTTATGCCTCACACACAGCAAAAACACAGGTTGTCCATTCAGCAATCCTTACCCATAGTGGCAACCAGTCAGATACTGAGCCCTGACAGCATGGGAGTATTGAAACATTTACAGAGTGACTCACATGAAATACTGTGACCGTCTACAAATAAAAAGTTTCATTTACTTCAAATGTGCTATCAAACTATGAATGCTCCATTGCAGTATAGGAGTAATTAAATCAATGAGAAGCTTTTGTGTCATTACTACAATTGATTAGGGAGATGACAATTTTAGGGTTTTCACTGTGGAACTTGGTGGTTCCAACACAAAACCATCAATATTTGCATCTAGGGGCTGAGTCCACTTGTGATTCATGGGATAGGGTATTTGTACCTGATGCTCTGGAAGCATCAAGTCTCATTATTTTGACAGTTGTTATTTCATTTATGTTTTTTCTCCAATGAGTATGGTGGTGGCTTTAGGTTTCAAGTATTTTCTATCTTGTTCTGTTGGGATAGAGTAGAACATCAAGAAACACCCCCATCAGCTGCCACAACCCCCAAGTCACCATCAAATGTGTTCTTGAAGACTTTGCTAGTGAAAGTTCCAACACTGAATATACCAAGATGTCTCATTGGAACCACCTTCCCATAACAAAAGTGAGTGACAGTCATGGTTCAAGTTGGTACAACTGTTGAAACACTTATGTTCCTGAATCATATGCAGCTTTCTGCTATTTCCCATGGAGTTCTTGTCCCTTAAATGACACAGTACAACAAAGCTTGTGATATTTGGGACTTTTGGCATCATTTTAAAGATGATTGCATGGGCAGTTACACATATTGTTAACCCTTATGAACTTGAGTTTAATATTATATCTTTTAACTGCAGCTTACCATATTAGTTATTCATAATTTTCCTCAAGTATGTGTTGCCTCATTTCTACCAGCCAATCCTAATTCCTGTGTAGCTTCTGAACAATAACGTATGATAACCAATAACTTACTAAAGAATGTAGTGAGAATATATGATATTAAGTGTACAATTAAAAAGTCTATCAGCATCTCTACGGCACAATGTCATGATTTCCTAATTTTATGACTTTTTGGTAATAGCTAAATTATTTCACATGTTTCTGTTGTGTGGCACCCACTTACCATATGAAACATTTATCTTGGCAAAGTGAAGTGACATGCATGCCTTAACACAACAGACAGACACATAAAGTACATAAAACTGCAATGGAAGGATATCTAGGGAGGGTCCACACACTGACATGTGGTTAATGAAGATGGATGGCAGGTCTTTCTAGTAGTAAAGGTACCAGCCACCCCATACCATATGCTTGCTTGCAGAGTATCTATGTAAATATAAATGCAGAATGGTTTGGATGATTATACAATTTGGTCTGGTACCATTAGCCAACATGACCTTGCTATGTTAGTACTGTGAACAGCTAAAAGCAAGGGGAACTACACCTATTGTAACCACATGCTGCTCTGCTGCATAGTTTAATGATCATGACATCCAATTGGGTAAAATATTCCAGTAGCAATATAGCCTCCCAATAAGATCTCTGGGAGGGGGCTACACTCGTGGATATCATCAGGTGAAAGAAACAATATCGCTACATGTCAGTGTGGAATGTGAAGTCCCTCGATTGATTAGGTGAGTCAGAGAACATGAAATGAGAAATGGATAAGTTGAAGTTTGATATGGTGGGAACAAAATTTCTGGTCAGGTGAATATGGAGAAAAGAAGGGTAATGCACCTGTAGAAGTTATTATAAATAAGAATACAGAAATGTAGGTAAACTATAATGAACAGTATTGTTGACTCAGTTTCATAGCCAAGACAGATAAAAGGCAAAACTATCCACAACTGTACAGGCACATATAATTACTAGCTCTGTCAATTATAAATAACTTAAAAGAATGTATCAGCCTTTACCTAGATAAAATTTTGAAGTGGTGCAAGGATTGCCCGCTAGCTTCAAACATTACGACTAAAAATAGTGTATTTCACAAAAATGAGAGACATAGTATCATACCACTACTCTCATATGTTCTTGAGTCTAGCAATATGTGAAGATACCAAAAGGAATCATTACATTGGTTCAGTTGTAGGTACAGTAGTCGGTCCATTGCTACGATACCAGAGAATCCATTGCTAGGATACCGCAGAAATCCAATGCTTTCAAAACAACTGTGCGACTCACCTCAGAACATTGCTGGAGGTTGTATGATGCTTATCATATAGGCCTAACCAGAGATATTAATCTCTTATTTCACTGTGCTTCGCAAGGAACAAGTTTAGATCTAGACACAGCAGTCACACTCATCTATGAGCATTTACTAGGTGAAAAACGGTTAATTTTTACCATGGATATACACAGTAAATGCAGAATTGAATTTTTTCCTAAAAATAATTTTGCAACCTCATCAGTCCAGCTTTCCTACACAACAGGTCAAGTGGCTACTACAGTTCTAACACCAAAAAGACATAGCTACAATTTGGGATGAGAACATCTTGTGACAGGAAAAAAGAGCTTTACTGAGCACAAAGGAAGATGTAATTGTGCACTACAGACAGTATAGCAGAATATTTCACTATCACAGTTTGATGTCTTCTGAAGTAGGTAGAGCTCTCTCTACCTTGCACAAGATAATCAAGTCCAAGGAGTTATTCATCTCTTCCTCTTACTTCCAGGCAGTATTGTGGTGGTTTACAGAATAAGAATACTAGGAAAATTATTAACACAAAGTTTAACTGTCCATCCACACTGTGCCCCTTATATACCGACTGATAACATTTGTCCTGGAATTTCCCTCTAATTCTGTGATGACAATAGTTTCCTCCAATGATCTGAGCACAACTGATCAATATTCATTTTACTGTCATGGCCAGATAAATTAATATCAGTTTTGCTCCCAAATCAGCCAAATTTGCAATGTGTGCACTAAGTCCTTTTGGGGAATTGTACTGTGTTAGATTTCCCATATTCAACATAGGGGATTCTAGGTGTCCTTGGTTAGCTTCTCACAAGTCACAAAAAATGACTCACCAGTTAAGTCTTCATGGCCATACTAAAGCTGACTACAGCTGCTTTAGGAAATTTAATAACATGATGGTGGCCTGTAAACTGTGAATACAACAAGCTTGTTTCCCAATCCACATTGCTGACACAGTAATCCAAGAGTTGTTCACCCCAACATTCATTAATCTGAAGGGGCTGAAACTTGACTCCAGGTTTTGGATATATAACCACTCACCCTTTCCTCTTACTTGTTCTACATGGTAGGACATTAGCCTGTACCCATCACATTGAATTTGTATGACTTCCATGTCATTTTCAATTCGAATAGTTAGCATTATACAGCTGCTGACACCTCACCTGCACTTTTGTATAAAAGAAGTACACTCTTTTATTAAAGAACAGACACACAAACCAGCTGTTTTATAGAATGTCTTACTAACATAACTGCTTTGTAATATTTTTACTTATGAATAATAATGAACCATCATATATATTTCAAACATCATGCTTAACATGAATTCACTTAAGATGATCACTTCGTTAACACCAGCAGAATATCAGTACTGGCAGCGATGTGCATGATATTGTACAATGTTTTACTGGTTAACAAATTTCATTCAGCATGAATTACAAACTGTGTTTGAGTCTGTAGCATCATTACATTTTTCATTAAACCTGAATTGTCAATGTTTTTCTTTTTTCCTAATGTTTCTCTAGCTGACCTTAGTGCATAATATTGTTGAGCAATCACCATCAACAAGGAAAACAAATGTGACACAAACAGCGCAAAAAACTAGATTCTATCAACAAGTGCAATTCCATGTTGAGATGTGCTTTTATATTCTTTAAATAGAGCCAGTAGTAGTAACACTGAGTTCCAAGAAGTTAAAGGGTTGTCATGCAGTAGGAAGCACAAAGCACAGATAAGCAAGTGAAACTAAAAATTCTGCAGGAAGCAGAATATGGTGTATTGAAAAACAGCACAATTGGAAGAAGGTTTAGACTCAGCAAATCTACATTATCCACACTACTTAAATGAAATGTTCTTAATTCTGCTGCTCTGTGTTCCACGTGCATGCTGAAGTGACTTCACAGTGTTATATATGAAGATGCTGAATTTCTACTTTTACAGTGCTTCAGCTATATGTGCACCTCCATTGTACCTGTAAGTGGAAATATAATTCAGTGAACAACAAATTAGACTGCAGAAAATTTAGACATTCAAAACAGACTTCAATTGTTTTGTTTGTTGGCTGTGTAAGTTCCAAAATAGAGGCCAAATTTCATGCTCAGTGATAGGCAATGAAATGAATAAAGTTGATGAAGAAGGGGCAAGCATTGGTAGCATGAATTTGACCAAGTGAGAGAAAAGTTTGCTGTATCTTAGGCCAGCAATGTGGAAAAAACTAGTATTTCTTTACAACTTCTGCCAAGTCAAACCCACAAAACAAAAGGTGACATGTGGCATCGTGGGGCCAGCAGTAAACAACATTCTTGGGTGATCAGTAAATTTGAGAAACTGATATGTTTTAAGACCATAAAATTAGTGCTTCACCTTGCATCTACTCTCATTACTGGAAAGCTTGGATTGACAGTTAATCATAAATGGATTTTTTGTTCTGTTTGTGCAGTTATTGCAAACCACTGTTATAAATGGGACTGATGTACCTTGTAATATTTGAAAGCATCTTTTAAATCTTCTGCAATAACAGAATAGTACATATAGTAGTGTTTTCTCTGATAACATTCATAATGTTGCTGTAGTCAGTATATACTGTATGTATATACTGCAAATGGTTAACATATAGAAAAAATAGAACTCCAAAAACAGAACTTTTTAAAAATAACTTATGGTATTTTGGTCCCTAGGGGTTATTGTTTGTTTTCCTTTCACATGGAGTAACTAAAAATTTATACTGCTCAAAAAATTCTGCAGTGCATAATAAAAACATACCTTAAACTACCAGATGCTTTTCTTATTGAGGCTGCCACCTGAAATAGTACAAAGAATTACTGGTGATTTAAAACTGATGAAACAGTAAATAAATAAAATTGTATTAACACCCACTAACATCTGAATGTTCCAAACAGTACTTCGAAACAGTATTATCAAAAAGAGACACTACATAAATGTAGCAGTTATTGAAGAAAATTATAGGTAAAAATTAACACTTCATTTCAGCACTTTGTTTTTAGCTGTGTAAGTAACTATAGAAACATTGATTTATTTGAAAACAAATTTCCTACTTGATACTTCAAAATTAAATGCGTGAAATACATTTCACCTCTCGGGCACATACAATTAGGCAAAGTACCAGAAAAAATTTTAAATAAATCGTCCGATTTTTATTGATGAAACTGGCAAAGGAAAGAAATGCAGAAATATCTATCTGAACTGCTATTAATTGTATTTTTTTTTCACAACTGTAGCATTAAATATTATGCCATACTCTTGAGATAGCTCACTGCATGGAACATCATAGTCGTTAAATGTCCCATCACTTTCATCCACAGAGAAAATCCAGGAGTACAGCTTGACATGAAAGCTATAGGAATTATTACATGAAGTGGTTTTATTTTATATGCATATAAATGACAAAGAATTGTGTAGTACCATAAATAGGAAATAAACAACATGGTCAACATGAGGACAGTGTTCTCTCCAAATGAAATAATGTGCTTTCATACATTTCACAGCAGATGATGGATTAATACAACTGCAGATAAATTCAGGTGGCAAATTATAAACAGCCAGTATACAATGAATACATATGAAGAAGCAATCAGAAGGTGGAGAGCTACAATAGCACTAAAACAAGTTTGTTACTGGAGCCTAGCAGAAAACCTTTAACATCAAGGATAATCCAGAAATGCAGTCAGCAAACCCGAAGATGATCACCTAATGAGAAACGTGTCAGATTAAACAAACTCTTTCACAATAACAAGAAAGACTGAGTCATCTCTGACAGTAAGTTGAATTAAGGTAACTATATCAATTAATTGATTTTTAAAAAATAACTACATTGAAAATGAGTAATAACAAAGAAGGATAATGTATGGTGAATTGGAAAAAGAAACCATTTCTTGGTGGTGGTCATGATTTGTTATTCAAATTATGTAATTTAATGAAGCACCACTTTCATGTTATTAATGAGGAATATAATCAGTACAGCAAGGAACTTCACAACACATGAAATTTTAACATAAATAGAAATAACAGAAGGTTTCGAGATAGATGCAAAGGAAACTATTCAGCATCACCACACTGGCACCTGCATGAAAGAGCACTTCTTAACAATAAGCTGCCTTATTGATGTATAAGCCATAAGGGGCATACACATCTCATATTCACCTGCCAACCTTGAATTTTGTCTGATCTCACAGTACGTCATTTTTTTGTCGGGGTTTGTGGAAGGCTCTATCTATTTGCCTTGCCATGCAGTAACTTAAGGTTCACTAAATAAAAAAAAATAAAAAAAACTTTGAGCACAAGAACTCCAAACGTGTTTCAATAAGTATGGGACAAATCTATTGCCTCAATGTTTGTTGCGTGTCCAGTTAAAGGAATAGTGAATTTTGTCAAAAGTGAATGAAAACACTGAACTTAAACCAAATTGTGAAAAGTACCCCATTACACATGCATGCATATAGAAGATGTACTCATGATAAATTGAATGGTTTTTCCGCAAATAAAAGCTTTATAGCTATACATCTGAACATAAAGTTATCCTACATTTGTATCTTTAATCGTGTCCAGGATATAACCTTTTTGGAACCTACACACGATCTGGTTACACAGCTATCACTTCCATTTCAGTAAAAAGGGTGATCTTACTCTGTTTTCTTGTGCTGAATTTATTTCTTCATTTTTTTTATTTCATTCATAAATTTAATTTCTCTTTCAGTGTGAAATCATACTGTAGCCTATATCCTGGTCAGAGAGAGGGTGGGAAGGTTGATTAGTTATTCATTCATTCATTCACTCACTCACTCACTCACTCACTCACTCACTCACTCATTCTTGGATCTACACATTGTATTCCACAAATCATATTGTCTAGAGGGTTGCAGAATGTGACACATAGCATATTAAAAAGCAGAGGCTGCTACTGCAGATTACTTTTGTGAAGTCTACTGACAATCAGATACCTATGACTATTGCTAATCTCCTCACACTGATAATTATGGGAGATGTTTCCAGATTACATTATTATCATTATTACTATTTCATACATTAACTTTTAAGAGATTGTGCCTAAATTTAAAATTTTTTTTCCTATTCCTACATCCTTCCCAATTTCTTTACATACACAATGTGGATACTTTTGATCAAACACTCACAAAAACATCGGTTTTTCATGTAAGGTGCATTGTGCTGTTACCTACTGCCAGGTACTCCATATCAGTGAACTCTGTAGTCAACAGACATCATGAAAGAGCAGAATGGGGCACTCTGCAGAACCCACAGACTTCGAACTTGGTCAGGTGATTGGGTATCAGTTATTTCATATGTCTGTATGCCAGATTTCCACACTCCTAAACGTACTTAGGTCCACTGTTTCCATCGTGATAGTGAAGTGGAAACGTGGAGGGACACATACAGCACACAATAGTACAGGCTGATCTCGTTTGTTGACTTACAGAAACTGCTGACAGTTGGAGGGGGCCGTAATGTGTAACAGGCAAACATCTATACAGACCATCACACAGGAATTCCAGACTTCATCATTATTCACTGCGGGTATTATGATTGTTAGGTGGGAGGTGAGAAAACCTATATTTCACCATTGAGCACCTGCTCATAAGCCACACATGACGCAGGTAAATTCCAAACGATGCTTCGCCTGGACTAAGGAGCGAAACCATTGCATGATTGAACAGTGGAAAATTGTTCTGTGGAATGAAGAATCACAGTACATGATGTGGTGACCTAATGGCAGGATATGGGTATGGCAAATACCTGGTGAACATCATCTGCCAGTATGTGTAGTGCCAACAGTAAAATTCGGAGGTGATTCTGGTGTTATGGTGTCAATGTTTTTCATGGAGGAGGTTTGCACCCCTGGTTGTTTTGTGTGGCGCTATCACAGCACAGGCCTACATTGATGTTTCAAGCACCTTCCTGTTTCCCGCTGCTGAAGACCAATTTGGAGATGGCAATTGCAGCTGTCAACACAATTGAGTACCTGTTCATAATGCACGGCCAATGGCGGAGTGGTTACATGACAATAACATCCCTGTAATGGACTGGCCTGCACAGAGACCTGACCTGAATCCTTTAGAATACCTCTGGGATGTTTTGGAATGCTGACTTCATGCCAGGCATCACCGACTGACATCGATACCTCTCCTCAGTGCAATATCTGTTAAGAATGGGTTCCCATTCCCCAAGAAACATTCCAGCACCTGATTGAACGTATGCTTGCAAGAATGAAACCTGTCACCATGGATAAGGATGGGCCAACACCATATTCAATTCCAGCGTTACTGATGGAGGGCGCCACGAATTTTTAATCCATTTTTCAGGCAGCTGTCTGGATACTTTTGATCACATAGTGTATGTCCTCTGTGGTCTCTCTTGTGGTCTTCCAAATATTTATATCCATTTCTGTTTTCCATGTGTTGCTGTTTAAGTATGTTTCATGGTCCTTAACTCTTTTTCGATTTATTATGTTATCTTGTGGGAGTCCAACTTCTTCAGTACCTATGACCAGTTTTGAATTGCTTTTGCTAATGCTTGCTACCTCAGAGATCTGCCTTGTGAGCCTGTTGACGGTCATCCTGTGATGCATCCACAAAATTTTATCACTTTTTATCTAAAGCTGTCTCTTATTGTTTCTATCTGTCTATGAATCTCTCTAAAGGGACTCCATATCCAAATTCGTTCACAGAAAACTGGTCCAAATATTAAAACTGGTCCAAATATTAAAACTGGTCCAAATATTAAAACTGGTCCAAATATTAAAACTGGTCCAAATATTAAAACTGGTCCAAATATTAAAACTGGTCCAAATATTAAAACTGGTCCAAATATTTTCCTGAGAATATTTCTTTCCTGCTTCTCAATCAGTCATTTTTGTTTGACCATGAATCAGAGTACTTTCCGCAGCAAAGAGTTATTCCAGTAGTAGTACTAAAATAGATTTTTGTTATAATGACTCCATATCAGCTGACAAGCTTTTGAGCCGGAAACTCCTGAAGTTAGGTTTGACAATAAGCGAGGATCTCACTTTTGAAAGACTGACGATTTTGAACAGTGTGATCCCAAGACTTCAGCTGCAAAACATGTGGACAAACGATGCCAGGATAATGGTGAAGAACTAAAATAGGAATGATCAGTCCGCAATGCAGATGAGCTGGAGTGTCTGGACGTCAGAAGCTAAAAAATTTGTCAACTCTTATTGCCCTAATTTTGTGTGTTTACTTTCAGGTCTTTATTTTGCAAAGAAACAATTTGTTTTACTAATATTATATTTAAAAGAGTTTCCCCTCTTATTTTTATGTTTGTCTAGGATTATTTTTAGTACTAATTTTCTGCTCAATTCTCATAACTCCAATACCAATACTATTCAGTAATTCACTATTACTTCAATATGCTCACAAGGCTCTGATTCAGATGATAATTTACATTCTTATTTCTACTTTAATAATTTATCATCGTATTACTGTGGTTACTCATCATTAGGACCAACAATAAGACAGCAGTCTGTCATTCCATTTATCTTGCTTTCATTATTGTTGTGCATACATTATTCTAGCTCTGTTCAGGAACTTTCTCTTCCTGTTTTCAGTTGACCATTCACTGACCAGTGAAAAGCATGGTGGCCTTGGCAACAAAACCTCCCTCCTCCTGGAGATATCTCCCACTTTCACTTCAATGAACCTTGCTCCCCTACCATAATGCACTCTGGTATGCTTTATTCTCATACCTTCACTGGCCTGAAGTATCTATTATCTTCATGAGCCTTGTAGCTAAATGCACTAAACTTCATATTCACACGCAAATGTTCGATCTCTGCCACCTCATCATAACAAAGTGTCACATATTTCAAGACACGGACCTACATCTGATACTTCCGTCAGAGATGTGGCTCCAACCAAGTATGTCCACAAGTTCTGTAAATTGAGAAGACTACATCTTTTTATGACACAACAGATGTAACTGACAACTGGGTGGAGTAGGGGCATACACATGCTCTGATTTATCATATAATAAATACTTACACACATCCAACAATCACGAAGATAAACAAGAGAAATATGTTCATAGAGATCACATCCATAAACAGAAAGTCACCAATGTGTGTCCTCTACAAACGTCCTGCAGTACCCAGGTTTGGCTGCTTTTAACTTGCTCTTTGAACTCACATGGGAGCATATAATTACACTCCAACCAGATCTTCCTCTTTTCTCAAAATTCTTAGATGGTGAAGGCTTCTTAAATTTCCTTTCCATGGAACTCACTATAGCAGAAAGCTATCTTGTACATTTATAAATCCATTTTATACCTGCCACTATTATTGTTGTCATTACTACTGTTACCACCACCACATTAGTGGCAACAGCTGTAATACTACTAGTACTGTCATTATCAACTTTATTAGTTCATAGTCAGTATTACTTACATTGCCAATTAAACCACTAATATCATTTCAGTACTATTTGTCAAATTAAAATTGTTGTTTCTTAGGTAACTATGATGTATGTGGGAAACCCTGGTCCAATGCAAAAGAGAACCTGACGACCCTTGTCAGAATAGGATAAAGAAATAAATGTCTTGGTGATTGGATGATCTCTCCTGGATATTTAATGTATGTATCTTGTGACACTTCCTCATACCAAGTTATAATGGAGAGACTATCTGTAGGCTTCCTGTCCATTACTGAGTTTTCTCACAGATGATTTGTAGACTAGTTTTCTTTGACATTTTGTGAAGCTTCTCCAGGACAAGTTTGGCTTCTATACAGTATCTTAGAATAGTGAGTGTCTACAAATGCCATACACCTCATGTTAATCCTTTGCTCTTTTTTAATTTCGATTTGGATTCCCTTATCTCCTTCCCCTATGTCTTCATAACTTTTTCAGAATTATTTAAATTAGAGTGGATCGTGGATCTCTGGCTGCACACTGTTGTGCATTTCAAATGCTTCTGAAATTTCCCCAATCAGTTTAATGTCTAGTGTTGTACCCATTTATGTCTATTGGATAACTGCCACTGTTTTCCTGTCAATTTTGAATTCCTCTGACATACTGAATCAAGTCTTTTCTGTCAAATCATAAGCCTTTCTGACACTTGGCAAAAGTTGCCACAGTATTTACACATCGTCATCTTTGCAAAATTGACTTTGGTTCCCATATCTGTTCTCTACATGATTGCGTTTGCAAAATCGTGCCTTATACTCTCCTATTAATAGGCCTACTTGTTCACCCAGTTGCCTTCACAGGGCTTTTATAGAATTTTGGACATAACTGGATTCAGTGAAATTCCCTGTAATTATTCAGACTGGTTTTATCTCATTTTTAGGAAGAGGATCAACTCATATACATTTCCACTCTTCAGTAATTTTTTCACTTTTACAAATGTTCAACATAATTCTGCCAATTGTTTGTGTGAGATTACTGTTGCTCAGTATCCATATCCCCATACTACTTCTATGAGTTTCTGTCTTCTGCACATGACTTGTTATATTGCAAAGTGCTGGTTTCCTTCAGTTCCACAACAGATGATTTTTAATCAGAATTGTTTTCTTCCAAAACTAATTGTTCTTTCAGAGGCACAGAGTCGAGAACTGAGCGAAAGTAACAGACAAAAATTGTTATTTTCATGTTGGTTTCAAGTGACCCAGTTTACACATTTTTTATAGCCTTGAACATTCTTTTGTATACTTTTAAGAATTACTGCCATTTTCTGGGGTTTGTTACCATTTAAAGTTTCCAATGCTTTTTCCCTCGCATCTACTAGACCCTCATCATAGGCAATGTTCCACTACCTGTGTTCTCTCTTCCTTTGTGGTTAGCAAAATCTGGTTTTCAGTATGTCTGCAAGTTTCTTACAATTCATGGTATATGAATGAATAATTTGTTGAAAAATGGATTAATGATGAGTGATTTATTCATGTGTGTTTCTTTCCTGACAGGTTGAAATCTAGTGTTTATATGCAAGAGACATTGAAATGACTAAAAAATTCCTCTCTTGCTCTTACACCGAGAATTTTTGTATCCTTACTGGTTATAACAACAGGGTCTATCTGAAACTCACATAAAGCGAAGTTCAGAAAATTCAATTTTTGTAGCTTCTTCGCAGGTTTAAATTGTGTGGTAGTGATTTTGATCTGATTTTCCCAGCTTTATCTCGCCATTTTCGTATATTCTCTTTTGAACTCCGGTTTTCCAAAATTTTTTTGTTGGAACACACGCATGCTTGACAATGTGACATCCTACCAGTCAGACATTGAAGCAATTCAGTGGCATGCTTCTACATTTGCTACTATTAGCTTTGATTAGCACACATATGTTATGGATATGGGCCAGATACTCAAACAGGAATCCTTGGAGGGCAGATTACGTTCTTTTTGAGAAAATGTAGGGAACTGGAATTTGAAGCATACTGCAGATGTAAATGTTGATCAGTGTGTATTGTAAAGGAAACATAATGAAAGTTTGTGTGTCTGATTCGTACATTAATATTTGCCTACAATATAATGCATCGAACTTTGTGTATCCTCCGTAACTGTCAGAGATAGACAGAGCTTTATTTTTCTGTTTACTCTTTTTTCATCTAGTATCTTTGGTTACTTCTGAAATCATCTGTTTGTGTGTACTGAAACAGGAAACTATTAATAGGGTTTAGTGATTGTAATATTCTAGAAGTCAGAGTTTAGATTTAGGTTTTTCAGTACTCTACCTTCTATTCCCCAATATTAGTTATGTCTTATTCCTGTGAGACGTTTATGAATCTAACCATCCACTTTCTCTGACGCAAAGTGGACAAAATTAATACCACAATATTTTATTTTACTGGATTAAATTTTATGCTTCATACACGCAGACCTTATCAAAGCTGTAGGTTGCGCCAAGAAGATAATTTATTTGGATCTGGTATGACTTCTACGATGTGGTAATACACGGATTTATCTGCATAGGTTCTAGAGTTTTTCTGTGACTGGCAAATCTATAAGTAATTCAACATGTACGATTGAGGTAGCCATACTGTAACTATTCTAAGATCAATGTAGCAAGTGTGATCTATCACATACAAATAGTATCACACTTCAGAACTTCGGCACCTTTGAAAATTTTTGGTTCAAACTGACAAATATCAATGATTCACTGAAAAGATGAACCATGTGCAATGTATTCTTCTGCAATCTATGCATCATGAGTTACTGAAAGGAAGACTATATTTCAAATGATCTGCACTCCCGTGGTTTAAACTTATACAAAATGTTTAACATCCAAAAGGGTCACTGAAAATATGGTTAAAAACATTGTTACAAATTCTGTTCAGATTCTATTCAGAACAATAATCAAATAACAGTTGCTAATCCGCATCAAGTGGATTAGCATAACAGTAGTGTAAAATTATTAATTGCATTTATCTCAAGAAAACTCATAACCTGTGCCTGTCTGACAGTAATGCATTCCTTACATTAAGCAATTACACAAATACATTTTTACCACCCTACATGCAATAAATCAGAGATGCAAATGCTTACAGTATTCTCAGTTTACACACCTCCAAATTTAGTTCAGGATCCTCCATGATAAAATCATTTGTATGAGAGATTCCCAAGTTATCTTCAAGACACTGAAAGAAAGAAAAAACTTTCAGTTAAAAATGCTTATACCCTTCTGTACTTATGACATGGCTCAATACTTTTTTTTTTATAAATATGATACAAGTTTTCAGAGATTTGTATCATCTATACACAAAAAATTTAAAAAAATATATTTTAATGAGCAGCTATTCTGCCAACATGCATCTCCATAATTTCACACTGTGCCATACTGCACTAATTTTACACATAATCAGTCATTACATAGCATACTTCACGGTGCTTACTGAGCTCTATCCTTCCTTTGGTAACCTAACAGTTTGCCCGTAGCAAGAAGAAGAGAGAGTGTGCTTACTCCCTGTGCATTAACATAGTAGGATTGGAAAGGCAGCGAGCCTGAGAACTACAATGAAATGAATACTCCTAGCTCCATACAGGCATTGATATAAGTCAATGGAGACAGCTGAAAATATGTGCCCCAATCAGGACTTGAACCTAGGATATCCTGCATACATGGCAGATGCTCTATCCATCTGTGCCACCAAGGACACAGATGATAGTGTGACTGCAGGGACTTATCTCTGGCATGCCTACCACGAGACCCACATTCCCAACCTATTGTCCCTCACTATATTCATAGTGCCCCTACCCACTATACTCATTACTCGGCTTTTTGCCAATTCCCGTAAGAATTCGGGCACTGTTTATGCATCCACATAGAAGAAGATGGTCGAATAGCCAGTTAGCCCTTTCGGACATGTCTGAAAGAACAGGTACCATCTTCATATGCCCAAGAACTACGAGTAGCACTGTCACTTGAGACTCAAGCTGACGTGTAATCAGGTGGCATTTGTTGCTTCTGCCTCAACTTATTTTGAGAGTTTGTTGACGGACTTGTCAGTGAATGGTTAAGAGTTGAAGGCTGTGATTATAAAGAGGTGTTGAGAGTTATAGTTACTGGTATTTATAGAAGAAAACTAACAAAACATGTCCACGTTTTTCGATCCAGTGAACCGATGTGGCTGAAGAGAAACTAAAGGTAAATATTTTGTAGTTCTCCAAAAATTTTCAAAATGGTTGACAGCAATTCCTCGGAAAGACAATCTGACTCAGAGTTGTTTTGTGTGCGATTCACATTTCAGTGAAGAACAACATATGTTTATCGTCAGTAAATAAGTTGAAATTTTAAGACAAGGGCGGTCTTTTAAAACCAGAGGGGCTCAGTGGTTCCTCGCGTATTTCCCAGTTTACTGAAATATCTGTCGAAAATATTACACAAAATAAAATCTTCCATCAAGCACTCGCTAAAGGGAAGCTGTGGAAGGAAGACAGTAAACAACCTGCAGTTTCAATGTCTGCCAGCGCTTCTTCTGCTAAAGGAAAATGTAGGGTGCAGATCAGTACTGAACGGAGTAGTAATCACATGAAAACAATGTTGATGTGCCAGGAACTAGAAATTGTCAGATTACGTGATAAATTAAGGAAAGCAAATGCCAAAATCAGTCTCTTCCAGAAACAAGTCTCAGATGAAAACCATAAGATGGCTCAGTCGAATGTTCTACATCATTGTACACTCAGTAAAAACAGAAAATCATATTTTCCACTATGTTAAAGAAATGCCAATTTAAAAACAGCAAGAAAATGCACTATGTGATGTGACAATGAATTTACTCTGGATAGCATGCCCTTGAAAATTAGAAGCTCAAAGGATATAGACATGGTGTGAGGCACGCATTGTTTTAACAAACTTCTGAAACATCTCCAAAAGTAAATAATCTCAAATGCTCATGTGGAATTAACCAAGAGGCTGTAGAACAATTAAGAATTGTTTTCGGAAACGACAAAATGAAAACAAAGAGATGCTGATTTTTGATGAAGTAAAGCACAAGAAAAGGGAAGGGGAGGGGGAGAGGGAGGGTGGTGGATGGAGGGGGAGGGGGAGGGTGGAGGGCGGATGGGGTGGGGGATGGTGGAGGGGGAGGTGTGGAGGGGGAGGTGTGGAGGGGGAGGTGTGGAGGGGGAGGGGGAGGTGTGGAGGGGGAGGGGGAGGTGTGGAGGGGGAGGGGGAGGTGTGGAGGGGGAGGGGGTGGGGGAGGTGTGGAGGGGAAGGGGGTGGGGGAGGGGAGTGGGGGAAGGGGGTGGGGGAGGGGAGTGGGGGAAGGGGGAGGGGGAGGGGAGTGGGGGAAGGGGAGTGGGGGAAGGGGAGTGGGGGAAGGGGAGTGGGGGAAGGGGAGTGGGGGAAGGGGAGTGGGGGAAGGGGAGTGGGGGAAGGGGAGTGGGGGAAGGGGAGTGGGGGAAGGGGAGTGGGGGAAGGGGAGTGGGGGGAGGGGAGTGGGGGGAGGGGAGTGGGGGGAGGGGAGTGGGGGGAGGGGAGTGGGGGGAGGGGAGTGGGGGGAGGGGAGTGGGGGGAGGGGAGTGGGGGGAGGGGAGTGGGGGAGGGGAGTGGGGGAGGGGAGTGGGGGAGGGGAGTGTGGGAGGGGAGTGGGGGAGGGGAGTGGGGGAGGGGAGTGGGGGAGGGGAGTGGGGGAGGGGAGTGGGGGAGGGGAGTGGGGGAGGGGAGTGGGGGAGGGGAGTGGGGGAGGGGAGTGGGGGAGGGGAGTGGGGGAGGGGAGTGGGGGAGGGGAGTGGGGGAGGGGAGTGGGGGAGGGGAGTGGGGGAGGGGAGTGGGGGAGGGGAGTGGGGGAGGGGAGTGGGGGAGGGGTGTGGGGGAGGGGTGTGGGGGAGGGGTGTGGGGGAGGGGTGTGGGGGAGGGGTGTGGGGGAGGGGTGTGGGGGAGGGGTGTGGGGGAGGGGGGTGGGGGAGGGGAGTGGGGGAGGGGAGTGGGGGAAGGGGGTGGGGGAGGGGAGTGGGGGAAGGGGGCGGGGGAGGGGAGTGGGGGAAGGGCGTGGGGGAAGGGGGTGGGGGAAGGGGGTGGGGGAAGGGGGTGGGGGAAGGGGGTGGGGGAGGGGAGTGGGGGAGGGGAGTGGGGGAGGGGAGTGGGGGAGGGGAGTGGGGGAGGGGAGTGGGGGAGGGGAGTGGGGGAGGGGAGTGGGGGAGGGGAGTGGGGGAGGGGAGTGGGGGAGGGGAGTGGGGGAGGGGAGTGGGGGAGGGGAGTGGGGGAGGGGAGTGGGGGAGGGGAGTGGGGGAGGGGAGTGGGGGAGGGGAGTGGGGGAGGGGAGTGGGGGAGGGGAGTGGGGGAGGGGTGTGGGGGAGGGGTGTGGGGGAGGGGTGTGGGGGAGGGGTGTGGGGGAGGGGTGTGGGGGAGGGGTGTGGGGGAGGCGTGTGGGGGAGGGGTGTGGGGGAGGGGTGTGGGGGAGGGGGGTGGGGGAGGGGAGTGGGGGAAGGGGGTGGGGGAGGGGAGTGGGGGAAGGGGGCGGGGGAGGGGAGTGGGGGAAGGGGGTGGGGGAAGGGGGTGGGGGAAGGGGGTGGGGGAGGGGAGTGGGGGAAGGGGGTGGGGGAGGGGAGTGGGGGAAGGGGGTGGGGGAAGGGGGTGGGGGAAGGGGGTGGGGGAAGGGGGTGGGGGAAGGGGGTGGGGGAAGGGGGTGGGGGAAGGGGGTGGGGGAAGGGGGTGGTGGAAGGGGGTGGGGGAGGGGAGTGGGGGAAGGGGGTGGGGGAGGGGAGTGGGTGGGGGAGTGGGTGGGGGAAGGGGGTGGGGGAAGGGGGTGGGGGAAGGGGAGTAGGTGGGGGAAGGGGGTGGGGGAAGGGGAGTGGCTGGGGGAGGGGGAGGGGGAGCAGGTCTGGGGGAGTGGGGATGGAGGGGGAGGGGAAGTGTGAAGGTGTTTCATCTCTTTTGCACATGTGTTAACACTTCATTAATAATGGTAATAAAAGTAACATATGGACAAAAAACTATAACAAAGTACTTCCGTAATAAACTGAATATAACTCCACTGTACAAACATGAGCTCAGTGAAGATATTTTGTCTACTCACACAAGAGAACTTGATAATAAATGCTGGGGAGGTATAGTCTGTGTAAATTGAAAAGTAAGCAGCACTCATGCGGATGGAATTTCCACTTCCCACAAAAAGGTACAACTTCCATACAGGAGGACAGAATCAATTTCACCTCTGATAGCATAGAACAGTCTAGAAAGATTTTCAGAGACTGTCTGTGTGTGTTTCTTCTGTTAATGTCATTAGTAACTGATATCAGCTTTTCATTAAGTCTTGACGCATTCTGTGGAAAATAAATGGCCTCCAGGCATGTCTGCAGACTGTGGTACTGCGCTCTTCATAGGCACATTGTGGACAGCTGTAATAACTTTTGGTGGCTTTGGTGGCTTCTTGTGACGTAGTGGGGTAGATGGAATGGGGAATCACCACCTTTATCTTCAGTCTGCAGACCTGTGAAGGAAGGAAGAGCATGAACATAATCTGGCTATCGATCTGTCCTTTGCTTCTACTCCCAATACCTCGCCATCATCCTGGTGCGCTCCCAGAACACGATTTATCCTGTAATATGGCTGTACTACACTTACATGTGGTACACAAATTTGTTTTTAAACCCTCCATTTAAAGATAATTAATTTCGTATAGTTAAAGCAGTATTGTTAATAATCTTGTTTTTCTATTCCCTGAAATGCGGAAGCTATTAGTCATAGATGCAAAAAGAACATTTTTAGCAAATATTATGCAGTTTGATTCTGTATGGGGAAACATTTTCAGTCGAAACTCAACTTTTCAGTTACTCAAAATAAAGCGTAAGATGTGACCTTTAAACATCACTGCCCCATCCCAAGACACACACCCTACCACTCAGGATTTTTAGCATATTGATCAGGACACTCCATCTTGGCACTGTGCAAAAATTTGTGGCTACACGATTTTTTCCCTTAATGGAACTTCTTTGGGCTTCACAGACAGGGCTATGAAAAGAGAGTGTTCAGTAGTCATTAGACAAATGAACACGGCATTCCTTAGTGTATCACCATAATTTACAGAATTCCGTACTGTTTTCACAGTTTCACGCTCTGTCACGACACCTGTTTGGTTCATGTATTGTATCCTCTATACTTTTTAAATAGTTTTCTGTAAAATATTGTCATTACTGACAATCTAAAGCTTACAGCCCTGGATATGAGAGAGTCCATGATTTGATGGTATTTGTTGTAACATTATCACAAGTTTTATAGCGTTACACTCACATAATATTTATATTGCCTTCTTTCACTTTTTCTTTTCAAACTTTTATATGGGGCTAATCTGCAATTCCCATGAGAACTGACCATTTACAGAAAATTTATTACAGAAAATAGTGATGCAGATGGTGGTTTCCATTCATTATACCAATGATGACAATGCATTCATGAGGTGCAAACAATTATGAAGAAAGTATTTGATTGATCTGCAATCACTGCCCAGTGACTGAAGTTTCTCACTTCCAGGAGATCACTTGAGATTTTTGTCAGAACTGAAAAAATATTCCAATATTAAATATGTCTTGTGACATTCCTAACACATCCCATTGATCTTCCTCTCATTAATGTGTTGTTAAAGATTGTTTTCAAATAACCAAGTGTTTCTCCCTCTCTCACATTAATTAAAGGTGTCACTGTGTTAAAAATAATGCGCCATTTGTTATAAAATAACTTTTGTTGATGGTGTTTTCATCCAAATGCAAGGAAAAATTAAATCAATTAAGAAATCATTTTGTTCAGAATATGAAAGGCACACAACATTCCTGTGCGTATAAAACAAACTGGAATTTTCCGATCTCATAAGGTATCAAACATACAGATTTAATTAATTATTTTATAAAAGCCAGGAATTCAAATTTGTTGCTTGCAAGTCATTTGTAATGCTGTTTATATTTTGTCACCCTATACCAGAAATAGCTGCACGAATGGTCAGTCACATCTGCATAAGATTTCAAAGTTGTGCAGAGATTGTCAACTTGCTGTAAATGTTCAGAAAAATATTTGTGTGTGTGTGTGTGTGTGGGGGGGGGGGGGGGTGAATTCCTAAGTGACCAAACTGCTGAGGTCATCGGTCTGTTCAGAAATTTAAAACAGCACTTATATAGTACACTTTGATTCGCTGGTAAAATACTGGGTAAATGCAACCAGTACACAAAGAAGAATGCTTATAAAACATTTATACAATCCATACTACAAGCCTGCCCAGGTGTGTGGCACCTGCACCACATATGATTATCACAGAATACTCAACATATACAAAGATGAGCAGCACTATGTTCACAAGTTTGTTTGACCCATGTGACAGTGTCATGCAACTGCTAAGAAATGAGACACACAGATGCTTGAAGATAGATGCCAACTATCCTATAAAAGCCTATTTACAGAGATTTAAGAACCAGCAGTAAGTGATGCATCTAAAAATATATTACATCCTATTACGTATCACTTCCCCAGGGAGTGTAAGGACAAGGCTTTACTAATTACAGCATGCACAGTCATTTTGACAGCAATTATCCTGCACTCAATACGTGAATGGAATTGAAGCCCTACTTACTGGTGTAGTAGGATGTATTGTCTGCCATATAACTCTCAGCAGATTCTGGAGAATGGATTTTTATGAGGACATTGATGTAGATGCCCTTCACTCTTTTTCCATTTTCCCTTCCATTCAACTGAATTAATACATCACCAGCTGTGTTAAAATCTACACATCGACTATACTGAAAGGATGTTTGTTTTACTCGCAATCAGTAGACTGCACTACTCGCCCACCAACCCTGCAACACCTCTAGACTCAACCTATGCTAGTCCATGTCCTCTACCCATATCCCCTTCCTTGCTCTCACTTCAGCAACACACACACACACACACACACACACACACACACACACACACAAACACACACACACAATCACACACACACAATCACACACACACAATCACACACACACAGTTCCTGTTCCTTCAGAGTAGTGGCATGTGAAGAACTGCTTCGCGAGTAGTCAGAAACAGTTCAGAAATATAAATAAAAGTCTAATTCTACCCCTGGAGACTACTTTTGTGTGTATGGATGGCCAGACTAATCTAGCAGTGCTGAGATTATCTAGGCACATCAGTTAACAATTCCCTTTGTGTATACCCTGCTTCCTCTTATTTTATCATCATTTCTCCTGACGTAGTTTGGTGTCAAAACATACTTTGGCATTCAGAGGAAAAAAGTTGGTGATTGAAATTTTGAGAAAAGAATTCAATACAAAGACAAACGCCTTTCTTCTGTTTGCCACTTCATCTCATCTCATAATGTACACATTACTCTTTCCCCCCATTTCGCAGTAATACAAAACAAGCTTCCCTCCTTTGAACTTTCTCAGTCGCTTCCATAGTCCTATCTACAAAGGATCCCATACTGTACAGCAATACTCCAGGAGACAGCAGGCAAGCATGGTGTAGGTACTCTACTAGATTTGTTGCACCTTCTAAGTGGAATGCCAACAAAACACTTCAGTTCAAATTCCCATAACATTTTTATGTGAAGTTAGGGTTTTTGTAATTTTAGTCCCTGGGTGTTTTGTTGAATCTCCAGTCATTAAATCTGTATGATTTATCGTGTAAACCAAAACTTAGTGGAATTCTACAGTTCTGGTGTGGGTGACCTCTCACTTTCTATTGTTCAGTGTCAACTACCGCTTTCCACAGACTTCATGGCAACAATCGGCACAGAGCTGTTAACCGACACTTGAATTTAAGTCAAGTGATTACAGACTCCTTGTAAGGTCTTTTTTATTCCAAATATGATTGTATACATCACTACCATTAATTTTATATATTAATGAAACAACATAGGATAGAAACAAAGCATTTTATGATCAAGGATTCATACAGAAATCAATAATTTTATTTTTTAACATGTATGAAGAATTGACATTACATAGGTTGGAAGAAATAGGTTTTCAGTGGAAATATAATGATAAAAATAATAAATGTGTATTTACAGTATTACCTAAAAATGAGACTTTTGCCAATATATGAGCTTTAATGGATTGGAAATGTCAATGTACATAAAAGGGAGAAAATAAAGCAATATTTTGATATGGGAATGAAGAATGCGCCATGACAGCTATACAACCATACATACTGGGGGGGAACAGAAACCGAAGTTAAGCATCTTTTTTTGGAAAAAGTGTAGCAATGTAATGTAATTAGTGATAATGTCAATCAATAATGTTAGTTTAAGCAGTGAGGAAATAACACAAGATATAAACCAATCATTTTGTAATTCACAAGGATTGTTAGAGAAATGTATGATGGCATTTATTACTAAGTATGAAGCATGTTTATTATGTACATTTGAATCGACAGGTATCGGTGGACACTTCATGGTAAAAATAATGAACTGGTACTTACAGTATAATATAAATCAGAGAGGTCTGTCTACATTAACATCTTAATTCTGCAAACCACTGATGTGCATGGCAGAGGTAACGTCCCACTGGCTTTTCCCCGTTCTATTCACATATGGAGCGCAGAAAGAACGACTGTTTAAATGTGTTCATGAAAGCTGTAATAAATCTAATTTTGACAAGACACATATGGGAGCTATACATATGGGACTTCACCACCAAGTGGTTCTAATTAATGAGCAGCTACTCGCATACGTTCAATGTGGAATTTGATCATCATATCAAAGCAAAACTTGGTAGCTGCATTAATGAGGAATTGGTTTACACTCGAAAAAATCAGTTCCAACTTTGGACATCCCAGTGCAAAATTTGACACTGTACACTGTTTGTCTGACACTATGACATACATGCTGTCATTTGACAAGCCATAACATGAGTGAACAGTGTGGCTATCAAGTGAGACTGTGGGCTGTTAGTGAAACAGTTTTCTGCGAAGAGCAGGAATTACAGTGCCGCACTGACACAGTAAGGTCTGAGGAGAGGACCAATGTCATTAAATGGTTTAAAGGATATGATAATGAAATTATAAAACGTAAGTGAGCTTGGTGCAGCATCTGGAAGAGGGAGGCATCCTATCTGGATGGAGTAGTTGATTGCTATAACTAACCATGTGGCACATGTCCTGATCAGGGGACATGTCATGAGAACTGTTCATTCCACAGAGTGGTGTGAAGTACCTGTACTGACACTTTTCTTGATCCCTGTATCATACAGGCATTTTTTTGTTTTTGCTTTGGTTTGATTGGGTCAGTTTGGCTGGACCACCAGAGCACTCATTTGATGTGCTGCTGCAGATAAGGTGAGTACATCATTTGTTTGCAAATTATATTTAGAAGCCTCAAACATGAGCGACTTATTTTCAGTTTTCTGCGTGGATGCAGTTTACTTCCTAATTTATTGCATGTCTGAATACTTACCAGGCATAGTCTAGTATCCTAATAACTGGGTAGTATACAGTTTTTCCATCTTTGGTATGAATAGGGACTGACTGCTCTGTCCTGATTTGAGCCTAGTTGGTGACTCCTAGCAAACAGCTCCAGGTGGTGTTGGCTGTGGTCAAACAGCTTGAGGCTGTTGCCAATGGGCATCACTATGGAAGACTAGATGTCTACTATGTCCCACACATCCACCCAATTGGTTCACTACAGTGGCCCTCCTCTGAACTGCTTGCACTGAAGGTGATCCATCACCTACAGTTGAGTGGTAGGTAGCTCCAGCAAAAGAATTTCTGAGGGGCTGATCAGAGTTCCACCCCAGATAGCATGACAAAGAAGTTCTGGGTGCTGTTTGTGGCTGACAAAATCCCTGAGACAGATAAAGGCACTCTTTTTCCAGAGCAAGCCACTCAGCCCACAAGGTCTGTGCATTCACAGAGAGTGGGTTTACTGGTAGTTGGGAGTTCCAACATTAGGGGATATGGCTGCTGAGGATGAGAAGGAATCCATTGTGCACTGTGCACATGTAAGGAGGAATTTTGGAAGGCATTATCCTAGATGGGGAATGGGTGCATCCAGATACCATGAAGAACAAAGGGTGCTGCCAAGTGCAGGTAGTGGCTCATGTTGAAACTAAAAAGATGCGTTGCATTGGATTGGAAGAGATTCTCTATGGTTTTGAATGGCTAGCTGAAGTAGTAAAGACCAAGTCTCGGTTGAAAGATGAAGGCAGAGATCGCCATCTGTAGCATCGTATACATAACTGACTGTGGTCCTGTGGAACTGTAAATAAAATGCAAACTGAAATCACACACAGGCACCAAAAGAAATTAGAAGCCATGTAGCTGAAACTAAATCAGCAGCAGGACACCCAACGAAACAGTTTCAGAAAGAGTCGTTAACCAAACTGGTATCACCTTCATGAAAAAGAACAATGTCTATTTAAGGAAGGGCTAAAGTACAATGTAGAACCCTGATTAAGTGCTAATAACCTAAAACGTCTCATTGTACACACTAAAAAACCAACTGATTTAGCTGATCTTAATAACACTGAACAGACTGTCCTAGCACACAACAAAGTTATTCAGGAAAGCATAAATAACCATAATGAAATCCCCAAAACAGTTTATCAGGAGAGAAAGCTATTAAACAGCATAAACATGAAACTCAATAACACCAATACCACGTTTCTGAAAGCTGACAAAAGCAATTCTGTAGTAATTATGAACAAAGATGAATAGCTCACTGAAACACTAAGTTTCATTTTTGAAAATAACATAACAGAGCTCAAGCAAGATCTGACTCAAATTCCAAAACAAAATCGGAAAAATGATTGATAAATGCAATTTCCTCTTCACAAAAAAAGAATCAAAAACATGCCTTTTAATGAATATCACAGCTCCAAGACTGATAGCTCAACCTAAGACCCATAAACCCTAAGTTCCATTGAGGCCTATTGTTAATTCTGGGAATACACCTGCTTTAGAGTCTCCCAATTACTGAACAAAATTCTGAAGCAGTACTACACCATTGATAAGACATAGTTATTTAAGAACACAAAGGGATTAGCAACTAAAATTTTGCCTCTTTTGATGTAACTAACCTATTTACAAAAGTACCAACTGAAGAAACAATAGACAATTTTTGAAAACTTAATAACACATAAAAAATTGTCAATTGTAGAAATATCAGAAGTCAAGGACACATTGCAGTTAATATTGTCTTACAATTACTGAACATTCAATGGGAAAGTTCAACAGAATTAGGGTCTTGCCATGGGCAGTAGCCTATCAAGTGCTCTTGCAGACATAATTCTCAATCATCTGGAAAGTAAGTTCTTTAATGGAAACAATAGATTCAAAAGTAAAATAAGATATTACTGGAGATAAGTTGATGATACCTTGCTTCTATTTCATGGAACAAAAAATTAGGTTGAGGAACTACTAGCAGTATTCAATTCTTTCCACATAAACGTGAAATTCACAACAGAACATGAGGACAACAAATGGATAAATTTCCTTGTTCTTAAAATCACCAACCATCAACAAAAACGTAAGTTTAGCACACACACACACACACACACACACACACACACACACATATACACACACACGTAACACTGGACAACTCATCATTTCATCCCACCACACAGAAACACACCACATTTAGATCCATGCTGTACAGAGTACACTACCTTGCCCGAGAAGGAAACACCATTAAGAATGAGATAGGTACAATAAAGAGCATTGCCATAAGCAATGACTACACAACCAAAACAATTAACAATTCAGACAGACAAACATACAAAAGCAAGACATTGAATGTCAACACTATGAAAGAAGAGACAATATTCACCAGTATCCCATACCTGGGACCAATCTCACAAAGAATAGCTAACCTTTAAAAAAAACAAATGTTTCATTCTCAACTAATAATAAATTACTTAACTTACACATCTGTAACATAAATTCAAATATACAAACATATAACAACAGTAGAGTGCATGAAGTATCATGCCCTAGTTGTCCTGCCACCTATGTACGGAAAACAAGCACTAACTTCAAAACCTGTCTTCAAGAACATGTGAATGCTTTCTGGCTTAACCAATTGGAAGAATCAGTCATCGCACAAATATGTTGGAAACGAACCATGTCATCAACAATCTAGAAAACAATTTGATAGTATTACATAATGAAGCCAATAGTAAGACCCTATATCTGCCCGAACTGGAGATACACCTTCACAAAATAAAAAAATACAACAGAATCAATGTTAAACGAACAGATTTCGCAAGCCACAGCTATTTTTATAATTTTAAATATCTGTTCTGAATTTATTTCCTGTATGTGTCAATTGTTTAATACTTAAATCTTTAGCACTATGATAAATGCATCTTTAACCAAACCATGTACAAAAACGTCTGTGAAGTGTTAGCATACATGTGTTTGTGAAGGTGTCTCTTGAATGAAATTATTTGCTTGAAAACGATGGAGGAAATAACTTATGCCATTATTAAAACGTTAAAAACGCTTTTCTTGGATTATTTGATAAGTGTACGCTGCTCATCGTTACCACTATTTCGCACATATCTTCCACATCTGACTTACGAATTTGTAACATAACATCAAACCTTTTTGTGAGAGGAGTATGCATTTCCCCTCATTCAATAGAACAAATAAAGCATGTATTAAGACGAATTACACCTGAAGATGGCACTCAGGATCCGAAATGCAGCGTGTACTGAATAAAACACGAGTGTATGAATTTCTAATTTCTTTGTTGCTTGAGGGTTCTTATGTACTACAAATAGAACGCAGTTTAGATTTTGTCAATCTATACAAGAAAAGTGCTGTGCAAGTAGTCACATATTCATCAAATTTCGTAGTGCTAAAATCGGCAACTTGCAGTAAATTTTCAGAATATAACACTTTACACTTCACAAAAAATGTAGGATCCCACTACTACAGTATCAATGAGTCAAAGCTGGAAATGGTCCACTCAAACAATTATGTGGATGTAGCAACATTTAGGAATTTGAAATTCAACAATAACACAGGATTAGCTATAGTTAAAGCCAATGGCAGACATCAGTTCAGTGGCGGACTACAGGAAAAACACTGAGCCTCAAAGGAAATTGCTTACTAACTCTTACAACCCATCCTAATACAAATCTGAAGCATGCAGCACTTGTACGAAACAGGACTGACAGGAGATTTTGAACATACACTATGAAGAGAAGCTCAAATGGACACTGGTTAATTTGAGCCATGTGACAGCATTATGGACATGCTAACAACTAGTCCTTGACCAATGATGCAGCAAGCAAGTAGCTTAAGTACTTCTACACCTAAATCTTCATCTACATGATACGTCTGCAATTCATGTAAGTGTTTGACAAAAGTTCGTAGAATCACTTCCAGAATATTTCTCTACTCTTCTTCTCTCAACAACGATGTGGGGGAAATATGAACACTATCTTTCTGTGCAAGTTCTTTATTCTCTTATCATACTTCGGAATTTGGAAGAGGAAGTTGGTGATTGAAATAATAGGAAGAGATCATGCTACAAATTAAAACTGTT
Organism: Schistocerca serialis cubense; assembly: GCF_023864345.2. NCBI lineage: Eukaryota > Metazoa > Arthropoda > Insecta > Orthoptera > Acrididae > Schistocerca > Schistocerca serialis. Next base: position 108,144,246 of record NC_064648.1, read on the forward strand.
TTGTTTTGATTGCGACCCCAGCTAACATATGCATATAGTGCACACATATTTTGTAAAGCTATAAGTCTTTAAATTTGGGCGAATTTCGTGCAGTCATAATTTGAGTTTTTTTAGTACTCATGTAGGGGACCACGCATTTTTAATGTTTAGTTAATTTTCTATTTTTCCACCATCTACATCTACATGACTACTCTGCAATTCACATTTAAGTGCTTCGCAGAGGGGACATCGAACCACAATTATACTATCTTTCTACCATTCCACTCCCGAACAGCGCGCGGGAAAAACGAACACCTAAACCTTTCTGTTCGAGCTCTGATTTCTCTTATTTTATTTTGATGATCATTCCTACCTATGTAGGTTGGACTCAACAAAATATTTTCGCATTCGGAAGAGAAAGTTGGCGACTGAAATTTCATAAATACACTCCTGGAAATGGAAAAAAGAACACATTGACACCGGTGTCTCAGACCCACCATACTTGCTCCGGACACTGCGAGAGGGCTGTACAAGCAATGATCACACGCACGGCACAGCGGACACACCAGGAACCGCGGTGTTGGCCGTCGAATGGCGCTAGCTGCGCAGCATTTGAACACCGCCGCCGTCAGTGTCAGCCAGTTTGCCGTGGCATACGGAGCTCATCGCAGTCTTTAACACTGGTAGCATGCCGCGACAGCGTGGACGTGAACCGTATGTGCAGTTGACGGACTTTGAGCGAGGGCGTATAGTGGGCATGCGGGAGGCCGGGTGGACGTACCGCCGAATTGCTCAACACGTGGGGCGTGAGGTCTCCACAGTACATCGATGTTGTCGCCAGTGGTCGGCGGAAGGTGCACGTGCCCGTCGACCTGGGACCGGACCGCAGCGACGCACGGATGCACGCCAAGACCGTAGGATCCTACGCAGTGCCGTAGGGGACCGCACCGCCACTTCCCAGCAAATTACGGACACTGTTGCTCCTGGGGTATCGGCGAGGACCATTCGCAACCGTCTCCATGAAGCTGGGCTACGGTCCCGCACACCGTTAGGCCATCTTCCGCTCACGCCCCAACATCGTGCAGCCCGCCTCCAGTGGTGTCGCGACAGGCGTGAATGGAGGGACGAATGGAGACGTGTCGTCTTCAGCGATGAGAGTCGCTTCTGCCTTGGTGCCAATGATGGTCGTATGCGTGTTTGGCGCCGTGCAGGTGAGCGCCACAATCAGGACTGCATACGACCGAGGCACACAGGGCCAACACCCGGCATCATGGTGTGGGGAGCGATCTCCTACACTGGCCGTACACCACTGGTGATCGTCGAGGGGACACTGAATAGTGCACGGTACATCCAAACCGTCATCGAACCCATCGTTCCACCATTCCTAGACCGGCAAGGGAACTTGCTGTTCCAACAGGACAATGCACGTCCGCATGTATCCCGTGCCACCCAACGTGCTCTAGAAGGTGTAAGTCAACTACCCTGGCCAGCAAGATCTCCGGATCTGTCCCCCATTGAGCATGTTTGGGACTGGATGAAGCGTCGTCTCACGCGGTCTGCACGTCCAGCACGGACGCTGGTCCAACTGAGGCGCCAGGTGGAAATGGCATGGCAAGCCGTTCCACAGGACTACATCCAGCATCTCTACGATCGTCTCCATGGGAGAATAGCAGCCTGCATTGCTGCGAAAGGTGGATATACACTGTACTAGTGCCGACATTGTGCATGCTCTGTTGCCTGTGTCTATGTGCCTTTGGTTCTGTCAGTGTGATCATGTGATGTATCTGACCCCAGGAATGTGTCAAAGTTTCCCCTTCCTGGGACAATGAATTCACGGTGTTCTTATTTCAATTTCCAGGAGTGTAGATCTCGCCGTGACGAAAAACGTCTTTGTTTAATGACTTCCATCCCAACTCGCGTATCATATCTGCCACACTCTCTCCCCTATTACGTGATAATACAAAACGAGCTGCCCTTTTTTGCACCCTTTCCATGTCCTCTGTCAGTCCCACCTGGTAAGGATCCCACACCGTGCAGCAATATTCTAACAGAGGACGAACGAGTGTAGTGTAAGCTGTCTCTTTACTGTACTTGTTGCATCTTCTAAGTGTCCTGCCAATGAAACCCAACCTTTGGCTCGCCTTCCCCACAATATTATCTATGTATTCTTTCCAACTGAAGTTGTTCGTAATTTCAACACCCAGGTACTTAGTTGAACTGACAGCCTTGAGAATTGTACTATTCATTGACTAATCGAATTCGAACGGATTTCTTTTGGAACTCATGTGGATCACCTCACACTTTTCGTTATTTAGCGTCAACTGCCACCTGCCACACCATACAGCAATCTTTTCTAAAACGCTTTGCAACTGACACTGGTCTTCGGATGACCTTACTAGAAGGTAAATTACAGCATCATCTGCGAACAACCTAAGAGAACTGATCAGATTGTCACCCAGGTCATTTATATAGATCAGGAACAGCAGAGGTCCATGGACGCTTCCCTGGGGAACACCCGTTATCACTTCAGTTTTACTCGATGATTTGCCGTCTATTACTACGAACTGCGACCTTCCTGACAGGAAATCACGAATCCAGTCGCACAACTGATACGATACCCCATAGGCCCGCAGCTTGATTAGAAGTCGCTTGTGAGTAACGATGTCAAAAGCTTTCCGGAAATCTAGAAATACGGAATCAACTTGAGATCCCCTGTCGATAGTGGCCATTACTTCGTGCGAATAAAGAGGTAGCTGCGTTGCACAAGAACGATGTTTTCTGAAACCATGCTGATTACGTATCAATAGATCGTTCCCTTCGAGGTGATTCATAATGTTTGAATACAGTATATGCTCCAAAACCTTACTGCAAACCAACGTCAATGATATAGGTCTGTAGTTCGATGGATTACTCCTAATACCCTTCTTAAATACTGGTGCGACCTGCGCAATTTTCCGATCTGTAAGTACAGATCTACCGGTGAGCGAGCAGTTGTATATGATTGCTAAGCAGGGAGCTATAGTATCAGTGTAATCTGAAAGGAACCTAATCGGTATACAATCTGGACCTGAAGACTTGCCCGTATCAAGCTGTTTGAGTTGTTTCGCAACCCCTAAGGTATCTACTTCTAAGAAACTCATGCTAGCAGCTGTTCGTGTTTCAAATTCTGGAATATTCCATTCGTCTTCCCTGGTGAAGGAATTTCGGAAATCTGCGTTCAATAACTCCGCTTTAGCGGCACAGTCGTCGGTAACAGTACCATCGGCACTGTACAGCGAAGGTATTGACTGCGTCTTGCCGCTTGTGTTCTTCGGATTTTCTACCAAATTTCGAGACAATGGAACCTATTAAAGGCATCTCGCGTTGAAGTACGTGACAAATTTAGCGCGTCTGTAAATTTTTGCCAATCTTCGGGATTTCGCGTTCTTCTGAACTTCGCATGCTTTTTCCGTTGCCTCTGCAATAGCATTCGGACCTGTTTTGTGTACCACGGGGGATCAGTTCCATCTCTTACCAATTTATGAGTTATGAATCTCTCAATTGCTGTTGCTACTATATCTCTGAATTTGAGCCACATCCCGTCTACATTTGCATAGTCAGATCGGAAGGAATGGAGATTGCCTCTTAGGAAGGCTTCTAGTGACACTTTATCCGCCTTTTTAAATAAAATTATTTTGCGTTTGTTTCTGGTGGATTTGGAAGAAACGGTATTGAGCCTAGCTACAAAGACCTTGTGATCACTAATCCCTGTATCAGTCATGATGTTATCTATCAGCTCTGGATTGTTTGTGGCTAAGAGGTCAAGTGTGTTTTTGCAACCATTTACAATTCGCGTGGGTTCATGGACTAACTGCTCGAAATAATTTTCGGAGAAAGCATTTAGGACGATCTCGGAAGATGTTTTCTGCCTACCGAAGGTTTTGAACAAGTATTTTTGCCAACATATCGAGGGAAGATTGAAGTCCCCACCAACTATATCCGTGTGAGTGGGGTATTTATTTGTTAGGAGACTCAAATTTTCTCTGAACTGTTCAGCAACTATATCATCTGAGTCTGGGGGTCGGTAGAAGGAGCCAATTATTAACTTAGTTCGGCTGTTAAGTATAACCTCCACCCATACCAATTCACACGGAGTATCTACTTCGACTACACTACAAGATAAACCACTACTGACAGACACAAACACTCCACCACCAATTGTGCCTAATCTATCTTTCCTGAACATCGTCTGAGACTTCGTAAAAATTTCTGCAGAACTTATTTCAGGCTTTAGCCAGCTTTCTGTACCTATAACGATTTCAGCTTCTGTGCTTTCTATTATCGCTTGAAGCTCAGGGACTTTTCCAGCACAACTACAACAATGTACAATTCCGATTGTTCCTTGATCCAAGCACATCGTGTATTTGCCATGCACCCTTTGTGATTGCAACCCACCCCATAGTTTCCCAAGGCCTTGTAACCTAAAAAAACCGCCCAGTCCACGCCACACAGCCTCTGCTACCCGTGTAGCCGCCAGGTGAGTGTAGTGAACTCCTCACCTATTCAGCAGAACCCGAAACCCCACCACCCTATGGCACAAGTCAAGGAATCTGCAGCCAACACAGTCGCAAAACCGTCTGAGCCTCTGATTCAGACCCTCCACCTTGCTCTGCACCAAAGGTCCGCAGTCGGTTCTGCCAAAGATGCTGCAGATGGTGAGCTCTGCCTTCATCTCGTACGCAGCCTTCACCAAATCAGATAGCCGCTGAAATCCAGAGAGAATTTTCTCAGATCCAAAGCGACACACATCATTAGTGCTGACATGTGCCACCACCTGCAGCTGGCTGCACCCTGTGCTCTTCATGGCATCCGGAAGGACCCTATCCACATCAGGAATGACTCCACCCGGAATGCACACGGAGTGCACACTGGATTTCTTCCCCTCCTTAGCCGCCATATCCCTAAGGGGCCCCATTACGCGCCTAACATTGGAGCTCCCAACTACCAGTAAGCCCACCCTCTGTGATTGCCCAGACCTTGAAGGCTGACAATCATCCTCTTAAACAGGGCAGGCAGCTGCATCTGGCTCAGCCAGAGACAGTGCCTGAAACCTGTTTGTCAGACGCACCGGGATGGCTTTCTGATCAGCCTCTGGGGACGTCTTTCGCTGCCTGCCACGCCTTGGAAAGACCTCCCAATCAACCACAGGCCAGGGCTCAGCCCCACTGCGGGCAGCAACCAGGACAACCACAGCGGCAAACCGATCTGGGGACAGACGGCACGAGGTTGACATCCCCGTGATACCCAAGCCCGGCTCCCCACAGTGGTGCCCATTGGTAACAGCCTCAAGCTGCGCGACCGAAGTCAGCGCCGCTTGCAGCTGTGAGCGAAGGGATGCCAACCCAGCCCTCATCCGAACACAGCAATCACAGTCCCTGTCCATTCTAATCGATGTTGAACAACTGTTACTGAAACACGAGTCCGTGCCTAGATAACGCAAGGGAAACACGCAAAGAATGTATTAACTAACCTGTACAAATGCCTAACGACTGCGCTACAATCTGCCTGAATTTACGATTACAGTAACTAAAACTCGAAATTACACCTCTTATACGAAACTCACACGCAATTTAAGTTAGAATTTACGAAGTAAACACTAAAGCGCGATGCCACAACTCTCAAATACTATAATACGCCCGAAATTTATGAATTAACAATGCAAGTACCCAAAAACACGCAAAGAAATTCAGAATTAAACGTTGTAACAAATATGTAAGCTAGGGGTATACGACTTGCTGCTGCAGCTGCTTATCCAACGGCGGCAGGGAGCACACCATATAGATATCTTGTATAGATCATTTTCAATTTGTCTTTATCCGATGAGTTTACTAGAAAAACATCTGTAAACAAAGACAGCTACTCAGATTGTCTCCTATATCATTTATGTAAGTTAGGAACGAAAGATGCCCTATAACACTTCCTTCAGGAACCAACTAATTACTTCAGTACCATTACAAGACTATCAGTTCCTATGAATTGTGACCTTACTGACAAAAAATTAGGAATCTAGTGCCATGACTGTGACAACAATGAAGGCACATAATTTGACTGGAACCTACTTATGACAAATGATTTTCACAGCCTTCTAAAAATCTAAAATTATGGTATCAACATGAGATACGCTATCACTAGCATTCATCGCCACATGTGAATATGAAACCAGTCATGTTTCACATAGACATTCAGAATCTCCGCTGATTGTGTGTCAATAGATCATTTTCTTTAAAGTATTTCATAATGTAGGAACTCACTATTTGTTGCAGTAGTTGGGTCCCACATTTCGCATATAGTGACAAAATGTGGGCTGTGATATGAACATGACCTCATGCTTGTGAGGAACTACCTAAGAGGCGAATACTTTTACAGAGACTCCAGCTGCATGGCATCAAAACACTTACCCTTAGCCATGATAACACCTTCCACTCTCGTAGGCATACGTTCAATCAGGTGCTGGAATGTTTCTTGGGGAATGGCAGCTCATTCTTCATGGAGTGCTGCACTGAGGAGAGGTATCAATGTCTATTGGTGATGCTTGGCTCATAGTCTGTGATCGAAAACAACCCACATTCTGGTCAGGACTCTGCACAGGCCAGTCCATTACAGGGATGTTATTGTTGTGTAACCACTCCGCCACAGGCCGTGCATTACGAACAGGTGCTCGATCGTGTCGAAAGATGAAATCGTCATTCCCGAATTGCTTTTCAACAGTGGGAAGCAAGAAGGTGCGTAAATCATCAATGTAGGTCTGCGCTGTGATAGTGCCACGCAAAACAAGTGGTGCAAGCCCCCTCCATGAAAAACACAACACAACACTACCACCACCAAATGCTACTGTTGGCACTACACACTCTGGCAGATGACATTCGCTGGGCATTCGTTGTATCCCCCCCCCCCCCCATCGGATCGCCATACCGTGAGTCCTCACTCCACACAACGTTTTTCCACTGTTCAATCGTCCGATGTTTACGCTCCTTACACCATGCGAGGCGGCGTTTGGCATTCACTGGCATGACATGTGGCTTATCTACATCTACGTGATTACTCTGCTATTCACAATGAAGTGTCTGGCAGAGGGTCCAATGAAACCACCTTTAAGCTGTCTCTCTACCGTTCCATTCTCGAATGGCACGCGGAAAAAACGAGCACTTAAATTTTTCTGTGCAAGCCCTCATTTCTCTTATTATATAGTCATGATCATTTCTCGATATGTAGGTGGGTGCCAACAGAATTTCGAAATTGGAGAAGAAAACTGGTTATTGAAATTTCATGAGAATATCCCGTCGTAAAGAAAAATGCCTTTCTTTTAATGACTGCCACTCCAATTCGCATATCATGTCTGTGGCACCATCTCTCCCATTTTGCGATAATACAGAACGAGCTGCCCTTCTTTGTACTTTTTCGATTTCATCCGTCAGTCCCACCTGATGCAGATCCCATACCGCACAGCAATACTCCAGAAAAGGGTGGACAAGCGTGGTGTAAGCAGTCACTTTAGTAGACCTGTTGTACCTTCTCAGTGTTCCGCCAATGAATCACAGTCTCTGGTTTGCTCTACCCACAATATTATCTGGGTGTTCGTTCCAATGTGGGTTAGTGGTAATTGTAATCCTTAAGTATTTAGTTGAATTTACAGCCTTCAGATTTGTGTGACTTACCGCATAATCGAAATTCAGCTTATTTCTGTGAATGAATTCACACTTGTCGTTCTTCAGGGTCAATTGCGACTTTTCGCACCATACAGATATCTTACCTAAATCATTTTGCAAGTTGTTTTGATCATCTGATGACTTAAGACGGTAACTGACAGCATTACCTGCAAACAATCTACAACGGCTACCCAGATTGCCTCCTATGTCATTAATATAGATCAGGAACAATAGAGGGCTGTAACACTTCCTTGGGGAACGCCAATGTCTTTCCATCTATTACTACGAACTGTGACTTTTCTGACAGGATATCACGAATCCAGTCGCACAACTGAGGCGATACTCCATAGGCATGCAGTTTGGTTAGAAGACGCTTGTGAGGAACGGTGTCGAACGCCTTATAGAAATCTGAAAATATGGAATCAATTTGACATGCCCTGTCGATAGCACTTATTACTTCACAGTATAAAGAGCTAGTTGTGTTTCACAAGAACGATATTATCTGAAACTGTGCTGTGTCAATAAATCGTTTTCTTCGAGGTACTTCATAGTGTCTGAATACAGTGTATGTTCCAAAACCCTACTGCAAATCAACATTAGTGATATAGGACTGTAATTCAACGGATTACTCCTACTTCCCTTTTTGGGTATTGGTGTGACTTTAGCAATTTTCCAGTCTTTAGGTACAGATTTCTGTGAGCAAGCGGTTGTATATAGTTGCTAAATATGGAGCTATTTTATCAGCATACTCTGAGAGGAACCTGACTGGTATGCAATCAGGACCAGAGGCCTTGCCTTTATTAAGTGATTTAAGCCATTTTGCTACAACGAGGATATCTACTATATTTCTCATCTGGGCAGTTGTTCTTGATTGGTATTAAGGAATATTTACTTCGTCTTCTTTGGTGAAGGAGTTTCGGAAAACCGTGTTTAGTAAGTCTCCTTTAGTGGTACTGTCATCAGTGACTTCACAGTTGTTATCGCGCAACGAAGGTATTGATTGCGTCTTGCCACTAGTGTGCTTTATATATGGCCAGAATCTCTTTGGGTTCTCTGCCAGATTTGGAGACAGAATTTAGTTGTGGAAATTATTAAAAGCATCTCACATTGAAGTATGCGCCATATATCGAACTTTTGTAAAACTTTGCCTATCTTAGGGATTTTGCCTTCTTTTTAATTTGGCATGCTTTATTCACTGCTTCTGCAACAACTATCTGACCTGTTTTGTGTATCATGGCGGATCAGTACCATCACTTATTAATTTATGTGGTATATATCTCTCAATTGCTGTCGATACTATCTCTTTGAAAACATTTCACAACTCTTCTGCACCTACATGATCAGATCGGAAGGAGTGAACTGTCTCTTGAAAAGGTGTTAAGAGTATTTTTATCAGCTTTTTTTAAATAGATATACTTTGCGTTTCTTTTTGATGGTTGTGTTATGGTATTCAGCCTAGCAGCAACTGCCTTGTGGTCGCTAATTCCTGTATCCGACACAATACTCACTATTTGTCGACGATTATTTGTTGCTTAAGGTCAAGTATGCTTTCGCAACCATCTACGCTTCGAGTGGGCTGGTGAATTAATTGTTCAAAATAATTTTCTGAGAATGTATTCAGTACAATTTCGGATGAAGTTTGATACCTGCCAATGGCTTTAAACGTATGATTTTTCCAGCATATTGAGGGTAGATTAAAGTCACCACCGACTATAATTTTATGAACGGGGTACTTATTAGAAATGAGACTCAAGTTTTCTTTGAACTACTCAGTACCTATATCTTCTGAGTCCAGGGTCGGTAAAACGATCCAATTGATAGTTTAGTCCGATTGTCAGGTATAACCTCTACCCATACTATTTCACACGAACTATCTACTTCAATTTCGCTACAAGGTAAACAATCTCTGACAGCAATAAATACTCCACCACCAACTGTATTTAATCTATCCTTCCTCAACACTGTTGCATCATTTGAAAAAATTTCGGCTGAACTTATTTCCGGCTTTAGCCAGCTCTCTGTACCTACAACTATGCTTTCTATTAGGGCTTGGAGCTCTGGTTCTTTCCCAACACAGCTACGACAATTTACAACTACAATACCAATCGTTTCCACACCTTCTATGGTTCCCTGATACCCTCTAACCTAAAAAGAAAACGCCCAGTCCTTTCCACACAGCCCCCAATACCAGTGTAGCCCCTTCCTGTGTGTACTGGACTCCTGACCTATTAAGCGGAACACGGAAACCCACCACCAGTGGTGCAAGTCAAGGAATCTGCAGGGTACAGTCACAGAACCGCCTGAGCCTCTGTTTCAGACCGTCCACTGGGCTCTGCACCAACGGACCACAGTCGGTTCTGTCGACAACGATGTGGACAAATGTCATTGGTACCAACATGAGCAGTTGGCTGCACCCTATACTCTTCATGGCATCCAGAAGCACCTTTCCCACATCCGGAATGACTCCCCCTGCACACTGGCTTGCTTCCCCTCCTTGGCAGCCATGTTCCTAAGGGACCCCATTATGCGCCTGACGTTGGAGCTGCCAACTACCAGCAAACCCGCCCTCTGTGAATATCCAGACCTTGCGGAGTGAGAAGCTTCCTCTGGAACATGATGGACAACAGCGTCTGGCTCAGAGACATCATCAGCCAGAGATAACGCCCAAAACCCGTTTGTGAAATGAACCAGGAAGGCGCTACAATCGGCTCCTCGGAAAGTTTTTTGCTGCCTGCCAGACTTTGGAATGATCTCCCACTCGACTACGGGTGAGGGGTCAACCTCATAGTACCTGGGGCGGGCACAGCAGTGGACCAATCAAAGGACATGTGGGACGTGCTCGACATCCCTTGCAACCCCACGTTCGATGCCCCACAGTGACACCCCTTGGCAGCAGCATCAAGCTGTGTGTGGAAATCTCATGTAAAGATGTATGACACAAGTGACACTATCACCTGACGAAGTTCGAAGTCCACGAGTTCCGCTGGCCACCCCATTCTGCTCTCTCACGATGTCTAATGACTACTGATGTCACTGTTATGGAGTACCTGGCAGCGCAATGCACCTAATATGAGAAATGTACGTTTTGGGGGTCTCAGGATATTTTTTATCACATAGTGTACATGTGAGGTAGTCCCATATTTAATCAGTAGCCAAAAATATAAAGTTGTGAAATAAAATTTTTGTTGTTCACAAGCACATTTGCTAGTATTTCGTTTCAGGGCGTAAAAACAACAAGGTTGATACGTGCCCATGTAAAAACTGTGAAACATGGAGAAAAAGAGGAGATAAAAATTACCACATATCAATCTCAATCGACTGAAGACAGCAAAAAACGGATACATAGAGAAATGTCTACAAAATACAATATAGAGAAACAGAGGTCCATAACTAAAAATTAAATGGCCTTTGCCATATTGCTATGATGAATAAGAAGTATAATGCAGTCGACAGCCAGCACGTCATTCACTAAGGAAAAAATGGCCAATAACTGACAGCAAATCCAAGCAGGTACATAAAAAGGGCATTCTCTCAGGAAATGGCAGACAATTACAAGTTGGCCGGAACATGCACAAAGTGGTGAGGGACCGCCACTTATCAAATGCTGATGGCTAAAAAGGCAGCGCCCAATACACAACATAGTTAAAATAACCTCTTTGCGGCAGGAGGGTTGAGAGGAGGTTGTCCAAGGCGATGCTTAAAAACCTGGAGCTTAGTCCCATGAAAGGAGGACATGTGACAATGCTGAAGTGACACCACCTCCTGCCAGACAGCAACACACAGATCAGAGGGAATGCAAGAACTAGTGGGTTGAGGTATGAGGAATGCAGCCTTGGCAGCAGCATCATCAGCAGACATGTTTCCTGTCATACCGACATGACTACGAACCCACATACACGTCACAGTGGCTCCATCAAGAGTGTGCAAGGGACAGTTTCCCTGGACCCATTGCATGATGGGATGGGCGGTGTATGTTGCACAGAGGCTTTGAGGGCACTGACAGAGTTAGCAGATGATAATTGTAAAGGCTGTGTCACCATATGTACTCCAGCGTTGATACAGGGAACAGAGCTCTGCTGTAGCTACTGAACACTGTGATAGAAGCCGATTCTGAAAAACATCGCCAATGATGAAGTCATACCGACTCCATGGTCAGTCTGAGAAACGTCAGTGTACACAAAGGTACTATCATGACGTTCCATTTGAATGTCATGGAACTGAATGAAATAGGGCAAGGCTGGAGTAGTGTCCCTAGGAAGCAAATGAAGGCCAAGGTGAACGTTGGCTGCCACACGAATCCAAGATTGTCAAGGGTTCACACCCACCAGGAAAGTTGCAGGTAGTGTGAAGTTAAGCTGCTGGAGCAAGATCCTAAAGTGCAGATGCATGAACAAAGCACCGGTAGTCTAATTTCGAACATACAAGGGATCAGTACAAACCGAGGATGGTGGCGTACCATTGAGGACGTGCGGAACATAGAGGGATCGCATACAGTGGGCTGCAGGTGAGACGTGGGAGGACCAAGAAACTTTCCTACCGAGCAAGAGACCCAGGTATTTCACCGTTTCAATTAACAGATGAGCAACAAGGCTAAGATGTAAAGACAGTGGAAGAAATCAACTGCATGCCAGAAATTCATACCAACTGTTCTGTGAGCAGAAAAGCGAAAGCCACTGTCGAAGCCCCATGGGAAAAGATGATCGAGACATTGCTGAATATGCTACTCAATGAAACAGGCCCATGATAAATGCAATGGATGGAAAAATAAATAAAAAGAGCTGGAGGTGCCTGGAGGGAGACAGGCCATTATAGGGTTAATGACAATAGCAAGTAGGGCAATGCTCAGGACGGAACCCTGAGGCACACCATTTTCCTGGATAAAGGTGTCCCAGAAGTGCATGACACATGACTTAGCGGCCAAAAACTGGAAACTGTGGGCTAGAGCCCATGACTGCACCTTGTGAATGGCTCCCTGTAGGTGCCGTTCAGCAACACCAGTACTGGTGGAGCAGTACGAAATGCAAAAGTCGTCTGAATACAGAGAAGGTGAGACTGACGACCCTACAGCTGCTGCTAGACCATTAATACCCGCTAAAAACAAAGAGAGACTCAATACAGAGCCCTGTGGGACCCCATTCTCCTGGATATGGAGCAAACTATGGCAGGCACCAACTTTGGCGCGGAAAGTGCGAAGTGACAGGAAATTCTGGATCAAAATCGAGTGCATGCCTTGGAAACCCCACTCGTATAATGTGGCACGGATATGATGTCGCCAGGTTGCGTCATATGCTTTTCCCAATCAAAAAAGTTGGCAACCAGGTATTGGCAGCTGGACGAGTCTGTCTGGATGGTAGACTCGAGGGACAAGATTATCAGTGGTAGAGCGACCCTAGTGGAAGCCGCCCTGACATGAAGCCAGTAGGCCACTTGACTCCAGGACCCAACCCAACTGCCGACACACCCTACTTTCCAGCAGCATACAAATAACGTTGGTGAGGCTGATGGAGCGAAAGCTATCCACATCAAGTGGGTTTTTACTGGGTTTGAGCACTGGAATGATGGTGCTCTCCCGCCACTTCAATATAAAGATGCCATCGCACCAGATTCTGTTGAAGATAAGGAGATGACGCTTCTACTCAGATGAGAGATGTTTAATCATCTGACTGTGAATCTGATCTGGTCCAGTAGCTGTGTCAGGGTGATGTGCAAGGCACTGAGGATCTCGCACTCTGTAAATGGAGCATTATAGAATTCACTTTGGAGTGTAGTGAACGAGAGGACTTGTCCTTCCAGCAGCCATTTGTGAGTGCGAAAGTCTGTTAGGTAGTTCTCTGATGCAGAGGCCCGAGCATAGTGCTCAGCAAAGCACGTGGCAATCACTTCTGTGTTGGTAGATAACACAAAATTTATGTTAACAACGGGAATACTTGTTAGAGTCAGTTACTCGCGAGACACATTTCATCTTTGCCCAGACTTGGGAAAGTGGCGTATCGCACCCAATGGTCAAGACATATCTCACCAAACATTCCTGCTTCTGTCGTTTGTTAAGTTAGTTAACGTGGCCAAGAAGCCATTTAAAGGCTATGAGGTGCTCCAGGGAAGGGTGCCACGTATGTCACTGAAGAGCTAGCCAACACTTCTCAATTGCTTCAGTGACTTCTGGCGACCACCAAGGGACTGCCTTTCGCTGGGGCACCCTGAAGAGCGAGGGATTATGTTTTCTGCCACAGAAACGATTGTTTTAGTCACCTGCTCAACCATCACATCGATGTTGCCGTGTGGGGAAGATTCGATGGTGACAGCAGAGGTGAAAGTTTCCCAGTCCACCTTCTTTAAAGCCCATCTGGGCAGGTGTCAATGGGCCTCACACCGGAGCAGTAACAGGAAGATGGGGAACTGGTCACTACTGCACCGGTCTTCATGTGCTCTCCAGTTGATAGGAGAAGTCCTGGGCTGCCAATTGATAAATCAATCACCGAATAACTACCATGAGCCACAATGTGTGGCGGCCCCAGTATTTAAGAGGCAAAGTTCGAACTGAGTAACGTTTCGACATCTCTGCCTCAGCCAATTACCACAGTGCAACCCCACATGAGGTTATGGGAGTTAAAATCTCCCAAAGTAGGAAGGGTTTGGGAGTTGATTACTCAGTGTAGTTAATACATTCATGGATTCTGCACTATCTGGAGGAAGATATATATTGCATATAGTTATTTCCTGTGTCATCCCTATCCTGACAGCCACAGCTTCAAGATGGGTTTGAAGGGGCACAGGTTCACTGTATACCGAGTTCAGGACACAGACACAAACTCCAACTGACACACTATTATAGTCACTATGGCTCCTGTAGTATCCCTTACAGCCACAGAGGGCAGGGGTCTGCTTTGCCAGGAACCACGTTTCCTGGAGGTCAATGCAGAAAGCAGGTGTAAAGCTGAACAGTTGCTGTAGCTCAGTCAGGCAGTGGAAAAATATGCAGAAATTCCACTGGAGGATGATGTCATCGGGCGACTGGGAAGACATGGAACATTCAGTAAGGCAGTTTACGCCTCAGGGTCACCTGCTGCCACCGACTTTTTGCCTGAGCAGTCCATATCCATTGTGTCTGATGGTCTGGCGAGATCTATGTCCTCAGCGGACACCAGAATCTCCACTTTATCTGCAGATGAAGAGCTTATAGGTAGTGGTGGTTTGAGTTCCACCACAATTCCCTTGGTCTTGGGGACCTTTTTTTATTTCTCTCACTGGGTTCCTTGACAGAGAGAACTTCACTGATACAGTCTCTGGGACTGAGGATGAGCGTGAAGCACTATGACCAAATGCTTTTGGGCTCTTCAGCCACTGGTGGGTGTCATCTTTACCACTAGCAGAAACCTGAGAAGGCAGTGACCCAATGGACCCCTTCCTAGCAAGAGGAGCCAAAGATGACTTACACTTCTCCAGCTCAGAAGTGGGTATCGATATCCCCAATTGTTGGGAGGATGTCGCTCCCATAGTAGGCGGTGCGGGAGCAACAGGGCAGGAAGCACCCCGCACCATCAAGGGGGCATGTGAAGTCTTCTGGTTTCAAGAGGTGACAACCATTCTCATAGTGGCTGTGTAAGATGTCATAGCCAAAGGATGCAGGTGCTCAAATTTCCTCTTAGCTTCAGTTTAGGTCAGTTGATCCAGGGTCTTATTTTCCACGAATTTCCTCTGTTTCTTTAAGATCCTGCAGTCTGGCGATCAAGGTGAATGATCGTCTCCACAGTTGACACACATGGGAGGCAGGGCACATTGATTATTGCGACGTGATGGACATCCATAATCTTGACATTTGACGCTGGAAGTACAGCAGGCAGACATGTGGCCACTTCAAGCACCTCATTGGGGGAGGGATATATGGCTTGAGGTCACAGCGGTAGACCATCACCTTCACCTTCTCGGGCAATGTGTCACCCTCAAAGGCCAAGATGAAGGCACTGGTGGCAACCTGATTATTCCTCAGACCCCAATAAATGTGGCAGATGAAATGAGCACCTCGCCACTCTAAACTGGCATGCAGCTCGTCGTCAGACAGCAAAACTAGGTCCCTGTGGAATATAATACCCTGGAACAGATTTAAGTTCTTATTGGGGGTGATGGAAACAGAAACATCCCCCAGCTTGTCACAAGGGAGTAATGCCTGTGAGTGGGCAGAGGATGCTGTTTTTATCGAGACTGACCCAGAGCGCATTTTGCACAAGCCCTCCATCCCGCCAAATGCTCCACAAAAAACTGAGGCTTCATGGACATCGAAGATTCCCCATGAACTCTTGTACACACGAGGTACTGGGGCGAAAAAGCTTCACTGCCATCCTTAGCCTGGCATTCCTCCCATGGTGTGGCCAGGGATGGGGACGGTTTGGGCTCATATTTCTTAGCAATGAAGTTAGACTTTGCCCACTTAGAGACTGCTGGCGGCATACCACCAACAAGAGATGATATACTATACTACATCGTGTGTCATGTGCCCTTATGCCACCCACTCTGACCAGGAGCCCTCCCCACAGGTGCCACCCAGCCTCAGCAAGGATCACCAGGCAGGATGGCTATTGCTGGGAGTCCCGATGCCCCAGAGAGATGGGCATCTATTCCATGGCATATGTGGGGAGTTAATGGCGCAGACATCAGCAGAGCAATCCCTGTGTTCTCAGGGGGTGCTGCAACCAACAGGGTACATGGCAGCCCCACCACAACAGACTGGATACCGTGCTATATATGAGGTGCAGAGAAGTCCATGATCATCATTGGCACAGAAAGTGACGCTGCACAGTGCATGGTGGAAAATGCACCCAGGAAGGTGTCCTCACCTTAGATATGGAGACTGGGCGGGACTGCAATCGATGATGAGAAAGTGGACTAAAGATCTCAATGCACGATGGACATGATGCACCATACAAGGCGCCCTTCCCCAATTGGCTCGCTCTTTGGGAAAATTTAGAAAGATGGTCAAACAAGTCAGGGGACCATCACAAAGGCCACAACGTGAGTGACTCCTTTTAGACACCTCTTATGATAGATAGGCATACCTCTTGCCTATTCTAGCCACCGGACTTCCAGGGGAGGGGACGGTCCAGAAGGGATGGTGTGCAATTAGTCACTGAGCAGCAGAAATGGGTGAGGTAGTTGCCCAATAAGCTGAGAGAGTCCTCTCTGGTGACATTGAACGATGGAGGGATGT
Source organism: Schistocerca serialis cubense (assembly GCF_023864345.2). Taxonomy (NCBI): domain Eukaryota; kingdom Metazoa; phylum Arthropoda; class Insecta; order Orthoptera; family Acrididae; genus Schistocerca; species Schistocerca serialis. The sequence goes on from NC_064648.1 coordinate 108,161,112, forward strand.
AAGTGATGCAAAGGGAAGTCGAATGAGGAAGGAAAAGGCCAACTGGAACAGCTTGAAGACATGTAGTCAGGGAGATGGGTTTACTATGAACATCATCCAGTACGAGCAGCATAACTCCCCCAATAGATGGAATGCCAACCTTGGGGGGGAGGTCAAAACAGACCAGGAAGAAATGCAAAATATCAATGCAGTTATGAGGACACAATTTTGTTTCCTGAGGGATGGGTGCAAGTGGGTGCTTCAATTCTAAAAGCAGGCATAAATTTTCTTTGTTGGAGTGAAGGCCGCTAACATCCATTCGAGGAGTCCTGATACGGAAATAATGATGTATGTAACCTCCAAGGCTGCCGAGTGCCATCCTGCCCGGAGTCAGTGCTACAGAGCCAGGTCAATCCTGTTCCATTTAGTCTACAGATGTGTCGTCTTTGTTGTGCAGCCAGCTTGCAGAGTTCAATACAGAGGAATGATTTGTGGGGCACACCAGCCACAGGAAGGCCAGCCAGGCCAAGGTATCATGTGGTGACATCACCAAAGAGGATCTTTGAATTGGCAAAGGAGAAGACCATTTGCCTTTCTTGGACTTCTTCAGACCTTTCCGGCTAGCAGATGAAGACTCAGGTGGCGGCTGGCAGGAGACACATACGAATTCTTCATGGGAGTATTCCTGCTCTCCTTTCTGGCCTGCCAGTTGTACAGGGTGTCCGAAAAGTCTTTCCCTGATTACATAAATTGATAACTAAGGCTACAAGTAGGATACAAATACAAAACTTGCGTCGAATTGTTTACAACTGTCAAAGTTTTTTCTGTTTTAGGTTCGCAGAACGAAAGTAGTGGATGAGGTGCAGTGCCCAAGAAGCCATGTTAACCAATCAGGAGAAGGCACAGTGTGTCCAGTGGTACCATGAGACACGATCAACAACCACAGCACAGAAACACTTCCAGGCAACATTTGCAAGGAATCCACCTGATGTCAAGAGGATGAAAGCCTGGTATGAGAAGTATGAGAAGTTCAAGAACACAGGATCGGTTGCTGACCTTTCGAGGTCTGGTCGACCAAGAACCTCAGCAGACAGGGTGGAAGCTGTAAGGCAGTCTCTTCTGCGAAGTCTGAAGAAATCGGTGCGCAGGGCCTCACGTGAATTACAGATGCCAAAAAGCTCTCTCCATGACATTTTACACAAACGTTTATTGTTTCGTGCACACAAAGTGCAAATCGTTCAGATCTTGTTGCCCAATGACAGCACACGTCGATATGACTTTGCAGTCTAAATGCTATCACGTATTGAGGACGATGATGGTTATCTCAGACGAATTGCCTTTTCTGCCAAAGCGACCTTTCTTGTCAGTGGAGTAGTGACTCGCCATAATGTGCGCATTAAAGGTTCACAACCCCCTGACAAGGTCATGGAGTGCACCAGAGGCAGTCGAAAGGTGAATGGTTGGTGCGTGCTATTGCACGATCGAATTATCAGGCCAATCTTCTTCGCTAAGGCTACCATCACATCTGCATTGTATCTGGACATGTTGCAACTGTATGCTGTTCCTCAGCTGCTTCAGTATCACCCTGATGTCTATCGAACACGTGTACCAGATCTTGAAACCCTGCGGCAACGGTCAACCACAGTTGTTGAATCGATACCTCCAGTGATGTTGGCTAATGAGTGGACGGAAATTGAATAGCGCCTAGATGTGCTACATGCTACCAAGGGTGCTCATGTGGAAGTTTACTGATGTGTGAAAAAAACTGATAGTTTGTAAACAATTAGACAGCGGTTTCGTATCTGTATCTTACTTCTAGCCGGAGTTATCAATTTATGTAATCACGGAAAGACTTTTCAGACACCCTGTATAACTAGTGACTTCATCCCATATGGCCAGAGTTTGATAGCTTGTTGCACAGCTGGAAGAGGGAATAGCCATGCTACCATGGCACTGCGCAATTTCACAACCTCAGAGTTGAATTTAAGGTCTCATGTCTGCATGGAGCGAGATTTAGCAAGAACGGTACTGTAAGTGCCAGACAGTAGAAGGCAGGTTTTGCGACTAGCCAGTAACTTTCGAGCAACCAGGTGAGGAACCTTTTGATTACCTGGATTTCCTGGACACCCCACTCATCGAGATACATGGGACTGAGGGGCAGCATGGTGGCCATTGCTGTTGATACAGTGGGCAGGAAGCGAACAATTTCCCTTGTGTGCATCCCTACCACAGGTTACACATTTGGCTGGGGGTCAAAAAGACATTCTAGTCTGATTGAAACGATGACACTGGTAGCAGAAAATCAGATTCAGAATACATGGTTGGACTTTGGTAACTTCATAGCCTGCTTTGATCTTTGACAGAAGCACCACTCTATCAAAGGTGAGAGAGAGAGAGAGAGAGAGAGAGAGAGAGAGAGAGAGAGAGAGAGAGAGAGTGTGTGTGTGTGTGTGTGTGCCCGCACACTATAGATGCCTCTACCTCTTTCATCACCTGATGGACAGCAATGGCACCCTGGTCAGAGTGGTATGTCTGGATTTCGACCTCGGTCAGACCATCCAGCAGCCTACTGTAAACACCACCACAGAAAGAGTAGAGTTCTATGGGCCTCAACACAAATAGGGTGTCATCGAGAAGCAAAGCAGCAAGCCGTCATGCTTGAGAATCAGAAGCAATCTCCAAAAGCAAAGTGCCATTCTGTAAATGAGAGCAGGATTTCAAGGGCTAGCAATTGCATCAACACCCTTCTGAATTAGAAACAAATTTAGTGCTGTGAAGGAGTGACCATCTTCAGTGAGTGAAACCACAAAGAGTAGACAACATTCCATTAGAACTACTGATAGCATGGCAGACAGGCGAAATACCCTCAGACTTCAAGAAGAATACAATAATTCCAATCCCAAAGAAAGCAGTTGTTGACAGATGTGAAAATTATCAAGCTGTCAGTTTAATAAGTCACAGCTGCAAAATACTAACGCAAATTCTTCACAGACGAATGGAAAAACTGGCAGAAGCTGACCTCAGGGAAGGTCAGTTTTGATTCCGTAGAAATGTTGGAACATGTGAGGCAATACTGACCATATGACTTATCTATATCTACATCACCTGCACCTACATGGATACTCCGCAAATCACTTTTAAGTGCCTGGTGGAGAGTTCACTGAACTTAGAAGATAGACTTATGAAAGGTGAACATACATTTGTAGCGTTTGTAGACTTAGAGACAACTTTTGACAATGTTGACTTCAATACTGTCTTTCAAATTTTGAAGGTGACAGGGGTCAAATACAGGGAATGAAGCTATTTACAATTTGTACAGAAACAGGATTGCAGTTATAAGAGTCGAGTGGCATGAAAGAGAAGCAGTGGTTGGGAAGGGAGACAGACAGGGTTGCAGCCTATCCCTGATGTTATTCAATCTGCATATTAAGAAAGCAGGAAAGGAAACAAAAATATTTGGAGTAGGAATTAAAATCCATGGAGCAGAAACGAAAACTTTGATTGTTTGCCGATGACACTGTAATTCTGTCAGAGACAGAAAAGGAACTGGAAGAGCAACTGAACGGAATGGACAGTGTCTTGAAAGGAGGATGTAAGATGAACAACAAAAGCAAAAAGAGGATAATGGAATGTAGTCGAATTAAATCAGGTGATGCTGACGTAATTAGGTTAGTAAATGAGACACTCAAAGTAGTAGGTGTGTTTTGCTATTTGGGGAGGAAAATAACTTATGATGGTCGAAGCAGGGAGAATATAAGATGTAGGGTCACAATGGCAAGGAAAGCATTTCTGGAGAAGAGAAATTTGCCAACATCAAGTATAGATTTAAGTGTCAGGAAGTCCTTTCTGATGAATTTGTATGGAATGCAGGCATGTATGGAAGTGAAACATCGACAATAAACAAAATAGACAAGAAGAGAATAGAAACTTCTGAAATGTGGTGCTACAGAAGAATGGTGGATGTTAGATAGGTAGATAACATAGCTAATTAGGAAGTACTGAATAGAAATGGGGAGAAGAGAAATTTGTGGCACAACTTGACTAGAAGAAGAGATTAGTGGGTAGGACATGTTCTGAGGCATCAAGGGATCACCGATTTAGTATTTGAGGGCAGTGTGGTGGGTAAAAATCATAGAGGGAGACCAAGACGTGAATAGGATGTAGGTTGCAGTAGGTACTGGGAGATGAAAAAACTTGCACAGGATACATTAGCATAGAGAGCTGCACGAAACCAGTCTCTGGACTGAAGACCACAACAACAGACATCGATTGTGAAGATGATTGGCAAACTGTGAGGAAATCCCCCACCCCCCCCCCCTCCGGCCAATGACAGCATGTGTCTCCAGTGGCATGATCCTTTCAACTGAAGGTCACAAGGAGGGCACAATCGCCTTAGGTGATTGAAACTTCCTGGCAGATTAAAACTGTGTGCCGGACCGAGACCCGAACTCGGGACCTTTGCCTTTTGTGGGCAAGTACTCTACCAACCGAGCTACCCCAGATTGTTGGTAGAGCACTTGCCCACGAAAGGCAAAAGTCCCGAGCTCGAGTCTCGGTCTGGCACACAGTTTTAAGCTGCCAGGAAGTTTCATATCAGCACACACTTCGCTGCAGAGTGAAAATCTCATTCTGGCCTAAGGTGATTGTTTACACCTCAGGTCGCACCTCCCAAACACCTGATAGGGAGACCAACTAGCAATTTGGAAAGGTAGCAGCTCAGGCAATCTCCCCTCCGTGGGCCTGGCTTGTATCTCTGAACCCTATCTGTTGAACCAGGGCTGGGAATTATACATTAACCAGTCACCTGTTACATGTCACACAGATGGGCCGGCCATCAGGATCACACTGGGAAGAAGAAGAATAGGAGCCTCAAACGCCAAAGTGGAGGAAGGACAGGAAAAGGTGAATGAAGAAAGGAAAAGGGAACGAAAAACAGTGTGAGATTTTTCGTATGTCAGCTACAGACAGTGCGGAAACACCCCAGACTTGTTCCCCAAGGGAGCGGAAAAAGAATACCAAGAGGACAGACAGGCAGCACCAAAGGGAAAAGATGCTGCAAAGTCTGGGGCCCTATCATAGTGAAGCACAAACCTACCAGAGTGGCGAGAACCAAGGGGTGTGGGGGGGAGGGGGAGTGGCTCCTCACTATGGGAGCCAATGCACACAGCTAAGTCAGTCATCTAGATAAGCTGGACACAGCTCCACTGTTCCTGCTGCTGCCCGAAATGAATCACTGTACACTAAAGGTTTTCCATAATTTCTCTTTTTTCTTCATAAATAGCCTACTGTGATTTGGAAAATAAAAAGGGTACCAGCAATGCAGACATGTACCGGCAAACAAATGAAAAAATAATTATTGAACCAACTTCTTTAAAGACTGCCACTCACATGTAGCAGAGTACAGATACAGATGTATAAACAGAATGAAGATTAATCATGGGTACGTACATGCAGCAGATAGCTGCAACACAAACAATATTGGAAAGGCAATTATTTGACACTGAACACTAACAAGAACAACTTTGTTACAAATTTTACAAAATGGGAATCTTCATATATGTTGAGTAGCCTAGGAGTCATGGGTAGGCATTGGATGTGGTTAGGTGCCAAGTCTTATGCATTGCAATTGTCTCTGTACAGTTCTCATAGCAACACGCCCTGCTGCCTTCAAATTCAAAGTGTTGATCATCTGACTCACAGTAGTATGTTGATCACCTCACATAGCTCTTTTCTAGGTCCCAGTTTATCAAATATTTGAGGTCACCTTTACAGTGATTTCTGCCTGTGGAAGCATACTCTTTGTGATAATGCGTATCTGCCGTAAATGCGGTTCATGTCAAAAACCCAAAATCTTGTTTAATCTCCAACAGATGACGACACGTCTACCAATAACTGTAATCTTACATTCAATGTTTGGTCCACTTACTGTATACTGTCATATTGAATTCTTATTTGTCTGCAGCACACTGCAGATCAAAGCCACAGTTTCAATGCATTTTGGAAATACTGCCATCCTCAATTCAATGTCAGTCGCCTGGAAACACAGTGCCATATTCTGTACTCAATTGTATGTACCCAACTGCTCAGGTACTGTGCCTACAGCACTTGTACCTTGAGAAAAGGAGAGATCTAGTTCTGTCATGGACTATTCCACAGTACTGCCACATTTATGCTTGAGAAACTGAATTGTGTGGACGTAACGGTGAACTGTGGTATCTGTAAAAAAGGAAAGCATGCAACACCCTAGACATTTGCATGTCAATCACTGCAAAAAAAATGTAGACAGGCACTGTGGCAATGTTCTTTAGACAAGATTGTTCTGGCAGTACTTAATCATAGAACAATATACATGAATCCATGCTTTGTCAAAATAAGCCACTTGCCACTTCAGTAATACGCCTCATTTTCATAAAAATCTGTTTGATATATCTGTTTGGAAATTGTGTCGCCTTGTTCATGCATGATAATTTGTTCACACAGGTGTAGTGTAAAAACAAATTTCATTCAGTGAACAAATTTCCTCAGAAGTGGAGGATGTACAACATATTGGGGCTGTAGAATAGTGGTAACGTATCTTAAGCTGCCAACTATCTTACAGTAAATCTGTTCAAACTGTTGAGCTGTTGTACAGCAACTTCATGCATGGTAACCACATGAGATGAAATTACCTACCACCTATTAGAACAGTAAATGCATTAACATTGGTAAGAGTGCTGTAGTATCACAATGGGGCTCCACAGCTCATAGGTGTGATGCTACTTTCATACTTACTTTTATATATCTGTTGGTTTTTTTGTGGGGTTTTAGGGCGCTGAACTACTGAGGTCATTAGCGCCCAGTCACAAATTTAAGTGCACATATAATCTGGTAAATCTCAAGGGGGGAGACACAAGAAGGTTCTTACAAAGACACAGATAAAATAATTAAAAGTGTTAGATGTCTTTGGATAAGTCTGTCAAAGTAATAAAACAAAGAACCCAAGCAGCTACTTGAGCATCATCAGCTAAAATTTCCTGTAGGGAAGAGGGCAGAGACAGGACAACACGAGATTGATTAAAACGGGGACACGACAATAAAACATGGCGTACTGTCAATGCATTACCATAAGGGCACTGTGGGGCAGGGTCACCGGATAGCAGATAGCGGTGGCTAAACCGGCAATGCCCAATCCGCAACCTGGCCAAAATGACCTCCTCTCGCCGGGATGGTCAGGAGGAGGTTGTCCAAGCTGTTGGGACGGTTTTATGGCCCAGAGCTTATTTTCTTGAAGTGACGACAAAGTATCCCACCATAATGACACAAACCTCTTACAAACAACCCCACTAATGTCAGACGATGGGACACAAAGGGAGGCTGGCCGAGGCAGGACTGCAGCCTTGGCCGCAGCATCAGCAGCCTCATTCCCAGGCACTCCTACATAAAGCTAACAGGAGAGCCATCATCAGCAAAAGAATGGAGGGATTACTGGATCCATTGCACCAAGGGATAGAGCGGATATGGAGCTCCAAGGCTCTGAAGAGCACTGAGTGAATCGGAGCAGAGTACATACGGAGAATGGCGGTGGCGGCAGACATATTGAACAGCCTGAGAGAGAGGAAAAAGCTCGGCCATAAAGCTGGAACACTGGTCAAGGAGCTGGTATTTAAAGGGGACGTCCCCAACAACAAAGGCACAGCCGACACCATTGTCAGTTTGAGAACCATCAGTGTAAATAAAGGTGTTATTGGCGAGTTGCGCACGAAGTTCGACAAACCGTGAGCAATACACTGCATCCAGAGTAGCCTCCTTCGGGAGCGAGCGGAGTTCAAGATGAATGTGAACCAGAGCCTGGAGCCAAGGTGGTGTCGGGCTCTCACTTTCTCTGAAGGTGGTAGGGAGGGCAAAATCCAATTTTCGAAGAAGGGGACATAAGCGGACTCCAGGGGGCAGCAGGGCACACACATACAACCCATACTGATGGTCAGGAGAATCGTCGAAGAAGGACTGATAAGAGGGGTGGTCGGCCATTGACAACAGCCGGCAGGCATACCGACAAAGCAGTACGTCGTGCTGGTAGGTCAATGGTAATTCGGAAGCTTCAGCATAAACACTCTGGACAGGACTGGTATGGATGTTCCAGTTGCAAGACATAACCCCCAATGATGGATGGAGTTGAGACGGCGTAAGAGGGATGGCGGAGCAGACGAGTAGACGAGGCTCCCATAATCCAGCTTTGATCGGACTATGGACCAATATAAGCGAAGCAGGACAGTGCGATCCGCTCCCCAAGATGAACCACTAAGAACATGGAGGACATTAAGAGAATGTGTACAACAGGCAGCCAAATAAGAGACATGTGGAGATCAACGAAGTTTCCTGTCCGCTGTGAGCCCTAAAAACTCCGTTGTCTCCACGAAGGGGAGAACAATAGGACTGAGATGTAAGAATGGTGGAGGGAATGAATTATATCGCCAAAAGTTGAAGCAAACCGTCTTCTCTTCAGAGAACCGGAAGCCATTAGCCACACTCCATGAGTATAGGCTTTGAAGACAACACTGAAGGCAGCGCTCCAGGAGGCATGTTTTCTGGACACTGCAGTAGATCGCAAAGTCATCAACGAAAAGAGAGCCAGAGATGTAAGGTGGAATACAATCCATAACGGGATTGATCGCTATGGCAAAAAGGGCTACACTCTAAACGGGGTCCTGAGGCACTCCGTTCTCCTGGAGGAAGGTGTCGGACAATACGGAACCCACACGTACCCTGAACATTATATCTGTTAAAAATGATTCAAAAAAAAAAAGGGCAGGCGACCATGTAGGCCCCACCTGTGCATAGTGCGGAGGATACCTCCTCCCCAACAGGTATCATAAGCCTTCTCCAAATCGAAGAACACAGCTACCATTTGGCGCTTTCGCAAAAAGTTGTTCATGATGAATGTCGACAAGGTCACAAGGTGGTCAACAGCGGAGCGGTGTCGACGAATGCCACATTGAACATTAGCAAGTAGCCGTCGAGATTCAAGAATCCAAACCAACCGAGCATTAAAGTAACTAGAAGGCAGGTGTCTATCATTCCCGGGTTTGGGTATGAGAACAACGATGACTTCACACCAACGCATGGGGAGCTGACCTTCGGTCCAGATGCGGTTATAGGTATGAAGAAGAAAGCATTTAACCTGCCGGAGAAAGGTGTCAGCATCTGAACGTGAACGCATCTGGCCCTGGAGCAGAGGACCGGGACAGTGCAAGTGCATGTTCGAGTTCCCGCATGGTAAAGGGGGCCTTATAATCTCCCAGATTCAGCGATTCAGCGAGTGGAAGGAAGCTCGCTGAGCCTCTTCTGCCTCTTTTCTGGGAAGGAAGGCAGGGTGGTAATGGGCAGAGCTTGAAAAAGCGGCCGAAGGCGTTGGAGACATCCACAGGGTCCAAAAGTACCTCATTACCTGGAGGCAGGCCAGGTATCGAGGCCCGACAGCCGGCGCAGGCCACCCCAGACGACAGAAGAGGGAGTAAAACTGTTGAAGGAGCTTGTGAAAGAGGCCCAACAAGCTTTTTTGCTGTCTTTTTGAGACTCGACGACATTGCGCTCGGAGCAGTTTGTAATTAATACAATTCGCCAGTGTAGGATGGCGGCGAAAGCTGCGTAAAGCACGTCGTCGAGAACGGATAGCGTCTCTGCAAGCCTCATTCCACCAGGGGAATGACACTCGATGTGAAGAAGAGGTAGTATGAGGAATGGAACGTTTGGCAGCACTGATGATAACAGCCGTGAGGTATTCGACCTGACTGTCACAGCTGAGAAAATCTTGGTCCAGAAAGGTCGCCAGGGAGGAGTAAAGTCCCCAATCAGCTATTGGTATGTTCCAGCTCGAGGGATGTGGGGATGGGGTGTGGTGCAGGAGACGAATGACACAGCGGAAATGATCGCTCGAATAGGTGTCAGATAGGGCATACCACTCGAACCGATGGGCAAGAGTGGTAGAACAGATCAAGAGGTCCAAGTGGGAGTAGGTATGAGTAGAGTCCAATATGAAAGTCGGGGTGCCAGTATTGAGGCAGACAAGATTGAGATGGTTGAAAACATCCACCAAGAGGGAGCCTCTCTGACGGGATGCAGGAGAACCCCAAAGGGGATGATGGGCATTGAAGTCGCCAAACAATATGAACGACGGAGGAAGCTGGGCAAACAGATGCATCATGTCAGCCTGACTAACTGCGGAGGACGATGGAGTGTAGACAGTACAAACAGAAAAAGTAAATGCAGAAAGAGTAATACGGACAGCTATTGCTTCTAGTGGGGTGGTCAATGGGATGGGATGGTAATAGACATCATCCCGAACGAGCAACATGGCCCTACCATGAGCTGGAATACCATCCACAGGGGTTGGGTCAGATCACTCTGAGGTATAGTGGGTAAAAGCAATACGAGCAGTTGGGCGTAACTTCGTTTCCTGGAGACCAATGACGAGCAGACAGTGCAGATGGAGCAGCAGTTTTAATTCCTCCCGATTAGATCGAATACCTCTTATGTTCCAATGTAATAGAGCCATTGCGAGTCAAGAAAGGGGGGAAGAACTAGTCACCTCGACGGCCGCAAAGGGCCAGGTTTCGAGGGAATATTACTACAACCGTCGGGAGGCGGATCCTGTTCCATCATCACCAGCTGCGGCCACATTCCTGGGTTGGACAGGAGAGGCAGCATTGTCCGCTGGCGACAGGCCTGCGGAGCGCCTGGCAGCAGAGCATCCTGGCGAAACTGAGGACGGTCGGGAGCAGCGACTGTCGGATGGAGCATCAGACGAAATGTGCTGGGGTGGAGAGGGGGATAAAGACTTCTTCTTTGACGCCTTCTTGCAAGACCAATGAGTCACAGGGATGGTGGGCTGTGGGGGCTGAACCCGAAGAAAGTCCTCACGCTTGGGGTCCTTTTTCGAACGCCGGACCTCGGAAGCTGGGTTGTTTGTTTGGTTGTTTGTGGTTTAAGGGACCAAACAGCAAGGTCATCAGTCCCTTGTTTCAAATGTGGTCCATTCCGCTAATGTGACATCTCAGGAAAGTCAGAACAATAAAAGGGAAAATGCGAAAAACGTAAAAGGGCAGTCATGTTGTCAATGGTAAAAACAAAATGAGGGAAGTCAGCAAGAGAACGAACCCAACACTATGCTGAAACAGCATAGGCAAGACCACCTGTGACTTTAAAGGGGCAACCGGTAGAGTGTAGAAGTACGTATGGGAAAAGGAGACTAACCAATCCTTTAAAAAAGGGGTGAAAACAAAGTAAAAGGGAAGGAAAGAGGATCTCAGTTAGGGAGGTGAGTCGGGAATCTCCAAACACGGCTTACAGTGGGAGACACCCAAACGCTCACTGCCCTGCCCCAACACCAGAGAGAGATTAAAAACCTTAAAACTGAGAATAAAAAGGACTTTCCCGGAGGAAACCGAGAGCCAGAGAGACCATCTGGGAATCGTCAGCCAACATCAAAGGTAAAGTGTGGGGGAATCTGTACTTAGCACGGAAAGCCAAAAGGAGGCAGTCAACCAAAATGTGGGCTACTGACTGGAAGGCTCCACAACCACAAAGTGGGGGTGGCTCATAACGCAAAAGAAAACCATGGGTCAGCCTGGTATGGCCAATGCGGAGATGACACAGTGTGGTCAAGTCCCTTCGGGAGAGGCGAAAGGAAGAACGCCATGGGCCTGGTGTCACCTTAATCACACAAAGTTTATTAGACAGGGGAGTAGCCTCCCAAGAATTGGCCCATGACTGCGCGAAGTGGGATTTGATGTGAAGCCGTAAATCTGCTGCAGGAGGGGTTACAGAAAACGGGGGGTAAGTGACTGCTCCCCCAGCCAAACGATCAGCGAGCTCATTACCCGGGATACCCACATGGCCAGGGACCCAAAGGAAGTCAATGGAACAAGCAGCACGGTGAATATCAGCGAGATGGTCATGGATGGCAGAGACCAAGGGATGGCGCGAAAAACACCAGTCAATAGCAAGAAGGCCACTCATCGAGTCCGTACATAACAAAACACGGTTGTGCTGGGACTGTTTAATAAAGGTAAGGGCCTGGGAAATTGCCATCAATTCCGCAGTTAACACCCTACATGTAGGTGGCCGCAGATGATTTTCCGTTCCAACAGAGGACGTGAAGGCATACCCCACATGATGAGCAGATTTAGAGACATCGGTGTAAAAAACAGCATCCCGAAACTCCCATAAAATTTGGCGGAAAAAGGGACGGAACACCAGCGAGGGGATGGAATCTTTCGGACCTCGGCAGAGATCCATCCGAATTCGAGGCCGAGGAACTAACCAACGGGGGTGGAGGGGAGGGAGCGAGGAAGACAGGACAAAGAAGGAAGCTGAAAATAACGGCAAAGAGACGCAAGGCACAGCCCAACCGTTAAATCCGCCCGAGGGCGGGAGTTGGGTGGGCGACATCCATGGTCTGGAAACAGGATATAATAGGAAGGAAAGTGGGAGGGGAACGGATAGTGAGTGTATATGACACTAGAAGCTGGGACCGCCGAAAAGAAGGGAGGGGGTGGGGATCCCAGCTTCATCCAGGAGACTATCAACAGGGCTCGTAGGGAAGGCACCAGTGGCCAAATGGATACCACGATGGTGGACTGGATCCAGCACGTACAGTGTTGAAGGAGCAGCTGAATCATAGACTTGACAACCATAGTCCAAGCGAGACAAAACTAGAGCACGATAAAGATGTAGAAAGGAGGGAACGGTCCGCACCCCAAGAGGAGTGGGCAAGGAAGCGAAGGACATTGAGTTTACGGAAACATCCTACCTTCAGAAGTCTGATATGGGGCAGCCAAGTGAGCTTGTTGTCGAAAAGAAGACCCAGGAAACGAAACTGTGGGACCACAGGCAATCGTTGTGCATCAAGATAGAGCTCTGGATCAGGGTGGATCGTAGTATGACGACAGAAATGGACCACCCGCGATTTTGAAGTAGAGAATTGAAACCAATGTGAGAGGGTCCATGATGAGGCACGCCATATAGCTCCCTGGAGCTGCCGTTCTGCAGATTCCATCGAAGAGGAACCAACCCAAATGCAGAAATCATCCACATACAGGGCAGGGGCGACCAAAGGACCGACAGAGGCCACAAGTCCATCGATAGCAATGAGGAAAAGAGGGACACTCAAGACAGAACCCTGTGGGATGCCCGTCTCCTGGGTCTGTGGAGAACTAAAAACAGTACCAACTCGAACTCTGAATGACCGATGGAACAGGAACTGGCGGATAAAAATCGGGAGTGGGCCCCGAAGACCCCACTGATGAAGGGTAAGTAAGATGTGATGGCGCCAGGCCGTGTCATAGGCCTTGCGAAGGTCAAAAAACACTGCAACCAAATGGCGGTGCTGGGAAAAAGCCTGCCGAACTGCGGATTCCAAGCGAAGTAAATGATCGATTGGAGACCGTCCCTCTTGAAAGCCACACTGGTAAGGGGACAATAGATCCCGAGATTCGAGGACCCAATTGAGCCAACGGGCTACCATCCGTTCAAGTAACTTACAAACAACATTGGTCAAACTAATCGGCTGATAGCTGTCAACAGATAAGGGGTTCTTACCAGGCTTAAGGACAGGAACCATGATGCTATCCCTTCACTGAGAAGGGAAGTCACCCTGGAGCCAGATATGGTTAAACACATGAAGAAAATGTTGCTGTTGTATAGCACTGAGATGTTGAAGCAGTTGGTTATGAATGGAATCTGGGCCAGGGGCTGTTTCATGAGAAGAAGATAGAGCAGAAAGAATTCCCATTCAGTAAAAGGTTCGTTGTAAGATTCTGACTCACAAGGGGTAAAACATAAGGTCGAAGCTTCAGCCCGCTGTTTCTGGTGAAGGAAAGCAGCTGGATAGGAGGCTGATGCTACTGCAAAATGAGTCGCAAGATGTTCTGCAAGAACTAATGGGTCTGTACAAATGCCACCTGGGAGGTGAAGGCCTGGGAGGGTGGACTGCCGATGGCAACCTTGGAGAGAGCGAAGTGTAGCCCGTACCCGTGACACAGGAGCAGTAGAACCAAGGGAAGAAACGAATCGTTCCCAACATATCCGCTTGCTATGTTTGATTAAATAACGGGCTTTAGCGCAGAGGTGTTTAGAGGTAGCAAGGATGGGTGCCTCTTAAAGTGTTGCAAAGCTCGACGGCGATCACAGATGGCAATGGCAATGGCCGTACTCCACCACGGGACTTGCCAGCGACGAAATGGTCCAGATGAGTGCGGGACAGCAAGGCTAGCAGCGCGAACAATCGCGTCAGACACGTCACGTAGGACGTCATCAATACAACCCAACAAAGAGGGAGAAAACACGACCTGTGCAGTGTATAGAGGCCAATCGGCGCGTTGGAAAGACCAACGAGGTAACCTGTCCATCGGGGAGCGGGAAGGGAGCGAGATAATCAACAGGAAATGGACACTATCACAAAGGTCGTCGTGTGGCGACCAGTGTAATGAAGGGAGGAGAGAGGGAGAAGAAAGAAAGATCAATGGCAGAAAAGGTACCATGACCGGCACTGAAATGAGTAGAGGAGCCATCATTAAGAAGGTACAAGCCATGGTCTGCAATAAACTAGTCTATGAGAAGACCTTGTCTAGATGGAAAGGCACTGCCCCACAAGGGATGATAAGCATTAAAACCCCAAGGAGGAGGAAGGGAGGAGGAAGGGAGGAGGAAGCTGCTGAAGAAGGGCAGTTAAGGCAGCAGGTATAAGAGTCCTGTCAGGAGGGAGATAAAGATTGCAAACCGTGACCTCAGAGTCTAGGTGGACCCTAACAGCAACCGCTTCCAATGTAGTTTGAAGAGGAATCCATGTGCTAGCAATGTCTGTACGGACCAACGTACAAACGCCACCAAAAGCCCGCAGGGGTCCAATCCGATTTCGACCTGGGGACCGACAGACCGCGGCTCTCGCGGTCGTTGCATGGCGTCGCGTGGCAGCAGACCTTTGACCTGGAAGGTGCCAGGACGGGGCATCCTGGGAGAGCCACCCTTGACCGGCAGATGCCAAATAAGTGGGACACTTCTCCAGCTGGGGAGGGGGAGCAGTGCCCAGAGGAGAAGGTGTGGGAGCCACATGGGAGGGGGGAGGAGAGGGGTCCGGGATGGGGGTAAGGAAGGGGGAGGAAGCGGTGAAGATGTAACCAAAGCGTAACTAGATGCCATGGACACAGGGTGAAGACGCGTATACTTGAACGGGCCTCTGTGTAGGTTAAACGATCGAGGGACTTATATTCCTGTATCTTCTTTTCCTTCTTATATACTGGGCAATCTGGTGAACATGGAGAATGACTGCCATGACAATTTACACACACAGAAGGAAGAACACAGGGACGCCCCTCATGGAGTGGACGTCCACAGTCACCACAGAGAGGGGCCTGTGAACAGCGGTAAGACGTGTGTCCAAAACGCAAGCACTTAAAAACACCTCATAGGAGGTGGGATGTACGACTTCACACCACATCGATAAACCATAATCTTAACTTTCTCAGGGCGGGTATCCCCTTCAAAGGCCAGGATAAAGGCACCAGTATCAATGCAACTGTCTTTAGAACCCTTCTGAACACGCCAAACAAAGTGAACACCCGTCATCCGAGACTGTCCCGAAGTTCCTCATCAGTTTGAAGGATGAGGTCCCTGTGAAAAATCACACCTTGAACCATATTTAGAGACTGGTGGGGGTAATGGACACAGGAATTGTGCGAAGATGGGTACAGGCATGAAGGGCCGCAGATTGGGCAGCTGAAGCAGTTTTGATCAGCAACAAACCCACCCGCATCTTGCTCAGGGAGTCCACTCCGCCAAACTTGTCTTCAATGTATTCCACAAAGAATAAAGGTTTGGTATTGGTGAAAGTATCTCCATCAGTCCTGGTGCAAACTAGATAACGGAGGAAAGGTTTCGCCCCTAGACGACGGGCCTGACCCTCTTCCCAGGGGGTAGCCATGGAAGGGAAGGCCGAAGGGGCAAGAGAAGCAGCACTTTAATCAGTTCCATGCAGAGAGACGGCCGCAGAAGAACGGCTAGAGTTCTGGACCCATATGCGTTTCATTTGTGTAGCGTCTGCCCTGATACCACCCACTCTGATCAGGGGCTCTCCTCACGGGCACCACGCAGCGATAGGAAGGGCCCTCTGGCACAGCGGCCATTGCCGGGAGTTCCGATGCTCCAGGATGAGGAGCAACCACTCCAAGGCATCCATGAGGAGGTAACAGCTCAGGTATCAGAAGTGTGATCCCTGTGTGTTCAGGGGGCTCAACCAGAAGGGTACATAGCGACCCCACCACACGGGCTGGCTACCGTGCTGGCTATGCACCCGAGCATCAGACAAGGACGTGAAAGGAAAGGTGGAATTTACTAGGAGGGCGCATGTCAGAGACATTAGGTAAGGTGCTCTTCCCCAAATGGCACACACTACGGAGGAGAAATTTTGTAATGGAGGTCAAACCCCAGAGGGGGAACAGGGAATGCCAAAAGGAGGAGATGATTATGCAACAAAGGCGGAGTGTAAAACCAACAGAACCAGGAGGATAGCGGGGGCCAACATAAGCAAGGACACCAAGAGAGGGAGAGGAGAGGGCGACGGGAAAGGAGCAAGGAGGGGAAAGGAGGGGAAGGGGAAGGAAATGCAGCCCTGGAGAGAAAGAAGGCTGCAATAGCTCGGGGCCCCGTGCTCGCCACGCACGTATCCACAAAAAAGTTGTGGACCCCTCTGGGGGGTTAGTAGCCAGGGTCCATAACATTTCCCCGATGGATGCCTGAGAAGAGGATTCCTTCTCAGGAGGAGGAGGAGTAGGATGAGGAGGAGGAGGAGGAGGAAGGGTGGCCCCTGGGGCAGAGGGGGCAGGGGCCACGAAGGAGGATTTGGAAGGGAGGGATTTGGGAGGCGCAGGCATGGACCCTGGATGGGGTGAGGAGATGGAGTGGGGACAGGATAGGGGTGAGGATACTGCGGAAGGAGTGGACACGACCAAAGCAAACGACGCTGCCAACATCACGGGATGGAGGCGGTCATACTTCTTCCTTTCCTCAGAATAAGACAGACGGTCCAAGGTTTTCAATTCTTGTATCTTCTTCTCCTTCTGATACACAGGGCAGTCGAAAGATCTAGGCGAGTGGAGGCCAGCACAATTGACGCACCGAGGTGATGGGGTGCATGTATGTCCCTCACAAAGAGGACGTCCACAATCGCCACAAAGGGGTTCAGCTTCGCACCTTGATGACATATGCCCGAAGTGCAAACATCGAAAGCATTGCATAGGAGGTGGGATGTAAGGTCGCACGTCGCACTGGTGGTACATCACCTTTACCTTCTCTGGGAGATCATCGCCCTCGAATGCGAGGATAAAGGCCCCAGTGTCGAAGCTATGGTCATTATTGGGGCCGCGCTGGACTCGCCGGACAAAATGCATGCCACGGTACAGCAGGTTGGCCCTGAGCTCATCACATTTCAGCAGGAGGTCCCGATGTAAAATAATCCCCTGCGCCCTATTGAGCGCCAGGTGTGGGACAATGGACACTGGGATGTCCCCTAGTCGGTCGCATGCCTGGAGCGCCATCAACTGTGTAGCGGAGGTGGTATTTATTAGAATGTACCCCGAACACATTTTACTAACAGCCTCGATTTCTCCGAAGATATCCTCGATATGCTGTACAAAGAACATGGGCTTGGAGGTGGCGAACGTCCCCCATCAGTCCGAGAACAGACTAAATAGTGGGGGAAGTATTTCGCCCCAAGCCGGCGGTCCGGTCCTTCCTCGCAGGGAGTGGCCAAGGGGGAAAGGCAGAAGGACCAGAACCAGAGACGGACTCTGAACCTTTCTTCTTAGAAGACGCGGACGAAGAGTGACCTGATGCATGTTGACGCTTCATCTGCAAAACGTCCGCCCCGATACCACCCACTCTGACCAGGGGCCCTCTCCACAGGTGCCTCCCAGCCTCAGCAAGGGCCACCTGGCAGGATGACCATTGCTGGAAGTCCTGATGCCCCAGGTAGACGGGCATCTACTCCTTGGCTTACTTGGAGAGGGTGCAGCTCAGGTATCGGCATACGACCCCTGTGTTGTCAGGGGGCTACAACCTAGAGGGTATATGACTACCCCACCACAATGGGCTAGCTACCGTGCTGGATTTCGAGTGCCATGGAAAGTCCATCATGATCGAAGGTGCAGATGGGGATGCACTACGGGCATAACCTATGCAACCCATCAGGTGTTTAGGCCCAAATTGATGAACAGTGGGTGCAGTTACGATGCTGTTACGATGATGAGTGTCAAGGTCTTAGTGCACTGAGGACCGGTGATACACCACGTAAGGTGTCCTTCCCCAAAAGGCGCGTACTTCTGTATAATTTTAAAAGTGGAGGTCAAACCCCAATGGGGACCATCACATTGAAGGCCAAAATGGTTGAAACTCCTTTTAGTTGCCTCTTACGACAGGCAGGAATACCTCGTACCTATTCTTATCACAGACCCGCAGGGGGATATTTGTTGGTGACAGCATGTGTTGGCATATGACTGAAAATAAGGGTTAAGAAAGCTGAATTTAAATCTTATACTGGTTAATGGCTGTAAAATTAATAT
The DNA here is from genome assembly GCF_023864345.2 of Schistocerca serialis cubense. Lineage (NCBI taxonomy): Eukaryota > Metazoa > Arthropoda > Insecta > Orthoptera > Acrididae > Schistocerca > Schistocerca serialis. The sequence goes on from NC_064648.1 coordinate 108,179,681, forward strand.
AAAAAACAAATGACGCATAATGTCCCTAGTAAGTTGTTTCTCAAATTTATTGCAAATTAAATGCACCAGTGGCAAGCTGTACATATAACGTTCATGGTGCAACAAAAGTATCTTACTGATTTTCCTATCACGACATGCACTGAAGTTGTCCTGCAGTGTGAGAGTACAGGAAGTGTAGAGGAAAAGAGAAGGAAAATTCATTGTGTAGTAGGATCTAAACCACAAACCTCATCTGCTCTACTAAACGAGGTGTGACCTTTTAGAGAGATTTAAATTTGTCGATATATGTGGAACAAATGCCACCATGACAAATGGTTTTTGGGTGGGATACCCAGCACTTTAAGTAACAGCAGCCTCAGTCTGTTTTCCTATCCCTTTGTCGGACTGTCTGCTAGCTATGCAGTCCATTTCTCTTCAACATAAGCTGTTAACCTCTAGCAAAGTTTGTACTTTTTTGCATTGTTCATCAGCTCACAGAATTTCTGCCATACAACACATTTATCACATTTCCCAGGCATTTATACTGTGTACATGTTGCTGCTCTTCCACTGGCATAGATATTCCAATTATACTCATCTCAGTATTACATACTTCTTGCCGCAACTTGCAAACAGAAAATTGGACATTTAATATTTGTTTTGTGTATTCTTTCATCCTTTGCCTCGGCAATGTCATTGCTTTCTTATCAACAAAAAAAAAAAAATTAATTTTGTTAACTAGTTTCCACCAGCCCATAGCATTGAGCACAACTTTAACTGGAACATGGCTGTGTCTAGTCATAAGAAATAGTTGATTCCTACTGCTGCTTGGTATGTGTTTCACATTGCTGACTAATACATTTTTCAAGGTGATAGTTGAAGTACTATGGCTACATGACACTGTAAGTAGACAGGTATGTCATTCTGCCTGCAAGGGAGCTCATAGGTGGACTGCACACCTTGAGGAGAAGTTGAGGGGCAGAGAGAAAGGGCAAGGACGAGACAGGCAGAGAGAGTGGGTGAGAAGATGGGAAAATGGTGGGTGAGGAGGAGACAGAAGAGTGACAGGGAGGAGATGGAATGAATGTGGTAGGAGAAGATGGACTAACAGATTGGAATATATACCTACCCTGGTAATACCACGAACTCAGCTGGTTACTAATATACTGCTGATCTCTAGAAAATTCATGATGTATGATTATTTCAATTAGCCAGTGACTTTTCTCATTCTACATGCAATATTAGTGATGTGAATGCTGGAAATGTTATCCAGATCATCCCACCCCAAACTTAGTCTGGGATCCTCACTGATACACTCTCTGTGGCAGAATACTCCCAACAGACCTTCAAGAAAATAACAAAGAATATTCGAATTAATACAGCTTGTGCAAATCTGTCCATACAAAGACATAATTTGCTAATCAGCTTTTCTAACTCACATTCCCATGATTCCACCTTGTGGTACATTTCACTGTGCTCTTTGCAGAGACATTGACCGCTCTCTCCTACACTGTATAATTCACAGCACAGCACTTACTGACCCTGACCATCATCTGGAGACCTAGAAATTTGCCTCGAGTTGCGATGTTGTGCTTCTCCCATCCACACACCATTTATCACTCCTCTTCAGCCTTCACCTGCCTATTGTTCCCCGCATTTATCCACTTATCTTGCTCTCACACTCGCAGCTTTAGCTCAAATGAGTTCAGGCATTTGACACCCATTACTGGACAATGTATTCTTTTGACTTCTCCTCCTCCCCAATCATCAGTAGTGTCTTGCACTGGACCAAAGATAATGTCCAAGATTCTTAGCCCGCAAAATTTGTTTTGCATTGCCTGCCTGTGTCACAATCAAGGACCTGGTTCCAGAAAGCAACAAGGTAATTTAATTTAACTCTATACAGAATTACTTTAGGACTGGCAGCTAGATATGAAATAGTGTGGACACATTCAAAGACTGCAGATCATACATTCACTCTATCCCAAGGGATACACCTTCACCACACTGCCAATATACTATGCAAGTGTGGTACAGTTCAGTTTTAGGCAGCTTGCTGTCCTATGGAATCGCTCACTGCACTATGAGTTTCTGTTTGTGTTCATTTTGTACACTTATAGGATTGAAATTTTACCAGTCATTACTGTTATCAGTTCTGGAGTGTGCAGTGCTTAAGAATGTTAAAAGCAACTTCAGCAAATGTTATTCAGTGGATACATCGATATCACTCTTGTTCAAGGCAATGCTATATAAAACCAAAATCAGTTGAGATAAATGGTTTGTGCATAATCTGCCTACATCATCAACATCTGTTGTTGATAGTGCTCCCAAATAATCTGTTGTTGACGAGAACCTTAAGCTAAAATAAAAGGAGGAAATTATTGGCTTCAGCATATGTAAGTGGAAGTAAGTGAAACATTTAAAAATATGGAGCATATAAATCCAATACCTCTCCATAAACCGCAGTTGCCCACATACAAAAACTGACAGGTTGACAAAAACATACAGGCATAAAATAATTAGGCTGACAAGTTCTCACTGGCACTTCAACCCAACAGAATTGATATGGACCTAAATTGACAATTATGTTGCAAAACAGTGATGAAACAAGTAAAAAAGGTACACTGTCCACAGTTGAGGAACTCAGTAATGAAGCTGTTAGGAAAATTACCAGGGAATGTGTGGTGTATTTACCTGCAGAGCAGATTGTATTTTCATAAATTTTAATTGTTACTAAGAATGCTGTTACTGGAAACTACAGTCAAATGAAGTGCACCTCAGGAATTCAGCACTAATGACATTAACAAGATCTTCATTGTTTCCATCATAATAGTTGCAATTGGAAGGTAGTGAATGATGTTATCACTATTCTTCTTACTTTCATACTTAAATTTCCATACCTCTACCAAAATGGGTACCTTTCTTGCTACAAAGATTTGTAATGTTTGATCAGAAAATGTAATGTCATGTTAACCGTAATTGCTGTGCTGTGTTTCTCTCAACAAAACAGATGACTGATACCTTATCATATGAGCAGAGCATCACACACAATGTTTAATTTAAATTAATCTTATGTTAGACATCTCTGACAGAGTTTGGAGCTGTTGAAAGTAAGATATATTCTAAATATTTTGTTAACACAATTTGGATATTTAAACTTAGTAACAAAGTTTCCCTGTAAGTCAAATTTTCAGGAACATTGAACAATGCATTTTCGAAAATATTCTGCATATAAAATTTAAAATTTATTACCACAAACACATCTCAAATGAGAATGTAGTAAAACTCCTCTAGAATCTATTGATCCCACTTCCACCTTTGTACACTGATTAGTATGCAAATTTGAGTGTGTTCAATGAAATGTCAGATCATGCGAACAGTCAGGGAAGAATTAAGCAACTTCGTTTTGCATCTCCATGTGTTCCTGCTCTAGTGTCAATCCCAAAGTAATTGTGAGGAGATTATACATCACATGCCTCAGTTTTAATTTTACTGCAGATTGTGACTTTACACCATCATTTTCACAATTTCAAAGTTACTGATGTACTAATGCTATAGTGCTTTACATTCAGCTGTCGCTTGTACCCATGTGTCAACAGTTCTCAATGGTGGCAAACATGAAATTCAGTATGAAGTGGCACACACTGCATTACTCCGGAAGGAAGAACAACCACATCTGTTTCCTCGGATAATGCTCTACAGACTTTCATACATGCTACAGACAACCTTTTTAGCTCTGGAATTTGCCATGACTGTGCCAAGCACAGATTCTCTCATTCAATATATCACTGTTAATTTCTCAAGTATTATGTTGAATGCACTTGGACAACGACAACGATGTTTTTCAACACACTCGCAGTGCTGTGCAATCATTGTCTGTGAGTACTGTGATCTTTAAGAAATGGATTCCTTATTCTCTCATAATCTCTCCCAAATGTGTCTCATAATGAATGTGTGATTATAGTCCATATCCCTGCCTATTAATATCTGATTCTTTGTACACCTACATCTACGCTAGACTAGTCACCTAATGGTGCATGCCAGAGGGTACTTCTGATACCACTACATCCATTACTTCACCATTTTCTATTCTATTTGAAGGTAGTGTTTGGAGAGAACAATTGCCAGGAAGCATCTATATTAGCTCTAATGCCTCCTATTTTGTTGCTACAATTACTTTGCAAGATATACCCCTCAAAAAAGCACTTCTTTATCTACTAGTTTAGAGCTGCCAGTGCTTGATGAGGTTCCACAATTGACTACATAACAAGATTAACTACACCCCATTTAAAGTTCCTTTATGATATGTGTAATAGTTGCCTTTTTCCCCAAGTGAGAAGGAAACACATCTGACTAGTTCACTACCTTATGTCTTAATGTTTATGCTATCATCCTGTCCCTTCTTTTCATCAGCATTTTCCGTACATTTCTTTCCTCGACTGTTCTGCTGAGGGCTCCATATTCCCTCTAAGTTCACTTAATTTTCAGCAGCATTCTCTAATCCCACATCTGAAATGTGAGAGTTCTGTTCTTTTTCATTTTCCAATCACATCTACCCAGTAAAAATTCTAATACTCACCTCAACTGAACTTAGTCCACAGAGCTGGATACCGTTACAAAAAATAGATTTCTACTAAGTATTACAAATTTTTGTAAATAGCATTAAATTTAACTGTTGGCTTTCCCAGCGTAAACTGTTCATGAAGGTTTCTCCGGTCTCCAGCCGGGTGGTAGCATTGATATCTTGCAATGTTTTTGACAAAAAAGAAGATGAATGACACCAGAGCCATGATCAATTTGACTGGAAAAGAACTGGCTGCTGCCACAATGGCAGTCCTCAGGAAAGGACTGAATTTTGCCCCCATCCCCAGAACAAACTCGAAATGAGACATTATCAGTGGCGTGGAAGGCTTCCCAAGGAGGAAGCAGAGGAAGTCACATGGGAAACTTCCAGAATAATCGACAGGTTTCAATTGCCTAAAAATAACATATCTGCGGAAGAACGAGCAGCTCTTTGGACCCTTAGAGATGACCGTGAAATAACGATCCTACCAGCAGACAAATCGAATGCTACAGTGCTATTAAGCACTGCCGAGTACCAGCAGAAAACCTGCTGCAACAAGATGAGGCCTACAAGAGGTTGAAGACGGATCCAACCCCGACGATAAGTAGAAAGACGATAGCCCTGCTTAAGAAATCTGACTTACCTGAGCCAATGAAGAAGCACCTATACCCCAGAGCACCAGCAATACTAAGCCTCTATGGACTCCCTAAGATCCATAAGGAAGGGGTAGCTCTGGACCAATTGTGGACAACTCTCACTGTTACGGACTTGCTAAACGTCTAGAAACACTGCTCAAACCCCTTGTGGGGGACTGCAGCCACCATGTGAGAAACTCAGCCAAATTCGTAGAAATACTCAGGGACATATGACTACAAATGGAGGACCTACTCGTTAGCTTCAATGTGACGTCGCTTTTCACAAAAGAACCCCTTCAACACTCCTTGGCAGTTTTAGCCCAGCACTTTGACCCACAAACAGTCAGGCTCTTCAAACAAGCACTAACAACCACCTACTTTCAGTGCCATGGGGAATTCTTCAAACAGATCGATGGTGTGGCCATGGGCTCCCCACAGGCTCCTGTGATTGCAAACCTCTATATAGAACATTTCGAGGTGGTGGCCCTTCAAACTGCCAGACAGAAACCAAAGCACTCTTCGGCTATGTCATTGACACTTCTGTCATATGCGGACATGGCAAACATGTGCTAGATGAGTTTCTGCAACACCTCAACAGCATCCATCCGAACATCAAATTTACAATGAAAATGGAAGAAAATGACTGGCTCCCCATCCTTGATATTTTAATTAAGAGGAAGGCAGATGGTTCACTAGGCCATGCAGTACACAGGAAGAAGACACACAGACCTATACCTTCGTGCAACAAGCTGCCACCATCCAGCACGAAGACAAACAGTACTGACCATCCTGGTACATAGGGTGCATGCCATCTGTGACAAAGACAGCCTACCATCTGAGCATTAACACCTGAGGGAAGTATTTTACCAAAATGGCTACAGTCAAACACAGATTAACAGAGCACTTCACTTCAAAGGAAGAAGGAAGCAGTGAGAACCCCAGAAAAAGATGACGAAGAAGGAGACCGTCTCGCATTCCATCCGTACACGGTTCCGCTCCCGGTCAAAATTGCACAACTTTTGGGCAAATACAATATCAAAAGCATTCTCCGACCACCATCAAAGACCAGGGAGCTCCTAGGTTCTACCAAATATCCACTGAACCTTAACACACCAGGAGTATATATAGCATACCATGCAAATGCTGAAAACAATACATTGGGAAAACACAGCACTGTATATCTAAATGCTTCGGAGATCATATCAGATGTGTGCGACTAGGCCACATTGAAAAATCAGCCACAGCAGAACACACCTTCAACTTCAAAAACACGAAAGTACTGTGCTGAACTTCTGGCTTCTGGGAAAGCATTATCAAACAATCCATAGAAATAAGGATTCACGACAATCTGGTCAACAGATATAATGGATAGAATCTCAGCGCACCATGGAACCCTGCGATAGTGGCAATCCATCGGGAGCACGACCGTCAACGCCCTCCGCTGTGGACACAGACATAATGCTTACACCGATAACCGAATGCAGCCACCATCCCCAAAACTGCAGCCACCCGAGGTCTAGTGAAGGGGGATGCTGGCACATATAAATAGCCCACTCCCCACGAATCTCGACACTACGCCAGAGGATGGGTAATAGGACTTCCTGAAACATCGCATGAAATCAATGCTACCATGTGGCTGGAGATCTGACAAACCTTCGTCAGCATTAAATTTAGTACACTATAATGATAGTTAATCAAACTAATATGGAATTTCACAGACTAAATTTAATGCTGTTTACAAAAATTCTTGCTATCACGTTTTCTCTCTGCAAGCAGTTTGGGATAAGCAATGTTCCATTACACTGTAAATTTATGCCATACATACTGGATAAACCCATTGTCTTTACACAGAGCTAACACAATTCCCATAATGCAGTTTGTTTTTCATTAAATACTTCAGCAAAAAGAAATAGTATGACAAACACAATACTTATCTGATAACATACTGCTTACAGTTGATTGCTTTACCTCTTACATCTTACATCTTTTCTATTATAGAACTCTGACAGAGACAAATTGATAGCTGCTGCAAGGAAGTCATCTTTGGTACATTTGTTCCAAGAATGAATTTGAGGCATTCATTATTTACATGTACAACAAAATTACCGTGGGTTACAGTTAATAAACTTATGTTTCTTGCAAGTTTCATTCAAATACCATTACACAACAGAACAATATACCTACAGTCAATTGAAATTCTATAAACATTCTGGGGGAGTGCTAATATCCTAGGTTTTAATGTTTCATCATTTATGATCACTAAAATATACTGCACCCAATGCATCTCATGATATTCATACAGTACTTCATGCACAATACATCACTGATGTGAAAACTTACATCACGCTCAATGCCATCCTCCTGTTTCAGTTCTAGGTCTTGCTTTATATGGAGACTAGGCATTAAAATCTTTAGCGGACCTTCAAGAAACTGAAAAAAGAAAGAATGGCATATTCAAAGCTTCTGTCCCTTGATTGGTGGTTACACATCATGTGGGGCTAAAAACCTATTGGTCACATGTATTCACTTACTGGCATTAGGTAACAAGAAACTGTGTCACGTTAAATAAGATTTACTTTCATCCCAATTGATCCACACATTTGAAATCAAGACTATTTAATTTGGAGATAGGCACATCAGACATCAACCAAACAACAAATCATTTCATCCTTGCCAAGCAGCTACTTTCATTACACACACACACACACACACACACACACACACACACACACACACAATTATTTTTCTCAACTAAAATTTTGCTCATTTTGCAAGGGAGACATGTTACTGTGGGTAGTTGGCTCAAAGAAAATTGCACTAATGCAATACCATTTCATTTCATGGAAAAAATTACACACGCCATGTAAAATATCATGGTAATTTTCTCCTTTTCACCAGTACCACTGTCATCCCATTTCATTCATTATTTAAACATTTAAATAGTGTGCCACCATTGTAATTTGATTTAGGCAACTCTGCCAGGGATAGTCCCAGTCACCAGCATTGACGTAAGGCACTGAGCATGTCAGGATTTGCGTAAGCAGGCAGACATTTCTGGGTATCATTAAGCAAATCATACTGTTGTTGTTGTTGTGGTCTTCAGTCCTGAGACTGGTTTGATGCAGCTCTCCATGCTACTCTATCCTGTGCAAGCTTTTTCATCTCCCAGTACCTACTGCAACCTACATCCTTCTGAATCTGCTTAGTGTATTCATCTCTTGGTCTCCCTCTACGATTTTTACCCTCCACGCTCCCCTCCAATACTAAATTGGTGATCCCTTGATGCCTCAGAACATGTCCTACCAACCGATCCCTTCTTCTGGTCAAGTTGTGCCACAAACTTCTCTTCTCCCCAATCCTATTCAATACCTCCTCATTAGTTATGTGATCTACCCATCTAATCTTCAGCATTCTTCTGTAGCACCACATTTCGAAAGCTTCTATTCTCTTCTTGTCCAAACTATTTATCGTCCATGTTTCACTTCCATACATGGCTACACTCCATACGAATACTTTCAGAAATGACTTCCTGACACTTAAATCAATACTGGATGTTAACAAATTTCTCTTCTTCAGAAACGCTTTCCTTGCCATTGCCAGTCTACATTTTATATCCTCTCTACTTCGACCATCATCAGTTATTTTGCTCCCCAAATAGCAGAACTCCTTTACTACTTTAAGTGCCTCATTTCCTAATCTAATTCCCTCAGCATCACCTGACTTAATTAGACTACATTCCATTATCCTTGTTTTGCTTTTGTTGATGTTCATCTTATATCCTCCTTTCAAGACACTGTCCATTCCATTCAACTGCTCTTCCAAGTCCTTTGCTGTCTCTGACAGAATTACAATGTCATCGGCGAACCTCAAAGTTTTTATTTCTACTCCATGAATTTTTATACCTACTCCGAATTTTTCTTTTGTTTCCTTTACTGCTTGTTCAATATACAGATTGAACAACATCGGGGAGAGGCTACAACCCTGTCTTACTCCCTTCCCAACCACTGCTTCCCTTTCATGTCCCTCGACTCTTATAACTGCCATCTGGTTTCTGTACAAATTGTAAATAGCCTTTCGCTCCCTGTGTTTTACCCCTGCCACCTTTAGAATTTGAAAGAGAGTATTCCAGTCAACATTGTCAAAAGCTTTCTCTAAGTCTACAAATGCTAGAAACGTAGGTTTGCCTTTCCTTAATCTTTCTTCTAACATAAGTCGTAAGGTCAGTATTGCCTCACGTGTTCCAGTGTTTCTACGGAATCCAAACTGATCTTCCCCGAGGTTGCCTTCTACTAGTTTTTCCATTCGTCTGTAAAGAATTCGTGTTAGTATTTTGCAGCTGTGACTTATTAAGCTGATAGTTCGGTAATTTTCACATCTGTCAACACCTGCTTTCTTTGGGATTTGAATTATTATATTCTTCTTGAAGTCTGTGGGTATTTCGCCTGTTTCATACATCTTGCTCACCAGATGGTAGAGTTTTGTCAGGACTGGCTCTCCCACGGCCGTCAGTAGCTCCAATGGAATATTGTCTACTCCGGGGGCCTTGTTTCGACTCAGGTCTTTCAGTGCTCTGTCAAACTCTTCACGCAGTATCATATCTCCCATTTCATCTTCATCTACATCCTCTTTCATTTCCATAATATTGTCCTCAAGTACATCGCCCTTGTATAGACCCTCTATATACTCCTTCCACCTTTCTGCTTTCCCTTCTTTGCTTAGAACTGGATTTCCATCTGAGCTCTTGATATTCATACAAGTCGTTCTCTTATCTCCAAAGGTCTCTTTAATTTTCCTGTAGGCGGTATCTATCTTACCCCTAGTGAGATAGGCCACTACATCCTTACATTTGTCCTCTAGCCATCCCTGCTTAGCCATTTTGCACTTCCTGTCGATCTCATTTTTGAGACATCTGTATTCCTTTTTGCCTGTTTCACTTACTGCATTTTTATATTTTCTCCTTTCATCAATTAAATTCAATATTTCTTCTGTTACCCAAGGATTTCTACTTGCCCTCGTCTTTTTACCTACTTGATCCACTGCTGCCTTCACTACTTCATCCCTCAAAGTTACCCATTCTTCTTCTACTGTATTTATTTCCCCCATTCCTGTCAATTGCTCCCTTATGCTCTCCCTGAATCTCTGTACAACCTCTGGTTCTTTTAGTTTATCCAGGTCCCATCTCCTTAAATTCCCACCTTTTTGCAGTTTCTTCAGTTTTAATCTACAGGTCATAACCAATAGATTGTGGTCAGAGTCCACATCTGCCCCTGGAAATGTCTTACAATTTAAAACCTGGTTCCTAAATCTCTGTCTTACCATTATATAATCTATCTGATACCTTTTAGTATCTCCAGGGTTCTTCCATGTATACAACCTTCTTTCATGATTCTTAAACCAAGTGTTAGTTATGATTATGTTGTGCTCTGTGCAAAATTCTACCAGGCGGCTTCCTCTTTCATTTCTGTCCCCCAATCCATATTCACCTACTATGTTTCCTTCTCTCCCTTTTCCTACACTCGAATTCCAGTCACCCATGACTATTAAATTTTCGTCTCCCTTCACAATCTGAATAATTTCTTTTATTTCATCATACATTTCTTCAATTTCTTCGTCATCTGCAGAGCTAGTTGGCATATAAACTTGTACTACTGTAGTAGGTGTGGGCTTCGTATCTATCTTGGCCACAATAATGCGTTCACTATGCTGTTTGTAGTAGCTTACCCGCATTCCTATTTTCCTATTCATTATTAAACCTACTCCTGCATTACCCCTATTTGATTTGGTGTTTATAACCCTGTAGTCACCTGACCAGAAGTCTTGTTCCTCCTGCCACCGAACTTCACTAATTCCCACTATATCTAACTTCAACCTATCCATTTCCCTTTTTAAATTTTCTAACCTACCTGCCCGATTAAGGGATCTGACATTCCACGCTCCGATCCGTAGAACACCAGTTTTCTTTCTCCTGATAACGACATCCTCTTGAGTAGTCCCCGCCCGGAGATCCGAATGGGGGACTATTTTACCTCCGGAATATTTTACCCAAGAGGACGCCATCATCATGTAATCATACAGTAAAGCTGCATGCCCTCGGGAAAAATTACGGCTGTAGTTTCCCCTTGCTTTCAGCCGTTCGCAGTACCAGCACAGCAAGGCCGTTTTGGTTAATGTTACAAGGCCAGATCAGTCAATCATCCAGACTATTGCCCTTGCAACTACTGAAAAGGCTGCTGCCCCTCTTCAGGAACCACACGTTTGTCTGGCCTCTCAACAGATACCCCTCCGTTGTGGTTGCACCTACGGTATGGCTATCTGTATCGCTGAGGCACGCAAGCCTCCCCACCAACGGCAAGGTCCATGGTTCATGGGGGGGGGTCAAATCATACTATGTGACAAATTTTAGAATTTCTACTGTTTTACTGCAACATTTATTTATTATTGTGAGGAACTGAATAAATTTATCTGCACAGAAATGCACTGTATTTACTAATGAATGGAAGATGTTGATTACTCAGTGTTTATGTAGGTGCCAACATGAATTATTATTGTTATTATCTTTCGTTTCTCAGACCTTAGGTCTGGTTCGGAATGAAAGTGACGCGGACCTTAATCAAGCGTCACTTCGTTTTAACTGTACGGTATATGCTACATTGCGTTTAGGAACTTTCGGGTAATTGAACATGCATCAATAATTACGGATTTCTGAAGTTGTATATACAAGTTTGGATGTAGCTGTATTGCATTGATGTACTGGTGGATATTGCGTGGTATGACTCCTGTAGTTGAAAGTATAATTGGTATAATGTCAACTTTATCCTGATGCCACATGTCCTTGACTTCCTCAGCCAGTTGGATGTATTTTTCAATTTTTTCTCCTGTTTTCTTCTGTATATTTGCTGTATTGGGTATGGATATTTCAATTAGTTGTGTTAATTTCTTCTTTTTATTGGTGAGTATGATGTCAGGTTTGTTATGTGGCGTTGTTTTATCTGTTATAATGGTTCTGTTCCAGTATAATTTGTATTCATCATTCTCCAGTACATTTTGTGGTGTATACTTGTATGTAGGAACGTGTTGTTTTAAAAGTTTATGTTGTAAGGCAAGCTGTTGATGTATTATTTTTGCGACGTTGTCATGTCTTCTGGGGTATTCTGTATTTGCTAGTACTGTACATCCGCTTGTGATGTGATCTACTGTTTCTATTTGTTGTTTGCAAAGTCTGCATTTATCTGTTGTGGTATTGAGATCTTTAATAATATGCTTGCTGTAATATCTGGTGTTTATTGTTTGACCCTGTATTGCAATCATGAATCCTTCTGTCTCACTGTATATATTGCCTCTTCTTAGCCATGTGTTGGCTGCGTCTTGATCGATGTGTGGCTGTGTTAGATGATACGGGTGCTTGCCATGTAGTGTTTTCTTTTTCCAATTTACTTTCTTTGTATCTGTTGATGTTATGTGATCTAAAGGGTTGTAGAGGTGGTTATGAAATTGTAGTGGTGTAGCCGATGTATTTATGTGGGTGATTGCTTTGTGTATTTTGCTAGTTTCTGCTCGTTCTAGAAAGAATTTTCTTAAATTGTCTACCTGTCCATAATGTAGGTTTTTTATGTCGATAAATCCCCTTCCTCCTTCCTTTCTGCTTAATGTGAATCTTTCTATTGCTGAATGTATGTGATGTATTCTATATTTGTGGCATTGTGATCGTGTAAGTGTATTGAGTGCTTCTAGGTCTGTGTTACTCCATTTCACTACTCCAAATGAGTAGGTCAATATTGGTAGAGCATAGGTATTTATAGCTTTTGTCTTGTTTCTTGCTGTCAATTCTGTTTTCAGTATTTTTGTTAGTCTTTGTCTATATTTTTCTTTTAGCTCTTCCTTAATATTTCTATCATCTATTCCTATTTTTTGTCTGTATCCTAGATATTTATAGGCATCTGTTTTTTCCATTGCTTCTATGCAGTCGCTGTGGTTATCCAATATGTAATCATCTTGTTTTGTGTGTTTTCCCTTGACTATGCTATTTTTCTTACATTTGTCTGTTCCAAAAGCCATATTTATATCATTGCTAAATACTTCTGTTATCTTTAGTAATTGGTTGAGTTGTTGATTTGTTGCTGCCAGTAGTTTTAGATCATCCATGTATAGCAAATGTGTGATTTTGTGTGGGTATGTTCCAGTAATATTGTAACCACAATTTGTATTATTTAGCATGTTGGATAGTGGGTTCAGAGCAAGGCAGAACCAGAAAGGACTTAATGAATCTCCTTGGTATATTCCACGCTTAATCTGTATTGGCTGTGCTGTGATATTATTTGAATTTGTTTGGATATTAAGTGTGGTTTTCCAGTTTTTCATTACTATGTTTAGGAACTGTATCAATTTAGGATCTACTTTATATATTTCCAATATTTGTAGTAACCATGAGTGGGGTACACTATCAAAAGCTTTTTGGTAATCTATGTATGCGTAGTGTAGCGACCTTTGTTTAGTTTTAGCTTGATATGTCACCTCTGCATCTATTATCAGTTGCTCTTTACATCCTCGTGCTCCTTTGCAACAGCCTTTTTGTTCTTCATTTATAATTTTGTTCTGTGTTGTATGTGTCACTAGTTTCTGTTTAATGACTGAAGTTAATATTTTGTATATTGTTGGTAGACATGTTATGGGGCGATATTTAGCTGGGTTCGCTGTGTCTGCTTGATCTTTAGGTTTCAGATAAGTTATTCCATGTGTAAGTGTATCAGGGAATGTGTATGGGTCTGCAATGTAACTGTTAATTTAGTTAGATGTGAATGTGTTGAGGTGAACTTCTTTAACCAGAAATTTGCTATTTTATCATTTCCAGGGGCTTTCCAATTGTGAGTAGAATTAATTGCTTGGGTGACTTCATGTTGTAAAATTGTCACTTCAGGCATTTGTGGTATCATCTTGTATGTGTCTGTTTCTGCTTGTATCCACCGTGCATGCCTGTTATGTTGTACCGGGTTTGACCATATGTTGCTCCAGAAGTGTTCCATGTCTGTTATGTTTGGTGGATTGTTTATTTCAATGTGTGTGTTATCTATTGACTGGTAAAATTTCTTTTGGTTTGTGTTGAATGTTTGGTTTTGTTTCCTTCTATTTTCACTTTTTTTTTGTATCTTCTGAGTCGTTTGGCGAATGCTTGTAATTTCTGCTTCTTTTCGTCTAATTGCTCTGTCGCTTCTTGTTGTGAGATTTTACCTAACCTTTTTCGTTTTTTTTCCGAGATTGCATTTCTTATAAATTGTGTTAGCTGTCCGATGTCTTTTCTCAGTTTTTCTATTTTGATCTGTAGCCTGTGTTGCCATGCTGGTTTTGTGGGTTTCTTCTGTGTGTTGGTTGGTTCTGATCTCTGCCTAGTGTGTATATTTAGTGTAGTGAGTGCTCCTATATATACCAGTAGTTGTAACTCTTCCATAGTTGTGTTTTCATTTATTTTGTTGTGTATGATTGTGTTGATAGTTTTTATTGTTGTTTCGACTTGTGGGTTATTTGGTGGTCTATGCAAGAATGGTCTAATGTCTGTATTTGTGTCTTTGTATTCTATATATGTTAGCTGAAATTTTTCTTCTATATCTAATATCTGTGTCACTTTGTGTTCTATTTGTGCTTGTTCTGGTGGCTGCCTTAAGATTTCGTTTTCCTCTGATTGTTTAATTGGTGCATGTTGTTCTTTGTTTGTTTGCTCTGGGATGTTTGAGTCCATTACTGTATTTTCTTCTTCTTCTGATTGCACATTATTTTGTTCCAGTATTTGTTGTACTTGTTGTTTGATGTTATCTAATTCTGACTGGGGTATCCTGTTATTTTTTATTATTACACGGATCTAATCAGCTAGTCGTTGTTCTGTTAAAAATTTTAATTCTGGGTATCTGGTAATAAATGTTGTGTATACTTGTGATCTGTATCCAGTTGTGTTGGTTCCTAGGTTTGTTGCTTGGTAATAACAGAACATGAGGTGTCGATTAACTTCATCTGACCATCTCATCCTCTGTCTTTGTTTTCCTTCTAGGGTGGTTGCAGGAAGCATATCCTGCAAAACACCTCTATTTGGATTTAAATCATTTTCCAGTTGGCTAGCAGTGTCGTTACCATTGTGGGCGGGCATAGGGTTCAAGCGTCGTCCCCGACCATGACGGCGCTTGTCCGAGGCTTCATTAGTTCTGTCCTGAACCAACTAATCACACTAAAAGGGGGGTTAGCCCTATTAGTGGTTTGTTCTTTTCGTCGCCTTTTACGACTGGCAGAACATACCGGAGGCCTATTCTTTTCCCGGGCCTCCACGGGATTTATTATTATTATTATTATTATTATTATTATTATTATTATTATTATTATTATTATTATATTTGCAATTGCATGACTTGAGAAACTCCAGTAACATTACTAAACTGAACTGTGTGCTGTATGAATGAAGCCAAATAGAGAACCTTTCGCGTTTCAAGTGTGCAGGAGTAGGGAAAACTGGTGAATTGCCTGCAAAATGCTTGGTGAAGTGTGATGTGGTCAATGGCTTCAAGCTCGCAATACAATTCTATTGAGCTCTCCACTCTATTTATAAGTCAAAGATCAACTGCAAGCTCTCTTATTACATGTAAAATACTGGTTCAGATCTAACTCCTTTATAAAGTAAAACATAAAATTTTACAAAACAAAAGGTAGTTTTATGTAACCTAAGCTTTCTGTTATAGTATCTGATTAGCTTTAAATTCTATTCCTCTACCCTGCTATTTAACTTATTTTTACTGTGTAATGCAAATATTCACTTTTTGTTTCCTTTTTAGACATTGGACCTGATATTACTAATATTTATTGGAAGTCAGAACTATGACTTGTTCAAATGGAATTCAAATTGAATCACTTGACACATCACAATAGCATTTCTTGATTTTTATTTTGGAATTTAAGTTAATTTTATTTTTGGATGGTTCCAGTCCTTCCTGCCCCCTTTCAGCTTATTTCAATCAATATATTACAAATAGAATCTGCAATAAAACAGAACTGGCCATTTATGAGAAACTCCAAATATCATTTGGGCATTTGAATGTATCCATTACAATCGGCTGACAGCAGAACTTTCAATTACATGAAACGTAATTTGGTTCATATGACATTATAATTATGACATAGGGGTCTTTAGACACCACAGTATAATGTCACAAACCACCACAATAAGGAAACTACTGTTGACAGTAGTGTGGAGTGAGTCATGGCACCATGTAGATGACTGCATCAAGTACATGTCTTGACAGCTACAGGTTTGAAGAAGGTACTTTGGTTTTGCCCAGTGTGAATGTGGAAACACTTATGCAGCAAGCTAGTTAAAATGCTTCTCACTACTATTTTGCACATGGAAGCCATGTAAGTTCTTTGCAAAGTTCTTTTCATTTATAAAGTTAAAAAACACCTCAGACAGGAAATGAAGTTATGCATCTGCAACCCTGGAGGAAAATATGACAATCCAAGATAAGCTGGTACAACTTTTTCATGGGCCATCCCCTCTCCAACCCCTAAGTGTATATTGGTAACACCTGTTGCAGGCTGTAATGGGAAGTTATGATGGCTGAAAAGCCGATTTATGTAGCCAATGACATATTTTTAATTCAATGGAGAGACAAACACAGTGTTTAATCTAACAACTACCTTGACATATCAGATGTTAGAGTGGGATCAAAGTGAATGTTCAGGGAAAAAGCCTGTTTGCAGTGGCCAAACAAAAAAAAACATGTAACAATGTAAAACTGGGTTTTCATGAATTATTTTTGCACTCTTCTTTCCGATATTGATTTGTATCCAACAGGGCTGTGGACAAAGACAGGATATAAGGGGAAAGTGTCAGTCTTGAGGCTAACCTAAACCCGAGGGAAGGCTATATATCAAGTCTGCCACAACATAGATTCATCTCTGAGAGAACGCTGTTAATAGTATTTGAAGAGAGGCAGTGAAACACTGCTCGACACCCCAATACAAGAACCTCTTGTAAGCAGCAGAAGAACACAAAGATACGACTATGCAGACAATACCACTCACCAAAACCAGGATTGTATATCAGATAAAATTAATAAACTTTCAAAATCAAAGTTGCACATGTGTTCTGTATACACACTTATATGATTATATTACATTAACAGAATTGTCAACATGTATCAAAAGCATGCTGTGAAGTAAAGGCCATCCACAACATGATTAGTTTGTATGTTAATGGCAAGACTGAGATGGTTAACAGCTGTGCATTGTCTATGATGTAATATCCTTCCATTGGCTGCCAACAAACCGGTCCAGAGACATGACAGAAATATCTACTTTTTACCATAAACTAGTGCCGTACGTGGAGCACTGTTTGTGAAGTTTAGCTAATAAACCTGTCCACAGGAGTTGTTGACTTGAGGAACTATGTTATTAATGGGGACACACAAAACTATTTCAAGGTAACGTATGTCCATCTAAAGTACCTGCACTTATCAGGTCTCCATGGCAAGGACTAAGGAATGACAGAAGCCCCTGGTTCCAGTCAAGATGCCACAGGCTCATAAGCTTTCCAGTGTTCTTGACTTCGCTGGTTTGTCTTCAGTCAAAAGGAAAGGGAGGGTACTGGCTCCATGATGTGCAGAGTACTGTTGATTGGACACCCAAACCAATGCAACTCACTTATTTGGGCCTGAAGAATGCCTCACTGCAGCATCCAACCAAGCAGTGAGGGGTTGCTCTTCACTGTGAAATTCAATGTCAGAACAGTGAGACTCAGACACACAGCAGCACTGTGTAGTGATACACACCACTACGAAGTAATGATACTAGCAAC
Source organism: Schistocerca serialis cubense (assembly GCF_023864345.2). NCBI lineage: Eukaryota > Metazoa > Arthropoda > Insecta > Orthoptera > Acrididae > Schistocerca > Schistocerca serialis. Next base: position 108,197,684 of record NC_064648.1, read on the forward strand.
TCTGAGTTATTTATGTAACAAGATTAGAAAAATAAAATAATGTTTTTAGGATAAAAGTACAGGGAATAAGATGCATGTCGAGATCTTGTGTTCGCCATAGTTCCATCTGAGATGTGGTATTCCAATGGTGAGTTTGAGTAATGTATAGTACAATTACTGGAATTTCTGATCCACATGTTACGGAAACTTTTTGTTAATAAATGCCCAAAAATTATTCAGCATTTTTCTGCAATCATCAGTGAGTACTTTTATTCAGCTACATGTTTCAAGATCTCATAACAGTTTATGTCTTTTCAGTATTACCCAATTTTTGTATATTTCTAGTTTATATATGATCCTCTATATCTTTCTACGTACTGATAGATTATCATCTGCAACTAAATTATGTTCCTGTGAGTTTGGTTGGCTAATCACCAAATCCCTACCTATGAAGCAATTTTGTTGCACCACAAAATTTCATGTCCATTTTGTAGAACTCCACTCACAAGCTATAATTCTTTTCTTTACTGAGAACAATGTTTATATTCCTGTGTCAATCACTATTTATAATCACTTGGGTTTGACACTAAGTTGGAACTTCTCTCTCTCCTCTGCCTGTGCCACAGTGAAGGCTCCAATAAGTATATTTTTTGATTTTATGATGATCTCAGCTCCCTATTTTCTGACCTGTGTTATTCAGTGGAAGATGATAGGGTACCTCTGCAAAGCCCATGAGGGCACTATGGTCAAGAAGGAACTAAACAAGTAGCAGGTTATATGCAGAACACATTTTTTAGATTACAAAACCACCCCTAAAGACAATAAGCAGGTAAATGCAGATCTAAGTGTGGGTCACCTAATTTTGGTACTCAGGAAAATACATCTCAAATGTCACCAAAACTAATGCAAACCCAATGTAAAAGTGAAGCTTTCAACAACTTGGAGGTAGTTGTGTGATTGGATTGAAGAGTTCCTAGGTAACAGAACACATCACATCATTCTCAATGGAGAAAAGTCTTCCGAAGTAAGAGCGATTTCAGGTGTGCCACAGGGGAGTGTTGTAGGACTGTTGCTTTTTCACAATATACATAAATGACCTTGTGGATAACATGGGAAGATCCCTGAGGCTTTTTGCGGATGATACTGTAGTATATCGAGAGGTTCTAACAATGGAAAATTGTACTGAAATGCGGGAGGATGTGCAACGAATTGATGCATGGTGCAGGGAATGGCAACTGAATCTCAATGTAGACAAGTGAAATGTGCTGCGAATACATAGAAGATCCTTTATCATTGAGCTACAATATAGCAGGTCAGCAACTGGAAGCAGTTAATTCCATAAATTATCTGGGAGTAGGCATTAGGTGTGATTTAAAATGGAATGACCAGATAAAATTGATTGTCGGTAAAACAGATGCCAGACAGATTCATTGGAAGAATCCTAAGGAAATGCAGTCCAAAAACAAAGTAGGTAGGTTACAAGACACTTGTTCGCCCACTGCTTGAATACTGCTCACCGGCGTAGGATCCGTACCAGATAGGGTTGATAGAAGAGATAGAGAAAATCTAACGGAGAGCAACATGCTTCGTTACAGGATCATTTAGTAATCGCGCAAGCGTTACGGAGATTATAGATAAACTTCAGTGGAAGACTCTGCAAGAGAGATGCTCAGTAGCTCGGTACGGGCTTTTGTTGATGTTTCGAGAACATATATTCAGGAGGAGTCAAGCAGTAAGTTGCTTCCTCCTATGTATATCTCGTGAAGAGACCATGGGGATAGTATTAGAGAGATTAGAGCCCACACAGAGGCATACCGACTATCTTTCTTTCCACGAACAATACTAGACTGGAATAGAAGGGAGACCTGATAGAGTTACTCAAAGTACCCTCCACCACACACCATCATGTGGATTGCGGAGTATGGATGTAGAAGTAGAAGTAGTTATTAACATCTTAGTGCTCTATTAGGCATTGTCTTACTGGATGTGGTATGCCACTGGCTGCCTCCAACTTCTGAACTCACTGACATAGTAAGTTACATGAAGACCTAGAGCTTCACACTGGAATGGAAACTGTCATTTTCCACAAAGAAAAAGTGACAGATGATGCTTGGGACTGAACTCAAAATACTTGAATTTGTAGCCTCACACCCATTCAAGAAGCAATCCTCGTACTCTTAGAAAAGTATGTAAGCATTCAAGACAAGATCCAGAGTTTCATTAACTAACAGTGGCATTATACACACAATGCTGGAAGGAAAACTAGAAATGATTAGCTACAAAATCTGATATTCCATACAGAGGCCCCATTAGAAAGATGCACCACAGAATGCAGGCAGTAATAGCTTTATTATCATGAAAAATCAGTACTGTAGAATGAAATAAATCTGCATTTATCTCATTGCATGTTACTGAAATTTGAAATCTGCATAAAGATAAGTATCAAATGTGAGGAAAAAATAATTTTGAAGTGTCAAATGTGATGTGGGAAAAAAAAGAACATTTGAGTTCCAACATCCATCCATCATAGTAGACTAATGCTTAAGATATAGTCTGGTAAATATTGTATACAATCGAATTTCTCTATCATACTGTAGTGACAGGATATATATACTTCTCAGCTACATAACTGAAGATGCATGCCTTTAGATGGGGAGAAAGATGTGGAGGAAAATTACATCAATAAAGTACAACATGACATGAGGTTGGGCAAATATAGACAACATGAGCCATGTCATTTTATCAGAAGCTGTCCAACCATTTCCTTGAAGAAATTTAGAGAATCCATGGAAAACGTAGACCTAAATTTCCAAGGACAATCTGAACTCATTCATCTCAATCACATCCTGTGACATTAGCACAGCTGTGAGAACAAAAATTCCTGTGAAAATCTACAAAACATGTTTTCCAAAACATTAGCCTGTGCAACTGTTTAGAAAACACACACAACAGGAAAATATTTATTCTGTTAGCAATAAACATGCCCAAAATAATAAATTCTCTAAATACAGAGATTGGAACATGAGCACTGGACTACTGAAGCATCACAGATTGCTACTGTTAAAAACAAATTCTGAAAGATAGGAACATACTTCTGCCTAACAAACCTGGTAAGGTGATCAAACATGATGTAACAGCCAATACACCCAGTATGGGGAATATTGTGGAATAGGGTGAGGACCTGCAAATGTTAACAACATTACATAGTTACATGACAGCGGAGATCTGTACAGCAAATTCAAATGAAGCTAAATCCCCTGAATCCCCTTGGCCAACCAGAAGTTGAACATATGAGACCCACCAAGACAGCCTATATAAGAGGTCTTCCATTAATTTATAAGCAAGATCATATCTTGCAAAACATGAAACAAAAAACGAAAACCCCAGAACTTCTGAACAAAAATGTTAGAAAAGGGATCAAAGACAAATCTACAAAAGGAAGTTGACAATGATGCATGTGGTAGCAAAAGAGATGACAGTAACAGAAAAGTCATATTTACAATGCTTTGCCATAGAAAGTTTCTCCATTAAAGAACACAAAAATGTATTTCACATTTTTGGCTGCAGCATGGATACTAAAATGACAGATACATAATTGACTAAGGTGGGGACTGGAGGGAGAAGGAAAAACCAAACTTTTTCTACACAGTAGACCACTAGACCTGAAGTGGCAGCCATCAGATTAAATAAGACAAGTGGATCTTGCAGAACAACCTCTGGCAATTCAAGTGTTACCTTATGGAACAGTGGCTTTTCATGGGAATAGAAAAATGCACAGGTCATTTCAGTTTGTAAGAAGAGACACAGGAAACATGTTTGGAGCTAAAGACCTGAACAGAAGATAATTTTGTTCCCCTATATGATTTTGGAAAGAAAACAGTTCCTCTGCAAGAATAAAAATGGATCCTACAGTCATTGATCAATTAAAATCAGTTGCTCTATTCACTCACAATTCTGCTGCAATGCAGTCAGCCAATACAATTTTGAATACCAGATAAATTATGCTGATCAGAAACATTCACAATTTGAGCCAATGGCTGCCTAATATTAGCGAATTGTCTATGAAACAGACTTAAAAATTTATTTTGGCTGCACTGATGAGTTAAACCTGGACTTCTTGCATTTTATGGGCTGTCACCTTAACCATTATGGACACATCTCTGCAATAATAAGAACTTGACTGAAAATGGTATCTTGCAAATCATCCTCTTCAATTTCCTTCAGATTTAGAGTATTTGGAGTTCAGTGCTGGAACATCAATTTCCTAAACCAGCACTATGCAGTTACCAAACAACTACAAAAATTTGACTTTGATGATCACAAGATTTCTGAGTGCTGTCAACTAAAAAATATTTCCTAATTATTAACACAATTGCTGGTAATTGAGACTATAGCACAAAAGTGCCTTAATGAAAAAGCTGCTGGTTCGAATCTTCTAGTCGGAACTATTAATTTTTGAAAACTTCCATGTCTACTAACAACTTGCAAATTTAACAAATACTGAATTGTAACGGTTTAGTAAAATTTACATTTTTTCAACATTCGACATATTAAAACAAAAATTTTGATACATTTCTGTGAGATTTCTTTACTTTCAATTTGATGCTCTCCATTTTTGTACCAAATTGTAATTTTTCAACAATACTTGCATTTTTATATAACTTTTACTTAAAAATAATTTTAATAAAGTATGATTCAGCATGATATAAAATTAACATTCGTTTTACATATGGAATGTAAATAAAACTAAAAGAACTGGTAGCAATTAGTGTTATCTGAACCACCAATTTTATGGTTTTTATACTGTTATCCTATGCACTCAGCTAAGACAACTATATAATAAATTTTTTATACTTACCAGCACTAACAAATCACCCAACTGCCAAATGCATTTCTTGTTTTTACTTCTATGGAGAACTGTGTCATACTGCTTTACCAAATTATTGGCTGGTCGCTGACCTTAAAATCCTGAACCTAAGATGAAAATCTATGAGGACATGCAAGTGGCATCCCCTTGGCAGCCCTGGAGGCATGCTTGGTTAGGGTAATTTTTAAAGTAACTGGTCCTGAAACCAGGAGTTACAGCCACAAATCTGAGACATAGCAACAGTTTTCATCTGTGGGTTTGTATGTGTACCAATGCAGTCTCACAATTGTTATTTGTGTTCATACAGATAATGAAGTAATTCTACAGATATACATGCTAAGACTATTTCTTCTGCTCCAAGACAGCACTTTAAACAATAGTGCACAGCCCCCACACCAAATGAACCATGGACACTGCCAAGGTAGGTTTGCTGGCATGTCAACCATACTGAAAACAGTTAGGTGCAAACACGAATAAGTATTATCTGAGGAGAAATCAAGCTAACACATGGTTCCTCAAGAGAGGCAAAAGCCTTTTCAGCAGTTGCAGGAGCAATGGTCTGTATGATCAACTGACCTGGCCTTGTAGCATTAACCAATTTCCTGTGCCAATACTGCAAGTAGATGAAAGCAAAGGGAAACCGCAGCTATGTTTGTTTTCTTCTTCTCAAGAGCATGCAGCTCTACTGTACAAAATTATCTTAGGCAAAATATTCTGGAAGTAAAATAATCCCCCATTCAGATCTACAGGTGGAGGCTATTAAGTAGGATGTTATCAGGAAAAGCAGGCCAGGCAGTCTATATGTCTGCGTGTGGAGTATTACATACCTTAGTAGGGTAAGTATATATCACTAGGGGTACAATAGATACTGCCCACAGGAAAATTAGAGAGACCTTTAGAGAAATGAGAAGCACTTGGATGAATATCAAGAGCTCAGACAGAAAACCAGTTCTAAGCAAAGAAGAGAAAGCAGAAATGTGGAAGGATTATATAAAGTGTCTATAGAAGGGCGATGTACTGGAGGGCAATATATGGAAATACAGCAGGATGTAGATGAAGATGAAATGGGAGAAATGATACTGTGTGACAAGTCTGACAAAGCCATGAAAGACCCAAGTCGAAACAAGGCCCTGCAAGTATACAACATTCCATTGGAACTACTGATAGCCTTCGAAGATCCAAACCTGACAGAACTCTACTATGTGGTGAGTAGGATGTAAGAGATAGGTGAAATACCCTCAGACTTCAAGAAGAATATAATAATTCCAATCCCAAAGAAAGAAGGTGTTGACAGACGTGAAAATTACCAAACTATCAGTTGGGTAAGTCATGGCTGCAAAATACTAAAATGAATACATTACAGATGAATGGAAAAAACCGGTAGAAACTGACCTTGGGAAAAATCAGTTTGGATTCCATAGAAATGTTTGAAAACATGAGGCAATACTGACCCTACAACCTGTCTTAGAACACAGATTAAGGAAAGGCAAACCTATATTTATAGCATTTGTAGGCTTAGGGAAACCTTTTGACAATGTTGACTTGAATACTCTCTATCAAATTCTGAAGGTTTCAGAGGTCAAACACAGGGAAAAAAAGGCTATTTACAATTTGTACAGTAACCAGATGGCAGTTGTAAGAGTCAAAGGGCATGAAAAGGAAAGAACGATTGGGAAGGGAGTGAGACAGGGTTGTAGCCTATCCCTGATGGTATTGAATCTGTATACTGAGCAAGCAGTTCAGAAAACAAAAGAAAAATTTGAAGCAGAAATTGAAATCCATGGAGAAGAAATGAAAACTTTGAGGTTCGCCGATGACATTTTAATTCTGTCAGAGACAGTGTCTTGAAAGGAGACTAGAAGATGAACACCAACAAAAGGAAAATGAGGATAATGGAATGTAGTCGAATAAAATTAGTGATGCTGAGGGATTAAGATTAGGAAATGAGACACAAAGTAGTACATGAGTTTTCCTATTTGGGGAGCAAAATAACTGATGATGTTCAAAGTAGACAGGATATAAAATGTAGGGTGGCAATGGCAAGTAATGCTTTTCTTGAGAAGACAAATTTGTTAACATTGAGTATAGATTTAAGTGTCAGGAAGTCTTTTCTGAAAGTATTTGTATGGAGTGCAGTCTTGTATGGAAGTGGACGACACGGACGACAAACAGTTTAAACAAGAAGAGAATAGAAGCAAACATCAAACAATGGAAAATCCAGGATGGAATGTAACAATACCAGAGAAGGAAAGTTGCTACTCACCATATAGCAGAGATGCTGAGTCGCGATAGGCACAATAAAAAGATTCACACAATTAAGGCTTTCAGCCATTAAGGCCTTTGTCAGCAGTAGACACATGCAGCCTTGCACGCACACTCGCACACTCACACACTCACACGATCGCAGTCTCAGAGAGCTGAGACCACAGCTTGGCAGTGTGGTCTCGGCTCTCTGCACGTACATGCGTGTGTGCACGTGTGTGTGCGTGAGTGTGTGCGCGTGTGTGTGCAAGAGAATAGAAGCTTTTGAAATGTGGTGCTGCTGCTGAAGATTAGATGGGGAGGTACTGAATAGAATTGGGGAGATGATGAATTTATGGCACAACTTGACTAGAAGAAGGGATTGGTTGGTAGGACATGTTCTGAGGCATCAATGGATCCCCAATTTAGTATAGGAGGGCTGTGTGGAGGGTAAAAGTCAAAGAGGGAGACCAAGAGATGAATACACTAAGCAGATTCAGAAGGACGTAGACTGCAGTACATACTTTGAGATGAAGAAACTTGCACAGGATAGGGTAGTATGGAGAGTTGCACGAAACCAGTCTCTGGACTGAAAACAACAACAACAGCCTAGGAAGGTTAGAGACTTTAAATAGGAAATTGGATAGGTTGTATTCAGTTTTAGTAAGAACTGAAGTGCAGTGGCAGAAAGGACAGGACTTCTGGTCAGGCCAGTACAGGATTATCAACAAAAAATCAAATAGGGGTCATGCAGGGAGAGCCCTAGTAATAAGCAAGAAAATAGGCACTTGAGTAAGCTATTATCAACAGCAATGTCACTGAATTACCATAGCTGAAATAGGCATGAAGAAAATACAACAGTGGTAGATATTTGTATGGCAACCAGACCAGCAGATGGAATAGTAAAAAGTTTGATGAGTAATTATTCAATAGCTAAGGAAGATGACAGCCAATTCTAGAAGATAATTAAATTCAATAGTAGGAATAGGATGTAAAATAGTAAAGAGAACATCCAATGGCACAAATTACTGAAAGGGGGAAGCCGCCTGGTAGAATTTTGCACATTGCATGAATTAGTCACTGCAAACACTTTTTTCAAGTATCATGAAAGAAGCTTGTGTAAGTGGAATAACATGGAGAAACCAAAAGGTTTCAAACAGATTATGTAATGTCAAAAACAAAGATTTCGAAACAGGAATGTAAACTACAAAACATTTCCAGGGCTAGATGTGGACTCTGGCTAGAGTTGCTTTTATTAACTGCAGAGTAACGTTGAAGAAATGGTAAAAGTAGAATTTAAGTACATGGGATTTGGATAAACTTACATGAACCAAAACTCATTGATGGTTTGAAAATGAGCATTAGGCAACAAGTGATAAATAGAGGGTAAGTATACACTGGGTGATGAATAGGCAACTTTGAGATGAAACAGTGAAGGCAGGAGGAAACATAGGTAAAAAGTAAGGCCTAGTAGGAATACCTTCACAACTCATGAGATACTGAATTTAATTGATGAGAAGAGAAAATACAAACATGTAGCTATTTAAGCAGACAAAAGGGAATACAGACATTACTGGAATGATGTTGACAGAACATGCAATATGGCTAAACAAGAATGGTTGTAAGGCAAAGGGGAACGAACTTGCGCAAGAAAGGAGAAAGGAAGTAGTTGTAGACAAGACTGTAAATATCATAATATGACCAGAATTTGATACAGCACTAAATGAGCGAAGTAGTAACAAGGCCATTGCAGTTGATGACATTCCCTCAGAATTATTGGGATACATGGGAAAGCCATCCATGACAAAATTATTCCACTTTTGTGCAAGATATGAGATAGTTGACGTACAGTCATACATCAACCAGAATGTAATAATTCAAATTTGAAGAAAGGCAGGTGCTAACAGCTGTGAATATTATCAGATTAATATGACATGCTTGCAAGAATGGAAAAGCTTTTAGAGGGTTAACCTTACATAAGATCACTTTGGGTACCAGAAACATGTAACACAAGGCAATACTGCTACTATGACTTACCTTAGAAGATGAGTTAAATGAAAACAAAATTGTGTTCACAGCTTTTGCAGATTTACTGAAATGCTTTTGAGAATGTGGAGTTCACTGCACTCTTTGGAATTTGGGCAGCAGCAGAATAAATAGACAGGAAACAAAAGTTTGTTTGCAACTTTCACAGAAACCAGGCACCAGTTGTAAGACTTTAAAGACATGGAAGGGAAGCATTGAGCAGGAAATGAGACAGGCTTGTAGCCTACATCTGATATGCATTCTGTACGACGAAGACACGAAGGAAATCTGGAAAAAAGTAAAGCAAACTGTGTGTTTACCAATGACAATGTAGTTCTATCAAACAAAACAGGCATCTTGAAACTCTCAATGAAGGGATGTGTGGGCGGTAAAACTCTGAAGAGTAAAATTGGATATCATCACTAAAGGAGATTGTATGACAAACATCAATAAAAGCAATGGAATCTAGCTGAATTATATCAGGCAATGTTGAGTTTCGACTACAAAATGAGACATTAAAAGTAGTAGACAACTTTCGCTATTTGGGCATCAAAGTAACTGACAATGGCCGAAGTACGAAAGAAATAAAGTGAAGACTAGCAATATCAATGAACATGTGCCTAATAAAGAGGACTGTTCACATCTAATATAAATTTAAGTGTTAGGAAGTCTTTTCTGAAGATATTTGCATTGCAGCCCTGTATGGAAGTCAAACATAGATGATAGGCAATTCAGACAAGATGAGAATGGAAGCATCTGAAATGTGATACAGAAGAATGCTGAAGATTTGATGGGTAAACAAAACAGCAAATGAGGGAGGAACATAGGGACCAATTTCACTAACACAAGGAACCTGTTAATAGCACAAATTCTGAGGCTTTTAGGGATAGTAAAGTTGGTAATGGAGGCATATGTGAGGGTAAAAAGTGTAGAGGGATACTATGGCTTGAAGACAAGAAGCAAGCTCAAATGGATGTAGGAGGTGACAGTCATCAGAGATTAAGAGGTTTGTGGAGGGTAGTCTAGCATGGGCAAGTGCATAAAGCCAATCTATATTATATTCACCAAAATTGAGCCATAACATAACACTGCTTAATTTCATACAGTCACACAAATTCTAGAATTATCTGTTGGTTCACTTGCTCATCGATTTAAAAAATCTGCCAGGAGTTCTTTTAAGAAGACAATTTTAGATATATTACAATAAATTGTCACATATTTTAAGTCTATGACACATCTAAAGAATAAATGACTCATTCTTTTCAGAGTGGCCTTCTCAGTGACAGTCAGTAAGGTGCATTTCAATGGTAGTGATCTAAAAGTTATATGAATGATCAGTGACAAGAAATTTGAAAATTTATTAGCATCTTGCACTTCATTTTCCTATGCTGCTACTTTGAATCATATTTCCTACTCCCATAATCTTTATTTACTTATCGGTAACTATTTTATACGAAATGCGCTTCATCATATAAAAAAAAACAATAGTGTAGTGAAATCAGTGGGTACAACCAGAATCTTTAATATTGAAATCAACAATACCCACACCATACAACTAATTGTAACATGGATTTTCTATTAGCCAATCACACAGTTTTATTTTGGAATTTTAAAATGATGTGGATGAAGCAGGGAGGGAATAATAAATAAAACTTTTGAGGTCATTCACTTTGTGAGAGTTTCCTGTTCTTGCTAGCCCATGCCTTGGGATGTGGATGTTTGCATTACTTACAGTATCTTCTTTGTAAACTGCGTCCTGGCAACACATTCCTTACCATTCTTCCTAATGCCAACAGCAGAGTCATGGAGATATCAAAAACTATTAGTATTCTAAGCCTGGTAAACAAATACAGGCACCACTATATGTCCTGCCTTACACTCCTTCAAATTCTTTCATCACCACCACTACTAGCACCACTAGTGGTATCAACTGCAGTAGTAGAAGTACTGCCAGTATTAACTTTTAGTTCATAGTATTATTCACTGACATTGCTTATTGAGACACCCAAATCATTGTAATACTATTTGTCATATTAAAACTTAGTTTCAGGAAAATATGATACAAAAAGCGTACAGTATTTGTGAAACCGTGGTCCAATTTAATAGAGGGCCTGATGGAACTAATCAGATCAGGTTCAATAAACAAACCAATAAGATCATAAAAATGTCATCAACGAATCTTGATCTGGTGAAGGGTGTGTGATTCTGGGTGGTTGGAAAGGAATCCTCTAGGTGGCATATGAATGAACTGGCAGAACATGGTGCCATACAAATGCCCTTTGATGTTCTGTAGATTTGTTTGTAGGCAGTACCTTCAATGGAGAATTGTGGGTGAAAATCTAGTTGGTCATGGCGACCAGGAAGGGGCTGTAGGTTAGGAGAGAGTCAGACACTGGGAAAGGTACTGTTCAGTAACAGAAAGCCATGGGTGTTGGAGGATGTAATCATAGAGGGTGATAGCACTGACAATGATGAGCAGGGTGCCAAATGGTAAAGGAGCAGGAACTGTGAAGCTCAGTGAAGGAAATGATTGGTGTCTTTTGTGGCAGGGTAGGTTGAAGATGAGCAAAGATTCCATCTTTGGGAGCACATTAAAAAAAACGCACACACATAACAAGCTTTTCTAAATTGTGCAAATGGAAACTCTTCGTACAACATATCAGTCATCCCCATAAACCTCAACGTCCACTAGTCTGTATGCTCCACCCCACCTATTCCCTACCTTGCTCTCATTCTAGCACTGCACACACCTATCCCACAACTCCACCCCCCCCCCCCCCTCATGCCCCACACAGTCTCCCAACACTGCACCTTCAGCCCTATTCTGTCCCCACATGTCCTTGACCAATACCACAGGCAGCACAGCATCACCTCCACCCCTACCCTGCTATCCCTCACTTCCCACCCCACAGCACCTCTTCACCTCTCACTCCCACAGATTTCTACTCACATTAGATGTGTTCATGGCCTAGTGTTGTTCTGTATTTCATATGAATTACTTTGTCCAAAAGCTTAAATATTGGCAGTCAATTCATTCTACCTACCTGCAACCTAAGGTCTCCTCAATGTGTTGAGTTGGAACGCATGCTTTGTATATCATTACTCTATCCTGACATTTCCCGTGTTTGATTTTAATTTCTCTGTTCTTTGGAAAACACAACTGAAGCAACTGAGTTTTGTTTGTCACCATTGGTCCAGTTCAGGTACAACCCCACATGAAAAGCTTGAACAGCGATTGCTCAGTTACACAGCTTTGAGCTAATGGAAAAACAGATACATTTACAATACAGATGTAACACATGATATGAAGGTGCAATATAGTCCTCACTTCCGTAGTTATTCCAAAAAGAAGTGATAAGAAGATTGGTACAGTGAAGGCATGTGTGCTATATCTACAACTACTTGCCTTAACCAACTGCTGACATTTTGATATCAATGCACGAACTACAATACCACTAGAAGAACGAAGAACCTGAATATGAGCACGACACTACACACACTGAGTTCATAGAAAGAAAGGTAAGTGAGAAATTCGAAGCATAAAGGTTTTCTTCTTTTCGGGGGGGGGGGGGGGGGGGGGGGAGGGGGGAGGAAGGTCCTACTTGACGCAGACTTTGGCAGCTGACGCTAACAAAAACCTGACAAGGCTACTTTTATAACACGACATTGTCTAGCGTGAGTGTACATTTGTGTTTTCACTGCTTCTAGAGAAACTCTCAAGATGAATGATTCAGAGCAAATGACATCTTTACAGTGTCACAGGAGTGTTTTGATCTAGCTACATGAAACAAATTACAGCGCTTTGATGAAGAAAGAAATGAAGGATATATTTTCAAAACCAGCTCGATGAGGAGTGAATTTTCCATAAAATGTTGATTGCCACACACTGGAAAACTGAAAATCCTGCTAATCTCAGAAAAAATGAATCAAGGAGTGAGCTCTAACAGTAACTTCAGCATGTTTTAATTTGCCTGACGCTGACAGTGACATTCTGCTATAATTACTTCTTTTATGATCACCAAACCTGTAAGCATATGTTGTATGTTACAGACGTGTCATACTTGAGCCCACACAGTTTAACTCTGTGATTATATTCAGATTTAAGTAATTTATTTGATACTAAATATTTAGAGTAGTAATGTGAAGATCTACTGGTTAAAGAGCACTGCAAACATTCCAACATTCTGTAGTTAAAACTATAACACTCCTTTTTTCCTTTTAGTTTCAGCATTACCACCATTTCTTTTTAGGGTTGTACATTACACTACCAACTGCTGTTTCATTTAATAGTATTTAAGCTCCTCAAAGGATTTCAACAACTCTTGGTCCCCTACCATTTCCCCATGTTTAATAGATTCTGAATACCTACTGACAAAACAAAAACAGATCAAGAACGGTAGTATTGCTAACAATAACTTTGAGGGTATAAAACCAATTAGATGAACAATAGCAAAAATTATACACCAGGAAAGAAATATTGTAGGTCGTGAGTTCAGATTTCTCCATCATGCACCATGACGAATAGACTGCCAAATATTGTCTTTGCAATAAATCCACATATATATCCTTCTTGTCTGAGAAAGCAACACTGGTCAACTTAAAAAAACTGACCACAAATATAGCATATGATCAATTCGTCCAGCAAACCATTCAACTGATCTAAAGTAGTAGCTAAATCATCTGCACTCTATCAAGTGGAGTCCACTCATATATTACTTTATCATATCCATTAATAATACCTCTTTCTAAAAAAGGAACAAATCTAGACATTAACAACACACCGAACTAAATCTCAAAACAGAAAATTAATTTGTAACAAGTGATTGCTAATGTCACAACTCAAGAACATTTGACCATTTCCTAGTAGACAGCAAACATGTGATCATTGACTACTGGGATGCCAACATCACACTAACATTAAGCTGCAGAAATTTTGAAACATATTAAATATTAGAGAGCAGCATCATATACTACAAGACACCAATCCATTGCAAATATGTTGCACAGCCAACACTCACAACTTCGTTTGGTCAAGAAGCAAAACCAACAGTCAATACCAAATTTTTCATCTGACAAACAACAGGACATGTAATCTGCTTGTTTACACACCACACTGCACAAAGAAATTAATGAAACAATGGTAAAAAATACAAGAAGCTATTTACCAAGGATTCTGGTTCAGCATATATTTCACTCTTCTCTTTTTTCACCCAACTAGTTCCCTTGCAGTCCATGATTGCCCTCCTAAGCCACTGAAAAACAAGAAAGCAAAAGTTATACGTTTACATTGTTATTATTCGACATAGTGCACAGGCAGTATTTTCTGGCTGCAGCAAATGAGTCGATGCATATGAAAAATTTAAAAATGGCTGAGGGACAAAGAACCTGACAAAATGAACTGATTTACAACTTGCTGGTTATGAGGGCTCTGAAGCCTCAGTGTCATTAATGGTAAACAAAACTCAATTTGAGAGAAAACAAAAACCCCCACACAGTGGAAACAAATGACTTTCGGTTACTGCTGTTACTTAGTAGCATTTGCTTGTGGTAATCAGTCTTTTTCTGAATATGGTAGCTGACTTTCTTTTTCCACATAAATTTCTAAGTGTCATGTGAAGCAACTAAGATAAAGTGAATTTACCAGACAAATCTATTTACTGTAGACAATTTTACATATGAAGAATAAAAGATTAAAATTAGCCTTGAGCTATATCGAAGCCTGTTAATGTATCCTGCAAATTCCTTAATATATAGAATAATGTAAGAGGTTTATAATTATGTTCTTAACAACATTTGCAAGAACAGAAAAGAATTATTTCTCAATCATACTGGCTGCATTTTCAATCAATCTATAAACCCATATTTGCTCATGGTATTCAGAAAAGCAGAACATGAAAATCCACCCATACAGACAGAACTTTCTTTTTTTCAGTCAGTTTAGTATGTATTTTTAAAAACTGTTTCCTTATACAGTGATCCACATTCAACGTTATCAACTCAATATAGAGCAATGCTGCCATCTTTACCCACACTGCTGCCTGCACGTTGCATAGAGAAACAAATGATTCTTGACTGTCAAGATTTAACAACGATTAAATTCCTCTAACAAGACTTAGTGAAATTACTTTCTCATAAGCGTACCCATGACAATGTTCTGTGGTTTTCGTATGCTTTTGTCGGTGGCAATTACACATACCCATTAGGCCTTACAGAGTCAATTACATTTCCCATATCCTTCCACAGATTGAAACGTGCACACTACTACAAACAGCAGTTAACACTATTTACTGAACTATGGAGCACATAGGCACATTGAAAATCCACGGAAAACGCAACGTAATGAATTCCCTCTACAGCATTCTCTTTCATACCAACATAACCAATCCCTGATACTCTGTATTAACGTATACTAACGAATCTGATGTATCGGCAGTACAACTGTTTGCGCTACAACCCGGGCGAACTACAGATCAGATTACAGTGAGCTCTTACTGTCCCTATTCCTTCCTTCACAAATATTGTTACCGAACTTCGCATGCACAATACAAGTAAATATAACAATATGAATGTAGCGTGTGTGTGAACTTAATGGGGGCCTTTTTTCGTCCATGGCAAAGTATTTCACAATGACCTTCACTTTCTCTAACCACCACAGCATATAGACACTTTTCCGGTAATTACAGACAACACATCAAAATATCTGGCGGTTCTTTTGCTAAATCACGGGAAACATTTAGCAATTTTATCGGACAGTACGAAAACAGCAAGCACATTACATACCCACGCGTCGATCTGGTGTTCTTCGTAATTGCCGAACAGCACAGGTACGTAATGTGCGCTAATATGTTTGTCTAAACACTAGTCACCTCCTGCTCGCAATGCGGAAACACAAGCTCACTGAAAATAACAAGTGTTTGGTTCTGATACACATAACCTGAAATAATTACTTACGAAATTCTAAGGCTGTCTCAAACCATAACCAGAAGCGCCAAGGATGATACAAGAATTAAATGTGGAACAAACTTATCGTTCAAATGTGCCCAATAAACGAAATTAAACTAATATTATAATTGTACGAACAGTTACTATAGCATCATTACAAGGCATTGGCAAACTACTTCATTCGACGCAGTTAGCTGTAATGATAATAAAAATTAAGTATTGACTTAGTACCACACTCAATATGTGTCTTTCCGTGATTTCCTGTATCCACCATCAAATCACTTACATATTACACAGAAAACGCAACACAATACCATACAAACGCATGACACGAACTACTAAACTCTACAGTCGTCTGCTGCTGTGGTCAAAGTCAATCAATGCGGAAGAAGGAACCTACCAAGGAGGTCGTTCTAACATTCTTGGAATCAGAGCTGCATATCTGCTAGGAAAAAATTAAAGTCGTTTGTTGGTTAATTTGGGGGAGAGGACCAAACAGTGAGGTCATCGGTCCCGTTGCTGAAGGAAGTCGGCCGTGCCTTTTCGAAAGAACTGTCCTGGCATTTGCGTGAAGCGATTTAGGGAAGTCACTGAAAACCCAATCAGGAAGCCTGGACTCGGGTTTGAACCGTGGTCCTCCGGAATGCGAGTTCATTGTGCTATAACTGCGCCACCTCGCTGTTTCATGAAAGTCGTACGGGAAACTGTGTGTTTTTTATTAATTTTTCATAGTTGCAAGTATGGTTTCGAAATCTACAAATAATTCTACAGTATTTATGGATACTATGGTCACACAATTTAAAAAACAAAAACATTGTTCACCCAATCGGCTATATTGCAAAGCTTCAACTAAAACAATATTGCGAAAAATGTATGCTGTACTTACTAAATTTTAAAAATAATACTACTAACGAAAACAGAGACTCTCATGGCTTGAAGTGTAATGTGGAATGCATGATTTGTCAGCTTAATACTGTCATAAGGAACCATCTATCAGATTTTAAACAAATTTAATTAAAGCAATGCTTTATACAACTTTAGCATTCAGAGAATCCCTCATCCCTAACTTCAGAGCATATCAACATGAACAAAAGTGCATGTCTGAGAGTTTTCTTAAGTGAATAGTGCTCTGCGTGAAATAGTTTGTAGTGAATCTTCGTTCATGATTTAAGCCCAGTGCACATGTGCAACTAATATGACACCCTAGATGATGGAATACTGGAATGACACCACAGTTAAATGAGTAAAGACACAGTTTTCAGTTACATCAAAAAATGGTTCCAATGGCTCTGAGCACTATGGGACTCAACTGCTGTGGTGGTCATTAGTCCCCTAGAACTTAGAACTAGTTAAACCTAACTAACCTAAGGACATCACACACATCCATGCCCGAGGCAGGATTTGAACCTGCGACCGTAGCAGTCGCACGGTTCCAGACTGCGCGCCTAGAACCGCGAGACCACCACGGCCGGCTCAGTTACATCGCAAAAATTAAGTAACATTTATCTTGCGACATAAAGTTCAACTCGATTCTACTTTCTACTCCACTTACCATTCCCACCAGTGAATTGCGTCATTTGGCTGCGTCCTTTTGACTGAATTTCAAAGCACCATCACTGTAATTAGGTTTCCATTTCATAAAATTGTCTTGTGTGTGATGCACATTCTGGAGTACCAAAAACGTTTAAAGACCTGTTGTCAGCAGCATTATTACAGATCCTTAGCTGTAGGGAACGTTCTTTTTCTGGAAGTACAAGAACCATCACCAGAAATACAGAACTTTAGACAAATAGGTTGCTTAAATTATAGATGGCTGAACCTGAAAATAATGGCAGTGAGATTTCTGGGGAAAATTTAAGAGTATATCGAAAGAATAGGCTAACAAGAAATTCGTTGCAATAGACAAAAAACTCAAAGCCACCATGATGGCAATTGAAGCTGCATGTGAGAATGTTTCGCTTCAACAACAGTTTCCAAATCATACTGTACTCATTGGGGGAACTTTAGTAATTCAACAATCAATTAGGAAAATTACAGTTTTGTTAGTGATGGGTGTGGTAAGACACCCTGTGAGACATTACTAAATGGCTTCTCTGAAAACTACCTAGAACAGACAGTTAGGAACATCTCTCATGATGAAAATATATTGTTTCTAATGGCAACAACAAACAGACCTGACCTCTTTGAGGATGTCCATATCAGTGAACATGATATGGTTGTGACAGCAATGACTTTCTTTTATTTATTATTATTTTTGAATTTATCTGTTGTTCCAGTGATCCATGTTGTGACACTATCAAGGACATGGAATGTGTCAATTTTATAAGTTTTGGCCAGAATTTATGGTAATACACAAAACAAAACAAAAACAGTGAACAGTCACTTAGGTCCCACTACAAAAAAATACATTTTAGAGATAGACAGAGGTTACAAAACAAAAACAGTAAACAGTAACTTAAGTCCTACTACAAAAAATACATTTCAGAGACAGATAAAGATTACAAAATAATAAGTGTTACAGAGAAATAGATATTACAAAATCCATGTTTGCAATAAAAATATTCGGTATTACAAATACAAATTTGGGCATACATTTGCAATTTACCGTACAAGAAATGTTAAACACTGTAGTTCAATGACTCTTCTATTGTATAAAATGATCCTTGCAATAGGAACTGCCTTAAGGTTTTTTGAACAAGAGATCTTTATCTACCAAACACTTAATTCTTGAAGGGAGGGCATTAAAAAAATCTTACGGCAACTGAAATGGACTCCTTTCTGCACCATACTTAGATTTAGCTGTTCATAGTCGATATCATGTTTCTTTCTAGTATTGTGACTGTGATATGCACTATTCAGCTTAACAGAGTACTAACAAAGTAGAAAGAATAACTGAAACAAGCATATATATACACTGCTTGCGTCTGTGTATATGCGGATGGATATGTGTATACCTGTCCTTTTTCCCCCCTAAGGTAAGTCTTTTCACTCCCGGGATTGCAATGACTCCTTACCCTCTCCCTTAAAACCCACATCCTTTCGTATTTCCATCTCCTTCCCTCTTTCCTGATGAAGCAACCGTTTGTTGCGAAAGCTTGAATTTTGTGTGTATGTTTGTGTGTCTGTCGACCTGCCAGCACTTTCGTTTGGTAAGTCACATCATCTTTGTTTTTAGATATATTTTTCCCATGTGGAATGTTTCCCTCTATTTTATATATATATATATATATATATATATATATGTGTGTGTGTGTGTGTGTGTGTGTGTGTGTGTGTGTGTGTGTGTGTGTGTGTGTGTGTGTGTGTGTGTGTGTGTGTTTGTTTGTGTGTGTGTTCAGTAAACTAGATAAAAAATCAATAGTGTCATATCTCAATGAGGAACTGAAAGTTTAAGCACAGGGCAGCAGCATGTAGAGGAACGCTGGCCCAAGTTTAAAAGAATAGCTGAGCATTCACTGGATAGATATGTACCCAATAGAACAGTTCATAATAGGAGGCACTCTCTACAGTATACAGTTACTGTAAAGAAACTGCTAAACAAACAGAGACTACTGTGTAATTGATGTAAAACAAAGCATAGAGCTGTAGCTAGAGAATTGCCGAATAAAACGCATTTGTCTGTCAAGAGATCATTGTGTGAGGGTTTCAATGGCTGCTGTAGCAGAACATTGTCAAGTGTTCTGTCAGCTGCCTACGTTGAATATCGATGCTGTGACTTTGAAGTGAAGCTGTGAAGGAATAAACATAGCTAAACCCAGACCAGGCAGACCTCACGTACTGATGGGCAGGAATTGCCAGGCATTGTTGTCAAATAAAATTTCACAAAACCCAAAGCAATTCTGGTGGTATGTAAAGGCTATTAGTAGCACAAAAGTTAGTGTCCAGTCCCTAGTGAATGAAACAAGAACTGAAACAAAGAGTAGCAAAGCAAATTCTGAAATGCTTAACTTTGTTTTCAGATTTTCCATTGCAAAGAAAAACCAAGGAGAAATGCCCCAATTTACTCCTCATATCACCAGAAAGATGAGGGAATAAGTACTAGTGGCAGTGGTGCTAATAAACAGCTGAAATAGTTATACTTGAATAAAGCTCGAGGGCCCAGTGGAATCCCTGCCAGATTCTATACCGAATTTACAGCTGAGTTAGCCCCACTTCTAACTAAAATCTGTTGCAGATGCCTCAAACAAAACATGGTGCTTAATAGTTGGAAGAAATCACAGGACACACACCCTCTGTAAGAGGCTGGTAGAAGTGAACCACAAAATTAGTCTCCAGTATCCTTGACATCGATTTGTTGTAGAATTTTAGAACATATTTTGAGCTCAAACAGGATGAGCTGTCTCAAACAGTATTACCTCCTCCATGCCAGCCAGCAACGATTCCAAAAATATCGGTCATGTGAAACCCAACTCATTCTTTCCTCACATGACATACTAAAATCTTTGAATCAAGGCAGTCAGGTAGATGCAGTATTTATTGATTTTCGAAAAGCATCAGACTCAGTACCGCACCTGTGCTTGTTATCAAAAGTACGTTTGTATGGGGTAAAAATTGAATTTTGCAACTGGATTGAGGAATTTTTGGTAGGGAGCGTGCAGCATGTTATTTGGATGGAGAGTCGTCGTTAGGTGTAGTAATAACTTCACATGTGCCCCAGGAAAGTGTGTTAGGATCTTGCTGTTCATAGCGTATATTAACGACATTGCAGACAATATTAACAGTAACTTCAGACTTTTTGCAGATGATGCAGTTATCCATAATGAAGTACTGCCTGAAGGAAGCTGCGTAAATTTTCAGTCAGATCGTCATAAGATTTCAAAGGCATGTAATAACTGACGACTTGCTTTAAATGATTAGAAACATAAAACTGTGCACTTCAACATGAAAAAGCGTAATATCCTATGACTATAATACCAATGAGTCACAGTTAGAATAGGCAAACCATAAAAATACCTGGGTGAAACACTTTGTAGCGATATGAGATGGCTTAGTCGTTGGGAAACCAGAGGGTAGACTACAATTTATTGGTAGAATACTGGGGAAGTGCAATCAGTCTACAAAGGAAATTGCTTACAAATCAGTCATGTGATTGGTTCTAGCATATTGGTCAAGTGTATGGGACCCATACCAGATAGGACTAACAGGAGAAATTGAAAGTACACAGAAAACGGCAGCACAAATGGTCACAGGTTTGTTTGATCTTTGTGAGAGTTTCACAGAAATACTGAAGAAGCTGAACTGCACAATTTGAAGATAGACATAAACTATCCTGAGAAAGGCTACTAACAAAGTGCCATGAACCGACTTTGAATGATGACTCTATGAATATATTACAACCCCTTATGCATCGCTCACATAGTTATACTGAGGGCAAGATTACAATAATTGCAGCACATGCAAAGGCGTTCAAACATTCATGCTTCTCATGATTCATGGGAATGAAATGGGAAGAAACACTAATAACTGGTATTTGGACATACCCTGTGCCATTGACTTCAGGCTGTCTTACAGAGCATAGATGTAGATGTAGGTACACAGGAACTGTCTACAGTTGTCATTTAGTTGTGCCAAAAGCTAAAATAAGAATTAATCACTATGTCTAAATCAATGAACATAAGAAATTGTTAAAATCTCAGAAGAGTGGCGTGTGTACAGATTTATCTGGCACCTAAAAAGATTGTTTTCTGAAAATGTTTGGCACTACATGAAAAAAATTATACTTTAGAAACCTGTTATTTTATTTTATGTGTGTTTACAAAAGCTGCTCACGGAAATTGGTAGGTTGAGTACAAGGTGAGTACGCAGCAATTCTTACAACATGATCTGTGTGTTCTTAGTTAAATTATTTCAATAGAAGCATATATCAATTTCCTACTTTCGAAGCTGTTCATAGTCAAAGTTTTGAGATAGCAGATATGAGCACAAATGGTTAATATATGTGGTGGAAATGTATCGTATCCATGCTCTCTGGTACATGGGTAGGTTCTGGTTGTGTGTAAATATGTGAAATTGAATTACTGCAGCTCATTGAATTCTAAAAATGTTGAAAATCAATGCAATATTGGAAAATGTATTCAGATCATAGTACTGGCGACATACATTTGAGCATCTATCCAGTGAATTTCAGAAAGGAAGTAACAAAGGTTACTGATGGCAATATACTTTCAACTTTACTCTAGCTTTTAATACAGCAACATGGATATTCAATGTTACATTATATTATAGTGCACTTAAACAAAGCATAACTCCAAAATTTATTATAGAGTTACATTAATGTTTTGTCATTTTTAACTGACATTGGGTGCAAGGATGAAAAAATATTAGCTTTCAAATGTGTCTTCTGGTCATAGTAAACAGCATCCAACAGAACATTCCGGAATTAAAAAATTTGTATTTGGGGAAATGATGTAAATATTGGGGAGATGACAGGTAAATGCCACATGTGAAATATTGAAGTGTCATTTGCAGTTTCACTAGAACTTATAATGCATCTTTAATATGAGTATCTGATTTTTAAATAGTGTCCAATATGCAGCTCCACAACTATGCAACATTTGTTCTTGTTATTCGAAATTGGTTCACAGATAGAAATTTTATTATGATTGCTACATCTGTAAACAGCATCCTTCATCTCATATAAGTACTCTAAAACTGTATTTCTGAGGACACTGTAGATGCACTATAACGCTGACATGCCAGCATCTTTCACCTGCAGTTTCAGGCAAACTGGGTTTGCATCCAAAATTTGTGTTCCTCGTCTTTAAATGGAGCTTGGTACATGATTCAAGAAGTACTCAACATTTGTTTTTGTAGTTAAGAAATGATTTATAAAACAGTTTTCATGTTTTAATGGAAATACTTTTAATGGCGAATTTGTAATTTCCATTTAATTCCTGTCTGAAATCTGTTTTGGTATCCTTTGCATATTCTTTCATGTGTAATTAATTCTTGACTCAATCAATTCGAATGCCACGATCTGTACTACTACATAATACCTGCCTAAATAATTTCAGTTGACACTGATGCTGTATAGAAAACTGTGTAACTACACAGAAATTGTAGCACCCCGATTACTGTGGCATCACTTAAGTGAAGCCACTTTTAACTATTTCATAAAAGGCAAAGTCGTTTTAACTATTTGTCACTACTTTCCTTCACCCACACTAATTAGTGTCAGAAGTAAATCGAGCAATTGCCATTATGGTTTCAGTGATTCTGAAGCTAGTATGCAGTATTGGTAGCTTTGATATTTATACCAGTGTATTAGGATAATATGCAGATTCAGTTTTACACCATACCAAAGATCTCTACAAAAAGTGTCGGTTTTAGTACTGTTTGTTGTGCTACAGCCACAGGAAATGGTGTGTCTGCCAGTCCAACTGGCACTTATAAAGACTGATTTCTAAACATTATGTTGCAACTGTATAATTGCAAATAAGTTATATTATAGCCTACTTAAAGAAAGTAATAGTTAATTTTGTGTGCATTTAGAAAAATATCCTACATATTCTTTCAAATGCAGAGAGATAGTTGTGAAAGTTTGATCACAATAATAATGTTACTGTACTTAAGCGGAAAAAAAAAGAAAAAGAGATGTGGAGCATGATTTCATTATTGGTGAGTACCAAGTAACTTTGACAACATCATGGGTGCTTTTATTCCAAACAGCATGTGCCCTGACTGTGACTATATGGTGTGTATTTTAACAGCAATATAATATTAACTTTCTACATTTGGGGTTGCTAGCAATGGAACGTTTGACCACTGCAGTTGTGGGCATGTCATTGTTCATTTATACTGTTGATGATGTTCCATTATATGCTGCACAGTTAAGATTTCTGTCTGAGTAAGTAAGTATTATTGTATAATTAATGGAATGTGATTTGTAGTTGTACATTAGCGCTCTCATTTCTACAAATGGTGAAACTAAATACAGAACTGGCAGTATATTCGGATTTTAGGTTTGGCAGCTTCAATGCTCTCAATCCTTCCCACTCCAATGGCCAGTGGCGCCCGATATTCCAAATATTGCTTTTCATAGCTCTTACATGCGCCATTCTCGAACTTGATTGCTTCACATTGAGGGAAGTCTGTGTCAACTCAGTGTCGAACTATAGCCATAATGTTGAGAGAAAAGTTGTAATTACCATGTTCAAGTAAGTAGGTGTGAAATGGCTAGTTCTTCATATACATTCCTTTCTGAGGTAGAGATTGTAGAGCTTTTACAGAAATCTTAAAGTGAAAACCGGAACAACAACGATTTCCATGTCAATAGTCTATATCATGACAGTGATTCATCTGAGAACAATTCGAGTAAAATGATATGGAAACAGACCACCCTGAAGAGATTCAAAAAATATCACACAATGAAAAGTTTTGGATTGTAATGCTGATGTAAATATGCTTGCAAGAAAGTGCACTTCTTGTTTTAATGTATATCCTAATTGTTGGTCAGTGACCTTATTGTTTCCACAAAGAGTGCAATTCTCTGTGGCACACTCGCCACCAGGTGATGGCGATTTAAATATGAGTGTACACAGATGCCCTATGTCTCCATTACAGAGTACAAAGCGTTAGACACTGACCTAGTGGATTCAAGGAAGGAAGTAAGGAGGTTTCTGGTGACAGTACAACTTCAGATCAAGTATACTTTTTAATAAAGGAAATGAACGATATTCGAGAGATTAAGTGTAGTTTTTAACAATGCAAATGAATTGTATTAGAGTGTCTTTAAGTGCACATGCACAAAGCATAATTCCAAATTCGTTATAGAGTAACTTTAATATTTGCTCCTATTTAACTGCTGTGGGGTGCAGGAGTGACTTGCAACCAATGTGATGCCACAGCAAGTGGAATAACAGAAACTGTATGCAGTTTCAACTGTAGGTAATTATTATTATTCTTGGATTGATTTAATTTTGCTTCAGGAAGCGATTAATAGCATTCAAAATACAATTATTTCATGTAAATATCTTGTTAATAATTGTTACAAGTAATGTACATATTTACACTGAAAAGTCATATGGAACTGCGATCCTCAGGAAAAAAATAAGAAGCCAAATGAAGCTTAAATGTCCTCTTTTTAAAAAGTGCTAACAATGACAGAAAACGTTAGATGTTGAAAGAAAATAATTGTGTTAAAGAAATGTGCTGCATTAGATGAATATTTAACTGCCCATTTTCACATTTTTACTTCAAATTAGTTTAGAAATAAAGTCCAGGAAGGAATCCAGAAGGTAAAGTCACACTCAGTTTGTGCTTTGTTCCTCTCTGAGTCTGTGTGTTTTCTTAAATTGTGCGTTTACTGTAAGCTTTATACTGGTTGAAGAAAGTCTATGACAAAAGTTCATCAATCACATTTTATTCTAATTTGCTAATTTCAAATAAGAATACTCCACTTTCAAAAGTTTCCTTATGTTGAGAAGGTACTACAGCCAGTTATCGATTTCTACATAAATACATATCAAGCAGGTGTACAAAATTTTTGTTTTCTTTGTTCACAAAATTTGTTTTCTGATGGTACTTTTGTGATACTTCACCACATGTTTCCAGTAACCTGCTCATTATACATCTGTTGCCTAAGCTTAAACTGGCACATTACTTCTCTGAAGTTTCTTATAATGAGAAATGAGAATCATAGATCTCTACGTACTTTAAAGAAATAGTCTATAGGCAAGATTTCGATCTAACCTGTTCTTTATTTACCAGTTTCAACAGCTAAGTTGGTCACCTTCAGATCATTAAAAACTTGTTTGGGTCTACATCATGTTCCATTGTGCATTCATCACTCATGTGATATTCACATTTGAGTAGAGATCGGATTGCACATTCCACACAGGCTTGACAAAAAGTTCATTGCAGATAGATTTACCACAAGTAAAAACATACACAACTAAAATGCACCTTGTGGAACTTGTCTACACAGCATTCTTTGGCTGCTAATCGGTTGTTAAAATCCCTAACGTTTAGCAAAAGTGCACATTTACGCCACTGTTTACATTTACGTAAAGAGTGAAGGACGTATTGGAATCTTTTGACTCGAAATTCATAGATCTGTTTAGCATCTCTGGCTGCTTGTGGTAAACATGTCACAACTAGTTCACTTTGTCTCTGCCACATGCCACTCAGGGGAACACGTCTTTCTCCGCAAACGCACTTTAGAAAAATGAAAGAATAAAAATGTTTTAGCTTCATATTAGCTCGAGCTGCTCAAAATAATTAGCAGTACCCTAAGGTTATCTAGTTCTCGAGTACATCATATACTGGTGTCATGCCGCTCGTGACTAGTACTCAAGTGAAATTTTTCAGTGTCAGATATACACATCATCTGCTATGTATCTACTATCAGATAGGAATACAGAGAAATTTTTATCACTGTGCAGCATACAAGCCCAATCCATTTTTTAAATTGGTTTCTCACGTTCTTTCATGTCAGTCTTAGGAAGAGTTCAGTGCATTTCTCATCCTTCTGAAGAACTGGAAACAGAATTTTCTATTTTATCCATAATGTTATGTTCTCTATGCTTCCAAATCTGTCCAAGGCCGTTTCTCTGTCCAAGGCAGTTTTACATTGTCAGGGACCACATTAGTCCTTCCTTTCAACTCTTCCAAATTAAGTGACAATGGAAGCAGGAATGTGGTGATCTTTGACTTAACCCCATAAGAAGAAATCAAATTAAGCTAAGAGAGGTGACCCTGGGGGCCACTGGAGAAGAGGGTCACAATGGGAACCATGTGCATTTCGACACTGAGGCAGTTCGGCATCGAGATAGCCATAAATGTCTGAAAGAAAGTAAGGTGGAGCATCGTCTTGTTGCAAAATGAACTGTTCACTTGCTTGCTGTACTTCAGGGCATAAGCCACAGCTGCCGTGTGTGTAGGTACACGAAACCACAATTTTCTCCAGGAAGAAAAGTGGTCTGTAAACTTTTGAAGAGGACAGGGCTCAAAAGACGTTAATGTTAGGTGAACCACGAAATTCTTCTATAATGTCGTTTGGATGATTCACCTTTTGAGACACACAAAATGTGGCTTAATCACTGAAAACCAACATTGTCAAAAACTGTCTTCCACTTGTAGTCGCTTGAAGTCGTCGCTTGTAGGTGGTATCGTTTTAAGCCTGTTTTACATGATGTACCTAATATGTAGTACTAAGCCTATGCAGCAGAGCCCCAAGCGTACATGTTTGGAACTGCACATTGGTTAACGTCACTTAATTACATGATGCAGACAGAATAGTCCTGGTGTAAGTCCAGGCACTCACACTAGATGGTAATTATGTGCAAATCTTGAGGTGGGCTGTCTGATTTCTTGTCAAGGTATTCATTCAAATTAAAAATGTCTGAGAACTCGAAGTTTCTATTTATTAAGTAATTGCTTGCATTTCTTGTTATTATTATTTATTAAGTAATTGTTATTCTCTTATGTAACTATCATGGAACTATATTATTTCTGTTCTGAATTATGGGCTAAACTGTTTGTTTTTAGTTATGACATATGGCATCACAAGAATATGTTTGTCTGAACTGCACTGTTACAACATTATGCACATGGAGGATGCAGTTGTTTTTCGAGCTACTGGACAGGCAGTGTTTGTCACTCTTAGGATTAGGGGAGTATAATGAAGAGCACAAGCCAGATATTGTTGGGTTCAAACCAGGCTGGGAAAAAGGGAGGAAGGTGATGGCATGTATTCCCTATTGATGAAGGAACTGACGCACATCTGCAGGAATTCTGGAACTTCGTGAGAATGGGGTGGCTTTCTTCGACAAGCGGCTGTCGATGAAGGAAGTAATTCACTCAACTGATACAGTAATGTTAGACACACTTTCATCGAGACAGAAGTAAGACTGAAACCAGTAAATTATTTTTCACTCATTTTGTAATCGAGCACTCTCACCTTCTCTTGGCAGTTTCTCCTTCCTGGCATGTTGAAATATACCAAAAGATGAAATCAAATCAAACGTGACCTTTCAGCAACAATGGCACTACATATAGAAATCAAAAGTACAGATATAATGTTATACACTTAATTACTCAGAACTAAACGTTTGCCGACGACTTTAATATGATCCAGTGGGTTGTGATGACCATACAGACACGATGCTTCACCAAACACATGATTTATACCGCTAAATGCTCGTTTATTTGTTTCTATTTGTAGGATACGAAACAATCAGTACAAAGACTGATTTCCTGAAACAAATTGTTTGTTGGCAAAATAAATTTTCATAAATGTAATAATTAAACAAAAGCGATAATCACAGAAAACTGTGGTAAATTTACACTATGGAAACCTGAAGTTTAAGTGCGTTTAAAAAAAGTGGCGACTCTCAACACTTCACTACAGAGTGAGTGGAGGGAAGTACAGTTTACGGGTGTGTGCTGGGCGGGTGAGCAGGTGACCACAGTGTAATGGCAGTACAGACCTACTCGGTGCAGAACCAGTCCCGCTCGCTTAACTGCCGCTCAAGCCGGCCAATCTGCGATCTTTCTGAAACGATTTTAAAGAAACTATTCGGTAGTAAATGCTCATTCTCGCGCATCTCATAGCTTAATGCGCCAGCTTCATGATGAACCATCTAGCATTTCGTTAATGGTTATATTTATTGTGATACTTCGCTAGTAGGTAAACTATTCAAGAAATTCTTAGTTTGCAGTGAAAAATAGGTACCGCTATGAACCTGTGTTTGATTCGTGTCAGATTACATGTTTCTGTTTATTAAATGTAGATAATATATTGAATCATTCTTTAAACTTGGAAGTATATCGCTGTCTGTTTCCAATCTCGAGATAATAGAATGTATGTAAAGCGCTCCATCACGAACTCGTGTGTCAGTGAAAAACTAGAACGACTTATTCAAAATTTCCTCGTACGTCATTAATGGTCTGAGATATCGAAACAAGATTTTGCCAAATGATAGCACGAGAGTGTTTTGGCATATGATTAATATGGAAAATTCAATGTCTGCCTCGATATTCAAGCGACTCGAGGCTTTTTGAATGAAATAATGTAATTATTGAGAACCATAGATGTCTTGTGAAATGAGAACTGCTGTAGGTTTTGTAACAGTACATGTAAAGTATTTACAAGTTTATTTCTATACTGAGACTCAGCTGTTTCACAAACTATTGACCTGACTTGCACTTAGTTGTTAGTTTAATAATCCAATTGTTCATTATTCTGCTGCAATTCCATCTCTATTAGTCCGTAATGGGGTTTGTTTGCTTCCAAAAGCTGAGATAGAATATTTAATTTTTATCATCTTTTGCATATAGTTGAGAGCATGTAGAATCCAAAACCCTGAAGACAATTTAGGTGGACAGAAAACCACAAAATTTGGGTACTTTTCTCGGGGTGTCACCTATTACTCGGTCACAATGCATCCTACTCAGAATTTCACTACTAGCAAAATGAAGGAGCATTATATTTTGCATCGAATTATTACGTAAATGCCAATATCGGTGTAGCCATCTGGCTGCAGTAAGTTGTCAAAGTTCGTTCATTTTTAGCAACTTGTCTAAAAAATCGTCTTCAACTACTGTAACTCAAAAATGCCTACTCCAAATGGAAAACGTAATCAAAGTTGTAGAACATGAAATTTCATGTTACGAAAGCATATAGTTTTTCAGTTTTAGGCACTATAAATTGTTCATACTATTGAAACCTAAGGTATCTATTTTTCTTTTTACAAGCAAAGTTATTCAATAAAATGAATTTCCAGTGGGAAGACGGCTCTCTAATGAGCACATATGTGTTTCTATGTACATCTTTTCATGTTTCCTCATTCGTGTGTATTTTTAATCACTTTTATGTATCGCTTTATTGGTGATAGTGAATTGCTAAAATGAAAACCAAGTACATAGTAATGGCCAGTATGAGTTTACGTATGAGTAATAGACAAGTATGTACAAATCGCAACGTAACCTTCCAGTACTGATGGTTGCATAAGTCCACCTACGTAGGTAGGTTACCGTCGCTTTGACCTGTCCAACCGCTCCTGCAAGCTACCGTCTGCAGTAAATGGTTTCTTAAATTCGTGTGGTCCACGAAATTACTGGCCCCTGCGAGTTATTGCTGGGTATTAATAATTTCTAGCGGAAGGTTTTAATGAACCGGTAGAAGTTTGAACGCAACGGATAACGCATTTTTTGAACCACTACAGAAGGCACCTATACAGGGCGTAATAGGCATTATATAGCTTTTATTTGCTTTCATGACACAGAATTCGACTGTGTCACTGACTGCCACCTATTCTTTATGATGGAAAGAGTAAATAATCAGTCGAGGGTAGAGATTAATTGATATTTATTCAGTACCGATGGTATTTCAACAACTAGTCGTGTTTCTCTTGCAGTGTACATCATCATAACCGGTCTCTAATTAACATGGTTCAGTTTCGCCACGTAATTATGGAATGGGACAGAGGAGCGTAGACCTGGATTCAATGTAATTCTATACAACCGCACAATTATACCTATACCCTCGGTTATTACATTCAGTTACTATAGATTACTCAGAACAAGTTCCGCAAAGACAATACAAGCAAAACTAGGTCAGGGTGGAAGAGTATTTCGCAAATCTTTATCAAATCAGTGGGCATTAAAATCCGATACTTTTCCTAGTGGCACGAGTATTTTACTTAATGCACAACATCGCCAACAAATCAAATCGTTATGGAGGTGCAGAAGAAACATCACTTCAATGCTGTTCAACCCACATGGCGAAGTTTCAGTGGCCAACAGAAACCTAGAAAAATATGGACACACACGATTATTCCTTCCTATTTTACACTCGCTCACTATCGCACGATTATTCATCGTGTACAACATATTTTCAGACCGAAACTACAATTTATCAATGCGGTGGTTGCTCCAACCGACCACGTGGCGCGAAAGCAAGTTCACAAAGAAAATATACGGAAAATAAATTTAAAAAAGCCAAAATATTACTGTAAATGGAAGAGCAGATTAAAATACATTGAATGAGTGAATTTCCGTTAAGCCCAGAGCAATAACGTGACCGTGAGCTTAAGGCACATGGAACTACAATTTATCACTGTGGCGGTTGCTCCAACCGATTACGTGGCGCGAAAGCAATTTCACAAAGAAAACATATGGAAAATAAATAAAAATCCCCAAAATATTACTGTAAATGGAAGAGCAGATGAAAATACATTGAATGAGTGAATTTTCGTTAAGCACAGAGCAATAACGTGACAGTGAGCTTAAGGCACATGGTGCGTTGCCTGAACAAGACACTAATGCAAGGTCTACTCAAATTCGAGTAAATTAAGAAAATCCATTCCCTTATGGGATTCAGTGGTAATTTCGCCCCTGATTTCAACATCTGGACTTCATTACAGAGCAGATTTCAGACAATCTAATACCTATGTTAACATTACCAAGACGTGAGCTGTGTCTCCATGTCTGTCCAGCACCACGACCCAGGAACAAGTGCTCTTCCAACCGAATTCGCCTAACCGTTCCGCTTACAAACGTGGTGGGGGTGGCGCGCCAACCTGACAGAGCCAATACGCGCGCCTGCCTGTCATCTTTGCCCTGACCTGCAAACTTGGTCTCTGCTAAACTTGTTCACGCTTGGGGGGTTGGTACTACCCTACCACAGAACGACTATTCATGCAGTGTTACAATATGTGCCTAAAGCTTTCTGCTACTTCAGCTACTCACTCATTTATGCCATCCAGGCCGCACAAGGGAAAGGAAAATGGGTAACGTGGTACACAACAGAAAAATTTCAATAAATACCCTGTTTAGTCCATTCTCTCCTTTTGGACACCAGCTGAGGTATTACCTGCAAGAGAAGAAACTTGCTAATAATTTCTGAGTGCTAGCAATTTAATAAAACATTGGGACGGTACAACAAGTTCCGTTTCAACATTATCGTGTTGGAATTTGAATTTGGCGCAATTTTCTAGTGGAGGTGGGCCTATAATAAATAATAATAATAATAATAAATGATAATAAATGACAATGAATGATAATAAATGACAGAGAATGATAACGAATGTTACTAAATGACAATGAATAATAACGAATAGTAATAAACAAAAGTAAGGTTTTGCAGCCATTATCGTGTTGGAATTAGAATTTGGAGGGAATTTTCTAGTGGAGGCAGGTCAATAATAATAAATAATAATAAATGACAATAAATGACAATAAATGAGAATAAATGATAATGAATGATAATAAATGATAATGAATGATAATCAATAATAATGAATAATAATAAAGACAAGTACGGTTTTGCATGAATTATCCTGTTGGAATTTGAATTTGGGGCCTATTTTTTCTGGGGGCTTAGGTTAGTGGACATAGCCCAATTGGTCTATTTAAATGACAATAAACGATAATGAATGTTAATAAATAATAATCATTAATAATAATAAAGACAAGTACGGTTTTGCGTGCATTATCCTGTTGGAATTCAAACTTGCCACCATTTTTTCTTCTGGAGGCTTAGGTTAGTGGACATAGCACAACTGGTCTATTTTCCCGCCAAAATTCAAAATTCCCGCCATTTTTTCTGGAGGTTAGGTTAGTGGACATAGCACAATTGGCCTATTTTCCCACCAAAATCCGCCATCTTGGATGACGTCATCGGCTGTTGTCAAGTCTACACGCCGCCATCTTGGATGACGTCAGCGCCGCCATCTTGAATAAATTTGGCAACAATGGAGAGTGGGCTGCAACGAACCTTGCCCTAGTAGTATTGATGATGATGATGATGATGATGATGATGATGATGATGATGATGAAGATGATGAGGTTCCACATAAGGGGATGTACAAAAGTATTATCCACGTGCGTTAAAGTGTTGGCAGCTACTTTATTGAGCGACCGAAATTACGCTCTTTGTGGTAAGAAGAGTGAGGCGATCGCTGGTGTAAGAACAAGACTTTAGGCGTTTAGGGATGGCCAGAATACATCTGATCGAGTAAGGACCCATCCGTAGCGCTGTGCCCAGAGTCACGGGGTGCTGTGTCGCCGGCCGCTGCTGATGTGCGGCAGCCTCTGCCGCCGAGTGGGTGGGTGGCTGTGGTCGTAGCTTCCGGTTTCCTGAACAGTTTCTCACACACCGCGTGGACTCGAAGAATACAGACGTGGATTATCAATAACGTTTGTTTCATTTACAGACTTTTAACAACTTCCATAAAAAAAATCGCAGGCACTACTTTACAGCACGCCCCTGTAGATGAATCTGAGTCAGAGAGACAAAAATACGGAGACATGAAGTCCTCTTGCTATCCTCTTACATACCTACGGCACAAGAATAATACTATACGGAAACAAACACACGTCATCTATTTCTACTGGCCAGAGTCTAACTTTATGACATATATTTACAGTTTTAACTACACTGCCTCACGCCTCGACGTAGGTCAACTACAAGAATTTAATAAGGTACCCGCTGAAAGTTTCCATGTTCATACTGAGGCACCAGTGTGGGCAATAAAACAAAGACAACGTTTACATGATCCACAAAACTAGCAAGGTCGACTGTCAAACACGATGGAGTATCGACATTATACTTGACAAGAGGTTATAAAAATGATAACTTTACTTGATTCCGAATGTCAACAAGACGTGTTTGGGTCCGTTGCAACATACGACAGGACTGTTGATGAGATCACGGCACCATTTCCATACAGGAAATATAAATGTCACAGCAGTGTAAACACGTCGTCTGCAGGGCTCGCGTGATCCTTTTGCTGAATCAGGAGACAGAGCGATTGATAATTGTATAGTCGGCAGCTGTTACCAGGAGAGTTAAAACCGATCGGGCCGCGCGGGATTAGCCGAGCGGTCTCAGGCGCTGCAGTCATGGACTGGGCGGCTGGCCCCGGCGGAGGTTCGAGTCCTCCCTCGGGCACGGATGTGTGTGTTTGTCCTTAGGATAATTTAGGTTAAGTAGTGTGTAAGCTGAGGGACTAATGACCTTAGCAGTTAAGTCCGATAAGTTTTCACACACATTTGAACATTTTTTAACAAAATCGATCGGAAAGATTTCCGCCGTTTGCTTTTTCAAGATGTATCGGGGCCGACATTAGAACAAAAATGAGACACACTGGAAAGTAAAATTAAAGAAAAAAAGTTTTTCCATAAACGCACGGAACTTTCAGAATAGTCATTGCATTACTTTAAGAAGCAGAGTGTCAGAGCAGACACACTCGATTACAGGGGTAGCATACGCGGCAGTGCAGGATCGTTAATAATGAATGAGTCGCGAGTGTCGATGTTATGAC
Source organism: Schistocerca serialis cubense (assembly GCF_023864345.2). NCBI lineage: Eukaryota > Metazoa > Arthropoda > Insecta > Orthoptera > Acrididae > Schistocerca > Schistocerca serialis. The sequence continues at coordinate 108,232,004 of NC_064648.1, forward strand.
GTCACCATAGTGTATCAGCAAGAGACCTCCCCCAGACCAGAGTATACGTAACGGAAATGAAGCGAAGGGAACAGTTAATCCTGCGAGGGTCGGACATGCTCTTCAAAACTGTGAGCTGGAACGTCGAAGAATGGAGAATGACAAACGCCGGAGACGTAAACTCCTCCAGGCTCAGCCACGTCCTCCACCTTCCATCAGCTGTAATGTCTGTGGCCGCCTGTTCCACGCTAGGATTGGATTGCTGAGCCATCAACGACACTTCCACGCGTGAACCGTGACAAAGGAAATCTCAGCAGAGAAATGAAAACTCGGATACGAGTATCAGCCGACGACGACGAGTTAGGTTTAAGTAGTTCTCAGTTTAGGGGACTGATGACCTCAGAAGTTGAGCACCATAGTGCTCAGTGCCATTCGAACCATTTTATTCGGAAGAACGTAACATTTCTTATTGTGTTTTCTGTGAATTAAGGGAGACAGCACTATGCACTTTCAGTCTGTTCCCATAGGAAATGAATTAAAAGGCAGAACATTTGACGAGTTGGTCCAATCACTTCATCGCCTCGTTAGTAAGCGCGACCCGGCTTGATAGCGTCTCTGGTTTGGAAAGAGAGATTCAGCCGTGGGTAAAAGTTTGCGGCCGTTGCTTAACTAGAGGCGCGCCCCTACTTCCCAGACACAGCAGTGCACACATCGAGAGCTGAATATTAAACACAAAAATAAATGTGACGAAGTTACTACAATGATTCTGTCATTTTTCTTCTGGTCTCAGTGTATATCTAGTGCAGAAGACTAACGTAATGTCGATGACGTTGTGGTGTACGTGGAGAAGTGGTTAAACATAATGTGTCGGAAAAAATGGGTGCTATCAGTTCCTTACGGCATGACAACAACGTAGGTTCATTTGTTACCAATATTGAGTAAACTGAAAGTTGCTAAATATCGTCTCCAGAACCGTATGTGGATAATCTCTAAAACAGCAGCTACAAGATTCGATATTTACATCGAAGCATCGGTCTGAACGAAACAAAAGTAGTATGCGTCGTTCACAGAAATGTTCTGAGTACCGGAGAGGCTTTCCTACGTAAAGTCAGTCTACCAAAGACAAATAAAATACGCCAGTAGTACACAGTAACTTCAGCTTAGCAACTTTTTTTGCCCTAATTGGGACCTGGTTTTCAAAGATTAGCTACATAAACGATTCCCGCAAATTTCAAATACAGGTTTCTATTATGGACTATTCAGACACGTCGGAGGGCGGACACCAAATTTCGCACTAGCACCTAATATGATAAATTTCATCTCTTTCATTATCCATGCAACTATGATGCCAACTTGATACTTGGCCGGAATGTGTAAGAAATCACAGGATTACTTCCTGCATGAGGATGGAACCACAACGTTAACACTTCGGCAACAGAGGTTGCACAATTTGATTGTGGGGTCAGAAAATAAAGCGATGGAAATTTGTGTGTTTGGCACTTGAACCCGCTGCGTGCCAAACGATTGGTTAGTTGTACGCCAGTGATGTTTTTATGAGTGTTTAAAGCTGTAGCAGAGCAAAAAGGCACTCCCTTAAAAAGATTAACTAGATAATAGAACGAATATTTGGGAATACTGAACGTATCAGCTTAGGTACAAGAGTATAGGGCCGAGCTCTGTCGATTGTAGGGGCTGCATTATGTGGCGTTGGATAGTAAGACGCGAGTGTCCATGTCACGACGACAGTGTTTGTGTGTCACGAAACGAGGCCTGCCGTGACGTGTATAGAATATAGGGGAATGACTGTAATTCTGTCGTTCTTCAAAATATGGAATTTTCGGGACAGTGTTTGAAACGTTTGCTGTCATTCCACCTTGCCAAATGAACAGGGGTAGTCATGGCATTAACAATGTGAGTCTTGCGGAAGTTAGGTTAAATGAATTACTACGTGTGTGATACTGGCACAACGAGGACTTCAGTTGTAAAAATAAGTGCTCGATTCCAGCTACAGATACTGTGACTGTCTAATACATTTGGTTTCAAACAACTGCATACTTGCAGCGCTACAGGAACATAACTGAAATCTGACATACAGATGGTTTTACTCTACACGATCGGTAATATACAGAATATGTATACATAAACGGGACCAAACGTCACGATGAGAACAAGATAAATTTCAAGTATCACTTACACGTATATCTGACTGAGCTGACGCACCAGACTGTGCTTTTTCAGAAACGAAGACAATAACATGTTCATGTTTCATTTTAGAATATTCCTTAAAAGGGTCAAAGTAAATAGAATATGAGCCACCACTTAATTCACAAAATCATGTATAACAAATGTTCAAACTGACCACCGTTTCCATGCTGGCGTAGCGCCTTAGGTATTCAGTTACGACCTCTAGCTTCTATACTGACATTCCTTCATTTGACGCTGTCTTTGTGCCCTACACTTTTGATCAAATTGTGTTTCCGCACCCTGCATATGCCAGACGAGACGTGACGAAATGTTGGTCGAATTCTCAGGAGTCCAGTGCACTTAATCTCTGGCAGAATGTGATGAAAACGGCAAAATGGCGGAACGCGTTGGTAGTGAGCTGTAACTTTAAATTTCAGCAGACGATAACTATGATACGTTTAAGAAAGGCGCTAAGGAAATGGATGTAAAGTACGTTTCTTGATTACGAAGACTTACAGTAAAGTACCAAACGTATAAGTGTCGTGACGAGGGCGTCAGTCACGCTATGAGACAACACATGAGACAGCGCAGAATCGGTACTACTGAAAGCAAAGACATTGGTCAATTGCCAGAGCATTGAAAACGAAGCATAATTTTTAACTGCGTTGGTCACATTGTTCCTATTACCGTGTGTAATGACGGTATTCTTTGATATCGTCTGTGATCGATAGTGATGACTGAGACACTGTGAAATACGGTGACATTAACTTCTCTTTGTACCTCAGTATATACCTACAACATATGGGCAATGAATGATCTATGGAACCACGCAGCCATCGACCAGAATTTAGTATTTACTGCGTATTTCCATGTAGCCTGTTTACTGAGCAGCCAAGGTGAGCGGCACGACAGATACGACGTTTACACGGGACACAACATTCAGAAGACGAAAATTTCGGAAATCGCTTTTTTCAAGTCGCAGTTACATATTAAACCTTAATAGGTTCTGCTAGTCTGAAGAAGCCTCCATGTTGAGAGCTTCATAATTTTTAGGCGTATGGTCTCTACAGTGCAACTGACCTTGATACAGTGAACTTGTCGGTGCTTTCCTAATATCGAGAGGAGACATTGCCAAATGGCGGAGGGTACGGATTTGTTACGGGCGGCAGTGAAAATATACGCAGGAAAAGGACATTGCACAAAAAGGTTTATCCACGTCCATTAAAGCGTTCAAAGATACTTTATTGAGCCATCAATGTTACGCTTACTGGTGCACGGTTTTGAATTAAATGTAGATATAGATTGCGAACATATTCTGATTGGCGGCTTTGTGGTATCGACTATTCAACCACGATGGAGAATGGATGGCATACTTGTTAAGAGGTTACAAAAATTATAACTTTACGTGTTTCCACATTGTCAACAAGACGAGTACCGGCCTGTTTTTATATTTGACCGGAATGTGCAGGAGATGACAGCACCATATCGGGAAAGAAGACGTCACAGCGATGTAAACATGTCATCTACACGTCTCACGCGATCCTGTCGCTGTATCAGTAGACCCACCGATTAATAATTATATAGTTGGCAGCTGTAACCGGGAGAGTTGAAACCAGTCGGAAAGATGTCCGCCGTTCGAGTTTTCAAGCTGTATTAGGCCTATACTAGAGCAAACATGAAACTCATTAAAATGCGGAAAAATGGTTCTTCCGTACTTTAGTAATAAGAATGTGAGTCCTGGGTCACTCGATTACAGGGGTGGCGTGGTAGGCAGTGCAGGTTCGTTCGTAATGAATGAGTCGCGAGTGTCGATGTTACGACGTCACCATACGTCTCAACGATAGACGCCCTCCAGAGACTTGAATATATGTAACCCAACTGAAGCGAAAGGAACAGCTAATTCTGGGAAATGCGCCATATTTCTAACATTTACCGTCGTTTGCTACTTTCCTCTTCTGCCATGCTTCGCCTAGCGTTTTTACGCAAAGTTAGAACTGTTATCAACGAAAAACCGATGAATACAGATATTCTTTTGTATAAGAAAAGGGCTTTTTTTCCAGTCATCAGAGAGGCCGCACAGTTCAGATTCGCAAAAATAATTTTACCCTGTACAGCGGCTGTTCTGCAGAGCAGTTCGTCGAATCATTTGCGTCCCGACGTGGGGAAACAGCGTCGCAGACGTCGACACCTTCTCTGGCAGCACTACGGTAGTGACGCGCTGCCGGCAAAATGGCGATGGACATTTCTACAGTGATCCTGAACTGCTACTAAGGTTCAGCTCGACAAGAGCACGAACAGCGTCTGGCGCAAGAATACCGTCGCGAGCAACTCCATTCCCTGTTGTAACGGAATTTCCGGCCCACAGCTGTTTTCGCAGCAATTTCTTGTGAACTCTGCGTCATTTTAACTGTCCGTTACCTGACTCTGACGAATTACAGGGCGGTGAAATGGGAAGAACTGCGATTACGATGATAAGCTCAAGGCTTTTCTTAGCTGTGCTTTAATCGGAAGAACTTAACGTTTCTTATCGCGTTTTCTGTGGATTAAGGGAGACAACACTGTGCTGCTTCAGTCTATTCCCCTAAGCAAAGAAACTAAAACACCGATTTACCCCGAGTTGGCAAATCGCTTCATCGTCTCGCTAGTACGGAAGACTTCCAGCTTGAAAACGGAGATTCGGCCGTTGACAAAAGTTTGCTACCGACGCTTCTTCAGTTCCCAAGCAGAGCAGTGCACACAGCGAGAGGTGAGTAACACACACGGAAACGAATGACTTTGCTAAGTATACTGATATCAGGTGTATTTTATTTCTTTCTGGTCTGACTATAGTGCTACGGCAGAAGAGTAACTTAGAGTGACGTGGTGGTTGTAGGTGCAGGAACGGTGAAGTAAATCTGTCAGAACAAAGAGGTGCTATCAGTTTCTTCTGACCAGAAGACAACATAACTTCGTATACCACCAATATGTTACCAATTCTGACTAAACTGATAGCAGCTAAATACTTCCTCCAGAACTATATCTGCACTGGCTCCGAAACTTTAATAGTGGCTGAAAGTTTCGATGTGTACTTCGAAGCATCTGTGTGAACGAAGCAAAAGAGACGTTCTATGCATTATTCATGGAAACCTGCTGAGTACAACAGACACTATGTTACGTAAAAGTCAGTGTATCAATGACAAATTATGAATTCTAGTAGTACACATTGACTGTAGTACAGCAACCGTGTTTCCCGAAACTGGGCGACGGTTTTCAAAGATTGCGCACGTGTACGTTTGGCGCCAATTTCTACTACAGTTTTCTAGTCAGTACTCTTTAAACACGACGGAGAGTGCACAACACATTTGGTACAAGCAGATATTAATGAAAACTTTATTCTGTGTCGTTATCAACTTTGATACTGATTTGATACGTGCCGGAATATGTAAGACGTGGCAGAACTACTTTGCTGGGGAAGATGCAACACTTTGGCAAGAGATGTTGCGGGATTCGATTGCCGAGACAAAAATCAAACCGATGCAAATTTGTACGTTTGGCATTTGTAAACCGCAAAGTTGAAAACGACGTCTTAGTTATACCGCATTAATATGTCAAAAACGTATATGAAATCTTCGCTCAACAAGGAGTACCCCTTTTAAACGCTTAAACTTGATAATACAAGAATATTTTGGAACACTAAACGTATCATTTGTGATAAGAGCGTAAGGTAGGGGCTGCATATGTGACGTTTTAGAGTCGTCGTAATAAAGAGGACGCGAGTGCAGATGTTATAACATCACAGTTGTGTATCAGGGAACGCGATGTGTATAGAACATACGCAGATTTTCCAGAGCAGGTCCAGACATCTGCATCTGCGTTTCTAGAGACGGGCTGACAGCGATGAGCTGCCGCTGTGTCTTATGACGGAAGTGCTTGCCGACCGCCACAAACGCACGTGAAACAAAAGCCAAGTAGCGTTTTCTGGTACATCACGCTTCGTATCTCGATATTGTGTCGGTATCTGTGCTGGCTTAAGCACAAGTCATAGCTCTTTATTCCGTGTAAAAATCGCACATGGCGGATGTCACTTCTTAAAGCATAATGCCACACATGACACGCACTCTGAGGAGATGGCCAGAAGGCTACGTGCTTCCCGCCAAACCTATTCTGCGGAAGCGGCCAGCTAAATGAGCCACAGTCCAACAGCGACAGGTATCCATCGAATTGCTGCAACTCTGTCGTTTATGAAAAAAAAGAATTGTCACGGCACTACTTGAAAAGTTTGCTGGCGTTCCACCTGGCCAAACGTAACAAGGATAGTTATCGAATTAACATTGCGACTATTGGGGAAAGTAGGATAATTCAATTACTACATGTGTGACACTAATACAACATGCTTAGTTGTTGAAATCAGTACTTGATTCCATGTATAGACAATGTAACTGTCTAATCCATTTGGTTTCGAACCTAAACACTGCAAGAATGGATGCATGCTCCGTGTATCTCTACGGTCGAACACATGAAACGTGGTGTATGTCCACAGTTTCACATGCGCCAACGAGCGGCGTATAACCAGTCAGGCACCGTAAATTAATGCGTTGGTGGTCTCCGTTCTGCCGATCGACGCTGCTCAGCAACACGACACAACTATATCTAAGACACGAGCTTTTTCCTTGTCATCGCCTTTTCGGTGAATTAACAGATCGTTTTTATCTGTTGCCGTTTAACGAACGTAATTTGTAGAAACACGACGTGAACAGTTAGATTCATTGCACCGAAGTAAAACAGGTTCTCTCGCACTGAGTTTGAATTTCGCTTCCATAAAAAGACAGATCAAAATCAAATAGGGGTAATGCAGGAGTAGGTTTAATAATGAATAGGAAAATAGGAATGCGGGTAAGCTACTACAAACAGCATAGTGAACGCATTATTGTGGCCAAGATACATACGAAGCCCACGCCTACCGCAGCAGTACAAGTTTATATGCCTACTAGCTCTGCAGATGACGAAGAAATTGAAGAAATGTATGATGAAATAAAAGAAATTATTCAGATTGTGAAGAGAGACGAAAATTTAATAGTCATGGGTGACTGGAATTCGTCAGTAGAAAAAGGGAGAGAAGGAAACGTAGTAGGTGAATATGGATTGGGGGTAAGAAACGAAAGAGGAAGCCGCCTAGTAGAATTTTGCACAGAGCACAACTTAATCATAGCTAACACTTGGTTCAAGAATCATAAAAGAAGATTGTATACATGGAAGAAGTCTGGAGATACTGACAGGTTTCAGATAGATTATATAATGGTAAGATAGAGATTTAGGAACCAGGTTTTAAATTGTAAGACATTTCCAGGGGCAGATGTGGACTCTGACCACAATCTATTGGTTATGAACAGTAGATTAAAACTGAAGAAACTGCAAACAGGTGGGAATTTAAGGAGATGGGACCTGGATAAACTGACTAAACCAGAGGTTGTACAGGGTTTCAGGGAGAGCGTAAGGGAACAAATGGTAGGACTGGGGGAAAGAAATACAGTAGAAGAAGAATGGGTAGCTTTGAGGGATGAAGTAGTGAAGGCAGCAGAGGATCAAGTAGGTAAAAAGACGAGGGCTAGTAGAAATCCTTGGGTAACAGAGGAAATATTGAATTTAATTGATGAAAGGAGAAAATATAAAAATGCAATAAATGAAGCAGGCAAAAATGAATACAAACGTCTCAAAAATGAGATCGATAGGAAGTGCAAAATGGCTAAGCAAGGATGGCTAGAGGACAAATGTAAGAATGTAGAGGCTTGTCTCACTAGGGGTAAGATAGATACTGCCTACAGAAAAATTAGTGAGACCTTTGGAGAAAAGAGAACCACTTGTATGAATATCAAGAGTCCAGATGGAAACCCAGTTCTAAGCAAAGAAGGGAAAGCAGAAAGGTGGAAGAAGTATATAGAGGGTCCATACAAGGGCGATGCACTTGATGACAATATTATGGAAATGGAAGAGGATGTAGGTGAAGATGAAATGGGAGATATGATACTGCGTGAAGAGTTTGACAGAGTATTGAAAGACCTGAGTCGAAACAAAGCTCCAGGAGTAGACAACACTCCATCACAACTACTGACAGCCTTGGGAAAGCCAGTCCTGACAAAACTCTACCATCTGGTGAGGAAGATGTATGAGACAGGTGAAATACCCTCAGACTTCAAGAAGAATATAATAATTCCAATCCCAAAGAAAGCAGGTGTTGACAGATGTGAAAATTACCGAACTATCAGTTTGATAAGTCACAGCTGCAAAATACTAATGCGAATTCTTTACAGACGAATGGAAAAACTGGTAAAGGCCGACCTCGGGGAAGATCGGTATGGATTCCGTAGAAATATCGGAACACGTGAAGTAATACTGACCCTACGACTTACCTTAGAAGCTAGATTGAGGAAAGGCAAACCTACTTTTCTAGCATTTGTAGACTGAGAGAAAGCTTTTGACCATGTTGACTGTAATACTCTCTTTCAAATTCTGAAGGTGGCAGGGGTAAAATACAGGGGCGAAAAGCTATTTACAATCTGTACAGAAACCAGATGGCAGTTATAAGAGTCGAGGGACATGAAAGGGAAGCAGTGGTTGGGAAGGGAGTGAGACAGGGTTGTAGCCTCTCCCCGGTGTTATTCAATCTGTATATTGAACAAGCAGTGAAGGTAACAAAAGAAAAATTTGGGGTAGGTATTAAAATCCATGGAGAAGAAATAAAAACTTTAAGGTTTGGCGATGACATTGTAATTCTGTCAGAGACAGCAAAGGACTTGGAAGAGCAGTTGAACGGAATGGACCGTGTCTTAAAAGTTGGATATAAGATGAACATCAACAAAAGCAAAACAAGGATAATGGAATGTAGTCGAATTAAGTCGGGTGATGCTGAGGTAATTAGATTAGGAAATGAAACACTTAAAGTAGTAAAGGAATTTTGCTATTTGGGGAGCAAAATAACTGATGATGGACGAAGTGGAAGGATATAAAATGTAGACTGGCAATGGCAAGGAAAGCATTTCTGAAAAACAGAAATTTGTTAACATCGAGTATAGGTTTAAGTGTCAGGAAGTCGTTTCTGAAAGTATTTGTATGGAGTGTAGCCATGTATGGAAGTGAAACATGGATGATAAATAGTTTGGACAAGAAGAGAATAGAAGCTTTCGAAATGTGGTGCTACAGAAGAATGCTGAAGGTTAGATGGGTAGATCACATAACTAATGAGGAGGTACTGAATCGGATTGGGGACAAGAGAAGTTTGTGACACAACTTGACTGGAAGAAAGGATCGGTTGATAGGACTTGTTCTGAGGCATCAAGGGATCACCCATTTAGTATTGGAGGGCAGCGTGGAGGGTAAAAATCGTAGAGGGAGACCAAGAAATGAATACACTAAGCAGATTCAGAAGGATGTAGGTTGCAGTAGGTACTGGAAGATGAAGAAGCTTGCACAGGATAGAGTAGCGTGGAGAGCTGCATCAAACCAGTCTCAGGACTGAAGACCACAACAACAACAACAACAACAAAAAAACCGATGATGCTGTCAACTTGATTATTATATGTTCACAAGCAGTGGCTAGAGACAACATATCCGCTAAACCCACTTAAATGATTAAGACTTCGCCTTGACTCCAGAGCAATTTTTCTATCCATTATATATGTCTTCAAAACCATGGAGTGTAAATACGTTCCACCCATTACAGCTGTTCCTATTCCGTACAACGCGTGTCAACCAAGTGAGCATAATAAAACTATCACTTATGTTAATTGGCTAGGATAAAAACATTGTGACGATTTCTACACATTGTTTTCGGGAGATTTTCTCATAGAATCGCCTCCTTCTCAGAAGCGTAGAGCTCGAGGCAGCTGAGACAGAACGCCATCCACGAATGTGCGGAGTGCGATACAGGAAGTGTGCGGATGCGTTACAATGGTGAAACTGGCCAGCGACTGTCAGTGTGACCCACACGTGGGAGTGGACACGCATCTGGCAACTGGAGCGATACGCGACGTTGTGCTGTGGGTTGATTTTATAAATGTAGTCGCCCCGTCAAATATGGATTCTCTCTCATTTCGGTAATGAACTCGTGCATGTAAATTTCTTTATCGTTCTCATTTACTTTAAATAACCGCCAATACTAACGGGAGAGTTAAAACTGACAACATTCTGCCATGCTAACAGCAATAATCAGTCGCTGAGGCAGCGACAAAGCTGTGTCGGTTGCAGGAGACGGAAAGTTAACGAAAAAATAAATTCAACTTTTACATTACTACTGTCTGCATTTGCGATTTACATCTAAATGTGCTCATAATCGGTACACGTTAGCTATGCGGATCTGATGCTGCTTTCGCGATGCGGGAACGTAATTTAAGACATAGGGACGTCTTTACTCAAAATGAAAGGAAATTCACAGAAAACGTACGCATGGACACAGTCTCTGGACTAGCCAGTCTTCAGGATGAGAACAAGAAAAAATTAAAACATTACATACTCTTTTATCATACTTAGCCGACGTACCAGATAGTACTTCTTTAGAAACGAAGAAAATCACAAGTCCATGTTTAATGTGTGAAGATGTCTTAAAAGATCAAAGTAAATGAAAAATGAGTCAAAAAATTAGTCACCACTTAATCAACGTAAGTATGTCATAGCAAATGACATAATGATAGTCGAATTCTCAAGAGCCCATAGAAGCTGTTGGAAACGGCAAAATGACGGAATGCGTTGGTAGCAACGTACAACTTTAAAATTAAGTAGACGTTTAACCATGGTGTTACTATGTAAGATGGAAAATATCTTTCGTGATTACAAAAAGTCCTCGACCGTAGTAGTAAGTGTGTAAATGTCGTGACAAAAGCGTCTGTCACATTATTATGGGGCAACATATGAGCCGCTACAGCATCGGTATTAATGAAACGAGAGACACTGCACCATTGGTTAGTTCCCAATGCACCGACAATGAAACACAACTTAGCCCAGTTGCCCTCATTTGTTATATTTATTTACAATTTTGACTGAAGTGTGGTGAATTTTGCCTGAAGTCCTCCATGTAGGTATCTAATACCTGCTCCAAGTTTCCATTTTTTTTACTCATCAGTCAAGGTGAATGATACGACCCAGACGAGGACAACACGGAACACAACATTCAGGTGAGGAAAATTTCGGAATCCGTTTTTCTCTAACCGTGTGGTTATATGTTAAGCATTAATCGGCTTTGCTGGTGTCAACAAACGTCGATGTTCCGTGATAGATAATTTTTACACGCATGGTGTCTGCAATACAGCTGTCCTTGACGAAGAGAGCCTATCAGTCTTTGTGTAATATGAAGAGGAGACATTAATAAACAGTGGAGAGCACGGATTCCTGGCAGACGCCAGTGGAGTCATGATGTGGTGGAGGGTGAAGAGGAGATTGGGAGTAGCGGAATGTTCAAAAGTCTCGTTCACGGCCACTTGTAACGTGCGCGTGAGGCACACAATACTCCTTAAAGCCTGTACTATGGTAAGTGAACGGGCTTCACCTTATGAGAAAGGATTTTCGTATAGATATCGACCGCGTGTACCTGAATGGTGGCAAATCAGACTTACACCCACTCTGTAATAACAATGATCCGTCAAGTAAGTTCAAAATGCAATTACACGTCAGCATGGAACGAAAGTAACACTGAAGATGCTACCAATTTGATAATAATACGGTCGCCAGGCTAATTAGGCATTAACTGAGTTTCTTCCCTGTACAAGTTGGTGTATATTCATGCAAAACAACACGTAGTAACACTGCATAATATAGTAGAATTTTAGAACCAGAAAATTTATTGAACTGATAGTTTCACATTCTGTACTGATATAGAAACATAACACTACACTATAATGTATACTACAAAACTTCGTACTATCTATTGATCTGATTAAAATCGGGCATAGGTTACCCTAGAAACAGCACTTTCGAATCACACACACAATGTCAATTTTGATAAAGATAAAACACTGATAAATTTTGGCTTTTATATTGACTTTAACTTTTGCTGGTCAAATCAATTTAGAACACTTCAGAATTCTAATGAATAAAAAAAAGGAGGGGGGGAACCCTGAAACTGTTATGATCACTGTATTAAAAAATTGATTACAGAAATTATGCGTTCAAGATTTCCAATACATGAGTTACTACTCTTTTTATCTTACTTACTTCTCATTTAAATACCTTTATATCTGCCTCAAAATAATTAAACTTCATTACTATATCAATATTAAAGTTATGTTTCACCTTCGTTAGACCTTCGTTATTCATTTTCTGGTTCATTAACAAATCAGTTCTTTAAACACCATTTTACCATAGCTAGGTCTGCAAGTAATTATTATTAACTCAAAATTTAATTTTTAATTTCGGGACACTCGGATTGCACAACATTTGGAAACGACCCTATCTAGGTTAGTTGTGAGGATAATTAAATGATAGGAAATTTCTGGTAAAATTTAAGTTGTTATTGAATAGTCCACTCTCTGGTCCATACGCATACAGCACTAAAAGTTTCAACCTGCTTGTATCGATGCGGCGGTCGGCAGGCGGCGAGATGGCGAGGCACAGAGCACACATACAACCACAGCTATGGCTCTTGACTATCTGCACTTTAATTCTTCTTGGCGTCGCAATACTTTTCCATTTAGTGCCTATGGAATTTTGCCATGCTGTGTGGGCCTTGGAACGGCATTCCCGAGGCTCAGTGAAGCTACGTCTTCCAGGAGAGCCTCCTCGCTCCAGAAGGTGTTGCTCAGACCTGTGCCAGACTCCAACTACTACTGCTGAGCCCGTTGTGCCGTACAGTGCCCGCATGCATTTTCCCGCGCTCGCCTGCCATCCACCTTTTATCGCTCCCTTACAGACAGGGTATCCACCCGAGGTTTTGCATTCTACATATTCTAACACATTGCCTACGTATGGACCAGGTGCACAGTTACAATTTTAAACATCTTACAACAGTTTAAACATTTGTTATAGTTTAATTCTATTACAATATTGCTTGACATTTGACATAAACATTAATATTCACATTGAAAATTGTTTACAGTTTTCTTAACACAATGGCATGAAACAAAAAAGAAATGACATCAGAACATCAATTACATTAATTTATCGAAAAATCAGATGGAAAAAAAATTACTTATATGTACAATAGTACAGCGTCGTTGTTGTTACACATGCCCCTGTTTCCAGTAAATTTCACTAAGTGCAAATTTGATGGGAACACTGAACTTTATATTTATACAGGGGTTCTGAATCTTTGCGTGTATGTGCCATCATAAAATGTTATATCACAAAACTTCCTTTCACTCACATCATATAGGTCTATACTTTTTAATATATCGAGAGCATTTACCTATCATTTACTTAAGTGCCTTTGGCACAGTCCAACCTTCTATCACAACATGATTTAAATAGCAAATTACTTATTATTAAATTTCTCAGAGAAATAAATTCAAAATCTGAAACACAAACACTTAACTAGAAAGCATATACAAATACCTATATACGCTATAAGACAATTAGTTGCTGTTTGCATTGAATGGCAGTCCATCTCCTTATTTACAAATAAACACACAATACTATTTAGAAAAATTACTACATATATTTGCTGCCTATTATTCAGATTTGGGCAGTTTATTTCACATCATTTTATCATATCACCTGTACCACACTTACAATTCTCCTTTGACTATTTATCTGCCCTCTTTGATTTTTGGCAGTCCCATCTTTTATTTGGCTTGCAGCATTTACCCTTTCTTTTCAGCCCTTTTCTCCATACATCTTTACATTTATAGTACATTTGGTAATCTGAAACTTACATAAGTACATTAGCACACTGACATTAGTATACATACATTTACAAAGATTTGTTACATTTAGAATAAAATAGTTTCAGCATAAGATACAGCACATTTACTGCAAATTGCTTTCTGATTGTACTTAGGTCACTCACTCCTAGGAACATACAGTTTCAGGTCCAAAACATTTCTTACACCTAAAGGTCTCTTGGATTTTGGGTAGATCAGGTAGTAAGCATTATTGTTTGGAATGTTCTGTATTATATACAGTCCATTACAAATATATTTAAATTATGGAAATTTCATGTTTCAGTTCACTAGATTTTTCGTGGGTTTTTAAAAGAACATAATCTCCAATTTTAAATTCTGAAACTTTCAGGTTTTTATCATGTCTTTTAGATCTAGATTCAGCTTTTTGCTTTACCCTTTTTCTGACTAATTCTTTCTTTTTACTCAATCCCAAGCTTGTAAAAGGTGGAAACTCTAGTTTTTCCTCAATTAAACTTTTACTTCTGCTGCCTAACAAAATTTCTTCCGGTGGGAACCCAGTAGTTTCATGATGTAAGGTGTTCATGACATTCTCAAAGTCCGATATAAACCTGCCCCAGACTCTAAATCATGCCCCTTCCTGTTTTTTCTACAACGCACCTTGGTCGACTGTGACATCGTCCCAAGATACGTTCCTGACCTGTGAACCATTTATATCTGCTGGCTTTCTACGTTTTTGAAGTTCAAAGTCTTTGCTTACTTGAACTCTTTGCAAAATTGACACTGAGTCGTCCCGTGGCCCCTCTTTTCTGCGTTCAGTCTCAACATCTGGGTTTTGTTTTGAAACTTCGTCAACAGTGATACAATATCGCAATTAGCTGTATTCCCATTACTTTCACTAGTACCGAAATACTCGTCATCTGAACTATCGTCCGAATCCGACCATTCTGGATCGCTTTCAGGTTCTAACATAAAAGCTTTTCTGAGACAGGCACTAAGTTCTTCCTCTGCATCTTCGTCAGACTTTGATTTTAACTCAATATCCTCTTTTGGCAAAATGGCCTCATTATCAGCTTTACTCACATCCACTGTTACTTCATATTTAGTGTAATCCTCGTGGACTTCAATTATTCTTAGGTAATTACCTGCCCCTTCCCCATGGTGCCTTTTGGTAACAGCTTGTACTGTTGGCGGATCGTTAACAGAAGTTACTTCCTCGTCAATGCTTAGGACAATGGTTAAAGATAGGAAGGAATTGGAGGATGAAATCCTATCAGCAGCACGTGTGCTTTCCGCGAGGCTATTTACTCTTTCCTCTTTAAATTTGGGCCACGTCGCCTTATCGACGTCCCTACTATCTCCTTTTTCACTAATTACCCTCCTTGCCTCATACTCCTTCTTAAAATCCTCCCACTTACATTGCTTGAGGCCCTTGTACAGAGCTTCGATCTGCACACGCCAATCAGTTACTTCTGCTAATTCATTCTCGCCATTTACTTCATTGCTAACACTGCTAACCGCACCTCTCTGTGTATCCACTGTTCCATCCACTATTTCCGTCGCCACGGAATTACCACTCGTAATGTATTCACCAGCTCTTACGGCAATGTTTGTACCTAATTCTGCCGCCTTGCCCGCGGCTACTCTTTGAACACCTGTTCTGCTAGGCTGGGCCGTTGGTCTCTGATGCTCCACCTGCCTGTTAACATGTAGCACACTGCGGGGCGAAGATGAATCATCTGCGCATGCACCTGACACTTGTTTCGCAACAACATGCTGCGTCGTTCCACGCCTGTCCCTAACCTGTCTCATAATTTTACTGCCAGTCCGGTAAGGTTTCTTAAATTGGGGCCAGTATGTTCTGTCCGCTTCCGTCTGGCCCGCAACATTCGCGGAAATCAGTTTCCTGCGTCATTACTATTCTGCACGGTGTACCCTCCACCGCGAACTGGATAACTCCCTCTTCCCCTGCCTCTACCTCTCTGTATCATGTTGGCGCGAAAACCATCGCCGTCGTTCCTCTCGTCATTAATGCGGTTATTCCTGCTACTAAAATTCTGATAATTGGCACGACTTCCGCGCCAGTGGTCTTCGTCTTTGACCCTTTCGAGAAGTGCTTGGAAGCTGCGATGATTGCTTCCCACATATCTCTTCGAATCTTCTGGAAGCTTTTTATACAGGGTGTTACAGGAAGATACGGCCAAACTTTCAGGAAACATTCCTCACACACAAAGAAAGAAAATATGTTATGTGAACATGTGTCCGGAAACGCTTACTTTCCATGTTAGAATTCATTTTATTACTTCTCTTCAAATCACATTAATCATGGAATGGAAACACACAGCAACAGAACGTACCAGCGTGACTTCAAACACTTTGTTACAGGAAATGTTCAAAATGTCCTTCGTTAGCGAGGAGACATGCATCCGCCCTCCATCGCATGGAATCCCTGATGCGCTGATGCAGCCCTGGAGAATGGCGTATTGTATCACAGCCGTCCACAATACGAGCACGAAGAGTCTCTACATTTGGTACGGGGGCTGGGTAGACAAGAGCATTCTAATGCCCCCATAAATGAAAGTCAAGAGGGTTGAGGTCAGAAGAGCGTGGAGGCCACGGAATTGGTCCGACTCTACCAATCCGTCGGTCACCGAATCTGTTGTTGAGAAGCGTACGAACACTTCGACTGAAATGTGCAGGAGCTCCATCGTGCATGAACCACATGTTGTGTCGTAAAGGCACATGTTCTAGCAGCACAGGTAGAGTATCCCATATGAAATCATGATAACGTGCTCCATTGAGCGTAGGTGGAAGAACGAAACTAAAATGAGCTCTAACATGGAAATTAAGCGTTTCCAGACATATGCCCACATAACATCTTTTCTTTATTTGTGTGTGAGGAATGTGTCCTGAAAGTTTGGCCGTACCTTTTTGTAACACCCTGTATAGCTCCCATACGATTTCAGAATCGGATCTTCTCCCTCTTAAGTGTATCAACTTTGGGTACCAGTATTCACGGAAACCTTTCAAAGAATTCCTGTCCCTGTTGCCATGAAGTTTGGCCATGATAAACTCGCGCCACAAATGATTCTGTTTTTGTTCAGACCAGTATTCTTCCGTAAACTTTTGTTTAAACTCTGCCACCGTCATTGGTTCGGTATTCAAGTTAATTCCCCAGCGCTTAGCGTCACCTGCTAAGGCGCTAATTACTACGTTTATCTTCTCCTGACCAGACAATTGTTTAGGAAACATGCTCTCGCAATTTTTGATGAAATCCAACAGATGCCATCCGTTATGTTTTTTGGCGGGATCGAAGCGTTTCTCACCTTCCAACAGCTTCGTAAGTGGCGTGCCATTACAGACAACACCAGGTCTATCTTTAATTTTACTCTCAAGATCGAAAATGTTGCCTTGAATTTTCGATGTATTTTGTTCACACTTTAGTACACATCCAGTAATTTTTTCGCCTAAATTTCTTTCAGTATCTGAAACTGCCTTTTTCAACTGTGAGATTCCATGTTGGCATTCGTTTACGATCTCAGTTTTAAGACCGAAAACTTTTTCATATACTTTTGTTTCAATTAGAGGCTCTACTTTCTCTTGGATGTTGAGAATTTCAACATCAAACCTACTGTTAATGTCGTCAATTTCCCCGTGCATAGTATTCATATTTTTATTAATTGTGTCAATTTCAGACTTCATAGTATTTACTGCAGAACTTAAATTACCCATGTTTTGTTCTACCTGTTCAATTCGTTTACTAATTTTAATTCCTTGTTCTTCGACCTGTGCTTTAAGCTCCCCAACTTGTGTTTTAAGCTGCTCGTCAACGTGTGTTTTAAGCTGATCATTCTGTGTTCTGAACTGATTACTTTGAGTTTTAAGCTGCTCATCAACGTGTGTTTTAAGCTGACTAACCTGATTACTGACTTGTTTTTGAAGCTGATCACTTTGTCCTGCAATTTGTTTGGTTAATCTTTCAAATAAGTCGTTCATGCTTAAAATTTTCACACTGTCTTGTTCTACGGAATCTGCGCGTTCCGATCCTACTTCAAAATTTTCTTTCTGTTCTTTCTTTATCTGTGGTGAATCAAACATGTCAGTGGATTCGTTCACATACCCACTATCATCTACAAAGTCATCCTCTACTTCCTGTTTTATTCCTTGCTGTTTTCGAGGCGATCTCGACATTTCAATCTGTTCGTTAACATGTTCGTCGTATTGTATGTACGCCAAATGTCTACCGCTAACGCCATCTGTTATCTGGCTGCGTGAACTCCTGTTATTGCCAGCCGCATCTTCCATTACGCTCGGCACATCTACTGTTTCTACGTTCTTGTCCACACTGAACGCAAATTACACCTCACTACCGTACTTGACGTTCACTGCTATTTACTTCACTGAATATTATTGCAATTCATGCCACTGAACATC
Organism: Schistocerca serialis cubense; assembly: GCF_023864345.2. Classification (NCBI taxonomy): domain Eukaryota; kingdom Metazoa; phylum Arthropoda; class Insecta; order Orthoptera; family Acrididae; genus Schistocerca; species Schistocerca serialis. The sequence continues at coordinate 108,250,402 of NC_064648.1, forward strand.
TTCGGTATTCACGTTAATTTGTGACCGACAACAACTGGATCTCCTGTCAGTGGGAAGCCACTTGTAATGTTCGCGTGACACAGTACTCGATAAAGCCTGTGCTATGGTAAGTGAGCGGAGCTCACTTTATGAGAAACGATTCTTGTATAGATATCGACCGCATATACCTGAATGGTGGCAAATCAGACTTACACCCACTCTGTAATAACAATGATCCGCCAAGCAAGTTCGAAACGCAATTACACGTCAGGATGGACCAAAAGCAACCCAGGAGATGCTACTAATGTGATAACAATACGGTCGCCAGCCTAATTAGGCATTAGCTGAGTTTCTTCCCTATACAAGTTGGTATATATTCATGCAAAACAACAAGTTGTAACACTGCGTAATATACACTCCTGGAAATGGGAAAAAGAACACATTGACACCGGTGTGTCAGACCCACCATACTTGCTCCGGACACTGCGAGAGGGCTGTACAAGCAATGATCACACGCACGGCACAGCGGACACACCAGGAACCGCGGTGTTGGCCGTCGAATGGCGCTAGCTGCGCAGCATTTGTGCACCGCCGCCGTCAGTGTCAGCCAGTTTGCCGTGGCATACGGAGCTCCATCGCAGTCTTTAACACTGGCAGCATGCCGCGACAGCGTGGACGTGAACCGTATGTGCAGTTGACGGACTTTGAGCGAGGGCGTATAGTGGGCATGCGGGAGGCCGGGTGGACGTACCGCCGAATTGCTCAACACGTGGGGCGTGAGGTCTCCACAGTACATCGATGTTGTCGCCAGTGGTCGGCGGAAGGTGCACGTGCCCGTCGACCTGGGACCGGACCGCAGCGACGCACGGATGCACGCCAAGACCGTAGGATCCTACGCAGTGCCGTAGGGGACCGCACCGCCACTTCCCAGCAAATTAGGGACACTGTTGCTCCTGGGGTATCGGCGAGGACCATTCGCAACCGTCTCCATGAAGCTGGGCTACGGTCTCGCACACCGTTAGGCCGTCTTCCGCTCACGCCCCAACATCGTGCAGCCCGCCTCCAGTGGTGTCGCGACAGGCGTGAATGGAGGGACGAATGGAGATGTGTCGTCTTCAGCGATGAGAGTCGCTTCTGCCTTGGTGCCAATGATGGTCGTATGCGTGTTGGGCGCCGTGCAGGTGAGCGCCACAATCAGGACTGCATACGACCGAGGCACACAGGGCCAATACCCGGCATCATGGTGTGGGGAGCGATCTCCTACACTGGCCGTACACCACTGGTGATCGTCGAGGGGACACTGAATAGTGCACAGTACATCCAAACCGTCATCGAACCCATCGTTCTACCATTCCTAGACTGGCAAGGGAATTTGCTGTTCCAACAGGACAATGCACGTCTGCATGTATCCCGTGCCACCCAACGTGCTCTAGAAGGTGTAAGTCAACTACCCTGGCCAGCAAGATCTCCGGATCTGTCCCCCATTGAGCATGTTTGGGACTGGATGAAGCGTCGTCTCACGCGGTCTGCACGTCCAGCACGAACGCTGGTCCAACTGAGGCGCCAGGTGGAAATGGCATGGCAAGCCGTTCCACAGGACTACATCCAGAATCTCTACGATCGTCTCCATGGGAGAATAGCAGCCTGCGTTGCTGCGAAAGGTGGATATACACTGTACTCGTGCCGACATTGAGCATGCTCTGTTGCCTGTGTCTCTGTGCCTGTGGTTCTGTCAGTGTGATCATGTGATGTATCTGACCCCAGGAATGTGTCAATAAAGTTTTTCCTTCCTGGGACAATGAATTCAGGGTTTTCTTATTTCAATTTCCAGGAGTGTAGTAGAATTTTAGAACCAAGAAATCTATTGAACTGATAGTTTCACGTTCTGTACTGATATGGAAAAACCATGAATACATAACACTTCACTATAATGTATACTACAAAACTGTATACTGTCTATTAATCTGATTTTAAATCGGGCATAGGCTACCCTACAAATAGCACTTTCATGACACACACAAAATGTCAGTTTTGATAAAGATATCACACTGATAAATTTTGACTTTTATATTGACTTTAACTTTTGCTGGTCAAACCAATTTAGAACACTTCAGAATTCAAATTAATAAAAAGGGGGTGAGGCCTTGAAACTGTTATGATCGCTGTATTAAAAGAAATGATTACTGAATTTATTATGCATTCAAGATTTCCAGTATATAAGTTACTACTCCTTTCATCTTATTTACTGCTCATTTAAATACCTTTATATCTGCCTCGAAATAATAAACTCCATTACTATATCAATATTAAAGTTATCTTATTCATTTACTGGTTCATTGACAAAACATTTCTTTAAACACCATTCTAACATAGCTAGTTCTGCAAATAATTATTATTAACACAAATTTTACTTTTCATTTTGGGACACTCGGATTCCAACACATTTGGAAAGGACCCTGTCTAGGTTAGTTGTGAGGATAATTAAATTATGGGAAAGTTCTGGTAAATTTCAGGTTATTATTGCACAGTTCACTCTCTGATCCATACGAATACAGTACTAAAAGTTTCAACCTGCTAGTATCGATGCGGCGGTTGGCGGGCGGCGAGATGGCGAGGCACAGGGCACACATACAACCACAGCTATGGCTCTTGACGGTTGGGGTTGGATTGTTTGGTGAAGGACGCCAGACAGCAAGGTCATCGGTCTCATTGGATTAGGCAAAGAAGGAGAAGGAAGTCGGCCGTGCCCTTTCAAAGGAACCATCCCGGCATTTGCCTGGAGTGATTTAGGGAAATCACGGAAAACCTAAATCAGGATGGCCGGACGAGGGATTGAACCGTCGTCCTCCCGAATGCGAGTCCAGTGTCTAACCATTGCTCCACCTCGCTCAGTGGGCTCTTGACGTATCAGCACTTTAATTCTTCTTGGCGTCACAATACTTTTCCATTTAGTGCCTATGGAGTTTTGCCATGCTGTGTGGGCGTTGGAACGGTATACCCGAGGCTCAGTGAAGCTATGTCTTCCGGAAGGCGTTGCTCAAACCAGTGCCAAACTCCAACTACTACTGTGCCCGTTGTGCCATGCAGTGCCCGCGCGCATTTTCCCGTGCTCACCTGCCATCCACCTTTTGCCGCTCCCTGACAGACGGGTTATTCACCCGAGGATTTGGATTCTGCATATCCCAACACATTGCCTACATATGGATCAGACACACACTTACAATTTAAAACATCTTACAGCAGTCTCAACATTTGTTACATTTTAATTCTATTACAATATTACTTGACATTTGACATCAACATTAATATTCACCTTGAAACTTATTTACAGTTTTCTTAACATAACGACATGAAACAAAAAAGAAATGAAATCAGAACATCAATTACACAAGTTTATCGAAAAATCAGACGAAAAGAAAATTACTTATGTTTACAATAGTACAGCGTCCTTGTTGTTACAATCTGACACTGTACGTCACAAGTGGCTTGTAGTCTAATTGCGTGCTTATGGAATGTTGTCACAGGCTGGACTGTGACTTGATTCGTGATTTTCTGTCATAGAGTTTACATTTCGTATTAATTGGCAGTTGACGCTAAATAATGAAAAGTGTGAGGTCATCCACACGAGTGCTAAACGGAATCGGTTAGGCTTCGTTTAGACGATAAATCAGTCAAATGTAAAGGCCGGAAATTGAACTAAATACCTAGGAATCACCGTTACGAACAACATAAACTGGAAAGAACTCCTAGGAAATATTGTGGGGGAGGAGAACCAAAGACTGCGTTTTATTGGCTGAAGATGCAACAGATCTACTAGAGAGACTGCCTACACTACGGTTGTCCGCCCTCTTCTAGCATACTGCTGTGCAGTGTGGGATCATTACCAGGTAGAACTAACGGACTTCATCGAGAATGTTCAGGGAAGAGCAGCACATTTTGTATTATCGAGAAATAGGGGAGGGAGTGTCACTGACATGATACAGAATTTGGGGCGGACATATTTAAAACAAAGGCATGTTTCTTCGTGGCAAAACCTTACCACGAAATTCCGATCACCAACTTTCTCCTCCGAATGCGAAAGCATTTTGATGACGCCAACGTTCACAGGGATTAACGATCAGCATCATAAAATAAGGACATCAGGGCTTGCTCGGAAAGATATAGGTGTTTGTTTCTTCCGCGTTCTGTTTCAGATTGGAATAATAGAGGATTATTGTGAAAATTGTTCGATGAACACTTTGCCAAGCACGTAAGTGTGATTTGCAAAACTGTCCATGTAGATGTAGATGACGAGTTTACAACGAGTGATATTGTAGTGGACTTTAAAGGACATGAATGGTGCTTTCACTTGCACCCGTGAACTGTGATAATTTGTTTCATGCATGTATGTTTTTTATGTTGTTACTTTCCTTTTTGTTACCTCAATTTATTTGGGATATAGTTTGTAGCTATGTAATTAATCGCATGAGCTGCAATCGAATTTTATTGTATGTGTGTGTATTATCTTTCCTTTTTGTGATACAGTCTTTGATTTAGGAGTGAACCTCATTGCCCTCAGATGTCGCCTCTAAGTAGGTCTGTGACTCAGATATGACGTCGGGCAAAGCCATAGAGTAGAAAAATCTCTGCAGTGAGCATTGCGTGCTGTGCATGCTGCTAGCATTAAGGTGAAATTGTCACATGATCTCGGGCTGACTTTTTAAGACGAGTTCACAATGGCCGTCAAGTCTCATCATGTCAAAACGTTCCACAATGCATTTCAAATGGCTGCAGTCTGAAAAGTCGTCAACAGACCGTCACGTCACGTCACGTCACGTCACGTCACGTCACGTCACGTCACGTCACGTCACGTCACGTCACGTCACGTCACGTCACGGTTTACCGGGAAGGAAGTGTCGACGGTATTATCGTCTGCTATTATCGTAAGTCAACCAATTTTGCCGCGCTTACTCGTTGTATAGATAGTGGATATTGTGCTTTTGTAACTTCTTAATCTTCATTTTATTATTGTGCTTTCGTTTCCTTGCAAATTGTAAATGTTCGATGCCGACTTGGAGGTTTTTTTGCACTGAATGTTCTCACACAAGCAATGTGAGGTATCTGAAAGCGAAAAATTATTTAGGTTTGGCAATAACAGAAGAGACGCCCACTTACCCGAAATGTAGAAATGTCGCTGTTTGAAAACGTTTCATGTATCAGCACTTTAACAAACAAAACTGATAGAGAACACAAGTTATGAAGTTTGCTTTGGCCATTAATAACCTTAGTTCCTCATTTGCAATACTGTACTCTGGCACGGACTAAGCAAATTGACGTTACATGACGTGACAGACAGTGTGAATTCACGCTGACGTGGCGGTGCTGTGACGTGATGTCTGCTCATTTTGCTCGTCAAAGCTGAGAGAACAACTTATTCCAGGTATCAAATGCAAGTTGTTATGGTGTCTGCAAAACGCCTGTCCCTAATACACAACACATACGAGCGGAATCTATCTGAACTAAAAATTTGGCGACATTCTATGTTCACGGGAAGATCATAGGTACATAAAATCATACATCTTTGGAAGAACTATGTTATCTGTGCATACATTTATAAATACATCTGTGGAAGGGCAGTGTTATTTGTGACCACAAAGAAATACCCATATCTTTACTGGTTTAAATGAGAACAATGTCCATGTGTCATAGATACTATGGCACAGAAATTGCGAAATTTTGCCATTAAAATACTTTACGTTGTAACCAATATATGGCAGATCATTATAGTTTCAGGCCTATGGCCTGAATACCAAAGTTGACAGCGACATGAGTCAACATACCGGCAGCTCGAATTCGCACAGCGTCTATAATTCAGTTCTAGGGAGATGAGGAGCCAAGATAACGTGGCAGTACTGCACTAGTGTTAAAGATGCGAATTACATTGTCACAAGGACGATAGGGACGCCTCATTTAATGATACATAAACAGAAAAAAAACAATGCACATGTTCTAGTGCTCGATTTCACCATCCGCTTTGACCATAGAGTGAGGATTTACATGCACAGAATTTATTTTCTGTTGTCGACACACATTGCCACAGTTGTCATGTATTCTTGGGGTGACATAGGTTTGTCCGTAAAACGTCCTATAAATTAACCACTTCACTGATGTTCATTCTGTGGCTCGATTGTTTAATGAATAGAAAACATATTTGCTACCCATCTGTCATAGATTTGGACGATTTAGCACTTTCTGCACGCTGGGACATCCGTTTCAATAAATATCGATGGTGACTTTACTTATACTATTTGATCAAAAGTATCCAGACATCTGGTTGAAAATGAGTTCGTGGCGCCCTGGAATTCAATATGCTGTTGGATTTCTTATTATCCACAACTCCTAATGGATTACACGCTTTCTCTTTAAATTACTTTAATTGCCACATGGGTTCGCAGTAACCTTGCAAATTAATTGGAAATTGTCTTGGGAAATAGTTAAAAAAACAGTAGATCAGTTATGGATAATTCGTGCTAATGTTGCTAGAACTTACTTAGTCATGTTCCGCGCTAAACTCCAGCGGTGACAGAGACCTCGTTCAGACGCCGACTTCAGCTCTCCAGGCTGGAGTGAGAGCGGCACTGTTGCAGGGACGTCGCTGCTGAGGAAAAGGGGTTGATCTCGGAATCCCAAAGTGGGAGGAGTGAAGATTAAAGAGAAAGGAAACAGAAATAAACACGGAAACACTTTCTGATACAACGTTTCTGGCGATTGACAACCCAGTTTGGCTCGACCCGATTCTGCCGAAAACCCGCAGAAATTGACAGGTATGTGGCATTAACGTTGGAGAAAATCAGTACATTGCTTCCTGTGGGGTAAACGTTCCCCACAAGTAGTATTGCTGTGTTTGGGACAGAATTGTACATTTCGATTTCCAGCTTCAGAGAGAATAATGTAACAGTTTCTGAAACAACCTGCTGGACACCCAGTTCTTGCCGCCTACCAGAGTGAAAACTTTCTGAGCCGAATTACCTGAGCCGAATTACCTCTCTAAGTGTGCATCATCATGGTTTGGTGCCACTTACAGAATCGCGACCTTCGATCGTATGAATGAAATGGAGAATGTACTTTATACTCGAAATTGTGGAGAACATTCCCAGGTTCGCACGAATAAAGCGAGTCGGAAAGTATACTTCACCCGAGAAATTTCTCAGCTTGAGTAAATGAGTGGGGGGGAGTCGTTAAAAACAATCAATATCCTCCGATTTCGTATGAACAAAACTAGAGGAGCGATCACGAACTGAGAACATTATCCGTTTTCTGAAGTGTGCTCTGTAGCATACATCAAGCTGCGTAACTTCTGTTGATGTTAGCTTTTACAGACTTTTTGGTAGTAAAGGCAAAGTTTATATTGCCTGGAAGGCAAGAAGGTATACGTGAAACGTCCCCTTTGAACAATTTATATATGACTGTGCTTAAACTGACACACAATATTTTTAGCGCAACGCAATCTGACTATCAAAGATCCCTGCAAAAGAATGGCCCTGAGTAACATTAAACTATACCTTTCAGAAATCACTTACCTCACAAAAATCTTCATTACTCAAACTACTGCAATACAGCGAGCGCCACTACTGCCAGCTAAATAGAAGATTCAAACTACGGAAGGCACTAACTACTGATAGGCATAGTTAGCAAATGAAAGATTTTAATAGAGAACAAACAATGTATTTACCTTAATAGTCATAATATATATAGCAGTTCATGACAAATTACAAAACTCCGCCATCTCTCTCCCCACATCCACCACTGCTGGCGGCTCACCTCCAACTGCGCAACGCTACGCGCTGTTAACAGCCCAGCTGCCCAACACTACAATGGCGAGTATTACAACAATGCAAAGCAGCCACAGACTGCACACAGCACAACCAGTGATTTTCATACAGAGGTGGCGTTACCAATAAAAAAACCTAAACAGCCTACTTACATAGCCCCCATGCTCCCCACAAAAAAGTTTACAAACTGTTTTGGGCAGTGGCCAATAATGATTTGAAAAAAATTTTCATAATTACAATAACAAAGAAATCAAATGCACACACTTATTGATACATTGTTGGTTAAAAGCTAAAATTTTCTCACAGTCCATAAAGACAGTCCTGATCATTCATCACAGTAATGTTGCAGTTTTTTTCTCAAAGTCTGAGCAGTACAAGAAAATGCACACGGAAGTAGTGGATTTCCATGCAGTCTTGAAGAAGTAGTGTTGTCCTTCCAACAGCGCTGACTCTTGACATGCTGACAGATAATGGGCCACAACAGAGCAAACCCACAGCAGAGTCATTCGACGTTTTGAAGAATAATGGTAGGTAGGTCATCACAGAGTAGACCCACTGTGGTCCTGGTAGAGAGTGTGGTATTGGTAGGCCACCAGAGTTGCAGACCCACTGCAGTCCTTGTAGAAATAATGGTACTGGTGAGTCAGCAAAGGTGTAGACCCACTGTAGTCCTTGTAGAAACGGCCAGCAACCATCCGTTGCGACTGTGCAGGTGCACAATCACCATCGACGATTCTTGCGGACAATATAGCAAGTCCATAACCACCACTTGTGCACTCACAAAGTGTTTGGAATTGTCCTTAGAACCAGCAATGCTGTTATCCAGTCCCTTGCAGAATTATTATCACACGTGCAAACACTAACAGTCCCTACTTCTCACATATTGTCCATATACTATGACCAACAGAAATGTGTGCAGTGAAATGTAACTTAATTTGAAGAACTGGTGTCTATACAATTATAAATTTACAACATGAAAATAAAATTACAAAGGTACAAAATACATTATTAAAGAACATAACAATACAGATAACACTTGTAGTACAGGTTTTACAACAGAATAGAAATAAACATATACATCAATGTTACAGGAATTATGAGATAAGTAGATACATAAAAGATCAGAATAAATTTTGAAACATCAACTTCACACATGAGCATTAACACAAAACAGAATAAATAATGTCTAAACATCTTTACAAAGAAAATAACATATTATCAGAAAAATTCTACAACATAGCTCTCATCAGCTAAACACATAAAGACAGGAAAAACACAAATACACAAGGGTACACAAACATATAATACAAAAGGAAAGGACAGGGCTTGTTTTACTGCAGTATTTTGCATGGAGATCTCCCTTTGTTCATCATTATTCCCAAAAGTAGTATCTAAGCCGGCTTTCTGTATTCTGTTCACATCCTCTTTCAAAATAGTTTTTCTCCACTGTACACCACCTTTTTTTTTGCCCAAACTATTTTCTTATAGCTTCTTAATGCATTTCTTCCAGTTCACCATAGTTAGTTTCTTATATAGTCTACCCCCTCTTAAGCTAACTTAAATCTACTGAGCTCAGATGCTAAAAACTAAGGGACGAGGCAATGCAGCAGCACAAAACAATTAACACAAACAGCAATGACAAAATATTCAAATGGCAAAGCAAGCTACAGTAATTACAACTAATATAAGGCAATGAGCTGCAAACAAGAAAAATAAGTCAGTAGTAAACTGGCTTAGATGAGTAACACAAAGTCAAATTCAGTAACACTATGCCTGGCAAACAATAGCTGAAAATGAAATAACTTATACCTAAACATGACATAGCTCAAGCAGAAAAAATAGTACACTAAAGATAACAATGCAGATAAGGGAAATGTATAATCATATCTTAATGTCTAAGTAATTGAAGTGGTGCACCACAACTATTTCTATAAAAGAAATTACCAAGTACTTGAAAAGAAAATTATGAATGCAGTTCCTGTGAAGGTAAATGTCTTTTTGTGCTCCCTCATTTTTTTAAAAAAATTATTTACTCGATCTGTAGACTGAAAATATTTATATTAGTACATCTATAAAATTCTATTTTAACCAATGCTGCAGTGCAGCTAGAAACTAGATATTAAACAAAATGAAAATATGTACAAAGGAAGGCATGAAACAGCATTCATTAGCCATATGGCATTTCATAAGGCAGTAAAAATTCTCTCAATTCTCGAGAAAGACGCTTGTCATAATCAGGTGTGCAGATGTAAGTATCTTTCCAAGTAATGAGCGTGTCGTATTTGCGGTGCTTTCTACAAAGGTATGTCAATAGCGAGGATAATGGCCTCCCTTTTTTTTCCCACCATTGCCTCTGGAAGGCACACGCTAATGGCTTTTTTCAAGGCGACTGTCACCCAGCTGGGTGCGCACAACGCATTACGTGCAGGTGGTCACTTAACTTTCTTACCGAAATATTTACGACACCAGTTTGGATTACAGTGACAGTCTCATATAAAAAAATTTCACCGGTCGAGAATTTGCGTTGCAAATGTGTAGAAACAAAATCCTATGAATGTAACAGTGTGCAAAAAATTTTCGCCTGCATTGTGATACATTCACGCATTTACACACATTTCATTACTCTTAAAGTACGATTCTTGGTTTCCAACAACCTTTTTCACAAACCAGAGTCCCTAACCACTACTCATTATTCCTTACCTTATTACACATATACATATTCGTCGTCGTAAAAATAACATCAAAACACCTCAGTCAAATCTCAAAACCGTCGTAGCTTTATGCAATAATTTCAAAACCTAAACCCGCTCATTTCAATAGTGTCATCAGCCTCAAACGCACTTCAAAAATCAAGATCCCATACCAAATATATCATTCAACGCTCTCATAGTATCACAATGGTTCCGAAAAAATATGAACAGTTCACAAAGTACAGACAAAATACAATTTCGTAAGTGTGAAGTTACCCAACTGTGTAACTGCATAAACATGTGTCACTGATGTAGTAAAAAAATGTTTATCTCTAAGTTAAATGATCAGATAGCTGTGTAATTTGTGTGTTAGAGAAATATGGTACCGATGTGTAAAGTTGTATAAGCAAATACCATATTAGCTAGGGCTCCTTGTGCTTGCCAGACACATGGTACACAAAGTAGGCGTGTACCCCACTGAGGATTAATGTAATTATACCCTCAGGTGTTACAGATTACAACAATGGAAGGAAATGTATTACGGAAAACCTTTGTATTATTGTACTTCAAATATCTTTAAAAATAAATGATTTAAGTACAAAATTAATCACTCAAATACATGTCCTGTAGCGCTAAATGTGCGTCTTGCTGTATGATAATCTATGTAGAAGTGTCGTAGTTATTGTCCTCCGAAAGCTAAGTTCTGCGGAAGCCAATGTACTTACCTCATGATAAACAAAAGTGAAATGCTTCGCGTATAGATATCTTAGTTATTACGCTTATTGCCGTGATGAAGAAAGTACTGTGCTGTAACGTATTGTTGTCCTATGGAAAAGGCTGTCTCATTGTAGCTATACCACAAAAGTTACTACAAAAACATGTTTTACTTTCCAGAATAATTCAGAAAAACTGTGCAGATATAAAACAGATACACCGCAAAAGCAACAAGGTAAATTGTGTCACACATTAGTAGCGTCGTGATATCGTCGTGTAGCTGTCAAATAAACTAACTACTGTGTCACCTGGTATCTCACAGAAAGCACCTTGAATCCATAATGTATTTTCAAGTAAATCAAAATGTTGCATTAAAATCTCATTAGCAGTACTGGTAAATGTTCTAAGTATGTGAGCCTTATAGTCGTTATGTAAACGTGCAACTAACAAGCAAGAATGTACACACACAATAACACTGTGTCATCTGTTCACAATAACAATGCATTCGTAATTTCTATTTAAATAAGTTCTCTTGGTTCTTGACTGGATATTTAACTTCAAACATTGTTGCATATTAACAGATTCTAAGTCTGACAAAGCATACTAGAAATGTGAAGCGAAAAATTTTATGGCAAAGACTAAGTTAAAAAGCAGATTATCTTTCAATAAACGGTTTTACATGTGAAATGTGGTGTAAACCTTTACTCTTCCTAGTATGCAGACTTTCAACTGAAAAGCAATTGTCATGTTTTATACGTCGGTAAGGAATGCTAAAATTTTTCTCAAGGTTAGCGTCTATGTTATTTTTCTCGGAGCCAGCCGGCGCACGCAGCTGCCTGTGGTGCGAGTCATTGTCTGTTCCTTTGTTGGCGCGCGTCGTTATTGGGATTTGGAGACCTAACTTCTACAAATTCACTATGACGAGAGGGCCCTGCCCTGTTTAAATCCCGCTAGTTCTGATGCAATTCAGGTCTGTCGTTACGATCACATCGTCTGTCGTCATGTCGGTAGTTCCTGTAGTTTCTTTCTTGTCGGTTAAGTGGTGGAGAATTTCTCCCTGAATCGTAACTGCGCGCTGGACCATTGCATCTAAAGTTATTCTGTCTCCCTTGATAATAATTATTTTGGTTCTCAAATTGTCTGTTTCTCTGATTGTCTCTGTGATAGTCACTACCGCGGAGAGGTGATCTTTCCCTGTAATTATTACTACTCTGCCAACGGTTGTCATACGGGTGGTGTCTGTTTTGGTCACGATATGTGTTGTGAGAATAGCCCTGTCGTGTCCAGTTATTATTTCTTTCATCGCGGAATTGTGACAGATGTGACCTGTAATTGTTGTGCTCCTGTTTCCGCGTTCCCCGATTGTCAGTGTCAATTTCCAGTTCTTGTAACAGTCCCTGAAAAGCCTCAATGTCTTCTTTGCAACGTCCTGCTAAAATAATATGCCGTAAATGTTCAGGTAATTTGATTAAGCAAATGTGGATGAGTTCTGAGGGGCTGTATGGGTTTGACAGGTACTGATTCTTGTGCAGCATGTCTTCAAAATATTTCACAAGACTGGAAAATTCAGACTGTTCGAAATGTTTCATCATTATGATGCCATGTTTTACTCGGTCTTGTGTGGCTTGAGACCAATATGCTGAGAGGAAGGCATGGTAAAACTCTCCTTCACTGTGGCAATCGTGAATGACCGATCGCATTGTTACAGATGGTTCATTCTCTAAGTAGCCACACATAAATTCTAATCTGTGCTCTAATGACCAGTTGGGAGGTAAACAATGAGAACATTGATGAAGCCACGCTTGTGGATGAATGTCGTTGCCAGAATTCTTAAATGTTTTGAATTTACGTGTAGTAATGAACAGCTTATAGTCAAAATCGTCATGTCGGCGAGTCGCATATCGGTCATTGTTACGTCGTTTCGGCGGTTCCATTTCAAAATTCGGTGCACCTTGCCAATTTCTTTCATAATTTCCGAAATGCGCTGTGTTATTATTTTGTGGCTGTTCCGTATTTCTAAGTCCCTCTTTCCATGTTGGAGCGCGAGTGTCCTCTGAAATATGTAATTCTTGTATTACCTGCGTCAACTGATCTTGTACTTCCCGGATTTCTCTTTTGTACTGTGTATTGATTTGATTTTGTTTGAATTTTCTAATTTGTTCATACTCTTCTGTGTCAGTGAAGGCTACAGGTCTTGTGTCATTCAGATCATCATCTACCTTCGTTGATAAGTTAGTGACCTGATCCGAAAGTGCAACTACTTTCTCTGATAATGTACTAATTTCCTCCATGTGTCTTTCTACTGTGTCCTTTAAGTTTTCCTGAGTTTTTGCAAGTTGCGTAACCGAATCGGTAGATGCAACTGAGTCAATTTTAGCTTGCAAGGTCTCATGATTTTCATGAACAATAATTTGCAGTTCTTTTATGGCTGCCTCGTGATTCTGTAATGCATTTTCATGCCGCGAAAAAATAGGTTGAAAATGCTCACAAATTTGTGTTTTTACGTCGTTACAGACTTTTTGACGTTTCGATTCGATTTTATGTAACTCAGTAGTTAAATCTTCACGTGTGTGTTCAAGCGTGGTGTCTAACTTTTGAAGATTTTGTTCCACTGTGTCTAACTTTTGAAGATTTTGTTCCATTGTGTCTAACTTTTCAAGCTTTTGTCCCATTTGTTGCATTAATTGTAATAACAATGCACTGGTGTCTGAAACATGTTCCTCAGTGCTTTTCGGCAGTGAAGTTGCTCTGGCAACATTCACATTTTGACAAGCAGAAAATGTTTCTTGACTCATTTGAGAAAACGGTGAGAACCCAAAACCTGAGTCTACAGTATCTGCAATATTGTGTTCTGTCATTCCCGATTCCTGAGGCGAGCTGTTGCCGACCGATCGATCGATAATGCCTCCCTGTTCACTACCTGTTTCACTGTCTACACCATTATTTGATGCCCGCTCCATTTCCCTATGCACAGTTACCAAATTACTACTTTGAATATTAGTTAATTCATTACATGGTGGCACTAACACACTGCTTTCGTCTTCACTGTCATTTCTCAGTTTACTTTGGAGCCTAGTATTACGTTTTTCACACGCCATTATTGTCACAATATTTCACATGACAACACAGAAAAGCACAATCTGAAGAGCAAAAATAAGAGAACACATTAACATAGCACTGAAAATAATATCTAGTTAATTGCAGCTGCGAAATACTTGGTGCAAATCTACATGCATGCCACAACTGTTTTACTGTACAACAATGAAAAACTACAACTACAAAGGAAATTCTCTCTATGATTACGCGCTATCAATAAACAATAGCTACACTAATTACACAAACTACAAGAAAAAAATCAGAAGATTCCGGTGAGGTATCCTAGGCTAAGGGTCGACATATGAAACGTCCCCTTTGAACAATTTATATATGACTGTGCTTAAACTGACACACAATATTTTTAGCGCAACGCAATCTGACTATCAAAGATCCCTGCAAAAGAATGGCACTGAGTAACATTAAACTATACCTTTCAGAAATCACTTATCTCACAAAAATCTTCATTACTCGAACTACTGCAATACAGCGAGCGCCACTACTGCCAGCTAGATAGAAGATTCAAACTATGGAAGGCACTAGCTACTGATAGGGATAGTTAGCAAATGAAAGATTTTAATAGAGAACAAACAATGTATTTACCTAAATAGTCATAATATATATAGCAGTTCATGACAAATTACAAATCTCCGCCATCTCTCTCCCCACATCCACCACTGCTGGCGGCTCACCTCCAACTGCGCAACGCTACGCGCTGTTAACAGCCCAGCTGCCCAACACTACAATGGCGAGTATTACAACAATGCAAAGCAGCGACAGACTGCACACAGCACAGCCAGTGATTTTCATACAGAGATGGCGTTACCAATAAAAAAACCTAAACAGCCTACTTACATACGTACCCAAAGAAATACAGAAGAGAGAAACGGTAGAAACTTCTACGAGTTTTACAAATGGTTCAAATGGCTCTGAGCACTATGGGACTCAACTGCTGAGGTCATTAGTCCCCTAGAACTTAGAACTAGTTAAACCTAACTAACCTAAGGACATCACAAACATCCATGCCCGAGGCAGGATTCGAACCTGCGACCGTAGCGGTCTTGCGGTTCCAGACTGCAGCGCCTTTAACCGCACGGCCACTTCGGCCGGCCGAGTTTTACAATAAAAACATTATTTGCATGGCGAATTTCCTTCCAAAAAATCATGAAAGAAGAAATGAGCGACCTTTCAAACGAAGTGAAAATTAAAATATTTTTGTTGCTATTTAGCAGACTCAAGTTTTCACACTGATGTACGAGAAAACTTTGGTATACACAGAACAAGTGTGCAACTGACATTTCCGGATATTCAGCATCATCTCTTCTCACACCGTAAATCTTACACTTTGTTACGTTAGGAATATAGGCCAATCAGAAAAATTAACAGGTGGCTGATTACAAACGTAGCGATGTGCTTCTCGTAACGAACCCCACGGACGATCGCTTACGCCCTTGACACGCGAGCAGACCATTCTGCGTCGTATTTAAACAAAATTATCTCGTCTTAAAAAACTCTGCCACAGTCCCGGTTTGGAGTACATGAAAAATCATGTGATTTTAAGATTTCATTCACATAATGTGTTGACCTAACTTCAGTAACAGGAATGGTTCCCACATGTCGTAAATTCAATACGATCGCGGAAAATGCATTTTTCTAAATTGTCTTTAATCGTCTTAACTATTTGTTGCCGCACATAAAAGTGAAATCTAAACGTAGTGCAACTCTTTACAGAAAACACTGATCGCAGTTCCATCTTTGTACACTGAACGGTTTGCCTGTTTGAGCGAGCTGAATGAAGTCTGACGCTACGCGTGTGTTCTGTGCGTGGCGCGGCGGACGACACACACAGAGAACCTTCTCAGGGAGGTGGGGAGGCAGTGGGGAGGAAACTCTCTCGCCAAAGAATACGCTTCCGATTTTTCATTCATGCGAAACTGAAAACTTTCTGAGAGAATATTCTTTTGCTCTGATAATCTTCTCCGGAGAAAGATGTCTTTTTATGTATACGACTCCTAATCCTCACGATTTCTCCCCATGAATGCGAAATCGAAGGGCGTACCCACGACATAAACTAGAGCAACTGTGGCGGGAGGGGGCAGGTCGTACTATTCGCAAAGAATTGGGAGTAGGCAAACCAGGCATCATTTCTTGATAGAGAAAACAGAAAACGGGTGACAAACTTCTTTCAATAAACATTTTAAACATAAGAATGCATTCGCGTAACAATACAATAATTTAAGTTCTTGGATTGGACTCAGATGTTTCTGATACTTCCTTTTTTTTAAATCTCGCCGTATTCTTTCACGAAGATTCGGTGGTCGCTCAGCAGGAACAACGCAGCCAGTCCCCCTCGTCTGTCTCGATTCGGTTGTAAGCCAAGTCTTTGCTGTTCGTAAGGTATTGAAGCATCGTTCCATAGTCACCGTTTCCGTGGAATAGTACTCAAAATATTTAGTGCTTCTATAATGCTAGAGAAAAGGTTCTTGCCCTAGTGAAACAGAGCTGCCACCTATAAACCACTTAATTTAGAGTCAGAGACACACTTTCTCGTCAGTTGTACTGCGGGTGCAGCTGAATAGCAATGTCGATAAAACCGTGAAGCTTTAAAACAACTCTGCGTTTTTATGGAAGTGTGCTGTGCTACTTTTGCAGATATTCAGGGGATGTACCTTGTTCAGAGCAAACGCTGGAATACTTTCAGAGAAAACTGAATTCGTAATGGAGACGGGAGTGATTCGATATACGGTGATGCGACCGAACGTCATCAGCACTTCCTCTCATTTCCGTCAAACATTTTCTTTCGGATTTTTCCTTACAAGCGAAAGGTCAAAATTTAATTACTACCTTTGGTCCCCCTGCAGGAGCAGCCTGTGCTTCTACAAGTAATTCCACATTAATCGCGTCTCCTTCACTTGGGTCTACAGGACGTCAGGAATCCACGCCGTGTGTTTCCCCACCGACTTACATTGCAGGACATCCACAACGGGTACCACAACTCTAGAGACGTCGCTACTACTATTCTGCGAAGAGAAGATAAACTACACCTACGTTGTCTTTAACATGTGGATAACCGAATACCACTTTCTGTGACCTGGTAGGTAATTACATGACTAATTTTTTACAAATTAAATGCCATTATCTGACTCACTCATTACAGATTCATACAGGTCATGCAGTAATACGCTTATCTCCTGGTCTTCATCAGCAGCATAACGAGTACCGCCTGCCTGCCACCACTAACTCTGCAATCGACTGCCTTTCATCTGCAAACAGAACATGCCCTGCTCGAAAGCTGCGTTTGAGATGTAGGGATGTGTCTTTATTTCCTTCATTTGATAAAAATGATATGTACAGATTCCTATACGAAATGTAGTTCATCTACACAGATGGCTTACTGCTGTTACAATGGCAGCTTATCAACATTTAAGTGAGTTTGAACGTGGTGTTATAGTCGGCGCACCAGCGATGGGACACAGCAACTCCGAGGTAGCGATGAAGTGGGGATTTTCCTGGACGACCATTTCATTGGTGTACCTACAATATCAGGATACAGGAAAACATCAAATCTCCGACATCGCTGCGGTCTAAAAAACATCCTGCAAAAACAGGCGCATCAACGACTGAAGAGAATCGTTCAACGTGACAGAAGTGCAACCCTCCCGCAAATTTCTGCAGATTGCAATGCTGGGCCATCGACAACTGTCGGCGTGCCAACCACTCAACGAAAAATCATCGAAAAAGGGGTTTCGGATCCGAAGGCACACTCGTGTACCCTTGAGGACTGCACGACACAAAGCTTTACGCCCGTCAACACCATCACTGGACTGTTGATGACTGGAAACACGTTGCCTGGTCGGACGAATCTCCTTCCACATTGTATCGAGTGGATGGACGTTTACGGGTGTGGATACGACCACATGAATCTATGGACCCTGAATTTCAGCAGGGGACTGTTCAAGCTGGTGGAGGTGCTGTACTGGTGTAGCTGGAGTGATATGGGACCCGTGACACGTCTAGATACGACCCTGACAGGTGACAAGTACGTAACCATCCTGTCTGGTCACCTGCGTCCATTCACGTCCGTTGTGCACAACGACGGACTTGGACAATTCCAGCAGGACGATGCGACATCCCGCTCGTCCAGAGATGCTACAGAGTGGCTCCAGGAACACTCTTCTGATTTTAAACACCTCCGCCGGCTGTCAAACTTGCAGCACACTGTTCAGAGGAATCTCCACCCCTTCGTACTCCTACGGATTTCTGGACAGCCCTGCAGGATTCATGGTGTCAGTTCCCTCCAGCACTACTTCAGATATTAGGCGAGTCCATACCACGTCGTGTTGCGGCACTTCTGCATAAAATATGTCGACTTGAACAGCAAATTATAGGTGTGTGTCTCTAGGTTTACATCTACTCCTTTTCCTGAAATTGCTGCTCTAGCTTTACTCTTTTCTAATGGGACTGTAGGGCAAGAATTATTCGGATTGCAATTATTACATGCTGCGTCACTAATCAATGTAACTGGAGATCTATAGTCAATTACCG
Source organism: Schistocerca serialis cubense (assembly GCF_023864345.2). Classification (NCBI taxonomy): domain Eukaryota; kingdom Metazoa; phylum Arthropoda; class Insecta; order Orthoptera; family Acrididae; genus Schistocerca; species Schistocerca serialis. The sequence goes on from NC_064648.1 coordinate 108,269,234, forward strand.
CGGTGGAATTTCTGAGTCAGTTGATATATTTATAATAGCACGATACACATTCTCTTGTGGCTGTTCTTTTCCCTGCAATAACGCGTCTCTTATATCTTCCAACGTGATAATATGTTCTGTTACTGTGTTCATGTTGTAAAAGTGTGCAAATTGATTAAATCCGGAACTTTACTATTAATCTGTTTAATAAAAACAAACTAGTCCCCATGGGTTAATGCTCTGGAAAAAATGCTGTTCGTGAAATGGTCCCCGTCCGTTGACGATTTTCGTAGCAAACAGATACTGAAATGAAAATATCTCACCTCGTAATGTAATTGTTTTCTAAGTAGTGGCGCCTAGTCGCTCATAAATTATTTTGCAGAAAGCTTCGTCCATTTCGTGCTCAGGTGAACGCCAAGTCAAGTTACAAATGTTGTTTACATTGGTGCTCAGGTGTACTCACAATACGTTACATTTCGTTTGAAAGAAGTGTGCGCAAGTTAGGAAAATGGTCCACACTAGTATTGTGCACTAGCTATAAAGTCATCAACTGAGGCAAAAAATTACATTCATGGCATTTTTTGTCGTTATTCTGCACAAAATCTCGTGAGACTAATTGTAATTATATTGTCTTTTAGTCGCAGCAAGTATGTATCGAAGCAATGTCTTTTCGTGGTTTTCATACACGAAGCTGTTGGTGTACACAGTACGCTATGCAGCTCATGTTGAAGTGTCTTTCAGCACTCGTGACGTTGTAACACCTCTCCAAGTGAAAGCGTCGTATCGTGATTGTCTGGGAGGCGGCTGAGAGCAGACTTGGTGCACTCCGTACGTGTCAGTAACAAATCCAGTGACAACTCAGAGCCAGACCGCTCACAAAAGGTACCACCATGTCACTTTTAACAAAATGTCTGTGAAGTAACCTAAAATCACGATAATCGATGCGGCATGTCGTGGTGTAGAAAACGTTAATAATACCTCCAACTTTCTCACAGTCCAAAGAATAACTATACTCGAGTCCACGAATGTGCCGCTTTCTGTTACAATACAGTGAAAGAAAATAAAGCTAAGACGTTTATCAAAAACTACGTATGGTAGATTCTCGGATTAAATGACAAAGACTAACAAACATTTCTCACGAATATCAGCATTACAATTTAGACAGATGTGTCCATAGTAACATGTCAAACAGAAAAATCATAATCGAAATTTGTTGTCACTGTGCTAGAATAGAAACATTAAGATACAGTAATCATTACATGTATAATGCATTATCAAAATATCAATAGGTAAACATTGTGTTGTTACGTAAGAGTACAATAGTGATTTCTGCAGAGTGTGTGTTTCTATGTACTCAAGTAAATGCACGTAAGTATACAGGCTAAAGGAAAGGAATGGAATGTGAACAATATTTTGCTGCTGTAGAGGAAAAAAATAAATTATTACATTTCTCTGCTGTCTGTCAGTCACAAAAAAAAAAAAAATAAAGCAAGTGAAAATGTGTCCACAAAACCTTAACCTATGCACGTGCCAGTTACTTAGAATTACCCCAAATGCAAAATTTAAGTGTTATCAAGAAGAGCACTTAATATCTATGAACAACTAAACTTAACGTGCAGAATGAAAATAATTAAGAAATTCTTTTTCCGATGAAGTCGATTAAATGTGGGGAAAAAAGAACGAGAATTGATATTATTCTGTGAATGAGAAGAAAATCAATTAGTGCAAGCAAAGTCACAACTTTCATCAAAGCAAGTAAATCGTAATAAGCGTCTTCAATCCTTCAGGTTGTTATTCCCAAAGAAAAAAATGTAAATGTTTGAAAGAAAGTGTTCATCTTCCTGTAAATTCATACTTTTGTCTTACCGCTTTGTAACACCTTATTGCAAACCATTAGAAGTTCCAGAATGAGAGTTTCACTCTGCATCGGAGTGTGCGCTGATATCAAATTTCCTGGCAGAGTAAAACTATGTGCCAGACCGAGACTCCAACTCGGGACTTTTGCCTTTCGCGGGCAAGTGCTCTACCATCTGAGCTGCCCAAGCACGACTCACGCCCCGTCCTCACAGCTTTACTTCTGCCAGTACCTCGTCTCCTACCTTCCAAACTTCACAGAAGCTCTCCTGCGAAAGGCAAAGGTCCTGAGTTCGAGTCTCGGTCAGGCACACAGTTTCTATCTGCTCGCAAGTTTCATTAGAAATTCTATTCATCAGAGAAACACACCAAAACACAATCAACAAAACATGCTCCAAAGGTTAAATCATCTCGTAACACCTAACACCCCCAAACATCAGTGTGCCACTCTTCATATTATAAATCATAAACGTCTGCATAATAATCATGAAAAGTTCGCTACCCTCACTTCCTATTATCTCACCATATCTTTGTTGCAAAAATCCATAAATCATTGCTACACATGCTCCACCTAAAATTAATCCTTAAGTCTTCACATACGACGCAGAGTAAAATTCTTACAGTCAATGAAGAAACCCTGGTTATAGCTCAGGATTAGAGTATCCCAGTGGAAGACGAACAAATTAAATATCTTCTCCGATAGTTGACAGTACGTGTCATATCTGTGCAAATATACATTGTCTACCTGTTTTATCAGTACTATCTGGAATCCGTTATTGCATACTTCTGTACCTTAACCTGTAAGAGAAAATGTATTAGCTCGGGCGAAATTCTATGTTACTGTTTCACATGTTGCTTTTATCTTTTGTGATGCGTTTCTCTTTGGCGAAGGAGTCGTTACTGTCTTCTTTTACGTAACTTTTGCTTTTATAATGATGTATTGTAAAGATCGGGGTCAGTTATGTTAGAACACGGAATGGTATATACTCTGTAACAATCATGACACAGTGAAAATAAACATCCGAAATGGCTTGTGCTGTATGAGATAAAAATGTTATTGTCATGTACTCATACATGTCAATGAAACAAAATTTGTAGAAAAAGTTTAACTACTACGTACAAACGGTTGGCGTTATAAGGAAACGAAGTGTAGCGTATCGGTATGGTTTTGTCTTCATGAGGAGTACAAAATCAAACAATTGCACAGTGAACGGTTTTGTATTGGTGATGTGATGAAGACCTCTCGAAGCTTTCGTTCTGAGTGTTTCAAGATGTCCTACGTTCCGAAGTGGGATTCGTCGATTCCGAAATGGTCCGTTATAAAGCAACGCAAATTTCTGACACCTGTTCTTTGCTTTACAAGACAGTGGGCGTGTTTGAACTAAAACTTACTGTCCAACTTGAAATTTTTTAGTGAGACTTACCTTCTGTTGTAGCGTTATCCTCTTCTCAGCTGCCTCTTTTGTATTTACTGTTGCAGTGTCTGTCTGTTAACGATGACGTAGACGCTGTGACTTGGGGAAAGTCACAAGTTCTTTTATTTTTTCTGGCTGATTTTTATCCTTCAAAATTAAATGTGGCGAGAGCAAAGTTGTATCAATAGCAGCTGAATTAGTGGTGATCTGAAAAATCTGTCCAATGGAGTGTGTTGTTTGGTTCGTCTGTTGCTGCTTCACGACTGTCTTCCTTGGGTCTGACTGACTGCGAAACGTCGAAATTTAATGCTTCATCTGCACTGACTGTGGCAAAATACGTGTCAGTTAAAAATGATGTGTACCATTGGTTATTTTCTGTGTATGAAGAAAGCTCTAATCTGTTAATTTCCCATTCGCGTATTGAAATGCTCTGCTGAAAGTGTAATGCATCTTCATAGTCCGAAATGGCATGTTCTGTTAAAAAACCCATACGCAGCTTAGCTTCAGTTTTTCAAAAGTTGGACGATCCAAAAATCTGCGTAAATTGTGTGGCTGTGAGCAGCAAATTTTAAGTGTGTGTGAGTGGTTTTTACATCTATTCTTTTTCCTGAAACTGCTCCTCTAACTTTAGTCCTTTGTAATGGGATTGTACAGCAAGAATTATTCGCATTGTGTTTATTGCCCGCTGCATCACTAATCGATATAACTGGAGATCCGTAGTCAGTCAGCGCGGTGAAATTATGTAAGTCAGTTGGTATGCTTCTAATCGCATGATGCACATTCTTTTGTGGCTGTTCTTTTCCCTGCAATAACGTGTCTCTTATGTGTTCCAACGTGATGATATGTTGTTTTACTGTATTGATACCGTAAAAACTGTAAACTGATTAAAACCTGAACTTTACTATTAATCTCTTTAATAAAAGCAAAGTGGTCTCCGTGTGTTTATGGTCTGCAAGTAATGCTATTCGTGAAATGTTCCCTGTCCGTTGATAATTTTCGTAGCAAACAGATCCTGAAATGGAAACATCTCACCTCGTAATGTAATTGCTTGGAAACACAGAAATTTGCAACTGGAGCGCAGAGAGCAGCCAAGCACTGACTCCAGTTGCTGAGGGCCTAATGGAATGCTCCAGACAGCGAGGAAACTGTTTTATACACACCACTGAGTGAGACACTGCTTTGAATAAAAGTGGCTTGGACCGAGGATTTGGTGAAGTATGCCTTTAACAAAATGTTTTTGCACTATCAGATATATTATTAGCCGTATGCAGTTCATATTACAACATTTATTAATATTGTCAAAGGAAGACACCGATACCAAAATCTTACTCTCACAAACGTCAGTGAAATAATTGACAGACATGAAACAACCCTCACAGTGAAAATCAAACAATCTTTAATGAAAAATCTCAATTTCCTTGATATGGCTGTCTAATTCAACTACGAAACTAATGTAACTAGCGCGACTGCAGTGCCACTAAATAAAAAAAATGTTCCATTCATTCCTCTTCATACTCTTTTCTGATATCCTTACACCTCATTTCATTCTGAACCGTTAATCGTATCTCTCTCCTCTGTTTCACAGCGTTCAAACACAAAGCACTTTACTTAAACGAAGGCGCTCTTAACTTTACGCCTACACTGCCCAGAGTCCCCTGCTCGGCGTCTCAACTCACAACTACCCCCCTGACGCTGGAACTCCAGCGCCCCTCTCTCTCCCCGGCAGCGACGACAAACACGTGGACACCCTCCAGCGACACAGCTGCTCCTCCCTTCTTCCGCTTGGTAGGTAAACAGACCTGGTTAGACACTGTTCATATGAGACCCTGCTGCCTCAAATGCTGTCTCCTGTTCCTTATCAGCAGTTTAATGAGCGCCACGTCGCTGCCGCCATTTATTCTGATATCGACTGCATTTTTTATTTATTTTTTGCCAAGGAAAGATCCCCTGCCCTGCTCGGAAGGAGGCTTTTAAATGAAGAGAAATAAGTACTTCCTTCTAGCACTGGGTAAGTAATTACATGTGGTTAACATTTTTTTAATATTACTCTCTGCAACGTCAAAGGCTATTGTCTACAACTTCCTATTTGGAATGTGGTAACAGGGGGTATTCTCCTGTTCTTTATCAGCATTTAACGGACGTCTTTTAGTCTACTCTGCCGTTGACTGCATTTTATCTGCAAATGGAAGATGCCCTACTCGAACAATCTTTTTGAGAAGTAGGGGACGTGAGTACTTCTTACTTCCATTTTATAACAAATAACATCCGGTTAACGTTTTAAACATTACATTCTGCGGCCTCAAATGTCTTCTACAGAGCCCCACATGAATTGTAGTAATAGCACTGTTCTTTTCCAGCATGTCATGAATGTCTTTTGGCTGCCACCATTTTCTCTGTCAACAACTGTGTTTTATTTGTAAGCTGAAGACACCCTGCCCAAAAGCACGCTATGAAACGTACAGAACTCAGTACCTCCTCCTTTCATTTGGTAAGTGATTACATCTGGCTTAGACTTTCAATACAACGTTCCACATATTGAAAATGTTACAGTAATTGTGACGATAATGGAAAAGAAAAAAGTTGTAATTTTGTGTCGCGTCACCAAGACCTCAGTGAGTGTCCCTGCAGTTTCTTTGCCTCAGTCTGTCATCAACTGAAGACCGCGGCAGGCGCCTCTTGCCGACACACTGTGGTGACGTCACAACACCACCGCCACACACGCTGGCCCCGTTGCCTCTCACCGGAACAACAAATCAACACTTTGAAGTCTGGAAACAAACAAACTGAAAGGCATTTACTAAAAAATATCTTAATACACAACTAAACTAAATTACAATTTCTTATAAATAATTTGTATACGTAATTGGCTTTCGTGTGAAATGGTTCAAAGCATTCTGGCATGCACAGCGCAACATCACACACTGGACAACAGTGTGTTGTTTCTTACCTTTTCCACTCTCCAGTTTCTTTTTTAACTTTGTCACCACGCGCTTTACACAATATTCATGGCCTCGCTTTGCTCTCAGTTGGAGGAAATTTTCTTCCAAAATGTCGCCCAGTTAGTCTGTCGCCTGCAGACGAAGGCTTCGCCCCTACTTGTTCCTTTCCAGCCACCGTGGCCAGTGTTTCTCCAGTTAACACACATGAGTTTATCTGGAGGACATGGTTGCCTCTGTAGCATTTTATACATAATGTAACTGTTTACTATTTCCCAAATGAAAATTCTGTAGATAAGTGAGTCATGCGAAGGACTTGCCAACAAGTTTTGTATTATTTTACAGTCTGATGTGTCACGCGAACGAATTATTTTTTTCAATGATGTAGTGAGAATTACTAATTATTCTTACAAGTTTCAAATAATTCAAAATGAAATTCACACTTTACTTCAATCCTGTAGGCGACATTTGTAACTAATTTCCCAACACCGGGTTCTGCAAGGTTCAGCCGCCACTCACTCGCGTTACGGAAGAAACGTTTCCGGTTAATCCACGATTTGTAGCGAACAATGAAATCCATATTCACCGATGTTATGTGGAGGAGGTTACAATTTAATTTCCAGTATCCTCTGCCAACTATTTTTGGACGAGTTAGAGCTCTTGCTTTAACATGTACACCGTGGTGGTCGGAGAAGCTGACAGGGGCTGCTTCGTAATCCTGCACAGTTAGTCACACCCCGCTGTGGTGTGGAGTCTGTCAGGCCTCGAAGCCGACACTGGCGAGGCGTGCGTGCAGTGAGTACGTGTGGCGGCGCGCCGCTCAGCTACGTCTTCCGTGTCCAGACCTGCAGTCAGATTTTGCAGGGCAGCACAGAAGGGTGTCGCGCCTTTTGAGTCTGTCGCCCTTAAAATACAATTAAAATGTCCTGCGCTGACGAAGTCGCCTTTTGCCTGTCTCAGAAAATACGGGACTCGATCTTTCCCTTGGAGCTCTCTTGTTTGATGCGGAGGGAGTGCAGAGGTTTAGGGAGGTGACCACATTCACAACGCCTGTCACAATACGTCCTCCCGGCTCTTTTTCTACATCCTTTAGTTACTGTGTTCGTGAAGAGTTACTCACCGCAAAAGGCGCAAAATCTGCATTACGAAACTCTGCACTTGGCCGGTGGCCACCCGAGCGAGAAGCAGAAGGCGTACTTCTGCGCACGCGCGGGCGTATCGAATCCGTCTGCTGATTCTGTGATGCTGGCACCCTTTCTGCCTCCAGACGGCTGTCGCGCTGGACCTGTGCCGTACGTTTTTGACAGCTCCGTCACTCTCTTAATAGTAACTGGTTACAGAACAGAGGAGCGTTCCGTTCGCACAGCTAGGCCAACAAACTTAATTACCATCACTGTAAGGTACAGCGAGTGTCACAATCTATCTGTGAAAATATATCATTTTAGATGTTTCAAACGGGTGAATGAAGTCTAAACACAAAGATTAACAATATTTAGGGCCAACATTTTAATCAGAGTCATTTGTTTTGGAGACAAATCACTTATACAAATTACACTGAAATCGGCCTGCTCTCTCGCAGGCGAATTGTTCGATGTACTGACTAGCCTCTAATTCACATCGTGTAGCGTGTGCTTCACATATACATATTTACCAAAAGACGTGGGACATCCTGATTAAAAAATAGTCCGATCGTACATGTGTAACGTCAGTCCCCGATGGCGCGTAAATATTTAAGCGGAATGTCTCAGCGACAGAACATGCAATTGCACGTCTGCTGGGATGAAGTTGGACGTTTTCAGGTGTAAACCCATCCCTTAAAAGAACTGCCGTTGCGCTGTTGATTTCTGGATCGATAGTAATGACAGCTTGAAAGTCAGCGGATGTTCCTATACCTGTCATTGAGACTTGCTGCAAAAATAATACATCAGACGTGACATCTTGTATTAAATCATCTAGCGCACTAATTGTAACAGAGGTTGTTATCGAAGTAATGTTTAGTGTTAGTACATCGTGGGGTGCCATTAGAGAGATGTACCGTGCTCTGACATAACTGCGAAATTGCTGCGAGAGCGGGAGAAAATATCTTTGTAATACCGGGACATTAAATGGCAGCCGGACGCTGGCGTCTGCGATCATCACCGACTTTGAAACTGTTGAGTACAACTGTAGCTCTAATCGCTAAACAGTGTTACACATTTTATGCGGGTAGTGATCGTCCTGACTCAGTTTCGGCCCCGCTATCGTGTGGCCGGTCTTTTCTCCGCCGCCGTGGTCGGACCGCACCTACCGCCTGCTCCCACCACGCCGCTGCTTCTGCGCATGCGCGGCCCTCCGCCGGATTCGCTGCCGGCATTCTGCGTCGCTCCCCCACCTGCGAGTTTCCCATCGGCGACTGCGCCGGCCGTTTGCGCGGGCTGTGTGACGCCACCTGTTGCTGTTTGCACGTGAATAACAGTGTCGTAAGCGTTTCTGCCTTACAGACAAGACCGAATGTTTACACAGGCTTTCGTTACGTAGAGAGTAATGCAACATGTTACAGATACGTTACTCTTTCCAGAAACAACTGTTTCTTTGGCGTCATTTTTATCGATGAAATTCGGATCTCGGGAATTTCTTTGTTGTCTCGTGATCTGGCGTGCGCAGACGCGTACTTAAATGAAAACAAGTGCCATGAACTCGTCGCTGTGAAACCGTGCTTGAAACGCATTTGGTCGGTACACACCTGTCTGAAGCGTATTTCACAATGCTCTTCAACTTCTTCCACTGATACCCGCGCTGTTGGTGCTGCAGAGGAAAGGAAAGGTAACCTGAAGCCTGTTTCTCGTCGCTCTTGCTAAGCACAGTAATATTCCCAACTTATTTTCTATTTATGTTTACGGTCGTATTCAGTAACACTGTAACGGTCTTGGCATAGCTGATTCCCCGTTCTACCCTAACAGATTCGAAAAGTTCGGGTCTATTTGTCACTTGCAAGTCTAAGATGCTGTCTTCACGACTCGTTTCTCAGATTAATGGCCCGAGGTAGTTTTTGAGTGAAGCACTTGGATCAGTTTCTCACGATTCCCTGGCCCTGCCTTCAGTCTCAGCCACCTATGTCGCCCGCTGCAGAGGTGGCAGGTTAAAGGTTCCACCTAAAAGTGTAACATGGCGAGGAAATGCACGCCAGATGTTCTCCGGGTTTCTTACTTTCCATTCAGAGCTCTTTAATAGACGAGTAGTTCAAAGATATTTCTCGTATCGCGACTGCAACAGGAAAAGGCCGGAACAGCTGTGGTACTCAAACTATCCTCCGCCACACACCAGAATGTATCTGTGAAATTATCATTTCAGACTTTCCAAATCGGTAAATTATTTCAGAAAGGCGTTATCTTGTGAATTTTGGAGCAGTTTTGACACAATGCGGGATGCGTTACATTTTATCTTCATTTGCACAATAGACACGACAGCAGATCTGGTGCAGTTATTGTTTACAAGTTTGAAGATAAGGATTTACAGTATTCAGGACCAATATTTTAAATTGAGTTATCTGTTTTGCACACAAATGTTATGTATAAATTACATTGAAAACGACCTCCTCTCTCGCAGGCGAATTCTTTGATGTACCGGCTAGCCTGGATTTCGCATCGTGTAGCGTGTGCTTCGCATACTTCCGTACAAAATTTAATTTTTACACTTTTCTGTCGCACTGGACTGAGATTTACGTATTTCGTTATCAAAATAAATTTTAGCCATTTCTCAGATACCAACCACACACTTAGAAGCACTAGTTTAAATAAATGCGAACACGTTTCAAAATATATGACGTCCGTTTCGACAGCGGATGTCTGCCGTGAGTGCTATTGTGTTTGACGATGCGAAGAACACAGGTGGAGCTCTGGGCTGTTTTCCGTCTGCCGACGCGTGCCATACCGTTCCAAAGTGCCGTAATAGCAGAGTGCAACAGGTGAATGGCGTTAGGCGCGATCCGAATTTTGGGGAGTCACCGTTTTTTTAGGACGCTCTAGCGCGGTCACCACTTGTCAGAAAATCACTGCTGATTGCTGCGTGTTGTAGAAGAGTTTGTCCAATTTAATTTTGTGTTGGGTTGTCAACTTTGAGAAACACGTAGTCTTTGTGAAATAAATGAAAAACTGAGAAAAGTCGGAAAATTTTGAGGCTTTCGTTGTTAAGCCGACATACTACAGGGCAGGAAGCACGAAATTTGGATTTAGGAGCCCAAAACATATGATTATGGAATTGCTGAGGAAAGATCTGCCGCAGTTTCTTAGCAATTGGTATTTTTGGTCATTGCACGTAGCGTCGCTCTGGATAGTTACTGCTAGATATTTTACGGTAGGTGAGTTACTGTTTTCAGCAATTTGTGGTCAGCAGTGTAATTGTACAGTAGTGGATTTCTTTTGCTGTGTATGCAGAGTGTATTACATTTATTTATGTTGAGGATCAACTGGCAGAGCCTGAAGTATTGATCAATGCCGTGGAGGTCACTCACCAAGTCAATACTGTCTCCTGGCGCCGCTGCTTCCTCACAGAGAATGTTGAGGAGCTTCCGTGTGTAACGCCGCCACATGAGGGCCACAGAAGCTCTTGTTCAGAATGCAGTCTGCCGCTTTGGTCACACATGCACGCACGGGGATGCCAAGTCTAATTGTATCACAGCAGACAGGGGAATGAATGTTCCAAATGTGGTCTGCTTCCAAAGCGTGTACAGAGACGCAAAAGTGTACTTTGGGAAACTGCCGAATAATTCCAGTGATGGCTGCATGTCTCACGCGATTGAGTATAATTCCTTGAGAGATGGTAGTTTGTTCTGTAAGAGCAGCAAGGGAGGTGTTTAGGAGCCTAATGATTTTAGGTGGTTCTTCAATTCTCTTTATTTGAAGGTGGGCTGGCAGGAAGGCTGCAGATGCTGTGAGCATGATGTGGTGTGAGCACTGCTACCAATGTGACATTACAGTTAAACACGAAAAGTACTTGTGCGGTGCATGCACAGAAGTGAATTCAGTGTGAAGTCGGAAGTGAAGATATACGTTCTAACTGAACAGCTTATATGGCAGTAATATGAGTATGGTGCAGTTCGCAGTGATGTAATGTAGCAACATAGACACTGCTAGCAAATAGTTTGCAGTAATTAGGTAATGTAGCGGACTGGTGGGAAGAAGTGACGTTATTGCGGCTGGGCGACGTGGTACACAACAACCGGTATTCTCGCATTTGTGTCTTGGAAGAGATTGGGTGTTTACGTTTTGAAATACAGGCGGTTGTGAAAGACGTGGGCTGTATTCTTGTAAGCTGTTTGAATATTGTATGTGGGACGAGAAACAAGACAGAGAGGGAGAGGGAAGTGGAGTTTATGAATGATGGAGTATTTGTCAATTGTTGCTGGGCTTTTGCAGAAATTGCTTGTGGAATGTTTTACAGAGTGAATTCTGAAAAGGAAGGTTTGTCACGTTGGTTTACAGATATCTCCTGTTGTTGCAGTAGTTGTGGTGTTACTGGAGTAATTGTGTGGACTGCAAAAGGTAGAAATGAATAGAGAAAGCGATCTTTTTTTTTCAATTTTTTATTTTAATATCCTGTACAATGAAGTACTATTGGCACGTATTAATGCTGTGTTAGCATCTCGACGACCTGCTGCCGGTTTTGCTGCCTGGCTAAGTCCAGGGCGGTGTTCCCCTCATTAGTCCTCACCCCCCTGTCGGCTCCGGCCTGCAGCAACGCAGCCGCCACTTCTGTGTGGCCAAAGAATGCCGCCCAGTGCAGCGGCGTCTGCCCCCCCTGAGTCCTGGCGTTGGGGTCGGACGCCGCAGAGAGCAGCAGCCGCACCACAGCCGCGTCGCCTCTCCGTGCAGCCCAGTGCAGGGCGGTCCGCCTGACCCCGTCCCTCGCCCGCACGTTCGCCCCAGCCGCGAGCAACGCCCGCACCTCCTCCACCGCCCCCTCCTCAGCCGCCTCTGTCAGCCTCCTGCCTCGCTCCTCCTCAGAAAGGCTCCTGCACAAAACATCAACACACTTACTCTCTACTATCGAGACACACACACCAAATGAAAGAAACTAACAGCCGCAAAACTGCCAACAATTCTGAATACACTTCTTCCGAGCGACAAGTCACAAATCTAGAAATCTCGCTTCTGCGATACGGGTTAACCAGCGTATTACAGACAGATCCACAGCACTAGCCCATAATCAAAAACTTCACCCATCTCCCATTAAAAATAGGTGCACTCCATCCCGTAACAAATACATTAGGCACATTCCCTCATAGTTCACTCCACAGATCCGCCTCCTTTCACCTCGGCATGCAGTTGCTGCCCAATCCTTCATCTACATTCAAACACACCCCAAAACTACCTTCTCTGGGTACCAATTCCTTCAGTCACTTAGGAAGAAAACAATATAAACTAAACCCATCTGCAAGTACTGAAATACTACTTCCTCACCAGACAGCTAAGTGATTCAGACCAGTAACATGGAAATTTTCTGACATACCGACGTAAAATATAAAAGTCACTGCTTCGTACGCAATAAGTTGGTCGACATATTTCAAATACAACAAGGGCACCAGGTCGACTCTCCCTGACACACACACACACACACACACACACACACACACACACACACACACACACTACCCGCTGCATAATAATCGTCACATGTGCTCATATAATCATGCATGCAACAAGAGATACATCCACTGGAACATTCATTTCCATCTACTTACAAACTTTGCAACCCACCATATGGTCTGTGGCAGGCGGCATCCTGCACAACTACTATACTCAGTCATGTTAACTTTGTGCAACTTTTTGCATTTTCTGAAAATTCTGGACACAAAATAAGTTACACACCACTACAGAAGGCGTAAAACTTTTCATTTATGCTTAAAAAGTTCTAAGTAAACTTAAAGTGTACACCAGCTACGCTGCTTCCGAGTAAAATTTCTCTTTCAGTAGTAGTACAAACACTTAAGCCGTAACTTTAGACCAGTTTCAAAAAAGTACTGTATTTCCTGTATCTAATGCAATGCATTAGATCATGCCAGAAAGAAATCAGGTGCCTGTAAGAAATACCAACAGAGTGTTGATTCATTATCGCATGTTCACTTACAAATATCAAAATACTGGTATAGATCTGGCATTGCTGAACTTTAACCAATGTCGCGGGAACCTCTCCCCACAGCTGATGCAAGTTAAAGGCTAATCCCAAGCGAGAGAGCCAGTAAGAAGCTCCAAAGACAAGTGAAATACCAACTAGAAACTACAGAGGTAATAAAACTGCTGCATTCAGTACAAAGTAATCAATGTATGTGGAGCAGCAACCATATGAAACAATAGTAGTAACTGGTACATATAAAAAGTTCTCAACTGACTGCAGTCATCTGCTTTTTCCGTTCCGCTCCCAAGTAGAGCGAGGGAGAAACGACTGCCTGTATGACTCTGTACGAGCGACAACGCCTCTCACCCTATCTTCACACGCCTTGTCTCAAGTGTACATTGCCGGAACTAGAATTGTTCTGCAGTCAGCGTCAAAAAACAGTTCTCTAAATTTTCTCAACAGAGTTCCTCGAAAAGAGCTTCGCCTCCCCTCCAGTGATTCCGATTCGAGTTCCTGAAGCTTCTGCACAATACCTCTGCGTCACTCGAAACTACCGGTAGCAAATGTAGCAGCTCAGCTCTCAGTCCTATAGCTGTCTTCCTTTAATTATACCTGTTGCGAACACCAAACACTCTAGCAGTACTCGAGAATAGGTCGCACCAGCGGCCTACATGCAGCCTCATCTACAGGCCAACCACACATTCCTAAAATTCTCCCAACAAACTAAAGTTGACCTCCCGCCTTCCCTACCGCAGTCCTCTCACGCTCGTTCCATTTCGTATCACTTTGCGAACTTTCGCTCAGACATTTAAGCGACGCCTCTGTGTCTAGCGCAACACCTCTACTGCTGTACCTCAACATTACATGTCTGTTTTTCCTACTCACCTGCATCAACTTACGTTTCTCTACATTTACAGATGGCTGCCATTCGTCACACCAACTAGAAATTTTGTCCAACTCGCCTTGTGTCCTTCTACACTCACTCAACGACGACATCTTACTGTACACCAGGGGACAATCAGCAAACAGCTGCAGATACCTGTCGACCAGACCATTTATGTATACAGACAGTAACAGCGGCCCCACCACCCTTTTCTGGAGCACTCCTGCCTCTGGCGAACGCTCGCCACTGAGGACAACATACTGGGTTCTGTCACTTAAGAGCTGAGGTCCACTCACATACATGGGAACCTATTCCACACGTTTCTATCTCCTTCAACAGTCGACAGTAATCGACCGTGTGAAATGCTCTGTGGACACGTACGAATATGTTATTCAGAGATGATCGACAAGCGCACCACATCACAGGAAAATGTGCTCAATGCAAAGAATTGCGATCTTTGGGGTAAAAATGGCTCAGTCACCTCTGTTGCAATCACGGATTGTATTAAAGAGTCGGCACAGAGAGAACTGGGGGCTAATGTTGCCCGTCTCAAAAAGAAAGGATTGTAGTTTACACACAAGTCAGCCTTGCCGCTATTGGACGCATCAGAAAGGCGACCGAAAATAAACCACGCGGTTTGCCAGAGCCGCCAAGAAAGTGCACTACGAAATTTGGAGTATAAATCCATCATTGCAAGGAGTTTCTCAAAATAGGTAATTTGATCAACCATAGGGACTTTTGTATGGCTAAAAACTAGTGCTGACATTACACAAATAAGTTGTTGGCGTAAAAACAAAAAAATTATTTTCCTTGGAAGAAAGCTGTTTAGCGTAAGACACTGCATGATATGCGATTTACTTGCAACAGACCTCTAAGTAAAGGAAAGGTCCCTCTAGAGAGAAGTCATTACTGACTGGCGATGCAAATACTTGATACAAGTCAGGAAATTAACAGAACTCTTTTCTATCGACGAAACTTGGGTGGTGAACCAACGACATTCCTCTTAGAAGACGGTGACAGGGTCGTGACATTGGCACCAAAATGGACAATATGATAGTGGAAGCAACAGCGGTGAATGTTGAAACCAATACTTGGTTTATTTATTAGTCTACATCAATGTCGTCTTCACTAAGATATTTCCCATTACATATTATACATTTATTCCAGTGGTTCTTCCAATGCTTAAAACGATTCTGGAACAATCCCTACAGTAGTGTTTAGTTCTCTCTGACGTGCAGTTTGAATCTCCTCTCTTATGTAAAAGACAGCTCTTTAAGGTTTGTCTTTATTTTTGGGAACAAATGTCACACATGGAGCGAACGTGGGGCCAAGGACATCACTACAGTATTGTTTCTAGCCAAACATGCACAAGCACGGAACGAACTGTGAGCAGGTGCGTTATCGCAGTGCAGAAACAATCAACTGTTCCGCCACAAAGCCGGACACCTTTCCGCGTTGCTTCAAGCCATCGGGGTTGAGCTGGTGAGAAGATCTGCCTACTGGCCGTTTCATCTTGGGACAAGGAGTCGTGGTGCACTGTACTGTCAAAACCGAAGATTACCGTCAGAAACGTAACATTCACATTTCAGTGGTCTTGGCCGTCTGTCACCGAGACGATTGAGTTTTAGTTTACGCATCGTTTGGTTCAACTCTCAGTTCGTCTTCTATTATGACCTTCTCGTCATCCTCATCTTCATCTTCTTCTAAAGGTTTATACCAGTCGTAAACACCTATTTCACTCGTAGTATACTCACCAAAAGCAGTACATAATATTTCTAAAACCACGATGCATTTTAATCCGTTCTCATAGCAAATTTTACTACAAATACTCATCTGACTCAAATGGATTTCTTTCTACGGGGAGCACTGAAAGATAGAGTCTGTCATGAACCCCAGGTATGTCAGATGATGCGCGCCAGACCACACAACGACGTATCATCCAATGTAGCTTGTCCAGTACATCTCTCTCGCTCAAACAGCCATTCCAAATGTGCCTAGCAGTCGATGGTGTGCAATTTGACTATATTGTTAATTAAAATGTAAAAACACACTTCACTAAGGAAAGTATTTAGTTTGTGGATGACAAGGCATCAGTTATTTTGAATAAATGTTTAGCTTATTTAAATTCTATTCCGTCTACGTACAATTTCGAGTAGTTTCTGATTTCTAATTGACAGCAGGTCTTTTGCGCTGTAGAACCACCCGGGTGCTTCCAGGCAGAGACAGGCTGAGCTGACAGAAGGTCATGGGATAGCGATATCTACACATACAGATGGCAGCAGTATCGCGTATACAAGGTATAAAAGGGCGGCGGGTTGGCGCCGCTGTCACCTCTACTGAGGTGGCTCCTGGGAAAGGCTTTCCGACGTCTTGATGGCCGCACGACGGGTTCTAACAGACGTCGATTGCGGAATGATAGAGCTTGCCTATGACTTGATATTTTTAAAATGTACAGTATTCGATGTATCGATACAAAATAAAATACCGTTATCTGCTCCCCATGTATCGACAAAAGGATTGATATATCAGCGCAAAATCATCAACGTGCCTGCCTATAAAAATATGGGCTGCACGTTGTAAGTACACTCCCGGTTTTAGAGCTGTTCGTTGGAGTATTGATTTATTATTGGATACTCTGTACATCAACAAGCTATCCCCCTCAGAGCAAGAACTGAAAGGAAAACGACGGATGTTCACGCCTCCCGACAACCACCGTGCAAGCTGCGGTAACTGCATATAAGTGGCACACTGAAAGGTGTCTCGTGGGTCCATCGTTCGGTATCGTCACGTATCGGATTTGTCCGCAACACTTCACGTCGACTTCCCTGCTTTTTCGTTTCAGCAAATGCCAGCGACCCTGCAGCTGTAGCGCCAGAACTGGGTCGTGAATCTGAAAGTTTGCCATTTCTGTTGGTAGCTCTGGGCGCCGATTACGCCAGCAGTTCCCCGAGTCCACTGCAGCGACCAGTTTTGTCGTTTACATTTTTGTTCATTTTCAACGTCTGTTTTTGAAGAATGTCGATGTGAAGAAAGAGCACACTAGTTCCGATAAAAATTGTGTAACGCAACTGGTGTCCTGTTTCTTCGCATTTGATATTCCATTCAAACCACCCCTCCCCCCGGGGCAATGGGTGTCACATATACTTGCCTCACATAGTCAAAATTAAACACTGGACCTGATGAAAGTTCAAAAAGCGACAACACTCCTTTACACAGTGAAAGTAAAATTATGCCTCAGTACAAACTCAAAAAAGCAACTTCAATATTTTCCGAAAACTGTGAAAAAATCTAAATTAGGAGGACTGTCTTTAGTTGCCGTGGCGAGAAGACGTATTTCTAGTGATGCAGAATGTTGTCTGAATAATACACCACTGGCCATTAAAATTGCTAAACCACGAAGATGAAGTGCTACAGACGCGACATTTAACCGACAGGAAGAAGATGCTGTGACATGCAAATGATTAGCTTTTCAGAGCATTCACACAAGGTTGGCGCCGGTGGAGACACCTACAACGTGCTGACATGAGGAAAGTTTCCAACCGATTCCTCATACACAAACAGCAGTAGACTGGCGTTGCCTGGTGAAACGTTGTTGTGATGCCTCGTGTAAGGAGGAGAAATTCGTACCATCACGTTTTCAACTTTGATAAAGGTCGGATTGCAGCCTATCGCGATTGCGGTTTATCGTATCGCGACATTGCTGCTCGCGTTGGTCGAGATCCACTGACTGTTAGCAGAATATGAAATCGGTGGGTTCGGGAGGGTAATACGGAACGCCGTGCTGGATCCCAACGGCCTCGTATCACTAGCAGTCGAGGTGACAGCCATCTTATCCGCATGGCTGTAAGGGATCGTGCAGCCACGTCTCGATCCCTGCGTCAACAGATGGGGACGTTTGCAAGACAACGACCATCTGCACGAACAGTTCGACGACGTTTCCAGCAGCACGGACTACCAGCTCGGAGACATGGCTGCTGTTACCCTTGACGCTGCATCACAAAATGGCTGTGAGCACTATGGGACTTAACTTCTGAGGTCATCAGTCACCTAGAACTTACAACTAAGTATACCTAACTAACCTAAGGACATCACACACATCCATGCCCGAGGCAGGATTCGAACCTGCGACCGTAGCAGTCGCTCGGCTCCAGACTGTAGCGCCTAGAACCGCACGGCCACCGCGGCCGGCGTGTTTGCATCCCAAACATTTCCCCACTTCTTACCTTTCCAAGTCTTGCATGTCATCTTGGCGTTCTATTTTTTTCTGCTTTGTTTCACATTCTCTACGGAGCATACGGATTTTGATATCAGCATGTGCTGCATTATTAATACTATTATCCTGGACACTAAGTATGTTTTCAGTGTGCATGTAGCACATATAGGTGTGTATCATCTTATATTGAGCGTTTTTAAAATTTTTTTACTTGTAGGTATGTACTTCCTGTGCTAAATTACGCGTTATTACCCGCATGATTTGTATGCACGAAAATTGAAAAATTTCTGTTTGTTGCCTGCCCCTGATATAATTTCAACACTAATTCTCTCTGTCTTCCATGACTGCGAGTGGAAATGGGTGTGCTTCTGTTGCCTGCCCGAGGTGCAGGAGGGTTTTAAATGTTCAGTGGATTCCAAAGTCGATCAAATCTGCAGCTGATTATCTTGGTCAATCAAAGCAGAAAGTACTTGAATCTCTATACAGGAGGGAATCAACATCTACATCTACGTGTTTACTCTGCAATTCACACTGAAGTGCCTGGCAGAGGGTTCGATGAACCTGTTTCATACCATTTCTCTACCATTCCACTCTCAAATGGCGCGTAGGAAAAAGGAACACCTCAATCTTTCCATTGGAGCTCTGATTTCTCTTATTTTATTATGTTGATCATTTCGCCCTACATAGGTGGATGTCAACAAAATATTTTCCATCGGAAGAGAAAGCTGGCAACTGAAATTTCGTAAACAGATCTCGCCGCAAAGAGGACAGCCTTTGTTACAGCGACTGCCACACCAACTCGCGCATCATATCAGTGACACTCTCACCCATATTGCGCGATAACGCGAAACGAACTGCCCTTCTTTGCACTTTTTAGCTGTCCTCCGCCAATCGTACCTGGTAAGGATCCCACACCGTGCAGCAATATTCCAGCAGAGGACGTACAAGTGTAATGTAGGCTCTCTTTGGTAGGTTTGTCGCACCTTCTAAGTTTCTGCCAACAAAGCGCAGTCTTTGTTTCGCCTTCCCCACAATATTATCTGTGTGATCTTTCCAATTTAAGTTGCTCGTAATTGTAATTCCTAGGTATTTAGTCGAATTGACAGCCCTTAAATTTGTGCGATTTATCGTATACCCAAAATTTAGCGGATTCCTCTTAGTACCCATGTCGATGACCTCGCACTTTTCTTTGTTTGGTGCAAACTGACACTTCCCGCATCATACAGAAATTCTCTCTAGATCATTTTGTAATTGGAATTGATCGTCTGATGATTTTACTAGACGGTAAATTACAGCGTCATCTGCAAACAATCTAAGGGGGCTGCTCAGATTATCACCTAGATCATTTATGTAAATAAGGAACAGCAGAGGGGCTATGACACTACCTTGCGGAACGCCGTATATGACTTCTATTCTACTCGATGATTTGCCGTCTATCAGAATGAACTGTGACATCTCTGCGAGGAAATCAAGAATCCAGTCACACAACAGAGACGATACTTCATACGTATCAAATTTGATTAATACTGGATGTATACATGGACAAGGAAAAAAATTCCCGGATTTCCCGCTTAAAAATACACTTTCTCGCGCGTGAAAACACTTTTTCCGTCTTAAGTGACAGTATATTTCCCCTCGGAAGTGCAAAACTTATCAATCCTTTGAATGGTTATGGTTTTGGACATGGGCTTAGAATTTCCTGGCACTTTAGAAGACTAAACTCAGGGAAAAAAATACACGTTTTGGAAATATCGTTGATGTCAGCAACATGTACGTTGCGTATTTTCGTATTACGACAGCACACAATGGAATTCCACCAAACACCGCATGTTACTTTCCGAATCACAGAAATCGAGATTGCGATGCGCT
Source organism: Schistocerca serialis cubense (assembly GCF_023864345.2). Taxonomy (NCBI): domain Eukaryota; kingdom Metazoa; phylum Arthropoda; class Insecta; order Orthoptera; family Acrididae; genus Schistocerca; species Schistocerca serialis. Next base: position 108,289,475 of record NC_064648.1, read on the forward strand.
TTTGTAAGCCAGCCACAGCTCATGTCACGTGATCTCGCCAGCTCATGACAGCGAGTACTCAGGGCATAGGGCGCGTGATGTAGTCAGCCAATAGCAACGTCCTTGCTAAGCAGCGGTAACACACGAGTTAACGGCTTACATTAATATACATAGTGTTGCTACAAGAAAAGCAAAGCTTCCACATATAATATTGGTCACAAAGGTTAATAAGCTGCAAGAGAAGCTAGTCTTTCGATATAATGTTGATTTTTGCGCATGTTACACTTTACGATACATCACACAAATGTGGCAGGAAAATGTTTAATAACGACATAAATGTCTGATCTTCAGGGTTCGAAATTCTTCTAAATGGCTTGTCATTAAAGAGTTGATTTTTAAATGGAGTCAAACACTGTGATTTAAGAATTTCATGGTACATCCTCGCGCATAGTCCAACTTACGTTAAAAGATATTTACTTTGAAATTAACGCTTTTCAAACCAACATTCGCAATATTTTTCCTCGACCTGCTGGAAACGGGTTCGTTCCAGCAGCTGCCGGAGAGCGCCAGGTAAGAGCCGCCCCGCGCTTGCGCAGCTAACATGACGTAGGAAGCCCGTATGTGCGTACGTGTAAAACATTAAAAGATCTTACATTACGTTGTAAAAGCACTAAGACGTCCCAGGGTACTCCAAGAGATCAGAACTTCGTGAACCATACTAAAATGTGCACATTTAAACTGCTACTTAAAGCGCACATTCGTATGTCCAGATTCACATGTAAATTTTCTGGGAGTACCAGTGCTGCATTATCTCATGTTTGGTTCATTATTATGGAATAATGCCGTACGTGCTAGAAGATGAAAACTTGCACTTGAAATGCAGCGACCAGTTGAAACTAGCCAGTACTGTGGAATTAAAAATTTCGTTTCAAATACATTGGATGCCTCTGCGGAAAAGGTAAATAAAACCCAAATTTCTTTACCAAACAGACAAAAATAACTTCATTGTTCTGCAAGGCGATTGGTGCTTGATGTCAGAAACGTGGAAACAAAATAAAATCTGAAACTAATAATGTATATCAGCCTTCAGTAATTATGTGAATGTATTTTAATTCACTTGATACCTCCCGGCCAAAGATATCCGTTTTGCTTTCATGTGACGCGAGAGTAAACGAAGGAGAAACAGGAAAACAACTGAACGTCAACACGGGCCACGTGGTGACTGCCCACTGTAGTTCAGACTTCTCTGCGCATCAGCCTCGCATCTACGATATTTGCGAACCGGTCAACACCAAAAAAATCGAATTTTCAAAAGTACCCTAGGGCATCTTGTAAAACACATCATTCCGAAAAATTTGAAACAAAAACATACGTGTTCGAGAAAATATAAGACATGTTATTTGGCCTTAAGCGTGCCGAAGCGCAGTGCCGCGCCTCTTCGTACAGCGTTCTCCTATCGCACGTCACTGTATTTCACTCTGTGGAATTGAAACGGGTATATTTGGTAAGCGATGACATCAAACTATATTCAGGACTGTGGAAATAGAAATGTCCTGTGGTGCCTCTCCTGCTCCCAGTCAGCCAGTTTGACAGCCTGCCCCTCTTTATTTTTTTAAAAAACTCGCCATTAATAGCGGATGGGAATATTTGTAGTTGGGAGAACAAGAACTCTTCAGAAAATTTGGACTGTTTATTGCCTAATAGCTAATAACTTCCTGTTTTGTGTGACAAAAGTAAAATATAGGATGCATAAAACCAATATAGACAAGAGACAAGCAAGAAAGTACACATTTCAATACTTACCTCCTAGCATTTTTTCTCTCTAATCTTGCTACAGCTTTAAATGGCGTGCTTTTGCTTTCTGCACAAGAATCTATTACCTCACCAAAGTTGGTCAAACTTTTTGCTGCATGAAAATTCGAAATTTCGTTACCTAATACTGAAAAAGCTGTTAATACAAATAATACCCAAGACTGGTGTGGTTTCTGGATCTCATTACATCTATTTTGTCGATGTATGCTAAATAAAACAAAACAGGCCTTTCTAATATTGTAGCAAATTTTGTAACACACACACCAAATTAGCGAGACTGTTTTGACACAAATGGTCATTTTTAAAACACGATAGAATATAATTCACCAAGTACCAATATCAAATGCCTATTAGGCCTACAACAAGCAAAAAGCTTTATGTTAGGAAATAGTTTCACATTTTATTCATGCGCACCAGTTTCTCAAGCATGAGATCGGAAAGTAGTATTACGAAATTCTTATATAAATTTGGAATAGTCTCGTCCTTCCATAATTTGTGTGATGTCCCCGTTTATTCTGCTTCCTCGTTCTAACAATCTTATCATCACCAATTCTGTAGACATTCCTGCTACCGTCAAAATTTGTTCGCCGATTAACTTCAGTAACCCTGCCAGAAACACCGGTTTAGTTACCCCGCGATTGTTCTGCCATTAGGCGTTGTTACAAATTCGTACAAAACGTTTTCTGCGTTACTTCCGAATCAGAACTTAAGCGGCTGCTAGCCGGGGACTGTACAACTGGACCTTACTAGTGTAGCAATCTGGCCATAAAGTTTCTGTCAAAATTTCATTTTCTTGGATACAACGAGAAGATAATACGTAATCTTACCCACTTGTTATTCCTGCAGTCGTTTATTTCCGTTCTGGTAGGCTGAATGTATGGATTTCGCTACGAATTATAAGAAAGCTGAACATTCGAAAACCCAATCAACCACATAATCAGACAGCGACTGGCATTCATCCGTTCGGCTTTACTCCGCTCAGCTCGTACGGCCCCATCCCCTTTTGTCTGCAGAAAGTTTATTTTCTAGATGCGATTAGGATTCTCCTGACAGAGACATCACGTACACTACGCACGCATTCAAAAATCAACTTACGATTCATTCAGAAATGAACTTAAAATGTTTTCAGAAACCAACAAGGATGCGTTTCAAAATCGTATAAATGATCGATAGATCAACGTGCGCTGGATGCTAGGCGCTTTGTGAAACAAGTTTTTTTCCTTGAGAATATGAATTTGGCGCCCCCTTTTTCCCGGTACCATCTAGCTGCTTGCTGCGACTGCTTGCACAGCGGAGAGCCACATTCCTGTAGCCAGAAGCGGGAGAATCTGCTTCTCAAACGCGACTCAACTGCGCATGCGCATGAGCTCGCTCGTAACTGCTAACACGAATGTAATGTAAACAGTTGTGACTTCACGGTCATCGGAGGGAATTTGTTGTTATGAAGTATTGCACAGCCTTCCCAAAGCCTTTGACACGTTTTGCTGTTGGCAGACGCTTGCATGAGGACTGTGTCGTCGTCGTATGTGGCGCATTTCTTTTGCATTTTAAGTTATTTTGTTTTTTTTTCTCTCGTTAAGTTTCATTGTTGCAGTATTATTCTGCAGTTGCGGGATACAGTAATATCATTTGTTAGAGTAACGGTTCTTGCCAGTCAAAATTACAGAAATTTTACTGAAAACTAAAACAATGAAAAATTCCCAGAATTCTAAAAAATTCCCGGTTTTTTCCTGGTTTTCTCCCGGATGAAAAAGTTCCCGGGTTTTTCCCAGATCTCTCGGTTGTCCCGGGTCGTATACACCCTGTAGAAGATGAAAACGTGCCCTTGAAATGCAGCGAACAGTTGAAACTAGCCAATAGTGTGGAATTGAACACTTTGTTTCAAACAAACTGGCTGCCTCAGCGGAAAAGATCAATAAAAGCCGAATTACTTCAGCAAAGCGACAAAAGTAACTTCATTGTTCTGCAAGATAATTAATGCTTGACTGTCAGAGAGGTGGAAATTGTATTAAAATCTGGAACTAATGACATATTTTAATCTTCCATAATTGTGTGAACGTATTTTAATTCACTTGATATCTCCCAGCCACAGAAACCACTCTCTTTCATTTGACATGACAGCAGTGAACAAAGAGGAAACAGCAAAGTCACTAAATGTGAACACAGATCACCCCCCCCCCCCCGTCCCTCGAGCGCTTGAGATAGGGCGTCAAAAAAAACTTTTCAAAAAATGTTCATTTTGTAGAGCACTTCTTCCTGAAGAGTCCTATGCATAAAACATATAACTTCGAACGAAGAAATTTAAGACGCGTTATTTGGTCGTAAGTGTGCTGAAGTGCAGTGCCACGCCTCTTCACACTGCACATCACTGCACTTCGCACTGTGGGACTCAAATGTGTATTTTGTAACGGATGCCATCGAAGTACATTCAGGACAGCGGAAATTAAAATGTCCTTTGATTTTAAAGGAAATAACGTCACAATTAATACTGGATGGAATTATTTGTAACCGGAAGAAGAAGAACTCTTCAGAAAATTTGGATTCTTTATTGCCTAATTGCTAATAACTTTCTGTTCTGTGTGACATAAAATGAAATATAGGATAGACAAAACCAGATAAGACAAGAGACAAGCAAGACAGTACATATTTCTTCAATCCTTGCGTTCATTTCTCACTAATCTTGCTCCAGCTTTACACGCCGTGCTTTCCTTTCTGCGAAAGAATCTGTTACCTCATCAAAATTCGTCAAATGTTTTGCTACAAGAAAAATCGAAGTGTTGTCTAATACTCAAAAAGCTTTTAATACAAATAGTACCAAAGACTGGTGTGGTTTCTCGATCTCATTACGTCTATAGTCACTGTTTGCAGGACGAAAGAAAATAGGCCTTTCTAATATTGCAGCAACTGTAACACACACCAAACAAGCGAGATTGTTTTGGTAATCATGGTCATTTTTATAATACGGCAGAATATAACTCTGCCAAGTAATAATATGAAATGCCTGTTTGGCCTACTACAAGCGAAAGGCTTTATGTCAGGAAATAGTTTCATGTTTCATTCGTAAGCTCCAGTTTCTTAAGCATGAGATCGAAAAGTAGAAAAGTAGTAGTACGAAATTTTTGTATAAATCTGGAACCGCCCCGTTTCTTCTCCTTCCTCGTTCTAACAAAATCTTCTCATCCCCAATTCTGTAACTATTCCTATCATTGTCAAAGCTCATTCTCCAGTAAACTCTAACTAACTCTGCCAGAATCACCGGTTTAGTAATTATCCAGCGATTATTCTCCGGTTAGGCGTTATTACGTGTTCGTACAACGCGTTTTCCGCGCTACTCCCAGAATGGAACTTAAGCGGCTGCTAACCAGGAAATGTACAACTTGCCCTCTCTAGTGTAGCGACCTGGTCAAAAACTTTCTGTCAAACTTTCATTTTCTTTGATACAGCGACAAGATAATACGTTAATATTTCGTATCTGGATAATACGTTAATATTTCGTATCTGTTATTCCTGTTAGTCATTCATTTCCACTCTGGTAGTCTGAATCTATGGACGTAGCTATTCGCTCATCATCTGCATACCAGTCAGTCACATACACATACTACATTCACCCGTGCGGCTTTATTCCACTCAGCTCGTGTAGCCCCGTCCCCTTTTGTCTGCAGGAAAGTTTATTTCCAGATGCGACGAGGATTCCCCTGGCAGGTACATCACGTACACTATGCACGCATTCAAAAATCAACTTACGATTCATTCAGAAATCAACTTAGAATGTGATCAAAAATGTTCAAAAAGCAACAGGGATGAGCTTCAAACTCTTTTGAATAATCGATAGACCAATGTGCTCTAGATGCTAGGTGCTTTGTGAAACAAGGTTATTTTTCCTGAACAATACGAACAATACGTAACTACAGTTGAGTGACTGAACTGAACGTAATTCTCACTGCAAATACAGAGAACGAGAAATCTTCTGCATATGTGCTCAATCTTCAAAATATCATAGCCAAAAAAGCGAGAAAGGAGTAATGTTTAATGGCAACTCTAACCTCCATCCAAAAACTGAAGGAATCTGTATTTTATTTTAATTACTATATCGACTGGTTAATGCTAAAATAAGCAGTACTCTGAGGGTAAGACTTGGGCACGTATGGCAACACAACTCACCGGAAGCGAGAGACGGCTGCATCATCAGGTGGAGGGGTGTGTCTGGCAGACGTGGGAGGCGCAGCTGCAGCAGGAGTCCGGCTGTGGCCGCTGTGGGGTTGACGGTCAGAGTTGGGGGTGGATCCGCCCCCTGTGGCGGTCGGCGAGCTGCACAGAGAAACACTGTGTGGGTGGGCGTGTTCACACAGGGGCTCACTGCAGGCGGTACAGCTGAGGGACTGTCCACCGGGGCAACAGAACACTCAGTGCCAACAACACCAACCCCTCACTTAACCTGACTGTGCCACCAATTAACTGATCTTTTTCTGCACTACTTCTGCTACATTCCCCATTGGCGTAGCGTAAGATGCAAAACAACAAATTGTTCACAATGAAGCACAAACCAAATCCCAAACATCAGGGCCAACAATTTTGCTGCCCTCACAGAACAACTATCAGACAGAATTTAGAAGCAGTTACAGTCAACTGGCTGCTACTTTTGGTTGTGAGGTAATTTGAAAACTGATATATGGATGCTGAATTATATCACTGGAGGAAGAGAGAGAGAGAGAGAGAGAGACAGAGAGACAGAGATCCAGCGATAGAGAAACAAACTGATAAGTTGGGGTATCAACTTACTGTTGAAACAATATGGTCATGGATATGCAGGCGCTGTTTGATGTGAAGCCCAAGGGAATGAAGAAGATGGACAAGAATTACAAGAGCTATGCTATAAAAGTTATCAAGAGTATATTCTAAATCTGCATTTGAGTAAAGCAAATAGAACTGTATATATGCATGTAATGTCTCCACAATTCGATTCATTGAAAAGACAGCAGTGGTGATGTGTTTCTTAAACAACAATTTTCGTGTTGAGCAGTTTGCAGTAGAGGCCACCATTAAAAGAAAAAATATGGGTTACGCAGTGTATGCAATTTTATCTGATGGACAATGTTTACAACTTGTGAAGTAACCTGTAGTCTATTGAATATGGATTTTTTTTTTTTTTAAATTGGAAAGGAAACAAAATAGACTTGTATGGAGCATATGTATCCGAGAGACAGAGGCAACAAATGATAGCTGGATGAAAACGTCACATCAATACTGACGTGGGAGATATGTCGTACACCTGTAGGTGGACAGCGAATATAATCTGCTGTATCCCAGTAGCAGGAAACCTCATAGGATTCCGTGGACGACCTCTGGTAACGCCATGGGGAACTTCAAACACGACAGGGGGGCAGAGATTTCCTGTCTGCTTTGTAAAAGGGAATGCACGGAAAAAATTCAGGGCGATAGCTGAACAGAGACGAGAAGGAAATGTGATTGTAAGGCACAGCCTTGAGTGTGACAATGATACTGTGCTGGCTGGAGTATTCTCTTCTTGTTTGCCCCCAGTGTGCATGAGTAGCCCCAGTGCTCATAGCTCCTGCTTGACTGGATATCTCAGGGAGTCACACCCTGCTCTTTGGGGCCAATCACCCATGGGTAGCGTCTTTTTTCGTAATCAGGAAAGTCCTCAGTCCTAGGTTTGAACCTCACCATCACTTGAATTTTGAATACGAATCATCAGCATTGGTGTCTGAAGACTTTTCCAGCATCAGGTGTCACCCTCTTTCAGCCAACAGCCTTTCCAAAGAGGGCGGAGGGGCCGACAGAGGTTCACGGCACTCTCTTTCCCTTGAGGTCTGAAACTGCTCCTAAATGAGGAAGAATTGGCAATGATCAACAACGTGAGGATACAAAAGGCAATGTAAACCACTGCTTAAAGATACATAACGTCCGTCAATGAGGCATGTGACTCATTAAGTCTGTGCTGTACAGACTCTCCATTGGCAAGACTAGTCCCCCATTCAAACCTCCAGGCGAGGAGGCACAAGGGGGAGGTGACCATGGGAAAAAAGTTGAGTAATCAACAAAAGGATAACATTCTACGAGTCGTCATGTGGAAAGTAAGGAATTTGTATGTGGTTGAGAAGCTAGAAAATAAGAAAAGGGAAATGCTGAGGACGTATCTAGCTGTAGTGCGTGTCAGTGACGCGTAAAGGAAAGACAAGTAAAGGAAAGGAAAGGAAAGGAAAGGAAAGGAAAGGATTTCTGGTCGTATGAGAATAGGGTAGTAGCGACAGCAGCAGATAACAGGAGTAGGATTCAGTATCAATAGAAAGGCAGGGCAGAAAGTGAGATACTGTGAACGGATGAGTATAGATGTTCTCGTGAGAATCGAAAGCAAACCAACAACATCCATAGTTCAGGTATACATGATGACGTCGCAAGTTAAAGGTGAAGAGAGAGAAAGTATGAGGATATTGAACAGGTAATTCGGTACATACGTGATAGTCATGGAGGGATTGAAACGCAACCGTAGGCGAAGGAGTAGAAGAAACGGTTACACGAGAATATGTACTTGATGATAGGAATAGGAGAGAAGTAAGGCTAGTTAAGTTCAGTAGTAAATTTATCCTAGTAATAGCTGGTATAGTCTATTCAAGAATCTTGAGACAAGGGGGTATACTTGAGAAAGGACCGAAACATGGGAGGTTTAAAGTCAGATTTTGAAATCAGATACTGGACTGTAAAGCATACCCAGGAGTAGATTTAGACTCATAACAATTTAGCAATGATGAAGAGTAGGCTGAATTTTACGAGACTCGTCAGGAGCAATCGATGTACAAAGAAGTGGAATAGAGTAGTACTAAGGAAAGAAGAGATGAGATTTATGTTCTCTGAGGCTACAGATACTGCGATAATTAACAGCTCAATAGTTGGAAAGAAAAACGTAGGTACAAAGAAGCTAACTGCGAAGAAACCATGGGAAACATAAGAAATCCTTCAGTTGATCAATCAAAGACAGAAGTTCAAAAATATTCTGGAAAATCAGTAATTGAGAAGTATGTCACTTAAGGATGAAATGAATAGGAAGTGCAGAGAAGCTAACGTGAAATGGCTGCACGAAAAATGTGAAGAAATCAAAGAAGAAATGATTCTTGGGACGACTGACGCAGCATATAGAAAAGTCAAAGCAATCTTCCACGGAATTAAAAGCAAGCGTGGTAACATTAAGAGCACAATGGGAATTCCAGTGTTAAATACAGAGGCGAGATCGGATAGTTGGAAAGAGTACACTGAAGGCCTCTCTGATTGGAGCAACTTGTCTGATGGCGTGACAGAAGAAGAAGCAGGAGTCGGTACGGAAAATATTGGTGATTAGAATCAGATTTTAAAAGCGCTTTGGAAAATTTAAGATCAAAGAAGGCAAAAGGTATAGACAACATTCAATCAGAAGTTCTAAAATCATTGGGAGAGGTGGCAAAACGTCTATTCTCACTGGTGTGTAGAATGTATGAGTCTGGCAACGTACAATCTGACTTTGAGAGAAATGTAATCATCACGATTTGGGAGACTGCAAGAGCAGAGAAGCGTGAGAATTATCGCACAATCAGCTTAACAGCTGAAGCATCCACGTTTCTGACAAGGATAATACACAGGAGAATGAAAAGAAAATTGAAGTTCCGTGACGTTCATAGGATTTGTGGTCCTGGAGAAAGCGTTCGGCAATATCAAGTGGTTCAAGATGTTAGAAATTCTGACAAAAATACATGTAAGCTATAGGAAAAGACGAGTAATTTGCAATATGTACAAGAGGCAAGAAGGTAAAATAAGAGTGGAAGACCAAGAATGAAGTATTCGGATTAAAAAGGGTGTCAGACAGGGATGTAATCCTTCGCCCCTACTGGTCAATCTATACATCGAAGAAGCGATGATGGAAATAATGGAAAGATTGTAGAGTGGAATTAATAAAATTCAGGGTGAAATGATATAAGATTTGCTGATGACTGATTCCCTCAGCGACAGTGAAGAAGAATTACAGGGTTTGCTGAATGGAATGAACAGTCTAATGAGTACAGAATATGGAATCAGAGTAAATCAAAGAAAGGCGAAATTGATAAGAAGCAGAAGAAGTGAAAACAGCGAGAGACTTAGTATCGTGAACGACGATCAGTAAGTAGATCAAGTTAAGGTGTTACGCAACGTAGGCAGCAAAGAAACCCATGACGAACAAAGCAAGGACGACGTCAAATTCACACTAGCGCTGCCAAAAAGGGAATCGTGCTTACCTGGCTTCTGCAGGTGGCTCACCGAGCATACTGCTGACTTCAATGACTTCTTGCGGGTACTCGAGCACAGCGTCCGCCCAGCCCCGCGTGGCCATCACCTGCAGGTGGTCCTTTATGAAGGCGACGGCAGCCCTGGTGGCGTCCGGGCACGAGTGCCTCACTGCCGTGACGGCCGTCGCCGCTGCGGTCTCGACGGCCAACTGCGAGATCAGCTGCCGCTCGCAGGCAGCCTTCAGGGCCGACAAGCCGTATTTGTCGGCTGCCGAGAGCAGCTGGGGGGCCGTGTCGGGCAGCTGGGGGGCCTGCAGGGTATACGTGTAGGCCACCAGGAGCCTCAGCACCGGGCCCTCCACGTCGTCGATGCTCACCTGGCCGCAGCTGGCCTCCAGCATGTCGTGCGCGAACATCGCTGCGAACACGGGGCTCGCGGCTGCCAACACGGCCCTGTGAGCCGCCACCCTCGTCTCGCCCGCCACCAGCGTCACCAGGGAGCCTTCACCCCCATCTACCAGGGCGGCCAGGGCCTCGGTTGTGTTGTTCTGAACCTCCGTAACTGCCGACATGGTGGGTGGTCCTGAAACACAGTGCCACTGAGCAGCCCTCACACTGCACCCTCAACACTTGTACGAGGCGCATGCAGACCTGTATGAAACAGCAGCTGTTAAAGTGTTGTCCACCCTAAATCAATTGCAACGTCACCAGTTTCCTTCAAATGACAAGGGCCCGTACTGCTTCGCGATCACCTAACGTTTGTAACTACCAGCGCGGTGCTATGATAGACTGCTTTCACCTTCTAAAAATGTTATCGTTCTCAGTCAAAAGATGGTTTATTTATGTCTCAGCAAAAAAATTAGCAAAGCAACAAACTTGTTTCAGCCATAAAGTTACACGACTTATATTTAAATCCAAGTTGGTGGCACCTCTAACTAGGAAAAATTTTCTTCCTCCTTATCCCAAGTTCCTCAGATCCGTGACACCTGATCAGAAGCAATGTACATCTAATGCAGAAATCAGTTTCCTCGGTGAATGTCTCAGGCTAGGCACGATTAAACTTGACCGGCCACCTTGACCGAGTGGTTCTAGGCGCTTCAATCCGGAACCGCGCACGTGCTACGGTCGCAGGTTCGAATCCTGCCTCCGGCATGGGTGTGTGTGATGTCCTTAGGTTAGTTAGGTTTAAGTGGTTCTAGGTTCTATTGGACTGATGACCTCCGATGTTAAGTCCCATAGTGCTCAGAGCCATTTGAACCATTTTTGATTAAACGTGAAACCCAGATGCCTCTCCTATTCCACGAAACTTTAATGTTTTATTGACTGCTGTACAGATTTCCATGTAAATTCGTCTCACAAACATTTCACACAATAGAATGCCCCGTTAGTAGTTGCTGCTGTAATCAGGTACTATTCCCTTAAAAGGGGCAAACTAGGAATGCTGACGAGACGGACAGGTTTATGTTTCACGGTTTATGTTTCCATCTAGGATCATACACTGAAGCGCCAAAGAACCTGGTATAGACTTGCGTATTGAAATACAGAGATACGCAGTCAGAAAACGGCGCTTCGGTCGGCAACTTGTATGTAACACAAGTGTGTGGCGCAGTTGTTGGATCGGTTACTGATGCTACAACGGCAGGTTACGAACATTTAAGTGTGTTTGAGCGTGGTGTTATAGTCGGCGCACGAGCAATGGAATACAGCATCTCCGAGGTGGCGGTGAAGTAGGGATATTGCCGTACGTCCATTTCACGAGTATACGTCGAATATTAGGAATCCAGTAAAACATCAGATCTCCGACATCGTTGCACCGGAAAAAGATCCTGCAGGAACGGGACGAACGACGACCGAAGAGAATCGTTGAATGTGACAGAAGTGCAAGCCTTCGGCAAATTGCAGCAGATATCATTGCTGGGGCATTGACAAGTATCAGCGAGTGAAACGTTCAGTGAAACATCATCCATACGGGCTTTCGGAAAACTTTTGTGACTGCACGACACAGAGCCTCAGGCCTCGCTTGAGCCCGTCAGCACCGACAGTGGACTGTTGATGACTGGAAACACGTTGTCTGGTCGGACGAGCGTCGTTTGAATTTGTATCGCGCAGTTGGTCGGGTATGTGTATGAAGACAACCTCGTCAATCGGTATACTGTTCAAGCTGGCGGAAGGTCTGTAATGTTGTGGGGTGAGTGCAGTTGGAGTGATATGGGACCCCTTATACGTCTAGATGCGACTTTCGAGGCATGACACGTACGTAACCATCCTCTCTGATCTCCTGCATCCATATGTGTCCATTCCGCATTCCGACTGACTTTGGCAGTTCCAATAAGGCAGTGCGACTCCCACACGTCCAGAATTGCTACAGAGTGGGTCCAGGAACGCTATTCTGAGTTTAGACACTTCCACTGGTCTCCAAACTCCCCAGACATTAACATTATAGAGCTTATCCGGGATGCCTTGCAACGTGCTGTTCGGAAGAGATCTCCACTTCCTCGTACTCTTACAGATTTAAGGACAGCCCTGCAGGATTCTTGGTGCCAGTTCTCTCCAGCACTACCTCAGACCTTAGTCGAGTCCATGCCTCACCGTGTTGCAGCACTCCTGCGTGCTTGTGGAGGCGGCACACAATATTAGGCGGCTGTACAAGTTTCTCTGGGTCTTCAGTGTAACAACACCAACATATATTACTCCTACTTTTGAAGCGCTGGTAGGTTAGCATAGGCAAAGCTGAGAAACTGAATTACCGAATATCTGTTAGCTTTTTTCACAGTTGTGTCACGTGAGCTTTCCTGCGATGCAGTTTGAGCAATCTACACGGAACGCAGTAAATAACACGAGAGCAATTATTTGATCTCTGAGTAACAGTGACAGCAACGTCCTCTGAGCTTATCCTGCTCGGGGCAGACACTGCAAATGGGTCTGCTACTTAAGTGAAGGACATCTTTCGATTGAAAGCTATACGATTTATGCTTTATTTCAAGCATCTGTCCATGTTGATAACTCTATGCTTGCAACAATTTGTGACTGTGACGTCTTCCAGCGGCAGCAAAACCGTTTTTTGCAATTTTTAAAGGAGAAAGACATTGTCGAAGAGAAAAGTCGTGTAACACAGCCTCTGCTCACCTCGGACTCGGGGAGAAGTGACGTCACGGAGTGGGCTCAGCAGGCAGAACGCTGGTGCAGCAGTGTGAGGCGGACAGCCTGCCCGCCGCTTATATGGCCGGCGGCGGGTGACGTCACTGCCTGTCTGCTGCTGCACGCGTCACCGACGGCTGGTGATGGCCCGTATCAGGCGATCCCTAATCTAAAGTGCGCCGAGCCGTCGGGCTTATATTGTACAGTCAGTCTCCTGTTGCCAAGCGACGCCCCTGACCCTGGGAAATCGAAAATTTGGACACGGGTTCTTTGTCCGATTGAAACTTGGGACTTCCTAAGAGATAACTTTCCACACAGTCTGTATGTGAACAGACTCAAACAGTTTATTTTCGCATTGTCTGCAGGACGGCTGCGGTTGTACTTATGATGGTTGCAAGTCAGTTCTCTTTGACTCGAATGAATAGTCGGAAGTGAAATCCACACAGCAGGCATATTCTCCACCAATAATACACGTAATGTTTTCGGATCTTCACACTGGTGCAGGGCTCAATTTCAGCCGGAACGCGTTCCGACACCTCCGAGAGACCTTTTTTTTTCCTTTTGCAGTTCAGCACCGGAGATTTGAAATAGTACGCGTGTATTAAATCACAACGTAACGATAAGTTACAAGTTACAAGTGAACGTGTCAATGGGACACCAACGTGATGTGACGGGCAGGAGGTACTGCGTGTGTGTGTGTGTGTGTGTGTGTGTGTGTGTGTGTGTGTGTGTGTGTGCGTGTGTGCGTGTACGCACGTACAGTACACCCAAGATACGTTGAGTATCTTGTTGTTGTGATCGGTACATATCGCCTTTTATTTACGACTGCCTACAACCTCAGCGGTGTAGTAGCAAGGCGACGTCTCATGTTATGTGTGTCAATGACAAATAAATAATGTAAGCCGTTTTTGAATGTCAACGTTTGTACAATGTGCTTTCACGACATCAATTTATTCCGTGACGTAATTTATGTCATAACTACTAATAAAATGTGCGTATGGAGCACGCATGACTAAAAGTCAGAGACGATACGTCCCTTTGTCCACAGAACTCTTGACCTTTAAGCTCCCACAGGGGGCAAATTTCAACTCCCAATGTAGAACGGAGGTGTATATGTTTGACCCGTAAGTCTATCTGTCTGTCTGTCTGCCCCTACATAGTTCTCAAATTAAAGTTCCAATTTTGAAGCACTTTTTTAATTTGAAAGCTGGTTTAATCTGGACGGTTCTTACCTATAGTTCTGAAAGTCTGTTCAGCCGTTTAAATTTCATCAGCTACATGAAGTAAAAATGTTTTCCGCCAGCGTGCTCTCTTGAAATACCTTACGTAGTCCATAAGAACTACACCACGTTATGTAGTACCAGATTGTAGAGCTCAAAAAGATGTATCTAAATAGAAAGATTACGGTTGAACGACAATGATGATTTTTGTCTTCTGAAGTCGCCTGGTTCTGCACCTACAAAGCAGAAAAAGTGTGATTGTGACTCAACTGTGAAAGACAAACATATGCTCTCGTCGAATTTTGTGGTTCTTTTTGAGGTCTACAATTCATTACTAAATCAAATGATTCTCCTCTAATAGTTCAAGCAGCGTACTGCAAGAGAGCGCTACGGCAGCCCACTTTCTTGCGACTTCACTTGCAATTATACCCACAGCTTATTTCTTGTGCTAGCTAAAGTAGCCAAATATGTACTAATACATAGTAAAATAATATATCTGTCAGTTAAATAAAGAAACATGTGAATCGCATAAGTGGTTCTCGAGTTATAATTGCCTATCTGTGTGTCTGTTTGTGAATTCAGTCTTTGTAGTCCAGGATTCAGACGGGTCGTGACCACGGCTTTTTCTGTTCGAATCAGTTTGCCTTGTAAGCCATCGCTGCCTCACAGAGAAGCCAACAAACAGTCCAACAGCTGCCTTCGGAATTCACATTCAACAATATTACTCACTCACTCTATGTACGTCAGTCGCTTGCAGCTCAGTTGCTGATCTGCTCAGAAGCGACAGCATTGTTTCGGTCTGTTCGTAGTGTTTATTCACACATTGTGAATGTGAGTGGACACGAGAGTTCAATAGTTACGTGTACCTCTACAAAAAATAAGTGGCTTCTTCAAAGCTAAAAGACAAAAAGTTTGTGAGAGCAACGAAAACGGCAGCCACGTCTTCAACTGCGGCTGGAGAAGAAGATGCAAACAGCAAAGCAGACGGTTCTTCTCCTACGTCGTCGTCGCTAAATGATAATTTCTCTAAGTTGGTGGATATGGATATGGGCAAAACATCTATAGACAGTAATGAAAATTGTAATGATGATGAAAAGCCAGATTGTTGGTCTATCGAACAATGTACAGATTATAAAGCTAAAAACCCGTGGTTAATTATTAAAAAAGCTAGTTTGTAGAAGTGTATATGCACCAGGTGCTGAAAAAACGAAAGGGTTAAAACTGGGTGAGCAATGGATTTTAGGAACTGTAAGCTCATATGGAACAAACAAAAAAGATCGACTAACGTCTCTTAGGAAAAAACTATTTGATAACCGCACATCTCAGGCTCACGGTTTAGCGAACAAAATGCAGACTAACGCAGAAAAACGTCACATTCAGAACCCAGTTGCTTCAATGGTACAGGAACAACAAGTAGCTACGAAGCGTGTATTTCGCACAGCTTATAAGCAAGTAGAGTTAAACAGACCGTTTTATGAGTTTGAGACAGAAATTGATCTCCAAATTAAAAATGGTTTGGATATGGGACGAATACCACATTAAAATGTTGCTTGCTCTAATATAGTGCTTCATATTTCTGACCAGATGACATCAGATCTAATAAATAAATTAATAAAGAGTGACTCCGAATTTTCACTTCTTTTGAATGAAGTCAGTACTCTTTCAAACAAGAACACTTTGATTGTATACCTTAGAACCTTGTTAAAAGGATTGGGAAACCCCACGACAATTTTTGAGCTACATGACAAAACAGCATCTGGTATCTTGAAAGAACTTTTAAAGTAGTTGGAATCCCTAGGTCTAGGCTGTGACTTTTTGAAAGACCATATAATCGATTTGACTTGCAATGGAGCTTGTATCATGTTAGGAAAAAAGTCTGGCTTCGCAAAGCAGGTGTTGGAAATGTTTCCAAACTTATTCACCTGGCATTGTTTGAATCGTCGTATAGAACTCGCCGTGGACGACACGATAGAAGAAGTGGCGGGAATTAATCACTTTAAAATATTCATCGATAAAGTAAGAAATATGTTCAGCTGCTCTCCGAAAAACAGCAGGGAGCTGGCAGTTGTTGCTAAAGGTTTTGAGCAAGAAATTTTGAAAATCGATCGTGTGCTTGACACTCGTTGGGTGGCCTCCCGCTTATTGCCATGGCTCTGTACAATCATTTTTTAGAAGCATCAGAGGACACGCGACGGGACTCAAAACAACGGCCTACTTACAAAGGGCTTTGTAACACATTGTCATCGACATCTTTAGTCTCCAACCTAGCTGTAATGTATAATGTCTTTGAAGAGTTCGCCGATCTATCCCTACAGCTGCAAAGATCAAGTGCAAACCTTGTTCAAGCTCACTACGACATTACACTTTTCATAAAAGTGTTTGAAAGTCGGGTTGATGCAATGGGATAACCTGCAAATGTAGCTAACATTGTAATGGAAAATATGAACTTTCAATGTGTCGAACTTCCTGAAAGAACAAATATTTCTAAGATTTCTGATAAACAGTTTTGTCGCAGCTTGGCAAATAATTTGTCATACAGGCTGTTATCAACAGTGAATGCATCTGAAAGCTACGATGTTGTTATGAATGACATGAAGGTCATTCATTCCAAATTATGGCCTCATAACATATCGATCACTTACGGAGAAAATGAGATTTTGCGAACGTGTGAAATATTTAAGATTAATAGTCCTCGTGAAATAATAAAGGACTTCAGGGAGTACAAACAGCGCATGAAACCAGTACTAAGCGGAGAAACGCCAACTACTCTTGTACAGCCACCAATGTTCAAAACATTCTTATCAGTAATGAACAGCATTGCAGTGTCGAGTGCGGAGTGTTAGCGTGGCTTTTCTGCAGTGAACTTAATTATGACACCACTGAGATCTTCACTCTACATCAGCACTGTTTGTAGTTCATCACGCATCAGACTTCTGCGACCACCTGCAGCTAGATACGAACGTGGGCGTCATGTAAAGTCTTGGCTGGCGAAGGGATATCATTCTGCACTTGCTACACAGTCAAAGGCACGAAGTGATAAAGTGTATAATGAACACAATATTGTACTGTGGAAATGTTTTTCTTAATCCATCTCAAACTGTTTATGATTGATTGTGTTTGAAATAATTTCGCAATGCTTACTTTTTCTTCCTTTGTTTGAGCCACTGAGTATGAACTTAGTTAAAATTATGAGCTCAGTTAAAATTCAATACTTTCTAACAAGGTACTTTTTAACAATAAATATACAACGTATATTCTGCGTAAATTGACTGGTCATATGCCACTGACTTTTGTCAGAGTAACAGATGGTTGTCTTAAAGGGAAGTATTTAAAAAACGTTGGATACCCTTAGGTCAAAGATATATACCGCATGTTGACAGGACTTGTTATTTTATGAGTGAAGGGAAACTAAAATCGTATTTCTGACTACAAAATCGTAATCTCAAAATTGTTCTACTCCACTACGGTTCAGCACTGAAATCCCAACTCCCGTACTTCCAACTGTCAACGGCTCTGCAACTCTTTCTGGTCAGCTGAAAAAGTTGCTGTAGTTATTTTAAGCAGGGGGGAGTACAGCAATACGTCACGACATTCAAGTGTGTGTGTCCTTGATGCTGTTATGTCGATAATTTGTTCCTTCGTGTTGTCAGTCTTGACTTAGAACTCGAGCGGGTCATCATTCAAATGTCTCTCGCGCTAAGAAGTGTTGTTTTGCATGCGAATGCTCAATACCATTAATTTTGGAATGAGCAGTTTATATTATAAGTTCGTTTCCATGGGTTTCTAAGGGCAAGAGTTCACGCAGTTACCTTTTAAGATTATGGAACACTGTTTCAAACAGCCTATATAATCCTCAAGAACAGAGACTGGCGGAGGAAGGTGTGAGCTCTCCACCAATCTTATCCACTTCCTGTCTTATTCCTGTGGTGCGGCTATCGAGGGACAGATGTCTGTCTGCACCCCTCGGCCTCTCTCCTTTGAACAGACTGATATTTGCGTCTTCTTTCTTAAGAAAAAGATGCAGCGTCCATCTCCGTGGTAAAGAATGCTGTATAATACAATAATGAATAATGTCGCCGTCTTATCCGAAAGTTGAAGGTTGTGGTGTACCCAGGTATCATTTCCAGCCTGAGCAGTTTAGAAATCAACGACAGTGCGTCCCTTTCCAGAAGATGTATTGTGGAACTTCTGCACATACATCAGCCAAGAATCACAGATGGAAACAGAGAAAGTGTTGAAAAAGAGTGAAAAATTGATATCGGGTTTAGGGGAAATATTAGAATACGGATGCGCGGTCATATTTCTTTTCGTACATATCTCCTTTCGGCGTGGGCGTGTTTATATTGTATCTTTGCTCCATAGAACGTTCCGATACTTATTAGATGACACGTACGTCATGGCTGAACCAAAGCAAGATCTGTCATACCTCCGACATCACTGTTTTGACTCTCCTGGTCGTATGAGGGGCAAACGACGGAGTCAGTGAAACAGTTCCACACCCTACAGTGTAAACTGGTTTCCTAGATTCAGACAAGTGGGTTTCGCGAGCACGGCGTCCACTTTTTTCGAAACCTGCCGACTTAGCATCTCCATTCCGCCAGCGTAAGACGTCTGCCGGACCGTTACGGTGCTAGCAGAGTGCCTAAGAATTCGTCCGAAGGCTTCTGCCGCGCCCGCTCGACGTGGATGGAGACGCTGAGGCAGTGCTGTACAGAGCGTAGCGCCGGAGGTCAGCGCAGGGTCGCAGGCCAACACGTACACTGCAGGCTTCTGGAAGCCACCCGACCAACCCAAGTCTTCCTTCCCCACCCCTCGTTAGTTAATTGTACACTTGTTTCCATTTTATATCGCTTTGTGGTTTTTTCGCCTCCCCACTCCAAGTATTCACTCAATGCTATTGGCTTAAAACTTTGTTGACTCGCGTTCTAATCGCATAACAAACGACTTTTTGCTGTTGTTTACAGGTATTGTTACCGTATTTGCCTACATCTAAGTGGTACTGCACGTCAGTAAACGAAGTGAAAAAAGCTCCATTGCTGTTCACACTTCGATATAGTCTTCTAGCAACGACACATTCTTCGTCTAAGGAACAGATGATTGCATCTTACAAGTCTTTTACGTACTGCCTTTTATAGATCAGGGTCGGAGTGTGATTGTTGTTTACATTGAGCTTTCGCGGTGTAACGTACTAGATCACTCAAACGTTTCCCGAGCTAGTGACAAATCTCCCAAGACACTGAACGTGATCGTCGACAGCGAGCTATGGTCTCGAATACCTTTAGCGCATTTGGGAGAGACAATCTTCCTACGCACCTGCGCCGTATAACCGGGTGAGAAACGTGTGTGACGTGCAGGTATTGGACCGCATATGAAGGGCGCAGCGGGAAGACACTCTGGACTCACATTCGGGAGGACAGTGGTTCGACTCCCTGTCGGGTTCCCATGTTCAGGCTTCCCTCGGTTTCTCGCAGATCGCGTCAAGTTGACGACTCCTGCTCGTATACTGCCACGAATTCTGACACGCCCATCCGGAAATATGGCACCAATTATCGTGAATGCCATTACAGCTCCTTTTAAAAGAGTACGTGCTATTTCCTTCCCCACACTCTTCTGACCGTAGCCCGTGTTCCGTCTCTGACGACCCTACCGTAGACGGCAGTTCCCCACGCCGTGCGAAGCGACCTTCACGCGCCTCAGAACGTGCACGACGACACGTCGCCGGACTGGCGTTCACAGGTGTCGGGAATTCCGATAAGGTGGCCTCGCATTTTAGCTTATCGCTTGTTGTCAGCTCACTCACATTTCTAGATAAACGCGTTTTAACGCGACAGTACAGACTGGTATCAATCAGAGAAAATGGGTCACCCCTTTCCCTAAATAATTTACAATTTTCTCGCAGCAAATGCCGTGGTGTACGAGACTGGAGCAGTGACAAGTACCGCGGCTGAGAACCCGGCTGACATTCGCTCGAGTCTAGGGGACCACGCCTTCTGAGGGGACGCGCGACAACACCTGCCCTAACAGGGGTGCGGCGCGCACGCCTGCCTGCGCTCCTGAGGAGGGGGGCAGGGGCGGCCGCTGCCACACGCAGTGAACGCCGAGGTGACGACACGTCTCTGGACCACGTCGCACTGGGATGTGTTGGACGTGCTGCACACCGAAATAAACCGTGCTGCAACGTAGCGAACAATAATAGTAACAAGTCACAGCAGTCACGAAATTAACAGCGGGATAGCGCTAGGTGACGATCAGTTTGGCTTTAGGAAAAGTAAAGGGACGAGAGAGGCAATTCTGACGTTACGGCTAATAATGGAAGCAAGGCTAAAGAAAAATCAAGACACTTTCATAGGATTTGTCGACCTGGAAAAAGCGTTCGACAATATAAAATGGTGCAAGCTGTTCGAGATTCTGAAAAAAGTAGGGGTAAGCTATGGGGAGAGACGGGTCATATACAATATGTACAACAACCGAGAGGGAATAATAAGAGTGGATGATCAAGAACGAAGTGCTCGTATTAAGAAGGGTGTAAGACAAGGCTGTAGCCTTTCGCCCCTACTCTTCAATCTGTACATCGAGGAAGCAATGATGGAAATAAAAGAAAGGTTCAGGAATGGAATTAAAATACAAGGGGAAAGGATATCAATGATACGATTCGCTGATGACATTGCTATCCTGAGTGAAAGTGAAGAAGAATTAAATGATCTGCTGAACGGAATGAACAGTCTAATGAGTACACAGTATGGTTCGAGAGTAAATCGGAGAAAGACGAAGGTAATGAGAAGTAGTAGAAATGAGAACAGCGAGAAACTTAACATCAGGATTGATGGTCACGAAGTCAATGAAGTTAAGGAATTCTGCTACCTAGGCAGTAAAATAACCAATGACGGACGGAGCAAGGAGAACATCAAAAGCAGACTCGCTATGGCAAAAAAGGCATTTCTGGCCAAGAGAAGTCTACTGATATCAGATATTTACGTTGGTTAGGAAATCACGAAAGTTATTCTGAAAGAAACAGTTTTTTGTAAATTTTTAAATGGCCGTAACTTTTGGCTGAAGGAAGCTATTTGTTTCTGATACACGGCATTTGACGTTGTTTGTTGAGAAAAAGTGCTGACTACATATTGGAGTCAGTCACTTGAGCCGTTTTAAAAGATAGAAAAATAATTTATTTTAAATTATTATTTTCGTATTTTCTCAAAATTTATTCCAACTTTTCAAGTAATGTAAGCGAAATCTAGTGAAATCACTTGAAACGCCGCGAATCTCATTTCTGTCGGTCACTCCATTCAGAAGCTGTTTGCTTACACACACACACACACGTACATCTTCGTAACAATGATCAAAATGCTTTCTTAGGGCTTTTTGTTGTCGTTCAAATATGTGGTGTGTTTTAATTCTCGTTGTACATGTAAAGTACATAGTGTAGCTAAATCGTACGTCACAATAGAAAAGATAGCTTACATTTTATTTGCATTGACTTTCGAAAAAAAAGTTATTAATTTCAATCTTTTGTATGTAACAATTACTACTTTGTAGACACATTTAGGGTCATGCAAACACAAATCCGGTTCTGAAAAGCGGAATAACAAAAGAAAGGTCAAATTACAAATAGCGACTTGGACCCAAATCAGTCTAGGGTTTCTTTCACGATCACATTTCAGCGCCTGGAACTGCTGAAAATCGGTATGAAACGCAGCTAGGTTACGAAATTAGTGTTAAAGCAGTTTTCTTTTTCTGATTTAACAAGTCTAATTTATAGTTTCCCTGCGAGAAGGTTGACCCGAGGTTTCACTGTTTGATTCCCTTTTATCTTCAAAATTAAAGCGATTGGACTCTGTTAAAATTATCTGCTTTAGATCAAAGTTAGGTCTATCTAAAAGTAAATATGTGTAGTTATTCTTTTGACAGGACCATGGTCAACACCATCATCAAACAAGAACCTGTGCAGTGTTCCGCACGGAAGTGGTTCAGAACAGGGCACTGCAGCGGCGGCTGCCGTGCAGCTGAGTCCTGACACAGCACAGGAAGCAAATTAAGGCGTTCCTGATCCTACAGAAACACTTCTCCAGGTCTCTGGCGCAAATACCGACATCTGTTGCTGCCAGTGCCGCTCACATTGGCAGACGACGGCTACAGTGGAATCCGAGAACCTTCTGATTTTTCTCCACCCGGAAAAGATGCCACTACTGCAGAGAAAACGAGTTCCTCGTGAGTCCACCCTGTCCAGCCCTCGGGTAATAAAAGCAGCCTGCCCTTTGATGGAAATCAGGTTTACTACCGAAAGTTACGCACCTGAGCTTTAATTCGAACAGATTATGTCTCTTATTTTCCATAATTAAATAAGATATTTGGCGCTACTTGCATTTCTTTTGCGTCTCACGATAAGAAGAAAGAGGAAGGAGGGAAGAAGTTCCTTTATTGATGGTGTTACTCCATCAAAAAACACGTTTATGAACAACTCGTCAAACACGAAGAGAGGCAGTCATGAATTAGCCGCGGTCGGCTTACGAACAGCAAAAATGAGACGAAATGTTGGGCAGCATCTAAGGCGATAAAAGTGTGCGTGAGACTTCTAATAGGTGTCTCGTTCTGAAAAGATTCACTTGCATGTTGATGTTGTGGTCTTCAGTCCAGAGACTGGTTTGATGCAGCTCTCCATGCTATTCTATCCTGGGTAAAGCTCTTCATTTCCCAGTACCTACTGCAACCTACATCCTTCTGAATCTGTTTAGTGTGTTCATCTCTACGATTTGTACCCTTCACGTTGCCTTCCAATACTAAACTGGTGATCCCTTCATGAGTCAGAATATGCCCTACCAACTGATCCCTTCTTCTAGTCAGGTTGTGCCACAAATTTCTCTTCTCTCCAATTCTATACCTCCTCTAGTGATGTAATCTACGCATCTAATATTCAGCAGTCTTCTGTAGCACCACATTTCGAAAGCTTCTATTCTCTTCGTGTCCAAACTATTTACCGTCCATGTTTCACTTCCATACATGGCTACACTACATACAAATACTTTCAGAAACGACTTCCTGACACTCAAATCTATACTCGATATTAACAAATTTCTCTTCTTCAAAAACGCTTTCCTTGCCATTGCCAGTCTATAATTTTGTATCCACTCTACTTCGACCACCATCAGTTATTTTGCTCCCCAAATAGTAAAACTCCTTTACTACTTTAAGCGTGTCATTTCCTAATCTAATTAGCGCAGCATCATCCGATTTAATTCGACTATATTCCATTATCCTCGTTTTGCTTTTGTTGATGTTCATCTTATATCCTCCTTTCAAGACACTGTCCATTCCGTTCAACTGCTCTTCCAAGTCCTTTGCTGTCTCTGACAGAATTACAATGTCATCGGCGAACCTTAAAGTTTTTATTTCTTCTCCATGGATTTTAATTTCAACTCCGAATTTTTCTTTTTTTTCCTTTACTGCTTGCTCAATATACAGATTGCATAACATCGGGGAGAGGCTACAACCCTGTCTCACTCCCTTCCCAACCACTGCTTCCCTTTCATGTCCCTCGACTCTTATAACTGCCATCTGGTTTCTGTACAAATTGTAAATAGCCTTTCGCTCCCTGTATTTTACCCCTGCCACCTTCAGAATTTGAAACAGAGTATTCCAGTCAACGTTGTCAAAAGCTTTTTCTAAGTCTACAAATGCTAGAAACATAGGTTTGCCTTTCCTTAATCTATTTTCTAAGATAAGTCGTAAGGTCAGTATTGCCTCACGTGTTCCAACATTTCTATGGAATCCAAACTGATCTTCCCCGACGTCGGCTTCTACCAGTTTTTCCATTCGTCTCTAAAGAATTCGTGCTAGTATTTTGTAGCTGTGGCATATTAAACTGATAATTCGGTAATTTTCACATCTGTCAACACCTGCTTTCTTTGGGATTGGAATTATTATATTCTTCTTGAAGTCTAAGGGTATTTCGCCTGTCTCATACATCTTGCTCACCAGATGGTAGAGTTTTGTCAGGACTGGCTCTCCCAAGGCTGTTAGTAGTTCTAATGGAATGTTGTCTACTCCGGGGGCCTTGTTTCGACTCAGGTCTTTCGGTGCTCTGTCAAACTCTTCACGCAGTATCATATCTCCCATTTCATCTTCATCTGCATCCTCTTCCACTTCCATAACATTGTCCTCAAGTACATCACCCTTGTATAGACCCTCTATATACTCCTTCCACCTATCTGCTTTCCCTTCTTTGCTTAGAACTGGGTTTCCATCTGAGCTCTTGATATTCATACAAGTGGCTCTCTTTTCTCCAAAGGTCTCTTTAATTTTCCTGTAGGCAGTATCTATCTTACACCTAGTGAGATAAGCCTCTACATCCTTAATTTGTCCTCTAGCCATCCCTGCTTAGCCGTTTTGCACTTCCTGTCGATCTCATTTCTGAGACGTTTGTATTCCTCTTTGTCTGCTTCATTTACTGAATTTTTATATTTTCTCCTTTCATCAGTTAAATTCAATATCTCTTCTGTTAACCAACGATTTCTGTTAGCCCTCGTCTTTTTACCTACTTGATCCTCTGCTATCTTGACTATTTCGTCTCTCAAAGCTACCCATTCTTCTTCTACTGTATTTCTTTCCCCCATTCTTATCAATCGTTCCCTAATGCTCTCCCTGAAGCTCTCTACAGCCTCTGGTTCTTTCAGTTTATCCAGGTCCCATCTCCTCATATTCCCACCGTTTTGCAATTTGCTCAGCTTTAATCTACAGTTCGTAACCAATAGATTGTGGTCAGATTCCACATCTGCCCCTGGAAATGTCTTGAAATGTAAAACCTGTTTCCTGAATCTCTGTCTTACCATTATATAATCTATCTGATACCTTCTAGTATGTCCAGGCTTATTCCATGTATACAACCTTCTTTCATGATTCTTGAACCAAGTGTTAGCTATGGTTAAGTTATGCTCTTACTTACATAATAACATACTTACATAATAATATAGTCACATAATGATATACTTATATAATAATGTTTATATGCAAAGAATGTGCGGCTTCTCGTGGAGAAAGTAAGGCCCTGCACTAGATGACAGATATCGCCGACGGCCGAAACCAGAATCACTGAATATTTTTAAATTTTAAGTTCGTGGCGTCTGTTCCTTCTGATATCTCCTACAGGACAACACCGTTTTGATCCATAAACCACTATGAATTAAGTCACAAATGAATTACAGACACTGGCTGCGAGTGGGCATTGATTTCAGTCAATGGAGAAAGTTGAAAATATGTGCCAGACTGGGGGTCGAACCCAGGTCTCCCGCTGATCAGCCAGGCGCTCCGACCAGTACGCCATCCGGACACAGCGGACCGCCCTGGCCACGCCCCCCGCCACGCCCAAACGCTAGACCCGCCCACGCGCTGCCGGCGGACTGCACGCTGCCCGTTACGCTCATTACTCGCGCCATTCCGTCCTGTCACACTTGTTGGTAAGACTTTTACTTTGTTTCTTGGTATTTTCGCCGTTATTTTCGTCGTATTAAACATTGACAAGATGCACAACTTGGCCCCAAGGAACACACTTCGTTATTATATGTAGTTTTAATAGTTTTTAATACGCACTGCGTGGCATAGGTACTAATGCATTGTTCATTCACACGCTATACAGGATGGTCCATCGATCGTGACCGGGCCAAATATCTCACGAAATAAGCACCAAACGAAAAAACTACAAAGAACGAAACTCGTCTACCTTGAAGGGGGAAACCAGATGGCGCTATGGTTGGCCCCCTAGATGGCGCTACCATAGGTCAACGGATACAACTGCGTTTTTTAAAATAGGAACCCCCATTTTTATTACATATTCGTGGACTACGTAAAGAAATATGAATGTTTTAGTTGGACCACTTTTTTCGCTTTGTGATAGATGGCGCTGTAATAGTCACAAACATATGGCTCACAATTTTAGACGAACAGCTGGTAACGTAGGTTTTTTAAATTAAAATACAGAACGTAGGTACGTTTGAACATTTTATTTCCGTTGTTCGAATTTGATACATGTACCTTTGTGAACTTATCATTTCTGAGAACGCATGCTGTTACAGCGTGATTACCTGTAAATACCACATTAATGCAATAAATGCTCAAAATGATGTCTGTGAACCTCAATGCATTTGCCAGTACGTGTAACGACATTCCTCTCAGCAGCGATTAGTTCGCCTTCCGTAATGTTCGCACATGCATTGACAATGCGCTGACGCATGTTGTCAGGCGTTGTCGGTGGATCGCTATAGCAAATATCCTTCAACTTTCCCCACAGAAAGAAATCCGGAGACGTCAGATCCGGTGAAGGTGCTTCGACGACCAATCCACCTGTCATGAAATATGCTATTCAATACCGCTTCAACCGCACACGAGCTATGTGCCGGACATCCATCGTGTTGGAAGTACAACGCAATTCTCTCATGCAGTGAAACATCCTGTAGTAACACCGGTAGAACATTACGTAGAAAATCAGCATACATTGCACCATTTAGATTGCCATAATGCCGCACCATACATTAACCATCCAAGGTCGCTATTGTTCCACTTGTCGCAGCCATCGTGGATATTCCGTTGCCCAGTAGTTAATATTATGCCGGTTTACGTTACCGCTGTTGGTGAACGACGCTTCGTCGCTAAATAGAACGCGTGCAAAACATGTGTAATCGTCCAGCAACTTCTCTTGTGCCCAGTGGCAGAACTGTACACGACGTTCAAATTCGTCGCCATGCAATCCCTGGTGCATAGAAATATGGTACGGGTGCATTCCCAACACCAACGCTTTTGAGATTCCCTGTTCTCGCGCAGTTTGTCTGCTACTGATGTGCGGATTAGCCGCGACAGCAGCTAAAACACCTACTTGGGCATCGTGATTTGTTGCAGGTCGTGGTTGACGTTTCACATGTGGCTGAACACTTCCTGTTTCCTTAAATAATGTAACTATTCGGCGAACGGTCCGGACACTTGGATGATGTCGTCCAGGTTACCGAGCAGCATACACAGCACACGCCCACTGGGCATTTTGATCACAACAGCCATACATCAACACGATATCGACCTTTTCCGCAATTGGTAAACGATCCATTTTAACACGGGTAATGTATCACGAAGCAAATCCCGTCCGCATTGGCGCAATGTTACGTGATACCACGTACTCATACGTTTGTGACTATTACAGCGCCATCTATCACAAAGCGAAAAAAGTGGTGCAATTAAAACATTCATATTTCTTTACGTACTACACGAATATGTAATAAAAATGGGGGTTCCTATTTAAAAAACGCAGTTGGTATCCGTTTGACCTATGGCAGATCCATCTAGCGGGCCAACCATAGCGCCATCTGGTTTCCCTCTTCATGCTAAACGAGTTTCGTTCTTTGTAGTTTTTTCGTTTGGTGCTTATTTCGTGAGATATGTGGCCCGGTCACTATCAATGGACCACCGTGTATAACGGACTGCGTCGATTATTCAGGATGGCCTGCGTCAAGAGTCAGTTAAATAATTTTATGATTTTAAACTCTATAGTCTTTTCTGACATGCAAGGCCTTGAAACATGATTTAATTAAGTATCAGAAAAAGTTCCGGCTAGCTCACGTAAAATTTGTGCTGAGATTTTGTTATCTGCGTCGTATTGTACTTTAAAGTTTACATCCGACTGTCACCATTAATATCTTTGAGGTTCGTAGCAAACTGTTCACACTAAAAAATTCTGAATACAATCACTTTTTAAACTGCTACAGCCTATTTAGTTGAAAGTTACTTGTTAATGAATGTTCCTTTCATAAACAGTTAATTAAAATTTCTCCTCCATAGTTTGAACTTTGAGAAGTAATTATTTCCTAGGATGTAATTAACGCCGACTTGGCGCGGGGAGGCCTTTTGTTAAAGGAAGTACACTGGTTAAAATAAACTCTTTTGTATTTGCAATACTTTCTTTATACAGAACAGGTAAATAAAACTTTACTGCATTCTCAATGAAAACGCCAGAAATCAAACCAGTAACCGTAAATTAGCAACAAGAGCGAGCAATAAGAGCAGCAAGCAAGAAACAGAAGAGAGCTGACAACACCTTGTAGTGGCTTGTGTAGACCAAACATTCTGCGACACCACTTTGTATTGAAATAATACTGAACTTAAACATTTCATTTTGTTTATAAGGAAAATAGTAAAGGATGAGTAAAATACGTCGCCTATAACTGACAAAAATGGGAGAGTCCCTACACAGGCCCCCTGGACAAAGGTTTTCCTCAATTTCTCTTACCTATTTGAATCAAACTCTTAAGTGCCTCTAACGAGGTTGCTTTCTTAAGTATTTCGTGTCAGCGGGAGATGGATCCAGTTGCAGCTGTCGTAACTTCAACAATCGTAATTTCATCGAATAACCTTACGCACTTCAACTTTACGCGTTGTTGATGACTTGCTGCTGTATGCCAAACCATTCCTGTGTCTGAGATGTCACACAACTCTAAGATTATTGCTGATGATGGCAGTCAGGAGTTTTAGCTATCGCCTTGGCACACGCACGTGCATCTGTTAGTTTCGCGTTGCCTTCTTCAGTTTTCTCTTTGACAGGTAGCTCGTGTTTCTGTACTCTAGAATTCAACTCCACGCCACTTCTAGCCACTGACTCAATGATCATTTCCATTAACTTAGCGCTGACTGCTTTCATTTTTCTGTCAGCATATAGACGTATGTGCTTTGCACCCTCCAAACCAGTGTACAACACGCCCAGATTTGTCCATAGTCCACAATATACTGATACAGTCACGTTTCGATACACGGTCTTTTGTGCGCACTCTCATGAATTTTCGTCTGTATCAGCTCTCACTGAATTTCCTGTTATTGTCTACAACTCCAGCAGCCTACACATGTGGTGACGAATTCACTGAATGACAATTCGGCTCCTACGGCTGCTTGGTAAATACGGTTTATATTCAGATTGTGTTGTTTGAAAGCGACAATAAGGTCTGCATTATTCCAGTCCACTTGCACCTGTATCCTTGAGTATTGTTTGGCTGAAATAAAATATGGCTGCCAAAGCAGAAATGTCCTTGGATATCATCCTGATTTTCCTCTGCCATGTCGTCAAACGCGGATTCACTAATTGGCTTTGCTTATTCAGACGGTGTAATATTACTGCTTTTCCTGAACGTCTGGTATATTATTCCTTCAGTGCAATACCAAAATTTCCTGCAAAAATATATGCATGCTCGAAGGAGACACCCTCAGGATGTGTTAACGGTATTAGAAGATTAGCCTTCCCGCAACTGAAGACCTGATAAATAAAGCACTATGTTACTGGGAAGCAATGGGCCGTTTGCGTTCTCCTTACGGCTTCCAGCATCACCACTGAAGGACCAGCCGCCTACTACAAGACCCTTTCGTTGAGTTTATGACGTCCTCTCGGTCATAGTGGTAACTGTTCGCCTACATTAGGGTGCAGGGGATTTAATAGAGGAATAAGATAACAAATGTGTGGCTCCCAAACTTTTATACTCTCACATACAGCTGGAGGTACAAACATACATAAATAAGACCGTAGTTCCTACGCCCACATCTGGTATAGTTGAACTATACATCTCCACCTCCGTCGATGCACAGCATGCGTCGTTGAGTTGAGCTATGGTTCCTTCCAACAGGGGGAGTGTTTGTCGAAATACTCTAGCAGATTGCTCCACAATATCTCACAGAACCGGTAAACCTATGACTGTCGCCTTAGTCGACATTCTAACTCATGCTGTGTTGCGTAACTCGTATACATTAGACTCCCCAAAGTCTGCTCATGTAGATGTGTGCTCTCTCTGTTGTTCTGTGGCTTGACTGTTCCAGGGAACTCCCCTACACAGAACGTACGACCACTCAGCACCACAAACAGTGAGTGGACGTAACTGTGGAACGAGGCCGAAATCTGCACTGACGTACCGCCGAGTCGGAGCCGTTCGTCCTCGTGTGACGTTGCTCTGATGTTACAAACGCGGCGGACTTCAAATGCTACCACTGGGTAGAGCTCCCAGTGCGGTAGCACACCGGCACTGTCATGCTTACACCTGTTAGTGTGAGGACAGGAGGTTTAGTTTAACAACTTTATGTCCACGTCAGGTGGTTGCTGCTGGAATCTGCGAGGCAAGTTAGTTAAGCTAGCTTTTTGTTTCGTCTATGCCCCAAGCGTTGAAACTTACACCGCCTTGCACCAGGGAGTGTTGATATGCGTGTTGATGTCCTCACACTTTGACGTTTCTGCCGCAAGTAAGTTAACTGTTTACTGATCGCTGTAAATATTTACGACGTTCGCAACCTTTACTCTCATTAATATTATGTTTGGTACTGAATTTACAGTTACCTGTGTCTGTGGACGAGTGGTTAACACATGTAGGATGGTATTCTAGCCGGCGTGCTGAAGTCTCGTCCGTAACGATGACGTAATCAATGTCGCTTTGCGTGGCTGATGCGTGCCTCAGAGCCAGATTCTTTGAGCCGTGCGCGGCGCTCTACATTTAAAGTTTAAGAACTGCAAGGGAGTAGGACGCATTTATTTACAATATTCGTCATGATTCTGCTGCGAATACCGACACTAACGCTGCAATGGCACAAAAAACCCCAAGTATAAGGTCATAGAAACGTAGTTATATCGTGAAAGACTGATCGATATGTGTGAAATGTTCCAGTTAATACTCATGTCCAAACATTTCCGCGAACTACCAAGAAAACCATAAACTTGGAGACATCCAAATCCAAAACTAGGAGAATTTCGACTGGATCAGATAGCGATATCTAAAAGGTATATCACGGAAACTATGAATGTTAAACTAGTCAGAAATGGGGAATTCTACTCGGATAATTATCTCTCTAAGATTACAATAAAATTTCTCCCATCTAATGCAAAAAAGCGTCTAAGAAAGTGATGGGATACAATACGACTACAGCCAATATTACAAAGGAAAATATTGAAAAATTTAGAGAAGAAATTGAGACAAGTGAAGAAGGTGATCGGAGTGAACTCCAGATGCAAATAACTCAAGCAACAGAGAAAACTTTCAGATTGGCCAAGAATAAACAGAAGGCATGGTGGAATGAGGAGTGTGAAGAAGCACTGATACAAAGAACTCAAAAATGGAGAAGTACGAAAAAAGAGGAGGGCCCTGAACAATTCAGACAACAAGGAAAATAAAGAACAAAAATAATCCGGAAACTCAAAAGAAACTTTGAAAATTCTCAGCTTATTGAAATAGAAGAAACTTTCACCAAAAATAATACTGGAAATTTTTACCAAACATTTAAACACATACTTCAAGGATATCAGGCACCTACTATTTGTTTCAAAGATGAAAATGGCAAAATGGGATTAAATAACATAGAAAATTGTGAAATTTAACAAAATGTTTTGGAAAGCTGTTAAACTATCCAGTTTCAACAGATAAATTTGAATTTCCAGTGACACCTCAAAATCTAGAGTATGATTTCCCACCAACAGAGTTAGAAATTCATGAAACCATCAAAACACTCAGTAACAATAAAGCAAGTGGTGAAGACTCAACTACAGCAGAATTAGGGTTAAGTGGTCAGAACCAAAACTCGTAAAGGATCTGCAACTGCTTCTTGAGAACATATGGAAAACAGAAAAAATTCCAGTTGAATGGAAAACAGCATTAATCCAACCGTTACATAAACATGAAGACAAACAAATTATCAATAATTACACAGCAGTGTAACTTCTGCCAGTGGCATACAACAAATTTTCAAAAATACTCTTACAGAGAGTGGTACATACTTTAGACAAACAACTGGCAGAATAACAGGGTGGTTTTCGAAAGGGAAGATCCTGTGCAGAAGAAATTTTTAAGTTACAGTCAATAATTCGCCATAGAATGTTAACCAGGAAACCAATAACAGTGTCATTTATTGACTTCAAGAAAGCATTTGATTGTATACACAGAGAAACAATAGATAAGGTTATTAGAGAATTTAGTGTTAAATCAAAATTAGCAAATATAATTCGTGAAACACTAATGGGTACAATCTCTAAAGTCAAATTTGTGAGAGAAGTATCTCAGCCATTTGAAATAAAAACTGGTATTAGGCAAGGTGATGGTTTATCACCTTTACTGTTTAATCGTGTTCTAGAAAAAATTGTATCAGGAATTCGGAGCTAAAAAATCACAAAATTGAACCAATAAGTCTGGGAAGGAAAACAAATGGAACTAAGGTAAACTGCTTGGCTTTTGCGGATGATTTAGCAATACTTTCAGAAAACCTGACAGAAGTAGTTATTCAGATAAACGTTCTGGAAAAAATAGCAAACAGAACTGGTCTAAAAATTTCATCTGAGTAAACAAAATACAAGACAAATATAAAAAATGCGCCAAATTCATGGAAACACAAATAGATAAGATAGTGTGAGTAAATATCTTGGAGAGACTATACAACAGAATGGACCAGAAAAATCTGCAATAGCTGTAAGAATTAACAAAGTGGAAAGAGCATATGGTTAGACCAAAAATATTTACAACGATAAATGTATAGCTAGAAAAAGCAGAACTAAGACAGTACACCACTGTGGTACGACCAGAATGTTTATATGGATCTGAATGCTTAACGATGAACTATAAGATGGACAGACTAGAGGTGCTGGAAAGAATTATGGGTGCAATAAAAACTGCAGATGGTTGTAACATAAGAAGTAATGAGCAGATCTATGAAAATGCAGAGAAAATCTCTGCTGTAATGGCCAAACGCAGATTAACCTTTTTTGGACATCTCTACGTAATCGATGGAAATAGACCAACAAAACAAATACTCCTATATATCTGGAAGAAGAAGTCAACAATAGCATGGATTACAGAGGTAAGGAAAGACCTAAACAGAAAGAACATCGAGGAATCACACTTAGCAGAAAGAAACCATTTTAAAAATAAAATACTAAATTTGGAAGGCTTTCAGAGGAGAAGAAATAAAAAATCGGGAACGTCATGGACAGAAGAAAGGAAGAGACTTCGTGGGGAGATAATGAGGGAATACTGGAGAAATAGGAAACAACAACAAAGGAAGGAGAGGAACTGAAGTTGTTAACGTGATCGTAGTTGGTCAATAAAACTGAAAAAAAGAGGAAAGATAGTGACTATTTACCGTGATGGCCTACGCATCTTGTGTGGTGCAAGATGGTAAACAATTCCAACACACACAGCATATTGTTGAGGTGGACTCAATCGCGTGATGCACCTTCCAGCCATTCTGCCGCATAGCTAGGTCGTATGCTCCTCCGCTATCGTGCCCATCCAGTCTTCACCCAGAAAGCTGTGAATACGTTTCTCTGACAGATGTTTACGTCGAAGAGTCTTGTCAAATTCTTCTTTGCTCAACGAAGGTGTCTCGTCAATTGAACACGTGGGACCCAGACGTACATGCAGTGATGGAATGACGACATTATGCGTTTTACGTGAGCAGTTGTGGACTTTGACGTGGCACATGTGTGTGACGTAGTGTGATCGTTTAAACATTAATGCTTTCCTACTTATAATGTCCCGCAACAAGTCTCTTATATACAAAACTGTGCGTGACGTCGCCAGATCACAGCTTCTCTACCGCTTTGCACGCAGTTGGCTGCTGAGCAGGGGTGAGCTCGGGTCAGGCAGCAGGGTGTACGAGGGGGGGGGGGGGTGTGTGTGCATCATATTCTGAGTTGTAAGCATTACGTGCGAACGAGCGGCGATAGCATGCACTTGTGAACATGGGTCCGCTCTCACTCACACAAAAGCGCAAACGTAACAGCACGTGCAGACGTGTCCCGCGTGTGTAAACTGCAGTCGACTGAAGGCTGTGGGCAACCATCATCACAGCATACCCATCGACCGCAAGACGCCGGAGTGGCGCCAAATCGAAAGACTTGCACCAGGCGAACGGTCTACCCGACGGGAGGCCCTCGTCACACGACATTATTACACTGCTTCATGCCAGACACCATACGACAACTCGCGCGCAAGTTAAAAACTGCACACCACTGGCTGGCGAGCGGGGTTGCTGGGATGGAGGGTTCTCCCCCTCCACGGCGTCAACACGTGGACCGATGCTGTTCCTGGAGCCAGCCTGGAGATAAGGAAATGTTGGTCCTGATGCTGATGTGAGCGAAATATAACAAGCGCAGTTTTGTCAGCTGTAAGATGACACACACATAAAAAAAGGTTCATGCTGATGACAGCACTTTACTGCCAACAGTGCTATGGCAGTGTTCAGGTAGTATTAATGTGATGATTAAGGATTGCTTATACTCTGTTCATACGACGTACAACATTTTTAAGTTATGAACTTCCAGCTGGACAAAGGCCCATTCCTTACCAACGACATTATTCAACTGAACCATTGCTACTGTGTCATACATAGTTGCCCTCTGATATTACGTTGTAAGGAAAGTGTTCTAAGAGAAACGTTGCTTGTACTGAGGGAACACTCAAGTGAACCTTGTGAATAATGTCAATGCGGTTTGTGTTCCGAGAACAGTAATGGAAACTGGTCTTCCATCTGGCCAGTTTTCCTCAGTTCATGGCACTTTGCGGAAATTTTGACGTGAGTTCAGGAATGAGGCCCATTCATATTCTTTCTGGATCGTTGCCAAGGTATCATATTCCAGCGGGACAATACCACACAACTTACTAACGTCCAAACGAGTTGCGCCCTACCTCTTTCCCCTGAGTTTTCTTTTCAATGTCGTACAAGCACAAGTGAACTAAATCAACAGTTGGCGCAAAGGACATGGATTACCAATGGGAAATAAGCTAGAAAACTGCAGACACAATTTTTTTTAAACCGTTTTTTTCACAAAGTTACTACGCGAAATCGCGAGTGCAGTCACACAGCTATGATCAAGTTACGGTGGCAGCAAAGTCAACTTGTTGACTGCCGACAGTAATGACACTGACACAGACGGCGTCCCTCGTCCTCGTCGACTGGTTGCTGTCCAGCACGCCGTCGCAAGTGTTGTCTGTTTTAAGGAAGAATAACCACCCAGAGATGGGATTCTGACATGAGATGTTCTGTAGGGAAAGCAGATGCCGAGCTGAGTTTCAGTGCAAACAATGTGAATGGACTTTGTTCATAGACGAAAGAAGTGGCTTACAAAATAATCGTTCGGCAGAAAACTGCTGTGAACTGTTTTCAGTCTATAAGGATATGTTACAACGAAAACAATCGTCTAAACTATGAGGGGCGATCCAAAAGTTTCAGAGTGAGAGCACCGTTGCAGCATACATGCAACGTAGCGCAACACTCCATTTCAGGAATGTAAGCACCGACATATATCCTAGGGATTCATGTGGTATTCGTGTCTTTCCGAAGTGCGCGCTGTATATGCGGAAACGGGAACTATGGAGATGTTATTATGAAAGGCGTCGAAACAGAACCAACGTGCTGTCATTCTCTCTTCCTGGCTGCCGAAGGAGAATCGCCAGTAGACGTCCGTCGGAGAATGAAGAATGCGTACAGGTCAGCATGTCTGTGGGAAACCCCCCTGTGGAATGGTGCGCCAAGTTCCGTGGTGGTCGCGATTCCACACGAGACTCCGGTCTCATCTGGGAGGCCAGCTCCCTCCAATACGACTCGTGGGAGACGGTTGGGCAGCCGTACTGTAGTTTAGGTCTCTCCCCACGCTGTCATCACGCCGCCAGTCCCTTAAAAAAAGGCCCTTTAAGGGCCGACTATTCCTGTCGCAAGAGGATGTGCAGCAGGCATTTTCGGACTGCACGACCTGGCGTTTTGCCAGACGGGTGTCTTCAACCTGGTGCCTCAGTGCTCACGGCGGTTTTGCCTGAATGGCGTACCGACTCTGGACTGTATGGCCTTCTAATGGAAACTTCTCGGTCGCCCCTTGTGCTACAACCTCTACACATCTGCCGTTAATGACGGCCACAACCAGAAAATCGGCCACCGGACTGTGTGTGGTACACACAATTAGCCGATATTCCGAAGTGGAATCCAATGGCCTATAGTTTATAACAATAAATAGATCTCCAAAGTCCCACAAAAGGAACACTTGTATTTTAATAGCGTAAAACAAACGCCATTCCTATTATGTCGTAACAAACAGTTTCCCGCAAAGCAGTGTTCATTTCCAACAATCAGCAGTATAAACGAAAGATTAGTCAGAGAGATCAGTGTCTTGGAAACAACGGAAACAGTCAGGAAGAAAAGAGTCCTTTGTTTCATTTTAGTAAGAGGAAAACGATTTTAGGTTTTATGCTTGGAAATTTTTTAAGCTAGTAGTAGCGAATACAGTTGATACCATCTCCCCGTTCCCGTACCAGCGAATCGGTTCTCGAACTGTGCGTGGAAAAAACGAAATCTTACATCTTTATGTGTGAGCTCTGATTTCCCTTATTTTATTATAATGTCCTTTTCTCCCTATGTAGGTCGGCGTCTGCAAAAATTTTTTCGGATTTGGAGGAAAAAGTTGGTGACTGAAATTCCATGAGAAGATCCCGCCGCAACGAGAAACGCCTTTGTTTTACTGCTGTCCGCGCCAAATCCAGACTCGTGTCTGTGACACTCTCTGCTGTATTACTCGATAATACAAAACGTACTGACCCTCTTTCAACTTTCTCGGCTTACTCCGTTAATCTCATCTGGTAAGGATCCCACACCACGCAGAAGTACTGCGAAAGAGGACGAACAAGACAAGTGTGTAGAAAGTCTTTTTACTGGATCTGTTGCATCTTCTAATTACTCTGCCAATATAACGCAGTCTTTGGTTCGTCTTGTCCACAACATTTTCTATGCGGTCTTTCCAATTTAAGTAATTCCTAATTGTATCTCCTTGGTACTTAGTTGAATTACGGCCTTTAGATTTTTACTGCTTTGTCGTGGAACTGAAGTTTAACGAATTCCTTTTATCACTCATGTGAATGATCTGACACTTTTCATTATTTAGGGTCAATTACCAATTTTCGCTCCTTACAGATATCTAATGTAAATTGATTTTTAATTGCTTTTAATCTTCTGGTGAGTTTGTAACCGAACCAGCCGATTCCACGTGTGACCAATTCGCCTTTGTATTTTAAATGTCCGAACCGCTTGTAATCGCAGCGTTTCTTAACTTTGCGCAGCAGGGAAAGGAATAGTTTGTAACTATGAACGTGACAATATTTAGCCATGTTATCCGCTAATATTGTTTAAAATGGAATTAATAATGCGCAGAATAACTTTTGCATCTCTCCAGAAACGAGAATAAGGCGTTGACCGCGCTACGGAAATCGAACCCTGTCGCCACTTTGCCCCCCCCCTCACCCCCCCCCCCACCCGTGCTGCCCGTCGGAGCCTGTCGCTCCTCAGAAAAGTACAGCTTTTACTTCTCCCAGTAGAGCATTTTCATTAATACTGGACAACGTTACATTGTTTTTACTAACATTAACAACAATCTCTAACAAAAATTTTGCCACGTGTTACGTAACTGCCGGACTGCCGGCACCGGTGGCCGAGCGGTTCTAGGCGTTTCAAACCGGAACCGAGCCACTGGTACGGTCGCAGGTTCGAATCCTGCCTCGGGCATGGATGTATGTGATCTCCTTAGGTTATTTAGGTTTAAGTAGTTCTAAGTTCTAGGGGACTGATGACCTCAGATGTTAAGTCCCCTAGTGCTCAGAGCCATTTGCACCTAACAGAACACTATAACTAGCAAGGCACATGCCTATGATTTCGCTCCAAAGCGAGGTGTGGACAATGGGGCTCGATTTTCAGAATTGTTCCGCCACACCAATCAGTACACACACAACGCTTTATACGGCCTTTATACCGCACCCCCGCAGCACGCGGCTTACTGCTGTGTAGCCTTACCATACGACAGGTCCACTGGAAGAATAGCCATGTGTACAAACATCGTTTTGGTCGCCAACTCTGAACGAGCAGTTTACATACCCTCTTTCAGTTTATGTTCTTGGGTGGCCAAAAGTTAATTCACGTTAATTACTTTTGTGGCAACTATTTTTCAGGGAAACAAGATGGAGACCGACTAAGGTTACCTCACGCAACTTAATGCCTGCCATCTTTACTCTCAATAATTGCATAAAGTTAAAATTCTGCTAAAGCGAATTTAAACGTAACAAATCTCATAAAATTGAATTTTACAATGACATACCAGGTCGACCACACTTACTACTCTACAAAACGAAGGTAAACAATAATTATTGGAAATTACTTTTATATGACACAGAAAGATTGTCGTAATATCAAAATTAATTAATTCCGGTCTTTTGGCCTTACAGTATGGCACAAGATTTATATTTAACAACGTGGACAGGGAGCTTTGGATCGATATATGACTTTGGGACAAAGATTCTAACAAATACTTTTGACAATACTATATTACAACTCTCGCTAACTATGGGTTTGACTGTAACATCCTGATACGCTGCTAAATACGGTTAATACGAAAATGTCTTGCATTGCTGGCTTGCCGGCTGGAGTGGCCGAGCGGTTCTAGGCGCTACAGTCTGGAACCGCGCGACTGCTGCGGTCACAGGTTCGAATCCTGCCTCGGGCATGGATGTGTGTGATGTCCTTAGGTTAGTTAGGTTTAAGTAGTTCTAAGTTCTAGGGGACTGATGACCTCAGAAGTTAAGTTCCATAGTGCTCAGAGCCATTCGAACCATTTTTTGAGCCATTGCCGGCTTCAGTCGTACTGGTGTTGAAGCTGTTGCTTGCTGAATGCAACTTCGGGTAGGGTCTTCACGTCTCCAGTGATGGAATTAATTTATAACTACCACGCACATACAGTAGCCACGTTAACTTGCTGTATCTTAGACTCCATATTCCATCATATAATACCAGCTGGATATTCTTGCTGCCCGACACCAAATAAACTGGAGACAACTTCTGCACCTGTAGGCCACTGCCACAATAAACATTAAGCACTTTTGCACCGGAATTTTGCTGTTTAAGCCTCACGTCGCCAGACATGGCTGCGAAGGCTCGACTGCCGCGTGGGGTGGCCGCGCGGTTTGAGGCGCCATGCCATGGATTGCGCGGCCCCTCCCGCCGGAGGTTCCAGTCCGCCCTCGGGAATGGGTGTGTGTGTGTTGTTTTTAGTGTAAGTCAGTTTGAATCAGCTCAAGCACTGTGTAAGTGTACCGAGCGATGACCTCAGCAGTTTGGTACCTTAGGAATGCACACCCAATTGAACATTTTTTTCCCGTTATGTTCCTTCCCTGCGCTGTTCACGCAAATGTCATCCAAAAGACTGAAGGTCGAAAACTCACAGCGCGTTTCCAACTTTTATGATTTCTGCTTGTTGGAATGAAATAATTTCGTTGTACACCTAGAATGTTACAGTCAGATTATTTATAAATTATATTAATTTCCATATTTTATTTTCCATTAAATTATTAATGTTTTTACAAAATACACTCTCCTTCCAACGAACATTTGTCACAGAAATAACATTTTTTCATCTTGACTAGTTATAGAGGTTTCCTTAACAGTGACCTTTCATATAACATCGATAATTTTACGGAGTCGATTTTCATTCGATACTGTTTGAATAAAAATGATTTAGATATTTCAATTGGAATTTAACTGTAGCATCACATACGGACCACATTTCGCTGAATCGTCCTAAAAGGATGAACTCACAATGTACTTCAAAAAATTTATAGATTTTCCTTCAGCATACTACAAATTGGAAAACAAAGTTTACCTTACACCAACATATAACGGAAATATCTATTCTAGAACACATTTCCAGTTTTAATTCAAAATTTGGTACCCATATAGTACACATTTATCACAATATAAATCGTGTATCATTTGCTTTCAGAAACGACCCTTGCCAAGTGCACCACTGACTCAACACTTGTTTATAGGTTACTATTTTGTACTTACTACTGAGCACTAATACGTCTACCAACTACACCACACATGTGTAAAAGTTATTGAAACAGAACAGTAAAGAGGTCAGTGCACCATAGACAGCAGTGTGCCGTGGAGCGTCCCTTGCGGACTACATTTTCATTTCTTTCATTATGTTTATGGACAACTAAGTGAGTTCTTCTTCATTCCCCATGACTTCCACTTTATCAATTCATTGTGAGTACTTTCTCACAACTTACAGCTTAGTGTTTTACTTTATTTCTAGGCTCCATCATAGAAGCTTAGTCCTTTCTACAATATCTTTATATAACATTTGGTCTCCCTGAAACTTTGAAAATTACTTTACACATTATTCACTGCCATTAACACATATGCATTTGAACATAATTCTATAATAATTAATTATACAGGCTGGTCCATTTATCGTGACCGGGCCACCTATCACACGAAATAAGCGTCAAACCAAAAAACTACAAAGAACGAAACTTGTCTGGCTTGAAGGGGAAAACCAGATGGCGCTATGGTTGGCCCGCTAGATGGCGCTGCCATAGGTCAAACCGATATCAACTGCCTTTTTTTTTAAACAGGAACCCCCATTTTTTATTACATATTCGTGAAGTACGTAAAGAAATATGAATGTTTTAGTTGGACCACTTTTTTCGCTTTGTGATAGATGCCGCTGTAATAGTCACAAAAATATGGTTCACAATTGTAGACGAACAGTTGGTAACAGGTAAGTTTTTAAATTAAAATACAGAACATAGGTACGTTTCTACATTTTATTTCGATTGTTCCAATGTGATACATGTATCTTTGTGAACTTTTCATTTCTAAGAACGCGTGCTGTTACAGCGTGTTTACCTGTAAATACCACATTAATGCAATAGATGCTCAAAATGATGTCCGTCAACCTCAATGCATTTGGCAATACGTGTAACGACATTGCTCTCAACAGCGAGTAGTACGCCTTCCGTAATAATCGCACATTCATTGACAATGCGCTGACGCATGTTGTCAGGCGTTGTCGGTGGATCACGATAGCAAATATCATCCAACTACCCCCACAGAAAGAAATCCGGGGACGTCAGATCCGGTGAACGTACGGGCCATCGTATGGTGCTTCGGCGACCAATCCACCTGTCACGAAATATGCTATTCAATACGGCTTTAATCGCAAGCGAGCTATGTGCCGGACATCCATCATGTGGGAAGTACATCGTCATTCTGTCATTGTAACCTCCCCACAAAAATTTTAAAAGAAATGACAATATTTAATACAAATCGAGAGCCAAGTGTAACCTCCCGTAATGAAATTTACTGACAACGACAATTAAACAAAAATTAGCAATCTGACTCACAAATAAAAATGAAAAACAATTCAGTGCTAATGAAAATCAATGGCAGTGAAAATTCAATTAAACCGAAATATCGGTCTTTGGCCCTGTGCATAAATCAGAATTAAATTCTTACCTCATTGTGACTGCTAACCAGATTTCTGCTCTTATTGTTCCGCACTGCTTGGAGAAACTGCATTGCAAATAATAATATTCCTTTTTTTTGTAATTTAACTGAAATTTGTCTTTAAGGGAAGTGGAATGAAATTTTTCTTTTTTTTGTAAAATGCTTTGAAATCAAAATTATTATTGGGGCGCTTGTTGCAAATTAATTACAATAAATAAACTTTACATTATCTGATGATTAGCTTAATTAGCAATATACCTCATTCAGCATCTTGACCAGTGTTGCCGACAGACCACATCACACAACCGCACTGGGCTGCTACTACTGACCGACCGCTCTGCATGACGACTACTCCATAACTGCTCTCAACGACAACTAACTGAGTACTGCTCTCAACTAGACAGAGCTGCAGACTCGCAACGACTAACTCACAGACTGAGAACCGCTCGCAACACTCGCGCGGTCAAGCGCATACTCTCTGGTCACAGATGCTACAATGCCTCGCCATCGCTGCTATGTTACATACGTGTTTCATAACCCTCCACTGGGGGGGCAAAAATTTGGCAGCGATGGTGAGTCATTTGGACTTGCCATCGCAAGAAATTTTTACAATTTATAGAATATTCAAATGTAGTACATAAATTAAATTTTGTGCACATGCACTAAGTACAAAATATATCAGACAAAGACAAAATGTGAGTACAAAACATAGTAGCAATCAGAAAAATGTATATACAAATTATTTGACAGATAACAAAGTGCACAGGCACTGAAAAAATTCTTTAGCATATTCAGAACAAATAAACAGACTGGCAAAAAATATTATGTTGACAAGTGGCATGAATGCACATGCACTGCAGTTGAGAACATATCAGTAACAAATGACATAAGTGCATACGCACTGAAATATTGAATATACAGAATGAGTACAAATCATATTGAAAAATGGGAAAAATGCACAGGCACTGAAGTTCAGTAGAAAACATATTAACACACAACATAAGTGCACATGCACTGTAATTCAGAACATATCATTAAAATAAAATACTAAAAAAAATGTATATACAATATAAAAGACAAGAGTGCACATACTGTACTTGAGAACAAATCGAAAAATGTCTTAGGTATTTTTGCAATAAATAAACATAATGGCAAAAATCATATCGACAAGTGACATAACTGTACTCGCACTGGAGTTCTGCAAATCGAAAAAAAAAAAATGTATAGTCAAAAAAAAAATTATTTTCACTATGTGACAAGAATTAGGATAGAAAAGGGAAGGATTGCATCATGGTTGTAGCACTTTAGATTGCACACAGCTGTTCTGAAAGTCCATATCTTTCCACAGAAGTACAACACCAAGTGACACAATTTGCAGTTCTTTTCCCATCAGAATTCATCAGTGTAGCCAAGACACTGAACTCTCGTAGTAATATTTCATGTTCTCATTTTGGCAGTACATTAGGTACACCAAACAGTGGGACCATAATAACGTCTTCATCGCTCATGGTGGTGGACAGCATGTCGTGTCAACACCACGCTTTACAAGGCACACCAATGTAGAAGTAGTGCAAACCCAAAGGTAGTGCTCCATGATCACTAGGATGGACAGGACAAATGGACATTGCAGTAATTCAGGGTAGTTAGCTCATGAGGTGAAGGACATTAAGTCACATAATATTGGTAAGTACAGTTTGCATTTGGGGCATTCATATCCCCGTGTTGAACGTTTCTGTACCATGAATGTAGTATTACAGAAACTGTTCACACAATTAAATTATTGGCATCATGGGTAATAGTATTACAATATTTAGTATGACAGAATTGAATATTACAGAACATT
Source organism: Schistocerca serialis cubense (assembly GCF_023864345.2). Classification (NCBI taxonomy): domain Eukaryota; kingdom Metazoa; phylum Arthropoda; class Insecta; order Orthoptera; family Acrididae; genus Schistocerca; species Schistocerca serialis. The sequence continues at coordinate 108,333,025 of NC_064648.1, forward strand.
ACACTCATTCTTGGCACTCAGTGGCCAGCAAGTACTGAATAGTACACAACATTGCACTTATTATTGGCACTCGGCATAATACATTGAGTTATACAAATTATTGGCACTCAGTGGCCATCAAGTATCGAATAGTATAAAACATTGTTAATCATTCAGTATTATTCAGATCATTAAGAAGTAATAACAATTCACTGAATGACATTCAGATCATTACAAAGTCATTATTAAAAATCAGCTAATTATAGTCATAGCATTAATAACCATGGGCATTATAAGTAGTCTCATTACAATAAACAGTGGCAGTTATTAGCCAGTTACAAGGCATTATTGGGGACTGGTAATATATATTTTGTTTGTTTTTGTGCTAGCAACGCATTGCTTTGGGTAATTACAAGAGAAAGCAAGAAGAGAAAAAAGAGAAAAAAAATGGTACTGGGTTGTTCCTGTGTAACGTCATTCGTCATGAGTCAGCTGTAGCAAGGTTATGTAACAAGGCAGTATATGTGATCACATTTATAAATGATAAACACAAATGGGTTAAAAAAAAATGCAAGTACTAGAACAGGTATAATAAGTAACAGGTTTAGTAAGTATCATGAAAAGCTTCTCCTGGAAAAAATACAAAATGGATTATTGACCTGAAAGAAGAAACGCACACTATGCTGAAAAGTAGTGAACTTCGAATTAACAAGTAGTGAAATGTGTATAAAATGTGTTTCATAGCTGTCCATTCCAAAACTTTCCGTCATCCTACTATGCAATATAACACCTGCTGTCAAAACAAACTGCAACAAATACTTAAATAACTACGTAGCATAAATACATGACTTCAACATTATCCTCATCTGTAAAGAAAAAACTTCATTGTCAATCACTTCATTATTCATAACTTCATTATCATCATCCCTGTAAAGAGAAACTTCATTATTCATAACAGCATATCCTTCATCATTATTCATCAGTATTCATTATCATCTGTAAAAAAATCACTTCATTACTCATTATACAACTACTCCTTATCTCTAGCATATTTCATCACTAAAACTAAGACGTGTAGTTCAGTCTGACAGCCTGCATCAATCACCTCGTATTCTGAAAGAAAAAATTAGTTAAGACCGCTATTCTACGATAAGTATAGTATATTCTTGTTAATGCTTGTTAATCCTGATCCGTTTACTCTTCCTCATAAGGCCCTTGTATCCTCTTTCGTCTATTCTGTAGTTGAAATTCCCATTTCTCTTTAATTTATTTCCTTTACACGTTATTTCTTTCTGAAAATGATGAACAAAGATTAATGTCTTGCATTTACATCACATACCCACTAAATAATTACTGATTAACGGTAATATAATTAAGCATACAGCATAACATGACAGAAAACGTAATATGTCAAAAGCATAGACAGTGTTCAAAGGCAAAAAATGTACACGGAATATCACAATGCAGCAGCAAAAAAATTAAAGTAGTCATGATCTTGAGATATCACAGGGCAAAAATGTCAAAGTCAACTGGTGTTTGCTATATCTTAACTAATTCACAGTGCATATAAACAAAAGAGGAAAACAATCATACACACAAAAAAATGGAAAATGTGCACGGTCTGACGTGTAACGACAAGAAAAGCGGCCTGCTAACCTTACCTTGCCGGGCACTTGCCAAGAAAAAATACGACACTCATCAGTAGGTAATCATATAATTGCATAAGTGAATGGCATCATAGCATGTTACATCATAAAGTGATTTCATTCAATGAACGGTTTAATGTTTGAGATATGGTGATTGCCTTTCGATTTTCTGGTTCTCAAAGTTTCGACGTGTACAACATTGTGGTGAGGGATGCTGCGAATCCGATATGGACCTGCGTATAGAAGTTCAAATTTACTGCACTTACCTTTTAATTTGCTGGATAAATAGTGTGTACGTATTAGTATCTTCTGTCCAACGTGAAAGTCTCGGCGTATACAAACCTGTTTTTGCTGTCTTCTCCGGCGCTCTGCGGCACGTTTGATGTTGTTCAGTGCAATGTCGATTATTTCGTGGTGTCGTAAGCGACGAGATGTAGGAAAATTTACAAATTCCTTAATTTTGTTTGGTGGTTCAACGTTTTTCAGTATAACAGACGGAGATAGCATAGTGGATTCATTTGGAATTGAATTAATTACATCTTGGAATGAGAGTATGTGTGTATCCCAATCAATATGTCTTTTGTGGCAGTATATTCTACACAGTTTACCAATTTCTTTCATTAATCGTTCGCAAGGGTTCGAAGAAGCATGGTACTTGGATATATAGATCGGAGAAATGTTTCTAGCTCGTAACATTCGTGTCCATATTGCAGATCGAAATTGTGATCCATTGTCAGAAATTACTCTCATCACATGCCCTACATGAAATAGAAAATGTTTTACAAATGCTTTCGAAACAGTTTTAGCAGTAGCTTTGCGTAACGGAGTGAAAGTAACAAATTTTGAAGTGAGCTCAACAGCGACAAAGATGTAGCAAAAACCTCTGTTAGTTCTCGGAATCGGACCAAAAATATCTACTGCTGCCATGTGTCTTAATTTAACAGGTACAATGGGATATAAAGGAGGAATATGTGACGTTGTGTCTGACTTAGCTTTCTGGCAAATTTTACATGACGCTAAAACTCGTCGTATACGTTTCTCCATGTTGTTAAAATAACAGTTCTGTCTCAATATAAGAAAACATTTTCGTGCTCCGTAATGTGCGTAACTTAAATGAGTGTACCAGATTAATTTGTTAACAAGTTCGTCAGGAATGCATAATAACCAATTGTTGCTGTCAGGATGAGAGCGGCGAAACAGAATGTCATTGCGTACAATGTAATGGTTTCTAATCGTAACGTTATTCCTATCTTGCCAAAGCTGTTTAATTTCTTTCCACACATTGTCTTTACTTTGCTCTTTTGCTATGTCCTGTAATGACGATGAAATAAAGTTTTCAAATGCAACTTGCTGAATGTACATGACACTGAAATTTGTTTTGCAGAAGTTGGTTGCTACGTCTTGCTGATTGTTGCCGAGAGAACGCGATAGTGCATCTGCTATAACATTTTGAGTGCCGGGAATGTGAACTATTGTAAAATTAAATTCCTGTAAATAAAGTTTCCATCTACTTAATCTATCGTGTGTGAATTTAGCTGAAAGTAAAAATTGTATCGCTCTGTGGTCTGTATAGACGGTGGTATGTCTTCCGTAAAGAAAATGTCTAAATCTCGTAAAAGCCCATACAACACATAATGTTACCAGTTCTGTAACGGAGTAATTTCGTTCAGCAGATGACAAAATGCGGCTTGCAAATGCGATGTTTTTAATTACTGTAGAACCATCTTCTTCAATTTCCTGAAAAATATGTACGCCTAAAGCTGTGTTGGAACTGTCGGTGGCAATGGAAAAATTTCTGGTAAGATCTGGGTGCGATAAAAGTGGAGCATTTAACAAAGCGTATTTCAAATAACATTCTCATGAACAAAATTCTGCGTGAAAAGTATTGCTTACGTTACTGGAATATGCAACCTGTACTGTATCTGGTTAAATTCTATCCGACGTGTAATTATTTTCAGGGGAACACTGTGGAATTTTGACTATTTGAACTGTTCTGTTAGTTATTCCTGACGTATTACGCTATAGATGACACCTATTGTCTAGTTCCTTCATGATAATATGTTGTTGCTGGAGCTCTTGCTGCTGAAAAGATCGACTGTTATTAAATGTACGCTGAAAATTGTGCTCATTAATTTTACGTCTGTCGTGATAGTCACTTGTATACGTTGCATTGCTATATGGATTGAAATATTGTGTTTTCTGTATGTAGTTGCTTCCTTGCTGTCGTGCGTTACTATTTGTTGTATCAGGGACTATACGTGCTCGCGGCGGAACATTATAGCCTGGTTGACCTTGTGCATTCCATTGTTGGTTACGTATACTAACCGGTTGACTTTCATGCTGTTGCGGTGGAAAACTTCTATTGTTACCAAAATGTGCTCCCTGTTGCTGAAAATTTTGACGATATTGATAATCTGAGTTTTGTCTGTGATTTAAGTTCTGGTAGTTGTCGTTCCTAAAGCGTCTGTTATTTTTCCTATTGATATTACGTCCCTGATCATAATTACTGTAAGTTTGTTGACCTTGGTTATTATACGAAAAGTTTTTGTTTACAAACGAATAATCAGATTGCTGTACTTCTAAAAGCTGCAAAAGATCCCTGAATGCTGAAATGTTTTCCTTTTGCTGACCAGTTAAAAGTGACACTCGTAATGACCTTGGTAATTTAGAGATGCATAATTGAATAAGTGCTGATTCACTGTACGGTTCACTTAGGTACTGGTTTTGTTGTACCATGTGCTCAAAAAATTGCGTTACACTGGGAAAATTTGAGTTTTCATAGTTTGGCAAACTAATTAGTTGGTCTTTAATTCCGCGCTGTGTCGTCTTCGACCAGTACGCTGACAGAAAAGCATTCTGAAATTCCTCTACCGAGTAACATTGTCTCGCGATCGGTCTCATACGAGTTGCCGGTTCGCCTTCCAAAAAGCTACAAATAAATTCAAGTTTATGCGTAACAGGCCAAGTCGGTGGAAGAGCAAAGCTAAATTGTTGAATCCAATCCAGTGGGTGAATCTGCATTCTATCGTTTTTAAAAACCTTAAACTTTCTCACTGACAGAAAATGTTTGTAATCGAAATTATCATCTCTGTGTGATGGAACAGGTTCAGGATCGTAAGAGTATCTATTGAACTGTGGTTGTGCGGAATCTAAGTCCCGTACTCTCTGTAGATTACCCAAATTAAACGCGCTGCGTGAGTCTGACAAATGTTCATAAAGTGGCGTCTGTTGTGGTATGTTATTAACTGAAATGTTTTTCATCTCTGTTACTTCTTGTTGTAAATTTGACAACTTCCTACGTAACGTATTGTTAGATGAATCGATCTCATTAATTGTCTGCTGTAAATTCTGAAATTCTGGTGTTTGGTTAAAGGAAACCGGTGCAGTATCGTCTGATTTATTATCATTAGCACTTTCGATAGCATCAATACGACTGGCCAATTCATCATATTTTTCAGTCAGTATTTTTGCCTGATCATCGGTTTTCGAATCGGACGCATTAATCTGTTTTTGCAACTTACGCGTAGTTTCGCTCAGTTTTTTAACATCAGCTTTGATAATATCGCAATCCTGTGTTAGTTCTAATTGTTCGAATCTGTCTGTTACTGTTTGAATATCTACTGTCTGCGTATCTGTTTTTGATTTAAGATTGGAAATTTCATCCCGTAATTCCGCGTTCAACTGTTCTATGTTATTAATTTTGTCGGACACTGTAGTAATATTATTGTCTACATACGTCTTCGCTTTCGCGAACATTTTACGTTTGTCTTCTTGTCTTTGTGCAGTGATTGTTTCCATGACTTGACGTTTGACTTTATTTTGATCCTGAATAAATTTGCGGAAACGCGTATTACTGTTTTCTATGTGCTGATTAAAGCGCTCGTTAATCTGAGTGTTCTGCTGTTCGAATTTCGCGTCTATCTTTGCGTCCATTGTGCGCGAAAGTTCTGCTGTCATTGCTTTAAACTCGTCGCGTAATTGTGTAGCCTTATCAGAGCATTGTTTAGCGACTCCGCTAATTTCGTCTCCGAGTGTTTCTGTTGCGGCAGTTTGCATTTCCCTTAATTCCTGCGCAACAGACTTAATTTCTTCGCTATTTTTACGTGAACAAGCCTCAATTTCCACGCGCAACTGTTCCTTAGTGTCATGACACTGCGCGGCAACAGCTCTAATTTGTTCACTAAGCTGTCTGGAATTGTCGTCTAATTTTTCATTTAACTGTCTGGAATTGTCGTCTAATTTTTCATTTAACCTGTCTTGTTTTTCGTTCTGTTGTTTGATCTGTTCACTAAGTTCTTTGTGATTTTTGTCTTGTCTTTCATTCTGTTGTTTGAAATCTTCCCTAAATTGTAGCAGTATTGCCAAAATTGGATCCGAGCCTAAATTAGCATTTCTATTATCTGTGCTGTTTAATGGTGGATCTGAAATTGTTTCGCTTTCTGTAACCATTTGGTTATTCTGAGACTCACAAAAAGGTTTGCCAGTCAAATGTATACTGTTGGACACTATTTCGGAATTAAATAGATCAGTCGTACTTTCAGTACACTGTCCATTTTCATTAGAAAAATTTCTCGGTACGTTACTTGAATTTTCCAAATCGGGTATGTTAGGCTGGGCATCGCTCATTACAATAGAGCGTTCCGCATCATCGATTGTCGTCAAATCAACAGAAGACACAATCGAGTTCGTTCGTTCATCATTAAGACAAAAGTCATCATTAGTGGTTGGAATACACTGATTGTTACTGAACGCAGGATTGTCATCATGACACTGCGTGTCACAAGTCCTATCGGTAAAGTCGTTTGTGCCGGTAATTTCGTTCGTAATACCTCGCGATACACTATTCACAGTCTTTCGCGGCATTTTTACAATATTCACAAATATTCACAAAACAATAAGCACAAATGCAAAAACAACACACAAATACAACAGAGCAACGAATTGCCGTTGACCTGTAGAAAGAAAGTCACAAGTTAATAAAAGCGTTGCGCCAAATCCTAATTATATCTAAGCAAATAAGAGCAGATATCTGACTGTTGTTCAAAAGATTCTCAACGAAATACGATCCTGGACTGGGTGTCGCCAAGTGTAACCTCCCCACAAAAATTTTTAAAAAGAAAATGTCAATATTTAATACAAATCGAGAGCCAAGTGTAACCTCCCGTAATGAAATTTACTGACAACGACAATTAAACAAAAATTAGCAATCTGACTCACAAATAAAAATGAAAAACAATTCAGTGCTAATGAAAATCAATGGCAGTGAAAATTCAATTAAACCGAAATATCGGTCTTTGGCCCTGTGCATAAATCAGAATTAAATTCTTACCTCATTGTGACTGCTAACCAGATTTCTGCTCTTATTGTTCCGCACTGCTTGGAGAAACTGCATTGCAAATAATAATATTCCTTTTTTTTGTAATTTAACTGAAATTTGTCTTTAAGGGAAGTGGAATGAAATTTTTCTTTTTTTTGTAAAATGCTTTGAAATCAAAATTATTATTGGGGCGCTTGTTGCAAATTAATTACAATAAATAAACTTTACATTATCTGATGATTAGCTTAATTAGCAATATACCTCATTCAGCATCTTGACCAGTGTTGCCGACAGACCACATCACACAACCGCACTGGGCTGCTACTACTGACCGACCGCTCTGCATGACGACTACTCCATAACTGCTCTCAACGACAACTAACTGAGTACTGCTCTCAACTAGACAGAGCTGCAGACTCGCAACGACTAACTCACAGACTGAGAACCGCTCGCAACACTCGCGCGGTCAAGCGCATACTCTCTGGTCACAGATGCTACAATGCCTCGCCATCGCTGCTATGTTACATACGTGTTTCATCATGCAATGAAACATCTTGTAGTAACATCGGTAGAACATTACGTGGGAAATCAGCATACATTGCACCATTTAGATAGCCATCGATAAAATGGGGCCAATTATCCTGCCTCCTATAATGCCGCACCGTACATTAAACCTCCAGGGTCGCTGATGTTCCACTTGACGCAGCCATCGTGGATTTTCCGCCCAATAGTGCATATTATGCCGGTTTACGTTACCGCTGTTGGTGAATGACGCTTCGTCGCTGAAATAGAACGCATGCAAAACATGTGTCATCGTGCCCAATGGCAGAACTATACACGATGTTCAGAGTCGTCGGCATGCAATTCCTAGTGCATAGAAATATGGTACGAGTGCAGTCGATTTTGATGTAGGATTCTCAACACCGACGTTTTTGAAATTCCCGATTCTCGCGCAATTTGTCTGCTACTGATGTGCGGATTAGCCGCGACAGCAGCTAAAACACCTACTTGGGCATGATCATTTGTCGCAGGTCGTGGTTGACGTTTCTTATGTGGTTGAACACTTCCTGTTTCCTTAAATAACGTAACTATTCGGCGAACGGTCCGGACACTTGGATGATGTCGTCCAGGATACCGAGCAGCATACATAGCACACGCCCGTTGGGCACTTTGATCACAATAGCCATACATCAACACGATATCGACCTTTTCCGCAATTGCTAAACGGTCCATTTTAACACGGGTAATGTATCACGAAGCAAATACCGTCCGCATTGGCGAAATGTTACGTGATACTACGTACTTATACGTTTGTGACTATTACAGCACCATCTATCACAAAGCGAAAAAAGTGGTCCAACTAAAACATTCATATTTCTTTACGTACTTCACGAATATGTAATAAAAAATGGGGGATGCTATTTAAAAAAACGCAGTTGATAGGGGTTTGACCTATGGCAGCACCATCTAGCGGGCCAACCATAGCGCAATCTGGTTTCCCGCTTCAAGCTAGACAAGTTCCATTCTTTGTAGTTTCTTCGTTTGACGCTTATATCGTGAGATATTTGGCCCGATCACTATCAATGGACCACCTTGTATATTGATTTTGTCCTTTTTCTACTGCTTTATTTCAAGACCATATTTTATATCTGACCATTGTCATTCTGAACCCTTGGTTCGCTCACATTTTTGATATCAGGTATTCTAAGTAATAAGCATTGATGTATGGTATATTTGCTATCCTGTTTGGCTCATTATACACAAACTTAAATTTTTTTATCTCATGGTTAATCTCATTAGATTTGTCGTAAGCTTTCATGAGAACCAAATTGCCTACTTTAAATTTTAGAAGCTTTAAGTTTTCGTCATGTCAACAAATCGTTTCTCAGATTACTTTGCCGTCTTGTTTCTCAGTAATGCTTTCTTCTTGTACATTGTCAACTCTTCACAAGGGGGAAACTAATAATTTTCCCACCAATCTCTTTCTCTCTTATTTCAAAATTTCGTCAGGAGTGAATCTCATACTTTCACAGTTTAATGTGTTCATTATCTCCTTCGATTAGGTTACGTACTTTCCATGTGCTCGGTGGTTTTTGTGCTAGTAAGTTCGACATAATCACCCAATCTCTCGCATATACCTCTCAGCTGAATTACTTCACACATGGTATGTGGTTATATGCATAAACTATATTTCGGTTTACCTACATTCGGAAAATAGTAGAGAACCAGCATATTATATACAGTTCTTATTGTTACCTTCGTCAATGGACACAGTCTGATAAATTTTGAGAAAAGTTCCACCAACACCAAAATATTGCGACTATATTCAACACATCATTGGGTTCAATAGTCGGCATAAGAACTCTGCTTGTGGCGTTTGTCGCTTTTGCTCTCTGTCATATATCACACAATTTTATTGTTTGTGACACTCTCCTTACGAGATTATTGAAAGCGATGCATTCTAACAATTTTTCTACACACCTTTTTGGCTCCGCAATGTCCATACACCAAATGAAAGTAATCTATAGTCTCTTCTATAAATTGCCCAGTCCACCATACTCGCCATACTCCTGGGATGGCTGCCTTCTGGAAGTACAATACTCCTTTATATATTCCGTATCAAACCCTAATATTAGTGGCACCATCATCGTCAAATTTGATCTTTACCAATTTGAATGCTTGATCGACATTTATTTTTGCAAACATCTCTTATCACATTTTTACGTTCCACGTCTCTGACGTAGCTAATCCTGAATGTAACATCATTCTCTACCACTTTATTTAGTACCTCTGCATTTTCGGGTAACTGTGATAATGCACCAGGCATACACTTTTCAGCGCCTTTTACGTATTTGACCTCTACGTCGTATTGTTGCAGGTACAGTGCCCATCTCGTCTAACGCTGTCTGCCAATAGCCAGCAGTTAAATCAAGACTGCTCATATACTGATCTCTTCAAATTTTTAGAGAAGTTTGACCAGATCTTCAGGACGACCTGTCTATCTTTTTACATTCCTATTTAATGCCCTAGCGTCGATAACTACATGCACACTACCGTCTTTCTGACCTACGTGAACCAATAAGTTGTTATATGGACTATTGCTACGTTCTGTTACTCATCACTCAAGCATTTTAGCGATATCCTTCTAAACTTCCACGTTTTTCGTTATTTGGAAAGGCATAAAGTGGTTTGAATAAATGTTCATCTTCAATTACATTTTAATGGTGTTCATAACCTTTTACTCCACCTGGTGTATTAGAAAATACGATTCCATTCTCCATCAACAAACCAAATAACAGTCCAGAACCACAGACTCAGACTGGTCAAGCCGTCAGCGGGCCCTTGCTGAGGACACAGGGATACTGTCATCAGGTCGGGCGGGGCGTTCGGTACCTCATCTGCAGACCAGGTCGCGGTAATAATGGGCTTAAGAAACAACTTTCTGGGAAGGGCAACCTCAGTTCAGAGACACTGTGCATGTATCGGTAGCCTCCATGGGCTGCTTACCACATCGTCCTATTAGCAATACGCTGGAAGTATGCATATGACATAGGGTTTAAACTATTAGTTACATTGGTTTTATACAGCCTGTGTCTACCAAAACCTCTAGTATATTCTACGGGACACTATCTGGCCTGGCTCATTCAGCTGTCGTGCTTTCTATATTTTGACAAGCATCTTCTGGGGTGTACTCAGTGAGGTTTGACTCTTAACATGGATAACTTCCTGGAGGCTGGGGCCCCATAACCGCCCATGCAAATTATGATAAGACAACAATTATAAAGCTGAAGATGCATCCATACTAACATTAAACTGGTGCTTACGAATAAAGCACCTTTATAAAGCTATAAGGCTTTTGAATAAATTTCAGCATTCTTGACTTTTTAAATTTTTATAATTGTTATGAAAATTAGCGTGGTATTTTTAGAGTTGAGTGTTTTTCTTTGTTAACCACAACATGCATAGTTGATTTGACCATTGGGGTCATATATTGGCTGAAAAGAGTCGAGACAATTATGCCAGTGGTAATGCAAGGGAGACTTGGCACTGCGAGAAGGCTGCATCAGAAACAGCACGTAGGGTACACGGTTCCCTACCTTCACTCCAACTGTGCAGGTCTTGACACACTACGGTACATCTGATGCGTTTGCACCGAATACGGCAGAGGTCAAGTACAGCCTGTAAGCAGAAACAGACATCCCAGATCATGTCATGTTGGGACGCCCAGGACACAAGTTGTCTTCGAGGAGAGGTAAATCATAACAGGGTAAGATATATAGGAAGGCTTGCGTGATGAAAAACAGATTAAGAGGTTAAATGATTTAACAGAGAATATTTGAGGCCACGATCACCAGATGCAGCAGAGGGAAGTGGTGCGGCATGGCGACAGGTGGGAGAGAAAAGCCAGGTGTGTGTGTGAGTAGGAAGCGACGTTGTCCTGTGTTTTACGCCAGGGGCGACGTCGCCGGCCTCTGGTTCGAGTCGGTCATCCTTTGGACTGGGTTTAGTAGTGTCTGTGACTAGGAAGGTTACAGAGGTAAGCAATGGTGGAGGGGGAAGTCTTGCTCATCTAGCGAAATCTAGGGATATGCCGAAGTTAACATACAAGTAATGTATGTTTATCCTTAGGTTGTTTTTAATGGTGGATATTGTAAATAATCAATACATGTAGTATAGTAATAGTTCTAGTCGAGTTAAAACCTTTTATAATTAGATAAGAGAAGGTGGTCTTTGAGATTAGGCCGTAGAACCCCGCCCACTTAACACGTAGTCGTCTGTATGGATACTTGGCTTGCTGCTAATTGGCCTGTTTCCTAGCTCAGGCATGGTTGGTGACTTTTCTGTACCACTTTGCAGAAAAGAGTAAACTCCTCTCAGGCGCTAGACGTATGGGGCCATTGACATCCTGCGTGGCGTTGACAGAGGACCTCCTGAAGCCATCGATTCCGGATTAGCATCCCTGTCGTTAAATCCGGAGCACATTTACAGCTCGATCTACTGGAGTCCGTAAGTAAGAGGATGCTGAGGGAAGGAAATGTGTATGTCGGCCATGTTGGAAGTACTGCCTTTGGTCACGTGACAGGCGCTAATGCAAACAGCAACAAGTAAAAATATGGGATATTGACTTGTTCTCACATATTGCTAAATATTTTTCTCAGGAGCAGTAAATATCGATAGAATATTTCATTAAATCACAAAACGAAAAGTGCTAACATTAAATATATTACAAATACAGTAATGTACGTGTGTAATACGTGCCAAATACTTTAGAACATCAATACAAGTGCAGCGTGCGTTGTCAAACAGCACGTCTGTGTTCCAGGTGTGGGTGTGTACCGGCAGCGGCACGGTCAGTGGCCAGGGGCTTAACGACTCGACCGCCGTCAGGTGGCGCTCCAGACACAGCAGTGGCTCGCCACGCTCTCTTCGTGAGTGACTACTGGTGAGTGGAAACTTTCGACTTTTTAATATATTAAACAATCGTTAAAATAACAAATCCATCGGGATTGATACAAGTGCAATGTATATGGCTCTCAAGAGATTTTAACAAAATTTACCTAACACAGTATTTTTACAGCATATGGCAGCTTATAGTAAAATATTTCAGCACCAAATGCAACGCTGCAGACCAAATCTAAAGAAATTGTGAATAATGGGACAAGGGGAGAGTCGCCAGAAAGTAGGTCACCCCAAGGGCCGCCATCACCGTTATCCTAGATGGCGACCGTGACGCAAGTTCGTGACATCACGTGACGTCAGCTGATGACGCGATTGACGTCATTCAAGATGGCCGGAAGACACTGCAGTTGGACTACCTCTACCAACCTAAGTCACATCGTCCTAGGAACTGGCCGGGAGTTAGAATTTCCGTGGGAGGATAGGTCAATTGGGCTACCTCTGCCAACGCAAGAAAACGCTGCCGAAGAAACGGCACTCGGGTTACCTACACTAACCTAAGCCACCTCTTCCTAGCAGCTGGACATAGGTCTTTATTTAAACAAATACAAGCAGTACCACCATCAACTGTGTTGACCATCCTCTTGGAAAATTTTGCTGAGTGGCGTTGGTACGGTGGCGCCCCCACTAGAGGCTCCTCATTTAATTCGAATATAATTTCTGTAAATTAGTTTAAATTTGTAAAAATTTCTTTAAATTTTTATAAATTTGTTTAAATTTATTTAAATTTGTTTAAATTTATTTAAATTTGTTTAAATTAGATATCAGTTTCCCAGTCCTTTAATGTCTTTATTACATGCACTCATTCAGCTCTCGACATTAAACAACTACAAACAGCCGGCAGCAGGGGGGCGTGGCCAGGAGGCGGCACAGCAGGGAGCGACTGTGGGGAGTCCTGCAGGGGAGGCCGACACTCGGACAACGGCCCGGCGGTCCTACAGGCTGGGCCGCAAACTGCCGGCGGCTCCATGAAGAAGCGTTCTGTCAGCAGATACCTGACGCCGATGTACTGTCGCTATCTGGAGCCTCCAGTGATAAGATTACCTGCTGTCTGGAGAGTCCTTGAAAAGCGACGAGATAGTTAGGATTCCACACCGCTGTACGTCTTGCCTGAACGATTACAGGCGAGAAGACTTAACTGGAAAACAATACACTATTAAATAATTTAATGCGTCTTCAAATATTTTCGTTCGCGTGTTACGCTATATGTGAAAAATGTGCTTTACAGAAGTCTTTTTAACTTTTCACAATGGTTAGCACACTGGACTCACATTTTGGAGGATGACAGTTCGAACCTGTGTCTGGCCATACTAATTTAGGATTCCCGTGATTTCCCTATTGACAAACGCCGGGATGTTTCCTTTGAAAGGATATGGCTGATTTTCTTCGCCATCTTTCCCTATTCCGCACCTGTGCCCCGTCTCTGGTGACCTAGCTATCGACGGGGCGATAAACACCGATGTCCCCCTCCTGTGTGGGGGAGTACCCCCTGCCGCAGACGGCGGTCCCAGCAACGACCCGCCGCTCACTGCCCTGGGTCAGCTGAAAGCACGAACTGTGGAAACCAAAACGGCTGCGAGAATACAGCGCACCGTGTTGCTATTGCTAGCTTGTTTCTCAGCCTCTGTCAGGAACTGTTTCACGAAACTTACGTGCAATACGTACTGGATGTTCAGTGGGGATAGTAAGTGTTTTAGTAGGTGTTAGTGGCGACTGTTGCGAATAAAACATTCCATATAACGCGTCTGCAAGTCTTACTGTTTCAGAGCCACAGCTATTGGAATGAAAGCCAACGCAATACTCACTGAAGGTCTTAAGCAAAGCCAACTGTTTAAGCTCAATCTTGCCATTCGCAAATTCCACCTCTGACTTCAAAGCAATTTAGAATTCTCACGGCATAGCGTGCGCATAGCTGTTTTGAGACCCTGGTAGGGTTCTTTGCTAGCGCTTCTGATAAAGCAAACGATCAGCTCGTGTTATGTCTTCATTCTAAATCTCTAGACTCCGTCTTTCAACACCCCCTATAGGCAATAAACATAAAGGGATGTGCTCTCGGAACCTTGGTGACTGAGGAAAGTGACAATTTGTACCAATCCACTGTTCAGGAAATGCCAGGTTTAGCTGATGTCTCAGCAGACAGGGGTGCCGACATGCTGGCACAGCACACCCGTCCTCACAGGCGGAGCAACCTCTCAGAACGCTCCTGCAAGCCGGTTTTCCTTTAAGACGGTGCGGCAACACGACAGGGCCAGTCGGCTGGTTGTCTACCACAGCACACCACACTTTTGCAGAAAACCGTACTTGAAAATATTTCTCCACAAAGCCGTTATGGTTTTCGCCTGACCACGGATGTGAGACATTGATACTATATCGACTCAAGGTGGCTTCACCAAAGACATTGTTAATGCGATTGCTCGGTGATTTGCAATTAGTCAGCGACAAAAGTCCAATCCTTCACCATCACCTCCTTCTCGAAAGTGCTGAATCCGCTCTAAATGGTAAGGATACAGTCTTGATTTTACGCAGAGTACACGAAGGAACTTGCCCCCCTTCTTGCAGCGGTGTACCGTACGTCTCTAGACGAGCGTAGCGTTCCAAAAGATTGAAGGGACGTCGAACAGATGTGCAGAACTATAGACCTATAACGTCGATCAATTGTAGAATTTTGGAACACGTATTATGTTCGAGTATAATGACTTTTCTGGAGACTAGAAATCTACTCTGTAGGAATCGGCATTGGTTTCAAAAAAGACGATCGTGTGAAACCCACCTCGCGCCATTCGTCCACGAGACTCAGAGGGCCGTAGACAATGATTCCCAGGTAGATGCCGGGTTTCTTGACTTCTGCAAGGCGTTTGATACAGTTCCCCACAGTCGTTTAATGAATAAAGTAAGAGCATATGGACTATCAGACCAATTGTGTGATTGGATTGAAGAATTACTAGGTAACAGAACGCAGCATGTCATTCTCAATGGAGAGAAGTATTCCGAAGTAAGAGTGATTTCAGGTGTGCCGCAGGGGAGTGTCATAGGACCGTTGCTATTCACAATATACATAAATGACCTTGTGGATGACATCGGAAGTTCATTGAGGCTTTTTGCGGATGATGCTTTGGTATATCGAGAGGTTGTAACAATGGAAAATTGTACTGAAATGCAGAAGGATCTGCAACGAATTGACGCATGGTGCAAGGAATGGCAATTGAATCTCAATGTAGACAAGTGTAATGTGCTGCGAATACATAGAAAGAAAGATCCTTTATCATTTAGCTACAATATAGCAGGTCAGCGACCTGGAAGCAGTTAATTCCATAAATTATCTGGGAGTACGCATTAGGAGTGATTTAAAATGGAATCGTCGGTAAAGCAGATGCCAGACAGATTCATTGGAAGAATCCTAAGGAAATGCAGTCCTAAAACAAAGGAAGTAGGTTACAGTACGCTTGTTCGCCCACTGCTCGAATACTGCTCACCGGTGTGGGATCCGTACAAGATAGGGTTGATGGAAGAGATACAGAAGATCCAACGGAGAGCAGCGCGCTTCGTTACAGGATCATTTAGTAATCGCGAAACCGTTATGGGGATGATAGATAAACCCCAGTGGAAGACTCTGCAAGAGAGACGCTCAGTAGCTCGGTACGGGCTTTTGTTAAAGTTTCGAGAACATACCTTCACCAGGGAGTCAAGCAGTTTATTACTCCCTCCTACGTATATCACGCGAAGAGACCGTGAGGATAAAGTCAGAGAGATTAGAGCCCACACAGAGGCATACCGACAGTCTTTCTTTCCACGAACAATACGAGACTGGAATAGAAGGGACAACCGATAGAGGTACTCAAGATACCCTCCGCCACACACCGTCAGGTGGCTTACGGAGAATGGATGTAGATGTAGATGCAGTTGAGGATAGGTAACATCCGTTATGGTCTTGAATGTTGAACACAATACATGTAGAATTTTCGTGTGTGCCATTCGACGACAAAATTACATAATGCCTTCCCCTTTACACACTCTGTTCAGGTGAGGTGTGACTGTCGGGTACTCCGCCAGTCTCACACAGTTCAGAGAAAACTGGATTGAACCACCTTGAATCTGGCAGTCTGTGGTTAGAAAATCCTCTAGCATGTTACCTACAAGCAGCGTTTGCATTACAAGACCCATACACAAACACCATATCGGCTTACTCAGCATTTGTGAATATGGGGTGCACGTTTAAACGATATGATAGCATTGGTCAACAAATCAGAAGCGCAGTTGAAAAGTTCATTTATGCAAAACCAAGCGAAACTTCACAAACTGGCCCCCAAAATAAACCCACAGCAAATTCAATATGAGCACTCGAAATGAAAACTTATCTCAATAACCATCCATCTTTTTGTAGCCAATACAAACTGGACACGTATTATATGAAATGTTTTATGCACATTAGTTTATACTACCACCACTTAAACTATCTACTATTCCTCTTGAGATGCCCTGTACAGCTGTACGCTGGAAGACAATAAACCATGTTGCGCTGAGTGTACTCAAAAGTGTTGCAAGCTTTCAAAAGACGCTGACTGTCACCCACCGCCCCCGGTATCTGAGTGGTCAGCTCGACAGAAACTCAATGCTAAGGGCTGGGTAGGCCTGGGTGTTGTGTTGTCCCAATCATCATCGTTTGATCCCCATCGGCGCGCAAGTCGCCGAAGTGGCGTCAGATCGAAAGACTTGCACCCGGCGAACGGTCTACCCGACGGGAGGCCCTAGTCACATGACATTCTTCATTGATCTACACTCCTGGAAATTGAAATAAGAACACCATGAATTCATTGTCCCAGGAAGGGGAAACTTTATTGACACATTCCTGGGGTCAGATACATCACATGATCACACTGACAGAACCACAGGCACATAGACACAGGCAACAGAGCATGCACAATGTCGGCACTAGTACAGTGTATATCCACCTTTCGCAGCAATGCAGGCTGCTATTCTCCCATGGAGACGATCGTAGAGATGCTGGATGTAGTCCTGTGGAACGGCTTGCCATGCCATTTCCACCTGGCGCCTCAGTTGGACCAGCGTTCGTGCTGGACGTGCAGACCGCGTGAGACGACGCTTCATCCAGTCCCAAACATGCTCAATGGGGGACAGATCCGGAGATCTTGCTGGCCAGGGTAGTTGACTTACACCTTCTAGAGCACGTTGGGTGGCACGGGATACATGCAGACGTGCATTGTCCTGTTGGAACAGCAAGTTCCCTTGCCGGTCTAGGAATGGTAGAACGATGGGTTCGATGACGGTTTGGATGTACCGTGCACTATTCAGTGTCCCCTCGACGATCACCAGTGGCGTACGGCCAGTGTAGGAGATCGCTCCCCACACCATGATGCCGGGTGTTGGCCCTGTGTGCCTGGTCGTATGCAGTCCTGATTGTGGCGCTCACCTGCACGAGGCCAAACACGCATACGACCATCATTGGCACCAAGGCAGAAGCGACTCTCATCGCTGAAGACGACACGTCTCCATTCGTTCCTCCATTCACGCCTGTCGCGACACCACTGGAGGCGGGCTGCACGATGTTGGGGCGTGAGCGGAAGACGGCCTAACGGTGTGCGGGACCGTAGCCCAGCTTCATGGAGACGGTTGCGAATGGTCCTCGCCGATACCCCAGGAGCAACAGTGTCCCTAATTTGCTGGGAAGTGGCGGTGCGGTCCCCTACGGCACTGCGTAGGATCCTACGGTCTTGGCGTGCATCCGTGCGTCGCTGCGGTCCGGTCCCAGGTCGACGGGCACGTGCACCTTCCGCCGACCACTGGCGACAACATCGATGTACTGTGGAGACCTCACGCCCACGTGTTGAGCAATTCGGCGGTGCGTCCACCCGGCCTCCCGCATGCCCACTATACGCCCTCGCTCAAAGTCCGTCAACTGCACATACGGTTCACGTCCACGCTGTCGCGGCATGCTACCAGTGTTAAAGACTGCGATGGAGCTCCGTATGCCACGGCAAACTGGCTGACACTGACGGCGGCGGTGCACAAATGCTGCGCAGCTAGCGCCATTCGACGGCCAACACCGCGGTTCCTGGTGTGTCCGCTGTGCCGTGCGTGTGATCATTGCTTGTACAGCCCTCTCGCAGTGTCCGGAGCAAGTATGGTGGGTCTGACACACCGTTGTCAATGTGTTCTTTTTTCCATTTCCAGGAGTGTATTAAGAGTAAAGGAGCTAAGTCACATACCTAAAGCAACATTTAACCAAGTTTTGCGGTGAATCACAATTTAGTAAGCAACTTGGACTTATGCATAAGCTAATAAAAGCAGCAAAGAAGATATGTGCTGTTTGGTAAAAAGATGTTCTCAAAGCTAAAAGCCAATCATTGATGGTACACACACACACACACACACACACACACACACACACATATATATATATATATATATATATATATACACTCCTGGAAATGGAAAAAAGAACACATTGACACCGGTGTGTCAGACCCACCATACTTGCTCCGGACACTGCGAGAGGGCTGTACAAGCAATGATCACACGCATGGCACAGCGGACACACCAGGAACTGCGGTGTTGGCCGTCGAATGGCGCTAGCTGCGCAGCATTTGTGCACCGCCGCCGTCAGTATCAGCCAGTTTGCCGTGGCATACGGAGCTCCATCGCAGTCTTTAACACTGGTAGCATGCCGCGACAGCGTGGACGTGAACCGTATGTGCATTTGACGGACTTTGAGCGAGGGCGTATAGTGGGCATGCGGGAGGCCGGGTGGACGCACCGCCGAATTGCTCAACACGTGGGGCGTGAGGTCTCCACAGTACATCGATGTTGTCGCCAGTGTTCGGCGGAAGGTGCACGTGCCCGTCGACCTGGGACCGGACCGCAGCGACGCACGGATGCACGCCAAGACCGTAGGATCCTACGCAGTGCCGTAGGGGACCGCACCGCCACTTCCCAGCAAATTAGGGACACTGTTGCTCCTGCGGTATCGGCGAGGACCATTCGCAACCGTCTCCATGAAGCTGGGCTACGGTCCCGGACACCGTTAGGCCTTCTTCCGCTCACGCCCCAACATCGTGCAGCCCGCCTCCAGTGGTGTCGCGACAGGCGTGAATGGAGGAACGAATGGAGACGTGTCGTCTTCAGCGATGAGAGTCGCTTCTGCCTTGGTGCCAATGATGGTCGTATGCGTGTTTGGCCTCGTGCAGGTGAGCGCCACAATCAGGACTGCATACGACCGAGGCACACAGGGCCAACACCCGGCATCATGGTGTGGGGAGCGATCTCCTACACTGGCCGTACACCACTGGTGATCGTCGAGGGGACACTGAATAGTGCACGGTACATCCAAACCGTCATCGAACCCATCGTTCTACCATTCCTAGACCGGCAAGGGAACTTGCTGTTCCAACAGGACAATGCACGTCCGCATGTATCCCGTGCCACCCAACGTGCTCTAGAAGGTGTAAGTCAACTACCCTGGCCAGCAAGATCTCCGGATCTGTCCCCCATTGGGCATGTTTGGGACTGGATGAAGCGTCGTCTCACGCGGTCTGCACGTCCAGCACGAACGCTGGTCCAACTGAGGCGCCAGGTGGAAATGGCATGGCAAGCCGTTCCACAGGACTACATCCAGCATCTCTACGATCGTCTCCATGGGCGAATAGCAGCCTGCATTGCTGCGAAAGGTGGATATACACTGTACTAGTGCCGACATTGTGCATGCTCTGTTGCCTGTGTCTATGTGCCTGTGGTTCTGTCAGTGTGATCATGTGATGTATCTGACCCCAGGAATGTGTCAATAAAGTTTCCCCTTCCTGGGACAATGAATTCACGGTGTTCTTATTTCGATTTCCAGGAGTGTATATATATATATATATATATATATATATATATATATATATATATATATATATATATTAAAGGCCATCCTCTTCATTCGACCAGCGATGTAACATGCCTTAAACATAATGTGCGATATACCTTGCCTTTATTGCATCATACCAAGAAACCTGTAGTGGCCTACATTGTGAAGGAAGTTATTGTTCCCAGCACGAGAAAAGTCATATCCAGGGAGCTCCAGACGCAGCTTTACGCCCTCTGACTGCCCCACGGCTTGCTGGAAGTCCACTGGATTCCAGCTGTGGCGTCGCGTGTTCACAGTGGACACCGCCTTGTCATGATCTCAGTGTCATCCGCCTTACGGGACTTGATGCAGCCGTGGTCTGCACTCCTGGATGCACTGTACGTACAGCGCACACCGCACGTTTCTCCAAACGTACTGAAACAGTGAAATGCATTTGATTCCGAAAGATAACAAAAAAGCATTGCCCTATATCAGTCTGCTTCTAATCATTGTACATAATCTTGATTTAAAATTGTAGAAGTAAAATTAATAGTTGGTTCAAAGGTTGTTTTTGCCGTGTTTTCTATTTATTTTGGTGGAATATCCCCGTAAATCTTTAGACATGTAGGAGAGTTGTATGTCACGGCCTTCTTTAATCAACACCTAGTGTTCGTTGATAGTATGTCCACCACAACAACTTTGTTACACAAACACGAAACAGGAATACTTGTAGTGCATTATTAACTGAGAGGAAAGTTATTATGTCACTGTTAACATAATATTAAACAGATGATAGGATTCCATGTACGACGAGGCAAACCGATATGCAATAAAATGTACGCTATTCTTTAGGTTTGATTTTGTTTGATACCATGGAAGTTCACACGATGTACTTTTGAGCAATTGTCAACCATAAGACATTAGCTTCATTGTCGCAAATTTCATTACTGTAATGTATCAGGGCTACGGTGGAGTTAGGGGCCTACATGTGTAGCCTGTATCCTACACAAGCCACACAATACCAGTGTCTTGCATTACTAACATCGCTCACGCAGGGAGCAGCGTCACAATGGTCGTAGACACTGTTGTTCTCCGACCTTTGCTAGAGGGTGTTTCCCTTTATCTGATGCGAGGTTGTAAATAGCAACACGGAGTTTCGTACATCGTGTCTTGCTTACTGAGATCCGATGCCGCCCATATTTGCTGTGTCCAGCGTTGTCCTATCTCCCTATGATGGTACTAAGGAGGTGGGGGTGGAGGGTGGAGAAAGGAAAGGAGAGTGGGCAGCTGTGTTTACCCAGCGCCACGCGGTCACGGTGCTCTTCTCGAGTACACAGTCTCCCTCGGCTGGTTCCCAGGGCAACCCACATCCCCATGCAGCGCCATCTGTCCTCATAGCCCTTGCTCGCTAATTTAAGATTCCCGCTGGAGGCCGAACGTAAACGTGCATCCACACTGAAGGTCGTGCATTCACTGCCCTTCGAGGCGAATCAGTTATATGAATGCCGAGTCTCTGTTGTTTCCAACATGTCCAACAGAACTCCTGTTGCATTTCACCAAAACTTCAGTAAGAAGTGTCATAGCGTATATATGAAAATATAAGCATTTATGGCGATTGTTAAGTAAAGCTAAGACGAAAATGTTGTCCTCCTTGTCGACAAAAGGTTTTATTAGCCTAAACAGAAAATTTCGACAGTTACTTCGAAAAATACGATACAGTTTATATCGACTGAATATTTTTAAGTTGCAACATTTGAAGGTGACACCAAACGACAGTAAAAAATGTAGCTTTTCTGAAGACTGTGCCACACATGTAGATCTAAGTAAAGCTTTCGATTCTGTCAACCACAGAATTCTTTTAAATAAGCTCTGCTCGTATGGTTTCGAAGGCAAAGTGCTATCTCTGATTACGTCTTACCTGAGTGAGAGAAAACAAATAGTACATTTTAACAGAAACAAATCAAACACACTGGGAGTAACACGAGGTGTGCCACAAGGGTCCGTGCTTGGACCCTTGCTTTTCATAATTTATGTAAATGATTTGTCCAATGTGATGCATTGTAAGTCCATACTATATGCAGACGACACCACCTTTCTTACAGTAGATAGGGCCTTGGACATACTCAAGCACAAAAGTGCAGAACAACTCAGAATATCCAGTGTATGGTTCGGAGCAAATGAATTACAAATTAACCACTCTAAAACTGTAAACATTATGTTCAGCCTATGTAACAATGACAACTGCAGTTTCTCAGTTAAAAGCTCCTAGGCATTCATCTGGACCCAAAATTAATCTGGGAAAGTCACACCAATTATGTATGCAAAAAGTTATACCGAGTCACCTATCTGCTAACTAAGCTCAGGACTTGTGGCCAGCCGGTGTGGCCGTGTGGTTCTAGACCTTCAGTCTGGAACCGCGTGTCCGCTGCGGTCGCAGGTTCGAATCCTACCTCGGGCATGGATGTGTGTGATGTCCTTAGGTTACTAAGTTCTAGGGGACTGATGACCACAGATGTTAAGTCCCATAGTGCTCAGAGCCGTTTGAACCATTTGAACTTGTGGGACGGACGAGCTACTGCTAAATGCCTATTATGCCTTTTTTCATAGCCACCTCACGTATGTAGTGCTGTTATGGGGCAACGCCTCAGGGGCAAAAAGAATTTATCTTTGGCAGAAAAAGGCCATCAGATGTATTGCTGGAGTGAGAAACCATATATCATGTAGAGACTATTTGAAAGAGTGAAAAATACTGACACTTACATCACTGTTTATTCTCAGTTGCTTAGTGCACACAAAGGAAAACCAAGAAAGCTATAAACTGCGCGAGTCTGAACATAGCCATGACACACACCAAAGGCAGATGATAGACATCCCAGTTACTAGGCTTAAAAAAACCGAAAACTGTTACACGTACACAGGGATACAATTATTTAGCATGCTACCACCTACAGCACACAGTGTATCACTGAATGTCTTCAAAAATATTACAAAAAGGTGGCTTGGACCAAAAGCATTCTATACAATAAAAAATTTAAAGAATGTATTAAAAGTGATGTAATCTATTAAAACTGCTGTATGACATGACCACCATATTACATGAGCACTTCTGAAAATGTTTTTGTATCATGCGGTTGTGCTTTATTTACATAATGTATTTTTACTCAATAGTTAAATGCTGTATGACATAGCCACCCTATTACATAAGTTCTTCTGAAAATGTTATTGTACCGTGCGGTTGTGCTTTATTTACATAATGCATTTTCCCGAATGGTTAACATGTATTAAGCCTGTCTCATTTATATTTGTTAAAATGTTTTTATTAGCATGTGTATTGTGTTACACATTTAGTATCTCCTTTTGTCATTCTGCACGACACATTTATATTTAATGACTACTAAACATGTGCAATATAAAACATATTTACTCTTTCAGAATGTTAAAAATGTATGACTTATTTTGTAATTATATAATGTATGTAAAATGACGACATCAGTTGCACGAAAAATGCTTAAAGATGGATCAGTAGCCGGCCGCGGTGGTCTAGTGGTTCTAGGCGCGCAGTCCGAAACCGCGGGACTGCTACGGTCGCAGGTTCGAATCCTGCCTCGGGCATGGATGTGTGTGATGTCCTTAGGTTAGTTAGGTTTAAGTAGTTCTAAGTTCTAGGGCACTGATGACCACAGAAGTTAAGTCCCATAGTGCTCAGAGCCATTTGAACCATTTTTGATGGATCAGTAAATCAATACACTGCAACGAGGGGTGTCTCCTCACTGCTTTGAAGAGAATCATTTTCTTTGACATCCTGCCCAGTTAATGGAACTGCTGAATCACTACGAGAGCAACACCACAAAAAAACACCGTTGAGAGTGCGGCATCCGTGAAGAGTACGGAGGCCGCCCTTGACGTCAGACTGCTGCCCCGTGACGTCGACACACTGCCTCCTCCCTGCCCATAGCTTCGTGCTTCTGCTAACGCCGTCTTCTGAGAACTGCAGAAACCAAACTGTTCAGGCTAGGGACTTGCTGGGTTCACCGTGCCAGTGGCTTGGGCGTTTCCCATATTTTCCTGCAATAAAGTTTCTTTCGATTTCTTTGTGACTGAAATTATTTCCCATGTCTACACCTCAATTTGAAAGTAAGAAGAACACAATTAGTCGCCCACATTTTAGATTATCCGGTCTGATGCTAGTAGCAGAATTTTAATAGTCAGGTTTCTTGGGGAAAACTAGGAGAAAAGATTGTTGTTACAGGTGATGACAATTTATCGGGTATTATATATACACAGGTGTTCTGAATATTCATGCGAGCATTCCTCTAACTGCGGCTGTGCCCCTAGAAGCTTACAGGCAGCGAGGACAAACAAAGTGGCACCAGTGGAGGGACGCCGCTGTGCGGGCGCCGCCCCCGCTGCAGTAGCGCTCCCCCACAGGCCGCGACCCGACTACCTGGTGACGCCAGCGTGGGTCAGCTTAATCTCGCGTCTCAAGTACTGAATGATAACGTGTCAGGGCGGAGATCAAAAAGTTAAGAACTGTCAGTCATCGTACTGATCGATTTTATATCTTGTTTACTCTGTTTGATCGTCACAGGTACTCCAGAAATGTGACACATATTTCATCACACAGTGCAATGCAAGGCGTTGACCTGGGCCCAAGGTGCGGCTGCTTGCAGAGCGATGTTGTGGGGGGATAATTCTGGCGGCAAGAAAGTACTGAGTAGAAAACATGAGCGAACCTGAGAGCGAGTAGAACGGTAGAGACAGTCCACGGTCGAGTAATAAACTAGTGGGTGCTGTAAGCTGCAAATGTCGTGTCGGTAATCATTTTCACCATCAGTAGCCATGGATATTGCGCAAAAGTGTTACTACAAGAGCCTCTCCTACACTGCACATGCGCCGCAGTGAATTCCTCTGGTACGTTACAGGAGGATATTAAAAAATACAATATTTTTTAAACGCCAGTCACTAGGCGTCCTACACGTTACAATTTCCCATAACTTGCCACCCAGTAGAGTCCTGAAGGTCTCCTGTAACGAACCTTGGGAATATATGCGGAAATCCAGTTTGTAAGGAGATTAAAGGGGAGTTGTCCTGCAGGAAGACAACGTTCCATTCATGTTCTGGGAACATCAGCTAACCCTACGCACTACTGCATTCCTTCAAGATACTCCAGCAATTACTTTGGGTCATAGTACACCAGAAGATAAGAGCAGCATCGGTATACTGTATTTTGGTGAGCTGAGGTAAGTAACACCTTGAACACTAACACTATACAATGGTGTAAGTGAATGAGGGGTGCTGTCGTGTTGAAAGTTTCACTGGTAATGTGTATGCTAAATAACTGGGTTTCATTAAAGTACAATAAAATTTATTTTTGGTAAACATTCCTTGATACATATCACTTGTTATGGACCACAATGTCGATGGTGGAGACACTTAAGGTCCTTTTGAGGTTCTACGGTGAATAGTTGGTAATAGCCCGTGGTCCCGTTGGATGTTAGTGTCCCATTCGTGTTGTGGGAGCAGCACTGCAACAATCTATGTCAATGGTACACATTGGTGTCTTCTCTGAAGTATTTCAGCAAAATTTTAGGTGATGGTACACCGCAACAAGCTAACATAATTTCGTCCTTTGTAGAATTGTCGGGTGAGCTATGGAATGCCTTGGAGAACATTGCTGCGTAACGAAGTAAGTGAGGGGTGTGGTCGTGTTGAAAGTCCATGTCTCATTGGAGGTGGGTGATTGGCAGCCAAGCAGAATAAGATGTTTCAGATCATTACAAAAACTGGTAGTTATTTTACAATAAAATTCCTTGTAATATATTAACTATTATGGGGCCCATATGCCACTGATAGCGAAAATTAGGATATTTTATAAGAGTGGAGCCTCTAAGGAGGTTTGGCAATAGCGCAGCATTGTTTTGTTGGAAGACTACATCTGACTCATGTCCTGGTAAAAGCAGCATCGCAGGCTGGTTGCATCCCACAGACTTTTGTATTCCTTCAAGACTAGTGGTTGTACAGCTGACTGGTTTTAACCACTGATTGGCTAATCAGTTGTTTACTCATTTATTCAGTTTTCCACCTCCTCACACTGGTGTGGGGTTAGGCCACCTCCTCACATTGACTGCGCTCCTGGCAGCAGCAGGGGGCTGACGTGGGGGGCGCAGTCTGAGGGGACCAGCTCTACGTAGGACCCAAATGAGGTTTTTAATTAACAGGCACCATGTCACCTTTTCAGTAATACAGAAAGCAAACAGTCACTAAAGTTTGGAGCCTCGACATAGGCGATAACCTGATAGTCGAATTGGCTCCATTGGAATGCCACACCCATTAAATCAGCCCAGAAATTTTCCATTCTGCATGCTTTGTGAGGCGCGAAGGATTACTCTGAGTGTGGGTCACTTTTGGAGGAGACACAAAATATCCCATTACAACACATTTAGGAAGTCTGCAGAACCAACCTCAGACCATGAATCTAGGGATACGTTACAACCCAGTATGTATTGCTCTCAACGAGATGACGCAGACAAGTATAGAGTAACTACTACATACAGGCACTTATCCAACCATTCTTCACGCACTCCCACATGTGAATAGAATTGGAGAAAGTCCTAAAGTCCCATAGTGCTCAGAGCCATTTGAACCATTTCGAAGGACTGAGCTACATTAGAGTGAAAGTGAGGGTTGTGGGATTTTTCCTCTATAAGGTCATGTCCAACAAATGTTCTGTGAACCCAAACCGAAAAGGCTTGATGTATTTCCTTCACTTCAACGTTTCCTCAACAAACACTGAGCATTCTATGCCACTTCTCACAGCAACATGGTACACAAATGCGTTATTGATTGACACTGTAATGAAACTGAGGATAATAATGAAAGTGCTAACCTGATTCTTAGCGTAAGTAAGGACTGGGACACAAAAAGCTCCAAGATCATATCGCAAGTTGTAAGAACGGAATCAGAATTAGGTTGTTTTATACGTCCACATCTTCAACACACGTAAACGTAATTTATGCCACTGTCATCCAAAACATTATACAAAAGTGGGGCACTGAATCTCACCGTAGGGAACCTGAGGAACACTGAGAAATATGGACCTCAGTTAACAGAGGATGTAAGGGAAGTGGCATTGTCGAGCTAGAAGATCTTGTCTCACGTACGGAATCAGAAATCGGGATGCACTTCGTTTCTGCTACTCGCTACAATATTTTTTCAACTACCATGTAGGTTATTTCGTTCAAATGTTACCAACAACAGGATACCCAAATGTGATACAACGTGTTACATTAAGGAAGCAAAGGAACCAAAGGGAGGAGTTGAATTACACCATCAGTACGATTTGAAGCGTTATCCAACTGGCCGACCGTGTCCGGCTAATATTCTGGAAACTGTGGTGTCTCGATTTCGAAAATTATTTCCGTTTTTTGTAATTAAATGCTGATATCTTTTTAATAAATCCAGGTATTGTTTGGAAATCAGTTCGCAAAATATTGCATGGGTTCTGAGCCCATCACTTTCGATTGCGGCGTAAATTACAGACAATTCTGAGGCACATTTACTTTAATAATACTGAACTGAGCCTTGCACCAAATTGTTGTGAGTGCGTGGCGTGAATACTGTTATAAGCGATGACCAAGGAAAAAAAAAATCTCTTGACGGTAAAGCATACGTGACTACGTCTATTTTCGCATCACACTATCAACCATGCCACTGGAAATGACTATCACTGTAACAACTTCTCAGTGTAATTGTTTACCGGCAACGGCCTTGCCGCAGTGGATACACAGGTTCCGGTCAGGTCACCGAAGTTAAGCATGGTCGGGCGTGGCAGGCACTTGGATGGGTGACCGTCCGGCCGCCATGCGCGTTGCCATTTTTCTGCATGCACTCAGACTCGTGATGCCAATTGAGGAGCTGTTGTTGTTGTTCTGGTCTTCAGTCCTGAGACTGGTTTGATGCAGCTCTCCATGCTACTCTATCCTGTGCAAGTTTCTTCATCTCCCAGTACCTACTGCAACCTACATCTTTCTGAATCTGTTTAGTGTATTCATCTCTTGGTCTCCCTCTACGATTTTTACCCTCCACGCTTCCCTCCAATACTAAATTCGTGGTCCCTTGATGCCTCAGAACATGTCCTACCAACCGATTCCTTCTTCTAGTCAAGTTGTACCACAAACTTCTCGTCTCCCCAATCCTATTCAATACCTCCTCATTAGTTATGTGATATACCCATCTAATGTTCAGCATTCTTCTGTAGCATCACATTTCGAAACCTTCTATTCTCTTCTTGTCCAAATTATTTATTGTCCATGTTTCACTCCATACATGGCTACACTTCATACAAATACTTTCAGAAACGACTTCCAGACACTTAAATTTATACTCGCTGTTAACAAATTTCTCTGTTTCAGAAACGCTTTCCTTGCCATTGCCAGTCTACATTTTATATCCTCTCTACCTCGACCATCATCAGTTATGTTGCTCCCCAAATAGCAAAACCCCTTTACTATTTTAAGTGTCTCATTTCCTAATCTAATTCCCACAGCATCACACGACTTAATTCAGCTACATTCCATTATCCTCGTTTTGCTTTTGTTGATGTTCATCTTATATCCTCCTTTCAAGACACTGTCCATTCCGTTGAACTGCTCTTCCAAGTCCTTTGCTGTCTCTGACAGAATTACAATGTCATCGGAGAACCTCAAAGTTTTTATTTCTTCTCCATGGATTTTAATGCCTACTCCGAACTTTCCTTTTGTTTCCTTTACTGCTTGCTCAATATACAGATTGAATGCCATCGGGGAGAGGCTACAACCCTGTCTCACTTCCTTCCCAACCACTGCTTCCCTTTTGTGCCCCTCGACTCTTATAACTGCCATCTGGTTTCTTTACAAATTGTATTCCTTTTTGAATGCTTCATTTACTACATTTTTATATTTTCTCCTTTCATAAATTAAATTCAATATTTCTTCTATTACCCAAGGATTTCTACCAGCCCTCGTCTTTTTACCTACTTGATCCTCTGCTGCCTTCACTACTTCATCTCTCAAAGCTACCCATTCTTCTTTTACCGTATTTCTTTCCCCCATTCCTGTCAATTGTTCCCTTATGCTCTCTCTGTAACTCTGTACAACCACTGGTTTAGTCAATTTATCCAGGTCCTATCTCCTTAAATTCCCACCTTTTTGCAGTTTCTTCAGTTTTAATCTACAGTTCATAACCAATAGATTGTGGTCAGAGTCCACATCTGCCCCTGGAAACGTGTTACAATTTAAAACCTGGTTCCGAAATCTCTGTCATACCATTATATAATCTATCTGAAACCTTTTAGAATCTCCAGGCTTCTTCCATGTATACAACCTTCTTTTATGATTCTTGAACCAAGTGTTAGCTGTGATTATGTTGTGCTCTGTGCAAAATTCTACCAGGCGGCTTCCTCTTTCATTTCTTGGCGCTAATCGATATCCCCTACTACGTTTCCTTCTCTCCCTTTTCCTACTACCGAATTCCAGTCACCCAAGACTATTAAATTTTCGTCTCCCTTCACTATCTGAATAATTTCTTTTATTTCATCATAAATTTCTTCAATTTCTTCGTCATCTGCAGAGCTAGTTAGCATATAGACTTGTACTACTGTAGTAGGCGTGGGCTTCGTGTGTATCTTGGCCACAATAATGCGTTCACTATACTGTTTGTAGTAGCTTACCCGCACTCCTATTTTCCTATTCAATATTAAGTCTACTCCTGCATTACCCCTATTTGATTTTGTATTTATAACCCTGTATTCGCCTGACCAAAAGTCTTGTTCCTTCTGCCACCGAACTTGACTAATTCCCACTATATCTAACTTCAACCTATCCATTTCCCTTGTTAAATGTTCTAACCTACCTGCCCGATTAAGGGATCTGACATTCCACACTCCGATCTGTAGAACGCCAGTTTTCTTTCTCCTGATAACGACGTCCTCCTGAGTAGTCCCCGCCCGGAGATCCGAATGGGGGACTATTTTACCTCCGGAATATTTTATCCAAGAGGATGCTACCGTCATTTAACCATACAGTAATGCTGCATGCCCTCGGGAAATATTACGGCTCTAGTTTCCCCTTGCTTTCAGCCGTTCGCAGTACCAGCACAGCAAGGCCGTTTTGGTTAGTGTTACAAGGCCAGATCAGTCAATCATCCAGACTGTTGCCCCTGCAACTACTGAAAAGGCTGCTGCCCCTCTTCAGGAACCACACGTTTGTCTGGCCTCTCAACAGATACCCCTCCGTTGTGGCTGCACCTACGCTACGGCCATCTGTATCGTTGAGGCACGCAAGCCTTCCCACCAACGGCAAGGTCCATGGTTGATTGGGGGGCTACTCGACCAAATAGTAGCGGTCTAAGAAAACCATCATAAAAGAGGTGAGAGCGGTGTGCTGACCACACGCCCCTCCTGTCTGCATCCTCAGCTGAGGATGACACGGCGGTCGGATGGTACCGATAGGCCCCTTGGGGCCAGTAGACGGCGTGAGTTTTAGGTATAATGGTTTACCAGAGCACAGTCCCACTCCTTTCCTTGGTAACATGTAACATTTTTGTTGGTTCGTACCCAGACCAGCTGAAAAATCAATCATTAATTGTACATCTAGTTGTTAAAATCCCGTCCAGGTACACAGGCTCCTGTGAAATGGAAATGTCACACTAATTGTGCGAGCAGTTGTGCAGCTGTAAATAAAAGCATTACAGTTCTAATTTGCCGCGTAATGGCGGCTGTCTGGTAGCTCCTGCGTCCTGCGTGCTGGCAGTGGTGCAAACGCTTCGTTATTTGAGACAGGGCGATTACGACCACAAAATGAAAGCGTCACATAGCAGTTTAAGTCGAAAATGTATTTCACAATTAATAACGTACTGTATAGTCGTACAGACCTGGAAGACGCGGAGCCACCTTATAACGACGACAGAGGCAGAGAAAGAGCGCCAGAGAGAGAGCGTCGTGGAGAGAGACGCTGCCACAGTGTCTCTTTTATGTATACACCAAACTGTAGGACTTACAGATGTAAACACACTGAGTCGTAGCACGTTATATCAAGTCTGCATTGTCACTGGTTTTCTCCAGAGTAAGATTTCTGGTCCCGGCAGAGGTTCGAGTCCTCCCTCGAGCATGGGTGTGTGTGTTTGTCCTCAGGATAATTTAGGTTAAGTAGTGTGTAAGCTTAGGGACTGATGACCTTAGGAGTTAAGTCCCATAGGATTTCACAAACATTTTTGAACAGTAAGATTTCGCATAATTAACAGTCTTGTATTCCATACCACTGATTTTCTGTTTCACTAGTCGTCACATTTTACAGAGTCACTGTGTTCCTTAATTGATAACAAATTTAAGAACATTCGTGAGAAATACCAATGGGGACGCTATATGGCCGCAGAAATAACCATGCTAACGTCGAATATTGTCTGTAATGTGCATCCGACTGGCGTTTCTGTTTCTTATGACACAGTCATCACATAAATTGCATCTCACGGTTTGGGTCCACATCCGCTAACAGTTCATCGTACGATCATTGTTCACAAACGTCTACGCATAACATCCGTGTAGTTCGTTAGTTAGTGGTCAGTTCATGTAAATTTGCATGATATTTCATCACACCTGTCTTCTTACAGGTTGTAATTAAAGTTTTTCAAAGTTATATAGCAGTACTAGCTGCTCCTTATTGTAATGTGTATCACTGCTGCTTAATTTGTGTCTACTTTTTGAGGCTGCTCGGAAGTACACAGGTTTGCAGCTGTTCTCGTAAACTACTTTTGTGTGAAGTGGATATTTTTAGGTTAAGCCGTTAGAAGTTTGTGCTCCTCCCATTAGGGCGAGGTTGACTGGGAAAACGGCTCGAAAAGCCAGCAGAGGACCTATCTGCACCCCCAGTTTGGTCAGGTATTGCTTTTGTCTGGCATTTGTAAAGCATTTGATTCAATGAGCCATGTTACGCTAACATTTTAGAGCTGTGTATAAATATACAGATAAAACATCAATGCATAATTATTTTCGCCACAGGTATGAAGTTTTCCAGGGCGCGGCCCGGCTCTGAGCACTATGGGACTTAACTTCTGAGGTCATCAGCCGCCTAGAACTTAGAAGTACTTAAACCTAACCAACCTAAGGACATCACACACATCCATGCCCGAGGCAGGATTCGAACTTGCGACCGTAGCGGTCGCGCAGCTCCAGACTGTAGCTCCTAGAACCGCTCGGCCACTCCGGCCGGCATTACAGGGTTACGCAGTGCAAATATTTTGAATTTTCCGGAGATCTTCTCCGCCGACGTGGGCGCATAGTTGCTGCCGCGTCGCTGTAGTCTCGGTGTAGACGTCGAGGAGGGCCCGGCAGGAACACGGGGTCGAACTGGGGACCGCCAGGCGACGACTGCTCAGCCGGGCTACCTCGTGGCCTGCTCCCCACTGCGCAGCGCCGACACGTGTGGCCATGAAAATGTTTGATGCACAGCGTTACGCACTGGCCAGCTCTGAAGTTGCGTGCTGCGGGGTGAAACGTGTGAGCATTACGCAGTATTATTGTTTGTTCGGGAACGGTTCTGAAGATTGTTTGGCTTGGCCATTTATTCTCAAACATCTCCCACATTTCCTGAACACGCCTCAGTTTGCGCTACGCAGAATTTTACACACGTAACGCTCCGCTGTCGCATTACTGTTCTGTCGTCTGTGAACTGACAGAGTGCGGTCTGTTCGTTCTGCAGACATCGTGCTTTGTCTGCGCCGCGTCGCGGACCGTTAGCGAGGTACGCGGATTGTTGTCTGCGAGGGAATCTCTGCACTCTCAAGCAAATTGGCCTCAGCTTATCCGTACGTAACCATTGCGTGTACAGGTTTCACTGTCACTTTCACACAGGTTCCGTGCACACGTCTTTAATACACAGCTTGGTTTTACGAGACAACAGGCTTATACCGACGTTTCGACGTAGTCGAGCATTTTTGTTTGCATACGGCGTTCAATATTGCACTGTTCTCTACCTAAAAGTGTTCGTTCTTCAATACATACATATCACCAATCAGAGTCTAAAGTAACTAACTCGGTTTTGGGTCAAGTTCTTGTTAGTAACAAGACTGCAGGTAACTTTTGCTTTCTTTATCTGACTTCTATTCGCCTTATGGACTAGAGCACTTTCTTTGTAAACACAGTATGCACAGGTCTGTACATTTGACTTGGATACATACATGCTTCACTTATTTATTCACCT
Source organism: Schistocerca serialis cubense (assembly GCF_023864345.2). Taxonomy (NCBI): domain Eukaryota; kingdom Metazoa; phylum Arthropoda; class Insecta; order Orthoptera; family Acrididae; genus Schistocerca; species Schistocerca serialis. The sequence continues at coordinate 108,366,496 of NC_064648.1, forward strand.
GTGTCAAATATTGGATCACAGGAGTACTGCGTCCTTGCTTTACAATAATCTTTGCCGTACAGTCAAATCCTAATTGTAATTAGCTAAATCGAGCCAGCCGGGGTAGCCGTGCGGTTCTAGGCGCTTCAGTCTGGCACCGTATGATCGCTACGGTCGCAGGTTCGAATCCTGCCTCGGGCATGGATGTGTGCGATGTCCTTAGGTTAGTTAGGTTTAAGTAGTTCTAAGTTCTAGGGGACTGGTGACCACAGATGTTAAGTCCCATAGTGCTCAGAGCCATTTGAGCCATTTGAGCCATTTGAACCAAGTTAAATCGATAGGGGATTACGTCGTTAGGACGGCAATGTATCTTCCCTTTTACAACAACACACGCTGCAGTACGATAAAAAAATAAATTACATATTGATATATTTAAATTTTTTTCAATTTTAATGTAATACTTATATAGGTGTTGTATTGCATACTGGAATGTCGTGTTCCCAGTTTGGCACAGCTTTGCCACGGGAAACACGGAAGAGGCCGAAGACGTCCGCCTTCTGGTCGCCTCCTGATCGTTGTCAGAAGGAGGCTAGTTTCTGATCACGCAAAGGCTTCTCTTATTTGGAGAACAACAACCCGGATTCCTTTACGTAATCAGTATGAATTTCATTATTACCTAAGGGACCTTTAACAGTGAACAACAAAAATTGCATTTGCAAATGAAATCATTAGTAAATGGAGCGGCTATGAGTTGTATAGAAGACAAGGAACGGCCTTCTGTCTACGACCAGGTTGCCGCACTGTTCTCTGCTGTAGTAAAGGCTGAATGACATTTATAAATATAATATGACATAGAGGTAAAAAGAAGGAAAAGGATAGAATAAGACCTGTGGTAAACACTAAATATATTCAAATAATTCTCATAAGCAATTGGGTCTTATTTATAAACAGTGTAATTTACATAAGTAATTTTCTGACTATGTTGGTGCGATAAAATTTCAGCGGGTCCTGTGATCGCTTCTTCGTTCACGTCTATGTAATACATTACACTCTATCTTTCTCTTTCTTTCGATGTAATTCTTTCACTGTTTAACACTTTTATAACAATAACTTGCCGATTTACAATATCGAACATAAACTACTTGAATTTTACCAATTAATAACTGTTGTCTGCACGCTGGCAAGACCGCTCATTTTTATGGCTCACAATCGAACTTTTTTACCTTTCACATTACAGGAAAAAGTGCGATAAAATCTGAAGATCTACAAAAGTTTTTACCGTCATAATTTTTATTTAGATCGAAGCGGAGCGCTCAGTTCAGTTTCTGTTAAAATGTTTCTCTGACTGAGCAGTCGATGTATTAGCGTTTGCGATAGATACGCCTCTTTACAGTAACGTAAATTATAAACCAAATGTCTTTCTAAGAATAGGTCTCATATGATAAACTGATCGTTTAATACGTAGTTTGGTGAATGCCTTTGCAAGCATACTTATAGCTTTCATACGACGGAGGGCCAAATAATATTACAACGCGCATCCCGAAACTGAAGAATCATGGCTACTCGTCCATGACATGAAACTTCCATTTCAAGCCGTGCCTGGAAAAGGCAGACAGATTCTCTATGTGGTTTTACTCTTGTGCAGTGCACAGAACATGTCTGGGTATTGCAGTGCAAAATCTCTACACATGAGTTTCAGGCTCCGATTTTCTCTGCCTAAGATGATATAAACATAGGGAAAATTCAAATGGAAAACATTAATTATAGCTTAAGGCACTTGTGGTGTGTACCGTGTCGTGGCGTGTAGAATGTCTGTCTGTACGAATCGTGTTATTGTGTTAATGTATTGTAGATACATTCACACGCTGTGACGTGGATCGCACGAATCTGATAAAGCTTGTTTGCGTACAGTAAATCTTTGGATGTGGGCCTATTTAAGATTGCTTGCGTAATATGTTACGTGAAACTTTCAAAATGTACACTGAAAACAATCTGCGAGGATCTAGAATGTATTAAAAATTGAAGCAGCATGCTAATGCACATACGTAGCAGCAGTTCTCTTTGGTGGTGAGATTCTGTTGATTTTTCGTCTGCTTTACCAGAAACTACATCTCACCTACACGCACAAACTAGATCCACACGGTACTAAACTGCTATAAGTTCCGGCTAATAAGCTCTCGGGGCTATCTTTTTATTCAATACCAAAATATTGCTTTAATAAAATATCCACCTATCATGGGTTACATCCTAGCATGAACAACTGTATGCACCATCTTGTAATATTTGAAACTTCTTCCGATAAATACTTGCTTTCTTTAAGTATTGATGAAACATCGTCTATCACTACACACAAGTACGATGTTTTCACGTAAAATTCCTTCAAGTTAAGCAGAACACCTATCCACTCTGAAGGAGTATCATTAATATTATTTTCTTTAAACAAGTCTGAGTTGAATATTATTAATCAGTTCAGAAATATAGTGAAGCAACGTTATCGGACTTAAGATGGCCGACAACAATATGAACAGCACCTGCGCCTCTCGGCACTTACAGCAGTCACGTCCGGCGTCAAGCACGCTCGAGGTAGAAGATCAGAAATCGAAGAAGAATAAGAAGTGAGAACGAAAAAAGTCATCGGGACATTTGTTCCAAGAATGAAACTGATCATAGATATTAGTTTCCCATCTAACGGTTCTTTGTAGGTCATGAAACATTTAATTAATATTTTTCGTAATTTTTTGTAAAGAAAGTTCGTCATTATCATTTTTTGACACTTTGTAACTCGTAGCGAAGTTTTTCGTGGTAAATAAAGTTCACCTTCACGAAAGTTTATCGCTAAAGTGTCTGCTCCAGGAGGCAAGCCGTACACAGTTCACATTACTTCTCAGTTCAGTATTTACTTTGACCTGTAGTAGCTCTTGTCTATCAGGTAGACTTTCCTTTGGCAAATTTCTGTACATTGTACTGCTGAAGGCAGTTCTTCTTTGATCTGCAAATTTTCAGCCCTGGCTGATGACCAAGTCTATATACTAAACACAATACACATTTCACATGAAAATGATTGATAAAATACTTGCTACTCTAAACTTCCTCAAGCCTTCGTCGGGGTACAAACCCAAAACCCTTTCCTCTGTTTGTCTTGGTGTCAGCTAACAGCTAGCTACAGCCGTGTGCTATTCTTATTATCCTGCACGGCCCTGCGTAACCCAATTGCCAATTTCTTTTTCTACATAATAGGTGATTTCGGCTGAGTCCTTAACAACACTATATCATTTACTTAAAATTACAGTGTAATACTCACACCACAGTCATATTTTAATTTTCTAGATTGGTTACACTTCGTTGAGTTAGCCAAGACTTCTGCGTATCTGTCCTTTGAACTTTTCTGTCCTTGGTACCCCAGGTAATGGAACAATCCATTCGTTTCTTTTCTCCCTACCTATTAACACCTTGCCTCGTGAGTACCAAGTCGCAACATGCAATAGGATATCGTGAATCTTCTCGAAGATTGTCCCATAGGTTTCCCACTTACTGTGCTGACTGGATATGAAGGTTCTTGTAAATCTGGTGAATTCCTTAAAAATTCTCTCCACCGGAATTTCTTCTGGGTCTTAGGAACTACTTCATGTTGAACTGGTAAAATAAGCAGCACTGTCGGACACCATAGCCTGAAGTTTGCCTGGATTTGGTGTGCAGTCCTTTACCATAATTCGAGTTATTGTCGATGCTGTGGAGGTTTTTACAGTGTACAGTTTTCACATATTTTGTGAATGTATCGTACACTGCGCGGAGATACTCAACACCACCGCTTGCCTTGCTTAAGTATCCCACTGTGTCAGTTGACACTGATCGTGAAGGGTTAGTTGGTACCACCATACGTAACACGTTCTTTCTTGACCTGTCCATTGGCTTGGTCTTCTGGCATATTTCGCGGTTTCGTATTACACTTCCTACTTGTCTTTTGAAGTTATTGGGTATGATAGTATCTTTTTATGATTTTTATAGACTTACTAATTCCTATGGGCCTCCAAGTCATGCCCATATACCAGATGAAATCTTTCATGAACGACTGTGTTATACACATGCACCACACACCTGTTTTTATGTCCCTCCTAGAGAATAGGAATTTTCTATTTTATATCGCTCGCTTAGGGCACACGATGGATCCTGAGACAAGACTGTTACTACCTCATTCCAAGTCGGATCTGAGTTTTCCAGTTTGGCCACGTCTTCACACGTCTGCAAGAACTTTTGCCTATGTGTTTGATCTCTGACTGGCAACATGTTACACTCAGAATCCTGTTCAGTCAGCTCGGTAAGCTTATCCACACTACGTGGTAGGCGTGATAAAGCATCTGCTACTACATTGTTACATCCTTTGATATATATTAATGGAAGTTGGTACTGTTGTAAGGTTAGATCCCACCGGGATAACCTGCCATGTAAAACTTTGCACGTAAGCAAAAAGCTAAGAGCTTGATGATCACAATATACTTTATTGGCTTACCGTAGAGGTTAAAACATAACTTTTTAACAGCCCAAATGACCTCTAAGGCTCCCGGCTGTGATACTGAATAGGAGTGCTAACAACTAATGAGCACTCGACTTGTGAAACCGATCACTCCTATATCTTTGCAACTGATCTCATCTTCTCCTTGAAACAGACAACATCCTAACCCATTTCATTGCTTCTTCTTTCTCAATTGAGGAAATTCCTCAGTCGCTTGCATTCTCTTACGATCACGAGCGATGCCTAAGGGCCTCGATATCTCGAGGCTTCTAGCAGCCCTTGCTTCTGTGAATATTGGCAATACCTTCCCTAAAATCTGTACATGCTCTTCCCACGTTGGGGTGACAGTAAGTAAGCCTTCCACGTATAACGTTACTCTATCCAGGAGTTCATGGCCAAGTTCTGTATCACCTGCTGTTTTAAATACGCCACTCAGGCCAAATTCTAGTGCTCTGAATGCTATACACTTGTTGGAAGCTTCAGTTAAAGTAATCTGCAAGTAAAATTATTTGCAATCTATTGCTGTCAGATATTTAACACCAAAGAATTTTTGTATATGTTCTTACATATTCTCCAGTCTGGTGTGAACTGGTACAGTTATAAATGTCTCTAGTGTCTAAAACCAGAAGGATTTTCTCACCGTCTTTAGCTACAGAACTGCTATTTGGTAACAAGAAAGGTTCTATTATTCCCCATTCAATCATTTTTCTAATTTCCTTGGCGACTGACTTCTTCTTGATGTACAGTACGAATTAGAAGGCACGACAAAGTGTGTTGTGAGGTATCACCTCTATATTGTACGTGTATTCCTTGATGATACCTGGTTGGCCTGTAATTACATAGAACTTGACCTAATTTCACTCGCTTGCTGCTACTCTGATCTCGTGTTTTCGAGATAATCAGCTTTTTCACCTGAGGTAGATTATCTTTCCAGTGCCTGGGTAGCAGAATCCCTTATTATACATTGTATTGAAGATTTGCAACAGGCGTGGCCCCCTACATATAATCTGGATATTTTGGCAGTATTTGCCAAGTATTTCCTCTGTTCACAACATCACCAGTGACACTATTCTTCCCTCACTGATAGAACTTATTTCACCTTTGGAGAGGTCAATATTTGCTTTCCTCTCCCTGAGAGACTAGGAACTCAGGATACAGACAACTGAGAGCCCTCGGACTACGAAAAAGGTGGTCCTAATAGCTTTCTCTGCTAGCATTATTACAATCTGAACCTGGTATTTTATCAGCCGAGACTGCACGCCAATACCACCTGTCACCCTACAGTTTTACACCGGTTAATGTCCGTAGTCTCTGGACCTGAGAAATTTTCATGAGGTATTATACACTCATTACGTTCGTAGAACCACCTGTGTCTGTGATTAAATTAACGGGTATGCCACATATGGTCGCTTCTACTGCGGCCTCCACAAGTTCTCTGTCCGTCTTCTGACATGGACGCTGTTCATCCAGCAGACATGGCTGATGTCGGGATCATCGCTGTTCCTCAACACTGACATGTCGTTGCCATTAGTGTGAGTTATGTCGCCCTCACTCCACCGCAAGACCAACAATGGAGAGCTTATTGCGGCCGAATCTAGTTTAATGGGACAGACAGACTGAGCAAGTTTCCGTCCGTTACTTCCATTATACACACACAAGTTTTGATTGGAACTCTGCCGCTGAGGTGTCAATATTAAGATGCATACAGCAAAATATTAAAGGCTATAAAAGTACATGGAGGAATATATATATACATATACATATACATATATATATATATATATATATATATATATATATATATATATATATATATATACTCCTGGAAATTGAAATAAGAACACCGTGAATTCATTGTCCCAGGAAGGGGAAACTTTATTGACACATTCCTGGGGTCAGATACATCACATGATCACACTGACAGAACCACAGGCACATAGACACAGGCAACAGAGCATGCACAATGTCGACACTAGTACAGTGTATATCCACCTTTCGCAGCAATGCAGGCTGCTATTCTCCCATGGAGACGATCGTAGAGATGCTGGATGTAGTCCTGTGGAACGGCTTGCCATGCCATTTCCACCTGGCGCCTCAGTTGGACCAGCGTTCGTGCTGGACGTGCAGACCGCGTGAGACGACGCTTCATCCAGTCCCAAACATGCTCAATGGGGGACAGATCCGGAGATCTTGCTGGCCAGGGTAGTTGACTTACACCTTCTAGAGCACGTTGGGTGGCACGGGATACATGCGGACGTGCATTGTCCTGTTGGAACAGCAAGTTCCCTTGCCGGTCTAGGAATGGTAGAACGATGGGTTCGATGACGGTTTGGATGTACCGTGCACTATTCAGTGTCCCCTCGACGATCACCAGTGGTGTACGGCCAGTGTAGGAGATCGCTCCCCACACCATGATGCCGAGTGTTGGCCCTGTGTGCCTCGGTCGTATGCAGTCCTGATTGTGGCGCTCACCTGCACGGCGCCAAACACGCATACGACCATCATTGGCACCAAGGCAGAAGCGACTCTCATCGCTGACGACACGTCTCCATTCGTCCCTCCATTCACGCCTGTCGCGACACCACTGGAGGCGGGCTGCACGATGTTGGGCCGTGAGGGGAAGACGGCCTAACGGTGTGCGGGACCGTAGCCCAGCTTCATGGAGACGGTTGCGAATGGTCCTCGCCGATACCCCAGGAGCAACAGTGTCCCTAATTTGCTGGGAAGTGGCGGTGCGGTCCAATACGGCACTGCGTAGGATCCTACTGTCTTGGCGTGCATCCGTGCGTTGCTGCGGTCCGGTCCCAGGTCGACGGGCACGTGCACCTTCCGCCGACCACTGGCGACAACATCGATGTACTGTGGAGACCTCACGCCCCACGTGTTGAGCAATTCGGCGGTACGTCCACCCGGCCTCCCGCATGCCCACTATACGCCCTCGCTCAAAGTCCGTCAACTGCACATACGGTTCACGTCCACGCTGTCGCGGCATGCTACCAGTGTTAAAGACTGCGATGGAGCTCCGTATGCCACGGCAAACTGGCTGACACTGACGGCGGCGGTGCACAAATGCTGCGCAGCTAGCGCCATTCGACGGCCAACACCTCGGTTCCTGGTGTGTCCGCTGTGCCGTGCGTGTGATCATTGCTTGTACAGCCCTCTCGCAGTGTCCGGAGCAAGTATGGTGAGTCTGACACACCGGTGTCAATGTGTTCTTTTTTCCATTTCCAGGAGTGTATATAACAAGAAGATACTTTTAATCCTGAGAGGATAAGAACAGTTGGAAAATAAATACGATACTATACAGGGAATATAAGTTTAATCTTCAACAGATAGTGGCGGCGATGTAGAATTTTCTATTGTCGAGTAATTTCTAAAGGGAATGAACAGAAGATAGTTCCCGTTATTGGTGGTATTCGTTGCGGTACTCCATCACTCAGACATTTAGTTGTGCGTTGTTGCTTCTTGTATAGAGAGCTAGTGCGTTTTGTACCAAATACGTGCTGTATTTCGTGTGACGAATCCTGGTTAGACCTATGAAATAGGCAGAACGGTTCGCTATCCGAGGCTCGCCTGTAGCGGGGACAGTGAAGACGCTGAAGCAGGTAACCTCACTGGGTATACTGAAGCCGATGTCGGCAAGGAATCGCAGTAATTAGTGATCTGGGTGCAGCATCTCTCACAGGACGGACCTAGCTGTTCGCCTATATCAGATCAGTTCGCTGAACTTCTACGTAAGTTAGAAGAACGTGACACAGAATACGATCACTTAGAAGCAGATAGTAGAAAGGAATGCGATCACTTGCAAGCGGAACGCGAGACTCAACGAGACAAGGTATTGGGAGAAAAATTAGCCGAACATGAGAAAGAGCGAGATCGCTTACAAGCAGAACCTGAGATGGAGCGTTATAGGAAATTGGTCCATGAAGTGAAAGAAATAAAGGCTGGATTTACAGAATGAAGAAGGGCGTGCAAAGGTTTACCACAATCAATACAGTCGTTGTCCACGCCGCTAGAAACTTTAAAAGCCGCAGACTGGGCTGTTGAGGAAGAAATAGCGTCACTGACTGATCTGTCTGATAATCTTGCAGTATATTGAAATAAAAATGTCGAACAAAAATTTGCTGAGGAAGCAAAGAACAGAGAATCTGAATTGAATAGATGGTTAGATACACTACTGGCGATTAAAATTGCTGCACTACGATGACGCGCTACAGACACGAAATTTAACCGACAGGAAGAAGATGCTGTGATAAGCAAATGATTAACTTTTCAGAGCATTCACACAAGGTTGGCGACAGTAGCGACACCTACAACGTGCTGACATGAGGAAAGTTTCCAACCGATATCTCATACACAAACAGCAGTTGACCGGCGTTGCCTGGTAAAACGTTGTTGTGATGCCTCGTGTAAGGAGGGCAAATGCGTACCATCACGTTTCCGACTTTGATAAAGTTCGGACTGTAGCCTATCGCAATTGATGCTCGCGTTCGTCGAGATCCAACGACTGTTAACATAATATGGAATCGAGGGGTTCAGGAGGATAATACGGAACGCCGTGCTGGATCCCAACGGCCTCGTATCACTAGCAGTCGAGATGACAGGCATCTCATCCACGCGGCTGTAACGGATCGTGCAGCCACGTCTCGATCCCTGAGTCAACAGATGGGGACGTTTGCAAGACAACTGCACGAACAGTTCGACGTCGTGTGCAGCAGCACGGACTATCAGCTCGGAGACCACCTCTGCGATTACCCTTGACGCTGCATCACAGACATGAGGGCCGCGATGGTGTTTTCGATGAACCTGGGTGCACGTATGACAAAATGTCATTCTTTCGGATGAATCGAGTTTCTGTTTACAGCATCAAGATGGTCGTATCTGTGTTTGGCGACATCGCGGTGAGCGCGTATTCACCATCGCCATACTGGCGTATCGCCCAGCGTGATGGTATGGGGTGCCATTGGTTACACGTCTCGATCACCTCTTGTTCGCATTGCCGGCACTTTGAACAGTGGACGTTACATTTCAGATGTGTTACGACCCGTGGCTCTTCCCTTTATTCGATCCCTGCGAAACCCTACATTTCAGCATGATAATGCACGACCGCATGTTGCAGGTGCTGTATGGACCTTTCTGTATACAGAAAATGTTCGACAGCGGCCCTGGCCAGCACATTCTCCAGATCTCTCACCAATTGAAAACGTCTGGTCAATGGTGGCCGAGCAACTGGCTCGTCACAATACGCCAGTCACTACTCTTGATGAACTGTGGTATTGTGTTGAAGCTGCATGGGCAGCTGTACCTGTACACGCCATCCAAGCTCTGTTTGACTCAATACCCAGGCGTATCAAGGCCGTTATTACGGCCAGAGGTTGTTGTTCTGGGTACTGATTTCTCAGGATCTATGCACCCAAACTGCGTGTTAATGTGATCACATGTCAGTTCTAGTATAATATATTTGTCCAATGAATACCCGTCTATCATCTGCATTTCTTCTTGGTGTAGCAATTTTAATGGCCAGTAGTGTAGTATAAGCAACGCGATTACGGATCGCGTACATCCTCAGGTAAAGTGTGGAATACAGCTTGTAACGAGGGAAATTGCAAACGACAATGTTGAGGTTCTACTACCGCCGAGCCAGACGGCACAGCGCACAGAAACGAACGTAGCAGCGAAGCGCTGCACAGTGTTCCGACACGAGTCGCAGTCCAGTAGACGGTAAGAGGCGTGTTGCGGCGTGAAATGCGGCAACACGTGTCGTAACGAGGGCCACTGTCCGAGCGCGTTCGAGCAGCCACACTCACGCACACTGGATAGTCAGAGTCTGTCAGTAGACAACATTCCTCAGTTGTGGGGGCAGCGCCTCCAGTCTCTGCCTTCTTGTTTGAAGAAGGCTCGATTAAACATAGACAGTTTCGACCTTATGCTGACGAAAAGAAATCTATTCACAGGCTTGTGTTCATTCGATGTTTTTAAAAATATGTTATCTAGTGCTTGGAGTGAGAGACAAGAAATCCAATTTCTTTTTCTCTGACATTCAAGATGAATCAGGTTTACGGGCCACACACATGGCAGAAACTTGTGATAAACAACAAAAAATCGAATGAGTATTTCTAGCGAAATTCTGGTCATTCGGTACTCAAGAGCGTTTATGTAAACAAATCGACAGCCCAGAATTACATAACTCAAAAGAAGGGTTCTCTGAGAAAGTAATTCGAAAGGTACATAAGTAAAACGGGTTACTGGGATGAACTCGTGTCTAATAGAGACGTCATTTGCTTACTGAATATTAGGTTATCTCACAATACTTAAGGAAAGTTGATCAATCTATCTGAAAATGATCTTGAGCAATTTACGTCCGTGCTAGTCTCTACTGACCGCAAACAGGAAGACTCGAGGCGTAGTAATCGGTATGTGAACGGTAATGGATCTTCACCTAAGCGAGATAGACGCAACCGTTTGCCACACAGCAACGGCAATGGAGATGGAAGGAGGAGTAATCACAATCTAAACGACAATTGGTAGAAAAACGATTGTGGCAATCATTTATTTGACCTAAAAAGGCGTCATGGGAGACAAAGCACTCAACCCTTAATAACAACGAGAAGTGGGAGAAATACTAGGCAAGGAGGATACTCTGAAACGTCGAATTCAAATCAGGGAATATCGCCTAGTAATTCGAACAGGCAAGTTAGCATGCGAACCAGTGGCATAGTCTTCTGAACAGGCACTAAGTTGGTTGGTTGGTTTAAAGACAGGGTAAAGGGACCAAACTGCTAGCTCATCGGTCCGGGGCACTAAGTGCCCGAAACCGGTAATGAAATTAAGTTTCTTTTATGCAATTGGTTGCCTATTATTTCATTACACACTGAAAAGTCTAAGAAACTAGAACACCCACTTAATATCATGTAGGGCCCCGTGAGCATGCACAAGTGTCTTGGTCTCCACTAATGTCTAAAGTAGTGCGTGAGGGAACTGACACCATGAAACCCGTAGGGCTGTTCATAAATCTGAATGAGGGGGTGCAGGTCCCTTCTGTACAGCACGTTCCAAGGCGTCCCGGATAGCCTCAATAATCTTCATGTCTGGGGAGTCTGGTGGGCGAGGAAAGTGTTAGAAGAGTGTTCCTGGAGCCATTCTGTGCAATTCTAGACGTGTGGGATGTCGCGTTCTCCTGCTGGAATTTCCCAAGTCCGTCGGAATGCACGAAGGACATGACTGCATGCAGGTGATCAGAAAAGATGCTTACAAACCTGTCAAGTCAGAGCCGCATCTAGACATATCAGGGATCCATGTTACTCCAGCTGCACACGCCCCACACCATTGCAGAGCCTCCACCAGTTTTAACAGTCCCCTGCTGACAAGCAGAGTCCATGGATTCATACCCATATACGTCGATCCACTGGATTCAATTTGAAACGGGACACGTCCGACCAGGCAACAAGATTCCAGTCATCAACAGTCCAATGTCGGTGTTGACGAGCACAGGCGAGGCGTATAGCTCTGTGTCGTGCAGTCATCAAAGGGTATACGATTGGGCCTTCAGCCCCAAAAGCCCATATCGATGATGTTTCGTTAAATCGTTTGCACCCTGACACTTGTTGATGGCCCAGCGCTGAAATCTGTAGCATTTTGCTGAAGGGCTTAACTTCTGTCACGTTGAACAATTCTCTTCAGTCGCCGTTGCTCTCGCTCTTGCAGGCTCTTGCTCCAGCCGCAACGATGTTTTACCGGATTCCCGATATTCACGGTACACTCGTGATTTGCTCGTACGGGAAAGTCGCCACTGCATGGTTACCTCGGAGATGCTGCGTCCCATCGCTCGCACGCCGACTATAACACCACGATCAAACCCACTTAAATCTTGATAAGCTGCCATTGTAGCAATAGCCACCGATCTAACAACTGTTCCACACACTTTTCTCTTGTACAGGAGTTGTCGACCGCAGCGTCGTATTCTGCCTGTTTACATAGCTCTGTATTTGAATATACATGCCTATACCTGTTTCTTTGGCGCTTCAGTGTATATGACAACAGTTGCTGAAGATGTATAAAATAATTTGCAAATTAGGTCGTAAAATATTGCATGGATTCTGAGCCTAGCACTTTCGTTTGCGTCGTAAATTACAGAACAATTCTTCGTCACATTTACTTCAATAATCGTGAACTGAGCCTTACATTTAATTATTATGACTGCGTGACGTAAATACTATGAAAACCAATGATGAAGTTCGAACAATCTCGCTACGATAAGCGTCCGTAACCACCTCAAAATCAGGCGTGCCACTGTAAATGACGATGACTGTAAATATTTCTCATCATAATGGTTTACCAGTGCACAGTCCCTTTCCTTTATAACGTGACTTTAAATTACGTCTTAGTTGGTTTGTACCCAGTCCAGCTGAAAAATCAATCATTTGTTGTACATCTAGTTGTTTCGATGTAAATAAAATCCCGTCCAGGTACACAGGCTCCTGTGAAATGGAAATGTCACCCTAATTGTGTGAGCAGTTGTGCAGCTGTAAATAAAAGCATTACAGTTCTAATTTGCCGCGTAATGGCGGCTGTCTGGTAGCTCCTGCGGTGCTACGTTGTCTCGACTGCCAGCGTGCTGGCAGCGGTGCAAACGCTTCGTTATTTCACACAGGGCCATTACGACCACGAAATGAAAGCGTTACATAACGGTTTAAGTCGAAAATGTATTTCACAGTTAATAACGTACTGTACAGTCGTACAGACCTGGAAGACGCGGAGCCATCTTATAACGACGACAGAGGCAGAGAAAGAGCGCCAGAGAGAGAACGTCGTGGAGAGAGGCGCTGCCGCAGTGTCTCTTTTATGTATACACCAAACTGTAAGACTTACAGATGTAAACACACTGAGTCGTAGCACGTTATATCAAGTCTGCATTGTCACTGGTTTTCCCGAGAGTAACCTTTCGTAGAATTAACAGTCTTATATTCCATACCACTGATTTTCTGTTTCACTAGCTATCACATTAGACAGAGTCACACTGTTCCTCAATTCGCAACAAATATTAAAATGTTCCTGACAAATAAATATGCAGAAGCTATAAAATGGAAGCAGGTTGTGTTTGGTTCACGATGTTCACTTTAATGTTCTCGGAACAACCATATTTAAGTTACTATTCCAGTCAACATGACATCGAAAGCAGATCGAGTGTCTCACTGTAGTGATACTGTGGAATGTAAGGACGGACTGTTGTGAATAACTGCAGTAGCAAGCAATGGGGCATTATCCATTTCGAATGTTCTCTCTCAGTAATTTCGAAAACATTGAAACAATGTGGTCTTCCTCACGCTGCTCACGTCATCATTCTCTCAACGAACTCCACAGACTGTTGTGGGCCACTGTTCCTTACAACACGGTACTGTAATCTGGACCTGCGTGTCACTATAATGAAACTGGGTAACGAGGCATACGACTGAGCTGAATATTACCGTAAGTAACCAACAGTGCATTGTTCAGTTGGAAAGACTTGTTAACCATGGTATAGTAACTAAAATTAGAAGAGTATAGTAGTGAGTAAGAAATGAAGCAGTGTTAAGCTTAAACGTCTTGCTTCGCGATTACTGAATATTCTCATAGAAAACAAGAGTTCTTCTGAGTTATTTTTAACTACAGCTTGGTACCTCATTCTAATTCTGTACAGAACAGCACAGGCGTTGAGGGACTTTGGCGGGATTTTAAAGAGTAACTTTACAAATGGTGTACTGTACAGCTAGAGTCAAGTTCACTGAAGTTTCAGGTACAATAGCACAATATGCTTCAGACTCACTTTGCCCTTCAAGGATTCCTTAGCTAACTACACCAAGTTACAGTAGGTCACTGATCCCTTTATAATGGTACCCAAAAAGGTTCAGCACCTGACAGGAATGGTGGTGGAAAACGTGTTGAACAGTGAGGAGAGTAACAATTTGACAAAAGAATCGTTGACTGTCCGGCTGGGGGATCAGGTGCCCTTGATGTGGTGATGAAAGTTAATTGTGTTATATTAATCTACATTTACATCTACATTCATACTCCGCAAGCCACCCAACGGTGTGTGGCGGAGGGCACTCTACGTGCCACTGTCATTACCTCCCTTTCCTGTTCCAGTCGCGTATGGTTCCCGGGAAGAACGACTGTTTGAAAGCCTCCGTGCGCGCTCTAATCTCTCTAATTTTACATTCGTGATCTCCTCGGGAGGTATAAGTAGGGGGAAGCAATATATTCGATACCTCATCCAGAAACGCACCCTCTCGAAACCTGGAGAGCAAGCTACACCGCGATGCAGACCGCCTCTCTTGCAGAGTCTGCCACTCGAGTTTGTTAAACATCTCCGTAACGCTATCACCGTTACCAAATAACCCTGTGACGAAACGCGCCGCTCTTCTTTAGATCTTCTCTATCCCCGTCAACCCGATCTGGTACGGATCCCACACTGATGCGCAATACTCAAGTATAGGTCGAAAGAGTGTTTTGTAAGCCACCTCCTTTGTTGATGGACTACATTTTCTAAGGACTCTCCCAATGAATCTCAACCTGGTACCCGCCTTACCAACAATTAATTTTATATGATCATTCCACTTCAAATCGTTCCGCACGCATACTCCCAGATATTTTACAGAAGTAACTGCCACCAGTGTTTGTTCTGCTATCATATAATCATACAATAAAAGATCCTTCTTTCTATGTATTCGCAATACATTACATTTGTCTATGTTAAGGGTCAGTTGCCACTCCCTGCACCAAGTGCCTATCCGCTGCAGATCTTCCTGCATTTCGCTACAATTTTCTAATGCTGCAACTTCTCTGTATACTACAGCATCATCCGCGAAAAGCCGCATGGAACTTCCGACACTATCTACTAGGTCATTTATATATATTGTGAAACAATAGTGTACAATTCATTGTTTGATTAGCAACGAACTGAATTTTTTTAAAGTTTACCCCTCCATATATCGTGATTCCCCCAAGGTGGTACTATTTTAATAGTCAGGTACCTGAGGAAAATACATGGACGTTGAGAAGTGAAACACTGTAATTAGTGAATGGTGCATTGTCCACCTGGAAAGTCACGTGTCACTGACAATATAGGAACTGAAGCGAAACGTGGTTTGTTCGCACTACACAACTCAAAGTTTACTCAAAAAACAGAGCAGACTGTTTTAGGCTACTGTACCTCGCAGCATGGTAGCTAATGGTTCTACTATAAATCGAAGTAAGTGAGCTGAATAATTATAATGTTGATGGACAAGAGAAACATTTTCATTAATAATGGGGCATGCTGTATCTTGAAAATTATTTATCGCAGTTATGTTAAGAAAATGAGAATGGGCTTTCTTTTTATTGCTCACCTCAATGATCACAGAGCAAACTGAAGAGGTTATTTTGTAAAAGTGTTCCTTACAACACTGGGCCGAAATTATTCATGAGTTCTGCAGTAAAACATCCGAGGATGGCAAGGCTTGAAACGTGTAATATTGTAAGTAGAGAATGGGACTTTGCAGACGTGAAAGGTTATCGTACCTACAGTGTGGTAAACAGATGCGTTGCTTTATATCACATGGTGCTGAGGAACACACGTGAGGGTTCAGGAGAGCACCTCCGTAAATAGTGCATGGTGCATTGTTTAGCTGGAAAGTCGTGAATCTTTTACGTTGCGAGAACTGAAACAGAATGCTTTACAGTTCAACGTTCGCCCTGCAGCCGTGTATTTGCTTACTTGTATTTATATACTTATTTACCCTGTGGCAGCATGTGTGCCACTGATACTTGGTCACGAAACTAGGCAGTGCATAGCTTACAGAAAACTGAAAGCGGGATTAAGGAGTCAATAAAACACTAAAAACAAGAGATGTACAAGAAGAATTCTCAACCATAGTTAGGAAACCCCATATGGAACAGCCACAATGTGCCACGAGGGAACCATTTCTCTTCTATTTGAATAGTTGGGTTTATCACATAACATTTGCTGTTCGGGCGGTAGCCTATTGTAAATGAAACCTGCTGAAGACTCTACGCCTTTGTGCACAAAGCTGGAGGTAGTGTTATTCAAGTCTATGTCGCATTCTGTATAATGTTCAATGATTGGTTGTTGCAGTTTCTTCTGAACGAGTCAGCATCTTCTAGAACTATTCCCATGATGGAATATGAATATGGGGGCGGCGGAACTTTGATTCTGAGACACCTAAAAGTGGCCTACACGAAGTCTGTAAACGGACAGCGCAATTGACTCAATATTTGAAATGTCGTCAGTTGGAAATGTCCTGGTAGTTTAAAACTGCGTGCCGGACACAGTCTCGAACGTGGGAGGCGGGGGAAGTATAGGTGAGTCGAGGGGTCGTGAGTCGCACTTGCGTAGCTAAGTGGGTAGGGCGCTGGCAACGAAGAGTCCCAGATTCGGGCCCCAGTCTAGCTCACCGTTTTAGACAGCCAGGACGTTTCACGTCGGCGCACATTCCGTTGCAGTGCAAGACTTCGTTCTGGGTATCTGTGGTTGATGAGACTAGCATTGTAAGTGAGGGGCGACGCAGTTTTCGGTCGAAACACGGCGCGTCGATGGTCTTGTGGCGAAGAAGAAAGAGTATGCTTTATTTACATTTCAGTGTTCTGTCGGCTTCCAGAAGAAATTATTATATACTGTTCGCTGCAGGATGGTACTCAAAGTTATTCGTAAACTTCACAGCGACGGAGCTGCGAAATATATGTCGTGTGCCAGGACAAATCGTCTGTTGTCAGGGATATGATAGGAACACAGTCATCCACAGAAAAGGTCTAGTAAACAACGTCTCTAAAATGCACACCTAAGAGGTACGAGCAATTCTACATGCTCGACAGTGTGGAACAAACCTCTTCTACTGTGACCTCTTTGCTTTTCTTATTTTGTGAGGAGGTATTATTGAGCAGATAAACAAAAGTCCAGTAAACGTGTGCTCTAAAATGTAAGGTTCAAATTATGGGCACTTCTTCATTAGAAGTGGTGCGTTTTACAGTAGCTCAGATGAACGAGTGGTCATATCTTAGTATGCACTTTAGATCCAATGATTACTGGAGATTTTTTCTTAATGTGGTCGATACTACAACCGATCAAAATACCGAAAGCTAAGAGATCGCACTTCAAGAGATTTGATTCATAGTATCTAGGATGAAGATTTGCCAATATCTGTTAAGGAAAGCATTTTATAGCGCTTCTTGACTAGATTTGTTGCTTCAAGTGATCGTTCCTGTCACGTTCTCTAATACTGACCACTGCTCCTGTGACACCTTGTACGTGATGTCTGAGGAGAGGCACGATGTAAGTAGATAATACTGGGCTGCACTGCTGGAAGATTACGTATTGCAAAATACACTACATAGATGATGCACATGTCAACGATCCATTAACAGACACAGAAGGTGTTTTAGGTTTCGGTTACTTACTCAGTGGCACTAGTTTTAGGTCCTGTGTTTCACACGGAGGGAGCTGGGACACATACGTGGTAGTTGGACAGTAACAGTGGTTACCCTATAGGTCCTATTCTTGCAGGATCTTTTTCCGGAGAACAGTGCAGCGTACGAGCCATGACACACAGCATCTTCGAGATAGCGATGAAGTGGGGATTTTTCTTGCGATTATAGGCGCTGCAGTCCGGAACCGCGGGACTGCTACTGTCGCAGGTTCGAATCCTGCCTCGGTCATGGATGTGTGTGATGTCCTTACGTTAGTTAGGTTTAAGTAGTTCTAAGTTCTAGGGGACTGATGACCTAAGATGTTAAGTCCCATAGTGCTCAGAGCCATTTGAACCATTTGAGCCAAGTGGGGATTTTCCCTTATGACCATTCCACGTGTGTACCATGAATATCAGGAATCCTCTAAAAACTCAATTCTCTGACGTCACTGCGGCCGGAAAATATCCTGCAAGAATGGGACGAACGACTGAAGGGAATCGTTCAATGTGACAAAAGTGCAACCCTTCCGCAGATTGCTGCAGATTTAAATGCTGGGCCATCAACAAGTGTCAGCGTGCGAACCATTCGACGAAACATCATCGATATGGGCTTTCGAGGCAGAGGGCCCACTCGTGTACCCTGGATGACAGCGTGACACACAGCTTTACACCATGCCTCGGCCCTTCAACACCGACATTGGACTGTGGATGACTATGAACCTGTTGCCTGGTCGGACGAGTCTCATTTCAAATTGTAGCGAGCGGATGGACATGTACATGTATTGTGACAGTCATGTGAAACCATGGAGCCTGCATGTCAGCAGGGGACTGTTCAAGCTGGTGGAGGCTCTGTAATGGTGTGGGGCGTGTGCAGTTTGAGCGATATGGGACACCTGATATGTCTACTAGATAAGACTGTGACAGGTGCCACGTAAGTAAACATTATGTCTGGTCACCTGCATCCATTCAAATCCATTGTGCAAGTTGATGGGCAATTCCAGCAGGACAATGCAAAACCCTAAACGTCCAGAACTGCTACAGAGTGGCTCCAGGAACACTCTTCTGACTTTTAAAAACTTCCGCTGGCCACCAAACTCCCCAGAAGTGTACATTATTGAGCATATCTTGGAAGCCTTGCATCGTGCCGTTCAGAAGACATCACCACTCCTCGTACTCTCACGGATTTATGGACAGCTCTGTGGGATTCATGGTGTCTGTTCCCTCCAGCACTACTTCAGACATTAGTCGAGTCCATGCCACGTCGTGTTGCGGCTCCTCTAACATCCTCGAGGTGGCCCTACACAATATTAGCAAGTGTCTAAGTTTCTTTTGTTCTTCAGTGTAGAACAGATAGGATTAACGTAGTTTCCTGTGAACCATGTTGCTTATCAATCGTCAGGTGACTTGTGCAATTAGCAAATAAACAAACCAACAGTCAAGAGATATCCATTACCTTTATCACAGCACGCTGCAGATATCTGAAGTACGGGCAAGGTGCAATGTTTCTAGAATGTTACGCATGTGAGCGATAAACAAATTTCCTGTGGAAAAAATGAAGTATACCTTTTGTGCAACTACGGCCTCTTCTTATGTCAAAGAGTATTTGGTCATAAGTTTTTATCTATGGCAAATGTGGTTGAAAAAGTTTGACTGACCGCAATATTAAAGCAAATAAAAATTAAATGTAATAGAATAATCGTTAATCTCAGGAGATAAGAAACTTAATTCTGTGTTTGAGGAGCAAGCGTCAGTTACTTGATTGTAATGTAATGATAAGAAAGGTACTACATTTAAACTCTTTTTGATCTTTTTTTTTTTGCCTAGACGCATACATTCTAAAACTTTTTATCTGTCTAAGATTAAAATCTGTGCAAAAAACTGATTTTAGATGATTATGTTTTCTTCATGGCTGCTGTAATGAGAAAACGAGTTAGGTACAGGACGAGTTGGCGGTCGGAGGTTTTCCTTTCTCCGATTCTCAGAGGACGTCGGGCAAAGTCGGAGGAAACTGCTACAACTCGCGATGAAGACTCCGTCTCCAATGGCAGCTAAAGTACTCACAGCCGCCGTTAAGATTTTCTGGAAACACTTTCTGAATGAGAAGGTTGGACAACAGTGGCAGCGTGTTACCTTCTGACTAACAAACTGGTCGCTTGGAAGACGTCTTGAACACACAAGCTGACGGCGAAATATTGCCCGTCGTTCGGACCATGGTAGTAGCAGATTCGCCCAGTATTGTTAATTTGCGAAGAAATCACTTTGCACTGTACTGTTAAACACACTAACACTTTTTATGTAGGTCCGGGGATCCAACACCGAATATAAGTTCGTACGTGGTATTTACCTTCTTTTTCATAATAGAATTTTTGTTACTCTTGACAATTGCGATTACAAGTTGACCTCTGCACTTCAAGAGCCGTCTATACGCATACTTATCTGACCTAAAAAAAAAAAAAGAAAAAGAAGCACAGTGTTCAATTGGCATTTCTTATCTCCAAACATTGCAAAAAAACCACATGGTTTTTATTCACAGCAAAGAGCGTTATCGTCTCAATTATGGTTGCGCGTCATCACTGGTACTCGCAGGCGGAATATTACAGTCATATTGCATTACGTATGAACATCACGTGATCCTTCTTGTGGTCATGAAAATGTTTCTTCTAAAATATTAACATGAGCACAAGACATAAATTATTGAATCGTACGTGATGTCACAGGCAACTCTCATTACCAACTGCTATAAATAATCATACTAACCCTTTCGGGAATGGATTTTGCAATGGAAATGAGACCCACCCATTCGGGTGCTGTTGGCGGAGCAAACTGGAGATCAGAACTCCCCAGTGGGCCTCACCAGATCGGTAGTTATTATCATATTTAGCAGACAACACCAGAACGTTGAATCAAACATATTGGTTTTCAGCATGAATATTGCGGAAGAAATGTTACTCAGTATGTATGGAACAAAAAAAATAGAAAATCGTTTAAATGTTCCCAGAACTCTTTAGGATTTTTGAAAACGGAGTTATTCACACAATACAAGATTTATTTAACAGACAATCGTGTTCTGGATATTATGTCGACGTTGCGGTGATAATGGTACGATGTCGACGGTGCGATGCCGATGGTACAGAAGAATGGTGAGAATCTGCAAGACAACGGGATGGACTGGTGGTCGGTGGTGATGGCTGGTCAGGTGGTTGGTTGCGAAGGACTGGAGGCTGGGATGGAACCACTAAGGCCTCATAGAACCAAGATAGAAGTTCCCACTACATACCAGGCACAAAAGAATGAGCAAGGACAAAACGGCTAACTACAGCACATATCTGAAGGAAAACGGGTTAGCGTTCAACTCTACCCAATTTGCTCCTGTGTATAAACAGTCCTTCGGTTCGTATTTGTACTTACACTCCAGAGTGTGTACAAAAAAAAAAAAAGGTCACAGCACGGTGGAAACAATGTGCACTGAGGTACCATGGCAACACCAGATGCGTTATCCACACCACAGCTACATTCAAAAATGACACTAGAACTCCTCAGACAAGATTGGTGCAAACAGTCACTTGTGTGCTAGCGACTGAGCAGGATAGATCACTGCCTTTGCATAATAACACTAGTCTGTCTAACACCAGAAAAACAACATCATTGTCACTCGACAACACTTCCATCGAAGCTTCATTGTCAGACAAGACACAGGCTTCAAACAACTCACAGGAGCAAAGTGCACTGTCTTTATATCGCTGAAGGTGATTTCACACAATTCCGAAGAATACTGCCCAGAACAGTGAATAGTTGGCATGAGACACAGTAATCGCGATAATACGCAACACATAATGTCACAGAACAAGTACATGTACCTAATAATATTTTCAAGTTTTACCTGTCCTCACAGACGGGAACATTGTTGCTGTTTGACTGCAAAGGTAAAACTTGAAAATATTAATATATACATGTAATTGTTCTGTAACATTATGTATTGTGTTTTATATAATTCTCGCAATCTTCTGGCCGGCCGCTGTGGTCGAGCGGTTGTAGGCGCTTCGGCCTGGAACCGCGCGGCCGCTAGGTCGCAGGTTCGAATCCTGCCTCGAGCATGGATGTGTGTGATGTCCTTAGGTTAGTTAGGTTTAAGTAGTTCTAAGTTCTAGGGGCCGATGACCTCAGAAGTTTAGTGCTCAGTGCCATTTTGCAAGCTTCTGATTTCGTGTCTTAGCGTTAAGTGAGTTTCTTCGACTATCTCGTCTGAATAGGGTATCCCATCTCTTTTCTGGATATATATATGTATGTACACTAAACCTCCAGCATTATAATATTGTTTTCCCTTTACTCTATCGTCGTGTTCCTTCTTCCTCATAACAACTTTCTCTTTTATGTTGAGGTAAGTATCACTAAACCTTTCTTCTCGTGAGATCCTGTTTCGTGGTATCTTCGGTAATGCTTCCACCCACACATTATTTTCTTCGGTATTTACGAGTAATTCTTCCGGGGTATTACCGGTAGTTGTATGCGGTAGGTTATTTACGATTGTAGTGAATTGTTGCGAGAGATGAGTCCATTTGGATTGCTTCGTTGAGCAGTAGGTTCTCATAAAACGATTTAACTCTCTAAATACACGTTCGATGGCACATGCGCCGGGATTGTAAATGACGTTTTGACATCTGTAATATCTGCTTCCTGTAAAGCCTTCTTCCAAGCAAAACACATGTAAATCGTTGCTTTGTCCCGTTACAATCATTCTTGGATTCCCAACAGACAGAATAAAATCAGAACACAATTCCTTGATAACGGATTTGGTGGTGTGTGATCGAATTGGGTGTAACATTATGTACTTAGAAAAGTATCCAAAATTCCCACTATGTATTTATTACCTCCTCTTGCCCGCGGAACTGGCCCAGAGATGTCCACAGAGATTAGATCTCAGGGCTTATGTGGAATGATGGAGTGCATCTCACCTTGTGTACCGTTGTTATAAGGCTCAGTCAGCTGACAAACTCGGCATTCCTTCCAAACCTGCTGAACTCTTCTCCTGATATTTGGAAAGTAATAATAGCTACCTATCTTGCTTGAACATTTAAGTACACCAAAATGACCGCAAACATAGTGAGTGTGCAGTATGAGCTTTTCCACGTAATCTTCTGGTATACATACACACCATTTATCTGAAGTATCGGACCTCCTGTAGAACAAAACATTATCGACTACGGAGCTGCCCTTGGTCTGGCTGGCTCAGTTTATTGAAAATTATAGACCAGTGACCATCTCGTTGCTGGAGGACAGATAGGTTACTACACATGTATAAATAATACCTCCTGGATTCCAAATCTTGCATCAGCAAGTTCCTATGTTGCGTCTCCTCATCTTCCTCTGTGCTAATGTTCTCCAAATCTACAGGTAGTCTAGATAAAGCGTCTACGACCTGGTTATGTTGCCCCTTTATGTATATATATCTGACATTATATTCTTGTAAAGTCCAGCGTGATAGACGAGCTTGATGTAGTTTGGCTTGTTGCAAGAATGTGAGAGCTTGATGATCGCAGTACACGGTAGTGAGTGCTCCAAACAAGTAACAGTGGAATTTTCGAAACACCCACACCGCCGCCAAAGCTTCCAATTCTGTGGTTGTGTAGGAGCGGTTGCAGCATGACAACACGCGACTTGCGTAAGCTATGGGACAGAACGTTGGTTGGTTATTGATGTCCTTGATTTGAAACAAACAGCAACCTAAATCAACGCTCTATGAATCAGTCATCAAAACAAACTGCAAAGTCATATCCGGGTGGTGTAACAATTTTGCATCCGCAAGAGCGTCTTTGATAAGCTGGAACTTCAGAGTCATTTGTCCATCTCCACGGTATGTTTTTTTCGTAGAAGCTGGTGTAAGGGCTCTGCATTCATCACCTGTTTATTTAAAAATCGCCTAAAGAAGGTTGCCATTCCTGTGCAAGGTTTTAACTGCTTCTTGTTTTATGGTGTGGGAAAATCCTTGATGACGCTCACCTTCGCTGAATCCGGCATTGTTCCCTTATTGTCTGTTATATGCTCGAGGAAACAGATCCGTTCGAGTGCAAAATGATATTTTCGCAGGTTAGCTGTCACGCCTGCTTTACTAAATGCATTTATGACTCTGGCCAAGAGGTTAATGTGTTCTTCCCAAGTTGACATTGCAGTTCAGGTCCTAAAGCGGCATCCAATGCCTGGATAAACACATCAGAGCTAACATTCAGGCGAAATGGAAGAACCTTAAAATGATAGCTTCTCTCTGTATAACCAAATGCTGTGTACTTCCTCGATTCAGGACTTGGCATTATCTGCCAGTAAGAACTTCTAAGATCACCAGTCGAAAATAATTTTTTGCCATGAAACTTCTGTATAAGCCCATCAATATTATCTGGATGAGTGAGGACAGGAACTATAATCTTCCAGAATGAGATTTTCACTCTGGAGCGGGTCGTGAGTCCTGCTTGGGTAGATGAGACGGTAGAGCACTTGCCCATGAAAGACAACAGGTCCCGAGTTCTAGTCTCGGTCCGTCAAACATATTTAATCAGCCAGGATGTTTCAACTATGATCTTATCTATCAGTCTTGCGTCCAAAACTAGTCGAACTTTGATTCCTTTGCCCTCTGGTTTAGGGACAACGAATAAATGACTACAGTATGGGCTTGTTGATGGCTCAGTCAACTTCCAATCCAATATTCGTTGCAATTCTTCATCGACGGATCGTCGAAGTCGCCAAGGTATAGGATAAAAACTTTAGCAATATGTACTGTGTGGGTACACTTCTAAATTACACGTAGCCTTTCACTATACCACGTTTTTCACTAAAGACAACGATATTCTGCTGCAATAAGTCTGCCATTTGTTTTCACTGCCGATCGTCAAAATAGATTCAGACTATAACATCCACCTGCTTCCCGGCATTTGCGAAATTACAAGTTAACAATGACCGTGAATTGTGAATTTTGACCCGCCTCGGGATAAGGCATCCGAATCCGAAGTAAATAATGATTATTCCGCGGGAAACAGGACACGTTATAACTTGAGCGTTATTGAATGGGTAATTTCATTCAACAACGATCGGTAGTTGAAATAATGGAAATAATTTGGAGATAAATTTTGCCAGTAGAAATTTTGCCGAAAGAAATGATTTAAGTTGTAAAAGCAATTAAAAAATCGGTCGCCAGCTCAACCGATGAGCGACAGTACTGTTTATTACGTGAATAATTGTGTCAAAAATAAAGTTTATCTGTTTGTAGAGCAGCAGGTGGAACGGGAACACTTACGTAAGTACTGTGTCAGGCTCAGCAGTCATATAAAATAATGTCATAACAATCTAACTACACTTAAACATTAATGGTTAACTTTTAATAAGTATTTTGATAATTACTTTGTTCATAATTTGTCAGCTAAGTGTAATGCTGACAAGTCAGATAATTATCTATGGAGATTTTGAATAATGGACTGTCATTCTGTCTTTCAAATTAGGTACTTTGCACAGTTTAATCTACTGATAATGAAATATATTGCCAATAATTGATTAACTATGTTTTGAATGATAATAATCCATTAATTGGAGAACTGTCAGGTGGAATAAGCTTTATAGTTTCATGAAATATCCTTGAACTAACTTTAGCTGAATATGTATTGAAATAAATCTTAATAATGAAATTTATTACTTCAGTCTATTATTAAGTTGCTACGGTTGGCGTAAGCTTATTAAGTGCAACAATTAATTACGATAACCAATCGTACAAAACAGTCTGAAATTTACTCTTCACCGTCTATGCAAATAATTTGATAATTAACATATTTTCTCTTGATAATGGCGTGACACACTCGGTTCAGTAAGGTAAGGATCGGAAGGAACCTACTTGGTTTTATTGTCGGGTGGAATGTAACTGCAACACTTCGATTATAAAGTGCTTGTTATTAATTGTTCAACTTCAGAGAAAAGGACAGTCACTGGCAAGCCTTCTACAACTTTATCCTACGAAAATTACGTAGACCTTACTTCCCTCGTTGTCGGTGGATCGGCGGAAGTCGACGGCGGCGACACAATGTGGCAGCGGGCTTTTCCTGTTGCGACTCGGGCCCACAGTGCGCTTCACATTTAGGCCCTCGTTTCTTCAGCACTGTGCCCATTAATCCATAATAACTTGCCCGGCCATGCTTCCAGATATGCCGACCATTAGTTTCCCGTCGTGCTTAGACCCACACACCAGCCGTTAGGTGTAACACAGCTAGGACCAGCAGCCCTCGGCTGTACTCCTTACTCCGAGCACGGCGTCACTGCTACTACTGCCCGCTGGCGCGCTCCCGCACCCAGCGGCGCGACAGAACAATCTCTCTTGACCTCAACGTTAACTGAATACGCCCTGACTTGCCAGTGTTGAATATTACATAACTTAAACATAGTATTTACAATACATCTTTACACTAGACTACACATCGTATACAATCAGTTTCGTGTGTTAAGTAAGCGAAAAAATTCATAGCAAGGACTGCGTTGTACCGTCAGAGTTGTGCTTGTGTCGCGTTGAACAATTCTCTTCAGTCGCCGTTGGTCCCGCTCTTGCAGGATCTTTCTCTGGCTGCAGCGATGTTCTACCGGATTCCTGATATTCTCGGTACACTCGTGATATGCTCGTACGGGAAAGTCGCCACTTCATGGTTACCTCGTTCCATAGCTCGTGCGCTGACTATAACACCACGATCAAACCCACTTAAATCTTGATAACCCGCCTTTGCAGCAATAGCCACCGACCTAACAACTGTTCCACACACTTTTCTCTTATATAGGAGTTGCCGACCGCAGCGTCGTATTCTCTCTGTATTTGAATACGCATGCCTATAATTATTTCTTTGGCGCTTCAGTGTACATAACTACATTTGGTGAAGATGGGTAAAATACTTTGCAAATTTGGTCGTAAAATATTGCATGGATTCCGAGCCTAGCACTTTCGTTTGCGTCGTAAATTACACAACAATTCTTAGCCACATTTATTTTAATAATCGTGAACTGGGCCTTCCATTTAATTGTCATGACTGCGTGACGTAAATACTATAGAAACCAATGATGAAGTTAGAACAATCTCGTTACGATAAAAGTCCGTAACAACCTCAAAATCAGCTGTGCCACTGTAAATGACGATGACTGTAAATATTTCTCATCATAATGGTTTACCAGTGCACAGTCCCACACCTTTTCTTTATAACGTGACTTTAATTACGTCTTTATTGGTTTGTATCCAGGCCAGCTGAAAAATCAATCATTTATTCTACTCCTAGCTGTTTCGATGTAAATAAAATCCCCTCCAGGTACACAGGCTCCTGTGAAATAGAAATGTCACACTAATTGTGTGAGCAGTTGTGCAGCTGTAAATAAAAGCATTACAGTTCTAATTTGCCGCGTAATGGCGGCTGTCTGGTAGCTCCTGCGGTGCTGCGTTGTCTCGACTGCCAGCGTGCTGGCAGCGGTGCAAACGCTTCGTTATTTCACACAGGGCGATTACGACCACGAAATGAAAGCGTTACATAACGGTTTAAGTCGAAAATGTATTTCACAATTAATAACGTACTGTACAGTCGTACAGAGCTCGAAGACGTGGAGCCATCTTATAACGACGACAGAGGCAGAGAAAGAGCGCCAGAGAGAGAACGTCGTGCAGAGAGACGCTGCCGCAGTGTCTATTTTATGTATACACCAAACTGTTATTATAAGTAAAGAATGGGACTTTGCAGACGTGAAAGGTTATCGTACCTACGGTGTGGTAAACAGATGCGTTGTTTTATGTCACATGGGAGGTGCTGAGGAACACACGTGAGGGTTCAGGACAGTACCTCCGTAAATAGTGCATGGTGCATTGTTTAGCTGGAAAATCGCGAGTCTTTTACGTTGCGATAACTGAAACACAATGCTTTACGGGTCAACTTTCGCCCTACAGCCATGTATTTGCTTACTTGTATTTATATAATTATTTGTCATGATCTGTGGCAGCATGTGTGGCCGCCAATACTTGGTTACTAAACTAGGCAGTACATGTCTTACATAAAAGTGAGGAGAACATTTATAAATGCGAAATTAAGGAGTCAAAATGGGGGCAGCGGAACTTCAATTTTGAGACACCTAAAAATGGCCTACACGAAGTCTGCAAACGGACAGAGCAGTTCACGCAATGTTTGAAGTGTCGTGAGTTGGCAATGTCCTGGTAGTTTAGAACTGCGTGCCGGACACAGACTCGAACGTGGGGGGTGCGGTACTGGGGGGAAGTAGAGGTGAGGCGAGGGGTCATGAGTCGCACTTGCGTAGCTAAGTCGGTAGGGCGCTGGCAACGAAGAGTCCCAGATTCGGGCCCCAGTCTCGCACACCGTTTTAGACAGCCAGGATGTTTCATGTCGGCGCACATTTCGTAGCAGAGCAAGACTTCATTCTGGGTATCTGTGGTTGATGAGACTAGCATGGTAGATGAGGGGCGACACAGTTTTCAGTCGAAACATGGCGCGTCGATGGTCTTGTGCCGACGAAGAAAGAGTATGCTTTATTTACATTTCAGTAATATATGCTGCTGTTCGCTG
This sequence comes from Schistocerca serialis cubense, assembly GCF_023864345.2. Classification (NCBI taxonomy): domain Eukaryota; kingdom Metazoa; phylum Arthropoda; class Insecta; order Orthoptera; family Acrididae; genus Schistocerca; species Schistocerca serialis. Next base: position 108,394,995 of record NC_064648.1, read on the forward strand.
CAAGATTACACACAAAGTTGTTAGTAAACTCCACAGCGACAGAGCTAGGAAATGTATATCGTGTGCCAGGACGAATCGTCTGTTGTCAGGGATATGATAGGAACACGGTCATCCAGAGAAAAGGTCTAGTAAACAACGTCTCTAAAATGCATACCTAAGAGGTACGAGCATTTGTACATGCAGTGCGAAACAAATCTCTTCTACTGTGACCTCTTTGCTTTTCTTATTTTGTGAGGAGGTATTATTGAGCAGATAAACAAAAGTCCGGTAAACGTATGCTCTAAAATGTATGGTTCAAATTATGGGCACTTCTTCATTAGAAGTGGTGCGTTTTACGGTAGCTCAGATGAACGAGTGGTCATATCTTAGTATGCACTTTAGATCCAACGATTACTGGAGATTTTTTCTTAATGTGGTCGATACTACAACCGATCAAAACAGTGAAAGGTAAGAGATGGCACTATAAGGGATTTGAATCATAGTATCTAGGATGAAGAATTGCTAGTATCTCTTTATATCACATGTTGCCTAGATTTGTTTGCTTCAAGTGATCGTTCCTGTCACGCTCTCGAATACTGACCACCGCTCCTACGACACCTTCTATGTGATGTCTGAGGAGAGGCACGATGTAAGTAGATAATAATGGGTTGTACTGCTGGAAGATCACGTATTGCAACATGTCATCCATTAAGAGACACAGAAGGTGTTTCAGGTTCCGGTTATTTACTCAGTGGCGACAGTTTTAGGTCTTGTGTGTCAGACCGAGGCAACAGGGACACGTACGTGGAAGCTGGACGGAGGTGGAGAACAGCGCAGCGTGCAGCGTGTCAGCTGTTCTCCAGGAGGGGCGCCCAGCGCCACGCCCCTCCAGCGCAGGGCCTCAGTGAAGGGCCTCTGAGAGCGAGCCCTTCTGGGCTGAGCCCGGAGCCCTGCAGGGCTTTGTCTGCTGGGCGCGGCCTCGCCCCCCGCCCGCCTCTCACCTGACCCAACCGAATCTATGAAAATCGCGCCCAGTGAGATTCGCGCCCGACCGGAAGTGTGTGAGATTCGCTCCCTTTGTGCCGGGCTTACCTTCGCCTGGGCCGTCCTAATCACCCTGAACTACCTGCTCCTCGGACACAGGGCCAGCCGAGGTGGTCTAGCGGTTCTAGGCGCTACAGTTTGGAACCGTGCGATCGCTACGGCCGCAGGTTCGAATCCTGCCTCGGGCATGGACGTGTGTGATGTCGTTAGGTTAGTTAGGTTTAAGTACTTCTAAGTTCTAGGGGACTGATGACCTCAGAAGTTAAGTCCCATAGTGCTCAGAGCCATTTTTTGAACCTCGGACACAGCGACCTGCCCCCCTCCCCCGGTACCAGGCACAGCTGCCGACTGTCTGATACACAAACACAGCCTTAGTGGTACGCTGGCTGTAGAAGAGTTCACATCGCGCGACTCGTGTACTTTCGACACAGGAGTTCAGATATGGAATTTTCAACCACTAATCACAGTAAGCCATGTTGCCACTACGACGGTTATTCAAACATAGTGAAGAGAACTAAAGGAGATGGAACAGTTCAAGGTAGAGAGCAAACCACTGCCGACGAATGCTAAAACGGGGGATTCGACAGTGCTTTTTTCATTCGAGCATCAACGTGGACCTCTGGATGTCGCTCGGTTGGAAGTAAGGAAGACTTTGAACCACGCAAAGAAGAGGGCAAGAGACAAAGAGATGTCTATTTAAAAAATGTATTCAGAGGAGCTGGGTTGCCTGCATAATCGAGGCTATGATTTTGTCACTGAAATGCCAGAGCAGCAAATAACGAAGAGAGCTTTGTACTACCAGCGGGGAAAATCACAGCGAAATGAGAGAGATCCACCGACAAGAGAAGAAATTGACCTAAAGGCAGATTTACTAGCTATGAACGATGGCAGCAGTTTTCTGTTAAGCGACGGCAAACTGGGAGAGAGGATAATAGTTTTTAGCGGAAGGGCAGGAAGAGAGTCTCTAAGGAGTAAACAAGACTTTTTTATGGATCGTACATTCAAGTGCTGCGGCAAATAGTTTTAGCAAATATACGCCATTCACGCCGACTTTGGGAGTACAAATAATGAGACTAACATCTATCCAGTTGCCTTTGCACTACTGCCAAACAAAAGAAAAGAGACGTACGTCCGTCTTTTCCGAAATTTGATGGAAAAAATTCCAGAATGGAAACCTGCAAACGTGACCGTAGACTTCGAATCAGCTGCGATTTCAGCAATTAAAGTTGTATTTGCAACAGCTGAAGTGCATGGATGTTATTTCCATATGAAAAAGTGTCTCTGGAGAAAAGTCCGAGAGCTAGGACTTGTTCGTGAATACAAAGAAAACAAAGAAGTGTGACAAAATCTTCGCATGTGTGCTGCGCTGGCGTTTCTACGGCCTGAAGATGTATGTGATGGTTGGCTGGAGATACATTCACATGCACCGGATATCCCCAAACTTTCTGAATTTTTTGACTACTTCGTAGATAGATGGTTGGAAAATAAAGAAACCACTATCAACCTTTGGAGTTGCTACAAACGGCGCCACCGAACAACCAACGCTGTAGAAGGTTGGCACCACAAAATTAGTAACATGCTTGCTGAACCAAATCCGAAAATTAATGACGTTTTAGGTGTTTGAAAAGAGAAGCAGAAAATTCAGCGAGCGTCTTAATGAGGGCAGAACTGAGTATGGAAGGTAAACGGAAGAAACAGTCTACATGAAACGTGATGAAAGGTTGGGAAACATAGTAAAAAAATACGAAGAGGATGGTGAGATGAAGGATTGCTTGAAAGCCATATCCTACCTACAGAAACTTGACTGAATTTATCAGAAGATGTATATAGATACAATAGTGTTCAAATGTAAATAGCAACTTATATAAAAAATTAAAAAAAATATGTTGACGATGCTTATACGCTGATTTTAAACACCCCTAAATGACTTTCGATCTTTTAGCCAGTCCAAAGCCTGGATAAAGTGTGATGGAAATCAGATTATTTTTAAAATACAGTATATGTGTTTTACAATACACCGAAACAAAGGCGAACCCTTTTCAAAGTCAACCCTTTACAATTGTACTTCTCATTCAAGAGTCACCACCACAATTCGTCGCTAGTTTTTATAAATTAAGAGTTAAAATTAAGTGACATTACTAATCGCTAAGTGTAGAGTCACTTGATATTTCTGAGTATTCAAGAAGTGTAGTTGTTATAATGAAAATGATATTGGTAATGACTGCTGAATGGTACTGCAAGTGAAGCAAAAGAATGTAATCTCGTGTATTTACTGCAGTGGTGTGTGGTAGAAACTTAATTCTCTCTGTCTCTCTCTCTCTCTGTCTGACGGCTGCAAACTCCAGCTCGGAAACCTGCAGGCAGCGTCGCTCAGCTGTTTCGTCTGCGGGGCAAGGGGATTGGCGGACCCGTCCTGGACGCTTTCTGGGCGGAATCTCACTGGGCTCGTTTTCCAGTACACCGACCCAGCCAGCCAGCTGCAGCGGGCGTCCACAGCCCAGCACGAGCTGCCAGCCACGTCCTAGAATACTGTTCCCTCTGAGAGAGCCACAGAGCAGAGAGTCCTGTACTCGGGAGCACTGGCTGTGCCTCTTGGTTGAAACCACCCAAGGGAGAGAGAAGGAAGTAACATTACCTGTGTCAAGGTCCAGAACATTCGAAATCACATACACTGAAGTGCTAAACTAACAGCTACAGGCATGCGTATTCAAATACAGAGATATGTAAACATGCAGAATATATAAGACGACAAGTCTCCGGCGCAGTCGTTAGATCGGTTCCTGCTGCTACAGTGGCACGTCATCACGATTTAAGTGAGTCTGAACGTTGTGCTATAGTCGGCGAACGAGCGATGAGACACAACATTTACGAGGTAGCGATGAAGTGGGGATTTTCCCATACGAGCATTCCACGAGTGTACCGTGAATATCACGAATCCTGTAAAAAGTCGAATCTCTGACATCACTGCGGCCGGAAAAAGATTCTGCAAGAACGGGCCCAACGATGACTGAACAGAATCGTTCAAAGCGACAGAAGTACAACCCTTCCGCAAATTGCTGCAGATTTGAATGCTGGGCCATCAAAAAGTGTCAGCGTGTGAACCATTCGACGAAACATCATCGGTATGGGCTTTTGGAGTCTAGGGCCCGCTCGTGTACTCTCGATGACTGCATGACACAACGCTTTACACCTTGCCACGACCTGCCAACATTGACATTGGACTGTTGATGACTGGGAACATGTTCCCTGGTTGGACCGAGTCTCGTTTCGGATTGTATCGAGCAGATGGAAATGTACAAATATGGAGACAACCTCATGAATCCGTGGGCCCTGCATGTCAGCAAGGGGATTGATCAAGATCGTGGCGGCTCTGTAATGGTGTAGGGCGTGTGCGGTTGGAACGATATGGGACCCCTGACACGTCTAGATACGACTCTGACACCTGACATGTACGGCAGCATGCCATCTGATCACCTACATACATTCGTGTCCGCTAGGCATTCCGACGCATTTGGGCAAATACAGCAGGACAATGTAACACCCCACACGCCGAGGTTTGCTGCAGAGTACTCCAGGAACATTCTTCTGAGTTTAAACACTTCCGCTGGCCACCAAACACCGGAGACATGAACAATACTCAACATATCAGGGACGCCTCGCAACGTGCTGTTCAGAGGAGATCTCCACCCCCTCTTACTCTTCCGGATTTACGGACAGCCCTGTAGGACTCACGGTGTCAGTTCCCTCCAGCAATACTTCAGACGTTCGTCGAGTCCATGCCACATCGAGTTGCCGCACTTCGTCATCCTCGAGGGGGCCCTACACGATATTAGGCAGGTCTGCCAATTTCTTTTGTTCTTCAGTGTAGAACAGGAAGGAATTACGCGGTTGCCTGTGAATCATGTTCCTTATCAATCGTCAGGTGACTTGTGCGATTAGCAAACAAACAAGCCAACAGTCAAGAGACGTTGAAAGGTGGCTACACTGTATGAAAGGTGGCTACACTGAGCCACAGCGCCAAAAATCGCGCCAGAGAGAGTATTGTTCCGCCGCCTCCACTGGCAGTGCTCATTGAGAGGTAGCGGCAGGCAGTCCTTGCCGAGCAGTTGTGGTGGACACTGCTTGTATCTGAAGTTGGAATGAGATGGGGTAGTAGTGAGTGTTTGTTCGATGTTTTATGCAGCTATGTGATGGGAGAGATAGTAGATGTTGTTCCAATGGAGATATTGTAATGACCTGAGTGCTTTTCGTCAATATAAATTAAGGTAACAAACTACTTTTCTTTTTTTTTCTCATTGTTTCAATGTCCTGATTAATGTGTCATTACAGGTTCAGTCAACAAAGCATCTGGCTTGTGTTCTTGTATTAGAGTGTAATTTTGGTTTTCTTGCACAATTATAGTATTTGTAATTTTCTTTTATCACGTCAGTATAAATGATATTTAAAAATTCTTGTCTTGTTGAAGAAGAACCGTGCCAGATGTGCGTTGAGTCACACTCCCACACACAGAACAGTTATACTTGTGCTTTGGTTTCATAGGTTTTATAGTTGCTGGGGACTTAATTAATTAATTGTGTTAACGAAAATTTTCATTTCATTCTTTGTTGTCATTCTATGCAGTCAGATAGCGTAACAATTAGTTGTCAGGGCCAGCCGTTTACGAGACTTGCGTAATCGGACAAACAGCGACAGGAAATTAAAAAAGTATTTGCATCTCATTTTATTAAGCCCCCATGCACGTGGCGACCCTGCCAGGATCGTCCCTTGGAATCTTCTGATTGTAAAAATAGTAGACAGTAGTATTGTTGTAGTAATTTGTAGTTTAGTAATTGTAGTCTAGATTGCATGTGTAGGTTTTGTAATTGTCATTCTTCTAATGGTATTTTTCAAAATTTATTTTTTTTGTTGTCTTGTATACGCGTTTGACAATTTAGTGCAATTATTTCAATTGTTCGTCAATCGTGTTTGAAGGAAGCATTTCGTGTGATTGATATTGTTGGTGAAAAAGTGCCGATAAAGTGTCATTGTGTGTAATTTTCATATAGTGACGAGTTTTGTATGTTTTGTAAATGATTACGCGATCGATGAAAAAGGCAAAAATGATGAATAGTGAGAATGACGAAATTGTTAACATGGCGAACTCGCCAACAGAGGAAAACAGTATGATGAATAATGAAGTGGAAAACGATGTAATAAGTCGGGAAAATAGTCCGGAACCATTTCAAAATTTTTCTCAATCAGAAAATTCACAGAACCCGAGATTAACGACAGAAGATTCTGGTATAGTATCGAATACAGATAGCTTTATGGCTATGCAGAAGGAAGTTAGTGTTGTGGGAAATGTGAGGGGTGAAAAGAATTTTGAAACAGTTACTTTGGAGCAGTTGATGAGTGCTATATTAAATATGGGAACAATGCAAACTCAGTTTAGATCTGAATTAAAAACAGAGATAGGAACAATTAAAACTGAGATGGGAACTTTGCGATCTGAAATTAAAACAGATAGGGGAACAATGGAGCAGTTTCGATCTGAATTAAAAACAGAGATTGGAACTTTGGAAACACGGTTAGACTCACAAAGGGAAACAATGGAAGCACGGTTAGACTCACTGGGATCACAGTGGGAACAATGGAAACACGGTTAGACTCACGAATAGGGACATGTTTCAAAAATATGAAAGATGAATTAAAGAAAGAAATCAGAGAAGAAGTACAACCGATTTTGAATTCTCACAATAATAGATTAAGTGCAGTAGAGATTAGACAAAGGGAACAGGATAGAGAACAGGAAGAAAGAGATCGCGTGATAGTACAGAAATTTTCAGAGTTAAATTTACAACGTGCACACGATAAGAAAGAAATATTTGAGAGAATCGAGGAATCCGTACCAATTGACAGAATAGATAACTTAACGCAACAGTGTGAACAGTTAACTACTAAAGGTGACAATACCGAAACGCGAGTCGCGACACTTACGGAAGACGTAAATAAACAGAAAGAACAAATAGGTGATTTATCGGAAAGAGTTGAGGAGATTTCAGATAAACTGACAAGTCTTAGTTTGAATGGGGACAAAGATTCAGATGACACAGCACCATTGCCATTTGCAGAAACCGAAGAAGATCAGAACGTAAATAAACATGTTGAAAATCAGGGAAAATTTAATGAACGCGTTAAAAGGGAAGTTGAGGCATTACGAAAGCAAGTGAAACAAATTGAAGGCGAAATCTTAGGAAAGGACGGTAGAAGAAATTTGGAATCACCGATAGCAGCGGGTTTTGAAGAAAGCAATTTATTTCATTTACGAGATGCAACAAGAGAGCGCCAGGCGCGCGAACTTGACAATAATCGACATTGGGACTGGGACAGACGCGGTAGGTCTTTGTCGCCACGAGGCGAAAACTTTGACTATAAACACTTTTTGACTGTTCGGAAATTTAAAATCTTCTGCAATTCCAAGAATGACATACATCCATGTGCATGGTTAGATCAATTTATGTACGCACTTCCACCAATTTGGCCACTAAGTCACAAACTGGAATTTATGTGTGGGTATTTAGAAAACGAAACGGCGACGCGGATGCGCGCAATCATTAGAGATTGTAATAGCCTAAATGATTTTTATCATGCATTTCTATCGGCATATTGGTCCGAAAACACGCAAGACAGAGTCAAACACAGTCTTATCATGCAGCGTAATTTCAAACAGTCTGAATTCCGCACGCCAGCGGAATATTTTGAAGACATGATTCGAAAGAATCAGTTCCTTTCCAACCCTTATAGCCCGACTGAATTAATTCGCATTTGTTTAACCAAGCTGCCACAATCCATAAGACAAATTGCTTTAGCCGGAAGATGTAAAGACGACATTGAGACTTTTAAGACTTTGCTACAAGAACTCGAGTACGACAATGACGACGGGACTACCTGTAATTTTTTCAGTAACAGTAATTATGATAGATTTTCAGAGAAAAGGGATAGTGATCGGAACGGACGTTATAGCGGTAATTTTGTGAATGACAGACGAAACAGACAGGACAATAGATACCAGCCTTATGACAATAACAGACGTTCTAACAGAAATTACACAGACAATTATAATAACGGTAATTCGTACCGGAATGATCAATCATACGGAAACAGTAATCGGTATTATCAAGACAGAAATTATTCAAACAGTAATAGAAATTCTTACTACAGAAATAATCCGGGTAGTAGATACGACAATAATTTCAGAAGTGACAGTCGAAATTACACAAGAAGTAGCTATGCAGACAGACAGGAAAACAGAAATTTTAATAACAGACACAACCAAGAATTTGTATCTAACAGACAGGAGGGACCTAATTGGCATCCTCCACGTGACAGAACTTCAGAGAGACAAGTGCAAATCGTAGAAATGGATCCGCGAAATGACGCGAATAATCAAAGACGTGACGCAAACAATCGACAATGACTAGCAGCTTCGGCTTCTGGCAGCAATATAGACGGTTCAGAAAGTAATGACACTACGACTTTACACTACGTACGCCTGGAAGACATGAGAGACATTTTGTTAGACGAAAAGGAAAATAATGTAGACGCATTTTTACATCCTGTTATTGAAGTATGTGTGGGTAAGAATAAGTTCACTGCAGTTTTAGATTCTGGGAGCCCATTGAACGTCATTTGTGAATCAGTTTTTCGTATATGTGAAAGGACTATTGCCTGTCCTGTGTTACCTATTTCTAAAACTACAATTCGAGGAGCGATTTCTGGAAAAGGTGTAGAAGTTAAACAACAGACCAACCTAAATTTCAGTTGTCAAGGATACGAATTTTCTGCTAATTTTATTATTGTTCCATTACTCAGTACACAAATTATATTAGGTATGGAGTTTCTTAACGCACATAAGGCAATTTTGAACTTTAAAGAAGGAAGTGTGAATTTGACTGTTGCCGGAATGCCGAAATGTTTGAAATTTTTCGAGTGTTTAACAAGATCTGAGTCAGATACAAAATGTTTAAGGTTTCTTACTTCTGATTTTTTCGTTGAGCATTACGACGACAATGTGTTTATTCATGACAATGACAATAGATACAGAGACGCGATGGATGATATAATTAATAGCGAAGAACTAATTAATGAAAAGGTTAAGAAAGCTGAAGTGCCAGATGACGTTGCAAGAGAAGAGCTGCACCAAATTTTGACTTCACATGCTACAGTGTTTAGTCATCACACGGGAACTATACAAGGCTTACAATATTTATTTAAAGTAAAAGAACACACACCATTTCGCGGGAGAACGTACGCTATTCCATTGGCTTACAGAGACAAGGTTAAGAATGAACTTCAGTACATGTTAGATCAGGGCATTATTGAGCCTGCAGTCAGTCCTTATACTAGCCCATTACACGTTGTTCTGAAAAAGGATGGGTCAATTCGTTTGGTTCTGGATTCCAGACAGATAAATAATATCATCATTCCTGAAACTGACCGCCCACAAAATTTAGATGAACTTCTTCAACATTTCCATGGAATTAAAGTTTTATCCACGATTGATATGCGCGCAAGTTTTTGGCAAATAGAACTCCACCCTGATTGTAGAAAATACACTGCCTTTTTAGCCTTTGGTAACTGTTACCAGTTTCGGAAATTACCGTTTGGACTTACTGTATCTTCAGCAGCATTCATTCGTAGCCTAAATGAAATTTTACCTGTTTATCTTCGTGACAATATTACTTCATATGTTGACGACATTCTTATTGCTAAACATTCTTGGAGTGAGCACAACAAAATTTTGGATTCATTGTTACGTATCTTTGCAAGAGTTGGCATTACTGTGAACTTGGAGAAATCTGAATTTGGTCGTTCACAGGTGAAATTTCTCGGTCACATTATTTCTACAGAAGGTATTCTTCCTGATCCAGAGAAATTAGATGCAATTCGTAATTATGCTGTTCCTACCACAAAACGTGATGTTCGTAGTTTCCTTGGTGTCTGTAATTTTCTTAGACGCTTTGTTAGATTGGAAAATTTGGCCACACCTCGTTTATGTGAACTATCCGGAAAGAAATCTAATTGGTGTTGGGATGAGGAAGCTCAGTCAGAATTTGAACAACTTCGTGATGCTTTAGTTGCTGCTCCACTTCTTTCACACCCGGATTTATCTAAAGATTTTTGTTTGGCGACGGACTCATCATACAAAGGCCTAGGTGCACATTTATTTCAAGAGATAGAAGAAGACGGCGTTGTAGTCCAGAAAACTATTGCATTTGGAAGTCGTGTTCTCTCTAAATCTGAAAAGAATTATTCGATTACGGAACTTGAAGCTTTGGCTGTTGTTTGGGCTTTTACAAAATTTCGGACATTCTTGCTTGGCAGACATACTAAGGTTTACACCGATTATCGAGCTTTGGAATTTCTTATGTCAACAAAATTAACTCACGGCAGATTGTCACGATGGGCGTTGTACCTACAGGAGTTTGATTTTAGTATTGTTTACATACAGGGTTCTTCAAATATTGTTGCTGATGCTTTATCACGTGCACCTATGGGCTTGAAACAAAGTGCTGAAGAGGACTGCAAGGAAAACAATTATTGTTTGATGTATATTCAAGGTGTTGCGTTTGAGAACTTTATTTCGTCTTCGCTTCAGGACATCGCTAAGGAGCAAAATAAGGATCCAATCTGGAAGGACATTAAGGAGAAGTGGAAGAGAAAGGAAAGCGTAGCGATTAGACAGCATTATTTAGTTCGCAATGACATTCTTTTTAAACGAAAATCGGTCGACAACTCTGTTTGGTTAGTTTGTATTCCTGATGAGTGGGTTAATAAGCTGATTTGGTATACGCATTTCAGTTATGCGCACTTTGGTTCCAGAAAATGCTTTCATAAATTACGAGAAAATTGCTTCTTCAATAATATGGAAAAACGTATTCGATTTGTTCTTGCCAAATGCAAATTATGTCAAAAGGCTAAACCGCCGACAGTTTCTCACAGAGCACCGTTGTTTCCTATCATTCCAGCAAAATTAAAGGACATGGCTGCAGTTGATTTGTTCGGTCCAGTGGTTCGATCTACTAATGGTTTTGCGTACATTTTCGTAGCAGTGGAGTTGACATCAAAATATGTGTGTTTTACACCCTTACGCAAAGCAACAGCTCGTTCAGTATCTAATGCTTTCATTAACCATTTTCTTAAAGAAGTGGGTCATGTTGATAAGGTTATATCAGATAATGGATCACGGTTTCGTTCTAAAATTTGGCTTCGTACTCTACAGCGTCGTAAAATTAAACCAATTTTCATTTCACTTTTTCACCCTCAATCTAACGCTTCAGAGAGATGGATGAAGGAAATCAATAAATTGTGTCGTCTTTATTGTCATCAGAATCACAGAACGTGGGATCAGTATCTTCATACTTTTCAAAACATTCTCAATGAACTTCCTAACGACTCAACTTCTTTACCACCTATACTGATATTAAAAAACAAAGCACCGACAAATCGCATTTCTGAAATCGTTCCTTTTCCGCCTTCACGGAAACTGCGGCAGTCTGAAGTTGTCAATCTGGCTCTACAAAATATTGCATCTGCGGCTGCTAGAAGAGTGAAATCAGCAAAGCGTCCTGGTCGTTTAAAAATCTTGTCAGTTGGTCAGAAGGTGTTAATTAAGTCTCATCGATTGTCTCACAAAGGAAAAGGCTTGTGTCGCAAATTTTTTCTGCTTTATAACGGTCCATATAGAATTCGCAAAATTATTCATGATAACACTGTCGAAGTAGAAACTCTTAAATCACGACGCTCTAAGGGAATACATCATATATCTAACGTTAAAATTTTTGTGGAATGATATACTTTTGAAAAATTTTTTGTAGAATGACATACTTTTGAGGAACTAACAGCTACATGTAAACATGCGGAGAGTACAAGGATACCGCGCTGTGTTTTGGCGGCGGCACATACTCAAAGCAACAGTCAAGTCTGCGCGCTGCACAGGGCAGTCGTTGACCGCAAACAATCACTTCCTACGTCACGCGCCTACAGCTGATTGAGCGCTCAGTGCGAATGCACTGACAGCCGTAAATAAATACACAGTCTAATTTCTCCGATTAAAATCAGTATAAAGCTATAGTGACTTGATGAATTCTGTTATTAACATTCAGTATTTTTCAGGATACGGTTCTGTAAAATATTTAAGAACTTCAGGTAAATTCTGTGCGTGTCCGACGTTAAGACGACTTGCTATCGAGAAATTTCAGGAAAAATGTCATTTCGAAGAAGAAAGTAATAAACTAAAAAGGTAATTATTAATTGAGTTTATTTTTCAGGTAACATATTTCCACTTAGGTACGTACTTTAGACGTAATTTGCTGCTCGCGATTACGTGATTCATACTTTGTGCTAATTACATGTTCTATGAATTTGCTGGTGAAGCGACGTGCTTGCGTACGTTAACTGATTTTGACAATGATTATCCATGAATTGAGTTGTAACTTGTGTATATTATGCATCGCTTGGCTGCACTGCTTTTTCACTGATGTCATATTTTTAATTATGTGCCTGCTGTGCCTATTTATTTAAATTATAATTGTCACCTGATAAATTGTGCTGATGTGGTTAGGTATGTAAGTTATACTTTGTGATTTAATTGCTTGCGCCTTCATGTTTATTTATTAGATTACAGATGAACATTTATTTGCTTACGGTTATACGATGCTGATGACCTGTTTAGTACGTAAGATATATGTTTACTGCTATGCGTATGGATTGCACATTTACACATTTCTGTTTGTTGTCACAACTACTCTTTAATTTTGTATATAGAAATGCTATTATACTGTGTATGAACATAGAGTTTAGATTACACTATGGTACTAATTACAGATTGTTCGCTTGGCAGAGCCTCGTTGTAAGATTTGTGCTGCATCCACTTGTTGACATTCTGTTCTCTACTGGTATATTTACTCGCTGTTGCTTGTTTTGCTTACGCTCAGTGCTTTATATTTTAACATAAGAAAATGAATTGCAATAATTCGACGAACGACATTAGTACAAGAAACATCATAGAAGTCACATGAGCTGGAGGTTTTATGAAAGCTGTATAAATGTATGCCAATAGGAAGGAAGCTAACGACATGACATACCAACACAGTTATTACACTGCATTTTTCGTGAGCAATTGAAATAGGAAGTGACACTTGATACAAGAAATACTCCACATGTTTGCTTCTGTTTGCCATAATTCTTGAAGTGGTGTACACACTGTGAAATATTAGCATCATTCACACTCCGTAATCGTACTTAATTACTGAGAGTTATTCGAACTAAGTCTGTTAGAGGTCATGTATGTATTCTTTGTTTATAATTCATAATGAGTAGAAGATTTTGGTCAGATGGATTACACAGAGGTTGTGTGTTGACAGTGTGTCTTCGGATTGTATGGGATGAGGAGGTTTGCATTAGGATTTTATCTGTACTTGTTCGACGAAACTGACTTGAGGAAAGAGTTGTTATGGAAGTGAAATGATATTGGTAATATTGGAGTTTTTGTGGACAAGAGGTAAGGTAAATGATACTGGCAATAAGGTTTATATGTATCGACGTATTGAAAAGGTATTATGGAGGTATTGAGATTGTATGAAGTTGATTGGAGTATGGTGTATAAGAGGTAAAGTAAGTGAGGTGCATTTTTTTTTTTTTTTTTGTTGTTGGTCTATATGGAACAAGGAGGATGAAGATAGCAGACTAGAACACTAAAATGGAAGGAAGATTGTCTACACACACTTTGTTAAATCACTAAGCAGTAGGTAATTTTTTTTTTGGAGAGAGGAAGTTGCATATCTTGGCACACTGACAGTTGTTCAGTAACAGTACATTTTGATCTGGCTTGGCAAACATTGGTCTTGACATGATGACTATGACGTTGACTTAACTATTATTGACTGTTATACATTGCTGCCACTACTACTTGATGCACATGATGAACATGAAATTTGACAGAAATGGATTCAGACAGTTAACACTATACAATTACACAGTAGTACTTAGTGTGGATGAGGGATGAGTGAGTGTGTTTTGTGTGTTTTCCTTTCCTAATCCTACCCACCTATCTCCTAAATATTATTTTATTTGTTTGTGGTGGCTTGCACTGACACCCATAAATATTATAGGTTTACTAATGTTTGTGTATTTGTGATAGTAATATGACAATTATCTGATATCATTTGTGTGTTTGTTATGATTTGTATGTTTAGTGTAAGAACATTGTAAAAGCATTTGTATGTGCATTCAGGCTATTGTTCATGCTTGAACTGTCTAATTAGTGAGGATGAAATTATGGACTGTTACTTGTACTTTTTCTACATGATTGGTGCCACTAGGACATGTTTAATTTGTGCTGAGGAACAGTGTGATCAGTGATAGTTGTTTAATGTCATTTGTCGGTGTCTGCACCTACTCAACATTGCTGGGTGCCACTGATGGACTGCTTCTACTGACATAATGTCACTTGATGGTGTCTGCACCTACTCAACATTGCTGGGTGCCATTGATGGACTGCTTCTACTGAAATGATGTCACCTGTTGGAGTCTGCACCTACTCAACATTGCTGGGTGCCACTGATGGACTGCTTCTACTGAAATGATGTCACCTGATGGTGTCTGCACCTACTCAACATTGCTGGGTGCCACTGATGGACTGCTTCTACTGCAATGATGTTACTTCTTGCTGTCTGCACCTACTCAACTTTGCTGGGTGCCACTGATGGACTGCATCTATTGAAATGATGTCACTTGTTGGTGTCTGCACCTGTTCAGCATTGCTGGGTGCCACTGATGGAACTGCTTCTACTGAACTGGTGTCACTTGTTGCTGTAGCACCTGTTCAACATTGCTGGGTGCCACTGATGGACTGCTTCTACTGAAATGAAGTCACTTCTTGGTGTCTGCACCTACTCAACATTGCTGGGTGCCACTGATGAACTGCTTCTACTGAAATGATGTCACCTGTTGGAGTCTGCACCTGTTCCACAATGCTGGGTGCCATTGATGGACTGCTTCTACTGAAATGATGTCACCTGTTGGAGTCTGAACCTACTCCACAATGCTGGGTGCCACTGATGAACTGCTTCTACTGACATAATGTCACTTGATGGTGTCTGCACCTACTCAACATTGCTGGGTGCCATTGATGGACTGCTTCTACTGAAATGATGTCACCTGTTGGAGTCTGCACCTACTCAACATTGCTGGGTGCCACTGATGGACTGCTTCTACTGAAATGATGTCACCTGATGGTGTCTGCACCTACTCAACATTGCTGGGTGCCACTAATGGACTGCTTCTAATGAAATGATGTCACCTGTTGGAGTCTGCACCTGTTCCACAATGCTGGGTGCCACTGATGGACTGCTTCTACTGAGATGATGTCACTTGTTGCTATCAGCACCTATTCAACAGTGCTGGGTGCTACTGCTGGAACTGTGAACTACTTGTTGTGAATATTTGTATTAACTGATTTTTTGTGTATTACTGTTTGTGAAAAGTTATAAGACTCTTACCTGCTCATATTCGTCATTGCTGACGTTATCGATTGAATTGTTTAACCACATGATATTTCTGTAAACTATTATGTAAAGTCACATGTATGAAAGAATTTGTATTGCTTGGTGTATTTTATATATTAGGCTATTGAAAGGTCAGTGCAAAGCCAAAATTTTATCTAGTTATATGATATTTACGTATTAATATTATCTTTTATTTTTGTCTGTATTTTTTTTTGACGAATTTGGTGGTATTTTCACCACCAATGCTGGCAAAAATACCATCAAATTCTAGCCCGTGGAGGAAGGGCATATGAAAGGTGGCTACACTGTATGAAAGGTGGCTACACTGAGCCACAGCGCCAAAAATCGCGCCAGAGAGAGTATTGTTCCGCCGCCTCCACTGGCAGTGCTCATTGAGAGGTAGCGGCAGGCAGTCCTTGCCGAGCAGTTGTGGTGGACACTGCTTGTATCTGAAGTTGGAATGAGATGGGGTAGTAGTGAGTGTTTGTTCGATGTTTTATGCAGCTATGTGATGGGAGAGATAGTAGATGTTGTTCCAATGGAGATATTGTAATGACCTGAGTGCTTTTCGTCAATATAAATTAAGGTAACTAACTACTGTTCTTTATTTTCTTATTATTTGTGTGTCCTGAATAATGCTTCATTACAGGTTCAGTCAACAAAGCATCTGGCGTGTGTTCTTGTATTAGAGTGTAATTCTGGGTTTCTTGCACAATTATAGTATTTCCAATTTTCTTTTATCACGTCAGTATAAATGATATTTAAAAATTCTTGTCTTGTTGAAGAAGAACCGTGCCAGATGTGCGTTGAGTCACACTCCCACACACAGAACAGTTATACTTGTGCTTTGGTTTCATAGGTTTTATAGTTGCTGGGGACTTAATTAATTAATTGTGTTAACGAAAATTTTCATTTCATTCTTTGTTGTCATTCTATGCAGTCAGATAGCGTAACAATTAGTTGTCAGGGCCAGCCGTTTACGAGACTTGCGTAATCGGACAAACAGCGACAGGAAATTAAAAAAGTATTTGCATCTCATTTTATTAAGCCCCGATGCAACGTCCATAACCTTTATCACACCACGCTGCAGATATCTGAAGTACGGACAAGGTGCAATCTTTCTAGAATGTTACGCATGTGATGGATAAACAGATTTCCTGTGGAAAAACTCAAGTGCAGCTGTTGTGCAATTACGGCCTCTTCTTATGTCAAAGAGTATTTGCTCATAAGTTTTTGTATATAGCAACTGTGGTTGAGAAAGGCACACGAACCGCAATATTAAAGCAAATAAAAATTAAATGTAATAGAAGAATCGTTAGTCTCCGAAAATAAGAAACTTAATTCTGTGTTTGAAGAGCAAGCGGCAGATACTTGATTGTAATACATACACGCAGTTTGTTTTAACTTGACCCAACTACACATCTCAAAAACGACGTTCTTTTAGAGGAAAATGTTCTAGGTAGAATTATCTGCTACGTTATAAAAAATAAATTAATTAGTTAGGAAACTTGATCTTTGACCTTGACACAGATAAGTAAGGTACCGCATTTAATCTCTTTTTCATCTTTTTTTTGCCTAGATGCATTCTTTCTAAAACTTTTTATCTGTCTACGATTAAAATCTGTGAAAAAATTGATTTTAGATGAATATGTTTTCTTCATTGCTGCTGTAATGAGAAAACGGATTAGGTACAGAACGAGTTGGCGGCGGTCGGAGGTTTCCGTTTCTCCGGTTCTCAGAGAACGCCGGGCAGAGTCGGCGAAAACTGCTACAACTCGCGATGAAGACTCCGTCTCCCTTGGCAGCTAAAGTACTCACAGCGGCCATGAGATTTTCTGGAAACACTCTCAGAATGAGAAGGTTGAACAACAGTGGCAGAGTGGTATCTTCTGACTAACAAACTGTCCCCCCTTAGGGAACGTCTTGAACACGCAAGCTGACGGCGAAATACTGCGCGTCGTTCGGACCGTGATAGTAGCAGATTCGCCCAGTATTGTTAAGGGTAATTGGTCAAAAAGTGACATTTTCGGATTATTATCTCTTATTAATATTTGATCTCTCCTGAATAATTTGATGCATTATTTGTCGAAAAATTCCAATTGCAAGTGTAGTTTTATCATTTCAAAGTTAATAGTGCGTGTGTAAAATTATCCGCTCGTTCTGCACTGACTTGCCGAAGTATCTCTATCTCTTGAACTATTCAATCTAGAAGGCTGTGGTTTTCAGCTATTTATTACTTGAAATCATGTTAATGTTCGTGTTAAGAGGTTGGATGCACTGTGTAAACAGAAATGGCGGTACAGCACATGCATTTTGTTTATTTACTTTGTGGTTGTTGTGTTTGATAAGTTTTGAACTGAAAACATAGTGGTTTGGTGTGTTATTATACCTCTTTCAACATGATGAAAAGAAAGGGTTGTTTTAAGAAGCGACGTTTTCATGGAAATCAGCATATCACAAAATCTGAATCCAGTGTTGATCCTGAAATAGATTTTTCACATACCCGCAATAAGGACACTCTTACTAGTGCTTCGAAGAGGAAAGGTGGAGACCATGAGGATTTGTTTATTGGCAAAGATCAAAATAGTTTAGGTTATGTTCTTTTAGATTTGAATGTGTTAGGACAAGTTTTGCAAGATTCTGTGTCATGTAAGGTTTGTGGTGGGCAAATTAGCATCTCTGAGGGCTCGCCTGCAAGAACTGGACTGGCTAACAAACTTGATATTCAGTGCAAAGTTTGCAGGCTCTCGACATCATTTTGGACTTCTGAAAAGTGCAAGAATGACTTGTTTGAGGGCAATGTTAGATTCCTGTATGGAATGAGCTGCATTGGGAAAGGATTGACTGCAGCTGAAGTATTATGTGCTACGCTGAACTTGCCAAACCCACCAACCAGATCAAGTAAGTACGCAGAAGTAATTGGTGAGTGTGTCAAATCTGTTGCTGTTGCTTCTATGAAAGCTGCTGCTAAAGAAGCAGTAGAATTAAATAACCCAACAGACTTATCTGTGGCAGTTGATGGCACGTGGCAGAAGAGAGGTCACGCATCAAAAATTGCAGTTGCAACTGTCACTAGTGTTGACACAGGTAAAGTTTTGGACATTGAAGTGCTAACTAAATACTGTCGTCAGTGTAAATCAGTTGATGAAACAAGTGAAGACATAAAACAAATTGTGCTAAGAATTATGAGGAAACTGGTGGGGGTATGGAGGCTGCTGCAGTTGTTTCCGTGTTCAGACGTTCACAACAGGAGAGAGGTGTGTGCTACACTGAGTACTTGGGGGATGGTGATTCAAAAGCTCACAAGTCAGTAGTGGAAAGCCAACGTTACGGTAATAAGCAGATTGTTAAGATTGAATGTGTGGGCCACGTTCAAAAACGGATGGGAACACGTCTCCGAAAACTGAAGCAGACAAAAGGAAAAGAGAAGTTATCAGATGGAAAGACTCTAAATGGTAAAGGAAGACTTACAGACAAAAACATTGATGAACTCCAGCATTGTTATGGAATGGAAATGAGAAACAATACACATGACCTACAAGGGATGCAACGAGCAGTGTGGGCTACATTCTCCCACAAATGTTCCACAGATGACACACCTACACATGGTCTTTGTCCACCTGGTGCTGATTCATGGTGCAAGTACCGCAAAGATCAGGCAGCGGGTAGCGAGGAACAATTTAGGCACAAAAGTACCACACCATCTGCAGCGACGGAAGCTATTAAATCAATATATAGAGAATTAGCTCATCCTGACCCTCCTTCCAAATGTCGAACATAAAACCCTAATGAGTCTTCCAATAATGCAATTTGGATGTAGGAAGGAAAACTCTATGCTTGTGTGTTTGTGATGCTGTGATAGCGTTTAATGATGGTATAAAGGAAAGAATTGGGGTACTAGAGGAACTTGGTATCACTCCAGGTGCCAACACACTGCAAGCCTTTCAGCGAATGGATCGACTTGGGATCATGAAAACCCATCGTGCTGCAGAAGAAATGACTAAAGAAGCAAGAGGCAGGAAAAGAAGGAAGCTTCCAGGTTTGCAGGATAGTCAAGAACAGGATCCAGATAATGCTGATTATGGGACTGGCTGTTTCTAGAAGCTGGCATGCCTCCATGTATAAGTTAATATCAAATAAAATGTTTGAACTTGATTTGCCAGAAATGATATTTTTAACCCATTATCTCAGGAACTATTACAGATACATATCTCTAATCTTACACCATGTTACCACTTAGTACACTGAACTTACTGAACCTCCCGAAACATCTCCACCTATAACGGTTTTTTACTTACGGAAGAAAAAGTGGACTTTTAAAAGAAAATATGGAAGAACATTTTTTAAAAATCATAACTATCTAATTATTTCTCTGTACATTTTGATTCTGGTTTAGTAATCAGAAAAGGAGTGATACTATATATCCCAAAAATTTCAGATCTCTATCTGTTACAGGTTCTGAGATAATGGGTCATCAATACTGCAAATTTAACACTGTGGGTATAGGACCTACGTACTCCCCATAATTCGCGAAGAAATCACTATGCACCGTATTGTTAAACACAGTTTTTATGAAGGTCCGGCGATCCAACACCGAATAGAAGTTCGTGTACCATATTTACCTTATTTTTCATAATATAAATTTTTTATTCTTGATCATTGCAATTACAAGTTGACCTCTGCGCTCCAAAATACGACTATATGCAAATTTATCTGCCATAAAAAAACGCAATGTGCAATCGGCATTCCTTATCTCCAACAATTGCAAAAAATCTACGTACTTTTTTACACAGCAGAGAACGTTGTTGCAACAGCAAAGTGCGTTATCGTCTCAATTACGGTAGCGCATCATCGCAACATTATATTGATATTACATTCCGTAAAGACATTACATAGGTAAACTCTTATTGTTAATAAGCAGGCCATCTGTCTGTGCTGCAACTAGCCACCTCAAAAACACCCAATCCTGCAGGGGCAGTGTCAACTTTGCATTCCCTAATGTGACCACTTCCCCTAACCCTTCCACCAAATTTTCCCCTCTGCCTAACCCTTCCACCAATTTTTATTGTATATACGGATTCTGCTTCACAAATACGTAAAGTTCACTCAAACCATTGTTTTCCCTCCGTCGTAGATGGCACTCTAATCAGCAAATATCTACTGAGTCTGTTTTCGCAAATAACGACAAACGCATTTGCTTCTACAGGGTTTTTTAACGATTGAAAACATACTATGGCTGCCTCACGATACATTGCTAACTATGTCCCGTGACGTGGTGTCCAAAGTAAAACTATAGATATCGTGACCTCTTGTGGAGACCTTCTGCATACTGCTTCCACATTTCAGTTATCCCTTCTTTTCTTAGGACAGGTTTTCCATCGGAGCTCTTAATATTCATACAGCTGCTTCTTTTTTCTCTCCACAGACCTCTTTAATTTTCCTGCAGGTGGTATCTTTCTCTAGTGATGTATGGTCCTAAACCCTTACAAGTAGCTTAATTGTCAGAAATATCAATGGATACCCATATTATTTACATTGTATAATCCTATTTGCATCATTCAAGCAAATTTCGAAGATAGATGGCAAACGTCAGAACACAAAGCTTTTTATTTACCACGTAAATACACTGAAACGAAAAAGAAACTGGCATAGGGATGCGTATTCAAATACAGTGACATGTAAACAGGCAGAAAGCGGCGATGCGGTCAGCAACACCTGTATAAGACAACAAGTGTCTGGCGCAGTTGCTACATCGGTTACTGCAGTCACAATGGCAGGTTATCAAGATATAAGTCAGTTTGAACGTGGTGTTACAGACGGCGCACAAGCGATGGGATGCAGCATCTCCGAGGTAGCGACGAAGTGGGGATTTTCCCGTACGACCATTTCACAAGTAAACCGTGAGTATCAGGAGTCCGGTAAAAAATCAAATCTCCGACATCGCTGCGGCCGGAAAAAGATCATGCATGAACGAGACCAACGACACTGAAGAGAATTATTCAGCGTCATAAAAGTACAACTCTTCCAGAAATTGCTGCACATTTCAATGCTGGGCCATCAACAAGTGCCAGCATGTGAACCATTCAACAAAACATCATCGATATGGGCTTTCGAAGCCGAAGGCCCACTCCTGTACCATTCATGGCACCACGACACAAAGCCTTATGCCTCGCCTGCGACCGTCAAAACCGACAATGCATTGTTGTGACTGGAAACATGTTGGCTGGTTGCACGAGTCTCGTTTCAAATTGTATCGAGCGGATGGACGCGTATGGGTATGGACACGACCTCATGAATTCGTGGACCCTGCATGTCAGCCGGGCACTGTTCAAGCTGGTGGACGCTGTGTAATGGTGTGGGGCGGCTGCAGTTGTATGGTTGCCCTCATATGTCTAGATACGACTCTGACAAGTGACACGTACGTAAGCATTCTCTATGAGCACCTACATCCATTCGTGTCTGCTGGTCATTCCGACGGACTTGGGCAATTGCAGCGGGCCAATGTGACACCCCACACGTCCAGAATTTCTGCAGAGTGACTCCAGGAACACTCTGTTCAATTTAAACACTTCCGCTGGCCACCATACTCGCGAGGTATGAACATTATTCAGGATATTTGGGATTCCTTGCAACGTGTCGTTCAGAAAAGATTTCCAGCCACTCGAACTATTGCAGATTTATGGACAGCCCTGCAGGTTTCACAGTGTGAATTCCCTCCAGCACTACTTCAGATGATAGTCGAATCCATAACACATCGCGCTGCAGCACTTCTGCGTGCCTGCGGGGGCCCCACACGATATTAGGCAGGTGTACCAGTTCCTTTGGCTCTTAAGTTTAGAACAGAAAGGAATTACGTGGCTGCCTGTGAGTCATGTTCCCTACCAGTCGCCAGGTAACTTGCGTGATTAGCAGAACAACAAGCCAACATTCAACCTTTATCACACCACGTTGTAGATATCTGAAGTAAGGGCAAGGTGCAATCGTAGTAGAATGTTGCGCATGCGTGTAACAAAAAGATTTCCTGTGGAAAAACAAAAGTGCACCTTTCGTGCAATTACAGCCCCTCTTTTCCTCAAAGATTATTTGTTCGTCAGTTTTTATCTATAGTAAATGTGGTTGAAAGAGGTAGACTGTCCGGAATATTAAAGTAAATAATGATTAAATGTAACCGAACAATGGTTACTCTCAGGAAATAAAAAAAACTTTATTGTGTGTTTGAAGAGCAAGTGTCAGTCATTTGATTTTATTAAATACATGGAACTTGTTTTAACTTGAGACAACTACGTATCTCAGAAATGACATGTTGTACGAGAAAAATGTTCCAGGTGAAAAGCTGGTATTAGTAAAGGGGCTATCTGTCGGTGGCACAAACTAGCCACCTCCTAACCACCCCTC
The DNA here is from genome assembly GCF_023864345.2 of Schistocerca serialis cubense. Classification (NCBI taxonomy): domain Eukaryota; kingdom Metazoa; phylum Arthropoda; class Insecta; order Orthoptera; family Acrididae; genus Schistocerca; species Schistocerca serialis. Next base: position 108,417,959 of record NC_064648.1, read on the forward strand.
CTGCGTGGGTAATGTCAACTTTGCATTTCCAAATGTGACACCTCGCCGTACCACTTCCTCCAATTTTTATTTTATATGCGGATTCTACGTTAAAAAATAGGTAAAGTTTACTCAAACGATTACTTTCCGCCTAACATAGACGGCGCTCTAATCGACAAATACCAACTGAGCCTGTTTTCTCAAATAATGTCCGACGCATTTGGTTCTACAGAGTGTTTCACAATGTTTTGAAAATTTAAAATAAACCACGGCCACTCCAGGATACATTGTTAACTATGTCCCGTCACATGATGTGCCTAAGATAGTAGAACCGTAAATACCGCGAGCTCTTGTAGAGACCTTCTGCATACTCCTCCCACATTTCACCTTTACCTTCTTGTCTTAGGACAGGTTTTCCATCAGAGCTCTTGATATGAATACAACTGCTTCTTTATTCTCCAAAGGCCTCTTTAGTTTTCCTGTAGGCGGTATCTCTCTTTCCCTAGTGATGTATGCTTCTAAATCCTTATAAGTAGCTTATTTGCTAGAAATATAAATGGTTAACCATATTATTTATACTGTACAATCATACTGGCAACATTAAAACAAATTTCGAACATAGGTATCAACAGTCAGAACACGAAGGTTTCTATTTACCACGTAAATAAATCGTAGAATGAAATGCGTCGGTTCTTAATTGCAGGAACAGACACACTTGATATTTTTCGACTACAGCGCCATCGACGACGAACGAGAAACAATAATTTGAGTAAACAGTACGTATATTCTGAAGTAGAATCCGAATACGCAGTTGAGAAGCGGGGTTCCCGTAGTGGGCGCCGGTTAGAGTTGGCTTAGACCGGGGAGCGGCAAAGCTAACCCCCACTCTGTCTGCAGCCCGCTTTACAGGTCCGCTCTGCGGGTAGCCGAAGATGCAGGCGCTCGCCTTGGACGCATCAAGTAATGAGGTCGTAGTGGTCGAAGGAAGTGCGATCACCACACGGTGTGCAGACGTGTTGCAGACGTTCCTGATCCACACGTTTCGCAGTCGTAGACGCTACCAGTCAGCTTGATTCCAACAAGACATCGCGACATGCCACACATCTAACGAAATCTTGCGAGGTCCCCGTGAAGCGTTTGGTAAGCACATTACTCCCAAACGCTCTTGCCTCTAACAGCCGCCTCTTTCGCCTGATTTGACTGTGCCAGACTGTTGCCTTCTTTGAAGGCGAGAGCGTACTCCAACGGGCCGAGAAGCTCGCAACAGTTAAATGTTCGAATTCAGGACGAGAATTCCGGAATTCCTTCAGCAATCTCGTATGAAATATGTGTTAAAAGGCTGAGTGAAATGGGTCGAGTATTGTATAGCTGCGATTGTAGCTTGTCATAAGGAAAGTTGTATCATGTGTAGAATGTTAATCCATGTTTCGTCATTGCTTTGGGTGTTATTGAAATTTGAAATCGTCAAAACATTGTGATTCACCCTGTACATTTCATTTACGATGTAAATGTAAACCGTTGCCCTCTAACGGCTGATATTTAGGTTGGACATTTTCGTTAGTGTTGCAAATCTGTTTGTACAGTACAATATACTTAGTCGTTTCAATGTTTGTTCAGAAACACGTTTAGCGTAATCCAGAAAAACGACGTGGATGTGGTAGTTGTCTGTTCCCATGTGGATGCTTGATTTCGGTGAGTCGCCTTGCCTGTCCCCAATGCGGCGCCTGACTTCTGTGAGCATCCGTGCCAGATGCGCCAGCCGCCGTCGCTTCACCCACGTTTCGCCACAACACAGCGTCTGCGGTTTGTATTCCACCAGTAGCCGCGTGGCGGTCAGCGTGAGGGTGACGCCGGTTGGGTGGAAACTCGCACCGGAGTCAGCGACTGTGATGCGGTGTTCGAGGGTGGCCACCGAAGTCGAGCATTCTGATGGTCTCACTACAGTCAGCCCCGTAGCAAGAGAAAGCTGCGTCACCACACAAGTAGCTTGTTGCTGTTGTGGTCTTCGGTGTGAAGACTGGTTTGATACAGCTCCACATGCTACTCTATACTGTGCAAGACTCTGAATAACTACTGCAGCTTACATCCAACTGCCTCTGCTTACTGTATTCACCTCTTGTTTTCCCTCTGCGATGTTTAACACCAACCTCAAAGCATTTATTTCTTCTATCTCGACTTTAACTCCCACCCTAAATTTTTGTTTCGTATCATTTACTCCTTTCTCACCGTAATAATTCAATAACATCGGGGATACGCTACAACCCTGTCTCAAGCCATTCACAACTACAGCTTCCCTTTTCATGCACCTCGACTCGTAGACTACCCTCTGATTTCTGTACAAGTTGTAAACAGCCTTTCGATCGCTATATTTTACCACTGATGCCTTCATAATTCCAAAGAGAATATCCCAGTCGACACTGCAAGAAACTTTCTCTCTAAGTCTACAAATACCATAAAGGTAAGCGTGCCCTTTCTTCTAACAGAAGTTGTAGGGTCCGTATTGCCTCCAGTGTTCCCATATTTCTCCGGAATCCAGACTGATCTTGCGCGAGATCTGCTTCAGCCAGTTTTTCCATTCTTAAAGAATAAGGTGTTAGTATTTTGCAGGTATGACTTTTTGTTGTATTACCTTCAATACACCTCACTTGTAGAGGCCTTCTATATACTTCTTCAGCTTTCCGCTCTTTCCTAAGAACTGGTTTTCCATCTGAGCTCTTGATATTCATACAGCTGCTTCTTTTCGCTTCAACGCCGTCGTTAATTTTCCTGTGGGCGGTATCGATCTTTCCGTTGGTGATGTATGCTTCTAAATCCTTACAAGTGGCTTATTTGCCAGAAATATAAATGGCTAGGCATATTATTTCCACTGTACAATCATATTTGAATCATTAAAGCAAATTTCGAACATAAATGTCAACCTTCACAACAGAAAGCGTTTTATTTACTACATAAATAAAATGTAGGATCAAATGCGTCAGTTGTTAACTGCAAGAACACGGACACTTCATATTTGGTGACTTTATCACCGTCTACGACGAACGAGGAACAGTACGTATATTCAGGTGTAGAATCCAAATACGCAGTTGAGAAGCAGAGTTCTTTTTTGAAAATACATGCAGGAGGGATGGTTAGCGTAGACAGATGTCGCCTTTACTAATATTAACCTTTCAACTACAACATTGGTTTAGTACGATACTCAACTCAGGAGGTACAGGTGTAGTGTCGGAAAAGTAAATGCATAGTAATAAAGGCTTACATGTCCTCATAGGCAGTACCGTGAATCGAGGGACAGTCACGTTCATATTTGGACTGCTTCTGTCGTACAGTAAAGTACTTTTTGAATTTGCCACCGTCACTATCTTGGAATTGGGGTGGGAACCCTATCAGTGTGTCTGTGATGTCACAGGCCTAACAGTGCTTGCGCCATCAGCTGACATTATTTCCTACATCTTGGATTACGTCACAGGATGGACGACAGAGCCCTCTCGTGGTGGTACTGTGTACTAAGTCAGTTGGGCTCTGGACCTCATGGCAAACACCCACACTGGATGGCGTTAGTGGCTCAAATTGTTTAAATAAAGACTGGTGCACGATTTCAACAGCTGATGATTAACATGCATTTTTGCAGAGTCTTTTAGTGGTTTGCATGTCTGTAGGCCGTGTGGCGCGACCCCAAGCATGTCAGATCGTGTGTTCTGTATCACTGTGTTAAATATACTCCATACCTAAATAAATTGTTCCAAAATAAATAAAGTACACTCCTTCCTTATTCTCTCCAACAGCCCAGTGCAGGCTGAGTCCTTTTCTCACCAATCTCTAGGAAGAGGTGGCGGTTGGGTGACTTAGGTTAGTGGAGGTAGCCCAAATGACCTTTCTTTCCTTGCATTTTCTTAGGTGTGATGCATTAGCCTGTTGGAATTTGAACTTCCCGCCATTTTTCTGGGAGAGGGGAGGGGGTTAGCTTAGAGGAGGTAGCCCAATTGACCTTCTTCCAGGCAAAATTCAAACTTCCCACCCACCAAAATCCGCCATCCTGGATGATGTCACAGCCGCCATCTTGGATGACGTCATGCGCTGTTGAGAAGTATACATGACGCCATCTTGGATGACGTTATCACCGCCATCTTGGGTATGTCTGGCAACAATGCGAAGTCGAACTGTACTGGTTTTGCCCCAATACTCACGTCACCCACCTGTATTAACGTTAGTTCTTTGCACCAGTCCGCTACATTACGTAATTACTGGAAACAATTTGCTATCAGCCTCTATGGTGCTGTGTTCAACCAGTGCAAACTGCGCCATACTCAAATTACTGCCATATGAGCTGATCATTTAGAATGTACCTTCTCTTGCGACCTCACACTGAATTCACTTCTGTGCCTGCACTGCACAAGTACTTTCCGTGCTTAATTGCAACGTCACATTGGTAGCAGTTCATACACCACATCATGCTCACACCATCTGCAGCCATCTTGCCAGCTCACCTTCAAATAAAGAGAATTAGAGATCCACCTAAAATCATTCCTTCCCCACACACCTGCATGCTCCTCTTACAAAACAAACTACCATCTCTCAGAGAGTTATACTCAATCGCATGAGACATGGAGCTAATAGTGGATATATAAAGCAATTTTCCAAAGTGCACTTTTGCGTCTCTGTAGGCGTTTCGGAGGAAGACCACATGGAACACTCATTTCCCTGTCTGCTGTGATACAATTAGACTTGGCGTCCCCGTGCGTGCATGTGTGACTAAAGTGGCAGACTGCATTCTGAACAAGCGCTTCTGTGGCCCTCATGTGGCGGCGTTACAGACGGAAGCTCCTTAACATTCTCTATGAGGAAGCAGCGACGCCAGAAGGCAGTACCGATTTGCTGAGTGACCTGCAGAACGTTGGTGAATGCTGCAGGCTCAGTCTGTTGACGGTGAAAGTACATAAATGTAATATACTGTGCATACACAGGAAAAGAAATCCACTACTGCAGAACTATACCGGTGACTACAAATTACTGGAAACTGCAAGTTAGGAGTAACTATCCAGAGCGACCCTATGTCAGATGACCAAATGAACCAATTACTACGAAACTGGGGGAGATAATTATGTGTTTTGGGCCACTAAATCCAGATTTCGTGCTCGATGCCTTGTAGGAGGTCGGCTTCATAACGAAAAATCCAGAAAGCCTCAAAATTTTCAGATTATTTCTCAGATTTTCGTTTATTTCACAAAGACTATGCGTTTCTCAAAGTTGAAAACCCTACACAAAGTTAAAGTGAACAAACTCTTCTACAAAATGCAGGAATCAGGCGTGATTTACTGACGACGAGCGGCGACGGCGCTACAGCGTGCTGAGAAACGGCGACTTCCCAAAATTCGGAACGCTCCTAACGCCTTTCATCTGTTCCACACTGCTGTTACGGCACTTTGCAACGGTATGGCAGTCTTCAGCAGAGGGAAAACAGCCCAGAACCCCATCTGCGTTCTTCGCATCATCAAACACTACGGCATTCACGGCAGACATCTGGTGTCGAAACGGACGCCATACATTTTGAAACGTATTGTATTTATTTAAACTCGTGCTTTTAAGTGTGTGGTCGGTATCTGAGAAATTGCTAAAATTTATTTCGATATCGAAGTACGTAAATCTCAGTCCAGTGCGACAGAACTGAGTAACAAATAAATTTTGAACGCGAGTAGGCGAAGCACACGCTACACGATGCGAAATCCAGGGTATCCAGCTCATCAACCAATTCGCCTGCGAGAGAGCAGGTCGTTTTCAATGTAATTTATACATGCGATGTGTCTGCAAAACAGATACCTCTGTTTAAAATATTGGTCCTGAATGTTGTTAATCTTTATCTTTAGACTTGTAAACAATAACTGCACCAGAACTGCTATCGTAATTATACTATGCATGAACTTAAAATATAACGCATCTCACTTTGTGTCAAAACTGCTTGAAAATTCACAAGGTAACGCCTTTCTGAAATAATTTACTGATTTGAAAAAATTGAAATTATATGATACTTTCACAGATGCGTTTTGGTGTGTGTGGCAGAGGATACTTTGAGTACGACAGCTGTTTCGGCCTTTTCCTGTTGCAGTCGCGGTGTGAATCACCGCCAGCAAGCCACCGTGCGACCTCCGTTCTCCATAATTATCTCTGTAGCAGAACTGACCTCCGTTCTCCTTAATTTTCACTTTCACGCTGCTTCTCGCGGGACGTGCGTAGCAGGTAGCGATATACTGGTTGAGTCAGGTGTAGAGAAACTGAAATAGAGCTGAATATTCTTCAAGTCACTGCTGTACTCTCATCAAAATGTATGAAATCGAGTGAAAAATTTCACGTCGACAAGAATGAACACTTTTGATCTGTTTTTGCTTAATGCACCGGTTCCCGTTAAGATTAGCAGAAGAGCTTAATACGTCTTTCAAACACTGATTGTAAAATTGCATTGTGCTCCTTTTCCTAAAAGCTCCATCACAGCAGTAGCAGACAGGGTCCTTTCGGACACTAGACTTTCTGTAACTCAGCCACCAACCAAGAACCGAGGTGAAATTTTGCCATTTGTGTTGACATGCTTCCGAGATATCAGTGATTTCGGAATGGAGCATTGTAGAATATTAAGTAAGTAAAAGCCCATCTCAGGTTAGTCCTCAGTGACGATGCGAGAAATATCTTTGGACTACTCGTCTATTAAGATCTCTGTCTGGTTTTTCATCCTTTGGCAACAGACTGACGTGGGACCGCCATTGGTCCCAGAATCCACGAACTCGTGACGCGTCTGTTACCACCGATCCAGCGCCGTCACGCATCCACCACGCTATGATCTAGAGAACTTGGCCTTCAGTTGTTTCCACTGTGTCCACGTGGTGTTAGTTAAGTGCAGGAGCGTCTACGGAAAGGTGTCAGAAGTAACCTCCACTATATTATTATCCACTTCCCTTTCCGCAGCCAGTTCCCTCGTGTTGTAAAACAGTCAGTACGTGACAGGCACTCAACAACTTGTAGTTTGTGTTTGAGCGTAAACAACAGGTTTACACACGAAATGCACAAGTTAATTTAGGAATAGGGAACAATGAGTAGGTATACAGTTAATGAAAATCGTCGTAGCCATAAAGAACACAAAAACTAAGAATAAAGACAAAAGACAGAAATAGTTTAGTTGAATAGGCAGTTTTAAAATGCAGCCAGAGGCACAAGTTGAGTTGCTTTTCCTTATACATGAAGATAAACCTGCTTGGAGTGTAAGTGGCATCTACAGTAAAAGTCGAGCAGGATAAAAAAATCAAAACAAGATGCAAGTAAACTACACGGCGGTTGCAATTAAGGTTTCTGCTGCTTGGGAGGGCCGCGACGAGAAAGGAAAGCAGCGACCGCAGGACAACGACACTCTGCGAAAACATTTGTCAGGACAGGTGGAAGAGAAATATGAGAAAGTCCAAAGGGATTCTGGTCGCACGTGGAGTACACCAGCTGCAAGACACGGTCCGTACCTCCTCTGTGCAGTGTCAACCGTGGTGTTACCGACGACGGTGACAATAAAGCGGAGACATTAGAGACAGTTTCCCGAAATCCCTTCAGCAAAGAAGAGCAAGTAAATATTCCTGAATCCGAGTCTACAACACTTGACACCCTGACTAATTCAGAAGTAGATATTCTCGGTGTGGCGAAGCAGCTTAAATCCGTCAATAAAGGCAGGTCCTCCGATCCAGACAGCACGCCAGTCAGGTTCCTTTGGAGAGTGTGCTGATGTAACAGCTCCTCACTTAACAGTCACATACAAGCGCTCGCTCTACGGATGATACGCAGCAAAAAATACTTAAACACAAACACTCCGTGCCTCTACACGAGCAGAAATTCTTGTGCGGAGTGGAGGATAGCGTCAAGCAAATGTGATCTGAGTTGGTGTATGGAGTTCATTCCAGTGTCTACATTTGCTTTTCTTCACTCAAGGTCTATTCGTCTGACTAGCTCACCCCTTGCACTATCATTGCTGACATACAGTGTAAGTCATTCCACATCCTACTATTACATTCATGAAGGTTTTGTTGCTTGCAGACGGTTATTAATCGCCGATAACAAACTCCCTAAGGGAATAAGTCTACTGTGAATGCGTTGAGAGAATCCTCAACTACGCAGAAAGTTGTCTAAAAGAAGGCAAATCCATGTATGTAGCAAATACTGAATACTACTAAATTGGTAATATTTACTAAATATGCTCTTCCAAGCTGAATAACCATTGGGCGGTGTCGTTCTTACAGACGATGTGAGACTCCTGTTTGACGCACCCTTGCAAACGTTCTGTTTGACTTTTAATGGTTGCAGAACAGACGCAGAACGCACGCTCCCCTCTCCTTCAAACCCACCCAGAAGAGAGCACACAACGATACAGCCTACTCCTCCGCTTTAAATGAGGCATAACTTGTTACATTCGTCTCTGTACCGTGACGTATGCTATTCTGTAGCCGCGTGAGCTTCCGTTTACATTGCTGTCACGGCGTTAATATGTTTAGTACTTTACCAGAGCACTATGCCATATCAAGGCATTTTATTCATTAACTAGCGGACCCGACAGATGTTGTCCTGCATCATATTTCAAGCGATTAGGATATTAAACAAAATATGAAATGCAACACAAATAATATAATAATTTCATTATTCTTTATTTTGAAGTAACATCAATCCTTCTACAAACAATTCGTTATAATCAATAATGTTTCTTTAATTTTATCTTAATGCGAGTTGATGAACAATATTTTTAGTCAATTCCTGAGCAGTACAAATGAATAAACGTGACGGTTTTCCAACGCGAGAACACGCTACATATAATTGGCCACGTGAAAAGACCGGATTTTCTAGATCCAACCCACAAATCGACATTGTTCGACCTTGTGACTTATTAATAGACATGACAAATGCCAAGCGAATTGGAAATGGCAGACGCCTGAATGGAATGGGTGAGTCTCAAGGGATCATTGGGATTTGTGGCAGGAGAACAACTTCACTTTCAAATCTGCCGTTCAAAATTGTAGCTTCAAGAACAATGCCCGTAAATTTTTTTATGACTAATCTTGTACTGTGGCATAGCTTAGGTGCATGTAAATTCCGAAGCAAAATGGTACGTGAGCCAATTTTTAATCGCAGGTTATGTGGTGGCATTCCTGGTAAATCCAGCGAATTAAAAAATTCAACAGAATAGTTGACTGCTTCGTCAGGATCCGTAACAGTGTCGATCGATTTGAACAATATCTGTTGTATTTTGAAGTTAATAGCGTCAACATCGATATTTTTTGCGGCTAAAATAGTTCGTTCACGAAGCCACGCATGATTAACATAATTAGCTTGTAAATCTGGAAATATGCTTTCAATCAAAGCATCTTTCGTATTTACCATGTTCCAGAAATCGTCTGGCAATTTGATGCATTGTGTGTCTCCATGCAGTGGTATTGTTCAATTTCCAATGTTGTGCAATTGCTCGGAGAATGATAGTGCCAATGGATCGTTTTGCAGTTGAACACGTATCTTTGTGTTAAGTCGTAATGTACTGACATTTCGCATTGGTAAGATTGTTTTACACATGCGTTAATTTCATCCGCATATGTAGCGCGTGGAATGACCGGCAATGTCTGTCTAAAATCACCGGACAGCAGCCGTAAGGCACCACCGAAAAGCGTGGTGTTATTATTCAGATCTTTCATCATTCTATTGAGAGCTTCAAGTGAATGCTTGTGGGCCATAGTACATTCATCCCAGATAATCATTTTGCATTTTTGCAAAACTTTAGCCATAATGGAATGCTTCTTTAGGTTGCACACTGCATCTGGATTTATTTGAATGTTCAACGGCAACTTGAGTGCTGAATGTGCAGTCCTCCGCCATCAAGCAAAGTGGCTGCAATACCTGATGAAGCAACTGCTAATGCAATATGATTTTGTGATCGAATGCGCGCTAGTATTAGTCAGATGAGAAACGTTTTTCCAGTGCCACATGGTACGTCCAAGAAAAAGAATCCAACTTTTTCTGCTGCAATTGACAAATTAATTCCATCGTATACATTCTTTTGTTCATCAGTGAGTAGTTGCTCATTATTATCAACGAAAGTAGTTAAAGAGACCGTATCGAACTGTTGCTCGCGCTGAATCTCGCTGTTAATGATGTCTGTTGCTGGGCGGTTAGGTGAGGGCATAACAAAATGAATGAGTGCCATATTCGAAATCAGAATGCAAATATCTTCAATCTCTATTAGCGCTGCGTTATATATTTCCGGAGAAAAATCGATAATGGTATCTCGATTAGCGATCCGAATGCGATGCAGAATGTCGTCGCTTATGGAATCTTTATATTTGTCCCAGAGGACAGAAGCCTGAGATGGGAAACATGGCGTCGATAATACGGCGAATAATTGGCGAATTGGATGAGGAGAGGAAGTCAGTGCTGCATCTACAAGTGTAATATCCCAGTGGTTGTCATCTTCCAGCAAATGTAATTCGCCACAAGCATCACGATATGTGTCATACTAAATGCCGTTGACTGTTCGCAAGTATTGGAAGGACGTCGGACCAAGAACATTAACCAACAACAAACGCAAGAACAAACATTCGCGTTGCTTTGAATGGACTGTGTGTAATCGGCCGATGTATTTCCCATAAATATGCCGTTGTATCCTTCAACCGGAAAATCTCGCTTCTATGGTTGACTGTTTGTTCCGTGTGGAATATCGTGGCACATCAGTATACATTAATGTCTCTGCGAATTGACCGGGAATACCTGGTCGGTTGCAGAGTTCGAAAAACTCAGTTAATGTGGTTTTTGGGGCGATTGCTGCACGATGTAGACCAGTCTCTTCCGTGAAATAAACACGCTGTCCATTTTCGAGGTGCACGGCCAAATGTATAACAGCGGGGTCTCTTTCGTGTATCGGAAAACCCAAAATACGTCAAACTGCTTCATTGCTGCTGATGTATCGGCCCATTTGATACCGCGTGTAAGTAGGCAGTTTATGTTTTCTTATTGGCGACGTTACGTAGCGCTCTGTATGAAAATCACTGGCTGTGCAGTGCGCAGTCTGTGGCTAGTTTGCATTGTTGTCTGCCATTGTAGTGTTGTGCAGCTGGATGTGAACAGCGCGTAGCGTTGCGCAGTTGGAGGTGAGCCGCCAGCAGTGGTGGATGTGGGGAGAGAGATGGCGCAGTTTTGAAATTTGTAATACTGGATGGCATGAACTGCTATATATATTATGATTATTAAGGTAAATACATTGTTTGTTCTCTATTAAAATCTTTCATTTGCTAACTATGCCTATCAGTAGTTAGTGCCTTTTGTAGTTTGCATCTTTTATTTAGCTGGCAGTAGTGGCGCTCACTGTATTGCAGTAGCTTGAGTAACGAAAATTTTTGGTGAGGTAAGTGATTTGTGAAAGGTATAGGTTAATGTTAGTCAGGGCCATTGCTTTGTAGGGATTATTGAAAGTCAGATTGCGTTGCGCTCAAAAATATTGTGTGTCAGGTTAAGCACAGTCTCGTATAGAATTCTTCAAAAGGGGACGTTTCATATGTCGACCCTTAGCCGAGGATACCTCACTGGAATCTTCTGATTTTTTCTTGTAGTTTGTGTAATTATTGTAAATTTTGTTTATTGCTAGCGTGTAATTATAGAGAGAATTTCCATTGTAGTTGTAGTTTTTCATTGTTGTACAGTAAAACAGTTGTGGCATGCATGTAGATTTGCACCAAGTATTTCGCAGCTGCGCTTGCAATTAAGTAGACATTATTTCCATTGCTATGTTATTTTATTTTTCTCTTCAAATTGTGCTTTTCTGGGTTATCGTGTGAAATATTGTGACAATTATGGCGTGTGAAAAACGTAATACTAGGCTCCAAAGTAAACTGAGAAATGACAGTGAAGACGAAAGCAGTGTGTTAGCGCCGCAGAGTAATGAATTAACTAATGTTCAAAGTAGTAATTTGGTAATTGCGCATAGGGAAATGGAGCGGGTTGCAAATAATGGCGTACACTGTGAAACAATTAGTGAACAGGGAAGGATTATCGATCGATCGGTCGGCAACAGCTCGCCTCAGGAATCCGAAATGACAGAACACAATATTGCAAATACTGTAGGCTTAGGTTTTGGGTCCTCACCATTTTCTCAAATGAGTCGAGACACATTTTCTGCTTGTCAAAATGTGAATGTTGCCGGTGAAAATGCACTGCCAAAAAGCATAGAGAAACAGATTCCAGACACTAATACATTATTATTGCAATTAATGCAACAAATGGAACAAAATCAGAGACAAATGGGACAAAGGCTTCAAAAGTTAGACACAATGGAACAACACCAGAGACAAACACAGCAACAGTTAGACACAATGGAACAAAATCAGAGTCAAACGCAGCAAAAGCTGCAAAAGTTAGACACAATGGAACAAAATCTTCAAAAGTTAGACACAATGGAACAACACCAGAGACAAACACAGCAACAGTTAGACACAATGGAACAAAATCTTCAAAAGTTAGACACAATGGAACAACACCAGAGACAAACACAGCAACAGCTTCAAAAGTTAGACTCATTGGAACAAACTCTTGAACAAACACGTGAAGATTTAACTACTGAGTTACATAACATTGAATGGAAATGTAAAAAAGCCTGTAATGACGTAAAAACACAAATTTGTGAGCATTTCCAACCTATTTTTTCGCGTCATGAAAATGCATTACAGAATCACGAAGCAGCCGTAAAAGAACTGCAAACTATTGTTCATGAAAATCACGACACCTTGCAAGCTAAAATTGACTCAGTTGCATCTTCCGATTCGGTTACGCAACTTGCAAAAACTCAAGAAAACTTAAAACACACAGTAGATACGATTTCAACACAAATGGACACTCTGAAACTTGGTTCAGAAAAACACACTGAGGTAATAAGTACACTATCGGAGAAAGTAGCCAAACTTTCGGATCAGTTCACAAACTTATCTGCAAAGGTAGATGATGATCTGAATGACCCAAGACCTGTAGCCATCACTGACACAGAAGAATATGAACAAACTAAGAAATTCAAACAAAATCAGAATCAAATTAATACGCAATGCAAAAGAGAAATCCGGGAAGTGCAAGATCAGTTGGCACATGTAATACAAAAATTTCATATTTCAGAGGACACTCGCGCCACAACATGGGAAGAGGAACTTGGAAATACGGAAAAGCCACAAAATAATAACACAGGGCACATCGGAAATTATGAAAGAAATTGGCAAGGTGCACCGAATTTTGAGATGGAACCGCCGACACGACGTAACAATGACCGATATGCTACTCGCCGACACGATGATTTTGACCATAAGCTGTTCATTACTACACGTAAATTCAAAACATTTAAGAATTCTGGCAACGACATTCATCCACAAGCGTGGCTCCATCAATTCTCTCATTGTTTTCCTCCCAACTGGTCACTGGAGCACAGGTTAGAATTTATGCGCGGCTACTTGGAGAATGAACCAGCTGTAAGAACGCGATTGGTCATTCACGATTGCCACAATGAAGGAGATTTTTATCATGCCTTCGTCTCAGCATATTGGTCTCAAGCTACACAAGACCGAGTAAAACATAGCATCATAATGATGAAACACTTTGAACAATCTGAATTTTCCAGTCTTGTGAAATATTTTGAAGACATGTTGCACATGAATCAGTACCTGTCAAACCCATACAGCCCCTCAGAACTCATCCGCATTTGCTTACTCATATTGCCTGAACATTTACGACATATTATTTTAGCAGGACGTTGCAAAGACGACATTGAAGCTTTTCAGGGACTGTTACAAGAACTGGAAATTGACACTGACAATCAAAGAACGCGAAAACAGGAGCACTACAATTACAGGTCACATCTGTCACAATTCCGCCATGAAAGAAATAATAACTGGACACGACAAGGCTATTGTCACAACACATATCGTGACCAAAACAGACACCACCCGTATGACAACCGTTGGCAGAGTGGTAATAATTACAGGGAAAGATCACCTCTCCGTGGTAGTGACTATCACAGAGACAATCAGAGAAACAGGCATTTTGTGAACCAAAATAATTATTATCAAGGGAGACAGAATAACTTTAGACGCAACGGTCCAGCGCGCAGCTACGATTCAGGAAGAAATTCTCCACCACGTGACCGACAAGAAAGAAACTATGGAATCTACCGACATGACGACAGACGATATGATCGTAATGACAAACCAGAATTGCATCAGAACTGGCGGGATTCAAACAGAGCAGGGCCCTCTCAAGGAAGTGAATTTGTAGAAGTTAGGTCTCCAAATCCCAATAACGATGCACGCCAACAAAGAGGCAGACAATGACTCACACCGCAGGCAGCCACGTGCGCCGGCTGGCTCAGAGAAAAATTACATAGACGCTAACCTTGAGAAAAATTTTAGCATTCTTTACCGATGTACCATATACCACATGATAATTCCACTGAAGCTGAAACTCTGCGTACTAGGAAGAGTGAAGGTTTACACCACATTTCACATGTAAAACAGTTTATTGAAAGATAATCTGCTTTTTAACTTTGTCTTTGCCATAAAAATTTTCACTTCACATTTCTAGTATGCTTTTTCAGGCTTAAGAAACTGTTAACATTCAACAATGTTTCAAGTTAAATATCCAGTCAAGAACCAAGAGAATTTATTTAAACAGAAATTACGAATGCATTGTTATTGTGAACAGACGACACAGTGTTGATGTTGTTTGTACATTCTTGCTTGTTAGTTGCACGATCGCGTAACGACTATAAGGCTGACATACTTAGAACATTTACCAGTACTTCTAATGAGATTTTAATGCAACATTTTGGTTTACTTGAAAATACATTCTGGATTTAAAGTACTTTCAGTGAGATACCAGATGACACAGTGGTTAGTTTATGTGACACCTACACGCTCATCACAACAATAAGCGCTGATGTTATATGAGGAATTTGATTATGCTACATATTTATTAAGATGAAATATTGAAGAAGTGTCGATGAATATGTATATGTGTAGTAAGGTAAGGAATAAGGAGTAGTGGTTAGGGACTCTGATTTATGAAAAGAATGTTGGAAACCAAGAATCGTACTTTAAGAGTTATGAAATGTGTGTAAATGTGTGAATGTATCACAATGCCAGCAAAAATTTTTTGGACACTGCTATATTCATAAGATTTTGCTTCTACACATTTGCAACGCAAATTCTCGACCCGTGAAATTTTGTATATGAGACTGTCACTGTAGCACAAACTGCTGTCGTAAATATTTCCGTAAGAAAGTTAAGTGACCACCTGCACGTAATGCGTCGTGGGCACCCAGCTGTGTCAGTCGCCTGGAGAACAAGTCATTAGGGTATGCCTTTTCAGAGGCACAGGTAGAAAAAAAAGGGAGGCCATTATCCTCGCTATTGACATTGCTTTGTAGAAAGCATTGCAAATACGACACGCTCATTACTTGGAAACATTCTTACATCTGCACACCTGATTATGACAAGTATCTTTCTATGAGAGTTGAGAGATTTTTTTACTACTTTATGAAATGCCATATGGCTAATGAATGATGTTTCATGCCTTCCTTTGTAGATATTTTCATTTTTTTAATATTTAGTTTCTAGCTGCACTGCAGCATTGGTTAAAATAGAATTTTATAGATGTACTAATATAAATATTTTCTGTCTACAGATCCAGTAAATACTAATTTTGTAATACATTTCCCAAAAATGGGGGAGCACAATGACATTTCCCTTCACAGGAACTGCATACATAATTTTCTTTTCAACTACTTGGTAATTTTTTTGGTAGAGTAAGTTTTTGTGATGCATCACTCTAGTGTTAAGATGTGACATAGGTATTAAACATGGACATTTTTACTGTAATATTTTTTCTGCTTGAGCTATGTCATGTTTAGATATAAGTTATTTCATTTCTGCTGCTGTTTGCGAGGCATAGTGTTACTGAATTTGACTTTTTGTTGCTCTTCTAAGCCAGTTTACTACTGATTTATTTTTCTTGTTTGCTGCACATTGCCTTACATTAGTTGTAATATTGCAATTGCTTTGCTAATTTCTATAATGCTGCTTGCTTCGCAAATCTGCATTTTTTTTCATTGCTGTTTGCAATAATTGTTTTGTGCTGCTGCATTGCCTCGTCCCTTAGTTTAGCATCTGAGCTCAGTAGATTTAAGTTAGCTTAAGAGGGGTAGACTATATAAGAAACTGACTATGAAGAATAGGTAAAGAATGCATTGCGAAGTTATATGAAAAAGATTTGGGCCGAAATGAGTATTGTACAATCAGAAATAATTATTTTGAAAGAAATATGAATAGAATACAGGAAGGAGGTATAGATAGGACTTTTTGGGAATAATGATGAATGAAGGGAGATCTCGAAGAAGCAAAGAAAGTTTTGTTTGCAAATACTGCAATAAAACAAAACCTGTCCTTTCCTTGTGTTATCCCACTATGTGTTTATGTACCCTTCTTTATTTGTCTTTTTCCTGTCTTTATGTGTTTAGCTGATGAGAGCTATGTTGTAGAATTTTTCTGATAATATGTTATTTTCTTTGTAAAGACGTTTAGACATTATTAATTCTGTTTTGTTTTAATGCTCATGTGTGAAGTTGATGTTTCAAAAGTTATTCTGATCTTTTATGTATGTACTCATGTCATAATTCCTGTAACACTGATGTATATGTTATTTCTATTCTTTTGTAAAGCCTGTATTACTACAAATGTTATCTGTATTGTTATGTTTTTAATGATGTATTTTGTACCTTTGTAATTGTATTCTCATGTTATAATATTGTAATTGATACCAGTTCACCAAATTAAGTAACTAGTAAGCATTCATTTCACTGCACACATTTCTGTTCGTCATAGTAATGCACAATATGTGAGAAGTTGGGACCGTTAGTGTTTGCACGTGTGTTACTAATTCAGAAGGGACTGGATAACAGCATTGCTGGTTCTAAGGACAATTGCAAAAACTTTGTGAGTGTACAAGTGGTGGTTTATGGACTTGCTATATTCTCAGCAAGACTCTTCGATGGTGATTGTGCACCTGCACAGTCGCAACAGATGGCTGCCAGCTATCTCTACAAGGACTGAAGTGGGTCTGCACCTTTGATGACCCACCAATACCATTATTTCTACAAGGACTGCAGTGGGTCTGCACCTCTGGTGGCCCACCAATACCGTAATCTCTACCAGGACTACAGTGGGTCTACTCTGTGATGACCTACCTACCAATATTCTTCAAAACTTCGACTGACTCTGCTGTGGGTTTGCTCTGTTGTGGCCCATTACCTGTCTGCATGTCAAGAGTCAGCACTGTCTTTCCGTTGGAAGGACAACACTACTTCCTCAAGACTGCATGGAATTCTACTACTTCTGTGTGCAATTTCTTTTACTAATGAGACTTTGTGAAAAAAAACTGTAATTCCTATTATGATGAATGATCAGGACTATCTTTATGGACTGTGAGAAAATTTTAGCTTTTGACCAACATTGTATCAATAAGTGTGTGCATTTGATTTCTTTGTTATTGTAATTATGAAAAATTTTTTCAAATCTCTAATGGCAACTGCCCAAAACAATTTGTAAAATTTTTTGTGGGGAGCATAGGGGCTACATAAGTAGGCTGTTTATGTTTTCTTATTGGCAATGTTACGTAGCGCTCTGTATGAAAATCACTGGCTGTGCTGTGTGCAGTCTGTGGCTAGTTTGCATTGTTGTCTGCCATTGTAGTGTTGGGCAGCTGGATTTGAACAGCGCGTAGCGTTGCGCAGTTGGAGGTGAGCCGCCAGCAGTGGTGGATGTGGGGAGAGAGATGGCGGAGTTTTGAAATTTGTAATACTGGATGGCATGAACTGCTATATATATTATGATTATTAAGGTAAATACATTGTTTGTTCCCTATTAAAATCTTTCATTTGCTAACTATGCCTATCAGTAGTTAGTGCCTTCTGTAGTTTGAATCTTTTATTTAGCTGGCAGTAGTGGCGCTCGCTGTATTGCAGTAGCTTGAGTAACGAAGATTTTTGGTGAGGTAAGTGATTTGTGAAAGGTATAGGTTAATGTTAGTCAGGGCCATTGTTTTGTAGGGATTATTGAAAGTCAGATTGCGTTGCGCTCAAAATTATTGTGTGTCAGGTTAAGCACAGTCTCGTATACAATTCTTCAAAAGGGGACGTTTCACGTGTTATTTCATCGTTTTCGTTAACATTGTGAACAGCAAATGCAGCCACATCACTGCCCTTATGGACATACTTGCATATATATTTTATGGACTTGACCGAACTGCAGAGATCAATGTTCATGTGTGCTTTGTAGATTTTACACAGCAATGGTGAATAAGGAACCATCCAGTGGTTGTCAATGTCAACTGTTGTACCGTTTGACATGCGTAATTGATGTGACTGACCACCATGGCCAGTGTCTCTACGACAATACAATGGATAACCTTCGATATTTGTGACTGTATCATTTATACAATTTTTTGGAAAACGTTTCGTACATTTTCCATTGTCCATGCACGGCGCCATCATGTTCATAGCACCGCATGGACCATGGATCAGGTCAGCGGTAACAATCTCATACAATTCTTGATCGATATTCCGATCCTGAATTTCTGCTGAGATAATTTTATCAATTTCTTCAGACTGTATTTTGTCGACCAACCAAATCAAAATATGCGCGTGTGGCAAACCTCGTTTTTGCCATTCAACAGAATACAGGCAGCAATGTGTTTTGCCAAATACAGAGGAATATATAATCAAGATTTCAACTTTTGTCTGAAGACATGTGCAGTGATATCGTGCCGATCAATTGCAGTTTGTTTGGCAATAACGCAATTTTAATTTCATCCCATTTTGGATTACCGGTACACGCAAACGTAATGAACAAATCTGGTCGTCCGTACGCGCGCACAAAAGTCATGGCGTCTTGAATATATTCTTGCATATGACGTGGGGTACCAATATATAATGATGGAAGAATATATGAAGTACCGATGTCGTTGATATTAGTTATTCCATCTATGTTACCAACAATAGCATCACGCAAATGAATGTATTCCTCAGCTCGAAGTTTCGCTTGATTATGCCTGATGTATCGTAATCGCTCGCTTTCAATTTTCGCATACATATCAGCGATATATTGTTGAAACAGCTGGCGGCATCGGAGAATATTATTGTCTTCATTGGCACGAATCATCAACCGATATGCGTAGAAGTTCATAGCGCTCACTTTCTTGCTTGTTTCTGCACCTCCAAAGTAAAAATATAATTAAGACAAAAAGAAATTAATCGTGCATAAAAATAAAATATTAGGTAATGGCGTGTGTAGACTCTACCTGTTACTGGATTTCTTTGTTTGACATTTAAATGTGCTATCTCTGCGTTGGATTCGTATATCTCGACGTTAAAATGCGTCGCCAACCGTAAAAACTGCAACTTCATTAATGGTCGGTGCATTATATTGGCCCGCTTGCTGCCCAGATGGTACTTTGCCTGATTTGGTGACGGTCGTATAGTTGTCGTTTTGCAGTCTGCTTGAAACGGTACTGAACAACTGGACCAACTGGTTGTGATTCTGTAAAAACGGTTCTAAAATACTCACAGTTTCTCGCTCCTCCATCTGCTCGATATGGTTGCACTGGCAGCGTGCGGCCCGTCTTTGTCTCAATGCATTAGCTCGAAGGCGTTCGTTGCGTTGCTCTCGATTTTGATTAGCACGTCTGATTGCAGCCTGGTTTCTTAATTTTCATTGTCCGTCAATCGATCTTCTGCCGATCTATTTAACCGACTAATTGTGAATTCCGAGTCCGTCGACCAATATTTCCTCCTCGTCCACAAAGACGTGGCATTCTTTTATGTACGTAACCTATATGTGAATATAGTACACTTAATATTCACTGAAATACGACACCTGGAATAGCCAAAGACACCATACAAATAAATTAAAATGTCAAAACAACGGAACACACATAATATAATACACTTAAATTGAAATGTCGAAATATAAACGAAATCCTAGGCATGTAACTTAAATCTGAATATAATACGCGCAATATTGCACGCAAAAATGCAACGCCACCTACCGTGCTGATTTAAGAATGTAAATTTTCCAGGTCCCCACTTGAATGCATAGACAAAAATTCATTCAAGTCGATCCAGCCGTTTAGTTGCAGTATAGATAAATAACCTAGATACCGACTGCAGCGCCATATGCCGTGCTGATTTGTGAATCTAAACCATCCAGGGCGCCACCCAAACGCATACAGAAAAATTCATTCAAATCGTTTAGGAGGAGTTCCGCGACATACGCACGTACAATTGAATTATACAGGGTGTCCCAGCTATCTTGTCCACGCAGAATATCTCTGGAACAATAACAGCTATTGGAAAACGACTTTCACCGGTATCAATGTAGGGCTGGGGCCCATGAATGTACATATTTGGAAACATTCTAAAACGAAAGCATATGTGTTTTTCAACACAAACTTATGTTTTTTTAAATGGACCTCCTATATTTTTTCTTCAGCAATCCATAGCATGACAAAGCACATACACGATGGCGTTGATTGCATCGCCATATTCCCATTACATCCCGAGATATTGAGACGCGAAGTTGACGCTTGAAACACCCGACATGCGCTGCTAGCGCACGTCCTGAGGCTCAGGCGTGAACCCCACGCTGCCCGTAATCGCGATGTGATTGACATGCGTAATGTGGTACTTGCAAAACGAAGGGACATGCAGCAGATCCACACACGACGAGGCTTACTGGAGTACGATACGAAATCGGCAGGAAAATACTGTTCCCGCCCGGGATCGAACCGGGGACCTTCTGCGTGTGAAGCAGACGTGATAACCGCTACACTACGGAAACGACGGACACGCGCAGTCCATCCTTGTGCACTCGAACACGCCTCAGCCTTTCTCTCGTCATTTATCACACCTCCATACTTATCAAGAGGTCCGAAACGAATAATACGGTCTGCTGCCATCCTGCATTAACGTCGTACATTCCAGCAGGTATTTATCCCATAGGCTAGGGGTGATGCGGTTCTGCAACATATCTGTGTACCGCAACGTTAGTCACAAATTTAACTTCGCTTATCGTTAATCCGTTACTATAAAGGTAATGCCGTTCAACGTTAAAACATTACTTTACTGTAGATCTAGCGCAAGTGACAGTTAATCATTCACTCGTAATAGTAAAATTCATGTTGATGGTTTTAGTGAAACGAGCAAGTGGACTAAAAGTTTTACCGTTGTTTAGGTAAAAATGTTTTGATTTGGGAAGTTCAGGTAGGACATAGAAGATGAATGTAAACATGTTCAACCAATTAGTTTTATTACCACATAATTATCAATGTTATGTTTACCTAATGCGTTAAATGACAAATTGTTGCAAACAAATGTTTCTTAACATCACTGGCGAAAATGGCCCTTTGTAGAAACTTCCACTGTGATACCAGCACAACATACTAAACATAGCGTTCACATCTCATGCTCAAAGTGATGCCCATTGGCTTGCATACATAGGGTCACTCTGTGGATGAACGATGCCCTACTTCGTGCTACTGTTTCCTCTTTGATGGCTGTACAAGCATCAATAATGCGTTGCTTCATGTCCTCTGGTGTTGTTGGTTCATGTTGGTAAACAGCATCCTTCACTGCACCCAGAAAAAAATTATCCAGCGGTGTAAGATCCGGAGATTGGGCAGGCCACCTAACTGGGCCACCTCGTCCAATCCACCTACCAGGGAACTTACGGTTCAGAAGCCGTCGTGCTCGTAAGGCGTTATGTGCAGGGCATCCGTCATGCTGATACCACATGACCATTCTCCGGTTCAGAGGTACGGTGTCCAAGAGAACGGGAAGATTGTGTCGTATAAATCTGGAGTATTGTCTGCCATTTTGGATGCCATTTATAAAGAAAGGTCCGATAATGGTATCTCCAATAATCCCACACCAAACATTTACTTTCCACGGACGTTGATGCTCTACCTGACGGAGCCATTTTGGATTGTCTGTGGACCAATAATGCATATTCCTCATATTGACAATTCCTTTGTTGGAGAATGATGTCTCGTCGGTAAAGAGAACATCGGCAAAAAAAAATTGGATTAGTCAGAAGTTTTTGCTGAGCCCACCGACAAAATGTTACCCTATTGCGGAAGTCATTTCCATGAAGATCCTGGTGTAAATGAACATGGTAAGGATGAAATTTATGACGTTTAAGAATACGCTGTGCACTTGATTTCGACACACCAACTTTACCTTCAATTTGACGTGTGCTGATTTGAGGATTCACAGCTATGGCAGCGAGCACAGCAACTTCAGCACGTTCATCTGTGCGCGTTCTAGGACGATGTCGAGGTCTTGGATTTAAGCTTCCCGTTTCACGTAGACGAGATGTGAGACGACCAAACATCCGGCGCAGAGGCGATGGCTTGTCAGGGAATCGTCTTCTGTATAGTCGTTCTGCCTGAACAGCATTTCGTCCACCTACAACAGGGTACATACAGGTATGTAGAGTAGGGTAGAAAACAGACATACACTCCTGGAAATTGAAATAAGAACACCGTGAATTTATTGTCCCAGGAAGGGGAAACTTTATTGACACATTCCTGGGGTCAGATACATCACATGATCACACTGACAGAGCCACAGGCACATAGACACAGGCAACAGAGCATGCACAATGTCGGCACTAGTACAGTGTATATCCACCTTTCGCAGCAATGCAGGCTGCTATTCTCCCATGGAGACGATCGTAGAGATGCTGGATGTAGTCCTGTGGAACGGCTTGCCATGTCATTTCCACCTGGCGCCTCAGTTGGACCAGCGTTCGTGCTGGACGTGCAGACCGCGTGAGACGACGCTTCATCCAGTCCCAAACATGCTCAATGGGGGACAGATCCGGAGATCTTGCTGGCCAGGGTAGTTGACTTACACCTTCTAGAGCACGTTGGGTGGCACGGGATACATGCGGACGTGCATTGTCCTGTTGGAACAGCAAGTTCCCTTGCCGGTTTAGGAATGGTAGAACGATGGGTTCGATGACGGTTTGGATGTACCGTGCACTATTCAGTGTCCCCTCAACGATCACCAGTGGTGTACGGCCAGTGTAGGAGATCGCTCCCCACACCATGATGTTGGGTGTTGGCCCTGTGTGCCTCGGTCGTATGCAGTCCTGACTGTGGCGCTCACCTGCACGGCGCCAAACACGCATACGACCATCATTGGCACCAAGGCAGAAGCGACTCTCATCGCTGAAGACGACACGTCTCCATTCGTCCCTCCATTCACGCCTGTCGCGACACCACTGGAGGCGGGTTGCACGATGTTGGGCCGTGAGGGGAAGACGGCCTAACGGTGTGCGGGACCGTAGCCCAGCTTCATGGAGACGGTTGCGAATGGTCCTCGCCGATACCCCAGGAGCAACAGTGTCCCTAATTTGCTGGGAAGTGGCTGTGCGGTCCCCTACGGCACTGCGTAGGATCCTACGGTCTTGGCGTGCATCCGTGCGTCGCTGCGGTCCGGTCCCAGGTCGACGGGCACGTGCACCTTCCGCCGACCACTGGCGACAACATCGATGTACTGTGGAGACCTCACGCCCCACGTGTTGAGCAATTCGGCGGTACGTCCACCCGGCCTCCCGCATGCCCACTATACGCCCTCGCTCAAAGTCCGTCAACTGCAGATACGGTTCACGTCCACGCTGTCGTGGCATGCTACCAGTGTTAAAGACTGCGATGGAGCTCCGTATGCCACGGCAAACTGGCTGACACTGACGGCGGCGGTGCACAAATGCTGCGCAGCTAGCGCCATTCGACGGCCAACACCGCGGTTCCTGGTGTGTCCGCTGTGCCGTGCGTGTGATCATTGCTTGTACAGCCCTCTCGCAGTGTCCGGAGCAAGTATGGTGGGTCTGACACACCAGTGTCAATGTGTTCTTTTTTCCATTTCCAGGAGTGTATATCTGATTGATGTGTAGTCATCATATTGTTATTGTAGTTACGATATTGTTTATTTTTGTGGAAACCATTACTTAAAAAATGCCGCCAGTACTTATGGGGCAACAAAATTAATACACAAATTTGCAAGAATATAAAATTCGTAATATAATAACGAAAAAGTGCAACACCAAAAATAATTAATGCAGAGTAATGAAATTTCGGGAACCGATTACTCTAGGGAACATATTTTAGTGATTAACGTTCCAAGATCACAGTTTAGTATAAGTCCAAGATAAGCCATTCGAAATGTGCAATGCTGGTACTTTAATAACCGGTGTAACCGCAGAAACGTTGAATGCAAGCATGCAGATGTGCATGCATTGTGTTGTGCAGGTGCCGGATGTCAATTCGTGGAATGTAATTCCGTGCCTGTTGCATTTGGTCAGTCAGTGTAGGAGAGGTTAATGGTGGTTGTGGATGACGCTGGAGTCGTGGTCCCATGGTGTCACATATGTGCTCGACTGGAGACGCATCTGGTGGTCGAGAAGGCCAAGGTAACTCGTCAGCACACTGTAGAGCATGTTGGGGCACGACAGCGGTATGTGGGCGAGCGTTATTCTGCTGGAAAACACCACCTGGGACGCTGTCCGTCCACGCAGCACAACAGAACAGATCACCAGGCTCAGGTACAAATTTGCAGCCAGGGAGCGTGGGATGACCACGAGACTGCTCCTGCTGTCACACCGAGTCTCACCCCGGACCGTAACTCCAGGTGTAGCTCCAGTGTGTCCAGCACGCAGACAGGTTGGTTGCAGGTCCTCAACTGGCACCCTTCCAACCACACACGGCACGGAGCTGTCGTCTCAAAACAATACAGACCTCCACCCTTCACTCCAATGAGCTCTCGCTTCACACCGGTGAAGTCGCAAATGGCGGTGGTTTCTTGTTCAGTGGGATGCACGCCAGAGGGTGTCTGGCTCGGAGCTGTCCTCGAAGCAACCGCTTTGTAACAGTTGGTTGTGTCACAGTGGTGCCAACTGCTGCTCAGACTGCTGCTGCAGATGCAGTACGGTGCGCCTCAGCCACACGCTGAACACGTCGGCCTTCCCTCTCAGCAGTGACACGTGGCCATCTGGAGTCCTGCCTTCTGGCAGCCGTACATTCTCGTGAGCACCGCTGCCAGCAGTCATGTACAGAGCCTAAAGTGCTGCCGAGTCTTCGTGCAATATTGCCGAAGGAACAACCAGGTTCTCATAGTCCTGTTACAGGTTCACATGGCTCTGAGCACTATGGGACTTAACTGGTAATGTCATCAGTCCCCTAGAACTTAGATCTACTTAAACCTAACTAACCTAAGGACATCACACACACCCACGCCGAGGCAGGATTCGAACCTGCGACCGTAGCGATCACGCGATTCCAGACTGTAGCGTCTAGAACCGCCCGGCCACCCCGGCCGGCCCTATTACAGTACCTGGTTCAAATTAAGTGATCTCTCGATAATGCCTCGGCGATGTCTTAAAGACATTCGTCAGTAACATCAACTCACCGCTTCCAGTTCCAAAGGTAATTATTGCTCATGACCGTTATAGCACGTGTTTATAAAGTCTACATTACTTGCATCCTCATAGTGGCGCCACTAGCGGGGCCAAATTTCAACAGACGTCGTCTTTCGGATGTAGAAACATGCCTACCACCTTCGGTGTATCATGCACAACTCCTTCTTGGTGCTGCAACTTTTTTTCTGTCAGTGTACATTGATATTTACGTGAATAGTATAAAATGTTAGTCTGGTCACAGCTGTGTTCTGACGTATTGGTGACACAGGGGGAGGAGTATATCGTTTTGTCGCTATGGTTGGCACCACAGCTCGCGTTACTGAGTGATTAATTTATAATCTTGTCCGATGGTTCTGTCTTTTATCTGGGCCTTGCCGCAGGTTGGCGTAATGCGTGGAACAGGGGAAACGTAGGGATGTCAGCTGCAAGGCTGTCTTTGGGCTGTCTTACTGCGCTTTACAGCCTGTCACGAAATCTAAATTCTTAAGTAAATAAAATTCATTTTAGGCGACCACATCAATGCAGCAGGTTAGACATTGTCTACAGCAGGGAAGCCAGAGAACTATTATATAGCCGCTGTCCTATGAAATTATCGTCGCGAAAATGCCTTCTGTCGTCACTCCACAAAACACTACAGATGAGAGCTGGGTGTGCATAGTAGAGATGGGCAAACTCGTTAATCCCTGGCAATTTTGTTCACTGGTGGGCGCTCTTGTTTGGGAGCCGTTCATTTTTACTCGTTCACTGTTCATTTGTACATGGTCTATGGTTCTTAAGGAAAGCTGAAAATTAGCAGCATAAGTGACTGAAGGATGGATGGCGCCAGGAGGGGAGGCGGGGGGGGGGGGGGCACTTGCCTTCCCCTCGGGGTACAGACTTGTAGAAGTAGCATCTCTCCTTTAGCAAACTGTTACGTTATGTGCCTGATCGCAGAGAAATAATGTAAGGAAGCGCACGAAAAACCGGCTGCGAATATAGACTGCTCGTTAATTATGCACGATTTGTTGACCGCCACGAACAGAACAGATAAACATATAATAATTAGGCAGTAAAGAAAAACGAAATAAGCTAATGCAAACAACAACTTCGAAGCAATAGATGACAGTTGGTGAACGACAATGAGCAGTCTAGTACGTGGGACCGATGTTTCGTCCACAACGCTGTACCACAGAAATAATATTTTAGAAGTTATGATATTCTCTTTAGAAAATGTGAGACCAGCACTCGATTATGGAGCTCGGACTTCATTCGATCTGCCTCCCACAACAATGAAAATCCTGCTTTATCTTGGATCAAAAGGGACGGAAAGTGGCCACTCGTGTGTACCGGTATTCTGCTGTATATCGCAAGAATGAAGGAAGCTGGTATGCGCTTTTGTCACCTGAATAGATGTGTGTGTTACATACTACGTAATTTTTATGTAATTTATGTAATTATAAAATACATTTTAATTACTGTTGGTGCACGCTGAATAGAATACGAAAATAACCAGGAGTCCAGATATCAATGAAGCTTTGAAACAGATCTAGAATGGGCGTGCACAGCGAACTATACGAACAATTCGACACTAAACTAAGTAGGAGCAGTCGGTGGTGTAAATGCGACGAGCGGCCATCCGAAGAAGGACGAGTCCTGCCGAGCGAGAACCAGACCGAATGGGGCCGAGGCTGGAACGAGACCGGCCGACGTGCCGTTGGGGGAACGAGGCCGACCGTGTCCCGTTCCCGGGAACTATAAGTAGAAAGCCGCGACCGAAGTGAACTATGAAAGACCGTTCCTTAGAATTCCTTCCTCGCTCCTTCCGTTTATGTTGGTTCCTTTCTGCCCGTTTGTTCGTCAACGACCCAGCTCCAGTCAGTGCATAGCGTGGAGCGAAAGGATCAGCTGTGCTCCCCTTTACGGATAGACAGTGGGGGTGTAATCGCCACCTCCATCAGTATACGATACAGCTACTTGTCCACATTGCGACATTCAGCATCCTTGGACATTGAGATACGTGTATTCGTGAGACTGCCAACGAAAATTTCCCACACGTGTTTTTGCGAATGGACAACTCGATTTACATATTTCTCTTATTTTTGCGATTCTAAACATGGTTTAACCCCGCTAGTCCCAATGCGATCAATATGACCCTATAATATATATATATATATATATATATATATATATATATATATATATATATATACACTCCTGGAAATGGAAAAAAGAACACATTGACACCGGTGTGTCAGACCCACCATACTTGCTCCGGACACTGCGAGAGGGCTGTACAAGCAATGATCACACGCACGGCACAGCGGACACACCAGGAACCGCGGTGTTGGCCGTCGAATGGCGCTAGCTGCGCAGCATTTGTGCACCGCCGCCGTCAGTGTCAGCCAGTTTGCCGTGGCATACGGAGCTCCATCGCAGTCTTTAACACTGGTAGCATGCCGCGACAGCGTGGGCGTGAACCGTATGTGCAGTTGACGGACTTTGAGCGAGGGCCTATAGTGGGCATGCGGGAGGCCGGGTGGACGTACCGCCGAATTGCTCAACACGTGGGGCGTGAGGTCTCCACAGTACATCGATGTTGTCGCCAGTGGTCGGCGGAAGGTGCACGTGCCCGTCGACCTGGGACCGGACCGCAGCGACGCACGGATGCACGCCAAGACCGTAGGATCCTACGCAGTGCCGTAGGGGACCGCACCGCCACTTCCCAGCAAATTAGGGACGCTGTTGCTCCTGCGGTATCGGCGAGAACCATTCGCAACCGTCTCCATGAAGCTGGGCTACCGTCCCGCACACCGTTAGGCCGTCTTCCGCTCACGCCCCAACATGGTGCAGCCCGCCTCCAGTGGTGTCGCGACAGGCGTGAATGGAGGGACGAATGGAGACGTGTCGTCTTCAGCGATGAGAGTCTCTTCTGCCTTGGTGCCAATGATGGTCGTATGCGTGTTTGGCGCCGTGCAGGTGAGCGCCACAATCAGGACTGCATACGACCGAGGCACACAGGGCCAACACCCGGCATCATGGTGTGGGGAGCGATCTCCTACACTGGCCGTACACCACTGGTGATCGTCGAGGGGACACTGAATAGTGCACGGTACATCCAAACCGTCATCGAACCCATCGTTCTACCATTCCTAGACCGGCAAGGGAACTTGCTGTTCCAACAGGACAATGCACGTCCGCATGTATCCCGTGCCACCCAACGTGCTCTAGAAGGTGTAAGTCAACTACCCTGGCCAGCAAGATCTCCGGATCTGTCCCCCATTGAGCATGTTTGGGACTGGATGAAGCGTCGTCTCACGCGGTCTGCACGTCCAGCACGAACGCTGGTCCAACTGAGGCGCCAGGTGGAAATGGCATGGCAAGCCGTTCCACAGGACTACATCCAGCATCTCTACGATCGTCTCCATGGGAGAATAGCAGCCTGCATTGCTGCGAAAGGTGGATATACACTGTACTAGTGCCGACATTGTGCATGCTCTGTTGCCTGTGTCTATGTGCCTGTGGTTCTGTCAGTGTGATCATGTGATGTATCTGACCCCAGGAATGTGTCAATAAAATTTCCCCTTCCTGGGACAATGAATTCACGGTGTTCTTATTCCAATTTCCAGGAGTATATATATATATATATATATATATATATATATATATATATATATACTCCGAGCGGTTCTAGGCGCTTCGCTTCAGTCTGGGAGCGCGCGACCGCTACGGTCAGAGGTTCGAATCCTGCCTCGGGCATGGGTGTGTGTGATGTCCTTAGGTTACTTACGTTTAAATAGTTCTAAGTTCTATGGAACTGATGACCTCAGATGTTAAGCCCCATAGTGCTCAGAGCCATTTGAACCATTTGAACGAAACTCTTGCAGCAGTGAAAACATTATTTCGCATTTGTTTGTGTACCCATTGTTAGGGTTTATTCCATCAAGTGCGCTTCCTAGTAGCGCTGGGGTCAAAATTATACCATAAGAATATTGGAAAATCATTTGTCCCTATCTTACAAAGCTACTTTTTGCACAAATTAAGTGACGTTCTCTCTCCAAGTCAATTACATTTTGTGATGTTTTGTTGAATATGACATTGTTAATACATTAAAATTTATTCATGGCGTTTTTCACCGAATACCACTGGGATCAATGTGACCCAAATAAAATTTCTGCTACTTTCTTGAACTTAATGTTTATGAAAATAGAACCATTGCCGCTATCCTGGAGAAGTATAATGTATGGGTTTATATTAGTTCATTAAAATACTGCCAATATATCAGGTAAAACAGTTAAATGATAGAATGGCATTATTGGCCAGGGTGTCCCATGCGGGTTGCTGCCGATGATGAGGATGAAATGATGTTGAGAGAAACACAACACAACAGCCAGCCCCCATGCGGAGAAAATCTCCGACCCAGCCGGGAATCGAACCCGGGCCCAGTGCATGGGAGGCAAGCACGTTACCACCCAGCTACCCAGAAAATTACTTGATGTCTGTATGACTGCAGCGGGACTGAGTAGGACAAAAATATCCTTTTAGTAGGAGCGTTAAGAGAAAATATGCTGACGGAAAACAATTCACAACACTAAACAATAATTAATGAAGTGTAATGAAATTTCGAAAAGATATTTATCTAGGTAACGTAGTTAAGTGATTAACATTGTAAGATCACAGATTAATGTAGAAGCGAGATAAGCTACTGTAAATGTGAGAGACTGGTACATTAATAACTGGTGCAACCGTCAGAATGTTGACGTCAAGTACGCAGACGTGCATGCATTGTATTGTACATGTGGCAGATGTCTGGTTGTGGGATGGAGTACCATATCCGTTGCACTTGGTCGGTCAACTGAGGGACGGGTAATGCTGTTTGTAGATGACACTAGAGGCGTCGTCCGATAATGTCACTCATGTGCTCGATCAGAGACACATCTGGTGATCAGGAGGCCAAAGTAACATGTCGACACTCTGTAGACCGGGTTAGGTTACAACAGTGGTATTTAGGTGGGTGTTATCATGTTGGAAAATGTAATGATCTTCATGAATGGCAGCACAACAGATCGAATCACCAGACTGACTTACAATTTTGCAGTCAGGGTGCGTGGGATAACCACGGGAGTGCTCCTGCTCTTATACAAAATCGGACTCCAGGCCACAGTTGCAGGTGTAGGTCCAGCCTGTCTAGCACCCAGACAGGTTATTTGCTGGCCCTCAACTGGGCTCCAACTACCCAACGCATGGCCATTACTCGCACCGAGGCAGAACCAGCTTCCATCAGAAATCGCAACAGATCTCGACCCCGGCCTTGACTGAGCTCTCGCTTGACACCACTGAAGTCGCAAATGGCGGCGGTTTGGGGTAGCTGTAATGAACACCTCGGGGCGTCTGGATCGGAGCTGTCCCGGAAGTAACCGCTTTGTACCAGTTCGCTGTGCTGGCGACTGCTGCTGCAGATGCAGCGCGACGCACCAGAGCCGTACGCCGGCCACAGTGGTCTCCCCTCTGGGTAGATCCACGTGGCAGCCCGTATCCCGGTCTTCCTGTGCTGTAGGGTCTCGTGACCACCGCAGACAGCAGCGGTGCACAGTGGCCACACCCCTGCCAAGTCTTTCTGCAGTATCGTACGAGGGACATCCAGCTTCTCGTAGCCCTGTTATACGACTCGTTCAAACTCAGTGAGATGCTGATAATGGTCTCTTTGTTGCCTTATAGTTGCTGATTTGACTCGAGCGCTCTGCTAGCTTTCTGTAACATCCGAGAGTAAGCGATCACGCCGTAAATGAGGTTTTCCTTTGTTTCGTCATTGTTTCGCAGTGTTCCAGAAAGTGCGCGGCTCTGTCAGAAGCAGCCCAACCGTTTACGTTACTAATTTCTGGCAGTGCGATCCCATATTTATTATGGTGTAGGCCTAACATTGAGTTACTTTGCCAGCTAAAACCGAATTATTATTGTCGGTAGTTCACAATAAAAAATGGTGAGAGAAAATCTTTTGTGTAGTGAAATTTACAGAATTTTATATGATGATCTGAGTGAAGTAGGCGATTTTGATGGGGACCCAGACTTCGAAATAAACATCATGACAGTAATAGTGAAATGAGTGGTGTGAAGAGGAATATGTTCAGGTATCTGCCAGAACCGATGCACCTATTGTTGTTGACCCGTCGGACCTGACGGGTACGTCACCTATGCGCTGTTATAAAGTAAGGAACGGAGCTACTAAATGGAGAAAAACTTGTTTCCCACGAAGCTTTCGAACAAGACGTCACAACATAGTCACGATGAGTTTGTGTGGAAGTATTCGAGCTGCGATGGATGCACATACACCGTTAAAATCGTGGAAGTTATTGTTTAACACCCACTGACTGGTAAGTTCTTGAATCAGCCAATATCTATATTCATTCAATTCGAAACAAACATGCAAGTCATCCAAATATTACTAGGCCTACATGTTTAAATCAACTAAAGCCGTATTTTGGGCTACTTTGCTTACCTGGAATATTCCACGGCGGTAATAAGAATACTGAAAACTTTTGGAGTACATACGGGACCGAAATAGAAATCTTTCGAGCAAGTCTGTCATTGAAAAGGTTCAGATTTTTGACTCATTGCATCAGGTGTGACAACATCCAGACGAGAGAAGAAAGAAAAGCGCGATATAATCTTGCTGCCATAAGATCCATTCTTGATAAGTTTGTCTCCCACTGCATATTTTGCTCCGTCAGAAAACGTTACTTTGGACGAAACGCTCGTTCCATGCATAGGTAGGTGCATATTCAGGATGTATATACCAAACAAAGCTGCCAAGTGTGGGATCAAGGGTTTCGTTGTGGGTTGTTTTAAAACGTACTATGTAAGACATGCAGGTGCGCAGCCACAAGGACCGTAAAAAGTCAGTAATAAGGCAGACGATGTTGTTTTGCTGCTCGTAGATTCGATAAAAGCGCGTGGAAGAAATCTGACAATAGATAATTGCTTTATTCCTTACTCAGTCTTCGAAAAAGTGCTACAAGAAATTACTGTTCTACGTCAAAAAAAAAAAAAAAAGCCTGAAATTCCAGTTGAGTTTTTACCCAAAAAATTTAAAAAAGAGTAGTCAAGTATATTTCGATCTGAGAAAGACGTCACACTATATTTGTAAGTACCAAAACGAAACACGTCAGTACTGCTTATGTCGTCAATGCATGTGATGACAGTGACAGCGACGAAAAGAAAAAATCTAAGCATAGTAACGACTACAACAAAACAAAGGGCGGTGTAGACGTCGTTGATGCTATGAGTGGTGAATATACTGTTGCTAGGAGGACAAGACGGTGACCCTCTGCCTTGTTTTTTTCAGTCGTTGAACACTGCAACGCTCAACGGCTACAAACAAAAGCGTTTCAGTTAGAAGAGAACACCTCAGAACATTAGGAAAACCTCTCACAACAGCATATTTGACAGTGCGTGCAACCCAGCCACGAGAAATTTGCATGCTTGCGTCCAACCTCTCCGGCACACAGGAATAGTCCAAGATCCAAATGGTTCAAATGGCTCTGAGCACTATGTGACTTAACTTCTGAGATCATCAGTTGCGTAGAACTTAGAACTAATTAAACCTAACTAACATAAGGACATCACACACATCCATGCCCGAGGCAGGATTCGAACCTGCTACCGCAACGGTCGCTCGCCTCCAGACTGCAGCGCCTAGAACCGCACGGCCACTCCGGCCGGCTCCAAGATCCACAACGAGGGAAAAGAGAAAGATGCTTCAAATGCAAGGACGGCAGTACTAAATACTTTTGCAAGCTCTTCTTATGCATGACGCATACTGAAATGGTTTGCGGCGACTGTTTTGAAAACTGATAATTGTAGAGAACGATATCTCACAGACTATTCATTATATTTACAATTTCTGTTTATACAATATGACAATTGTTGAACAATATGAAAAAATAAATAAATTAGTTACAAAGTGAGGCGTGCATACACTTACTTTATTCAACGTGTAAACGTCATTGCAGATATTCGGATTTAGGTTACGACATGTTCGACATGCCTGCCATAATTAGCGATGATGTGGCGCAGACGAATAGCGAAATTCTGCATGGCTCGCCGAAGTGTCGGAATATCGATGACGTCGACGACCTTCTGAATGGCTGTTTTCAGCTCAGCAGTGATTTTGGGGTTATTGCTGTACACCTTGTCTTTACTACAGCCCCACAAAAAGGAGTCTCACGTGTTCATATGCGGAGAATACGGCGGCCAATCGAGACCCATGCCAGTGGCCCCTGGGTACCCCAGAGCCAGAATGCGGTCCCCAAAGTGCTCCCCCAGGACATCAAACACTCTCCAGCTTCGATGGGGTCGAGCTACAACTTGCACAAACCACATCTTGTCGAGATCAGGGTCACTTTGGAAAACGGGGATGAAGTCGTCTTCCAAAACCTTCACGCGCCGCTCGCTAGTCACCTTGCCATCAAGGAATATCGCACCGACCATTCTGTGACTGGACACTGCACACCACACAGTCACCCGGTGAGGGTGTAATGTCTCTTGCAGCGGTCTCTCCGCGATATTGTCAGAAATTTTATAAATTATATAACTCAGTACATATCTCAAAATATCTCATCTTATCTTACCGATTCCTAAACTTTAATATACGATGATTATCAATGCAAAGTAGTTTCAAGCCCTATTATTCCTTGGAGCGTCCATTTACCCTATGGAATAGCTTCTCTGCTATCTATGTTTTCTCTTTTGAAAAGAATGAAGGGGTGCTTGTCGATTAGCCGTGAAAGAACGAAGATGTATATGTAGGTATCGTTGAGCTAGTCGCCATCTTGATGAGATTCTGTGTGAGAAGGAATTTAATACATGAACTAAACTAAAGTAAGTGCGTTCGCGTATTATTTAACTGATTATTATCGACAGTGTCTGCTTACTACGCTGTGTTGCACGGGATCAGTGGGGAACTTCTGATTTACACTGGACGAACCTGCCGTTTTGTACGCTCAAGATATCCAGTTTATTACTTCCAATAAATAGGCTGACACGGTCTTACCAGCAGATCTCCGGTCTTCGCCATGTGATCACCGAAAGTTAATAATTATTACAAATGTTTTTATGAGATCGACTGACAATTTTCATCGCACCAAGGCTTCGAAATTGCTTCACTGCCTTATGGAATTTAAGTTAAGCTCAATTTAATCAGGATAGAACAATATTGAACTGTGTGAATGTGATAAGCCTGCTTTGTGAATGAAAATTCCCTTAATATACGCATGTTTTTTACTATCCTGGTCAGTGAAGCTAAATCAGGCCGGTGTGAGAGGTTTTCAAATTTTAGATGCCACAAAAATATTCAAAGGGTGAAGAGACTTCTCGATCGCGAAATGCGGCTTCTCAATCCCCCAGATGCGACAGTTTCGCCTTCTGACGAAGCCATCCAAATGAGAGTAGGCTTCATAACCAAACGAAACCATACAGCATGCCCCGCGGCCATCGGTGCAGTTTGGCTGTCCTGACGCAAAACCGTTCAGAAGTTATGACGATTTCATTTCACGGCGTTCAATAATTGTGACCCTGTATAATGAAAATTCAACATTTTTACCCCTTAGTTCTACAACTTATATTCGTACTTCAATCAAATTTTATTACTTATATTTCCACTTTACTCACATTTAGTACTGCTAAGGAGTATGTTTTTCAGGCTTTTTACAATTATTGTATGATTAAAAAGTTAAAATAATATCACTGTAGCATTTAGTACTACCTGAACAAAATAAAATTTCGTCATTTGATGTAAATATACTCTCTGTCAGTTGCTATAAGCGTTTCATTTATTGCGTCAAACAGATCCAGCCTGACCGTTCTTGAAATTATTTTTCGCCCGACCGTTCTAGGGTTAAAGGCAGTCTTGAGTAACGTCAACTCCCCACTTGCTATCTCAAACATGGCTGACGCTCACGACCGTTGCAGCGTGTATTTGAACCAAATCCGACCTGCATCCTCAGACTAGCGCCAGTCTCGTGCGACTGGCGCGAAATTCGGATAGACGTTATCTTCTAGATGTAGAAACACGCCGACTGTGTTTCGTTTGTGTCGCACAACTCCTTGTTAGTGGTGTGATTGTTTTTCCATCAGTGTATGAACAGCGAACCACGAAGATAAGCGTGAAGACGTAGTTACTTGCTGACTGATGGAAGAGTAACTGGGGAACCTTCAGCAGAGGGTGCTACTTCCGAGACGGAAGACGTAACTCGCTTCAGATGTAGTGCGGGTAGAGGCAAAATGTAGCAGCAGTGATGCAATTGACTGTTTCTGACACGACTGTGACGATTTCACTGAGCTTTTCGACAGGCACGGAGGAGCCACCGCATACGCGGTGACGCGGCCGACACAGCTCGAGTGCTCTGGAGCGCTGCAGGCACATTGTCGGCTACTGGTTTAGCGAAGCAATTAAAGCCACGCGTGTGTAGACGACGCTACCGGCTTATTGTGCACCGCGCAAGGACGCCTACCCGACTGAATCAACACGCGAACGCGATGTACGTCGCGTCAGGATGTGTTTTCGTTTCCAGCAATGCGTCCTACAGAATGTGAATGTGCTATGTGGCATATAATGTAGATTACTTCCTCCTGATTACCCTAAACGACAAAAGCACGTACGTAGGTAGGGCTACCGGCCTATTTAGCCCTACGGAAGGTCGTCGGTGGCGCTAAATTGAGGCGCGAACGCGACTCTTGTGAGGTCGAGGCGTGGGGTCAGCGACCTCTCTCTATCGCCCTCGCAATGACCGCTTCCCAGCCGAGTGGTTCCTCAGCTGGCATCACGAGGCTGGATGCGTCCCATTCCAGTTCTCCGACCGAGGAAAAAAATATAGAACTGAACGCGAGGCCTCCGCATAGCAGTTAGAGAAGCCGACAACCTGGCTACGAAGGCAGACTTACTTCCGACATTGGCACCTTAGGGCTGCAAAGAATTGCAAGCGCTTTAATGCCCCATTTGTGTACCTGTGTGTAATAGCGCTGTCTGCTTGGAACACACCTTCAGTTAAAGCTGTCCCCACATGGAACACGTTTCTCATCTCGAAGTTTGCCCCTCCGGCTTACTGGTGTGAAATTACTTTAGATGGTCCACAGGGTTCGATCATGGGTCCCCTTTTGTTCTTATCTGAAAAAGAAGCTAAACTGACACTTTCAATCGATTCAGTTGTACACTCCTGGAAATTGAAATAAGAACACCGTGAATTCATTGTCCCAGGAAGGGGAAACTTTATTGACACATTCCTGGGG
Source organism: Schistocerca serialis cubense (assembly GCF_023864345.2). NCBI lineage: Eukaryota > Metazoa > Arthropoda > Insecta > Orthoptera > Acrididae > Schistocerca > Schistocerca serialis. The sequence goes on from NC_064648.1 coordinate 108,454,753, forward strand.
TCAGATACATGACATGATCACACTGACAGAGCCACAGGCACATAGACACAGGCAACAGAGCATGCACAATGTCGGCACTAGTACAGTGTATATCCACCTTTCGCAGCAATGCAGGCTACTATTCTCCCATGGAGACGATCGTAGAGATGCTGGATGTAGTCCTGTGGAACGGCTTGCCATGCCATTTCCACCTGGCGCCTCAGTTGGACCAGCGTTCGTGCTGGACGTGCAGACCGCGTGAGACGACGCTTCATCCAGTCCCAAACATGCTCAATGGGGGACAGATCCGGAGATCTTGCTGGCCAGGGTAGTTGACTTACACCTTCTAGAGCACGTTGGGTGGCACGGGATACATGCGGACGTGCATTGTCCTGTTGGAACAGCAAGTTCCCTTGCCGGTCTAGGAATGGTAGAACGATGGTTTCGATGACGGTTTGGATGTACCGTGCACTATTCAGTGTCCCCTCGACGATCACCAGTGGTGTACGGCCAGTGTAGGAGATCGCTCCCCACACCATGATGCCGGGTGTTGGCCCTGTGTGCCTCGGTCGTATGCAGTCCTGATTGTGGCGCTCACCTGCACGGCGCCAAACACGCATACGACCATCATTGGCACCAAGGCAGAAGCGACTCTCATCGCTGAAGACGACACGTCTCCATTCGTCCCTCTATGCACGCCTGTCGCGACACCACTGGAGGCGGGCTGCACGATGTTGGGGCGTGAGCGGAAGACGGCCTAACGGTGTGCGGGACTGTAGCCCAGCTTCATGGAGACGGTTGCGAATGGTCCTCGCCGATACCCCAGGAGCAACAGTGTCCCTAATTTGCTGGGAAGTGGCTGTGCGGTCCCCTACGGCACTGCGTAGGATCCTACGGTCTTGGCGTGCATCCGTGCGTCGCTGCGGTCCGGTCCCAGGTCGACGGGCACGTGCACCTTCCGCCGACCACTGGCGACAACATCGATGTACTGTGGAGACCTCACGCCCCACGTGTTGAGCAATTCGGCGGTACGTCCACCCGGCCTCCCGCATGCCCACTATACGCCCTCGCTCAAAGTCCGTCAACTGCAGATACGGTTCACGTCCACGCTGTCGTGGCATGCTACCAGTGTTAAAGACTGCGATGGAGCTCCGTATGCCACGGCAAACTGGCTGACACTGACGGCGGCGGTGCACAAATGCTGCGCAGCTAGCGCCATTCGACGGCCAACACCGCGGTTCCTGGTGTGTCCGCTGTGCCGTGCGTGTGATCATTGCTTGTACAGCCCTCTCGCAGTGTCCGGAGCAAGTATGGTGGGTCTGACACACCGGTGTCAATGTGTTCTTTTTTCCATTTCCAGGAGTGTATTTTGGTCCTTTATTACTATACCTCTACCGGTGTCGTGTCTTTAAAGCCACATCTTCAGGTGACATATGATTAAAACATCAGAGCGGAAAAGCTCGGATTCTTTTTCTTCACAACATTCATTATTCCCTCTAGTACCATGGAAGTCATTCCCTCATGTCTTAACAGATGTCCTATCTACCTGTCCCTTCTCCTTATCAGAGTTTTCCACATATTCCCTTCCTCTCCGATTCTGCGCTGAACCTCCTCATTCCTTACCTTGTCAGCACACCAAATTTTCAACATTCGGCTATAGCGCCACATCTCAAATGCATCGATTCTCTTCTGTTCCGGTTTTCCCACAGTCCATGTTTCACGACCATACAATTCTGTACTCTAGACGTACATTCTCAGAAATTTATTCCTCAAATTAAGGCCGATATTTGATATCAGTAGACTTCTCTTGGCCAGGAATGCCCTTTTTGCCATCGTTAGTCTGCTTGTGATGTCCTCCTTGCTCCGTCCGTCATTGGTTATTTTACTGTCTTGGTAGCCGAAGTCCTTAACTTCTTCCACTTAGTGACCATCAATCCCGATGTTAAGATTCACGCTGTTCTCATTTCTACTACTTCTCGTTACCTTCGTCTTCCTTCGATTTACTCTCAGTCCATACTCTGTATTCATTGGACTGTTCATTCCGTTCAGCAGATCATTTCATTCTTCTTCACTTTCACTCAGCGAATCGTATCACTGATATCCTTTCAGCTTGAATTTTAATTCCACTCCTGAAGCTTTCTTTTATTTCCATCATTGCTTCCTCTATGTACAGATTGAAGAGTATACTACATCCTTGTCTTACAGCCTCTTTAATACGAGCACTACGTTCTTGGTCTTCCATTCTTATAATTCCTTCTTGGCTATAATAAAGGATAAAGGATGGGGCCCCTCCACGCCCGCACCAACGTGGTGACCAAACCAAAAGTTCTACTGTCACCTCCGTATACATGTTAGTATTTGAATCAGGCGTCACAGGATGCAGGCTGTGATGTTATCCATGCGTCTGGGTAAGACTACTCATTAACATGGTCCATCAGGAGAAAGAAGTGGTCGAAAACGATCGAAGGGTAGCGGTTGTAAGAGCAGAGGAAAAAAAGTGCCAAGGCCAGCGCCAAGGGAAAAAAACCTCTGCGACAGTAGGACGGGTAGTAAGGGCAGTAGCGGCTTGCTAGCTGCGACAGAGCATGCAAGGTGAGGAGTGGTTAGCGTGAGGTACCGTGCAACGTTACCTATGTACTGCGTGGTCGTTAGCTGGGTCAGTCCGGTGCTGCGGCTGGGCTCGCTTGTAGTCTCCTGGGCCGGCGGCAGTGGCTTACTCCCTGTAACATAAAAGTTCGGCGCGGCAGCTTGGCGACGCTTGTGCGATGAAGACTGCCGTATTGGCTTTTGCACCTTTCACCTGCGGTGCTGCTGGGGCAACCGCTGGGATAGGCGCAGGTACGACTGCACTGAGGCCTTGGGCGAAGACTGCACGCAGTTGCCTCAAGGCCTCTTCCTTCTCTGCAGCTGCGAAGGCAGCCCTCTCCGCCGCCATGACGGCTTTGAGGGCTGCTGTGGCCTCCTTCACGGCGGCGCCGAGTTCGACGCCACACTTCTTTACGGGAGGGCGAGCTGCGTCCTGGCTGCCCGTTTCCGAGCGGTCGTCCCTGCCCCTGGCAGGTGGATCTGCTGCTGCGCCGTCCCTCAGCTGCGCCGGGCTGCTCTGCGCCCTACGCCGTTTCCGACGTCGTCTTCTCTTCTGCTGCTGCGTCGGTGCGGCCGCGGCCGCTTCGCCGCCCCCGGTTTGGGTGCGGCTTGAGAAAGCCGCACAACCGCGCCAGCTGGCGACGTGCGGGCCGCCACACCGGACACAAGTCGGCAGAGCGTTGCTGCCGCGCTCGCAGGCGCGGCTGTCGTGCTCGCCTGAGCACTTGACGCACCGCGCCGCGTTGCGGCAATACTTCGCTACATGGCCCTCGCCCTGGCACCTGAAGCACTGGGGCAGAGGGTCCATGGTGGTCGGGAGAGCCTCCGTCGTCACCGGGAAGCCCAGCAACTTCCGCAAGTCGAAGATGTCGCTCCCGCCGTCGACCGTTTGCACGGTCACGGCATAGAGCGGCGCCCTCTTCCTGTCGGTCCGGTTGTGCAGCCTTGCGGTTGCACAACCAAACCCGGCTCGCAGCAGCCCTTCCCGGACCGCTGCCTCGTCACAGCACCAAGGTAACCCCCTGAGGAGTGCCTCGGTCGTCTTCATCCTTCCGACGGAAGGTACCTTATCACGCGCCGGCGGCGCGTCGACGACGTGGTCGGCCACTGCGACCTCGATCGCCCTGTGGTCGGCCACGTTTGCAGCTCGAACGCAGATCAGCGAGTCTGTATCGACAGACTCGTAGACCACCTCGTTCCGAGCGCAGTTCGTGATGGTGTCGAACAGCGCTGTCCACGCGCCTTTGCACTTGACGTACAAAGGGGGAGCAGGCCGCGACTCGTCTTCACGGGAGTTCCTCGCACGGTCGGCAGACTCGGTGAGTTGCACAACCGAAGGACCCTTCGTAGCGGCAGGTTTCCTCTGCGCACCCTTCTTTCCCATGCTGCGAGGCGCGGAACACGACAATTTGCACGCGTTGTAAGAACAACACACGACAATCTGCTCTCCGCGGCGCCCACAGCACAGAAAACCTCTTCACGAGCTCTCAACGGCCGAGTAGGCTAAGCGCGCACCGGCAGCGATGCGCTCGCCTCGCCAGCTCAGGCCGCTCTGCCGCTCTGCTCCTTCTTGGCTGTTGTACACATTGTATATGACCTGTCTCTCTCTATAGCCTGCCCCTACTTTTTTCAGAATTTCCAACACTTTACACCATTTTACATTGTCAAACGCTTTTTCCAGGTCGACAAATCCTATGAATGTGTCTTGATTTTCTTTAGTCTTGCTTTCATTATTAACCACAACGTCAGAATTGCTTCTCTCGTGTCTTTAACTTTCCTAAAGCCAAACTGATCGTCATCTAGTGCATCCTCAATTTTCTTTTCCATTCTTCTGTATATTATTCTTGGATGCATGCGCTGTTAAGCTGATTGTGCGATAATTCTCGCAGTTGTCAGCTCTTGCCGTCTTCAAAAACGGTTCAAATGGCTCTGAGCACTATGGGACTTAACATCTGTGGTCATCAGTCCCCTAGAACTTAGAACTACTTAAACCTAACTAACCTAAGGACAGCACACAACACCTAGCCATCACGAGGTAGAGAAAATCCCTGACCCCGCCGGGAATCGAACCCGGGGACCCGGGCGTGGGAAGCGAGAACTCTTGCCGTCTTCGGAATTGTGTAGATGATGCTTTTCCGAAAGTCAGATGGTATGTTGCCAGACTCATACATTCTACACACAAGCGTCAATAGTCTTTTTGTTGCCACTTCCCCAATGATTTTACAAATTCTGACGGAATGTTAGCCGGCCGAAGTGGCCGTGCGGTTAAAGGCGCTGCAGTCTGGAACCGCAAGACCACTACGGTCGCAGGTTCGAATCCTGCCTCGGGCATGGATGTTTGTGTTGTCCTTAGGTTAGTTAGGTTTAACTAGTTCTAAGTTCTAGGGGACTAATGACCTCAGCAGTTGAGTCCCATAGTGCTCAGAGCCATTTGAACCATTTTTGAACGGAATGTTATCTTTCCCTGTTGCCTCATTTGATTTTAAGTCCACCAAAGCTCTTTTAAATTCTGATTCTAAACTGGATCCCCTATCTCTTCTAAATGGACTCCTGTTTCATCTTCTATCACATCAGACAAATCTTCCTCCTCGTAGAGGCTTTCAATGTCATCTTTCCACCTATTCACTCTCTCGTCTGCATTTAACGGTGGAATTCTCGTTGCACTCCTAATGTTATCGCCTTTGCTTTTAATGTCACCGAAGGTTGTTTTGACTTTCCTGTATGCTGAGTCTGTCCCTCTGACAATCATTTCTTTTTCGATGTCTTCACATTTTTCCTGCAGCCATTTCGTCTTAGCTTCCCTGCACTTCCAATTTATTTCATTCCTCAGCGACTTGTATTTCAATATTCCTGAGTTTCTCGGAACATTTTTGTACTTCCTCGTTTCATCGATCAGTTGAAGTATTTCTTCTGTTACCAATGGTTTCTTCGCAGTTACCTTCTTTGTACCTATGTTTTCCTTCTCAGCTTCTGTGATGGCCCTTTTAGAGATGTCCATTGCTCTTCAACTGTGCTGCCTACTGGGCTGTTCGCATATTGTGATCTGAGTCTATGTCTGCTCCTGAGTACGCCTTACAATCCAGTATCTGATTTCGGAATCTCTGTTTGACAATGAACTAATCTAACTGAAATCTTCCCGTATCAGCCGGCCTTTTCCAAGTATACTTCTTCCTCTTGCGATTCTTGAACAGAGTATTCGCCATTCCTTGCCCCAAGCCCATATTTCCTGTAACCTTTCCTTCTATTCCAGTCCACCATGACTATTAGATTTTCATCCCCATTTACATACTGTATTATCCTTTCAATATCTTCACACAGTTTCTCTATCTCTTCATCTTCAGCCTGCGACGTCGGCATGTACACCTGGACTATCGTTGTCGGTGTTGGTTTGCAGTCGATTCCGATAAGAACAACTCTGTCACTGAACTGTTCACAGTAACAGACTCCCTGCTCTGCCTTCCTATTCCTGACGAATTCTACTCCCGTTATACCATTTTCTGCTGCTGTTGATAATACCCTATATTCATCTGACCAGAAATCCTAGTCCTCTTTTCACTTCACTTCACTGACGCCTACTACGGCTAGATTGAGCCTTTGCATTTCCCTTTTCAGATTTTATAGTTTCCCTACAATGTTCAAGCTTCTGACATTCCACGCCCCGACTCGTAGAACGTTACCCTTTAGTTGATTATTCAATATTTTTCTCACGGTAACCTCCCTATTTGCAGTCTGCTGGAAATGCGACTGGGGGGCTATTCCGGAATCTTTCGCTGAAGGAGAGATCATCACGACACTTTTTCAATTACAGGTCACATGTCCTGTGGATACACGTTCCGTGTCTTTAATGCAGTGTTTTGCATTGCCTTCTGCATCCTTGTGCCGTTGATCTTTGTTGATTCTTCCGCCTTTAGCGCCAGTTTCCCACTCCTAGGACGACAGAGAGCCCTGAACCTTTGTCCGCTCCTCCGCCCTCTTTGACATGGCCGCTGGCGGAATGAGGGTGCTGATTATTAATCCAAGTTTAAGCAGCGGCGGGATTCGAAGCCGGGACCGAAGGCATTTTAACCATCGATCAAAGACGCTAACCCTAGACCACAGCTCCTGTATCTCTTTCTTATACGCAGTGGTTAAAATTTTCATTTGGGTTTTGGGAATAGCCATGAAGACATTTTGTCAAAGAAATAGTCATTTGTTTCACGTATAGGAGTCTCTGGCACGAATATAAACATTCGAAGTTTACAGAGCGAAATACACTTACGTATGAAGGACGAATGCTGGCGCTGCATCTTGGTACACTTAAGACCAAATAATGTGCCTTATAATGTCTCAAATATATATGTTTCATTCATCAAACTATTTAGGAAGATGTTCGCTACAAAAGAAGCATATCTGTGAAAAATCGAATTTTATTTAAATTTTTGACGTCCTACCCCCCTTAAAGCGCCTATGCCTGGGTTTCAAACAGTAATTCCATTTTGTCCAGTGTTGAAGTGCTATGCCAATTCAGTTGGAGAGCCCCTACAATGCTGCTGGTAGATGTGAGCCGCTGAGAACCAAACTGGTCTAAGCCAAAGATTTTAGTCTCTGAGCTATAACACTCAGTTTACTCACAATGCACGGATATTTGTTGTGGGAAAAAGCGCAACGATAACTCCCAACGGAGCCACTTGAGAGCTCTAAATACACTATGTGATCAAAAGTATCCGGACACCCCCAAAAACATACGTCTTTCATATTAGGTGCTTTGTGCTGCCACCTACTGCCACATACTCCATATAGCGACCTCAGTAGTCATGAGACATCGCGAGAGAGCAGGATCGAGTGCTCCGCGGAACTCACGGGCTTTGAACGTCATCAGGTGATCGGGTGTCACTTGTGTCATACGTCTGTACGAGAGATTTCCACACTTCTAAACATCCCTAGGTCCACTGTTTCCGGTGCGATAGTGAAGTGGGAACGTGAAGGGAGACGTACAGCACAAAAGCGTACAGGCCGACCTCATCTGTTGACTGACAGAGACCGCCGACAGTTGAAGAGGGTCGTGACGTGTAATAGGCAGACATCTATCCAGACAATCACACAGGAATTCCAGACTGCATCAGGATCCACTGCAAGTACTATGACAGTTAGGCGGGAGGTGAGAAAACTTGGATTTCATGGTCGACCAGCTGCTCATAAGCCACACATCACGCCGGTAAATGCCAAACGACTCCTCGCTTGGTCTAAGGAGCGTAAACATCGGACAATTGAACACTGGAGAAACGCTGTGTAGAGTGACGAATCACGGTACACAATGTGGCGGTCCGATGGCCGGGTGTTGGTATGGCGAATGCCCAGTGAACATCATCTGCCGGCGTGTGTAGTGCCAACAGTAACATTCGGAGGCAGTGGTTTTATGGTGAGGTAGTGTTTTTAATGGAGGGGCTCGCACCCCTTGTTGTTTTGCGTGGCACTATCACAGCAGAGGCCTACGCTCTTAATTCCCACTGTTGAAGGGCAATTCGGAGATGGCGATTCGATCTTTCAACACGATCGAGCACCTGTTTTTAATGTACGGCCTCTGGGGGAGTGGTTACATGGCAATAACATCCCTGTAATGGACTGGCCTGTACAGAGTCCTGACCTGAATCCGACAGAACACCTTTGGGAAGTTGTGGAACGCCGACTTCGTCCAGGCCTCACCGACTGACATCGATACCTCTCCTCAGCGCAGCACTCCATGAAGAATGGGCTGCCATTCCCCAAGAAACCTTCCGGCACCTGATTGAACGTATGCCTGCGAGAATGGAAGCTGCCATCAAGGCACTGAATAGTTCAGTGACAGGGTTGTCCTTATCAGCATTACCGATGGAGGGGGCCACGAACTTATAAGTCGTTTCCAGCCAGGTGTCCGGATACTTTTGATCACATATTGTACATTCTTCCCCTCGTTCGCGGGAATAGTGGCATAAGTCAAGTGGCAAGGCCCCATGGTCCTCTTGTTCTGTGTTGTCTTGCGTGTTTATTTCCGCTCTAAAGTAAGGCAGAAATTGTCTTTATAAGGTAAGTTTGCACTCCGTGTCGAAGGAGAGATGTGACGACACTTCTCCCGTACAACGCGTCGGTGCACCAAGCTTTCGTCGACCTACTGACAAGTGCAAGTTCGGCTCAGGAATCTGCACCTGAACACGCCGAGCCTTTGCCAGAGGAAGTTGATGCGGACGGTGGAACTGAGTAAACAGACATGCTGCACTGTGAAGCCTCCTCAAGTATCTGCATGAGAAGAGTTACATTTTTAGGAATTTCGACACTTCGAATCAATAATTGTAAGTAGCCTGTTAAGGTTTTTATGTTGGTAACGCCATGTAGCGCTCTATATGAAAATCACTGACTGTGCTGTGTGCAGTCTGTGGCTGGTTTGCATTGTTGGAATTTGCTATTGTAGTGTTGGGCAGTTGGCTGTTAACAGCACGTAGCGTTGCGCAGTTGGAGGTGAGCCGCCAGCAGTGGTGGATGTGGGGACAGAGATGGCGGAGTTTTGAGAGCGGATGATCTGGACGTGTGTCCATCAGAGAGAGTAAATTTGTAATACTCGATATCATCAACTGACATATATATATATATATATATATATATATATATATATATATATATATATATATATATATATATATATATAATGACTTTTGAAGTTAAATACATTGTTTGTTCTCTATCAAAATCTTTCATTAGCTAACTATGCCTATCAGTAGATAGTGCCTTCAGTAGTTAGAATCTTGTATTTAGCTGGCAGTAGTGGCCCTCGCTGTATTGCAATAGTTCGAGTAACGAAGATTTTTGTGAGGTAAGTGATTCATGAAAGGTATAGGTTATTGTTAGTCAGGGCCATTCTTTTGTAGGGACTGCTGAAAGTCAGATTGCGTTGCGCTAAAAATATTATGTGTCAGTTTAAGCACAGTCATTTATAATTTTTCTAAGGGGAAGTTTCACAATTTGTTTATAACCCATAGGTCAACGCACTGATGAACTATTAGACACCCTCTGTAGGTAGCATTCTAGTAATTAACAACAATAATGCAATTATTTTAAATCAATTTGTGAGAGGAAAGTGCATAACGGGAGCAACAAGTGCAGACTCGCATTAACTGTATCACCTTGTATTTACGTTTAATAAACAAATCGAAGTTATGGGGATTAAAAGACAGCGTATTCTTTCTCAAGTATTCGACTTCACCAAAACTTTGAAAGAAATTCTTGTTTTATACCACTTTACCTTGCACTATGAGTGAATTTCTGGCAGGGAAAGTGGTTCTCCAACTCTGAAGGACTATAAATTTAAGGACAACAAATAACTAAACTGTCTGTAGTGAACGTAATTATAACAATTCATTTAAACATTTTGTCACATGAATTACGAATTACTATAAAGCATGAATTTACATAAAACAAAATATAAAACCTTTCATTTCTCAGAGGTACGAAAATTGAGTTATGCAACTTCGGCTCCCAGTGCCTCATATACACTGAAGTGCCGAAAGAACCGGTATAGGCATGCGTACTCAATTTCATCCATGTCCATTGTGCATTCCGACGAACTTGGGCAATTCCAACACCCTATACGTCCAGAAGTGCTACAGAGTAGCTCTACGAACACTCTTCTGAGCTTAAACACTTCCGCTGGCCACCAAACTCCCCAGACGTGAACATTATTGAGCATATCTGGGATGCCTTGCAACGTGCTTTTCAGAAGAGATCTCCATCCCCTCCTACTCTTACGCATTTCTGGACAGCCACGCAGGTTTGGTTCAAATGGCTCTGAGCACTATGGGACTTAACATCTGAGGTCATCAGTCCCCTACAACTTAGAACTACTTAAACCTAACTAACCTAAGGACATCACACACATCCATGCCCGAGGCAGGATTCGAACCTGCGACCGCAGTGGTCGCGCGGTTCCAGAGTGTAGCGCCTAGAACCGCTCGGCCACTCCGGCCGGCCACGCAGGTTTCATGGAGTCAATTCCCAACACTACCTCAGACATTAGTCGAGTCCCTGCCTCGTCGTGTTGCGGCACTTCTGCGTGCTCGCGGGGGCCTTACAAGATATTTGGCGGGTGTACCAGTCTCTTTGGCGCCTCAGTGTATTACACGCTGCTTGACAGAAGTATGTGAGAGAAACGCTGAACTAAACGCAAATGCTATGGTGGTGACGTGTCTTTCCTCGGCGCTGTGAGATCCGAATCTAAAATCGGAATAGTAATCTGTACGAGCAAGTTGTTGGTGGAGGTGTTTCGTACTCGGTGCTGGATCGGCACTGGAGATCGCACGATCGTCTTTCGCCGCTGGCGCAAACCTCCCACTGCGGGCTTCGTCGAGAGCGCCCTGCACTTGACCGCAGACTCTCCGTATTCTGAGGAGAAGGGTCCGAGCGGCGCGCAGTGTTTACCGAGCAACCTGCCGGCGGTCTCGGCCTAACCAAACAAACCCGAGACGATTCGCAAACTTCTTCTTCGAACCGTTTCTACTTGTTCCGCTAGCCGACTCGGCAAGCGCCGCAGAGGGAAGAGCAGTTTACAGTAACGGGTCCAACGAGTGTTCTGTATGGGCAACCTGCTTCGTGGGAGAATGGCACTACCTTAAGTTTCTTTCGGCAAATCTCGGCTCGAAATTTTCATTCCAACAGTCGGATTTACGTAAGATGGAGCTTAACAGCATCGGCTGTGATCAGCGGCAGCTTAGGCACCCCGGACAGTTTACAGTTTCACTGTATACAGTGCAAGCGTTATCCTTTCGTACTTCGTACAGGGTTTAAAATTACAAAGACTCGCCGCAGACTGGCTTTGACCGCGGTTTCTGGGAGGTTTCCCCTGCCGAAAGGCAAATGGTGCTGCTGGAGCTTTCCTGCCGACGCTGTCCCCGCTGGGGTCCCCCCTCGGCGCCATCACCTCAGCTCGCCTGGTGCTCGGCTGAGAGGTCCCTCAACTACGAGTCATTTATTGATTTGTTTATTTACCGCAATCCGCTTTGGTAATAACAACGACGGACCGTTACATACAAACCTAAATTTATGTGGATTTCCGTGATAATTAATTTATTTTACTCTCTTTCTTCTATCTATTCTGAGTACTGAAATAAGTTTACAATGTCTCTCACAGGTTTTTTTTGTTATCTTTAGATCTCTCCGCAATTGACACTAACGTTTGAGTGACTAACTATATACAACTCTACACTTAGTTTACCTATTGCATCCTTTTAGAGCGTGCGGCGCTTAAATCCGGACAAATGTCTATTTGGATTTCCCGCCATATCGCAGTTCCGCCGGAGGTCAGGATTGCCATTCGTGAAAGCCGTGGATATCTAGTAAATGGTCACGAGCTCAAAGTGGCAGAGATGTTACGCACCGGTACAGGGTACATCCTTGGAGCTTCCTTATTTTAAAAAAATCATAAATCAGAGAGTATCAGAGACATAAATTTAATTCTTTTTTCTTTACAAAGACTAACATCTAAAGTTTTGTTCCATTAAGTTTTGAAAATGGTTTCTTGGAGGTGGCCTCCGTTCTGCCCAATGCATTTGGAGAGTAAAACTCGGAGGTTGCGGTCCACTTTTTCCAACATGTCTCTGTCGATGTCGGTGATAGCAACACGAATAATGTTCCGTAGCTCATCCAGCATTTGCGGACGATTGGGTTTGAGACAGCCCCATAAGAAAGAGTCGCAATGGCGATAAATCTGGCGAGCGTGCTGGCCCCCGAAAGAGATGAGGAGAAGGGGCAAGTGTTCCCTCAACACGGCCATCGACGCTCGCGCCGTGTCGGCTGTGGCGCCACCTTGTTGGAACCAGACATCACCCACATTCGTTTCTCAAAGTTCTGTAAGAATAAAGTGTTCGAATATCTGAACACACAGCTCAGAAGTGACCTTCATTGCCTTATCGTTCTCTTCGAAAAACCGTGGGCCAGTAATGCCAACTTTAGACAGTGCGCACAAAACAGTCACACTTTCTGTACGCAGGGGCCGCTCGTGAAGTTCTCGGGGCTCGTGCCACTCCAATACCGCATATTTTGTTTATTCACGCAGCCAGACAAATTAAAATGTGCCTCGTCGCTGGAGAACCCTAAGGCAGCACATGAGGCAGCTCATCGATCGAGACTTCACACTCACCACGCGGATGAAGTGAGTGCACCACTGACAGTTTATACGGACGAAATTTCAACTCTTCGTGAAGAATTCGTCTGTGCGTTCAGAAATTGCGAGGGCGGCAGCGTCTCTGCGTGCAGATCGCTTGGGGGAATTCAAAATCGATATGCTCGCCCTCTCGATGTTTTCAGGCGTTCTGCTGGTTCTTGAGGTCCTGGTTTCTTTATATGCACACTTCCAGTATCCGTGAAGGTGTCTATCAACATAACAACTGATTCACCATGGAACTGATGTGGAACTGTTTCCCGCATGCACGCTGAGTCCTGATGACCGAACGTCCATCCGACAAGTAGGCCGCAACGGCCTGCATGATCGGCGCTGCGTTGCCCACTGCGTGATCGCTACTAAACTAACCTTTAAAAAACCCAAAGTCTCGCACTTTTGACTGCACTGAAACCCACGCAACAGTGAGTAACAGGCTGTGTGCCGCGCGTTTCACATAAGGGAGTTCCCGCGCCGCAACCGCACCCTGTACAACCAAACAGCCGCCATTGTGGAAACTCTTCGCACTGGGCGTTCGCCCACCGAAATAGTTCGATTCTTCGGCTGCGCGAGACCAACTGCCGTGGCCGACAATAATGCTCCGGAGAAGTCTGGGGGAGGTTCCGCTAAACCGGTGAGGAAACCCCTTCCGAGCAAACGCGTGTCACGAATAGCGGCAGTCATCGAAATGGCTGAGGCGCCGATTTCGGAGGAAAGTGGCTGTCGCTGGGGAAACTGGCGTCAGTACTGAATGTAAACGAGCGAACAGAGCGTCGGACGGCAGAGGAGAACGTCATACGAGCCATTTAGTCCAGAAGCGGCTCTCGGATACTGTTGACGTGTTCCGGTGAAAGGAGTTCGAATTGGAACCCCCTCCGCTAACACGTCTGGAGAGTGTTCGAAAGAGTTACCAGTAAGACGAGGCACCCGAGTTTCGCACCTTTTCGCACCGCTGTCCAAGCAGCATTCGCTCGTATGTCGCTGTTTCAAGATTGCGTGCGATCGCTTCAGGACAAGATTGGAGGCTGTCACTGCGGCTGAAGGGCTAACGTCGAGCAATGTTACTCTTGAAACATACCACTACTTATACGTAAAGGACCTTCATTTTCATTTGTAATTTCCTTTAGTCAATTTGCTTTTTTAAAAAAAGTTTGATTTTTTCGGATCTAAGCGCCTAACATCCACACTCTCAGTCGGGTCTTCCTCGATTGTGACAGTATTAGAGCAACAGGTTTTCGTTTTTCAACTTACATTCACTAATTTGACTGGTGACTCTATATACGCTACTATCAGTACTGTTACCACAGAAAACTACAGTTACAAATACAAAAATTCCCTGTTACATCTACCACTAACGCTACATTTCTTCTTCTTACTCCTCGTTTCACACAGCGGACCTGTCGGCCTGTCCTGTCCTCATTTCCATCTTTTAACTGGCCTTCCTACGTCCGCCTTTCCTCTGGCTTTGCACTGCAAGGCCATATTTTCATCCCTTCTCTCTCTCATTCGTTCAGTTATTCCTCCCAGTTTTGAGCGTACTTTTATGCTTTGCTTTTTATTGTAAAATTTTTGGGCAACGGCCTCGCCGCAGTGGATACGCCGGTTGCCGTGAGATCACCGAAGTTAAGCGCTGTTGGGCGTGGACGGCATTTGGATGGGTGACCATCCATCCGCCATGCGCTGTTGCCATTTTTCGGGGTGCACTCAGCCTCGTGATGCTAATTGAGGAGCTACTCGACCGAATAGTAGCTGCTTCGGTCAAGAATACCATCGTAACGACTGGGTGAGCGGCCTGCTGACCCCATGCCCCTCCTATCCGCATACTCCTCTCAGGATGACACGGCGGTCGGGTGGTCCCGGTAGGCCACTCGTGGCCTGAAGACGGAGTGCTTTTTTATAAAATATTTAGGATCCATTGCCAACTTAATGCATTCTTTGACTGCTTGTAAGAAATTCACTTCGGCCACTTTAACGTGGTTAGAATCTTTTCTCTGCAGAGCCCAGGATCCGCTGCCATACTGTGGAAGAGATGCACCTGTCCCATTATAGAATTTCATTTTCGAGCTTCCACTCGTGGTTTCCAATTTTCTGCTTACAGTGCCACTTACAATCTGACACCTCTGAAGTTTACTGCATACATCCTTATCTTCGTTACAGGTATAGCTCCCTAGAAAACTAAACTGCTGAACTTCCTAAGATTTTCTTGGTATTTACCATTCAATGGGATTTTTGTTATATATATATATATTGCTATTTTAAAATTATAATTCATTAAAACTAAGTTTAAAAGATAGATTGCTTCTTGTACGCACTTTATTAAGGTTAGAAGCTCCTCTTGAAAGTGAGCAGCGGCAATAACATAACACCTCTCACTAAGAATGGAGTCAGAAATTTCTGCTCAGAACACATTTCACCAATTTTTCTGTAAGTGCAGGTGAAGTGAATTAGTGAACGAAAATTGTTCGAAAAACAATGCACTGAGTAGCTGCTGATCGAGACACCGACCAGACACGCAACAGAACGAATATTACCTCTACCCACGAAATACGCCTTAAACTTCCTTCGTACCTAGATTGCAGATGACATGCTGTCCAAAAATGATGGAAAAGATCACGAAAACCGGTGTATAACAACGCAGTTGATTTACCGATGTAATTTTAAGGTGTGCGTGTCAACAAAACAAAGCAAATTGCACATACCGCAATTCTTACGTCTACAACAGTTAAATTATTATACATTTCACATTGTAATTTACAGAAATAAGAAATTTTAACCACAGAAGATGACACGTAGGTGTCGAAACATGTCTGGTTAAATACGAAAATAAACTAATTGTGTTTGCATAAGGCTGATTTTCAAAACAACCGAATTTGCTTCTCGCAGTTTGTCTTCAGAATTTAGCATTAGTGCCCTGTTGACAGCGGTGCACCGATAACCCAAAACATTATGACCACCGACCACCGTGACGTTGCATCCAGCCAGATTCGGACGGGGGATCACCCTAGCGAAGGTGCGGGCTTCGAATGGGGAAATCCATTAACATAACAGATTACGAATACCGTGAAAATGGCGAAGCTGGTCGAATGTTCACGTGCTACTGCCGTGAGCACGTACAGAAAGAGGCGGAACGACAGTCAAACTGCTACTAGGCGCTAAATGGCTGGACGTCCACGACTCTTCACAGAATGTGGGGTTGGGAGGCGTGTCTGCTGTGTGAGGTGGGGCCAGTGATGGTGAGTGGCGCCTATGCCGAAACAACACAGTGCCGGTGTTTCGGGGCACACCGTTCATCGCCCACTGTGGAACATGGAGGTCTGCAGCGGACCACCGCTACGTGTGCGCGTGTCGAGACAGCGACGTCGTCATTTACGACTGCAGTGGGCACCAGACCATCGCTATTCGACCGTCGATCAATGGGAAAGTGTCGGCTCTTGGGTTGAGTCAGATTTCTGCTACACTGGGTCGACGGCCGTCTCCAGAAACGCCGCCAGGGAGGCGAACGGCGCCTCGAGGCGTGCAGCGCCCCACAGACGCTGGCTGGTGGCAGCAGTGCTGTGCTGTGGCAGGCATTGTCCTGCGCTCGCATGGGACCTGTGGTAGCAATGGAAGACACGCTGGCGGCTGCTAACCACCTGCATCCCTCCGAGCTCGGTGTCTCCCCTGCCGGCGATGTCATCTTTCAGCAGTACAACTGTCAATGCCTCGGAGTCAGACCCGTCCTACAGTGGTTTGATGAGCATTTCAGTGAACTCACGTTGACGTCTCGGCTACCAGATTCTCCTGACGTAAAAGCTGTGGAACCCATGTGTATAGCTGTCGGGCACATTCACCGCGTACTCAATTCAGCAACCCCATATTTACGCGAATTACGCAGCCTGTGCGTAGACATCTAATGCCGTACCTCCAAAAACCTACCGACAAACTATCGGATTCCTGATACGCAGAATCTGTGGTGTCACCGCCAGACACCACACTTGCTAGGTGGTAGCTTCAAATCGGCCGCGGTCCATTAGTACATGTCGGACCCGCGTGTCGCCACTGTCAGTAATTGCAGACCGAGCGCCACCACACGGCAGGTCTAGAGAGACTTACTAGCACTCGCCCCAGTTGTACGGACGACTTTGCTAGCGACTACACTGACGAAGCCTTTCTCTCATTTGCCGAGAGACAGTAGAATAGCCTTCAGCTAAGTCCATGGCTACGACCTAGCAAGGCGCCATTAACCATTTCTAGAGAGAGTCTCACTTGTATCATCAAGAATGCTGTATACAAATGATGGATTAAAGATAAGTATTCCAACAGCTACGTACTTTTCTTTATAGCACTCATTACGTATCCTGTTTCAGACTTAACGCAAGCCTGCGTGCATTTCGGCCTCGTCCATAAATTAGTGTACGTTGTGTTGGCTAATCTGCCGACACAACAGAATCAGTGATGTATCTCATTCCAAAGACGGACAAACAAGCTGTCAAGCAGGTAGTCATAATGTTTTAGCTCATCAGTGTATAGTACGATAACACTAAATCCTGTTTATTTGGATAGCTTTCGGTGCTCTTTCTTTCCATTTTCGAATGGCATCGTCTGTATAAACATTAAAAAGAGTAGGCAACGATATGAATTCTTGTCTTGACCCTTGTTTTATTAAAACCTTTTACCCTCTTTAATTCGCGGCGTCAAGAACAATGTAAGATCCACTACGCAGACACTTGATGCAGTTTATTAAATGATTTGGGTATCCACGTTCTGCAATAATTTTCCACTTACTCTACACATCAATCTGTCAAATGATTTTTCAAAATCTATGAAATCTGGGTAAGTTGGTAAATTAAATTACCTTCTTTGTATTATTTCTTGCACTGTAAATAAATTATTGCTGCATTACCTTACACTTATGAAGGCTCTATAAACAACAGATCTCTCATATTCTTTAAGCAGTTATTTAATACAGCTAAATATATTTTGTAGGCAGTGTTTAACAATATGAAACTTTCGTAATTTGAAGTTTTCCTGAAATCCCCCCCTCTTTTTTAACACTGGAGACATTTTTTGCTGTATAACTATGTTATGGAATTCTAGCTTTCAGTTAGCGGGTATTGGTCGGATGCATAAATAAAACAAAATCAGTAATCAAACACGTATAATCAGTTCTGTATTTATCCCATCAAGTCCTGGACGTTTTTTGCATTTTTGTCTTCTTCTTCTTCTTGTGGATTATCTGTGGCTGGCGCCGCATCTTCGCCCTTCTGTCTTGAGTTTCCTCAACGTTCATATTCCGTGTTTCCATTGCCTCCTCCACATCATTTTGCCATTTGCGTTGTGAGCGACCTCTTTCCTTCCACTGGGATTATTTCCACCGTGGTATGCTATTCGGTACAACTACCAAGTTCCACCAAGTTCATCCTATCCTCACGGCCAAACAACATAAGCTGTTTCAGTTCGACGTCGTCACAGATATCCCCATCCATTTCCACCATTTGTCGGATAGCGTCTTTCTTATTCTATACATCCTAGTACAGCTTGAGCTTCGCCTTAAGCAATCCACCTCAAGGCTGCTACATTCTGCACTGCAGGTTTATACATTCTCTTCTGATCTTTTTCTTTCTCAGAACAGAGTTAATTGCTCTTCTTACAGCTCCTTCTTTATTAAACCTACTTGTGATTTCATCATTACTTGCGCTCTGTTCATTAAATAATACCACATTTTGCCTTTTCCATACCGCCAATCACTTTTTCATCTACCTCCAAATTATTTACTTTTCCGTTCCAACGGGCAAACTACTCACACTTCTTCATGTTCATCTTCAGGCACTGCGCGAGGTGGTGCAGTGTTTAGCACACTGGACTCGCATTCGGGAGGATGACGGTTCAATTCTGTGTCCAGCCATCCCGATTTAGGTTTTCCTTGATCTCCCTAAATCACTTCAGGTAAATGCTGGGATGGTTCCTGTGAAAGACCACGGCCGACTTCCTTCTCCATCCTTCTCTAATCTGATGGGACCGATGACTTTGCTCTATGCTCCCCTCCACTGAATCAACCAACTAACCATAATCTTCAGGCCAGCCTTATTGTATTCGTCTTCAAGCTTGCATATCATATACCTCATACCATATTCTGCTAGTACAATCCTACTCTATTTCTTTTAGCTTTCCCACAATTTTTTTTTCAGTAAAATATTCTTCTAGGGATATTAAATGTGTTAACATAATCAGTTATATTTTCATAATGATTACTTGTCCATGGATTATTCTACAGATTCTTGTAATTTTCTATCCATTATTCCTGACATATTACATTTATTTGTTCTACATCGTATGTGTTTTAGTCTCTTAACATTGTTAAAGCAAAGAGCTCTCTGTCATAAACACCACATTCTGTCTCTGCTACAAATGTAACAACCATGATGGACCTTTCTTGTTAGTGATTCTGCTTTCTACTCATCGGTCTATGTCTTTCGCTTGCTTGATCACTGCAGCAAACACTCGTATAGTCTTTGTTTCTCTTAAACTATTTCTTTAATTTTTTCATTCCAAATTACAATTCTTTTCTCCTTTCGCCATGTAGTTTGCTTACTTACTGCTTCAACTGCTGTCTTATTTATGCAGTATTTGATGTTCCCGATTCCATCATTTTGTGTAGGTGAATGTACTAAATAATAATGCAATCTTTGGTGGTAGAGATCTGAAGCTGAAGGATCTTTTAAAAACTGTAATGTAAAATTGATTGATTTTTCTTTATCTGTAGGAGATGAGCCCACGAGTCTCCTTCACTATATTAGAAATGCTGTTTTGGCCATAACAAAAAATGGTCTCTGAAAATATCACACTGCGTGAAAATTTTAATGTGTTACACTAAGGAAAGAAACAATTCACTTACTAAAATATATAACTCATTTAGCTCATGTGTTGGTCCAAGTGTTTTTATGAATAGTTTTCTTTCGGAAGAACGTTTTAGTTACTATGATGTTAGTGTATGTAAAAAAACTTCTTCTCTCATTACCATTTGAATTTACAGTATATCCTCCATATCTCCCCACCACGCCTTTAATCCTGTTATTACCCACTCAGACATTCCAACCCTCACGTACATAAATCAAGTATGGTTCGTTTATTACCGCACACACAAGCAGGAGCTTTACGTAAACAATATCTGAGTCCTATATTCATCTCTTTTCAGACCAATGATCTGCAGTCACAGGTAGGTGACCTCGCTCTGTTTTCGACCTTAAAAGCGTTAATCACTCATTATGAAAAGTGCAGGGTGTAATTCTCTCCTTCCACTCTGACTCTGTTACCATGGCTATGCCCGTCTTCCCATTAATCTGTTTCTCAACGCCTGTATATAAAAACGTATAATGATGTAAATCTGTTGTTTCTCTTAATTTACTGGTTACAAACTGCAGATTGAAACAAAAGAAATTGAAAAAGGTAGGAAATTAAGGAGATGGGACTTTGATAAGTTGAAAGAACTAGAAGTTATTGAGAATTTTAGTGAGAGCAATAGGCATCGATTGACTGAAACAAGGGAAAGGAGTACAGTAGACGACGATTGGGTAGCTCTGAGAGATGAAATAGTGAAGGCAGCAGAGGATCATATAGATAAACAGAAAATGGTTACGAGAAATCCTTAGATATTACGGGATATAATGAATGTAATTGACTAAAGGAGATAATATAACAATGGAGCAAATGAGGCATGTGGAAAGGACTACAAACATCCAAAAAATGAGACTGACTGTAAGTGCAAAATGGCTAACCATGGATGGCTAAAGGACAAATGTAAGTATATAGACCCATATATAACTAGGGGAAAGATAGACACCGCCTACAGGAAAACTGTAGAGATATTTGGAGAAAAGAAGAGGAGCTGCATGGATATGAAGAGCTCAGATGGAAAACCAGTAATAAGCAAAGAAGAGAAAGCTGAAATTTGGAAGGAGTATAGAGGGTCTTTGCAGGGAAATTAGCTTGAAACATGTAAATGAAGGTCGGATAGAAGATACGATACCACGAGAAGAATTTGACAATGATCCGTATGGCATTTCCTCAGAGCTACTGATACTTCTGGGAAAGCCAGCCATGACAAAAACAAAACTCTTCCATCTGGTGTGCAAGATGCATGAGATAGGCGAAATACCCCCAGACTTCAAGAAGACCACAGACAACATTAATGGCTGCAAATGATCTCCAGGCAGAAGAACATAACTATTTCAAGTCAGTGATCGGTCCAGCTGGACTAAAAGGCCCAGTCTGCTCTATGTAAACACAGACCGCACCCGCCGCCAGCAAGCACAGTGTCTTGTAGACAAGTTGGTCTATGGCTTTATGGGATCTGCGCGACACTCAGGACTTACCATCAGCTCTTGCCAATTGAAATCCGTACTCATGTGGCCAGGATATGGTTTCCCAGTCGTCTAGGCTTCAGCCGGTCTGGCCAGGAACCCAGGGGAGGCGCTGCAGGCGACGTCGTGCTGTTGGCAAAAGCAGCCTGACCGGCCGTCTGCCGCCACAGCCCATCAACACCAAATTTCGCCTCGCCGTCCTAACAGATGCGTTCGCCGTACGTGACACACTGATTTCTGTGGTTATTTCATGCACTGTAGCTTGTCTGTCAGCACTGACAACTCTACACAAACGTGGCTGCTCTCGGTCGTTAAGTGAAGCCCTTCGGCCACTGCGTCCTTCGTGCTGAGAGGTAGTGCCCGAAATTTGGTATTCTCGGGACACTTTTGACGCTGTGGGTGTTGGGATATTGAATTCCCTAATGATTTCGGTACGTGGATTGTCACATGCGTCTAGCTGCAACTACCATCTGCCGTCAGGGTCCGTTAATTTCCCGCGTGCGGTTATAATCACGTCGGAATCCTTTTCACACGAATGAGTACAAATGACAGCTACAGCAGCTGTACCTCGTGTATGCGATCCTATCGACATCTGTTTATGTGCATGCCGCTATACCATCACTTCTGACACCTCTTAATGAGTAGATTATGAAAAAATATTAAATTTCTATATACGGCGAATAATTGTGCGAAATATTGAAAATGAAATTTTTGTTGCCACTGGAGTCCGCTATGTAGAGAACCTGGAAGTGGTACAGTGTTCTGGGATAGCGGTAGAATAATGTATGCAATTCTAATCGTAATCAGAAAAATAAAAATTTTTCCTAAAGTAAATGTCTGATACCACAGTACCAGTTTTACAGGCTTGTGTGTCGATAGTAATGCTTGTGGAGTCAAAGCATTCATCTGACCTGACAAGGAAGAGTAGCAGACAATTCAAACTTCCAAAATTAGAAAAAAAAAAGAGAGAAGGTCGTTGGGAAATGAAATAAGGAATTCCATTTCGCTAGCAAACCACGCTAACCTGGCAGCGGCGAATTATACTCCAACAGCTGACACAAGCTGCAAAACAGGAAGAGCAGAAGGACAGGGTCGCACAGATACGATGGACGAGGAGTGGGGGAGAGATGGTATCGGCGGTGGACAAGCGCGCAGTTCACAGGGACCGCTTTGTGGCATCTGGCGGCGCAATTACAAAAGAGCAGGACAGCCGGGGGGGACAGACAGTGCAGGGTGGCAGCACTGCGACCGGGACAGCGCAGAACGGAGGTGGAGGCGGAGGCAGAGGCAGGCGTAGAGAGGTAGAGAGACGCGCCGGCTCCAAGCATGGGGCCCGGAGCGCTGCTGATGTTGGCGGCGGCGGCGGCGGTGGCGGGCATCACCAGCGCCAACATCGCCCTCGCCGTGAGTACCCGCCCTGCTTCTTCTCTGCGTCAACCGCTCAAACGACGGCATTTTTCCCCGTGGAATTTCAGACGACCTCCCCCTCTTACGGCTCATCACTGCGGTTCTACGTGACTACCACTACTGGAGCTTTTCCAAACTGTGATCAGTCCCACATGCAGTTGGGAGGAGGTTGAGGACGCACCACCCTCCCCCTCCTTCCCCCCCCCCCCTCCGAAAAAGTTTGGGCTTGAACTGAGTACAATGAAAAAGCCGAAGAAACTGGTACACCTGCCTAATATCGTGCGCGGCTCCTACCAGCACACAGAAGTGTTGCAACACGACGTGGCATGGACTCTATCAGCGTCTGAAGTAGTGCTGGAGGGAATTGACACCACGAATCCCGCGGGGCTGTCCATAAATCCGTAACAGTACGAGGGGGTGGAGATCTCTTCCGAACAGCACATTGCAAGATATCCCAGATACGCTCGATAATGATCATGTCTGGGGAGGAGTTCGGTGGCCAGCGGAAGTGTTTAAATTCAGAAGAGTGTTCCTGGAGATACTCTGTAGCAATTCTGGACGTAGGGGGTGTCGCATTGTCCTACTGGAATTGCTCAAGTCGGTCGGAATGCACAATGGACGTGAATGGATGCAGGTGATCAGATAGGATACTTACGTACTTGTCACGTGTCAGGGGTCCAATATCACTCCAATTACACACAGCCCACACAATTACAGAGCCTCCACCAGCTTGAACAGTCCCCTGCTGACATGCAGGGCCCACAGATTCTTGAGGTTGTCTCCATACCTGTGCACGTCCATCCGCTCGATACAATTTGAAACGAGACACTT
The DNA here is from genome assembly GCF_023864345.2 of Schistocerca serialis cubense. Taxonomy (NCBI): domain Eukaryota; kingdom Metazoa; phylum Arthropoda; class Insecta; order Orthoptera; family Acrididae; genus Schistocerca; species Schistocerca serialis. Next base: position 108,478,054 of record NC_064648.1, read on the forward strand.
CCAACCTGTCAGCATGTTTCCACTCATCAACATTCCAGTCTCGGTGATGATGGGCCCAGGCAAGGTGTAAAGCTTTGTGTCGTGCAACCATCGAGGGTACACGATGTTTCGTTCAATGGTTCGCACGATGACGTTGACAGCCCAGCACTGAAATCTGCAGCATTTTGCGGAAGTTATACTTCTGTCACGTTGAACGATTCTCTTCAGTTATCTTTGGTCCCATTCCTGCAGCATCTTTTCCTGGCCACGACAATGGCGGAGTTTAGATGTTTTACTGCAATTCCGATATTCACTGAACACTCGTGAAATGGTCATACGGGAAAATCCCTACTTCATCGTTGTCTCTGAGCCGCTGTGTCCCGTCGCTCGTGCGCCGACTACAACGTCACGTTCAAACTCACTTAAATCTTCATAGCCTGCCACTGTAGCAGCAGTAACCCATCTGACAACCGCGCCAGACACTCGTTTTCGCAGCGACCGCAGCGCCGTATTCTGCCTGTTTACAAATCTCTGTATTCGAATACGCATGCCTACACCTTTTATACTCGGGTACGTGATTTTGTTTTTGAACTCGACACTTGCAGCTTCTCCTGTCCTTTTATTGTCTTTGACTGCCACACGAAACTGGTCGACGAGTGACTGACTGCGACCCATTTGGTGTACATAGGTCGAGAATTTTCTCGAATTCTCGGCGAGATCTTTCGCTAACGTGTGACAGCGGAAGATTTTGTACGCTTCACGCTTCGATCTTTTTCAAAATCCATAAATTTCTTTCTAACTTTTGCCGGTCGACATTTGCACCTCCTTTTCTGAACCGAGAGTTCAACAATCTCTGCTTCTTCAGTATTTTCCGAATTTTCTCATAAAACCAGGATTGAGCTTTGTTTCCCGCCCTTGATACATTTACTAGGCAAATAATACTCCAGAGTGTTATCTACAGTGAGTTTAAAACTTGCAATAATTCGTATGCTTCAATAATATTTGAACTAAATGTTGTCTATTCACTATTTAAGTAGGGAGCTAGTAGCCGCTTACCTGGTCTTTCCAGCATAATTTGTACCCCAGTCTTTCTGTTGAGTTTACAAACTTCGATAACAATCAAAGCTATGTTGACATCATTGTCACTAATCTCTATTTCTAAACTTACACTGTCGTTAAGCTCAGGCCTGTCTGTAACTCCAAGGTCTAAAATAATTTCATTGCGTGTGGGTTGTAGAAATGTGTGAATTCCTAAGGGACCAAACTGCTGAGGTCATCGGTCCCTAGACTTACACACTACTTAAACTAACTTATTCTACGAACTAAGAACAAGGGAGAGGACTCGAACCTCCGGCAGGAGGGGCTGCGCAATCCGTGACATGGCCCCTCGAACCGCGCAGCCACTCCACGCGGCTGGGTTATACAACTAGCTGTTGAAGACCGTCTTCACAAAACGTTCAAAATGGTTCAAATGGCTCTGAGCACTATGGGTCTTAACATCTGAGGTCATCGGTCCCCTAAAACTTAGAACTACTTAAATCTAACTAACGACACACACATCCACGCCCGAGGCAGGATTTGAACCTGCGACCTTAGCGGTCGCGCGGTTCCGGGCTGTAGCGCCTAGAACCGCTCGGCCACTCCAGCCGGCTCACAAAACGTATTCAGTCACTACACTGCGCAACAGAATTAAAGGACCGCTTTTACGGAACCCCGTAACTGTCTCCGACTGCAAGGCATAAGTTTCAAATGTGGCCCAGAGGTGCCTACAGCCTTCCTGAGTAATGGTGGAGAAGCGTCGACCCTGCGATATTGCCTTCGACCTCCGCGACGCTTTCAACTGCAGGCTGTCGACACATGCGAAGAAAAAGTCAGACCTCATCCACGTCTACAACTACACGGATACTCTGTAAATAACATTTAAGTGCATGGCAGATTCTCTATTTTTCCAATCTCGTATAGCGCGCGGAAACAGTGAACACCTATATCGTTCCGTACGAGCTCATTTTACCATGGGGATCGTTCCTCTTTATGAAGGTCGGCGTCAACAAAATATTTTCGCATTCGGAGGAGAAAGTTGGTGATTTAAATTTCGTAAGAAGATTGCTCCACAACGTAAAACACCTGTGCTTTAATGATGTCCAGCGTAAATCCAGTATCATTTCAGTGACACTCTCATATTTCGCGATACTACAAAATTTGCTGCCCTTCTCTGAACTTTTTCAATGTACTCTGTCAAACCTATCTGGTAAGGATCCCACACTGCGCAGCAGTATTTTAAAGGAGGACGGACAAGCGTAGTGTAGCCAGTCTCCTTAGTAGATGTGTTACATTTCGTAAGTAAAACGCAGCCTTTCGTTAGCCTTCCCCACAACATAGTCTATGTGTACCTTTCAATTTAAGTTGTACGTAATTGTAATACCTAGGTATTTACTTGAATTTACGACCTTTAGATTAGACTGATTTATTGTGTAACCGTACTTTAAAGGATTTCTTTTAGCACTCATGTGGATGACCTCACACTTTTCGTCATTTAGGGCAACTGCCAATTTTCGCACCATACATATCTCTTTTCCAAACCGTTTCGCAATTTGTATTGATCTTCTGATGCGTTTACTAGTCGATAAATGACAGCGTCATCTGCAAACAACCTAAGACGGCTGCTGATATTAGCTCCCAAGTGGTTTATATAGATAAGGAATAGCAAATGTCCTGTAACACTACCTTGGGGAGCGCAAGAAATCAATTCCGTTTTTCTCGATGACTTTCCGTCAGTCACTACGAACTCTGACATCTCTGACAGGAAATCACGAATCCAGTCACATAACTGAGACAATATTCCATAAGCACGCAATTTCACAACAAACCGCGTGTGTGGTACGGTGTCAAAAGCCTTCCGGAAATCCAGAAATACGGAATCAGTTTGAAATCCCTTGTCAATAGCACTCAACACTTCGTGCGACGAAAGAGCTAGTTGTGTTTCAAAAGAACGATGTTTTCTAAATCCGTATTGACTATGTGTCAATACACTGTTTTCTTCGCGGTAATTCATTGCTCGAACACAATATACATTCCTAAATCCTGCTGCATATCGACGTTAATGATACGGGCCTGTAATTAACTACATTACTCCTACTACCTTTCTTGAATATTCGTGTGACCTGTGACGCGTAAAGGGGGCTAATGACGACACACTGGGACAAAATTTCGCCACAATTCTGTCCAACGCCACCGCCGAAGCGTCACGCTATAGGAAGGTCGTAACGGCTGGTCTTACCCCGAATTAACCCCTTCTTTTGGTGCCCCTGCGATGGAGATCAGAGCCGCGGCGTCCAATGTTGAAATCACGCGATTTTCTAAAGAGCGGCCGAGCATAACGTTTCAGACACGCCGCCGTTCAGAATCGAAATGAAAAGACCTCAGGGAGTGGCACAAAGAACGACAATGAACCCACCCCTTTCCTTGGGGCGTTAATTCCCACACATTTCGCGGTCGAAAACGACAGCTAGATATTCTCGACAAACTTCGACGCTACTGACACACTCGGACGTTTCAGTCCTTCTGTATGAACATTGTGGAGCTGCATCCCCTAAGGCGTGATCGCACCCCTTCGGACTGCAGTAGCATCGTAATTTTCGCTCGTGTCCAGGATGGAGATAAAAAGGCTGTTGGAAACGATTCAACGAAACTCGAACGTCATCCGAGGAAACAGAGGGTTGATACACTTTTTCAGTTCTACCCTTTTTTCAGTTCACGCCTTCCTGTGGCGTGATGACGAGGGGTATGAAATTGACACATGTGAGAATAAAATGACGTAGGGTCCCTCCAAGAGCCACCATTTCGGTAAAACGCTCAAAGCTGCCCGCCTACATATATTGAATAATCAGGAATGAGCCTTTGGAGAGAAACTCTGTCCGAACAGACCTTGGAGGGCCCAACGGAACCGACCGGCCGCCGTGTCATTCTCGGCCCCCAGGCCTCACTGAATGCAGATGCGGAGGGCGATGTGGTCAGCACACCGCTCTCCCGGCCGCGTGTCAGTTTACGAGACCGGAGCCTCTACTTCTCAGTCAAGCAGCTCCTCAGTTTGCCTCAGAAGGGCTGAGTGCACCCTGCTTGCCAAAAGCGCTCGGCAGACCGGATGGTCACCCATCCAAGTGCTAGCGCAGCCCGACAGCGCTTAACTTCGGGGATCGGTGTTACCACTGAACTCAGAGATGTGTCATCGGTTGCCTACCTGTAGGCACCTCACGCTGCATCACAAATTTCCTCGATGAAGATGCATTTTTAAAATTTTCGCTACATGTGCGCAGGTGCCACCGACGGTTTTGGAAAACTGCGGGGACTTCGAGGGATGCTTTACCGTTTTATCTTCAGCTGTATGAATGTCGCACCTCTGTGTGACCACACCAGAGGAGTATGTTAAACATTAGCATAAAAAGCCCTTGGCTCCTTCGGATCACGTTCGAATATCGCCGAATGTGGGTCCACCCTGTAAACAAGAGAGAAAATAGCGGTGGCACTGCACTAAAAAAGGGTGCGATTGCGTTTAATGGAGCTGCAGCGTTACAGAGTCCATGCAGAAGCATTGAAACGTCCGAGTGCGTCAGCACTGTCAGAGATAGTCAAGAATATCTAGCTGTCGTTTTCGACTGCGAAATGTCTAGAAAACAACGGCCCTGGGAAAGGGGTGGATTTATTGACGCCCTTTGTGCTACCTCCTTGAATTCTTCCCCTTTCCATTCTAAAAAATGGTTCAAATGGCTCTGAGCACTATGGGACTTAACATCTGTGGTCATCAGTCCCCTAGAACTTAGAACTACTTAAACCTAACTAACCTAAGGACAACACACACATCCATGCCCGAGGCAGCACTCGAACCTGCGACTGTAGCAGTCGCGCAGTTCCGGACTGAGCGCCTAGAACCGCTAGATCACCGCGGCCGGCCTTTCCATTCTAAGCGGCAGCGTGTCGGAAATGTTTCCCTGGATCAGTCATAAGAAAACCGCGTGATTTTAACGTTGGCCGTCGCGGTTGTGACCTCCATCGCAGGGGCCCAAAAAGAGGGGGCGATATGTTTTGGTTTGTGGTTTTGTTTTGCTTTAGGGAGTAAAAAAACAACTGGGGTCATACGCGCCCAGGTCAGAACTTTAGAACACGAAGACAAAGAGGAGTTAAAAAACGACATAAGAGAAGACAGCTAAAACGTGCACGTTGAGAAATGGCTAAAAAAGACATCATACAGAAACGGACGTCGAAAAACTAAAAATTAAGTGGCCTTCGCCATATTGCTTTGGCAGTCAAAAAGTAAAACGCGGCCACCAGCCAGCGCGTCATTGGCTAACACGGCCGATCACTCAGACGGCAAACCCAAGCGGGAACGTAAACGCTTAAAAAATGGGGATTCCGTCAGGAAATGGCGTTCAAAGTGCAAAGTGGTCGGGTAGCGCCACTTATCCAATGACGACGGCTAAAAAGTCAGTGCCCAATACTCAGCCTAGTTAAAATGACCTCCTCCCGGCGGGAGGACCGAGAGAAGGCCGTCGAAGCCGCTGGGAGAGGCTTAAGCCGGAGCTTATTCCCGTGAAGAGAGGACCATTGGAGATGTCAAAGGGACACCACCTCTTGACAGACGGCAACACAGCCATCATCGGAGGGAATACAGGAACTAGCGGGCTGAGGTACGAGGACTGCAGCTTTGGCAGCAGCGTCAGCAGCCTTGTTTGCTGGCAGAGCGATGTGGCCAGGGACCCACATAGACATCACACTGGTTCCACCAAGAGTGAGCGAGTGACATTCTTCCTGGACCTGCTGCGCTAAGGGACGGCTGGTGTACAGCGCACGTAGACTTTGAAGGGCGCTGAGAGAGTCTGAGCAGAGGACACAACTGAAAAGTCTGTGTCGCCGGATGTACTCCGCGGCCCGATACAGGCCGAAGAGCTCTGCTGTAAATACCGAGCAGAGTGCCGGAAGCCGATATCGAAAGACACGCATGTCGATCACGTCAGTCCGAGAGCCGTAAGTGTTTACGGGCTGTGACGTCTTTCTCATCTTGTGACACGCCCGCGGCTGCGTTGGAAAGCGTTATGGTGGAGTTTGTCGCCGGTGTGACACCTTTAACCGACTTTACAAGTCACATGAACTTCTGCTGAGATCTGGCCGTTCTTTCGCCCGTGTCGATACCTCGCTGTTGGAAGCGTCGTCGAGCCAGAAGGAGACTTCGGAGGGCGGCCCACTTCTGCACCACTACAGAGGAAGATTGTACGCACCTTTGAACAACATTTCAAGCATGTACATTGCAGTCAGAAACATTTACGGGGTTCCGAAAAAGTAACTTCTAATCGTGTTGCGCGGTATAGTTCCTAAGACTCTCTGCCCATACCACCTACAATGAATGTGTACGTTGTAGAGTAAATACGTTTCCGAATAATATTCTGCGCTACCGTGCATACACTTTCTTTGATCATTCTACTGCTATTACGGCGGAATCGGATGGCTGGTAAAAAACATCCAATGACTAACTGGAGTGCATTTCAGCCAATTAATTGCGTCCAAATGACTTCGCAGAAAGACTCACCTTCGACCACTATTGAGAAAAAGTTTTTATAGATTGGATCGTACAGGGTGTAACAAAAATGCATAGCACAAATCACAGGACACATTCTGTGTGGTCCTGCCCACTCGTCTATTATAGGCTGCCCAAAGGATGCTGCTTTCTCGGATTGCTATACAACAATTCGGCAACGGCCTTGCCGCAGTGGATACGCCGGTTCCCGTCAGGTCACCCAAGTTAAGCGCTGTCGGCCGGGCCGCCGTGCGCTGTTGCCATCTTTCGGGGTTCACTCAGCCCTCGCGATGCCAACTGAGGAGCTACTCGACCGAATAGCAGCGGCTCCGCTCAAAGAAAACCATCATAACGAGCGGGAGAGCGGTGTGCTGACCACACGCCCCTCCCGTCTGCATCCTCAGCTGAGTATGACACGGCGGTCGGATGGTCCCGACGGGCCACTTGTGGCCTGGAGACGGGGTGCTGCTGTGGTTTGTACAACAATTCAAGCAAAACACGTTAATAGTTTTTATTACAATAAAGAAGATTGACAATACTTAACTCTCTATTACAAGTACGTGTCGCAGGCGATGGGCTACACGCTTTACACAATGTGCGTGTAAGCTATTGATACGAGGCACTTGTCTCAGTACAACAGTTAGGGTGGCGACTCTGCTGCTGTGCTGGTACTGCGCGGCCGAGGCTGGCAGGAGCGGCGCTTGTATTCTCCTGTTGTAGAGGCCGCTCCTGTCGTGGTGCGGTCCTAGTCAGCGAGCTCGACGTCCTCTCACTGGCTTCTCTGCTCCTGCGTTCTTCACCCTGATGCCGGCGCTTGTGGTTACGCCCCAACACATTCCTCACACGTAGGTGATGAAATTGTTTTTGTTTGAACATGAGTCTGGAAACGCCTTGTTTCCATATTACTACTCATTAAGACGGGAAACACAAATGGACAGAACGAACAACCATACTACATGCAATTCACGGGAGATGTTCAATATGCCCCTGATGCATTGTCATAGTGAATCTCGGACCCGCTGATATACCGATGGAATATTGCATGTGGTCCTTCAGCCTTCCATAATATGGGCACAGAGGCTCTTGAACGTCTTCTACTGCGGTTCCATACACAAGAGCTTTCAAATGTCACCACAAATAACATTCGATTGGGCTTAGGTCTGGAGAGCGTGGAGTCCAGGCAACTGTCCATCTCTACCTATCCAATGAAAGACGTTATGTAGAGGCCGACCGATACTAACACTAAAGTGAGGAGATGCTCCATTGGGCATTGAGTACACGTTTCGTTGCACAGCTAAAGTCACATTTGCTAACAGATCAGGTAAAACATTCTCTGCGAAATTATGGTAACTTTGTCTGTTGAGCCTGGGTGGAAGAAATTTAGACCCTACCAAACAGTCACGAACAACGTCGGCCCAAACACTGACAGAAAATCTGTGTTGACGACTTGCTTCAACACTTTCGTGAAGACAGACGTCTGTCCATACGTGCCGATTGTGAAAATTTACAGTCTGATCTCGATGAAAAGACGCCTCACCTGCGATCAGCACCGTTGCACTAAAACTAGGGTTTACAATTTATTGAATAAACCAATCGCAGGAGAGCACCTGTGCGGGAAAATGAGCTGCTGATAGCGCCTGCACACGCTGTGAGTGGCACAGATACACGTCGAGTGACATTATACTGAGTGCACTACCCGAAAATTACCTCGAGCAATTAAACAGAGAACCGACTCGTGGAGATAACATCTTGGACCTACCGATAACAAACAGACCCGAACTTTTCGACTCTGTAAGTGCAGAACAGCGAATCAGTGATCATGAGGCCGTTGCAGCATCCCTGAATATGGAAGTAAATAGGAATATAAAAAAAAGGGAGGAAGGTTTATCTGTTTAGCAAGAGTAATAGGAAGCAGATTTCAGACTACCTAACAGATCAAAACGAAAATTTCTGTTCCGACACTGACAATGTTGAGTGTTTATGGAAAAAGTTCAAGGCAATCGTAAAATGCGTTTTAGACAGGTACGTGCCGAGTAAAACTGTGAGGGACGGGAAAAACCCACCGTGGTTCAACAAAAAAGTTAGGAAACTACTGCGGAACCAAAGAGAGCTTTACTGCAAGTTTAAACGCAGCCAAAACCTCAGACAAACAGAAGCTAAACGATGTCAAAGTTAGCGTAAGGAGGGCAATGCGTGAAGTGTTCAGTGAATTCGAAAGTAAAATTCTATGTACCGACTTGGCTGAAAATCCTAGGAAGTTCTGGTCTTACGTTAAATCAGTAAGTGGATCGAAACAGCATATCCAGACACTCCGGGATGATGATGGCATTGAAACAGAGGATGACACGCGTAAAGCTGAAATACTAAACACCTTTTTCCAAAGCTGTTTCACAGAGGAAGACCGCACTGCAGTTCCTTCTCTAAATCCTCGCACGAACGAAAAAATGGCTGACATCGAAATAAGTGTCCACGGAATAGAAAAGCAACTGAAATCACTCAACAGAGGAAAGTCCACTAGACCTAACGGGATACCAGTTCGATTCTACACAGAGTACGCGAAAGAATTTGCCCCCCTTGTAACGGCCGTGTACCGCAAGTCTCTAGATGAACGGAAGGTTCCAAATGATTGGAAAAGAGCACAGGTAGTCACAGTCTTCAAGAAGGTTCGTCGAGCAGATGCGCAAGACTATAGGCCTATATCTCTGACATCGATCTGTTGTAGAATTTTGGAACATGTTTTTTGCTCGCGTATCATGTCGTTTCTGTAAACCCAGAGTCTACTCTGTAGGAATCAACATGAATTCCGGAAGCAGTGATCGTGTGAGACCCAACTAGCTTTATTTGTTCATGAGACCCAGAAAATATTAGATACAGGCGCCCAGGTAGATGCTATTTTCCTTGACTTCCGGAAGGTGTTCGATACAGTTCCACACTGTCGCCTGATAAACAAAGTAAGAGCCTACGGAATGTCAGACCAGCTGTGTGGCTGGATTGAAGAGTTTTTAGCAAACAGAACACAGCATGTTGTTCTCAATGGAGAGACGTCCACAGACGTCAAAGTAATCTCTGGCGTGCCACAGGGGAGTGTTATGGGACCATTGCTTTTCACAATATATATAAATGACCTAGTAGATAGTGTCGGAAGTTGCATGCGACTTTTCGCGGATGATGCTGTAGTATACAGAGAAGTTGCAGCATTAGAAAATTGTAGCGAAATGGAGGAAGATCTACAGTGGACAGGCACTTGGTGCAGGGAGTGGCAACTGACCCTTAACATAGACAAATGTAATGTATTGCGAATACATAGAAAGAAGGATCCTTTATTGTACGGTTATATGATAGCGGAACAAACACTGGTAGCAGTTACTTCTGTAAAATATCTGGGAGTATGCGTGCGGAACGATTTGAAGTGGAATGATCATATAAAATTAATTGTTGGTAAGGCGGGTACCAGTTTGAGATTCATTGGGAGAGTCCTTAGAAAATGTAGTCCATCAACAAAGGAAGTGGCTTACAAAATACTCGTTCGGCCTATACTTGAGTATTGCTCATCAGTGTGGGATCTGTACCAGGTCAGGTTGACAGAGGAGATAGAAAAGATCCAAAGAAGAGCGCCGCGTTTAGTCACAGGGTTATTTGGTAAGCGTGACAGCGTTACTGAGATGTTTAGCAAACTCAAGTGGCAGACTCCGCAAGAGAGGCGCTCTACATCGCGGTGTAGCTTGCTGTCCAGGTTTCGAGAGGGTGCGTTTCTGGATGAGGTATCGAATATATTGCTTCCGCCTACTTATACCTTCCGAGGAGATCACGAATGTAAATTTAGAGAGGTTCGAGGGCGCACGGAGCCTTTCCGGCAGTCGTTCTTCCCGCAAACCGTACGCGAGTGGAGCAGGAAAGGGAGGCAATGACAGTGGCACGTAAAGTGCCCTCCGCCACACACCGTTGGGTGGCTTGCGGAGTGTAAATCTAGATGTAGATGTTCCTCGTGTCAGACTCTCCTGGCCGTCGTACAGTGCTAGAGCTACACGCCCTGTTCTGACGCTAGGGTCGCCGCCGACAGCCGCCTCCCGCTGCGGTGCCCTCTTCTTCCCAGGCCTCCCACGGTTGCGAGTACCAGGCCCGAACGCCCCACGCTCCCTGAGTCGACGATCAGGCGCTTCAAGCGTTTACCTGTCGGGGCACCTTCGTCCTGGAAATCTCTTCCCGTACAAGCACTGAGCACGGTCGCCATTGCCGTCAGCTGATCCGTACATCAAACGGGCATCTGACATCTCTGAACTTGTGTTCACTGCCACTGCACCAGCCACGTCCGTCATTAACTTAATAAAATGGTTGAAATGGCTCTAATCACTATGGGACTTAACATCTGACGTCATCAGTCCCCTAGAACTTAGAACTACTTAAACCTAACTAACCTAGGGACATCACACAACACCCAGTCATCACGAGGCAGAGAAAATCCTTGACCCCGCCGGGAATCGAACCCGGAACCCGGGCGTGGGAAGCGAGAACGCTACCGCACGACCACGAGTTGCGGACCTGCCCGAATAACTCGTTAAATATTTCGATGTTAATTTCCTATCTCTGAATTTTTTCGCTGAATTTTGGTACATCCTTTATTAGAAAAACATTTTAGTGAATTACTGTTACATTAAAGACTAGCTAACTCGCCAGTGCTTCGCAGTCGCTAAATATACGTATCCTACTCCGGAAATTTTGTCCGGAGCCAAATTTGCTACTTCGATCTCTTTGGAGGTATGGCGCTCTAAAGTGTAATAACTCATATATAATACGAAAGTAACAGACTCATTTGTTTTAGGTTTTGGATTTTGTTTTTAAGTTTGTTGTAAATTCTTCTTCAGAAAACAATTACAAAACTGCAGAATACACCAAATTTCTCGTTTGTTTGTGACACTGCGTGGTAAGTAACAGTATGAAGTAGTTCTCTTAACTACTGATTCATGAAAGGGCAAAATAAACTGATCATGTTAAAAACTTGTCTGGTTATTTAAATATGCCTTGCTGTCTTACCTAAACCGACCACAATGAGGAGAACAAAAGAGCCCATTTATACAGCACATCTATTCTATTATACAGGGTGATCCTTTGCAGTGGGACTCCTCACATACCAGGGATAAAAAAAGTCTCTCACAAAATTTCGTCCGGCGAGTACATTCGGCAGAAAAAGGACGTTAAAGAGTGGCAATCTGGCAACACTATAGCCATATGTCTAGTAACTACCTCTAACAGCAAATGTTACTTGTGCTGAGCACTTCGTGTGCCGGCACAGTAGTTTAGCGTGTTCGGTCAGAGAGCTGGTTTGCCTCTGTAATGAAAAAAAACTGAATGAAGGGCCCAACAACGAATTTGAACCGATGTCATGTGATTTCCGAAACGACCAAACACAACGAGCAACAACGAACAAAATGAAAAAAAGGAAAAACGTGCAGTGCACAGAGTGTTGGGTTAGCGTGCAGGAGGTTGGGGGTTCAACCCTGGGTTGGGGCGCATTTTTTTATTTGATAATTTCATTCTGACATTTCATACTGTAAAATATACCGTTTCTTATGTCGCATGTATCTTAAATTTACAACATTTTCTACTGCTCAACTCAACATACACGTGGTTAGACAAATAAGAAATAAACAGTTGAAACAATTAATGAGACCATGGTGATAACACATAGAAACAATAACCGACTTTAGACATTATCTGCAAAGCATGTTGCTAGTCCTACTGGTAACGTAAGGCCCTAACGAAATGTAATGGGTCTGAACGAGGCAAGAATAATAGTTGGTGCTAATCAATGTGACCACTAGAGTAAGGTACAAACAAAACAGATTTCGCGTCTAGTATATGAAGTAGTGCGAATAAATTCGAGCCCACGAGATAGGAAAGGCTTCTTTCAAAGCTGACCAATCTTCCATTTCTACGCTTGTACAGTAGTATGTAAGTGCAAATGTTTTCCAGAGGACCCGTTGCAATCGCTGTTGACGATTAAGTTGCAAGATACCGTACCACCTGGACTACATTTACCAAATAAAAAACATATGTTTGAACCCAGGATCGAACCCTCGACCTTCTGCATGCTAAACCAAAACACTATCCACTGCACCTTTTTTTTAATTTTTGTAACCATATCTATGTATTTAAAAATATTAACAACGATACATTTAAAATAAAATAAAACATTTCATTCTATTAACCTATTTCTAGAGTTGGTTAACATTACTGTCGTTTTATAGGTTTTCGTTTGTATATATGTTTCGTTTTTCGTGTTTCCCTTATTGTTGTTCCTTGAACCATTTTACATGGCCATTTGTCGTCTTTTTTGTTTGGGTAAAACATTGCAGGACAGGCATAATAATTTATACGTAGCATCGACACATTGATTTTGAGTTCAAATTTCTGTATGTCATGCACTTGTGATGCCACATTCAGACTGTGTATTCTGGTTTGATCTCTTCCGCTAGTTTGCACTGTTATGTGGGACAGTATGAGGGAAAACATCAGCATGATAGATGGAGCAGAAGTGGAAGGAAATTTTTTTGCATGTGCTACAGGCTATATATAAATTGAAGAAGAAAGAAAAAAATTATGTCATATTATATAAGAGAAGCAGAAAGGAAAGTGTGAGTAAACAATATAAATTTTATAGGGCACGTAGTAAAGGAAATCATTCAAAAAAATTATGAGTAGTTGGCACGTTCCACTAAGTAATGCTTGTATCCTAGACAATATAGTGCAAATAATGAGGAAAAAAATCTCAGTTAGTACTACTGGGCATACGTTTGACACTGATTTGACTGCGAGCATGACAGACGACTGGTGAGAAGCACTTTGTATCACTGATTTCACTAAGAAGAAACACTATATACTACTATACTTCAGTATTTGAGGCGAGAGCAGAAAGCACTTTATCTTTTCTGTTGCACTCAATCACTGTCAGTGCACGCGCTCTTCTCGTGGTGAGTGTGGTGAGTGTAGTGAGGTGGCTGGTGGCGGTGCTGAGGGCCACAGGCCGGGGAGGACTCTGGCGGTCGCTGTCTGCTGTGGAGTCTTCAGGAAGTTTGTGAAGTTCTCGCGGTAGAGCCCGTGCTGCTGGGCCGTCTCGTTCTCCTCCCAGAGGTCCACCAGGAAGGCCAGCTACGACGGCGTGTGCTGTCACGGCGAGGGTCCAGACAGCCGCCAGTCGCTCGGGTCGTGGAAGTGGGTTGCAGCCTGGGGCGGTGATCGCCTGCACTGTTTTGCTTCCCGGCGCCGTTCTGCCGACGTGGGCCACCGTCTGCTGGCACGCTTCCCATATGTCGGCGGCGTTCCCGCAGGTGAATCGGTGCTCGAGGCTGTCGGTCGTGGCACATTCGTCGCTCTTGTCACTTGCGACGAGTTTTATCTCCGCCAGTCTTTGGCTGGTTGGTACCGTTCTGTTCACTATTTTGTACCATGTCTTCTTCGCATTTTTAACCGACACGTTTTCCGAAACGTTTCCCATATTTGTTTCCAATTGTATTGCGGGGGTTTGTGTTCGGTTTTGTTTTTTGCCGGCTTCCCCCTGAGGGCCCAGCATATTCTCTTGGCTGTTCTGTGGCTGGGGTTCGCCACGGTGTCCAGAACGTAACATTTGTTGGCGTAGTGCAGCCTGACGTGTCGCATTCTGCCTCGTGTCGACCGGCGCTTCTCCTGATGCGGGCTTGTATCCTGCAATGACCTTGGCTGTGACGCTGTCAGGGTTATTGTCCTGGATGGCGAGAGTTCGTTTTAGTAGAAGGGCTGCACATTTGGTCTTTATATCAAGTAGACCTAGTCCTCCTTCTCTCGTTGGCAGCGAGCACGTTGCTTGCGCCACTTTGAATATATTTCGACGCCACATCAGGCAGCACACTGCGCCCCTAAGTGCTCGCGCAGTTTCGGCCGGGATGCTCAAGATTTGCGCCAGGTACCATGCTATTTTGTACCACTGCCTGTCTGGTTTGAGTCGTTGATTCCCTATCGGCAGTAGCACTGTTTGTTGGTTTGGGCGCCTGACGCTTTTTGGAATGTGTTCATGGTGGTTTCTACTCTGCCAATATCGTCCTGATCTTCAATAAAGATGCCTAGGTCGTCAGCGTAGGCTCTACATGCTATTGCTTTGTCTTCTGCAGAGAATCCTCTGATGTCATTTGTGAGTTTCCGCAGCAGCGGGTCCAGTGCTGTAGCGAATAGAGCCATTGACAGTGGACAGTCTTGCCTCACGGATCTGTCCAGTTTTATCTGTTTTGTTTTCCAACTATTGATTATTACTGTCGATCTCCCAGTACTTGGTATCTTCTGGATGATTGTGATGAATTTTTGCCCAAACCCGAGTCTGTTTAGTGTCTCTACGAGGTATTTGTGATCGATCCTGTCGAAGGCCTTGTTGTGTAACACCCCACCCGTCACTTATCTGTTTTTGGTGTGTGTTCACTGCAGGTAATTGACTAACAGATCAACAGAGAGTGCAAAACTGCCGCAATGTCGCATAACGCAAAGAAAGTAATAAGGACCTGTGACTCCTGATTGAACTGCTGTGGCAGTGTTGACATTAATTGATTCAGAATTGATCCCTTTTAAATAAAAAGGGGTTTACATTGATGTTATATTCAGCTATTGAACACCAGACGCAAATGTTGAACATAAAATTAATTAAGAAAGTGACTTGGGATTTCAACTACTTGATTGAAAACAGATGCAGTCGATTAGCACATATTTATTTTAACTTACGACCTTCAATCATCACATTACATGACTCTCGTAACAGGCAGTGGTAATAAATTGCGTTTCCGCTCAGTAAAGCGCGATAAATCAAAAGTAATTCCTATCGACTGACCCAGGCGTAATGCGAAGTGCGAGAAGAATTCCACAATACACGGCCCATGAAACCCTCGTGGAAACTTTGCCGATGTGATCCAACAAATTAATCAGTGGCCGGAGCGGGCGCAATATCACCGAATTCAGCGTGGTGGAGCAGCGTTGTTGTGTGGACGTCGGCCGACCTCGTGGTGCTGCAAGGCTGTGCTCGTCTATTCACTCCTAGCTATCTTGCTCAGTACATAGTTGGACCAAAACTTCCTATCTCCAAGCTCAATCGTTCCCTTGGCTAAGTCCTGAACTGCAGAGATGCTCACTCTTTCTCAGGCAAGCTGAGTAAAGAACGCCACGTCCGCACTCTAGGCAAGCTGGGAACGGAAGACTTCTACGGAGACTTCTCACAGTCCGCTCTTCGCCTCGGTTTCCCCTCCAGCAAAAGCACTTACGCCCATTGCAGCGCAAATCGCGTTAATTATGCGTCGCATCCCAGCGCCGACCAATGCCTGCTCTGGGAAGTGAACAAATTCCCACAAAATATCCCTTCCTCTCAACTTCTGTTATTTAGCTCCTCCCAGGTCACCCATCAAGGTTAGCGTCTGCACAAACACCAATTTTTCCGGAATTCTGATTCCCAGGAGAGTACTTCAAATTCCTCGGTCCTACGTTCCCATCGGAGGCCGGCGTATTTCATTCTGTCGCTCTTCACCTGCTTTACTTCAGACTCTGCGGACCGTGAATTCAGCATGAAGTTGCTATAGTCACGAACATGCTTATTTTGACCTCTGTTGACCGCTCCACCGTAGCTTTGCGCTGCTTTCTCGCACGTTTCACTGAAAACGGGACGACGGACATTTATCAACAGGCGTACAAGTTCTCCGTCTGCTTCCCTGTACACCAGCGTGGTGTCGGGGTCAACCACCGACTCACTGTCACTCATGTTAAGGCGGCTGGAGGCGGCGCACCATTACCGCTTTCTCAGAGCTTGAGCCGCCCTAAGCTGCCCATTGTCGCTTCCCTTAGCCGCTCCTGTGGCGACCACAGTCAATTCTGAGTACTTACCTGGGATAAACTAGCCTCCAGTAAATTGACGCGTTTCCACAAACTTTTCATGTCGTGTGAATTACTTTAAAACCATCACCCGACATTAATTATTTCAATACGTCCATACTATACACTCTACAAGATGCATTGTGCCTTGTCAGTCATTTTTTGTTCAGCCCTACTGTTCGCTCAATGTGAGTTAGGTGATCTTTAATGACTTCATGTAAGGGGCATAGTTGTTGCCATCTTACAGTTGAAGTCCACCGAAATTATGGCACCTGCGCCTCTGGTGGTGGCTGCCTGTGCTGTTATGTCCCTCTAGGTGCATGTGGCGTCAAATATATATTTCCCTTGTACCGCACATGTTTGCCACGGACTCATGACTTTCCTCATCGCCGATTTCAGGTTGTTTGCGATGCATTTTGCTATTATTTTATAGTCGGCGTTGAGGAGCGTAATCGGGTGTAACTCTTCAATGCGGCGGGCTGCTCTCGCCTTAGGGATGGGGGTTACGGTCCCTTCGGCCAGCCCAGGTGGAATTTGCGCCCCATCGAGTATCCCGTTCACCACCTCCGTGAACTGCACTCCCGGTACGCCCCAGTACGAGGGGCAGAACTCGAGCGGGATGCCGTCGGCGGCCGGTGCTGCTGCTCTGGCGCTGGTCTCCATCGTCTCTCTGACGTCGTCCTCGTCGACATTCTCTGCCAGCAGCGCCCTGCCCGCGCCTGTCAGCACGCTCCTCGTCTGCTGGAGAACTCCAGCAGTCGCCGCGTCGTCTGTCGCTTCTCGACAGAACACGTCTCGGAAAGAGCCTTCGATGTGTTTTGTTAATTCCGTTTCCGTCGTGAGCGTCTGCCGCTGCTCGTCCTGCAGCTCACTTACGCACTTTCCTGCGGCTCTCTCCCTTTCCCTGTTTGGGTGGTGCACGGTGAGCGGCTCTTGATCCACCTCGCCAGACGCCTTGCTTCTGGTGAGGACGCCTCTCATTTGTTGTTTCTTTATCTGAAGGAGTTTCGCCTCGGTTCTCCTCAGTCGCGGCAGGTACTGCTGGTCGTCTGCCGGTGCGCCGAGTGCGCCTTTCAGGCACCGGCGGTACAACTCGGCCGTGGTTCGCCTCCAGAAGCACCAACTGTACAGCGCCGGATGTGTGAGTTGACAGAGGTAGTTACTGCACATGTGGTGGGCCGCGAAGCCCGAGTGCGCGGATTTCGCTTCACCCTGTACACTTATGTACTGTTGTTTGTACAATAGTTGTAGCCTATGCCCTGGTACTACAGAGCACAATTTTAGTTTCTGTGCTACTGTGTGCCAAGTGTCAGTGAAACGGTACATACAGTTCGCGGCGGTACAAACACTCTGATCGTAAATCCGTTCCAACGTACTTGTATGCCAGTCCGTGAGCATTCTCTGTTATTGCAAAATAAATGTCGATTGACTTAAAACGAATGGATAGATCGGTTACGATGATTGGTATCTGGGGTACAAGAGAGACCTCTGCAGCTGCTTGATATGTGAGGGAAGCATCTTCAGTGACATTACATCGCAGTCTTAATCCACGGACAAATGGCATTACAAAGTTCAGGATGATTCACACTGCATAACCGTAATCTAATCACAAGCCTATAAGGTAGAAATACAAATCTCTGATCGTACAAGTTTATGTGAAATCCGACTTCGAGGAAGAAAACAAAACAGCACTTTGTTCGGTAGACATATATTGCTTAAAATTATATTCCCTGAGAAACAATATATGAGGGATAAAAATTTTGTATAATGGTTTAAACATTCTGCTGCCGCAATAGAAACCATCTGTGAGAAAGGAGTCGAAGCCACACTTTTCATAACACAGAACAGCTCTTTCTTTCTCGGACTCGGTTTTAACGGAAAAATATGTGTATTGTTGTTTAAGAAAATGTGTAGCCTATGTTCTTTCAATCGCTTATAAGAGCCTTGTGTAGAACTTCGAGGTAAACTATTAGAGATTTTTGGGAACAGTGTTAAACAACGTTTCTCCTTTATATAGGGTGATTTTTACCACCATGTGCAAACTCTAGGGATTGATCGATGAGAGGATACGGAACAAAAATAGTCTAACGGACTTATGTACGGAAAGGCTTGGTTACCATGCTAGAGGTCACGTATTTTGTTACAGAGAATGCGGTCTAATACGCGCTGTACCATGTACGCGTGGTTTCCTCCTAGAGGGTGCTACTGTTCCTCGTATGTCATGCCCTAGCGCCCTCTCAAGCCACAGTAACTGGTAACGTTGTATCCGATTCACTTCTCTTGCTGATTCACCGTGTAGTGGACATGATGCAGCGTTATACACAATGCTCCTATATTCGAATCGAGAGCTTGCCCACATGGTGTCTACTTACGGAAAGGCAAATAGCAACGGGCTGCTGGAAGTAACGTTGTATCAGATCTGTTCCCGCCAACAACCACAGCTTTCAATGTTTGCAACAGCGTTTCGCCGTTTGTCTGAGACGGGGTCGTTTCAGGAAGATAGAAATCATGAAGGACGTACCCGAAATGTTCGACCATCAGACTTGGAGGAAAATGTGATTAACACTGTGGAGGGCGACTGCTGTGTCCGCACCATAAAGTTGCCCCCCCCCCCCCCAGGACAGGGTACGGCAGACGAACGTGTGGGACATTCTCAATGACAGCTGTTGCTACCCTTATCACTTACAGCGTGTGCAGGGCTTACTAGCGACAGACTTTCCACATCGCGATCAGCTTTGTCACTGGTTTCTCCGACTGGCAACCACGATTCCAGGATTTGTGTCATCCATCCTATCCACAGATGGGGCCACCTTTATGCGGAGTGGCATCATCAACTTTCGGGACAGTCACCTGTGCCATATTATGCAGAACCCGCAGGGTATGGTGACAGCGAATGACCAGCGTCGGTGCAGCCGGAATGTGTGGGCCGGAATAACTGGCGACCGTATTTTGGGATCGATCTTCCTTCCGAGACACATAACAGGCCGGAACTTCTTGTGGCTGACTTTATCCCCCCTGCTGGAAGAAGTGCCGTCGATGATTCGAGGGATTGTACGGCTACTACGTGCAGGTGCTCCAGCTAACATCGCCGCCAACGCCCGGACGCGCCTCAGTCTTGTCCTCCCTTGTCGGTGGGTCACATCGAGGCGGGGTGGTTCCAGTCGCATGGCCTGCTCGTTCACCGGACCTCAACCCGTGCGATTACTGGTTAGGGGGTCATCTCAGTAGCACCATGCAGGCAGAGCCCACTCCGGATGTGGAGACGCTGGAGCAGTGTATCCGTGCCGCCTATGACACTGTCCGGGTGCAGCCTGGCCAGTGCGGACGTGTCACACAGAGCACGCTGCAGCGCGTGCACGGATGAGATGAGGCACACGGGAAATGTTTCCAACACATATTGTAACTGTGGCTACATGCGACAGCGCGTATTATACCGCACTCTGTGCAACAATGTACGAGTGTAGTTCAGTAACTAACGTCCCACATTTTTTTAAAAAAGCCATTAATATACACAGACAAACGTCCTGGTGGGTGCTTCACATTTGATGTTTGTTCCCTGCGCTGGGAGGTTTCGAACCGTTCTGGCAAGTGGCAGAGCCGTAGTACAGCGTCAAAATGGCTTCTACATACAACCCACGTTACAAGCAGCGTGCTGTTATTGAATTCTTGTGTGCAGAAACAGAAACCGTGGTGAACATCCATAAACATTTGTTTGCAGTGTTTGGCGATGCTGCAGTTCATAGGAGTACAGTTGGGTGATGGGTAAAGAAAGTTAGAGCCTCGGGAAATGCAGAAACAGAGTTCCACGATCAGCCCCACTCGGGACGTCCTGTAGCAGCCACTGATGAAGACATGCTGAATCGTGTGGATGCCATTATTCGTGCCGACCGACGCATCACAACTCGACAACTGGCTCTACTGTTGTCGGTCAGCATTTGAAGTGCGTCTGCAATGATGGAGACTCTCAGATAGTTAAAGAGGTGCTCACGATGGGTTCCACGAATGCTCACAGCGGGCCACAAGATTCAAAGAAAGACCATTTCATCTGAATTGTAGGAGCGTTCGGAAACCGACGGAGACACACTTCTGTCATGGATCGTTACGGGGGACGAAAGCTGGATGCACCACTTTGCGCCGGAAACAAAAAGGCAGTCCATGGAGTGACATCATCCTCATTCACCACAAAAGAGAAAAATCAAGACAACCATCATTACTGGAAGAGTCATGGTGACAGTCTTCTTACATTTTGATGATGTTATTCTCGTGGATGTGATTCCAAGACGGTTAACCATCAATTCAGAGGCGTACGTGAAGACTTCGAATAAATTCCAGAACCGTTTCGGATGTGTTCGATCGGACAAGAATCCAGTGTAAACCTTGCTCTAACACGATAATGCACGCCCACACACAAGTGTGGGAAGCCGGGACACATCGCCCCATTGGGTTGGAAATCATTGCGTCATCCACCCTACAGTCCAGACCTTGCACCCTCGGACTTGTATCTCTGTAGGCCGCCTAAAGACTCTGTATGGGGTATAGACTTTCAAGATGACGGGAGTGTCAGTCATGCAGTGAAAACATGGCTACGCCTACAGGACAAGAGCTTTTAATAGCAGAGAATACATGCTCTTCCACAACGATGGCGTGCAGCCATAGAACGTGATGGAGACTATGTAGAAAAGTAGGACTTGGACAAGACAAGTTCATGTACAGGATGACTATAATTAAAGTTAAACTTTCAAACTTCTGCAGAAATAACGCCACTGGTCAGAATAAAATCAAATTGCAACGGAATATTAACGGAGAAGGGGGAAAATCTATCGTAGAAGAAAAATAAATAGTTACAGAATGTAGCAATAGATGGCGCTGTAAGCATCATAGTTTAATAGAGGTCGACTACAAATGAATCATACAACAAAGCCTAAGGCGTACGTTTGACGTCAAACAAACTGTACTACTCAATCTGCATGGGTGTACAGGTGTCTTACTGTTAATTACGTAAGCCCATCCACCATGACAAGGTCATATCACATGGATTGAGATAAATCAGTTTTTAATTGTCCTGAGCACAATAACCGCATAAACAGCATCAATCATAATGAAATCGGGTTATGTCCTTGTGACTGGTGGAAAACGTGTTCAATATGCTGTTCATCGTTTCAGTTGAAATGGAGAAAGAGCATGTTCCACAACTGTTCGAAGTGTTTCCGGGGTCACGTTCAAAACGTGTTGCGCAATGCGTGCCTTCAGTGCAGCTACGTTCGCAGTCGGAACACTGAACGCAACATCTTTCAGACAGCCGCACAGCCAGAAGTCAGACGGATCAAGATCTGGTGATAGAGACAGCTAGCCTGTAGGGAAATGGCGGCTGATAATCCTAGCATTTCCGAAATGGCGCTTCAGCAGCTGCTTAACAGGATTTTCAGTGTGCGGAGGTGCGCCATCTTCCGTGAAAATGATTACATCCACACATCCACCCTCTTGGAGAGCTGGAATGACGTGGTTGCGCGAAAGACACTCATAGCGCTTACCAGTGACGGTACAGGTAACGGGACCGGAAGCACCTGTCTCTTCCAAAAATTATGGCCCTATGAAAAACGATGCCGTAAACCCGCACCACACAGAGACCTTTTCAGGATGAAGTGGTACTGGTTGGTTTGCGTGTGAATTTTCCGTTGCCCATATTCGACAATTCTGTGTACTGACACATCCTGTCTGATGAAAGTGGGCTTCGTCTGTCCACAAAATCTTCCACGGTCAATCATTGTCCACTTCTGTGCGAGCAAGAAATTCTAAAGCAAACGTCTCTCTCTTGCTGGCAGGCCAACAGCAAGCAACTCGTGCACATGGGAAATTCTGAATGGACAGCAAAGAAGAATGTCTCGTAGGATTTTACGCGCCGTGCTCACGGGTGCGCCCAACGTTCTGGCAGTTCTCCGTGCACCACACGTTGGCACTCCGCCACTCGTCTCCTCCTGCACTGCTGTGGCTTCTGCAGAGCGACGTGTGCACAGCCATCATCCTTGTAATGCGGCTTTACGAGCAGAGCGCGATCCTGCACTGAGACAGTCACGGCGAACGTTGCAGACGCGAAAGGAGGAAAAGCCGTGTACCCGGCGTGTTTATACCAACTTCACTGGGTCGTGCGCATGGCAGGTGTTTTCATTTACGTATTCTGACACATACAGCGCCATCTACTGATCAATCTTCACACAATTTTTTTTCTTCTGCCGTATGTTTTCCTCCTTCTCCGATAATATTCCGTTGCAAATTGACGTAATTGTGACGAGAGGTGTTATTCCTACAGCGTTTTGAAAGTTTAATTATAATCACTCTGTTAGTGTCACCAAATTCTGACTCTTAACAGCAAATATGTTGTGAGAAAAGAAATGTAGGGCATTACTTATTGAACGACCCTCGTACGGTTGAATAAATGTCCTCTAGCATAGAAACCATACACTTCCGGGCATAAGTTAATTAGACCTTTTCTGATCTGTATCCTCTCCTCAGTCAATCCCTAGAGCTTGTACATGGAGCAGAAATCATCCTATATATTAGTGTAGATGAAGCACCAACGTATTGTTTTGTCAGCACTTGGTTTCAGAACAACATTCGTTGTGTCGACACGAGTGCCTGAAGACCCCTTGCAATGTATTGTTTGTGCCCGGCAGGGCCCGTACGCTTTGAAGACCGTGGACTTTGGCGCCTGCGACGACGGGGAATACCCGGGGATGCTGGTGAACGTGTCGCTGATCTTGGACGAGGCTGTCAACGAGACGGCCTACACGGGGGAGTTCACCACCAGCTACGACTACCTGGCGGACGACTGCGAGGTGAGCGCTCGGCGGCAGCGTCGCTCAGCTCTGGAGCACCCGCGTGTTGTCCGATGTAAGGGGCGATTAGGCTAAGCTCTGCACCTCAGCTGCTTCCGAAGCCGTTTACGATGTCGTAATATCGTTTCCACTGGGTGAATTGTGAGGAAGCACTCACTAAGCGGCTCTTAGCGTATTTTCATTGCTAATTACTTACAGAGAAGGCAGTGGTAGCACCGCTTCCCCTCACATCACCGAAGTTAAGCGAGGTCGAGCTGGGCTATCACTTGGATGGGTGACCATCCGGTCTACCGAACGCTGTTGGCAAGCGGGGTCCACTCAGCCCTTTCGAGGCCAATTGAGGAGGTACTTGACTGAGAAGTAGCGGTTCCGGTCTCGTAATCTGGATAGCTGCGTGCTGACCACATGGTCCTGCATATCCGCATACAGTGAGGCCTGTTGGCCGAGGATGAAACGGCGACCGGTCGGTACCGTTGGGGCTTTATGACCAGTTCGGGCAGAGTTTAGTTTAATTACAGAGAAACAGATATCGACGTTTTTTTTCCTTTTCTTTTTAATGCAACTGTAGAAATTTATCCAGGTAGAATCGCAGTTGCACGAAGACGTTACACTATTTTCGGAGTAGTTACAACACCTGTCTGGTTTGATCTTGAAGTGGTTTGCCGTCTTAACGGGGAACTCGTAATTTCTTAGCCAAATAAGAAATACGTCACGTCTGATAAAGAGGAAACAAAGTTTAGACGTACACCATGAGCTGCATTAGAACTATTTTATTTGCCAAAATCGGTTTTTCGGATTAATAACACAACACCAGTGGCATTTGATACACAGGAACAAATGATTGTATGTACATCTATTTCTACAAAATGACAACTGTACTTACACTCCTGGAAATTGAAATAAGAACACCGTGAATTCATTGTCCCAGGAAGGGGAAACTTTATTGACACATTCCTGGGGTCAGATACATCACATGATCACACTGACAGAACCACAGGCACATAGACACAGGCAACAGAGCATGCACAATGTCGACACTAGTACAGTGTATATCCACCTTTCGCAGCAATGCAGGCTGCTATTCTCCCATGGAGACGATCGTAGAGATGCTGGATGTAGTCCTGTGGAACGGCTTGCCATGCCATTTCCACCTGGCGCCTCAGTTGGACCAGCGTTCGTGCTGGACGTGCAGACCGCGTGAGACGACGCTTCATCCAGTCCCAAACATGCTCAATGGGGGACAGATCCGGAGATCTTGCTGGCCAGAGTAGTTGACTTACACCTTCTAGAGCACGTTGGGTGGCACGGGATACATGCGGACGTGCATTGTCCTGTTGGAACAGCAAGTTCCCTTGCCGGTCTAGGAATGGTAGAACGATGGGTTCGATGACGGTTTGGATGTACCGTGCACTATTCAGTGTCCCCTCGACGATCACCAGTGGTGTATGGCCAGTGTAGGAGATCGCTGCCCACACCATGATGTCGGTTGTTGGCCCTGTGTGCCGCGGTCGTATGCAGTCCTGATTGTGGCGCTCACCTGCACGGCGCCAAACACGCATACAACCATCATTGGCACCAAGGCAGAAGCGACTCTCATCGCTGAAGACGACACGTCTCCATTCGTCCCTCCATTCACGCCTGTCGCGACACCACTGGAGGCGGGCTGCACAATGTTGGGGCGTGAGCGGAAGACGGCCTAACGGTGTGCGGGACCGTATCCCAGCTTCATGGAGACGGTTGCGAATGGTCCTCGCCGATACCCCAGGAGCAACAGTGTCTCTAATTTGCTGGGAAGTGGCGGTGCGGTCCCCTACGGCACTGCGTAGGATCCTACGGTCTTGGCGTGCACCCGTGCGTCGCTGCGGTCCGGTCCCAGGTCGACGGGCACGTGCACCTTCCGCCGACCACTGGCGACAACATCGATGTACTGTGGAGACCTCACGCCCCACGTGTTGAGCAATGCGGCGGTACGTCCACCCGGCCTCCCGCATGCCCACTATACGCCCTCGCTCAAAGTCCGTCAACTGCACATACGGTTCACGTCCACGCTGTCGCGGCATGCTACCAGTGTTAAAGACTGCGATGGAGCTACATATGCCACGGCAAACTGGCTGACACTGACGGCGGCGGTGCACAAATGCTGCGCAGCTAGCGCCATTCGACGGCCAACACCGCGGTTCCTGGTGTGTCCGCTGTGCCGTGCGTGTGATCATTGCTTGTACAGCCCTCTCGCAGTGTCCGGAGCAAGTATGGTGGGTCTGACACACCGGTGTCAATGTGTTCTTTTTTCCATTTCCAGGAGTGTATATAGCAGTAATATAAGTCTACTTACATTATGCTCTTACATAGCAATGACACATTTGTCATTTAATATGACAGGATCTGAAATGTTTCCCATAACATACACTGAAGCGCCAAAGAAACTGATATAGGCTTCCATATTCAAATGCAGAGATATGTAAAAAGGCAGAATAGGCGCTGCGGTCGGCAACGCCTGTATAAGACAACAAGTGTCTGGCGCAGTTGTTAGGTCGGTTACTGGTTGGTGCTTCGGTCATCGGTCCCTAGGTCGGTTACTGTTGCTTTGGCAGGATATCAAGATTAAAGTGAGTTTGAAGGTGGTGTTATAGTTGCCGCACGAGCGATGGGACACAGCATCTCCGAGGTAGCGGTGAAGTGGGGATTTTCCCGGATGACCATTTCACGAGTATACCGTGTATATCAGGAATGCGGTAAAACATGAAATCTCCGAGATCTGTGCGGCCGGAAAAAGATCCTGCAAGAACGGTACCAACGCCGACTGAAGAGAATCGTTCAACGTGACAGAAGTGCAACCCTTCCGTATCTTGCTGCAGATTTTAATGCTGGCCCATCAACAAGTGTCAGCATGCGAACCATTCAACGAAACATCATCGATACTGGCTTACGGAGCCGAAGACCCACTCGTGTGCCCTTGATCACCATACGACACAAACCTTCCCGCTTCGCCTGGCCCGTCAACACCGACACTGGATCTTCCCTGGCAGCACGATGACAATGATACGGTCACCGAAAGAAGAGCCATGGAACTTCATAAGATAATCCTGAATCGCTACTCAAGTTTAACTCGGCGAGAACACGGACAGCGTCTGACGCAAAAATGCCGTCGCGAGCAACTCCGTTCCCAGCTGTAACGGAATTGTCGGCTCACAGCAGGTTTCGTGGCAATTTATAGACAACGCGTCATTTTAGTTGACCGTTTATCTCATAGCGAAGAGCTATAGAGCGGTGAACGAGAAAGAAATGCGATTGCGATGATGAAGTTTAATCGGAAGACCGTAATATTTCTTATCATATTTTCTATTGGTTAAGGGAGACAACACTATGGTCTTTCAGTGAATTCCCCTAGGCAATGAAAGTAAAAAGATTTACCCAGAGTTGGGAAATCGCTTCATCGCCTCACTAGTAA
Source organism: Schistocerca serialis cubense (assembly GCF_023864345.2). Lineage (NCBI taxonomy): Eukaryota > Metazoa > Arthropoda > Insecta > Orthoptera > Acrididae > Schistocerca > Schistocerca serialis. The sequence continues at coordinate 108,504,752 of NC_064648.1, forward strand.
AGGCGACCTCATTTCATGGCAGATGTGGTTTGGAAACTGAGTTTCAGCTGTGGGCAGCCCGCATCTCGTGGTCGTGCGGTAGCGTTCTCGCTTCCCACGCCCTGGTTCCCGGGTTCGATTCCCGGCGGGGTCAGGCATTTTCTCTGCCTCGTGATGGCTGGGTGTTGTGTGCTGTCCTTAGGTTAGTTACGTTTAAGTAGTTCTAAGTTCTAGGGGACTGATGACCATGTTAAGTCCCATAGTGCTCAGAGCCATTTGAACCATTTTTCAGCTGTGGGCAAAAGTTTGCTACCGAAACCAACTAGAGACGCTCCTTACTTCCCAAATAAAGCATCGCATACGGCGAGAACTGAATAACAGGCACAGAAGTGAAAGAGAGGAACTCATATATAATGATTTCATCCTTTTTTCCTTTCTTGTCTCAATATACACCTGCGGCACAACCTGAGCAAAACGCGTGTGACGTTGTGGTCCACGTGTAGGAACGGTCAAGCATAGTCTGTCGGAACAAAGAGGTGCTATCAGTTTCTTCAGACCAGAAGACAAAACAGCTTCATTTGTCACGAATCCTGATTAGACTGAAAGCTGCTACATGTAGCCTCTGGAACCGTACGTGGATAAACTCCAAAGCAGTTTCGATATTTACGTCGAAGCGTCGGTCGGAACGAAAGAAAAGTAGTATGCGTCATTCACAGAAATATTCAGAGTACGTTATAGTGCTACAACGATGAAAAATAATATTACGACAATGTCAAACCTTATTTTCATAAAATAAAGAATAACTGACGATATTAAAAATGTAATTATAATTTTATTATTTTAATTTTTGTGCTCAGTGAATCAAAGAGTTTCTATTGCACGGAATAAACTAGCATTGTTTGTACTACGAAACTATATATGATTCTTAAATTAGAACTAATTCCATGTAAGACCTTTTTGTCTGGGCGGAGTTTGTTCTCGTACTCGTCGGTAGAGAAAGAAAAGTTTCTTAATCGATGTATGTAATGTGAATGTATAAAGGCTATAAAAAGGGGAGAGAGAGAGAGAGATAATTCTTGCGGACAATGACCATATTGTATAAGAAAAGGTAAATACAAGTTATTCAAAACAAATATCTCTAAAGCGTACCGTACTGTGATTTAAAAAGACTGAAAATTGCGGTGTTTAATCTAAACCTGTCCTGAATAACAGCGAAGAACATTTATGTCATCATATATTTTCTTCGTTTGACCACGGTTGTCATTCGCATGTTACTTTTTGTTACGCGACGTGTTAGGAATACTTTCATTATACGCGCAAAAGCGCACACAGCTTTGATCGAACCTGCTTCTTTCGGAAACGATAACTCTTAATCAGTACAATTACGCGAATACCGTCTGAATCGCAACCGTGATCACAAAAGTGTTTCCTGGACCTGATTTTTATAAATGTGTAGACTTGAAAGCGAACAATATTGCACCATCGCTGGCTCGCAACAATTGAAAGAAAACAAAACAGGGACTGAACAACTTTAAAGGCCGTCAGCGTTACGAAATCTGAACGACGTAATTTAATTAATTAAATATTAACAGGAAGAGAATTATTAAATTTTAAAGATTAAATGGTAGCAAGAATTTAAAGCATTTTAGCATCAGTACGTTTCTTTGCATTAGTAGTTGAGTATCAGATACCATCATATCTATTTAAAAGATAGTGCGTAAATAACATTGCCACCTTTTATAATTATTGTTCTAGCAATTCAACGTGAGACGCTTTCCTATGTAAAGTCAGTGTACTGGAGACATATTGAACATTTTATTAGTACATACTAGTTTTAGCTTAGCAACTGTGCTTGTCGCAATTGGGACACGGTTTTTAAAGATTATCAACATACACAATGCGTGCCATTTTGTAGTGCGGTTTCCTGGTATGGACTTTTCGGACACGTCGGAGAGCGTACACCACACTTCGTACGAGCACCTAGTAATGTTAAATTTCTTCTCTATTCTCATTAGGGCAACTTTCATGCTGATTTGATACGTGGATGGAATGTGTAAGAAATCACAGCACTACTTCGCAGAGGAGGAAGCAAACCACAACGAAAACTCTTTGGCAACAAAGGCTGTGCGATTCGAATGTCGATGCAGAAAATAAAGCGATGGAGATTTGTGCGTTTGGAACATGTAATCCCCGTTTTCCTAACGATCGATTAGATGTACGCCATTTATATGTTTAGATAACATAGTAAAGCAGTAGCAGAACAAACAGTACACCATTTAAACGCTAAAACTTAAGAATAGGACAAATCTTTCGCAATACTAAACGCATCGTCTTAGTGAGAAGACTGTAGAGCAGAGCTCTGTCGAAGGCAGGGGCTGCACGTGTGGCGCTGCAGAGTCGGCCGTAATAAAGAGGGCGAGTGTGTCCGTGTTGTGACGTCACGGTTGTGAACCACGCAACGAGGCCTGCCGCGATGGGTACAGAATGTGCGTACACTTTCCAAAGTAGGTGTCTACATCTGCATATTGTGCGTTTCCCGGGCTGGGTGGACGGCAGTGAGTTATCAGCACTGCTTACTACCCAAGTGCTTGCAGACCGGCACAAACGCACGTGAAACAAAAGTCGTTACAGTCTGCCCAGTGACGGAGCACTGAGTAACGGTTGGACACTCTTCTTTCAAAAGGGAGAATTTTAACCCAACTGGCTCCACAAGCTACGCACCAAACCTGCTTCAGAATCCTTCCATGGGTTGAAAGCAGGGATGCGTGTCGGTCGGCAGGTCTAAAACGCTACGAATGGCGAAGATTTTGAGGCGACGGGATGTTAATCTCTAACTCGGTATACGGGCGTCCTCCATCAGTAACGTATTCGGTTCTTCACGCTTCATATCTCGATACTGTGTCGCTATCTGTACTGGAGTATGCAGGGACCATAGCCTCTTATTCTGTGTAAATTCGGACATCACAGATGTTAGTTCTTAGGGCATAACGACACACACCACACGTACTCCCGAGGAAACGGCCAGAAAACTATATGCTTCCCACCAGCCCGATATTTGCTCTTCTGTAGAAGCGGCCAGCTAAATGAGCCACAGTCTAACAAGAACAGGAATTCTGTCGTTCGTGAAAATAAAGACTTGTCAGGACAGTGTGTGAAACGTTTGCTGTCGTCCCACCTGACCAAACGCAACAAGCATAGATACCGGATTAGCACTGCGGGTCTTGGAGAAATTAGCTTAACGGAATTGCTGCACGTGTGACGCTAATACGACACGGAGATGCGTCGTTGAAATGAGTGCTTAATACTGCAACTGTCTGATCCACCTGGTTTCGAACCTCGACACGGCAAGGATAGATGCATTTGCCGTCTAAATGTTGCATGGGGGCTTAATAAAATAAAATGCAAATATTTTTAGTAGCTGTAAGTCCGATTACGCAAGTCTCGTAAACGGATGGCCCTGACTAGTATTATTACGCTATCTGACTGCATAGAATGACAAACAAGAATGTAAGAAATTTTCTGTTAACACAATTAACTAATTAAGTCCCCAGCAACTATAAAATCTACAAATCCAACAAAGCACAAGTGTAGCTGTTCTGTGTGTGGTAGTGTGACTCAACGCACATCTGGCACAGTTCTTCTTCAACAAAACAAGAATTTTTAAATACCAATTATACTGACGTGATAAAAGAAAATTAGAAATACTATAATTGCGTAAGGGAAGCAGAATTACACTCTAATACAAGAACACAAGCCAGATGCTTTGTTGACTGAACCTGTAATGACACATTATTCAGGACACACAATAATAAGAAAACAAAGAACAGTAGTTAGTTACCTTAATTTATATTGACGAAAACCACTCTGATCATTACAATATCTCCATTGGATCAACATCTGCTATCTCTCCCATCAAATAACTGCATAAACATGGAACAACACTCTCCACCACCGCATCTCATTCTAACTTCAACTACACGCAGTGTCCACCACAACTTCCCGGCAAGAACTGCCTGCCGCTACCTCTCAACACGCACTCCACGACTGCTCGGCAAGAACTGCCTGCCGCTACGTCCCAACACGTACTGCCAGTGGAGGCGGCGGAACAATACTCTCTCTGGCGCGATTTTGGCGCTGTGGCTCAGTGTAGCCACCTTTCATATGCCCTTCCTCCACGGGCTAGAATTTGATGGTATTTTTGCCAGCATTGGTGGTGAAAATACCACCAAATTCGTCAAAAAAAAAATACAGACAAAAATAAGAGATCATATTAATACGTAAATATCATATAACTAGATAAAATTTTGGCTTTGCACTGACCTTTCAATAGCCTAATATATAAAATACACTAAGCAATACAAATTCTTTCATACATGTGACTTTACATAATAGTTTACAGAAATATCATGTGGTTAAACAATTCAATCGATAACGTCAGCAATGACGAATATGAGCAGGTAAGAGTCTTATAATTTTTCACAAACAGTAATACACAAAAAATCTGTTAATACAAATATTCACAACAAGTAGTTCAAAGTTCCAGCAGTAGCACCAAGCACTGTTGAATAGGTGCTGACAGCAACAAGTGACATCATCTCAGTAGAAGCAGTCCATCAGTGGCACCCAGCATTGTGGAACAGGTGCAGACTCCAACAGGTGACATTATTTCAATAGATGCAGTCCATCAGTGGCACCCAGCATTGTGGAACAGGTGCAGACTCCAACAGGTGACATTATTTCAATAGATGCAGTCCATCAGTGGCACCCAGCATTGTGGAACAGGTGCAAACAGCAACAGGTGACATCATCTCAGTAGAATCAGTCCATCAGTGGCACCCAGCATTGTGGAGTAGGTTCAGACTCCAACAGGTCACATCAATTCAGTAGAAGCAGTCCATCAATGGCACCAGCAATGTTGAACAGGTGCTTACAGCAACAAGTGACACCATTTCAGTAGAAGTAGTTCCATCAGTGGCACCCAGCATTGTGGAACATGTGCAAACAGCAACAGGTGACATCATCTCAGTAGAATCAGTCCATCAGTGGCACCCAGCATTGTGGAACAGGTGCAAACAGCAACAGGTGACATCATTTCAGTAGAAGCAGTCCATCAATGGCACCCAGCAATATTGAGTAGGTGCAGACACCATCAAGTGACATTATGTCAGTAGAAGCAGTTCCATCAGTGGCATCCAGCAATGTTGAGTAGGTGCAGACAGCAGTCCATCATATTCACGATCACTGATCACACAGTTCCTCCGCAGAAATTAAACATGTCCTAGTGGCACCAATCATGTAGAAACAGTACAAGTAACAGTCCATAATATCCAATTATTACTCAGACAGTTCAAGCATGAACAATAGTTTGAATACACTTACAAATGCTTTTACAATGCTCTTACACTACACATACAAATCATAATAAACACACAAATGATATCAGATAATTGTCATATTACTATTACAAGTACACAAACATCAGTAAACCTATGATATTTATGGTTGTCAGTGCAAGCCACTACAAACAAATAAAATAATATTTAGGAGATAGGTGGGTAGGATTAGGAAAGGAAAACACACAAAACACACTCACTCATCTTTCATCCACATTAAGTACTACTGTGTAATTGTATAGTGTTAACTGTCTGAATCCACTTCTGTCAAATTTCATGTTCATCATGTGTATCAAGTAGTAGTGGCAGCAATGTATAACAGTCAATAATAGTTAAGTCAACGTCATAGTCATCATGTCAAGACCAATGTTTGCCAAGCCAGATCAAAATGTATGGTTGCTGAACAACCGTCAGTGTGCCAAGATATGCAATGCTTCCTCTCTCCAAAAAAAAAAGTACATACTGCTTAGTGATTTAACAAAGTGTGTGTAGACAATCTTCCTTCCATTTTAGTGTTCTAGTCTGCTATCTTCATCCTCCTTGTTCCATATTGACCAACAAAAAAAAAAAAAAAATATGCACCTCACTTACTTTACCTCTTATACACCATACTCCAATCAACTTCATACAATCTCTATACCTCAATAATACCTCTTCAATACGTCGACATATAAACCTTATTGCCAGTATCATTTCTTATACACCAAAACTCCAATCAACTTCATATAATCTCAATACCTCAATAATACCTCTTCAATACGTCAATACATATAAACCTTAGCACCAATATCATTTCACTTCCATAACAACTCTTTCCTCAAACCAGTTTCGTCGAATAAGTACAGATAAAATCCTAATGCAAACCTCCTCATCCCATACAATCCGAAGACACACTGTCAACACACAACCTCTGTGTAATCCATCTGACCAAAATCTTCTACTCATTATGAATTATAAACAAAGAATGCATACATGACCTCTAACAGACTTAGTTAGAATAACTCTCAGTAATTAAGTATGATTACGGAGTGTGAATGATCATAATATTTCACAGTGTGTACACCACTTTAAGAATTATGGCAAACAGAAGCAAACATGTTGAGTATTTCTTGTGTCAAGTGTCACTTCCTATTTCAATTGCTCACGAAAAATGCAGTGTAATAACTGTGTTGGTATGTCATGTCGTTAGCTTCCTTTCTATTAGCACAAATTATACAGATTCCATAAAACCTCCAGCTCATGTGACTTCTATGACGTTTCTTGTACTAATGTCGTTCGTCGGATTATAGCAGTTCATTTTCTTATCTTAAAAATATAAGGCATTGAGCGTAAGCAAAACAAGCAATAGCGAGTAAATATACCGGTAGTGAACAGAATGTCAACAAGTGGATGCAGCACAATGTCTATAACGAGGCTCTGCCAAGCGAACAGTCTGTAACTAGTACCATAGTGTAACCTAAACTCTATGTTTGTACACTGTACATCAGCATTGCTATATACCAAATTAAAGTATAGTTATGACACAAACAGAAATGTATAAATCTACAATCCATACGCATAGCAGCAAACATATCTTACGTACTAAACAGGTCATTAGCATCGTATCTTAATAAGTAAACATGAAGGCGCAAGCAAATAAGTAAACATGAAGGCGCAAGCAGATAAATCACAAAGTATAACTTACATACCTAATCACATCAGCACAATTAATCAGGTGACAATTATAATTTAAATAAATAGGCACAGCAGGCACATAATTAAAAATATGACATCAGTGAAAAAAGCAGTGCAGCCAAGCGATGCATAATATACACAAGTTACAATCCAGTTCATTAATAAAAATTGTCAAAATCAGTTAACGTACGCAAGCACGTCGCTTCACAAGCAAATTCATAGAACATGTAATTAGCACAAAGTATGAATCACGTAATCGCGAGCAGCAAATTACGTCTAAAGTACGTACCTAAGTGGAAATATGTTACCTGAAAAATAAACTCAATTAATAGTTACCTTTTTTAGTTTATTACTTTCTTCTTTGAAATGACATTTTTCCTGAAATTTTCTCGACAGCAAGTCGTCTTAACGTCGGACACGCACAGAATTTACCTGAAGTTCTTAAATATTTTATAGAACCGTATCCTGAAAAATACTGAATGTTAATAACAGAATTTATCAAGTCACTATAGCTTTATACTGAATTTAGTCGGAGAAATTAGACTGTGTATTTATTTACGGCTGTCAGTGCATTCGCACTGACCGCTCGATCATCTGTAGGCGCGTGACGTAGGAAGTGATTGTTTGCGGTCAACGACTGCCCTTTGCGGCGCGCAGACTTGACTGTTGCTTTGAGTATACGCTGCCACCAAAACACAGCGCGGTGTCCTTGTACTCTCCGCATGTTTACATGTAGCTGTTAGTTTCTCACCAGTATGTCATTCTACAAAAATTTTTCAAAAGTATATCATTCCACAAAAATTTTAACGTTAGATATATGATGTATTCCCTTAGAGCGTCGTGATTTAAGAGTTTCTACTTCAACAGTGTTTTCATGTATAATTTTGCGAACTCTATATGGACCGTTATAAAGCAAAAAAAATTTGCGACACAAGCCCTTTCCTTTGTGAGACAGACAGTGAGATTTAATTAACACCTTCTGACCAACTGACAAGATTTTTAAACGACCAGGACGCTTTGCTGATTTCACTCTTCTAGCAGCCGCAGATGCAATATTTTGTAGAGCCAGGTTGACAACTTCAGAATGCCGCAGTTTCCGTGTAGGCGGAAAAGGAACGATTTCAGAAATGCGATTTGTCGGTGCTTTGTTTTTTAATATCAGTATAGGCGGTAAAGAAGTTGAATCATTAGGGAGTTCATTCAGAATGTTTTGAAAAATATGAAGATACTGATCCCAAGTTCTGTGATTCTGATGACAATAAAGACGACACAACTTATTGATTTCCTTCATCCATCTCTCTGAAGCGTTAGATTGGGGGTGAAAAAGTGAAATGAAGATTGGTTTAATTTTACGACGCTGTAGAGTACGAAGCCAACTTTTAGAACGAAACTGTGATCCATTATCTGATATAACCTTATCAACATGACCCACTTCTTTAAGAAAATGTTTGATGAAAGCGTTAGATACTGAACGAGCTGTTGCTTTGCGTAACGGTGTAAAACACACATATTTTGATGTCAACTCCACTGCTACGAAAATGTACGCAAAACCATTAGTAAATCGAACCACTGGACTGAACAAATCAACTGCAGCCATGTCCTTTAATTTTGCTGGAATGACAGGAAACAACGGTGCTCTGTGAGAAACTGTCGGCGGTTTAGCCTTTTGACATAATTTGCATTTGGCAAGAACAAATCGAATACGTTTTTCCATATTATTGAAGTAGCAATTTTCTCGTAATTTATGAAAGCATTTTCTGGGACCAAAGTGTGCATAACTGAAATGCGTATACCAAATCAGCTTATTAACCCACTCATCAGGAATACAAACTAACCAAACAGAGTTGTCGACCGATTTTCGTTTAAAAAGAATGTCATTGCGAACTAAATAATGCTGTCTAATCGCTACGCTTTCCTTTCTCCTCCACTTCTCCTTAATGTCCTTCCAGATTGGATCCTTATTTTGCTCCTTAGCGATGTTCTGGAGCGAAGACGAAATAAAGTTCTCAAACGCAACACCTTGAATATACATCAAACAATAATTGTTTTCCTTGCAGTCCTCTTCAGCATTTTGTTTCAAACCCATAGGTGCACGTGATAAAGCATCGGCAACAATATTTGAAGAACCCTGTATGTAAACAATACTAAAATCAAATTCTTGTAGGTACAACGCCCATCGTGACAATCTGCCATGAGTTAATTTTGTCGACATAAGAAACTCCAGAGCTCGATGATCGGTGTAAACCTTAGTATGTCTGCCAAACAAAAATGTGCGAAATTTTGTAAAAGCCCAAACAACAGCCAAAGCTTCAAGTTCCGTAATCGAATAATTCTTTTCTGATTTCGAGAGAACACGACTTCCAAATGCAATAGTCTTTTGTACTACAACGCCGTTTTCTTCTATCTCTTGAAATAAATGTGCACCTAGCCCTTTGTATGATGAGTCCGTCGCCAAACAAAAATCTTTAGATAAATCCGGGTGTGAAAGAAGTGGAGCAGCAACTAAAGCATCACGAAGTTGTTCAAATTCTGACTGAGCTTCCTCATCCCAACACCAATTAGATTTCTTCCCAGATAGTTCGCATAAACGAGGTGTGGCCAAATCGTCCAATCTAACAAAGCGTCTAAGAAAATTACAGACACCAAGAAAACTACGAACATCACGTTTTGTGGTAGGAACAGCATAATTACGAATAGCGTCTAATTTTTCTGGATCAGGAAGAATACCTTCTGTAGAAATAATGTGACCGAGAAATTTCACCTGAGAACGGCCAAATTCAGATTTTTCTAAGTTCACTGTAATGCCAACTCTTGCAAAGATACGTAATAATGACTCCAAAATTTTGTTGTGCTCACTCCAAGAACGTTTAGCAATAAGAATGTCGTCGACATAAGAAGTAATATTGTCACGAAGATAAACAGGTAAAATTTCATTTAAACTGCGAATGAATGCTGCTGAAGATACAGTAAGTCCAAACGGTAATTTCCGAAACTGGTAACAGTTACCAAAGGCTAAAAAGGCAGTATATTTTCTACAATCAGGGTGGAGTTCTATTTGCCAAAAACTTGCGTGCATGTCAATCGTGGATAAAACTTTAATTCCATGAAAATGTTGAAGAAGTTCATCTAAATTTTGTGGACGGTCAGTTTCAGGAATGATGATATTATTTATCTGTCTGGAATCCAGAACCAAACGAATTGACCCATCCTTTTTAAGAACAACGTGTAATGGGCTAGTATAAGGACTGGCTGCAGGCTCAATAATGCCCTGATCTAACATGTACTGAAGTTCGTTCTTAACCTTGTCTCTGTAAGCCAGAGGAATAGCGTACGTTTTCCCGCGAAATGGTGTGTGTTCTTTTACTTTAAATAAATATTGTAAGCCTTGTATAGTTCCCGTGTGATGACTAAACACTGTAGCATGTGAAGTCAAAATTTGGTGCAGCTCTTCTCTTGCAACGTCATCTGGCACTTCAGCTTTCTTAACCTTTTCATTAATTAGTTCTTCGCTATTAATTATGTCATCCATCGCGTCTCTGTATCTGTTGTCATTGTCATGAATAAACACATTGTCGTCATAATGCTCAACGAAAACATCAGAAGTAAGAAACCTTAAACATTTTGTATCTGACTCAGATCTTGTTAAACACTCGAAAAATTTCAAACATGTCGGCATTCCGGCAACAGTCAAATTCACACTTCCTTCTTTAAAGTTCAAAATTGCCTTATGTGCGTTAAGAAACTCCATACCTAATATAATTTGTGTACTGAGCAATGGAACAATAATAAAATTAGCAGAAAATTCGTATCCTTGACAACTGAAATTTAAGTTGGTCTGTTGTTTAACTTCTACACCCTTTCCAGAAATCGCTCCTCGAATTGTAGTTTTAGAAATAGGTAACACAGGACAGGCAATAGTCCTTTCACATATACGAAAAACTGATTCACTAATGACGTTCAATGGGCTCCCAGAATCTAAAACTGCAGTGAACTTATTCTTACCCACACATACTTCAATAACAGGATGTAAAAATGCGTCTACATTATTTTCCTTTTCGTCTAACAAAATGTCTCTCATGTCTTCCAGGCGTACGTAGTGTAAAGCCGTAGTGTCATTAATTTCTGAACCGTCTATACTGCTGCCAGAAGCCGAAGCTGCAAGTCATTGTCGATTGTTTGCGTCACGTCTTTGAGTATTCGCGTCATTTCGCGGATCGATTTCTACGATTTGCACTTGTCTCTCTGAAGTTCTGTCACGTGGAGGATGCCAATTAGGTCCCTCCTGTCTGTTAGATACAAATTCTTGGTTGTGTCTGTTGTTAAAATTTCTGTTTTCCTGTCTGTCTGCATAGCTACTTCTTGTGTAATTTTGACTGTCACTTCTGAAATTATTGTTGTATCTACTACCCCAATTATTTCTGTAGTAAGAATTTCTATTACTGTTTGAATAATTTCTGTCTTGATAATACCGATTACTGTTTCCGTATGATTGATCAGTCCGGTACGAATTACCGTTATTATAATTGTCTGTGTAATTTCTGTTAGAACGTCTGTTATTGTCATAAGGCTGGTATCTATTGTCCTGTCTGTTTCGTCTGTCATTCTCAAAGTTACCCATATAACGCCCGTTCCGATCACTATCCCTTTTCTCTGAAAATCTATTATAATTACTGTTACTGAAAAAGTTACAAGAAGTCCCGTCGTCGTTGTCATACTCAAGTTCTTGCAACAAAGTCTTAAAAGTCTCGATGTCGTCTTTACATCGTCCGGCTAAAGCAATTTGTCTTATGGATTGTGGCAGCTTAGTTAAACAAATGCGAATTAATTCAGTCGGGCTATAAGGGTTGGAAAGGAACTGATTCTTTCGAATCATGTCTTCAAAATATTCCGCTGGCGTGCGGAATTCAGACTGTTTGAAATTACGCTGCATGATAAGACTGTGTTTGACTCTGTCTTGCGTGTTTTCGGACCAATATGCCGATAGAAATGCATGATAAAAATCATTCAGATTATTACAATCTCCAATGAGTGCGCGCATCCGCGTCGCCGGTTCGTTTTCTAAATATCCACACATAAATTCCAGTTTGTGACTTAGTGGCCAATTTGGTGGGAGTGCGTACATAAATTGATCTAACCATGCACATGGATGTATGTCATTCTTATAATTGCGGAAGATCTTAAATTTCTGAACCGTCAAAAAGTGTTTATAGTCAAAGTTTTCGCCTCGCGGCGACAAAGACCTACCGCGTCTGTCCCAGTCCCAAGGTCGATTATTGTCAAGTTCGCGCGCCTGGCGCTCTCTTGTTGCATCCCGTAAATGAAACAAATTATTTTCTTCAAAGCCCTCTGCTATCTGTGATTCTAGATTTCTTCTGCTGTCTTTTCCTACGATTTCGCCTTCAATTTGTTTGACTTGCTTTTTTAATGCCTCAAATTCCCTTTTCACGCGTTCATTAAATTTTCCCTGATTTTCAACATGCTTATTTATGTTCTGATACTCTTCGGTTTCTGCAAATGGTAATGGAGCTGTATCGTCTGAATCTCTGTCCCCATTTAAACTAAGACTTGTCAATTTATCTGAAATCTCCTCCACTCTTTCCGATAAGTCGCCAATTTGTTCCTTCTGTTTATTTACGTCTTCCGTAAGTGTCGCGACTCGCGTTTCAGTATTAACGCATTTGGTAGTTAACTGTTCACATTGTTGTGTTAGGTTATTTATTCTGTCATTTGGTACGGATTTCTCGATTCTTTCAAGTATTTCTTCCTTATCGTGTGCACATTGTAAATTTAATTCTGAAAATTTCTGTACTATCACGCGATCTCTTTCCTCCTGTTCTCTATCCTGTTCCCTTTGTCTAATCTCTACTGCAATTAATCTATTATTGTGAGAATTCAAAATCGGTTGTACTTCTTCTCTGATTTCTTTCTTTAATTCATCTTTCATATTTTTGAAACATGTCCCTATTCGTGAATCTAACCGTGTTTCCATTGTTTCCATCTCTGTTTCTAGCCGTGTTGCCACCGTTTTCAATTCAGATCCTAACTGTGATCCCAATGAGTCTAACCGTGTTTCCATTGTTCCAATTTGTGATCCCAGAGAGTCTAACCGTAATTTCATTGTTTCCCTATCTGTTTTTAATTCAGATCTAAACTGAGTTTGCATTGTTCCCATATCAGTTTTAATAGTTCCTATTTGTGATCCCAAATTTAATATTGCACTCATCAATTGCTCCATATCAGCCGGTTCGAACTTCTTTTCGCCCCTAACATTTCCCACAAAACCAGTTTCCCTCGTCATAGCTGTGAAGCTATCTGTGTTCGATACTGTTCCAGAATCTTCTATCGTTACTCTCGTATTCTGTGAATTTTCTGATTGAGAAAAACCTTGAACTGGTTCCGGACTGTCTTCCCGACTTATTAAATTGTTTTCAACTCCATTATTCATCACACTGTTTTCCTCTGTTGGCGAGTTCGCCATGTTAACAATTTCGCCATTCTCACTATCCATCATTTTTGCCTTTTTCATCGATTGTGTAATCATTTACAAAACAAAAAAAATTCGTCACTGTAAGAAAATTACACACAATGACTCCTCATCGTCAACAATACCATTCACACGAAATATTTCCCTCAAACACGATTAATCGAACAATTGAAATAATTGCACTAGATGGTCAAACGCATATACAAGACAACAAAATTAAATTATGAAATACCATTGGAAGAATGACAATTACCAAATCTACATATGCAATCTAGACTACAATTACTAAACTACAGATTACTACAACAATACTGTCTACTATTTTCACAATCAGAAGATTCCAAGGGACGATCCTGGCAGGGTCGCCACGTGCATGGGGGCTTAATAAAATAAAATGCAAATATTTTTAGTAGCTGTAAGTCCGATTACGCAAGTCTCGTAAACGGATGGCCCTGACTAGTATTATTACGCTATCTGACTGCATAGAATGACAAACAAGAATGTAAGAAATTTTCTGTTAACACAATTAACTAATTAAGTCCCCAGCAACTATAAAATCTACAAATCCAACAAAGCACAAGTGTAGCTGTTCTGTGTGTGGTAGTGTGACTCAACGCACATCTGGCACAGTTCTTCTTCAACAAAACAAGAATTTTTAAATACCAATTATACTGACGTGATAAAAGAAAATTAGAAATACTATAATTGCGTAAGGGAAGCAGAATTACACTCTAATACAAGAACACAAGCCAGATGCTTTGTTGACTGAACCTGTAATGACACATTATTCAGGACACACAATAATAAGAAAACAAAGAACAGTAGTTAGTTACCTTAATTTATATTGACGAAAACCACTCTGATCATTACAATATCTCCATTGGATCATCATCTGCTATCTCTCCCATCAAATAACTGCATAAACATGGAACAACACTCTCCACTACCGCATCTCATTCTAACTTCAACTACACGCAGTGTCCACCACAACTTCCCGGCAAGAACTGCCTGCCGCTACCTCTCAACACGCACTCCACGACTGCTCGGCAAGAACTGCCTGCCGCTACGTCTCAACACGTACTGCCAGTGGAGGCGGCGGAACAATACTCTCTCTGGCGCGATTTTGGCGCTGTGGCTCAGTGTAGCCACCTTTCAATGTGTGTGACTATGGCCTAAGGTATGACACGCTGTGTGTGTCCAAAGTTTCACGTGCGCCAACGAGCGCCGTACAACGCAAACAGGCGCCGTAAAATAAAATAAAGCTTTGGTGGCGTTCGTTCTCGCGTTCGGCGCTGCCCAGACACGACAGAATAATATCGCTGACGCAAGACTTTTTTTTATTTTTATCACCTTTCCAGTAAATTAGTTGTTAGTTTCCATACGGTACTCCTCTTCACATGTGCAGTGTGTTAGGGCCGATGATAGATCTTTTTCCTTTTCCGTTACCAGATACGAATGCAGTCTGTAGAAACACAGAAGGACAACAGCTAGACACATTGCCACGAAGTAAGACAGGTTCCCACACTGCGATTATATTCCGCCTCGATGCGAAACAGACGACGCTGTCAACTTGTTTATTAAACCTTCACAATCGGTGGGTGGTGACAACATATCTGCTAATCCTGTGTACTTGTTTAAGGTTTCGCCTCGACTCGACAGGAATTTTTCTAGCCATCATACGTCTTCAAAGCCATGGAGTGTAAATAAGTTCCATCCCTTACCGCTACGCATATTCTGCACCACGTGTGTCATTAAAGTGAGCATAATATAAGTAGCACAAGCGTTAACTGGCTTGGATGGAAAGGTTCTGAAGGTATTTTTTGACAACTTCTATAGGTGTTTTCCAGAAGATTTTCTCACAGAATGGTCTCCCTCTTAGGAGTATAGGATACCATCAGCTGGACGCAGCTGAGACACAAGTCCATCCATGTAGGTGCGGAGTGCGAAAGAGCACACTTCGAATGCATTACAATGTTACAACTGCCAGCGACTAGGGGTGCGATTCACGTGTCGGAATGGACACGCATCTCGCAACTGGACGGCTACGCCAGGCTCTGCTGCTCGTAAATATTAAAAATTAAGTCGCTGTGCCAATTATGGATTCACTCTCGATCAGATGATGCATATACATTTTTCTCCCGTTTTCGTATGTTTCAGAAAACCGCCATTACTCAATTTTGAAATCGTTCCGCGTGGTAGCAGCAACAATCAGTCGCTGAGGCAGCGACAAAGCTCTGTCGGTTGCAGGACGCGGAAGACTAACGGAAAAAGAAATTCATCTCACACATTACTGCTCTCTACATTTGTGATTAACATTTAAATATGTACATAATCGGTACAGTGTAATTACGCGGATCTGATCCTGGTTTCGTGATTTTATGTGTCGCGTGCTAGCGTTCCAGTGACGTGGCAGAATATGGGTGGCAGTCACCCAGCGTTCGTAAAAAAAGAAAAATTTAAGCTGTTGTGATTCAGCGAAGTTTGCCATCCGGCGTCGTCATACAGGGTGCATAGAAACAATCTGACCAAAAGTGTATCGTGGAAACGCAGCATGAATACAAAAATTTGAATATAGCAACTAGGCTTCGCGACTGAATATTTTCGGCGGCACCGGAACGTAATTAAAATCCCACACACGAGCGTCTTGGCTCTAAATGATTGGTAGTTTACAGAAAATGTATACGTAAACACAGGCTGTGTGAACTAACCAACCGTCACCATGAGAACAAGAGAAATTTAAAGCGCCACTTACACGTGTATCGCACTTAGCTGACTTAGGACACAGCACGTTTTTAGAGATGAGGAGAATCAGATGTCCATGTCTCATGTTTCAATATGTCTTAAAAAGGTGAAAATGAGTAAAAAACGATCCGCCACTTATTGCTATAAGTATGTCATAGCAAATGTTCAAAGTGACCACAGTTGCCATGTTGGCATAGCGCCCGAAATATTCAACTGACACTTGCAATACCGAAATTCCTTCATTTGATGCTGCCTTCCTGCTCTGCACTTTCGGTCGAATTGTTTTTCCCCACCCTGTTTCTTCTAGACGTGACGCGACAGTAATGGTCGAATTCTCAGCCATCCAATACACTTCGTCTATGGTAGAAAGTGCTAAATACGGCAAAATGACGGAATGCGTTACGAGCGATTTATAACTTTGAAGTTCAGTACACAGTGACTACGTAAAAGCACATGTGATACATTTAACCAAATCGTTACGAAGCAAGATTTAAATACGTTTCCTGATTAGAATGGGCAATGATTTCTGAAGAGTATGTAGATACACAAATCGTGCCAATCTGTGGTACTACTGTGCAATGTCGGTCATTTAAACGCGACGAATAGCACACTTCACAAGAAGAAATAAAAATGATAATCTCGTTTTTCGTAGTAAAAAAAAATTGCGGTATTTTTTTAACGTATAGCAGAAATGTGAAACAGACTACTGTAGAATTTCGAGGTGGAAGACGTGACGGGAACAATGACAGCATGTTGTCAACAGAGGACAGGAGATTCGTTTGTCGAGGCGAAGACAATGCCTTAAAAAAGTATTTTTTGCGCTTATCGCCCAGAGAGTAAAACACAGTCGAACAGATATCCGCCATTTCCACGTTTTCAAACTGTTTTACACTTACAGTAGAACAAAATTGAGACGCTTTGAAATAGCGAAGAATTTACTTTTTTCCAAAAACCATAATGTGTCAGAGTACTCACTGGATTATTTTAGTGAGGAGAATGTGAGGCCAGCCACACTCCATTACAGAGCTAGCATATGTGGCAGTGCAGAGCCATTCGTAATGAATGAGTCGCGTGTGTGGATGTCATGACGTCACCATAGAGTATCAGCAAGAGACGCCTGTCCTGATCTTTAGAAAATAAAGTACTGTCGCAAAGAGACTGCATAGACACTCACTAAGCTCTTGATAGTACGAGACACAATAACAACAACTTTCTCTTTTCCATCATCATTGTCATCATGACAATCATAACACTCTCTTAATATGTGGTCGGAATATGTAAAGGGCCACAGCCCCACTTCGCAATGGAAAATGCTGTAATAAGGAAAACATGTCACCAGTCAGCTAGTAGAAACACGGGTGAGGCGAGAAAAATAATATGTAAGGTGCAGAGTTGCAAACGGTTACATATACACGACTAAATGTTTTTATGGCGTTTTAAAGCTAGAGCCAAGCAAAAAGTGCGCCCTTGACATTCCCTGACTTCCTAAACAGAGGGAATTTTTCGAGTGCTAATTTTATTTTCTTAGTGTGGTCAATAACAGAGTAAGCTGTGTAGGTTCCAGAATACATCTAAACTCTCGTAAGTAGCTACCTTTCTAGGTACGCAAATTCGTCTCCGATGCCGGTTTGACGACGATGAGTTTTCTGCGCTGGTAATGATGCATTTGCTTGCCGACGACCACAAGCACGTACGAGAACAGTTAAGGTATTACGAAACCTGAATACATTTAAGATGAGTAATGCGAAAAAGCAGTTACTAGGAACTGTAAATATTGGCTGTGGTGTTGTACGCAAAAATAGTTACGTTACTTATATTCACGTAAAACCGAGCCCCATGACTTGTGTGAGAAGACAGGCCGCAGAGAGGAGAATCTACAGCAGCAACTTGTAGCCGCACGGCGGCTGTTGCCGTAGCATCGACAGATGACAGAGGAGTCTCAAGACTCGTTTACGTTTTAAGCACGGGGGAAGCAGCGTCGCAGACGGCGACACCTCGTTTGGCAGCACGGCTGGTGTCAGCTGGTCCAGGAAGAGGCGGTGGAGACATTCATCCGAACCTCGATCTGTTACTCACGTCTAAGCCGGCCAAGAACGCCGGAAGTGTGTGTCAGAAGAATGTCGCTGCGACACACTCCGTTCCCAGTCGTAACGGAATTTTCGGCGCAGTGCTGTTTTAGTGGCATTTCATAAATACCTCGTCTTTGAAACTGTAGCTTTATGTATTGCTGAAGAACTGAAAACCCTTGAACTAAGAAGAATGCGATTAACAGTTGACGAAACATTTAGCTATGGAAAGAGAACGGTTACGGAAATTACTGTCGCTTTTATCAATAAGTACAGTTTTCTAGAGACGAATACGATAGTTAACTCATGTTCGGATGAACGACGATTTTGGTGATTCGGTTTCCACATGTGCTGTTTGATGACAATAAATCATCATCTCTCCGTGTGAAAATGTTTGCACTTGATCCCATTTAATTTCCTCTAAAATTGTCTGCAAGTGAGCTGCTCTGAGAAAGTTTTCGTGAACAGTTCTCTGATGATTTTCTGTGGTGTCGTTGCAGATGGAGATCACCGTTTACAAGTGGGGCAGTACTGGTGGATGGCTTAAATTTTACGACCTGACCTTCACCAAGCCATTCGACTACTTGCTGACTAACTTCCCAGCCGTCTTTGAGTACATCTGGTACCCCATGGGCATCAACAAGAAGCCTGTGCCTCCGGCAAGTATCCAATCACTACTCTGGACGGAGCGTATCTTCAGAAGCGTGGATGACAAACTGCATGCAAAATATCCATTAAAGTGATACTTAGAAGGCTGCTATTCATACCGGAACATCTAGAACAGCTCCATATAGTTTTATTTAATGTCATGCTTTGTGAAATCGTTTACGATGACTTTGAGGAACGGCAATAAGAAAAGGAATATGTTCGGAATTAATCAGTTTGACGCCTTTCTGGTGCTAAGCACCTCTCCTGCAAATTATCAGATCCTAAAACTGAAACTGGAGGCAGACGCTAATGTGTAAGGAAAACGATGTCAGTTTGAACTAGAGATGAGATATGAACAGAGAAAAACACATTACTCGCACCAGCTGAAGTTTTCGGATACTTTCTTGCATGGAATGTAACAAAACTCCTTTCGTGAGAGTTTAGTTTATTTACTTTCATGGTCTGTGCACTGTAATTTCGACCTCTCGCTACGATGTGGAGAGAGTCACTTTTGCAGCTGTAATGCATGTTCTCGCCGAGAAACAAGACAACTTGCTGACCATTTGTGCGGTTGTCTTCTTAACTGTCTCAATACACTTTTTTTGTATTGTCCATCTCCCACCCATCTCTCTAAAAGAACACGCACGTGCCCACGCACACAAACACACACACAAGGATTATTAACAACTCAAGCAGATACGATTTCAGACAGCGTTTGATGTTAATTTTATTTAGTATAAAATTCTTTACATTACTGGCTATGACGTCAAAGACCTAATTGCTTTCTGTAGTACAGTATGGATTAGTGGTGGGTAGTGTAAGTCATTTCTCCTTCTATAACTGAATTTATGAAGGGTTCTGTTGTTTCTGAACGTGATTTATTACGGAAAAAAACTTGATAAAGTAATAAATGTGCTCTGAGTCTTGTGTTGGTGTGCCGAAATCAATCGTAGAAAGACCTGCCTCCGAGATGGCCGCTTTTCCTGAGAATACGTATCACGTATGTCTGGGAAACGGCTTTCTACTATATCACTGGTCGTGTTTTTCTTTGACAATTGTGCAAAATCTTGTTCAGCAAGTCTGAAGACTTCTTTTCTTCACCCATACGAAGATT
Source organism: Schistocerca serialis cubense (assembly GCF_023864345.2). NCBI lineage: Eukaryota > Metazoa > Arthropoda > Insecta > Orthoptera > Acrididae > Schistocerca > Schistocerca serialis. Next base: position 108,524,852 of record NC_064648.1, read on the forward strand.
TTAAGGACTTTTTTAGTAGAATGTCAACAGTTTGTTACCTGAGGACAACACTGTAATGTCATGAAACAAGTCGCGATTAGTAAACCATTTTGACTCATCTGCTGCCGTTTTCATCGTTCGAAATGCATCATTACAGCTGTTGATACCCCTCGTACCAAGTGATTTGTAACGTGTTACACTACCTACAGAAAGCTGCCCTCCTTAATTTGTCCACTTACAATGTATGAACATTTACCCACAAAAGATTTAATTTAACGTTACCTGACCTAATGTCAAGAAGACGCTAATACAGGTCAGACTTACCTTCAGCCCCGGATCTACGACAGTTTGGGACCAGAGCCAAGACGTGACAGTGGCGGCTTCCCGCCCCCCACCCTCCCCCTCGAGAGTTTGAGATAGACCGCCAGAAATTAAAAAAAAATCGAATTTTCAAAAATAGCGCACATCTTTCTGAAGAGTATGATATATAAAACATATATATTCGGCGAAATGTAAAACACCTTATTTGGTCTGAAGTATGCCACAGTGCAGTGCCACAACTTCATCGCAATAAAGACATGAGAGAAGCAAGACACTACACATTTCATCAATCCTTAGGTCCCAGCATTTCTCTCTCTTATCTCGCTACAGCTTTCACGGCGTGCTTTCCTTTCTGAGAAAGAATCCACTCATACACTCCTGGAAATTGAAATAAGAACACCGTGAATTCATTGTCCCAGGAAGGGGAAACTTTATTGACACATTCCTGGGGTCAGATACATCACATGATCACACTGACAGAACCACAGGCACATAGACACAGGCAACAGAGCATGCACAATGTCGGCACTAGTACAGTGTATATCCACCTTTCGCAGCAATGCAGGCTGCTATTCTCCCATGGAGACGATCGTAGAGATGCTGGATGTAGTCCTGTGGAACGGCTTGCCATGCCATTTCCACCTGGCGCCTCAGTTGGACCAGCGTTCGTGCTGGACGTGCAGACCGCGTGAGACGACGCTTCATCCAGTCCCAAACATGCTCAATGGGGGACAGATCCGGAGATCTTGCTGGCCAGGGTAGTTGACTTACACCTTCTAGAGCACGTTGGGTGGCACGGGATACATGCGGACGTGCATTGTCCTGTTGGAACAGCAAGTTCCCTTGCCGGTCTAGGAATGGTAGAACGATGGGTTCGATGACGGTTTGGATGTACCGTGCACTATTCAGTGTCCCCTCGACGATCACCAGTGGTGTACGGCCAGTGTAGGAGATCGCTCCCCACACCATGATGCCGGGTGTTGGCCCTGTGTGCCTCGGTCGTATGCAGTCCTGATTGTGGCGCTCACCTGCACGGCGCCAAACACGCATACGACCATCATTGGCACCAAGGCAGAAGCGACTCTCATCGCTGAAGACGACACGTCTCCATTCGTCCCTCCATGCACGCCTGTCGCGACACCACTGGAGGCGGGCTGCACGATGTTGGGGCGTGAGCGGAAGACGGCCTAACGGTGTGCGGGACCGTAGCCCAGCTTCATGGAGACGGTTGCGAATGGTCCTCGCCGATACCCCAGGAGCAACAGTGTCCCTAATTTGCTGGGAAGTGGCGGTGCGGTCCCCTACGGCACTGCGTAGGATCCTACGGTCTTGGCGTGCATCCGTGCGTCGCTGCGGTCCGGTCCCAGGTCGACGGGCACGTGCACCTTCCGCCGACCACTGGCGACAACATCGATGTACTGTGGAGACCTCACGCCCCACGTGTTGAGCAATTCGGCGGTACGTCCACCCGGCCTCCCGCATGCCCACTATACGCCCTCGCTCAAAGTCCGTCAACTGCACATACGGTTCACGTCCACGCTGTCGCGGCATGCTACCAGTGTTAAAGACTGCGATGGAGCTCCGTATGCCACGGCAAACTGGCTGACACTGACGGCGGCGGTGCACAAATGCTGCGCAGCTAGCGCCATTCGACGGCCAACAGCGCGGTTCCTGGTGTGTCCGCTGTGCCGTGTGTGTGATCATTGCTAGTACAGCCCTCTTGCAGTGTCCGGAGCAAGTATGGTGGGTCTGACACACCGGTGTCAATGTGTTCTTTTTTCCATTTCCAGGAGTGTATATAAAGAAAAATTGCATCACCTCGGTTCGCAGAGTTCCGGAACCTGTACAGAAAATTGGAATACAAATCATCGTAAACATCATTCCCGTCGTTTTTATTGCTCATGAAAACCATACATTGCATCACCATACAGCGAGACCTTCAGAGGTGGTGGTCTCGATTGCTGTACACACCGATATCTGTAATACCGACCAGCATGTCCACTTGCATTGATGCATGCTGTGGAAGCGTCCTGGGCCCATAACCCAGAGGTCCGTGGATCGTAACCACGCTCTGCTAACAGCAATGAACCGTAAAATTTAACTTTCAAAATATTTTCTTATAGAATTTACTTTATTTACTAGCGATTCATCAAGAACATTAACACATTTAGTCACACTAGGTGAGCGTGGAAGTAGTTGCCAGGAAGTAACTGATGAAAAATGAAATTACTTTTAATAAATGTGAATTTTATTCCTAAAAGCTTTTTTCAAAACAGATTTAAAGTTATAATCAGAAAGCACCTTCGCAATATCAAGTTACAATTTTATTGAGAGGCAGAAAGAACAATATTAACAGTATGAGCCTTCGGGCTGAGAAGCTTGGCTGCTCCCTTTCAACACAGCCGTAGTCATGACCGCTCACAACAACCTCTGAAAGAGTACACTGGTGCAGATCTGCAACACACCAGATTACTTTAAACAAAAATTTTTTAACAATTCACACAAACACGTAAACTATGCACTCCGTAAGGGGGATGGAAATAGCATAACCTAAAATGACTATTTAAATCAAACCCATAAAATGCAGAACTACATAAAATGTACAACATGCTCTACATTACACTTACACCACCTCGCAATATGATAGGCAAGATAAAAACATATTTCAAGAATTCGGCCTTTAAGCAATAAATTCGTTAACACCGAATCCGACAAATATGACACAGGCAGCTATTAACGTACGGCAGACCGACAGTCAGACAGACAGACTCTAACTGCCTAACAAATGCGGACGAGAGACAGACGAGCGAGCTGGGGACGAGAGACTGACCAAGAACCCAAGTAGAATTTAACAAGTAACTGAAACAACATATCACCAATCACTTAACTTCTAATAAGTGCGATTTCTGGCCAAGACCTGCCGCCACTGCCAGCCGCTTCAACGGACGCAGGAAGGCGCGCCGATCTCCCGTCTCACGGCGTCGCAGCTCGCCCCGGCCAGACCGACGTCGTGGGTTGACTCCTGTCGCTCTCGTGTCTGCCCCGAAGCCACTACCCCTCGCTACACGCAGCGGACCACTCGACTCACGTGGCGACCTCACATGCGCCGACGCTCAAGGCGGACCAGTAGTCACCTCGTGTCTCAGTGCGCGATCGACCAACCGATCGATCCAATCGCCAATTCCCATTACCTGAACAAACTCGAGCACGCTGGCGGCCTGACACATACTGGCACTCCGGACGACAGACAGACACTGACCCCCTCACCAATGCGGACGAGAGACGGGCCCAGACTAACTTGTCTGACCAGACTCGCCCACACTGACAGACTGCCCTGGCTCACCAACTGCCTCAGACTGACTGACTGACTCCCTTCCGAGTTCTTTTTTTTTTTTTTTTTACTTTAGTGTTATTTGAACACCTGAGCAAACAGGTAGGCTGTCAGCGGCATGCTACGCCGCTCTTCAGCCAGAGAGTTGACAATCACAGTACAAAAAAATGGAGAAACAAAATGAACATAGTGACGGGCAAAAAATAGTGGTCACAGTCACACAAAAAACACGGAGCCGTTCACACTCGACTAGAAAGACACTGAAAACATGTGGACACGGCGCACAGAACACTGATGAATCCGATGGCACAAGTGAACGGAGAAGCGTGACGGCGGACACTAGAAACACTAAACGACGTCACACACACGAGACACAGATGGCGAAGATCTCTGGCGCGCGAAAGGCCACGTAGCGTGTGCGAGTCCAGGGACCTGCCAAGAGGGGAAGCAGGGTGAGGGTGGGTGGAGAGGGTGAAGAGGGGAGAACAGAGATGCCAATGGCTGAGGAGAGGGGAGGAGGAGTAGAAGGACAGGGGAGGGGAGGCCCGGGGGAGAAGTGGTGAGGAGGGGGGATGGAGGGTGCCCAAAGGAACAGATACAGGAAGAGGGAGGGAGGATAAAAGTTGGTAGGAGGGGTAGATGGAGGGGAGGAGGACATCATCAGGGAGGGAGAGCTGGTGGAAGCCACCTCAGGAGAGGGTAAGGAGGGTGGAGAGATGGAGACTGGGTGGGACATGGGAATACAGGCGCGGCAGCGGGCGGGGGTGGGAGAGGAGCGGGGAGACGAGCAGGTGAGGAGGATCGAGTTTGCGGGAGGAGTACAAGATCCGTATCCTTTCAAGGAAGAGGAGAAGGTGGGGGAAGGGGATGAGATCGTACAGGATCCGCGTGGGGGAGGGGAGACGGATGCGATAGGCGAGGCGGAGAGGGATTTATAAAAGGTAGGGGGGGGGCGGAGATCCAAGCTGGATGGGCACAACAAAGGATAGGGCGGATGAGGGACTTATAGGTGTGGAGGATGGTGGAGGGGTCTCCCTTCCGAGCTCATAGCGCCCCTTAAATGCATGTGAACAGGCAACCTTTCCCGTTTCCCACCAGAGGGAGACACCAAAGCTGCGATTGTCACAGCGGCGCCACCGCCAGCAATAGAGGGCGGCTGCTTTACACTACGCGCTGTGGCGCTTTTCAAAACAGCAATTTTTACTATGCCGCACATATCCTCTTGCAATGATGCATTCCTGTATTCTTCGTGGCACACTATCCACAAGTTTATGAAGGCAATGTTGGTCCAGATTGCCCCACTCCTCAACGGTGATTCGGCGTAAATCCCTCAGAGTGGTTGGTGTGTCTATTCGTTCATAAACAGCACTTCTCACTCTATCCAAGGCACGTGCGATAGCGTTCATGTCTGGCCACTCTAGTCGCACGATGTCGTTATCGTGAAGGAAGTCATTCACAAGATGTGCACGACGGGGGGCGAATTGACGACCATGAAGACGAATGCCTCGCCAATATGCTACGGATCTGGTTGTGCTATCGCTCGGAGAACGGCATTCAAGTATTGTACAGCCGTTAGGGCGCATTCCATGACCACCAGCGGCGTACGTCGGCCCCACATAATGCCACGCCAAAACAGCAGGGAACCTCCACCTTGCTGCACTCGCCGGACAGTGTGTCTAAAGCATTCAGCCTTACCGGGTTGCCTCCAAACTCGTCTCCGACGATTGTCTGGTTGAATGCGTATGCGACACCCATCGGTGAAGAGAGCATGATGTCAATCCTGAGCGGTCCATTCGGCATGTTGTTGGGCCCATCTGTATTGCGCTGCATGGTGTTGTGGTTGCAAAGATGGACCTCGCCATGGACGTCGGGAGTGAAGTTGCGCATCATGCAGCCTGTTGCGCACAGTTTGAGTCGTAACACGACGTCCTGTGGCTTTACGAAGGGCATTATTCAACATGGTGGTGTTGCTTTCCTCCGAGCCATAATCCGTAAGTAGAAGTCATCCACTGCACTAGTAGCCCTTGGGCGGCCTGAGCGAGGCATGTCATCGACAGTTCGTCTGTACATCCTCCATGTCCGAACAACATCGCTTTAGTTCACTCCGAGACGCCTGGACACTTGCCTTCCTGGCACAAAGTAACAATGCGGACGCGATCTAACCGCGGTACTGGCCGTCTGGGCATGGCTGAACTACAGACAACACGAGCCGTTTACCTCCTTCCTGGTGGAATGGCTGTAACTTATCGGCTATCGGACCCCTTCCGTCTAAAGGCGTTGCTCATGCATGGCTGTTTACATCTTTGGGAGGGTTTAGTGACATCTGTGAACAGTCAGAGGGACTGTGTCTGTGATACAATATCCACAGTCAACGTCTATCTTCAGGAGTTCTGGAAACCAGGGTGATGCAAAACTTTTTTTTATATGTGTATTACGTCATCAAAGTTCGTGAAACGTTTTGCTACATGAAAAATTAAAATGGTGTTGCCTAATACTGAAAAAGCTGTTAATACGAGTAGTAACCAAGATTGGCGGGGTTTCTCGATTTGATTACGTCTATTTTGTCAGTGTCTGCTAGATAAAACGAAATACGTCTTTTTAATATTGCAGCAATTGTAACACACGCCAAATAGGCGAGACTGTTTTGGAACAAATGGTTATGTTTATCTACCTTATTTATATAAATATCACGACAGAATATAACTCACAAAGTACGAATATCAAATGCCTATTAGGTTTACTACAAGCAAAAATTTTATGTTAGGAGTTTCACTTTTCGTTCATAAGCTCCAATTTCTCAAGCATGAGATCGAGAAGTAGTAGTAAAACGAAATTTTTGTATAAATTTGAGATCGTCGTATTCTTCCATATAATTTGTGTGATGTTCTCGTTTTTTCTCCTTACTCGTTGTAACAAGCAATCTTATCATCGCTAATTCTGTAACTATTCCTGCCATTTTAAAAAATTGTTCTCCAGTTCACTAACCCAGCCGGTATCTTGTTTAGTTATCCCGCGTCCATTCTCCGGTTAGGCGTTTTTTACATGTTCGTAAAAGGCATTTTCCGCGCTATTCCGAGAACAGAATTAAGCTGCTGCTAACCGGAGACTGAACCGCTGGCCGTTAGCAGTGTAGCAATCTAACAAAAATTTCCTCTCAGAATTTTGTTTTCTTGGATACATCGGGGAAGTAATATGTAAGTTTCATTACCTATGTTGCTGTTAGTCGCTTATTTCCACTCTGGTTGTCTGAATCTATGGACTTCGCTAAATGTTACAATAAGGCTTATCATTCGTACACCTAATCAACCACATAAAAAAACAGCGATTGGTATTCACCCGTTCTCATTTATTGGGATCGGCTCATACAGCCCCATCCCCCTTTGTCTGTGAGAAAGTTATTAACTTCTGGATGCGACGGGGATTCCCCTGGCAGAGACATCACGTACTGTATGCACGCGTTGAGTCACCTTATGATACGTTCAGAAATGAACTTAGAATGTTCGAAAATCAATAGGGATATGTTTCAAAATCATGTGAATAATCGATACGTGGGCTGCCGCTTTGTAAACAAGGTTTTTTCTCAAATAATATGAATTTGGCGCCCCTTGAAATTGCCGCCCTGGGCAAATACCCCACTTCGCTCCCCCCCCCCCCCCACTCCTTCCCACATCCCCCCCGTAGATACGGCCCTCCTTACGTTGCACAACAGTTATTCAAACGGGTGTTTAGGTATACTTTAATAATATAGTTTCCCATCAGTGAATCCATCATTTGATTTACGAAGTGCTTGAATACCTCATCTCACAGACGACGCATGTGTTGGGAACATGTCTGGCTTGCGACTGACTTCAGTACTTTTCCACGCTAAGACTGAGAATATTGAATAATAGAATAACAGTAACAGAAAACTCAGTGACGATAACCTGCTGCGAATATCCTGATGTAAACTTACCTCCTACAACCTGAAAGATTCGTACAAAATCCCTGCTAGTAATTATTTTGTGCTCAATAAATGAGTGTCGATCGCGCAGGCAACTCTCAGCGAACCAACACGTTTGCTGAGGGCAAAATGATGCTGGGGGAGTACGCACTAGTGTGTAGCTCGTGCAGTACATGACCACCTGGCTTGTTAAATAGATTCGTTAAATGAACGCTATCAGTTTAATAATGGCAAGGAGCGTAAATAAATTCAAGAAGATCGTATGAGAGTCACTGATTACTTCAACTGGAAAGACAGCTTATACGAGGGGCGTTCAGTAAGTAATGGATTCTATTTTTTACGGTCAGTTTCGATTGGAAAATTGCAGAATTTGTCGCGGAATATTCCCTCTTCAGTCCCTACGGTTTCATGAAGTTTCGGTGGGTGGTAGCAGTTTATGTAACATTCAAAACGGCGTGTGCAAGAGCAGAGCTGTCATTGAGTTTCTTTTGGTGGCAAACCAGAGCACCGCAAATATTCGTAGGCACTTGCCGAATGTCTACGGAGAACTGGCGTTGAACAAAAGGACGATGAGTCGTTGGGCGAGGCGCCAGTCATCATTGCAAAAAGGTCACGCAGCCCTGTCCGATATCCCACATGGCAGCCGGCCGCACTCGTTTGTGGCTCCTGCAGAGTGTCGTCACAACAAAAATTCAAACGAAATTCTCCATCTCCATGGCAAGCAAAGTGTCACTCTAGTCAGCGTACCAGAGAGGAGCTCCCAAAACTTCATTGGACTGTTCTTGCTCGTCCACCCTGCAGCCTGGATCTCGCCATCTTCCACCTGTTTGGTCCAATAATGGATACACTCCATGAGAAGCAGTACGTGGATGATAGCGACGTTAGTGATGAAGCAAGATGCAGGCTCTGACGTCGAGCATTAGAGTGGTGCTAAGTGGACCTACAGGCCGTCCCACTAAGATGACGTAAAAAAATCACGAAGCAGAAAGTATTGAAGATGTCAGTTTAATTCTCTTTTCTTTACATTTCTTTTTTTATCCTGAAGGTGGCCTCCGCCCTCCTCAGTGCATCTGGAGAGTCGAAATCGAAGTTTCGTTTCAGCATCCAGCAATTCTATATGTTGGCATTAGCAGCACGAATATGGTTCTGCAGCTTACACAGGGTCTGTGGCCGATTGGTGTACACCAAGGGTTTCAGATAGCCCCATAAGACAGCCCCAAGTCGCAGCGGGCTAATCGTGGCCAGCGTGCTGGCGACTGCAGATCGCCCTTCAAAGACGTGAAATGGTCGGGGAAATGTTCGCGAACGATTGTCACTGACGTCCGTTCTGTGTGACCTGTGGCGCCTTCTCGCTGGAATCAGACATCCCCAACACACATTTCTTTAAGCTCTGGAAGAGTAGCTGTCTGAATCATCTGGTCATTACGCTCAAAAGAGACCGTAACTGCCCTACCATTCTCTACGAAAAACCATGGGCCAATAATGTCAGTTTTTGATAATGCCCACCAGTCACACGCTCCGTAGGCATGGGCTCCTCATTAAGTTCTTCGGTTTTCGTGCCACTCCAGTATGGCGTGTGTTGTTTATTCACGCATCCAGGGAAACGAAAATGTGCCTCGACGCTGGAGAAGACGAGGCTGTCACGAGGCAAGTTTTAGATCAAGGCTTCACAAGTGGTTTTCTGTGAAGCGACAATGTGTGTAGTGAGTGTGTAGACTAGTCTCAGTGTGTATGCAAGAGTTTTTAAGCCCTCGTGGAGATTTCGCCTCGCTGTGCGATCAGGAACAGCAGGAGCAGCTGCACGTTTCCGTGCGCGTAGCCTGGGGGAGTTGAAAATCGCCAGTTCTTGAAGATCCTGCTTTCTTTCCCTGTATCCACAAACAAGTACGCCCACACAACAATCGCTTTTCGATCAGGAACGCAACCTGCAGGCGAGATATTAAACCATTCCCTGAACCCTCACTAGGCTGTGATGACAGAACGGCCATTGGAAAAGAATGATATTGCAGTGCCCGTATAGTTCAGAAGTAGGACGCGATGTTCTTAGGGACGAGCACTCTTGCGTGACTAAGGAACGTTGCATCGTACTTCTGAACGACACAGGCTTTTCCTTTTTTTCCCCTTATTGTTATTTTGACACCTTATGCAAAGGTAGGCCGGCCGCGGCAATACTACGTCGCTCTTCGGCCATAGATAATACATTTATTACAAGTGGATACATCGAAAAACGAAACAACACGGTGCATAGACACCAGTAGACACACAAATTTAAAAATACATGAAGTCGGTCACAAGTGTTGCACTCTGGCACTAACAGAGACGACAGAAGCGGCGCGCGTGAATGAAGGAGCACAAATGACGAAACACTGAGTCACTAACACGATGGTACACACAAAACACTGGCGACGCTGTCCGACGCGCGAATGTTCACTTGACGTGTACGAGTCCGGGGACCTGCCAAAAGGGGAAAAGGTGGGGGAGGAGGGAGAGGGGAGGGTGGAGATGCTAGTGGCAGAGGAGATGGGAGGGGGGGAAACAAGGTAGGGGTAGGGGAAGCCCAGGGAGAGGAGGGGGCAGGAAGGGAGGAAGGGAGATAGGGTGCCCTCAGGAAAATAGGGTGTGGAAGGGGAGGATCAAAGTTGGTAGGAGGGTTAGATGCAGGGAATGAGGGCATCACCAGGGAGGGGGAGCTGAGGGAAGCCACCCTGGGCGAAGGTATGGAGAGTGGAGAGATAGAGAGCAGGTGGGATGTGGGAATACAGGCACAGCAGTGGACGGGGGTGGGGAAGGATGGCAGAGACGAGGAGGTGAGGGGGATCAAGTTTACGAGAGGTGTAGAGGATCCGTATCGGTTAGAGGAAAAGGAGGAAGTGCGGGAACGGAATAAGGTCATACAAGATCCGCATGGGGGAGGGGAGATGGATGCGATGGGCGAGGCAGAGCGCATGGCGTTCTAGGATTTGAAGGGATCTCTAAAAGGTTGGAGGGGCGTAGCAGAGGATAGGGCAGATGAAGGATTTCTAGGTGTGGAGGATGGTGCAGGGGGCCAGACCCCACGTGCGGCCAGAAAGGAGCTTGAGGAGACGGAGGCGGTAGCGTGCCTCAGCTTGGATTGTCCAGAGATGGGGGTCCATGAGAGGCGATGATCAAGGGTGACGACAAGGTACTTGAGGGTGGGGGTGAGGGTGATAGGACAGCCAGAAATGGTGATATAGAAGTCGAGGAGACAGAAGGAAGGGGTAGCTTTGCCTACAATGATTGCCTGCTTCTTGGAAGGATTGACCTTGAGCAACCACTGGTTGCACTAAATGGTGAACCGGTCAAGATGGGATTGGAGAAGGTGTTGGGAGCGGTGCAGGGTGGGGGCGAGGGCAAGGCAGGTGGTGTCATTGGCGTACTTGAGAAGGTGGACAAGGGGTGGAGGCAGTGGCATGTCTGCCGTATACAGATGGTAGAGAAGAGGGGAGAGGACGGAACCTTGGGGCATACCGGCGGAAGGGTGGAAGGTGCAGGAATCTGTGTTATGGATGCTGACATAGGAAGGACGTTGGGAAAGAAAGGACCCAATCAGACGGACATTGTTGACAGGAAGAGTGAATGTTTGGAACTTGAAGAGGAGACCAGAATGCCATACACGGTCGTAAGCACGCTCAAGGTCGAGGGAGAGGAAGATGGTGGACTGGCGGGAGTTGAGCAGTTCGGAGAGGAGATGAGTGAGGTGAAGGAGAAGGTCATCGGCAGAGAAGGACGGTCGAAAGCCACAATGGGTAGTGGGAAGGAGGCGGTGCTGGCGAAGATGTTGGTGGATGTGTCGGGTAAGGATGGATTCCAGGACCTTGCTGAAGACCGAGGTAAGGCTGACGGGACGGTAGGAGGAGACAGCAGATGGCAGTTTGTTGGGTTTCAGGAACATGCTGCTGATATGGTTGCACTAACGGTCGGAGGATGGCATTCACATATCGTACAGCCGTTACGGCGCCTTCCATGATCACCAGCGGCGTACGTTGGCCCCACATAATGCCGCCTAAAAACAGCAGGGAACCTCCACCTTGCTGCACTCGCTGGTGTGTCTAAGGCATTCAGCCTGACTGGGCTGCCTCCAAACACGTCTCTGGCGATTGTCTGGTTGAACGTTTATGCGACACTTATCAGTGAAGAGAACGTGACGCAGTCCTGAGCGACCCATTCGGCATGTTGTTGGGCCCATCTGTACCACGCTGCATCTACATCTACATCTACATGGATACTCTGCAAATCACATTTAAGTGCATGGCAGAGGTTTCATGGAACCACCTTCACAATTCTCTATTATTACAAGTTGGTGATTGGAATTTTGTGAGAAGATTCCGTCGCAACGAAAAACGCCTTCTTTTAATGATGTGCAGCCCAAATCCTGTATCATTTCTGTGACACTCTCTCCCATAATTCGCGATAATACAAAACTTGCTACCCTACTTTGAGCTTTTTCGATGTACTGCGTCAGTCCTATCTGGTACGGGTCCCACACCGTGCAGCAGTATTTTATGAGAGGACGGACAAGTGTAGTGTAGGCAGTCTCCTTACTAGGTCTGTTACATTTTCCTGCCAATAATATGTACTCTTTGGTTAGCCTTCCCCACAACATTTTCTATGCGTTCTTTCCAATTTGTTCGTAATTGAAATTCCTAGGTACTTAGTTGAATTTACAAATATTAGATTAGTCTGATTTATCGTGTACCAAAGTTTAACGAATTCCTTTTAGCACTCATGTGGATGACCTCACACTTTTCGCTGTTTAGGGTCAACTGCCACTTTTCGCACCATTCAGATATCTGGAACCGCGTGACCGCAGGTTCGAATCCTGCCTCGGGCATGGATGTGTGTGATGTCCTTAGGTTAGTTAGGTTTAAGTAGTTCTAAGTTCTAGGGGATTGATGACCACAGATGTTAAGTCCCATAGTGCTCAGAGCCATTTGAACCAAATATCTCTTCTAAATCGTTTTGCAGTTTGTTTTGATCTTCTGATGACTCTATTATTCGATAAACGACAGCGTCATCTGCAAACAACCTAAGACGGGTACTTCGATTGTCTCCCAAATCGTTTACATAGATAAGGAACAGCAAAGGGCCTATAACACTACCTTGGGGAACGTCAGAAACCACTTCTGTTTTACTCGATGACTTTCCGTCAGTTACTACGAACTGTGACCTCTCTGACAGGAAATCACAAATCCAATCACTTAAGTGAGACGATATTCCATAAGCACGCAATTTCACTACAAGCCGCTTGTGTGGTACAGGGTCAAAAGCCTTCCGGAAATCCTGAAATACGGAATCGATCTGAAATCCCTTGTCAATAGCACTCAACACTTCACGTGAATAAAGAGCTAGTTGTGTTTGACAGGAACGATGATTTCTAAGCCAGCCGCCCTAGCCGAGCGGTTCTAGGCGCTTCAGTCCTGAACCACGCTGCTGCTGGGGTCGCAGGTTCGAATTCTGCCTCAGGCAAGGATGCGTGTGACGTCCTTAGGTTGGTCAGGTTTAAGCAGTTCTAAGTATAGGGGACTGATGACCTCAGATGTTAAGTCCCACAGTGCTTAGATCCATTTTGTTTTCTAAACCCATGTTGAGTGTGTGTCAATAGATAGTTTTCTTCGAGGTAATTCATAATTTTCAAACACAATATATGTTCCAGAAATCCTGCTGCGTATAGATGTTTAGTTTAGTGGATTACTGCTAGTACCTTCCTTGAATATTGGTGTGACTTGTGCAAGTTTCCAGTCTTTTAATACGGATCTTTCGTCGAGCGGATATGCGATTGTTAAGTATGGAGCTAATCCATCAGCATACTCAGAAACCAACCTAACTGGTTTCCAGTCTGGTGCAGAAGACTTGCTTTTATTAAGTGATTTCAGTTGCTTCACTACTCTGAGGATATTTACTTCTACACTACTCATGTTGATAGTTGCTCTTGATTCGAATTCTGGAATATTTACTTCGTCTTCTTTTGTGAAGGGGCTTCGGAAGGCTGTGCTTTGGCAGCACTGTCTTCGATAGTTATCGCGCAGAGAAGGCATTGATTGTTTCTTGCCACTAACATACTTCACATACGACCAGAATCTCTTTGGGTTTTCTCCCAGTTTTCGAGACAAAGTTTCGTTGTGGAAACTGTGAACTGTGGATTTAATTTCAAAGAATATTCTTAAAAATTTACTTTATTTACTAGCGATTCATCAAGAACATTAACACATTTAGTCACACTGTGTGAGCGTGGAAGTAGTTGCCAGGGAGTAACTTATGAAATCAAAATAAATTGCTTTCAACAAATGGGAATTTTATTCCTAAAAGCCTTTTTTTTAGAAACAGATTTAAAATTATAAGCAGAAAGCACCCTCGAAACATCAAGTTACAATTTATTCAGAGGCAGAAAGAAATAAATTTTTGAGTGTATGAGCTTTCGGGCTGAGAACCTTGCCGCTCCCTTTTGACGCGGCCGTAGTTACGACCGCTCACAACAGCCTCTGAAAGACTGCACTGGTGCAAATCTGCAACACACCAGATTACCGTAAAGTAAAAGATTTAACAATTCACACAAGCACACAAACTATGCACTCCATAGGAGGGATGGAAATGGTAGAAAAGACTAAAATTAAAAGATAAACGTGCCACTGAAGGTGCAACTTGATTTTAACTTCTAAGAAAGTCTTATGATGGAAGAGTGGCAAGTTTATTTACTAAAATGGCCATTTAAATAAAAGCCCATGAAATGCAATCAAACATAAAATTATGCAAGGTTGGCCAAACATGCTCTACAGTACACATATACCGCCTCTCCAGATGATAGGCAAGATAAAAACATATTTAAGGATTTAGGCCGTTAGCATTAAATTCGTTCACACACCGAATCCGAGAAACATGACAGAGGCAGCTCCGAACGACAGACACACACTAACTGCCTAACAAATGCGGACGAGAGGCTGAGGAGCAAGCAGGGGACGAGAGACTGACCCAGACTGACCCACTGGCGAGCTGACAGCGCCACTTACATGCACGTGAACAGGCAGCCTTTCCCCTTTCCCACCAGAGGGAGACACCAAAGCTGCGACTGCCACAGCGGCGCCACCGCCAGAAACGGAGGGCGACTGCTCCACACAACGCGCTGCGGGGCGCTCTTCAAAACAGCAACTTTTGCCACGGCTCAAACTGTTATAAGCGTCTCGCATTGAAGTCCGCGCTAAATTTCGAGCTTCTGTAAAAGATCGCCAATCTTGGAAATTTTGCGTCTGTTTAAATTTGGCACGTCTGTTTCGTTGTTTCTGCAAAAGTGTTCTAACTCGTTTTGTGTACCAAGGAGCATCAGCTGCGTCGTTTGTTAATATATTTGGAATAAATCTGTCAACTGCTGCCAATACTATTTCTTTGATTTCAAGCCACATCTGATGTACTCTTATTTTATTAATTAGGAATGAGTGGAGATTGTCTATCAGGAAGACGTCAAGTGAATTTTTATCTGCCTTTTTGAATAGGTATATCTTTCGTTTATTTTTTGAGGATTTGGGGATTACACTATTCAGTCTCGGTACTACAACCCTGTGTTCACTAATCCGTGTATCGGTTTTGATGCTCGTTATTAACTCAGGATTATTTGTTCCTGAGAGGTCAAGTGTGTCTTCACAACCGTTTACTATTCGCATGGGCTCATGAACTAATTGGTCGAAATAATTTTCAGAGAATGCGTTTAGAACGATTTAGGATGATATTTTATGCGTACCTCCGAAATTAAACATATATTTTCGCCAACATATCGAGTGTAAATTAAAGTCTCCACCAACTATAATCGTGTCGTGGTTGCAAAGATGGACCACGCCATGGACGTCGGGAGTGAAGTTGCGCACAGTTTCAGTTGTAACACGACGTCCTGTGGCTGCACGAAAAGCATTATTCAACATGGTGGCGTTGCCGTCAGGGTTCCTCCGAGCTATAATGCGTAGGTAGTGGTCATCCACTGCAGTAGTTCAGTTCGTAACTAAAAGTGCCATTGTGATTTCTCAGAATTTTTGCAAAATAAATAATAATTTTCGTTAGTTTCATGTTTACCTTACACTAACTAGCACTACTCCAGTACCCAAATATCCGACTAGCTACGTAAGAAATTTTGTAAATTTTTGTGCCATTTCCTTACAGCGGAGGACTCCAGAAGATATTTATTGCTGAAAGTTTTTCAGGCATTTCTCTTTAGGAGCGTCTGTCTGACTTCTGTGGCAGTGTGGGGGTGTAAATTGCATCTTGGAGTAGCCACAGGGTAAAGGGTACATCTCAGATTAATCTGTTGCGCAGAATAACACAATAGCAACCCCACGCACACAAGAGCCACAGTGACAGAAAGTCAGATGCCCCTTCCGCAACAGATACGACACTGCTACGGCGTCACAAGGCACGCAGTCTTGATGTTGTCCTTGATTTGCAGAGAATGAGAGTCCATATTTCATTGGAAATTACGTCCAAGTTCTCATTCAAATGAACAAAAAGTATGCAAAGTTTCGAAATTTTTTTGAGACAATGAAAAGACATACGTTCAACTATATTTCAGATTTTCGATACAAACAAGAAGAAAATGGAGCCCATAATCGAGGTCTGATCGAGAACCTACGAGTTTGAAGTACACCTGCTGCGTAGAGTGTAGCCTCTAGAAGTTATCTCAAATCAAAAATTGATAACATCAGTAGATACTACACTAAATTTATGGGAGCTTGTACCTAACTACAATGAAAATAAATTTAACGATATGATGCTAAATCGAACTCTGTGTTGGATTTTTTGTTTTACTCTTTATGGCTTTACAAAAAGTAGTTATTGCTTTTCGGGAGTCAAAGTTAGAAGCTAATAGGTTGAACCGTTTTTATATTATGCTGCATGCAGTTTTGAAAAATCGTTTCTCGAGGAAAACCATGACTAAAGTTTACGACGAACTTTTATATTAATTATTAGCTGAATTTGCGTAAAAACTATATGCCATTATACACTTTTCATGTCGCTGAACACAAATCTGAAGTTAGATTTTCAAAATTCAAAATGGATAATCCATTATGGCTTACCGAATATTATCTTTTGGCCAATTTTAGTCAAAATTAGATAAAAAAAGTGTTTTCGTTACTTATGTTTAGTCTGCAATTCCAAGACCGTATATCAATATTCCTGACGCAAATATCTTTCAAAAATGCAACAAAAAATCGATTTTTCGACCATTTTGAATGAGAACCTGGCCTTAAGACTGAGTGATTTAACGGATGACGTGCAGTAGGGTTTGTAAGCCTTCGTTACACCAGGAACGAATGCATGCAGTCCTGTGGACACGGATACGTCTTCACGGAAGACTGAAGTATAGCCAGGACCTCCTCGAGAAACAGCCACCTGCTCTTTCTGATAGAACTGTTGATATTTTTAAAAGTATCGAGTATCCGATATATCGATATTTAAATGGCATCAACATATAGATATTCGATAAACAGACTGATAAAATATCAACCTATCGGCTCATAAAAGTATCTGCTTCACATTGTAAATATACTGCCGGTTTTAGAGCTCCATATTTAAGTATCCATTTACACACAGCAAAAAAAAGTTTTGCATCACCCCGGTTCCCAGAACTCCTGAAGACAGTCACTGATTATGGATATTGTACCACAGACACAGTCCCTTTGAGTGTTCAGAGATGTCACAAAACCTGCCCAAAAATGTAAATAATCATGCACGAGCAGCACCTATTAGACGGTTGGGGTCCAACACCCGATCAGTTCCGGTCATTCCACCAGGAAGGACGTACATGGCTCGTGTTGTCTGTAGTTCAACCATGCCTAGATACCACGGTTCGATCGCGTCCACTTTGTCTCTTTGTGCTAGGAAGGGCTCTCAACAAGGGAAGTATCCAGGAGTCTCTGAGTGAACCAAAGGGATGTTGTTCGGACATGGAGGAGATACTCAACTTCAATAATTATCCTTTAGAAAGTTGCTAGGTACGGTCGAGGCTGTCGTGTGTGAAATGCTGTGAAGTGTACTGTTGTGGAGGAAATATGGGGCTCGCAAGAGCTGTAGTGCACAATACTATAAGCTGCGATGACTGCCGTCTGCGCCACTCGCTGCTGACAAATAAGATAACTCTCGTTCTGTCTGGATTGACCTTCGCCAATCAAACTCTCCCTACGCCTTGATGAACTCAAGGACTTCTATTCGCCCCTAGTCTAACTATTGGCGTGGTACACTGGTCAGATAACCAGTCCACCGCGATGCCACTCAAAATTCGCTCGCAGGCGTTTACACTGAACAATAAGTGTGTCGGCCAATACAGTGAACAACGCTTAATTGCAAGGACTCAGTATAGAGTCACACTTCGATTCGCTCTCGACAGAGGTGCTCTCCCAGTGAAGTACTGAGGAGAGACTTGTTCCTCGCTCTTTGAGAACACGTACGAGCGCGCACGCTCTCGTTACGTGTTCTCGCTCCAAGAGCGACAACGGAACGGCCCCTCTCCACGCCAGACGTGAAGGGGTATATCTTTCGGTCTCTTCCATTACTCCTTCAGCTAAAGGCGTCAGGAATATCGTCTGCCAATCAGCATTGCTCTTCTAGGGAGAATGACGCTCTGTTTAAGGCGACCAATCCGGAAATCTGTAGTATCGGCGTTTGGCGTTTGCTGTCTCTCTGCGAAAATCTCTGAAACTGCGTGCTATGTGTAAAGAATGCGTAGGCTGGCCGCTCCCACACAGTGTAGCGGAATTTGCTTTTAAGCCAAACACGGGGTCGTTCCACCTGTCACTCGGGCAAACGCTGTATGCTCTATAGGCGGTCACCGGCCGACGTAGATGGGTTGGGACCGGCCTCCTGGCGTGCGGTTTTGCCTCTCTCGAGCTAAAAGCTGCTGTGCCGTCGTGTCTGGAATGTAAGTGTGTACGCCAGCCTCGAGTATTTCAACCACGGTGCGCACTTGCGATTTATTAGTTATTTGCATATAATATACATGAATTCATACAAGACTGACTTTATCTTATCGAGTTTGGGTTCGAATGAAGCGTCTTGATTTGCAGAATATGATTGTGAGGGCGGAGTATGTAAGCAATGAAGGTCAGGAGACCAAGACGTCTTACACTCTGTTTCTTAATTTCACTCCTGTTAGGCGAATGCCTTGAGATTTCGACTTTCCTGTTCCTGTCTTTGTCATTCGCCACTGATTGCTGAGAAGTATCAGGATGTTCACTCATTGCTATGTTAACTATTAGAGTGTGAATTTCAACATCCTTTGTTATTTCCTTAACTTACATGTGCCAATATATGACGGCGAAAATGCAATAAGCGTGTCTAAGTTATGAAAGGAGCAGGAAAAAAAAAACAGGAAGAGACTGCTACATCTGATACTCAGTAAAGACCTCGACAAAGAATAATCCTACAAGTTGAAGTTTTGATTTAGTCACAAAACCTGTATTGTGTAATTACATCGCTACCTCTGTTGGCAGGGCACCTACTACATGCATCGGTACTGGACACGACCGATCACCCTAAAAAAGTTCGTCGCCTTACCTTACGGGAAGTATAAATTGTACATGAAGGGTCTGAAGGATGGAAAAAGACAAGTTTGTGTGCAGCTGGTCATCGATATCTACGAAGTCGGATTTTTCAAAGGTAAGGATTTGATCTTTGAGTAACACATGATCACGAGTAATTGTTTCAGTAGAGTTATGAAATTCCACAACCGAGGGCTTCGCGATCATTGAAGAGGTGGACATAGCAGGTAAAAGTCCTGTGGGTAGAAAAAGTTTCAGTCGTAATCATTTAGCCGAGAAGCGAGAAAGAGCCGGCTGCACACAGTGCCCTCCCGTCACTGCCACCGGCTAAAGCCAAGCCTGCCTCGGCGTTGTCTCCTGGGGAGAGAGAGTTTCCTCCTTGAAGTTCGGTGTAATACACAGCAGTCAGCTGCATTTATGTGAGTGGTATACCTGATGATGTAAACAAATTTATGTTCGTACATTCCAAGCACATAAAACATGACAACAAAAAACTTCACGTAATGGCAATGGGAAACAAGTACAATTCTTCTGGATTGTTACAGAAAAAGCGTAAAGAGCACGTGCAAATTTGTTCTGAAGCAATATTGCAATTTTATGTTGATTAAACCACAGTTTCCAATGAAACTGTGAGCCGGACCGAGACTCGAACTCGGGACCTTTGCCTCTGGTGGGCAAGTGCTCTACCAACTGAGCTACCCGAGCACAACTCATGCACCGTCCTCACAGCTTCAATTGTGCCAACATCTCGTTTCCTACCATCCAAATTTCACACACGTTCTCCCGCGAGCCGGCCGATGTGGCCGAGCGGTTCTAGGCCCTTCAGTCCGGAACCACGCGACTGCTATGGTCGCAGGTTCGAATCCTACCTCGGGCATGGACGTGTATGATGTCCTTAGGTTAGTTAGGTTTACGTAGTTCTAAGTCTGTGGGACTGATGACCTCCCATAGTGCATAGAGCCATTTGAACCATTTTTCTCCTATGAACCTTGCAAAACTAGCACTCCTTAAGAAATTATATTGCAGAGACATGGCATAGGCATAGCCTGGGGGATGTTTTCAGAAAGAAATTTTCACGCTGCAGAGGTGTCTGCTCCGGTTAGAAACTTCCTGGCAGGTTATAACTGTGTATCAGGTCGAGACTCGAACTCTGGACTTTGTCCTTTCGTGGGCAAGTGCTCTACTGGCTAAGCTACCCAAGCACAGTTCACACCCCGTCGTCACAGCTTCAGTTTGGCCAGTATCTCGTCTCCTACCTTCGAAAGTTCTATTGGAAACCATGCAGGAATAGCACTCTTGGAAGGAAGGTTAGCTGGCAGAGCACTTGCCCACGAAAGGCAAAGATCCCGAGTCTCGGTCTGGCATACAGTTTTAGTCTGCCAGGAATATTCAGAGGAGCGCATATTCCCCTGTAGAGTCAATACTTCATTCTGGAACCATCCACCTGTCTGTGACTAAGCCATGTCTCCGCAATATCCTTTATTTCAGGAGTGCTAACTCTGCAAGGTTCGCAGGAGAGCTCCTGTGAAGTTTGGAACCTAGGAGACGAGTTACTGGCAGAATTGAAACTGTAAAGGCTGGTCGTATATCGTGCTTGCTAGCTCGGTTGGTAGAGCAATTTCCCGCAATAGGCAAAGGTCCCGAGCTCTAATCTCAGTCTGGCAACAAAGTTTTAATCTGCCAGAAAGTTTCATATCAGGTGCAGAGCACTTGTCCGCATAAGGCAAAGGTCCTTTGTTCGAATCTCCGTCTGGTACACAGTTTTAAGCTGTCAGGAAATTTCATATCAGCGCACACTCCGCTGCAGAGTGAAAATTTCGTTCATAGTTTCCGATGTTTCCCATGAACCACAGACTTGCCGTCGGTTTGGGTGGCTTGTCTGCCTTAGCGACACATAGCTGTACTGTGTGTACAACAACAATGGAGTGATGCCTGTCGAGAAGCCAGACAAACATACGGCTCCTGAAGAGCGGCGGCACCCTTTTCAGTCGTTGCAGGGGCGTCAGTCTGGATGATTGACTCATTTGGCTAAGCAAGACGGCATTGCTGTCCTGGTACTGCGAGCAGCCTAAAGCAAGGGGAAACTGCAGCTGTAATTTTCCCGGGGGCATGTAGCTCTACTATATAATTAAATTATGATAGGTTCTTGTTGGGTAACATAATCTGGAGATGAAAGAATTTCCTATTCGGATCTCCATGCTGGAACTACTCAGAAGTATGTCATCACCAAGGAAAACAAATCTGTCGTTCTACGGATAGTATCTTGGAATGTTAAATGCCTTAATCGGGCAGGTAGGTTAGAGGTTTTAAAAACGGAAATGGATAGCTTGAAGTTCAGTATATTGAGACTTACCGAAGCTCGGTGTCAAGAGAAACAGGACTTCTGTCAGATGAATGCAGGGTTATAAATACAAAGTCACAAAGGGATAATGCAAGAGTGGGTGTAATAATGAATAAGCAAATAGGAATGCAGGTAATCTACGTGAAACAGCATAGTGAACGCATTAACGTAGCCAAGGTAGGCACTAAGTTCACACCTACAATAGTTGTACAAGTTTATATGCTAACTAGCTCTGGAGATAATGGAGAGACTGAAGAAATGTATGATGAGATAAAATAAATTATTCAGATAGTTAAAGGAAACGATAATTTAATTGTCATGGGAGACTGCAGTTTGGTGGTAGGAAAAGGAAGAAAAGCAAAAATTTAATTTCGACTCACGGAAAGAAATGAAAGAGCAAGCCGTCTAGTGGAATTTTGCACATAGGATAATTTAATCATTGGTAACAATGGAAATTTGTAGTAAGGTCTTATGGGACCAAACTGCTGAGGTCATCGGTCCCTAGGCTTACACACTACTTAACCTAACTTAAACTAACTTATGCTAAGGACAACACACACCCATGCCCGAGGGAGGACTCGAATCTCCGACGGGGGGAGCCGCGCGGACCGTGACAAGGCGCCCAAGACCGCTCGGCTACCCCGCGCGGCCATCGCTAACACCTTGCTTGAGAATCATCAAAGTAGCGCGTATACATGGAAGACTCCTGGAGACACTGGAAGGTTTCAGATTGATTACATAATGGCAAGAAAGGGATTTCGGAACCAGATTTTAAACTGTAAGACATTTACAGGGTTAGATTGGACTCTGACGACAAATTATTGTTAGTGAACTGTGCATTAAACCTGAAGAAACTGCAAAAAAGGTAGGAAATTAAGGAGACGGAACATGGATAAGTTGAAAAAACTAGAGGTTGCTGATAGTTTTAGACGAAGCATTACGCAGCGGTTGAGTAGAGCAGGGAAAAGGAATACAGTAGAAGACAAATAGATAGCTATAAGAGATGAAATAGAGAAGGCAGCAGAGTGTCAAATAGGTCGAAAGACAAGGCATAGTAGAGACATTGAATTCAATTGATGAAAGAAGAAAATATAAAAATGCAGCAAATAAAGCTAGCGAAGGGGAATACAAACGTCTCTCAAAATGAGTTGGACAGGAAGTGTTAAATGGCTGAGCAAGAATGGGTAGAGGACAAATGTAGGAATGTTTCACTAGGGCAAAATGGATTCTGCCTACAGGAAATTTAAAAAGACTTTTTGAGATAAGGGAAGCAACTGTATGAAAATCAAGAGCTCAGATGTAAAACCAGTCCTAAGCAAGGAAGGGAAAGCTGAAAGGCAAAAGGAGTATATAGAGTGTCTGTATAGGGGAGACGAACGGAAATATTATAGCCCAGAAATTCACACCCAGGATATAGCAAGGAAAATCATCGTGTCAGTGTTTTGGGACAGGAAAAGAGTTTCTCCCGTTGATTTTTTGGAAATAGGTGGGACCATAAATGCTGCAAGATACTGTGGGGTCATGAAGAAACTTCGCAGAGCCATACAACACAGACGTGCTGACAACGAGACTCTGTCTGCTTCATGAGAGCGCGCGTCCGTACACCGCTCATGCAACGCAAGAGTGGTTGACTTGGTTTGGTTGGGATGTTTTAAGTCAACTCTCTCACAGCCCCAATCTCACACCTAGTGACTATGTTCACTAAATTGATGGTCCAAATGGCTCTAAGCAGTATGGGACTTAACATCTGAGGCCATCAGTCCCCTAGACTTAGAACTACTTAAACTTAACTAACCTCAGGACATCACACACATCCATGCCCGAGGTAGGATTCGAACCTTCGACCGTAGCAGCAGCGCGGTTCCAGACTGAAGTGCCTAGAACCGCTCGGTCACAGCGGCCGGTCAATAAATTGAAGAAAAACCTTATTGGAAAACACTTTTCCGACGACGACGAGGTGAAAATCGAAGTGAAGAACTGACTGAAAAAGGCGGTGGGAGACGTCTATGACACACGAATCAAAAAACTCGTCCTACTGATGACAAAATGTACAGAGATACATGGTGATTGCTTGGAAAAATAATGCAGTACCTGTACTACAATGCATCTAAATTTTATTATGATAAATTAAATTTTTTGCGCCTCAAAAAATTTTTGTAACCTTAGTTTGCGGATTAGCCTCGTACGTGTATACAGATGCTTCACTAACGTAATACTACCCAAAAACTTTTTTCAGGAGGAAATAAAATGATAGATACTACGGAATCATTTCATGACACGCTGTAACATGCCCATGTACGCAAAATAGTACAATTTGTTTGATCTTACGGCAAGTCGCGTAAGGGATTCATTTGCTTCCAGGGTCTGTAGTAGGAACACTGAAATTCTTCTGTGATGTGGCCTTTCCACACAGCGTATGGATTTCAACAACGATCGCCCATTAGCGAGCGACGGAGGTGGTTTGTTGCAGAGGTGGCAGACTCCTTCGGCAGTCAGAGAGTACGGGGAAGGCCCTGATTGTACATGTGATGACGTTACACAATACCAAAGAAATAATTTATCGATGTTTCTGAGGACAGTTTCCAGTGAAAGACCTGTCAGATAATTATTAAAAGTTTTTTTGTGCCAAAGTGGATTCAGGTCACAGTTATGCTGGTGGTAAAAGGAGGATTCTACATTGACGAGGGGTCCTCACAGATTCCGATTTTGTGCACACTTGTAGCAGGTGGAGTTCAGTGCACGCACATAAATTTTCTAAGACAGTACGACAAAGAACTCTGAAATATCACCTTTCACAATTAGCAGACCTCCAAGTGCAGTTAAAAACAATTTTTCATTATTTCGACGAATTCGTCGGTTTCTCAGCACGTTAGTACGTTCGATGGTTCGAATCTCGCTAGTAAGATAAATACAGGGTGACACGGAATAATGAGAAAGTTTGAAATGAGGAGTGGCAGCCATGCGCACGTGGCAGCACTGCGGGTTCGTGACAGACAGCAAGTAAACAGTTCGCCATTTCACTAATCGTGCGTCAGTGGAACGGACAACAGCGTGCGGTAGCCATAAAAATGTTTTATAAAAACAATGATAGTTTGGTAGCGGCGCAGAGGGAGTTTTGACATTTTTGTAATTTAGGATGTCATGATGCCGTTCCGTCGAAAGGCGCGATAAAATGTTGGATTAATAACTTTGAAGACACTGGATCTGCCCTCAAAAAGAAACCAAGAGGACGACCAAGAAGTGTGCGTTCTCCAGCGAACACTGATGTTGAACGCGAGTCTGTCTTACGGGGCCCACGGCGTCAATTCGTAAGCAAACAGCAGCGGTTGGAGTGTCCCGGGAGAGTGTTCGCAGAATCCTTCATCTTGATTTAAAATTTCATCCGTGCAAACTACAGATGGTGCAACAATTTAAGGACCACGGTTTCCGATTACGATTAGGATTCTGTCAACAAATGATGACAAAAATAAACAATGACGATGAATTTCTAAAAAAAGTTGTGGACGTCAGATGAGGCACAAGTAATGTGAACAAACGGAACTACCGTTACTGGGAGAACACAAATCCTAATGACGTTCATGAGCGCCCTTCACACGCTACTAAAGTGACAGCATGGCGTGGTGTTTTATCACGTGGGATTATCGGACCGTATTGTCTCGCAAATGAACAACGAAACACAATAACTGTCAACGCCGATCGGTTCGTGGAGATGTTACGAACTTTCGTTACACCTGCATTGAACAACTTTGCAAACGTTCAAGAAGCCTGGTTTCAACATGACGGAGCGACATCACACACTACACGGCAATTAGGGCATACGTGCGAGAATTGTTTGGCTACCGTGTGATCTCACGATTCATTAACATACCCGGGCCTCCTAGATCGCCAGATCTATCCGTTTGTGATTTTTCTCGTGGAGCAAAGTCTACACGACTCGACCAAGAACCCTGGACGAGTTAAAACAGAGAATTTGGGGTGCAATCCACAGTATCCCAACTGAGATGTTGCAGCGGTCTATGAGGAATCTCAGCAGCAGGTTTCAAGAATGTATTCGTACAGGAGGACGCCATCTAAAGGACGTAATTTTTGAAAAATGAGAAATGCCATCAATGTTTCCTAAATGGCAAAGTTGGGAGGTTTCAGTTACGATGAATGCAATTTATTTCCTTCATCACTTCTAGTTTTATTGGATTGTGGAAATGTTCCCGTTTTTCTGCGTCACCCTGTATCGTTTGATTTCTTTTAAAACTTCTATATCTAGTAACAAAATGTAATCTTAGTTGACAGATATGGAACTATAGTGTTTAATAACATCTTGGTTATTCGTTGCTACTGACAGTAAATTGAAATATGGCATACGAAGTCGATACATCAGATATATAATGAAAAAGTAACATTTTCACAGACTCACTAGTGTTATTGAAATATGTAATTTTTTCATTGAATAAAATACGTTTTGGCATATTCCTAAGAAGTTTAAATTCATTTTTAGACGACATCTAGTAACCGTCAATAAAAGGATGCTACTTTTATTTCTCACTTAACGTTCGCATTTGTTGATAAATATTACATTTAAAAAAGTATGCTACTAGCTAGATTCCACTTTCGTGTTCATGATTGAAAATCCGACTATGCTACAAGCTGAGTTAGTCAAATGCTGTTTGGGTAACAACACTCGGAAGTCTTGTCACCTTCAAAGCCAATTTTGTTTTGTTTGTGTGACAACTGCGAGGCAGCACCTCAGCAAATTTACGTCCAGACACTGAACTTGAAGCCGTGTGAGTACGAAAGGAGTCGGAGAGGGCAGAGCGCTCTGTAGTGTCGCCTTGTGAGCGTCTCCGTGCAGAGTGAGTGAGTGCTGCAGGCAGCTCGAGGGCTTCAGTGGGCAGAGAGGCGGGCACACGTCGTGCCAACTGCTTATGTCTCTGTGTCAGAATTGGTAACGTGAACATCCAAACGAATATACCATATTGCCCTTAATTGTATTTTTTTCCCGTGTGGCTACACGGAGTGTTCAGTGCACAAAACTCAAGCAGAGTCCGGGGAGCAACTTTCATGCCTCACAAGGCGTGCACTGAGAAGAGTGGCTGTCATTTTGCACTGTCAATATTAGCCTGGACTGCTAAAGTAAATAAGACAAAACCAAGTATTCATTGCTTAGCGTTAATTCTAGATCGCACAGTGCTAATTTTGGCACTCTCTACCATCTGATGTGTTTGACCATAAAGGCCTTCAAAAACATCTACAACCTATAAGAGTGGTGTCTTTTCTTCCCGACATGTCCGAAAGAACAGGCACCACTTACACAGATATACAGCGATAAGCCGAAACATTACGACGACTGCCCACCGCGTCGCTGGACGCCGCCTGCTGGCGCTGCGGGCACGTGACGCAGTGATGAAAGTGCGTAAGTGGAGCAGCCACGGACGGCGGAGATCCGGGCGGCACATGGCGAAATCCACCGAGATAAGCGACTTCGACAAATGGCAGATTATTATTACGTAGAACCTGTGAACGAGTATCTCTAAAATGGCGGAGACGGTCGAATGTTCACGTGCTACTGTCGTGATCATCTGCGGAAAGCGGTTCGACTGTGAAACTGCTATTAGGCGCTGAATGGCTAGACGTCCACTATTCTTCACAGGACGTTGGGCTCGGAGGCTTCTCTGCTATGTGAAGCAGCACGGATGGTGACCTGTGGCACCTCTGCCGAAAGAGGACAGTGCTGGTGCCCGCACAAGTGTCCCGGAGCACACCTCTCATCGTGCATTGCCCAACACGGAGATCCGCAGCACACCACCCCCACGTGTTCACATGTTGAGGCAACGACATCGTTAGCTACGATTGCAGTGGGCACAGGACCACCGGGGTACGACCGTCGATCAGTGGAAAAGTGTCGGCGCTTCGGGTGAACCACGTTTTTGCTACACTAGGTCGATGGTGGTGAACGGCGCCTTCAAACGTGAAGCGACCCACTGACACTGGCTGGTGGGAGCAGTATCATGGTGTGGGAGACATTCTCCTGCACTTGCGTGGCACCTGTGGTAGTAATCGGAGACACATTGACACTTCCTGGCAGATTAAAACTGTGTGCCCGACCGAGACTCGAACTCGGGACCTTTGCCTTTCGCGGGCAAGTGCTCTACCATCTGAGCTACCGAAGCACGTCTCACGCCCGGTCCTCATAGCTTTACTGCCAGTATCTCGTCTCCTACCTTCCAGAAGCTCTCCTGCGAACCCTGCAGAACTAGCACTCCTGAAAGAAAGGGTACTGCAGAGACATGGCTTAGCCACAGACTGGGGATGTTTCCAGAATGAGATTTTCACTCTGCAGCGGAGTGTGCGCTGATATGAGTAAAACTGTGAGGACCGGGCGTCAGTCGTGCTTCGGTAGCTCAGATGGTAGAGCACTTGCCCGCGAAAGGCAAAAGTCCCGAGTTCGAGTCTCGGTCGGGCACACAGTTTTAATCTGCCAGGAAGTTTCATATCAGCGCACACTCCGCTGCAGAGTGAAAATCTCATGCTTGAAACATCCCCCAGGCTGTGGCTAAGCCATGTCTCCGCAGTATCCTTTCTTTCAGGAGTGCTAGTTCTGCAAGGTTCGTAGGAGAGCTTCTGTAAAGTTTGGATGGTAGGAGACGAGATACTGGCAGAAGTAAAGGGAGGACCGGGCGTGAGTCGTGCTTCGGTAGCTCAGATGGTAGAGCACTTGCCCGCGAAAGGCAAAGGTCCCGAGTTCAAGTCTCGGTCGGGCACACAGTTTTAATCTGCTAGGAAGTTTCATATCGGCCAACACTCCAATGCAGAGTGAAAATCTCATTCTGGACACATTGGCAGTAGCATACTGCCTGCATCCCTTCATGGCTCAAATGTCTCTGAGCACTATGGGACTTCTGAGGTCATCAGTCCCCTAGAACATAGAACTACTTAAACCTAACTAACCTAAGGACATCACACACATCCATGCCCGAGGCAGGATTCGAACCTGCGACCGTAGTGGTCGCACGGTTCCAGACTGTAGCGCCTAGAACTGCTCGGCCACTCTGGCTGGCCATTCCTTCATGCTCGGCGTCTTCTCCGACGGCGATGTCATCTTTCAGCAGTATAATGGTCCGTGTATCGGAGCGAGAACCGTGCTACAGTGGTTTGAGGAGCAATATAGTGAACTCACGGTGATGTCTCGGCGACCAAATGCGTCTGATGTAAATCCTACGGTACCCATCTGAGTCGCTATCTGCTGCCATCACTGCGTAAGCAAATCAGCGGCCCGTTATTTACGCGAAGTACATGAGCTGTGCAAACAAACCGTCAGGGCCACGCGGTGTAGCCGTGCGGTCTCAGGCGCCTTGCCATGGCTGCCCGCATCGGAGGTATGAGTCCTCCCTTGGGCATGAGTGCGTATGTTTTCCTTAGCATAAGTTAGTTTAAGTGAGATTAAGTACTGTGTAAGCCTAGGGACCGATGACCTCAGCGTTTGGTCCCATAGAACTTACCACTAATTTCCGAATTTTCAAACCGTCGGAACCCTGTTACGCGAAATCAGTGCAGTATTTCGTTCAAAAGACGGACAAACAGGCTATGAAGCAGGAGGTCATAATCTTTTGGCTCAGCAGTCAGGGCTAACATCATCATTCAGTGCAGGGACTTTGTGTGATGCGGTGAGCGAAAAGGGGGAAGAGGGCTAGGGGACACAAATTTGGTAGTGTGAGGCGAATGATGGTTCAAATGGGTCTGAGCACTATGGGACTTAACATATGAGGTCGTCAGTCCCCTAGAACTAAAACCTAACTAACCTAAGGACATCTCTAGGCGCTTCAGTCTGGAACCGCGTGACCGCTACGGTCGCGGGTTCGAATCCTGCCTCGGGCATGGATGTGTGTGATGTCCTTAGGTTAGTTAGGTTTAAGTAGTTCTAAGTCCTAGGGGACTGATGACCACAGATGTTAAGTCCCATAGTGCTCAGAGCCATTTTTGCACCTAAGGACATCACACACATCCCGGCCCGAGGCAGGACTCGAACCTGCGTCCGTAGCAGCATCGCGGTTCCGGACTGAAGCGCCTAGAACCACTCGGCCACCATGGCCGGCTGTGCGGCGAATAGGAATATGGATGTAGCACGGGTAGCACACTTGTGTAGTCTGCGCAATTGTGTCTAACTGCTATGTCAAGGTAGCGTAGTTAGTTTATGCATCTTCCAGCTAAACAGAAGACCCGGTATAGAACCCCAGCGTTGATAGAAATTTTCATTTGTCACCTATGAATTTTTTCGTTGCTCGAATGCGGCAGAGGTCAGGATTTCTTCTTTCTCAACATTTCCTCTGTAACGAGTATATAATATGTGTATTGAGTGACACTGTTTGTGTGGGTGCTCAGAAAGTAACTGTGTGGTCATTATGTACAGTATGTTGGGAATGACATCCACGAGTGACTATACAATGCTCAACCTGCCTAATTTTATTGGGAATCCCTTTCTGTCCACCTGGCTATGGTATGCTTCTCATGTATGAAGCTACACTCCTGGAAATGGAAAAAAGAACACATTGACACCAGTGTGTCAGACCCACCATACTTGCTCCGGACACTGCGAGAGGGCTGTACAAGCAATGATCACACGCACGGCACAGCGGACACACCAGGAACCGCGCTGTTGGCCGTCGAATGGCGCTAGCTGCGCAGCATTTGTGCACCGCCGCCGTCAGTGTCAGCCAGTTTGCCGTGGCATACGGAGCTCCATCGCAGTCTTTAACACTGGTAGCATGCCGCGACAGCGTGGACGTGAACCGTATGTGCAGTTGACGGACTTTGAGCGAGGGCGTATAGTGGACATGCGGGAGGCCGGGTGGACGTACCGCCGAATTGCTCAACACGTGGGGCGTGAGGTCTCCACAGTACATCGATGTTGTCGCCAGTGGTCGGCGGAAGGTGCACGTGCCCGTCGACCTGGGACCGGACCACAGCGACGCACGGATGCACGCCAAGACCGTAGGATCCTACGCAGTGCCGTAGGGGACCGCACCGCCACTTCCCAGCAAATTAGGGACACTGTTGCTCCTGGGGTATCGGCGAGGACCATTCGCAACCGTCTCCATGAAGCTGGGCTACGGTCCCGCACACCGTTAGGCCGTCTTCCGCTCACGCCCCAACATCGTGCAGCCCGCCTCCAGTGGTGTCGCGACAGGCGTGCATGGAGGGACGAATGGAGACGTGTCTTCTTCAGCGATGAGAGTCGCTTCTGCCTTGGTGCCAATGATGGTCGTATGCGTGTTTGGCGCCGTGCAGGTGAGCGCCACAATCAGGACTGCATACGACCGAGGCACACAGGGCCAACACCCGGCATCATGGTGTGCGGAGCGATCTCCTACACTGGCCGTACACCACTGGTGATCGTCGAGGGGACACTGAATAGTGCACGGTACATCCAAAACGTCATCGAACCCATCGTTCTACCATTCCTAGACCGGCAAGGGAACTTGCTGTTCCAACAGGACAATGCACGTCCGCATGTATCCCGTGCCACCCAACGTGCTCTAGAAGGTGTAAGTCAACTACCCTGGCCAGCAAGATCTCCGGATCTGTCCCCCATTGAGCATGTTTGGGACTGGATGAAGCGTCGTCTCACGCGGTCTGCACGTCCAGCACGAACGCTGGTCCAACTGAGGCGCCAGGTGGAAATGGAATGGCAAGCCGTTCCACAGGACTACATCCAGCATCTCTACGATCGTCTCCATGGGAGAATAGCAGCCTGCATTGCTGCGAAAGGTGGATATACACTGTACTAGTGCCGACATTGTGCATGCTCTGTTGCCTGTGTCTATGTGCCTGTGGTTCTGTCAGTGTGATCATGTGATGTATCTGACCCCAGGAATGTGTCAATAAAGTTTCCCCTTCCTGGGACAATGAATTCACGGTGTTCTTATTTCAATTTCCAGGAGTGTATTTCAATGTTTAAATCTCCAATCAAGCATTGGCGTTTGCGGTACACTACATGCTATTCCCCAAAGAAAAAAGTCTGTTGGCGTAAACTCCGAGGAGCTAGGCTGCCATAGGTTCTTTGAGATGAAAATTTCGCCAAAAAGCTCTTCCATAAGACGCATAGTGTGTTGTAAGCTCTGTTAGCAGTAGCGTCATCTTGTTGAAACACTGAGTAGTCGGTTTCGTCTTCCCTCAGATGGGCGATACAATCCTGGATCATTAAACAACAACGTTTACTGTTCACGGTTTCGTGAAACAATAAACGTCAGACGATGAGCCGTATAATATCGCTAACCAGGTCCCATTGTAAAACTGCATCTTCCACAAGAGTAACGAAACCTTACTTAGCTTCCGAGAGCTAGTATTCAGTATGACAACAGCACTCTATTATCTGATGGCATCTGACGTTACAAAGAATTCTAAGTATCGTAGGTTTTGATATTCAACACCTATAGCAGGTGCCTATGAATATCTGCCCCTACATTTCAACATAAGTTACTCTTGGCCTCCTTTGAATCCAATGGGTACTTCTCTCTCTGACTGCTTAATTTTTTCCTCAACCCGTCACAAACCTCTATCTTTTTAAAAGTTATTCTTTTTGCTCCTTCTCACAATGGAATTTACAGAATGCAGATTTCTCCCGGCTGGCCATGCAGTGACCACGCAAGGCGTCCCACATCTGTTCCGCGCTGCAGCTGCTTCCCAGTGTGTACCTGGCTGCGTTCTGTCCCTTTCAGCGAAAAAAAGATTTGTGAACCACTTGCTATTCTCGCCGTGCAGTTCTCGACTTCCCACAGCCAGCCAGCAGACCCACCTTACACAGAAACGTCACACACATCAGTCACAGCATAGATAATGAAGAACTTATTAGATTCACAATCGCTGGCATTTGTTTCAGTTACATGTACACTTTCATTTATCGCTCGAAAGTTGAATCGAATTTGTAGTCTAATTTTATGAATCGATTATTAATTACCTGTAGATTACAGAGCAGTTATGGGAGACACTGTTCCATAACACTGCCCCTAAATGTATTGGCAATATACATGCCATTTGGGTATACTGAGCGCATCCAAAACAGGGCAGCACAGGCAAGTCTGGGCTTTTTGAATTTCTCGCTGTCGTAAGTAGGCTTCTTAAATTTCCCATCATTTTAAAATTTGGAGAAGTGAGGTAGTTCCATCATCTTGGATATTTCAGTAGTTGCCCTGTCTTGGACTTTTTTTAATTTCCTGCCTTGCCATCTTCGATTCCACTATCTTGGAATGCAATGTCATATACAAATAAGGGCAGCAAACACTGTGACAGGTTTTGTCCCAGAGTGCTCATTGCATCTCTGCTCAAGAATCTATCTTATTTTGAATGCAAGACTTTACTTTATTCGCAGTTAGTGTGAAGAGTACCTTATTTATCTTTACATCATTAAATCGTTAATATCTTTAGTAATTAGCTTTGGAATAATTTCATTTTTTTAATTGTAGCTAGGGAAAATTTTCCTAACGTTCTTCAAAATATTATTTGTTAAATAAGGAACAACCTTTCGCCTTCCTAAGCCACTGAAAGATGACAAATGTACCTCACAAACACATATAAAATTATTTGTGACTTACGGCTAAATATCATTATACATGAAACATAAACTTGTTTCTGTGTATGTTGCTGCAGTCAGAACAGATGAAAATAGAACAGAATTTACAATTTTAGCCTATTACTTATATAAATGAAACTTAATTTAAGAGAGGGGTAAAAGAAAATTAAGTTTGACCGTTTAAAACTAAGGTATCATCTTGTCTCACATATTTTTCTAAATCTCACAGACTTTTTAAATGATATTTTCCAATATTTAGGGTTACTTTGGATGAGTCTGAAAATCTGATATGAATGAAATTCAAGATATGCCTTGTGACAGCTGAACTCAAAAGAAATAAAACTACGACAGATTTCACTGTTATCTCCTATAAACCTCAAAGGCATTGAAAGTGAATAACTAGTTCCGACTGGGCAAAACAGGGAAAGGAACACGCCAGAGTGCTATAGAAAGCTGATTTGATTGTTCACATAGGCACTGCGCTGAGTGTGTTTTATTGATATAATTTTGTTTCCATTTTATTTGTTGCCATGCAGATTCCTAGGACTGATAAAAATTACGCAATAAGATCATCGTTAATTGAAATTTGTCTGAAATTAAGTTTTTAAACCATCAGTAGAAAGTTTTCTTTTTGGCTTCATGATTTAGATATGAGTCTATTGTATACAAGCGACTGCCATCGCTGAAGAAACTTAGAACTATACTATTCTCCTGCACTTATCTCATTTACTTTTGTACATTTATATTTATTGAAAACAGACTCTGTTGACTTTATATACTTACACCACTTTTCTTTCTGCAGCTCTGGGATTCAAGCCACCTTTAGGAGGTATGTATCGTCCACATAACCGAACTTTTTGTTATTGTTGCGGATATGTTCTCAGTTGTGCAACAGTGTCTTTACAGCATTATTTATTATGTGAGATGTTATATCAAAATCCAGTTTCAATGAGCATGCCATGTAATCAACTGGCATCAAATGGTTCAAATGGCTCTGAGCACTATGGGACTTAACATCTGAGGTCATGAGTCCCCTAGGACTTAGAACTACCTAAACCTAATTAACCTAAAGATATCACACACATCCATGGCCGAGGCAGGATTCGAATGTGCGGCCGTAGCAGTCGCACGGTTCCGGACTGAAGCGCCTAGAACCGCTCAGCCACCGCGGGCACCTCAACTGACTTCAAAAGCTTTTATGTATGTCTACTGAATCATTACTTCAGAATGTTTTGGTCCATCGTTTTGTCCTTCTACCTGAGGTCTCATTCCAGAACAGTGCTCACCCAGGCCGCTGGGCATGATGATTGTACAAGAATTATGCTGTAATAAATAATACAAAAGAACTGTTAACATCATGACAATTGCTATTCTGATAAAATTCTCATTACAAAATGGACAGAATTACCACACACTCTGAAAAGAAGCAAGTGGTTGGCAATTATTAAATTAAATCTTTAATGATTGTTTTAGTGTTTTATTAGAAAATAGTCACAGATGCGACTGTTGGGCTGAATGTTAGTTTGATACTCTTTGAAAGGAGAAACATTTCTCCCTTCTGTGGAAGAGTTGATGGATTCCTTGATAGAGTAATCCCCCACCCCACTGAGTCCCAGCAATGCCAGCTATTGAACCCAGCAAGGTGGCGCAGTGGTCGGCACACTGGACTCGCATTCGGGAGGACGACGGTTCAATCCCGCGCCCGGCCATCCTGATTTAGGTTTACCGTGATTTCACTCCAGGCAAATCTCTGGATGGTTTCTTTGAAAAGATACAGCCGACTTCCTTCCCTAATCCGATGAGACCGATGACCTCGCTGTCTGGTCTCATCCACCAAACAATCCAACCCAGCTATTGATATTACTTTCCACATAAGACGCAGTTGGGAATTCGCAGGCAACATTTTACGTAAGGCTTTTCTGTGACAGTTGCTAGTCTCTATTGAAACTCCAAGTTTCCAGTACACACTCACAATATGTTTTACATTATTTCCACTCTGTGTGGGCCGCCCACTTAGAGGTGCCATGTCCCGAATTATGCAGCCCCTCCCACTGGAGTTTCGGGCCCTCCCTCAGTCATGGGTGTGTGTGTTGTTATTAACATAGTTTAAGTAGTGTGTAAGTCTAGGGACCTCACCAGTTTGGTCCCATAGGAATTCACACACATACAGACACACACACACACACACACACACACACACACACACACACACACATAGCGAGAGAGAGAGAGAGAGAGAGAGAGAGAGAGAGAGAGGGAGAAAGAGACATTATGATGTATTAAATCATGATTTGTAAAGCAGTCAACTAAAAGAGGAAAGGTACAATGAAAGATTTTAAATGGAGCAGCAGGAAATGCAGCTGACTAAAGGTTGGACTGGTAAGGGATGAGACACCGCTCTGAAACGCCTCCAACCTAACAGCTTCGAGTAAAATCTGGACAGTTCAACGATTTTCGCAAATGGCTGGAACTTTCTACGGAGAAAACGCCACCCACAAAGAGCAACGGTGACAAGCCACTCACCTTCCCATTCACGCCTGACCTTCTGGCTCAACGGTGAGTTCACAGTTTCCAAGGGAATGATGCTTTCTTCAACTGCCACTCCCTACAGGCCTCCTTCACCTCTATATCTACCTGCTGGTTTCCAGCCCAGGTACCTGGCAGAACACCACCACCTATCCACAATGTGGCCGCAAGAGAAATGCAGTTCGTATATTTTACGAAACCTTTTCACCTACATGCTTATTTTGAAGAGCCTGTAGAGCACTAAGGGTATTGGATTAGTTTAGAAACATGTTTCCCTTGGATCATCTCATACGATACAGGGCCTTCCAAATATCCTATAGCTCAGCATGACGGATTGTGAAAGCATCTGGTAGGCGGACTCTGAGGACACAATCAGAGATAACCATCGAGCACCCAAGGGATTCTCTCTGTCTAGATACATTTCAATAACCAATCTTAAAATTCATGTGTTCATGTAAGACGTTAGTAAATATACCTAAAAATTACGACCTTTAAAATTAGTCAAATTAAGTAATGGCTTCTAAACATAATATGGTGGTGAATTACTGCACCTGTGTTGTAAGGCTTAGTATTCGCCACAACCACTTTTAAAATACAGCTCTTTGTTCGGTTCCCAAATGGTCCCACTGCTCACAGACGATTATCGAAAAGCCACTCTATGAGTGGGAGACAATCAGTATGGTATGCTGGCAATTAGATCAGTCCTCGTAATTTTCAACATCCTTCTATAGCACCACGTCAAAAATGCTTTGACTCTCTTCTTTCTGGGATTTCCTGGTCTGACACAAAGCTGCAGTCCAAACACACATTTTCAGAAATATCTTTCTCAAAACAAGGAAAATTTTTTTGATAACAATAGACTTTCTCACAAACCACGTTTCTTCCGCACCTCACTATTTTCGCCTTTCTTCGATTTACTCTCAGTCCATTTTCTGTGCTCTGTAGACTGTTCATTCTATTCAGTATGTTCTGCAAATATTCCTTGCTTTCACTGACATGAACAATGTCATCTGCGAATCTTATCCCTGGTGATCTTTCGCTCTGTGGTTTAACCCCACTCCTGGACCGACCTGTCACTGCTTCTGCGATGTACACGTTGAACAAAATGTTCAAATGTTTGTGAATTCCCAAGGGACCAAACTGCTGAGGTCTGGGGTCCCTATACTTACACATTACTTAAACTAACTTATGCTAAGAACAACACACACACCCATGTCCAAGGGAGGACTCGAATCTCTGGCGGGAGGAGCCACGCAATCCGTGACATAGCGCCTCAAACCACGCGGCCACTCCGCGCGGCCACATTGAACAGTAAGAATGAAAGAGTTCATCTCTGTCTTATACCGTTCTTAATACGAGCACTTCGTCATTTGTCTTCAGCACTAATTGATGATACTTATACATATGTATATTTCACGTCTTTCCGTAATGCTCACTGTTATTTTCTCAGAAATTCGATAATCCTTCACCATTCGACATTCCCTAACGTTACTCCTAGGTCTGCAAATCCCATAAAAGAGCCTTAATTTTTCTTAAGTGTTGCTTCTTCAGAACTGCCTTTACCTTTTCTAAAGCAAAGCCATCGGCCGCGGCCACAACTATTTTTGCATCCTATGCTATTTGTTTCTGAAACTTGAATTCAGCTACTGTACTGATTGTGCAATAAGTCTCGCATTTGTTTCCCTTTACTACCTTTGGAATTGTACCGATGATATTTTCGAAAGACTCCACCACAACATGAAAAGTCGTTTTGTTGCGTTTAATCCCAGCGCATTTAGGAATTGCAAAACTTGAGTATCTATTTCTTTTACGTTATTCAAGCGCAAGTCCTCCATATCTGTGTCAGACTCTGACAGTAACAATGAACCCCTTATTGATGTCTGTTTCTTCTTCCAGCTCGTCACTGACAGCTCTTTTCCCTCCTAAAGCCATTAAACACCGTCTTTCCACTTATCCTCTCTCTCCTCTGCGTTTAACATCGTAACTCTTTGTGCACTATTAATGTTGACACTCCTCCATTTAATTCAACGGATGTGATTTTGATTTTTCTGTATGTTGAATTTATCTTTTCCGACGATCATTTCTTTTTCGATTTATTCACAATTTTCGTGCAGCTTTCTTGACATGGTTTCCCTGTGCTTAGTTCCTAAGGACATATTACTTTATTCCTGTCTTTTCCCGAGTATTTTCCTACTTCTTTCATTCGAATATCAGTTTAAATATTTCTTCAAATGGTTCAAATGGCTCTGAGCACTATGGGACTTAACTTATGAGCTCATCAGTCCCCTAGAACTTAGAACTACTTAAACCTAACTAACCTAAGGACATCACACACATCCATGCCTGAAACAGGATTCGAACCTTCGACCGTAGCAGAAGCGCGGTTCCGGACTGAAGGGCCAGGAACCGCTCGGCCACAGCGGCCGGCAAATTATTTGGCCATCAGCAAAGATTACAGTATGTAAATGTGTATTTCTAGAAATTAATTTTATTCCTGGACTAATTTATCATTCGACTGTCTAACGGTATTGTCAGTACGACATATATGTTAAATAAAGTGGGTGAGAGACGGCA
Organism: Schistocerca serialis cubense; assembly: GCF_023864345.2. NCBI lineage: Eukaryota > Metazoa > Arthropoda > Insecta > Orthoptera > Acrididae > Schistocerca > Schistocerca serialis. The sequence goes on from NC_064648.1 coordinate 108,562,958, forward strand.
CTCTCGTCGTACATCTATGTTAATTTCTATCGGTGCTGTTCTCTCTCTGCATGCATAAATTAAAATTCTGTTATTCAGTTAATAAATTTTTGGCACGTGTAATATTGTCCCCTTGGTATATTTACTGTCTCCATAAGTGGTCCACTGTCCTCGAATCCTAGTGCTGAACCCCTATTACTTCTGTTATATGGGGCAGATGCTATTGACGATATTGTCACATACACAAATGTCATCCTAGTAGCAGTTCTTGCAGACTTCAGGGCGAGACTTGAGGAAAAAGTGAATGATGTGCTTATCCAGATGCAGCATTGGTGCAAGAGCAAGAAACTAACTGTAGCCGTTCATAAAACCACATACATACTTCCTCAGAGAAGACTTTCTCTTACCAGAAATCCTTTCCTGGTGCTTGACGTTATACCTGTCATAGATATTTAGCCACTCTTCTAGACGAGAAAAGGAACTTTCTACAACAGGTAAAATCTGTTCCTCAGAAAGCAGTCAAAATCATGCATGAGATTGCCCATGCTCGTACTGCTGACCAAAAATTACCGTTGCAAGTAGTGCGGCCATATTACGAAGCTGTCATCAACGCTACTGTGGGCTTTGCTGCCAGCGTCTGGGTGCATCGCCTTAGACCAGGCAGCTACAAAACAATACTGTGGCGAATTCTGCGGAGCGTACTTCTGAGGCTCGCCGCTGCCTTTTGCACTACACCTGTAGAGGGTTCAGTTGTGATCTTCGGGCTACATGACGTGTATGTCGTGGTACGTTACAGGGCACCGCTGTATTGGTTGGGACGCGAGCAATATGATCGTGTGTACGAGATCACAAGGACGTATCTTCCTGATAAAAGACATTTAGGACCCTGGAATTGAATGGCAGTCTGACTGGGACCCTAGGAGCACTACAATACGTGTTTACAGCGTATCCCCAAGCACCTGGAACAGGCTCAAACTGCGCGACGCTGCACCTACCTATTAACAGGTCACTGTCCATATCCCACACATCATTGTCGAACAGGATGTGGCAACGCACCAATCTGTGAGTGAGGTGAGGAAGGTTCGGCTAATCATGTCGTTCTGAGATGCCCCTTTTTCAGGTAGGGAGAGAGACAGCAAACAATTAGACTGCGATCTGCGAACAATCGTAGGTGACCAACACTTGTGGACTAAAGTCAATATGATAGCACATCAGATATCTAACAGGAAACTGCCTACTTTTCGGTCTATAAGATCAAGTGGACGCTCTGAGTATCAAAATAGTGTCAACAGGTCAAAGAAGCGTTTCCTTAATTATAGGTAATAATAGGCACATATACATTTAATTAACAGAGACATATATATATGAGCAAATAAGAACAAATAAAAATAAAATAAAAACGAAACTGAAGAAGTCTATTGTCAACCACATCGGTATGCACAGATTCGAGGAATGCTGAGCCAAATAAGTGTCAGTGTGGGTGATGTAGAATAGTGTAGCAACAATATGTTTGGAAGTACGTGTAGTAGTTACTCGGTAAACCTCGAGTTGTTCTGAGTCTGCCAGTAACATATCTAGTAATGTAAGATGAAAGTTATTCACTTGGAACTACAGTTAATTCCCTTAATTTTATGTTATTTTTTAAATTGATTCTTATTTTTCAACTCTTTTGTTTTATTTCTACGTTAATACTACCAAACGATGCTGTTAACATAGATAACATAAAACTGTATGTCACCATGATTAATGAATATGTACTACCTGTTTAGAGTTTCCAGATAACAGGTCTGAAATTCGTAGTAAAATATTGAACCAAATAGAACTGAATTTTTCCAGTCTTCTATTAGTCCATCTCCTCCTTGTTCCTCTTTCTCCATCTCCTCTACCCCCGCCCTCTCTCTCCCTCTCTTTCTCTCTATCTCCTCTGTCTGCTCCTCCTACTCCTGTCCCAGTTTATGTGCTCTTCCCCCTCTCTGTTCATTTGCTAGTCCTTCCTGTCCACCCGCTTCTTCACTCTGTGCTCATGTCCACCTCCCTCCATTTATTTCCTCCTTCACTTCTCTTTGTCCATCTCCTCCTGCCCTGTTTCTCCGTCAACCACTTCCATCCCTCGCTCTGTCCATCTTCTCCTCCCTTCTCCATGTCCATCTCCTCCAACTCTTCTTTACTGTTCATCTCCTCCTCCCTCTGCTCTCTCTCCATTTCCTCCTCTATCCTTATCCTGTCCATCTCCTCATCCTCCCTCTTGCTGTTCTGTTCATTTGCTCCTCCATCCACTCTTTCTCCTCCTCTTTTGTTTTTCTGTCTATTTCCTCCTCTCGCCTTCCTCTATCCATCTTCTCTTCCTCCATTCCCCTGACCATTGTCTCCTCCCCCTCTCTCTGTCTGTCTCTTCCTCTCCCCTGTCAAGGTACATCTCTTCCTCTTTTTCCATCTTCTCATCCCCCCCCCCTCTTTGTCCATTCCCTCCTCTTATCATTCTACGTCGTTTCCCTTTTTTTTCTCCATCTCCTCACACACTCTCTGTCTGCCAGTCTTCTCCTGGCCCACTATCACATCCACCCCAGCAGGATGCTGCTGGCTGACACTGCCACAGTATTTATTGTGCAAACTAACAAGTGTATCACATTTGACAGCAATAGTTGCAGGGTTTTAGGATAAACTTTCCACCTATGGCTTTGCTTGCGTACATGCAAGTCAAATATGTTTCACGTATATTTAAAATTTTGCACGTGTATTTGCAGACATAATTCACTTGTATCTTTCGTGAAATTCGCCCTGCACTTTCATTTTCCCACGGCTCAATGTTTGTGACGTCGTGTCTTCTGAACTGACGGGAAAAAAGTCGCAGCAGAACAAAATAATTAATGTAGAGATATGAAATCTCGGGAATAAATTTCTTTAGATGAAATATTTAAATGATTAACTTTGCAGTATCACAGTTTGATATAGATGCGAGGAAAGCAATTGGAAATGTGAAATGCTGAAACGCTGGCATACAAATTAACTGGTGTAAGCCCATAGGATGTCGAATGTAAGTATGCAGACGTGCATATATTGTATTGCACAGGTTCTGGATGTCAGTTTGTGGGATGGAATTCCAAGTCTGTTGCACTTGGTGAGTCAATGCAGGGAAGGTTAATGCTGTTTGTGGATGACGCTGGAGTGCTTGTCCAATGATGTCCCATATGTGTTCGATTGGGGACAGATCTGGCGTCAAGAAGGCCAAGGAAACATGCTGACACTCTATAGAACATGTACGTGAGCGAGCGTTATCCTGTTGGAAAACACCCCCTGGAAAGCTGTTTCTGAATGGCCACACAACAGTTCGAATCACGAGACTGACATGCAGTTTTGCAGTCAAGGTACTCGGGATAACCACGAGAGTGCTCCTGCAGTCATAAGAAATCGCACCACAGACCGTAGTTCCAAGTGTAGATCCAGAATGTCTAGCACACACACAAGTTGGGTGCTGGTCCTCAACTGGCCTTTTTCTTGTCATCTTAAAGGCAATCTTGACTAACAACTACTCACCACGTCCAATATCAAAGGTAGGTAACACTCACGACCGTCACGGCGTGTATTTAAAGGATGCTCGATTTGAAGACTCATAGTAACGCTATTTGTGCCACTCTAATGCGACTGGCTCGAGATCCGATGGTTGGTTAATTTTGGGGACGGGAGGAAACAACGAGGTCATCGGTCCCATCGGGTTAAGGAAGGATGGGAAGGAAGTTGGCCATGCTCTTTCAAAGGAACCATCCCAGCATTTTCCTGAAGCGATTTAGGGAAATCATTGAAAACATAAATCAGGATGGCCGGACGCGCATTTGAACCGTAATCCTCCCGAATGTGAGTCCAGTGTGCCGACCAATCCAGCACCACACTCGGTCCGTAATCCAAATAGACGTCATCGTTCAGCTGTCTAAACGCGTCTACAAACTTTCGTTTATGTCGCACAACTGCTTCTTGGTGGTGCGGTTCTTTTTTTTTTTTTTTCGTCAGTGTATTTCTGTAGATACATTCGGTGACATATGTGTATACTGTCTGCGAAATGTTTTGCGAGTAGAGTCAAATGTTCAAATGTGTGTGAAATCTTATGGGACTTAACTGCTAAGGTCATCAGTCCCTAAGCTTACACTCTACTTAATCTAAATTATCCTAAGGACAAACACACACACCCATGCCCGAGGGAGGACTCGAACCTCCGCCGGGACCAGCCGCACAGTCCTTGATTGCAGCGCCTTAGACCGCTCAGCTAATCCTGCGCGGCAAGTAGAGTGAACAGGATAGAAATAATAAATTAAAACGTCACGCATGATGCGACAGTTTATCACGCATCTTTGTTTTGGCGTCATATCTCCTCAACGGCGTGCCCTAAATTAAACATTTCCGTGGATACATTCAACAGCGTGCGTGTTTATTATTTGAGAAATGTGTTGCGAACAGCGGTAGTAGTATAGAAGAACTTAGGTTAAAATTCATGATTCATGCGGCAGTTTTTCAGCGTGAACTGGGAAAATGTAGTAAGTAATAAACTTTCTGCTTTCATCATTTTGTGACGGTTGTCAGCGACAAAAGGTTTTGGAAAAGGTTTGACATTATGTGTGAAGTTTCTTGGAAGTCGTTAATTGCTCTTTCTGAAATGTGAATAAAGACTGGATATTCGTTCGTCATGGGCTACACACCTTTTTCACCTGTACCTATTTGACAGGTAGGTGTTTCTCATCCCTACATCGATTATCTCTAGACAGAAAGTTATATGTGTGCAAAGTTTGGTTCAAACGGTTCAAATGGCTCTGAGCACTATGGGACTTAACATCTATGGTCATGTCCACTAGAACTTAGAACTACTTAAACCTAACTAACCTAAGGACAACATACAACACCCAGTCATCACGAGGCAGAGAAAATCCCTGACCCCGCCGTGCAAAGTTTGGTTGAAGTCAGTCCAGTATTTTTAGACGGTATGTGGAACATAGATGCATATGTACATCCGTTTTTATAATACGTACGGATTCCTGTCTTTCCATGAACTATTTTGTACTTCCTCTTGTCGTCGACCAATTGAATTATTTCCTTTGTTACCCAAGATTTCATCGTAGCTACCCTCCTTGTACCTATGGCTGTCTGTGCAACATATGAGATTGCCATTTTTGGAGGTGACCACTCCTCTTCAACTGAACTGCGTATTGTCCTGTTGTATATCGCAGTACCCACACCCTTAGCGAACTCCAGACGCGTCCCGTCACTCCTGCGTACATCAGCATCCCACTTCCTTCCACTCACACTCTTCCGAACGATTCTCCTAAAGCTCTGTCGACTCTTCATCGTTACTGCATTATGATATAAGTCTATATCTGCTCCTGGGTACGACTTACAATTCAATATCTGATTTGGGAACCTCTGTCCGACCACAATGTAATGCACCTGGAGTATTCCCATATATCCAGGTGTACCTCCTCCTCTTGTGAATGTTGAAATGAGTATTCACTGTCACCATCTGAAATTTATTGGAGGTCTCAATTAGTTTGTGTCCTCTCTTATTCTTACTACTATTTTCCAGTAAACCTTTCTCGTATTTCTTCCCCTACAACCAGATTCCAATCCCCCACGTTTATTAGATTTCAATCTCCCTTTACATACTGAATTACTCGTTGAATATCCTTAAAATTAACTTCCCCTATGTACTCATTTTTCGATTCCGACGTCGGTATGTATGTATAAACTGTCGTTGTCGACATTGGTTTACAGTCGAAACAGATAAGAGCAACCATATCACTGTGAAACGTCCCCTTTGAACAATTATACAAGACTGTGCTTATCCTGACACACAATATTTTTAGCGCAACGCAATCTGACTTTCAAAAATCCCTACAAAAGAATGGCCCTGACTAACATTAACCTATACCTTTCACAAATCACTTACCTCACAAAAATCTTCCATACTCGAACTACTGCAATACAGCGAGCGCCACTACTGCCAGCTAAATAAAAGATTCAAACTACGGAAGGCACTAACTACTGATAGGCATAGTTAGCAAATGAAAGATTTTAATAGAGAACAAACAATGTATTTACCTTAATAGTATTGAAAAATCATAATATACATAGCAGTTCATGACATCCAGTCTTACAAATTTCCAAACTCTGCCATTTCTCTCTCCCCACATCCACCACTGCTGGCGGCTCACCTCCAACTGCGCAACGCTACGCGCTGTTCACATCCAGCTGCCCAACACTACAATGGCAGACAACAATGCAAACTAGCCACAGACTGCACACAGCACAGCCAGTGATTTTCGTACAGAGCGCTACGTAACGTTACCAATATAAAAACCTAAACGGCCTACTTACAACTGTTCACAGTAGCTCAATTGGTCCTCAACTTTTCTATTTATACCTAATCCTTCTCCTGTTATACCATTTTCTCCTGCTATTGATATTACCACATATTCGCCTAACCATAAATCCTTACCTCCCTCCCGTTTCACGTATGTGGCACCCTCTACATCTACTATTGAGCTTTAGCAACTGCCTTTTCATATTTTCACCTTCAGAGTTCTTACATTCCTCTCCTCAGCTTGTAGAATGTTACTCGCTCGTTCATTGGTCCAATTTTTTCCTTAGGCTGGCCTACCCCTTGTCAGTCCCCTCCAAGGGATCCGAACAGGGGACTAGGTGCCAATGGAGAGATCATGATGACTGTTTTATAAGAGGGTTGGAGCTTAAATAGCGAATGCCACGAAGTGGTTCCTTCATCTTTGGAACCAAATCAAAGTCACAAGGACTTAAGTCCGGGGAGTATGGTGGATGGTACAGTACTTCCCAGTCCCATCGACCAAGCAGAGCAACCACAGCTTGCGCTGTATGCGTCCGCCCATTGTCCTGCAAAATGATTGGTGACTTGTGCAGAAAGTGTCGCTGCTTCTTTCACAAAGCTTTAGAACTCAATTAGTTTCCTGGTCTCTCATTCCTATTACTTAACCAACATTTTCCCGTAAATCTCTCTTATATTCCTACAGCTCCTCTTGTTTCTCAGTCACCCTTAATTATTAGATTTTGAACGCCTTTACACACTATTTAGTATTCTCATTTACTCTTTCTATCTCTTCGTCTTCTGCATGTGATGTTAGCATGTATACCATAACTACTGTTGTTCATGTTCAATGGGTATCGATCCTGTTGGGAAACTCCTACCACTGATAAAAACAGAATCTGAAATTGGTGCTAAGGCCAGGACTTGAACCCAAATCTCAAGCTTATTGTGCAGATCTGTTACTCACTTCAATTGTTCAATTGTGGCTGCTCCAACTGCACATTTAACCACAGTTCATTGCCCTACCTGACACACTCTCCCCATCTTAATTTTCCCTTTCTTAAATCGTATTGCTGAGGCTCTCCGATATTGGAATAGAGCCCCAGCTTTGTACATAATGGAGAAATCCTGCCCTTACCTCATGCATGAGACGTGGGTTCAAGCCCCAGCTGTGGCACAAATTTTCATTGCCTCAGCCTCTGTCCTTATCGAAGACAAAGTATTGAGCTGTTCACAGTAGCTCACTCTCTGCCTACACTATTTTATGCTGCTGTTAATATTACCCTTCATTCGCCTGACCAGAAGACCTTTTCCTGTCTCCATCTCACGTCATTGACCCCACTATGTCTAGACTGACTTTTGCATTTGTAGTTTTCGGCTTTCCAGCTTCTCTACCACATTCAGATCGCTGACAATCCACGCTACGAACTCCTACACTGTTAAGATTTCGTTGGTTATTTACTCACGTTTTCAATCTCACCTCCCCCTTGCCAGTTACTTCTCAGTTTCAAAGTTTGGGAAAATATCATCCACACAGCTCCAAAGAATGCGAGAGCTGACAAGTCTAGGAATTATCGCACAATCAGCATAATAGCTAATGCATCTACGCTGTTGTAAAGAATAATATACAGAAGAATGTAAAAGAAAATTGAGGATGAGTTAGATGACAATCAGTGTGGCTTTAGGAAATGTAAAGGTATAAGCTGGCTGATGTGCCTTAAGGTCTTTATGAAAGTGGCAAACGTAGCTTACACGCCATTGGATAATGTATCATAACTGTCATCTCAAGCTCAGGGTGGTAAACAGGCATACCACATAGCTATAAATTTTGGCCCTGTCTCAAATTAATTAAAATGCCACTGTGATGTTACAAGAATACACAAATTAATATACATAACAAGTTTGGGATTTATCCTAAAATGATAAGACAACCTCTCCCGTACTCATTCTACATTTTAATTTATCAAAGCTTTCAAGGTTCATATCATAAATACAAAGGACGTTTAATTACTTTCAACTCCCAACAAATTAATTACCATGTAGACATTGAATATGTAATTATTAAAACTTTATCTCTATATATGATAATTTTATGAGAAATGAAACAATTAAACCTCTATCAATGATAGTTACATCTATGTTATCGTAGCTGAGCAATGGGCTAAGTTGATGGAGAATGAACTTTATCTTTTAAACTAATCAAAATTCTCATGTACACAATGGAAGGTATGTTAGTAATTAACTATTGAATTTCTATATTGAAAGCATACGTCGTGGAGCGTAATTTTCGTACATGAAGTCAACCTCTCGCAAAACACCTTTAAAAGTTTCAAAATTATCGCCCTCACGTCCTATCAGTGCTTGTTGACTTTCTTTTTTTTTTTCTAGTTTTGCATATCTGTATCAATTCTCCATCGCTATATGGGCTGTCTAAACATTGATTTCTTTTCGCCATATTCTCAAAGAGTTATACCGCAGTTCCCTCTTGCGAGTTTCCTCATGAGACATTTTGCAATAGGCCGTACTTTATTCTCTTTTGCGCCACAGGTGACCAACATCTCGCTATAAAGGCTGCTCGAAACGAATCATACGAATTGCAAGTTTCCACTGTTTTCTGCATGGTTTCGGCTATACTTCCTTCCATGTGTGCACAAATGAAATCTAATTTATCCAGAAAGGCAAAGGCAAAGGCAAAGGCGAAAGGCAAAGGTCCCGAGTTCGAGTCTCGGTCGGGCACACAGTTTTAATCTGCCAGGAAGTTTCATATCAGCGCACACTCCGCTGCAGAGTGGAAATCTCATTCTGGAAACATCCCCCAGGCTGTGGCTAAGCCATGTCTCCGCAATATCCTTTCTTTCAGGAGTGCTAGTTCTGCAAGGTTCGCAGGAGAGCTTCTGTAAAGTTTGGAAGGTAGGAGACGAGATACTGGCAGAAGTGAAGCTGTGAGACTGGGCGTGAGTCGTGCTTCGGTAGCTCAGTTGGTAGAGCACTTGCCCGCGAAAGACAAAGGTCCCGAGTTCGAGTCTCGGTCGGGCACACAGTTTTAATCTGCCAGGAAGTTTCAAATCTAATTTATGTTTCACAGGCCAATGTGCTGGTGTTCCTACTTTGAGCTGATCAATAAATGTGCGAGGATGTAGACTATTTGTATCTTCCTTACAGTACAGGTTATTGCGCGCTGTAAGAAAGTGGTTACCATCAAAATATCTTGCTTCGCTCTGTGACATCATACCTTCTGTGTTTTGAAAACTCGAATTCTGTTCTATGTTTGTATCAAATTTACGCAAACATTCTGTGACAATTGTGCCGCAGAATCACTTGCAGGTTTCATTGCGCAATATGCGTGCATAACACCTACTACCGGCTCTGTATCTTGTCTTGTAAGCAATTCTGGCTCGTGAGACACTGTACTGTAACCCATTGGCATTCATCCTACATGTTGTGGTGTTGCGTAATGTGTCGCTATTGCTTGGTCTGCGTATGTCACGCTTTGTGCTTGATGTACGTAACCTTGCTGCAACCCTCTTTCTCAACTGACCTGCTATTCTCTCTTGAGCAAGTGGTCGCAAACCACATTGTTCCCTACTGTTACCGTATTCTTCTGAGTTATGTTGTTTTGGACTAATTTCCCGATTTCTGTTTGCGTTTTTGCACTGACATTCACATATGCCTTTCTGTCTCACTTCACCTGTACATTCGCATTCTCGTTCTGTCGTATTATCGGCGGCTGTTGAATTTGCCGTCTTCACAGTATTATCTACCAACATTAAGGAAGATTCTGTCGTCGTTTTCGACTCCCCACTAACGCTTTCCGCGTCTCCTCGACTTTCTTTTGAATGCAAAACTTCCTTTCTGGGCCGTTGAAATAGATGTACGTTTTTCTCTTTTTTCTTTAAAATACGAGCATCGAATTTCCTAAATGCAGCTTTCGCTGTTGTTTTGTGGGACATCGTTTTAGCAATGATATGTGCCGCTTTCGTCGACGCTCTGATGGCAAAGGCTTCGACCTGTAGTTTAAGTTTTTTGACACTTTGTTGTGTATCTTCATGTAACATATTCATGTCTGCTGGGACAGTGTCAATGTCTGTTCTCATTTGTGTCTGCCCTGTAACAAACGTTTGAAGCGTATTTTGTGCTTCTTGAGCTTCAGTTCGGATTCGTTCTAACTGACCTTGAATATTATCACTGGTTTTTTCTATTTATTTGTTAGTTTCTCTCAGCCCCAGTGCTTTGCGCCCTTCTAACTCCTTTTGCCTTGAGTTATGCCCCCTTCTAAATGCCCTGCTAATTCTTTTTGTCCTTGGGTTATGCGCCCTTCTAAACGATTTTCGGATTCTTTAGATTATTGTAACAAACGATTGTCTGATTCCTGAGATTGTTGTAATAACCGCTGCAACATACCGTATATGTTGGCGTTTTCCACTCCTGAATCATTTTCGCCCGTTGCCATTTGATGTAACCATTCGCTCTCTCGTTTTTCGTGAACCGTTTCCTTCTCTTCTGAACACAGGGTAGGTGCGCTAACACTCGTTCTTCCATGTGGTTGCAAACCTTTCTCATTCAATATGTTCACGTTCGGTTCTACAAACTGTAAATTACTGTCAACGGATTCTACATCTGAATAATGTGTAATGCTGTCCTCTTGTCCATTTCTTTGACCATATTGAACACCATGTGTTACATTTTCGGTCTCATTCGGTATTTCTGCGTCGAACCTGACCACGCGTTAACATCAGATTATACGACTTGACTCTACCCCAAAATATGATTCACACAGTCCTATATTCAATACGTTCCCTCGTCTTTCCTTTAGCCTTTTTTGTTACTGGTTTTGAGACAGAACTCAACACAACCGAATACAACAATGTATTGCGCCAGCAATTAAAACATACACAAATACACATCTATCTACACTTATTTACTTAACTTTTTTACTACTACACAGTTGAGTCACATTTAAATGAAAACTATTTTTCTCCATTTTGTTTACCCTCGATAAACTATCAGAATGCTGTTAATTCAAAATCCTGCATTTTATATCTCAGCCGAATGCTGTTTATTCCGTATCCTGGCAGAGTAAGCCATTTGTAAGGTGACTGAAATCTCTTACAGTTTTATGCAAGTGGATAACGTATTTTACACGCCAATGGATAATGTGTCTTGCGACGTGGAGGTAAAATAATAAAGAAGTGCGGTTTCAGCGTTTTCCCACGAAATGCTTCATATACAAATGTTGGTTAAAAATGTTATTGCAAATTTTGGCTCTCACGTAAGTCTCAGGGGATGATTTCCACACTTGGTGCATTAGTACACTTCCACACCCGCGCATTTGTTATAGATTTTGAATTAATTATACACTCAGATATAAGTAAAGTTTATGCTAGGGAACGAGAATTAGGCGACTATTATACAAAAATCAGTTTTTCACGACACAGTTCAATCACCACTTATTGGCGTTGTCCTTTTCTTTCAAACAATGAAATTAGCACTGGTGAGACGGTTTACAGCTATTCTTTAATAATAATTTGACTCCGAGCCCCCAATAGCAGTAATGTGGGCTGCTATAATCGAAAGTTATTCAATCAATTCGAACAGAACCACAAGTCCCACTGTCGTCTTTGTTCTAACAGTTTTGGCGCGAAATCACAGTTCGCCATATGTTCACTTACGACGTGTGCACCTCGTAAATCGCACTCACACAAATAATCGTAGCACATCCAGTTCGCCAAATATATGCCTGAGCACTTGCACTATTAAACAATACTCTTTGTCGAAAAAAATCTGCGCGAAAAAGGATTCTCAAACGACCACATGGGCCACCCTCAAGTGGGGCTTGCTCGCCACCCACCCTCCAAAACGACTGACCAACTGTAACACCTACAGCGCCTATCGGTGTTGAAAAAACAAAAATATCTCCCAAATTAGCTCCCATGTCCTTAAAATACGAATTCACAAAATCACCCAAGTCCCTTCACAAGTAGTAGCTACGAAAAACAAATAAGAAACAAATAGAGGGAAATATCCAGTATAGAAAGCAAAAGAAAAGAAAAGGAAAATTAAATTATAAATTTTAGAAACATGGGAAGGGGGATACACAGTAGAAAATATTAAAATATTTGTTATTCCAATACGTAAGAAAATCAATATTATAGTCATAGAACGTAGGCCTGGGACACCAAAGACAGTATTTATTAACGTATAAATAGTCATACGTTGTAATTACGATACTCCAGTCTCTAGTCTGTTCTAGTTCGGAAGTTATTTAGGACGTACAGCTTTAGAGAACAACAATTGGGACTTTATTAAACGGGGATCAAAATGGTTCAAATGGCTCTGAGCACTATGGGACTTAACATCTTAGGTCATCAGTCCCCTAGAACTTAGAACTAATTAAACCTAACTAACCTAAGGACATCACACACATCCATGCCCGAGGCAGGATTCGAACCAGCGACCGTAGCAGTCGCGCGGTTCCGGACTGAGCGCCTAGAACCGCGAGGCCACCGCGGCCGGCAAAACGGGGATCAAGAATAGATCGTGACGAGATTGTTTTTGAGGACTGTCAATTCAAGACTTTAATTTGGACTTTTATCAGATTAGATAAATGGGAAGGTGAATAGTAATTTCTTTGGCTTTAATGTCAATTCGTGTGAATATTTAATCGCTTTACTGAATGGAAAATCATAATCGGATTCGGACTTTGAATTGTGATAATGGGAAACTTTAACTTCACGCGACTAGTGATCATAGTTAGTGACAGTTTGCGGATATTAAATAGAAATAACTTATTTACCGAAAATGACAGGATATTATCTAACATCTCTGATGCTAGTGGGAATCGTACTTAGACATCTGATTAAAGAACTTGTTTGAATGAGATCGTATGAGTTAAACTATTTATTAATAATTCTTGTCAATAAACTGACGTTGTTAATTTGAAACATAATACAAGTCTTGAAGATTAATTTATGTTAGATTAACAAACTTGAAGGTTACGTGATCTACGCCAAGAACAAACTAGCGATTCGTAACTAAAACAATTGAACGAAATGTTAAAGTATCGTCGTCTGTAAGCATTGGTAGTACAGCTACTAAAGATTTTTACTCTCAGAGTTGGGAAGACTATACGTGTAGTGACCCACGTTTAACATTGGGTTTTAAAAGTGGTGAAATTGATACTTAGCTAGGACAAAATTAAATAAAAGTAAAACCCTTCAATGACAGTTAATGTGTAAAAAACGAAATCAGACTTTCACATAGTAGACGAAAAAGCGAAAACAGAAAAAGGGCGGCTACACAACGACTGAACTCTGGCCAATATGGCCACTAGCTTATATAGGCTCGGACGTCAACACCCCTGGTAATGCAAGTACCAATATCACCAGTTAAGGTTACAAATTTTGATACATACGTCCCTCGACAGAAATAAGTACACCATCGGAACCGTGCTAAAAAGTACGTCTAATCTACTATGTTACATTAATTTCTAGGATTATTCTAACGCCCGTAAACCAAGTTTCAGTTTTTGCAAACTTTCGCCACTTGGTGCAAATTTGTGTGTTGACATCTGTGCTGCAAAGTTTTAACATAGGACTGCATGTGGCACCGTTTTTAGACGTAATCAATAGCGATCTACACATTGCAATGCTCAAAATCTTCATCTCTATAAAAATTAATTAATTATGGGCGATAAATGTTAATAATAATTTGCAAACAATGATAACTATTGCAAGTTAAGTGTATAGCATAACTTAACTAGTTTAAAATACGTCTGATGCCACCCAAAATATTATACAGTGCCGTTCTTTACGTCATGAATTTTCTATAGAATTTTATAAACAGTGATGGCGACATAGTGAAAGAACTGGAAGCGAGGTGTAGCAAAGCTAATGCAGTGAGCGCTCAGCTACGATCTACTCTCTTCTGCAAGAAGGAAGTCAGTACCAAGACTAAGTTATCTGTGCACTGTTCAATCTTTCGACCAACTTTGTGGTATGGGAGCGAAAGCTGGGTGGATTCAGGTTACCTTATCAATAAGGTTGAGGTTACGGATATGAAAGTAGCTAGGATGATTGCAGGTACTAGTATATGGGAACAATGGCAGAAGGGTGTCCACAATGAGGAAATCAAAGAAAAACTGGGAATGAACTCTATAGATGTAGCCGTCAGGGCGAACAGGCTTAGATGGTGGGGTCATGTTACACGCATGGTAGAAGCAAGGTTACCCAAGAGACTCACGGGTTCAGCAGTAGAGGGTAGGAGGAGTCGGGGTAGACCGAGGAGAAGGTACCTGGATTCGGTTAAGAATGATTTTGAAGTAATAGGCTTAACATCAGAAGAGGCACCAATGTTAGCACTGAATAGGGGATCATGGAGGAACTGCATAAGGGGGGCTATGCTTCAGACTGAACGCTGAAAGGCATAATCAGTCTTAAATGATGATGATGATGATTATGATTTTGTAAACAGTTTCCCATCAAACTTTGTTTATTGCCCTTTACGAGCTTAATTATTTATGAATCTTAACGTATGACTACGGCACTCGATCCGCTATGACGAAACGTTTTTAATGAGTGGCCGCTCGTCCCTGTAAGTAGTTGTTTACTATTTTTATTAATCTTTCAGTATTCGTGATAGTAACCGATTTTGAGGTTGCTATAGCTTTTGCGTCTCGTGACTCGAAATAAACATCGATCTTTCAGAAGGTGCACATTGCAGACCACAGTCCACTGCCGCATCGCTCTTCATAGTTCTCGCGTAATGCGCAGAAAACCAAACAGAGCCCCCAGCGGCGGGCCGCGCAGACCGACCTCTGCAAGTCTGGCGCGGGCGCGGCGCGCGCTTCCGGGATTCTCCACAAAGCAGTCCTGGCCTACTAGAAACGTCCATCTAGTAACGGGGGTTTGTACCGGCACAATCTTAACTGTCATCTCAAGCCCAGGGTGGCAAAAAGGCACACCACATAGCTTCAAATTTAGGTCCTGTCTAAAATTAATTAAAATGCCGCTGTGACGTTACAAGAATACACAAATTACTATATATGACAAGTTTAAGATTTATCCTAAAATGATAACACAACCTCTCCCTTTCTCATTCTACATTTTAATTTATCAAACCTTTCAAGGTTCATATGGTAAATACAAAAAGATTTAATTACTTTCAACTCCCAACAGGTCAATTACCATGTAGACTTTGAATACGTGATTATTAAAACTTTATCTCTATATATGAAAATATTATGACAAATGAAACAATTAAACCTTTATCAATGATATTTACATCTACCTTGTTGTACATGAGCAATGGTTTAAGTTGGTGGAGAATGAACTTTATCTTTTGAACCAATCCAAACTATCACGTACTCTTGAATTTCTATATTCGAAACGTATGCAGGTTGGAGTGAGCAAATATCGACTCAACATTTTAACTCGCCTAAAGCGTGTTGGTACATTACCGATCGAAAGCAGTGGCGGCGTTGTCTCCGTGCTGGATCTGAAACGCTAATTCCCTACTCGGGCCTTGACTGAATTCAATCAGTCTTAACTTCCCTCCATTCCGCACAATGTTAAATGTTTCCTAGTCGAAATTCATGGCAATTCCACACTCGCTGTGGGAAGGAGCGACATCCACAAATCACAGCCCACAGAAATTCCCGCAGGAGTATGCACTGCCGCTTTACCTTTGTCACCACGATACGTGAAACATACCGCCCTCATTTCGCAAATGTAAAGTTTGAGTGTCAACGTGTTCGCTACTTTTACCACATGCATGTGAGTATCCCATGACGAGACCAGAGCTCTCTGTGTGTTAACTTAATTCTCAAAATTCTTTTATATGACGTTACTCTCCCCACCGCGATTCTACTACGTCACACAGTATCGCTTCGGCCAACTGCTTCCTCGTTATATGTGAATTCTTATTTTTCTTGCTTGGGTCGCTGCTATCCTCGTTAATGTAGTATCACAATTTACCCACAGTCTCGGCTGTGTTTATTCTAAAAAGTATTATATTGTACTCGCCTTATTTCTTTCAGCACTGCAGTTGTGCCTTCTTTTGTTAATGTTAATTGGGGTTTCCCAATGCCATTAGCCACTTGCACTGCTCTCCAAACTGCGTTCACTTTATCTCATTTGGGCATGCCCCTGTCGTTATAAGGGTAGACATTGTTTTGTTATTCAGTACATGAGATTGCCAAATTACTTCCTGTTGACAATATAGAGATATTTTCTGGGGATTTTATTCTGTATCATACGTATGAAGCTTATGTAAGGTCCGAAAAATCGGACACCTTACAAAGGCCCCAGATAGGCAATTCTCACGTTGCGGTTGACAATGGAAGCAAGACTAAAGAAAAATCATGGCATTTTCATAGGATTTGTAGAGCTGGAAATAGGATTTGACAATGTAAAGTGGTGCAAGATGTTCGAAATTCTGAGAAAAATAGGGTTAAGCTATAGGGAGAGATGGGTAATGTGCAATATATGAAAGAGCCAGGAGGGAATAATGAGAGTGGACGACCAAGAACGAAGTGCTTGTATTAAAAGGGGTGTAAAACAAGGATGTTGTCTATCACCCCTACTGTTTAATCTGCATAAGCAAGAAGTACTGATTGAAATAAAAGAGAGGTTCGCGGGGGGGAGGGGGTTAATATTCTAATTGAAAGGATATCAATGATAGAATGAGATTGGTATCCAGAGTTAAATTGAAGAAGCATTGCAGCGTATGCTGAATGGAATGAACAGTCTAATGAGTACAGAATGTGGATTGAGAGTAAATCGAAGACAGACGAAAGTAACGATAAGTGGTAGAAATGAAAACAGCGAGAAACTTAACATCAGGATTAATGGTGACGAAGTAAATGAATTCTGGTACCTAGGCAGTAAAGTAACCAATAACGGATGGAGCAAGGAGGACATCAAAAGCAGACAAGCACAGGCAAAAAGGGCTTTTCCGACCAAGAGAAATCTACTAGTATCAAAAATAGCGCTCAATTTGAGGTGGAAATTTCTGAGAATGTACGTTTGGACCACAGCGTTGTATGAAAGTGAAACTTGGACTGTGGGAAAACTGGAACAGAACAGAATCGAAGCATTTTAAATGTGGCGTTACAGACGATTGTTGAAAATTAGGTGGAGATGCTGCACAGAATCGGAGACGAAAGGAATATGTGGGAAACACTGACAGGAAGAAGAGACAAGATGATAGGGCATCTGTTAAGAGATAAGTAAATGGCTTCCATGGTACCAGAGGAGACTAGAGGAGACTAGAGGGACTGGAATAGTTCCAGCAAACAGTTGAGCACATGCGTGGCAAGTGCTACTCTGAGATGAAGAGGATGGCACAGGAAAAGAATTCATGGCGGGCCGCATCAAGCCAGTCAGAAGAATGTTCATTAAAAAAACAAGAGGTAGGAAATCGGCTGTGTCCTTTTCGAGGCAAACACTCCTGCAGTTTCCCTAAGAGATTCAGAGAAACCGGTGAAAAACTGAATCTGGATGCCACAGTGGGGATTCAAAAGGCTGTGATCACGGATGCGAGCTCAATGTCGCGCCACGGAGCCTCGTCGGTAAACTTTTCCAAATAAAGTCGTTTAATTCTGTGGTACAGAACTTCATTGATAGTAACTACATATGTGCTCGAACTTTACAGTAGTAGTTTCAGTTTCGGCTTTTAAAATCCATTCCAATATCTGTTGTTTCATTAAGGGGAAATGTTACTATGTATTCGTCATTGTAAACACTTATGCTTACGTTGTTAACAGGTTCAGCATGGGGCCGTGGCTGATCAACACGTACTTCAGCAATGGTTGTGCACGCATAGTGGCCTAGCATAGCATCTTATGTACAGCTGAAGTAAGAAAGTACAGTGTATTTACTTTTTAATAAATAAAGGTTATAGTCTTCATTGTTTTAAATGCTGCTCCAATCTCACAAGGCACGATGTTTCAATTGGCAGTCCTTGAAATGTCGTATGGATTCCATATACCAGAAAGAACGGTAAAATTTAATGTAACTGGTATGCACATCATGCAGTTGACAGTGTATTTAAGAAGGTGTATTTAAGAAGGTGTATATATTCAAGTTTACTTTTTTTTCAAATATTGGACGATATACTATGTGATCAACAGTATCCAGACACCACCAAAAACATATGTTTTTCATATTCGGTGCATTGTGCTGCCACCTACTGCCAAGTACTCCGTATCAGCGACGTCAGTAGTCATTAAATATCGTGAGAGAGAAGAATGGGGAGCTCCACGGAACTCACGGACTTCGCATGTGGTCATGTGAGCGTGTAAGGAGCAAACATTGAACGATTAAACAGTGGAAAAACGTTGTGTGGAGTGACGAATCACGGTACACAATGTGGCGATCGGATGGCAGGGTGCGGTTATGGCGAATGTCTGGTGAACGTAATCTGCCAGGGTGTGTAGTACTAACAGTAAAATTCGGAGGCGGTGCTGTTATGGTGTGGTCGTGTTTTCATTGGAGGGTGCAAACCCCTTGTTGTTTTGCGTGGCGCTATCACAGCACAGGCCTACATTGATGTTTTAAGCAGCTTCTTGCTTTCCACTGTTGAAGACCAATTCGGGAATGGCGATTGCATTTTTCAATACGATCGAGCACCTGTTCATAATGCACGGCCTGTGGTGGAGTGGTTACACGACAATAACGCCCCTGTAATGAACTGGCCTGCACGGAGTCCAGACCTGAATCCTAAAGAAAAACCTTTGCGATGTTTTGGAACGCCGACTTCACGCCAAGCCTCACCGACCGACATCGATACTTCAGTGTAGCACTCCATGAAGAATTCCCCAAGAAACCTTGCAGCACCTGATTGAACATATACCCACGAGAGTGGAAGCTGTCAGCAAGGCTAAGGGTGGACCAACACCATATCGAATTCCAGCATTACTGACGGAGGGCGCTACGAATTTTTCAGTCATTTTCAGCCAGGTGTCCGGATACTTTTGATCACATGGTGTACATTCCGTGTACCGGTATTCTGAAATCACATTGCGGTGGATATCGATTCCTGAGCTTAATTACTTTCTATTAGTCTTTCGTTCTGTCTCGACTGATGATCTCTGGAGTTTATTCCTTATTTCCTCTAGACTTGCTTACATATTTAGCTCCACCTATGTTTCGATGATTACTTTACTCTCCTGTCTTGTAAAAATTCTTATCAAATTGAAATCATTTCAGATGGAATTCAAACGGAATTCCTTAACAAGAATACCAAAATAATTCACATGCATATAAAATATTGTCCTCACATTTCATATTCATGACGGCAGCATCGCACAATTAATTCAAATCGATCTACGTTCTACTGGAGAGACGTAGCAAGAAACAGGAGCCTGGTAAGCTTTTGCGGGTACCATAGCCTACAGTCCGGTTGAATGCAGTTTCCGGAAACTGACAGTGTTACCTGTCTCACCAGAGGTACGACGTTATGTGTCCTGTACGTTAACACTGTCACATTCTTCACTTCCAACATTATAGGACAAAGTAAAGTATGTAGCAATAACATTTTCTCAACCCACAAAACTATCTGGCAGGCACCAGAAATGCTTGTAACAGCTAACTGATGCTTCACTCCACCGATTTCTATACGACAGATAAATCATAACAAAAATAAATGTCTGCGCTACAAGAACTACACACAATTCGTTCAATAAGTTCTTGTAACAGCTGCGGAAATAACTTTTTATCTTATTCATTTCTTTGTGAATGAAGACAATAGAACATATGAATAAGTAATTGGCTGTCCGTAATACAGTGAAGTGCAAAAGAAACTGGTATAGCCATGCGTAATCGAATACAGAGAGATGTAAACAGGCAAAATATGGCACCGCGGTCAGCAACGCCTATATAACACAGGTGTCAGGCGCAGTTATTAGATAGCTTACCGCTGCAAAAATGCCAGGTTATCAAGATTTAAGTGAGTTTGAACGTGGTGTTATAGTCGGCGCACGAACTTTGGGACACAGCATCTCCAAGGCAGCGACGATGTGGCGATTTTCGCGTACGACCATTTTACACGTGTACCTTGAATATCATGAATCCAGTAAAACATCAAATCTCCGACATCACTGCACCCGGAAAAAGATCCTGCAAGAACGGGACCAACGACGACTGAAGAGAATCGTTCAACGTGACACAAGTGCAACCCTTTCGAAAATTGCTGCCGATTTCAATGCTGGGGTATCAACAAGTGTCAGTGTGCGAACCATTCAATGAAACATCATCCTGTGCGGCTGGTCCCGGCGGAGGTTCTAGTCCTCCCTCGGGCATGGGTGTGTGTGTTTGTCCTTAGGATAATTAAAGTTAAGTAGTGTGTAAGCTTAGGGACTGATGACCTTAGCAGTTAAGTCCCATAAGATATCACACACATTTGAATTTTTGAAACATCATCGATACGGGCTTTCGGAGCCGAATGCCCACTCTTCCACACCTGGTGACTGCACGACAGCAAGCTTTACGCCTAGCCTGGGCCCATCAACACCGACTCTGGACTGTTGAGGACTGGAAACGTGTTGCCTGGTCCAACGAGTCTCGTTTCAAATTGTATCGAGTGGATGAACGTGTACAGATATGGAGACAACCACGTGAATCCATAGACCTGCATGTCAGCAGGAGACTGTTTAAGCTGGCGCAGGCTTTGTAATTGTGTGGGGCGTGTGTAATTGGGGTGATATGGGACCCCTGACACGTCTAGATACTTCTCTGGCACGTACGTAAGCGTCCTGCCTGATCACCTGCATCCATTCATATCCACTGTGCATTCCGACGGACTTGGGCAATTACAGCAGGACAAAGGACACCCCACACTTCCCGAATTGCTACAGAGTGGCTACAGGAACACTCTTCTGAGTTTAAAGATTTCCAATGGCCACCAAACTCCCCTGACATGAACATTATTGAGCATATCTGGGACGCCTTGCTATGTGCTGTTCCTAAGACATCTCCATCCCCTGGTACTCTAACAGATTTATTTACAGTCCTACAGAATCCACAACTTCAGACATCAGTCGAGTCCATGCCCTGCAGGTTTAATGGTGTCAATTTGTTCCAGCACTATTTCAGACATTAATGGAGACCATGCCATGTCATGCTGCAGCGCTTCTGCATGCTCGCGGGGGCCCTACACGATATTAGGCACGTGTACCAGTCTTTTGGCTCTTCATTGTACAAACTATGTCGATCTTCCAGAGACCTTCGCTCCCTCCACTAACACAAGAAATGATTGTTCAGTAACAAAAATGTAGGAAGTTGATAGGCTTTCAATGGCACCGAACAAAAAGTTAGTGACCCCCAGTAAACACGTAGCCAATACTGTGTTGCACCACTTCATTTCGTCAAGGGATAGATTCCAAGAGTGTCTTCAAGTATAGTAGATGAAACTAGAGACGCTCATTGATGTTTGGGAGCCAAAAAGCTGTCAGACTGCGGGAATGATGATGGCACAAACAGCTACTGACGTGTTTTCTGGGACAGCTATATAGCTATGTAGCAGACCATTCGAGGTACGACACACTGCCGGAGCGTTCAAGTACCCAGGAATGCCCTGACCTGCCCTGGGAAAACAGGTGTTGTCGTATTGGAATGTACAAGAGTGCACCATGTGCACATCATAAGGTGTAGGAGAATGCGAAGCACTTGGTATCGATAATGTTGAAATAAAGATCACTGTTCGCGTTCGAGGTAATGTAACCGAACGGCCGCAATCCACGCTTCGAGAAACACCCATAAAATTTCACGGAACCACCTCTGGTCTCAACTATACCGTCCACAGGCAGCAGCTTACACGCCTCATAGAGCCGTCGGTCCAATCAACGGTCTGCATTGTTTGAAAAGAACTCCTCAGAACGTGCTACACTCTCCAGTCATCTAATATCCAGTTGCGCCGTTGTGTGGCCAATGGATGACGTGTAGCTTTAGGTGCAGCTGTGAGGGACAGACTTGCGCGAAGTGTCCTACTCCAGTTTTCCACTGTGCAGAATTCCCTTCACAATCATGGCTCAAAGACTCACTGAGATGGACAAGCATTCACTAACAACTGACATTTCTGTCGGATTTGTAGCAATTTTGTGCCGCATTAAATGTTTGCGAGATGGAAATCATTCATTGCAGACATGTTGGAAAATACGCATTGATACGCCAACAGATCAGGCAACTTCATTCACTGTGTGGCTGCGGGCACGTCAAAACACTACAACTGCTTTCTCTCCGTCACGCCTCCACGCCGACAGATCTTCCCGTGTTCATTCTACACAACCGAGTGGCACATGTCATCGACAGTCGCGTCTGCACTCTTTGTATCGCTTCTGTTGTGTGCGCAAATCGGTAGGAGTTGCCGCTATGATACAACGTGTGGTCACACTTCTGAAGAGTCACTAACTAGAAGATGTCTCCAAAAGTCGGCTCGACTTTTTGAAACCATTATGCAGTGATGGTCCAAGGTATCACACCCTGCAGTCGTTCACACAGGTGGGACCTCGTCTCTGAGTGATCGATGAAAAGAAATTCTGAATTTCGTGAGTAGCTCTACTACAGCTCTGAATAGGTTCGTATCTCGTTACAGACTTCGAATTCTTTTATTTTTTAATCTTTATTGAATTCATTTTGATCGTTATTTTTATTCAAATAATTGTTTTAAATGAAACTATTTATTTTTCTATTCCTTTGTAACGTCATTGTATTTAGAATGTTCACTCTTTCAATTGCTCTCACTTTTTCTTCCTAGCATTCTTTTTCCACTTGGGATAACTGTGCATGTGAATTTCATTATTGTTATTTATTGACCCTGACAGCAACGCCTCCATGTTGAATAATGCTTTTCGTACAACCACAGGACGTCGTGTTACGACTCAAACTG
Source organism: Schistocerca serialis cubense (assembly GCF_023864345.2). Classification (NCBI taxonomy): domain Eukaryota; kingdom Metazoa; phylum Arthropoda; class Insecta; order Orthoptera; family Acrididae; genus Schistocerca; species Schistocerca serialis. The sequence continues at coordinate 108,586,137 of NC_064648.1, forward strand.
TGCACAGTAGGCTGCATGATGCGCTACTTCACTCCTGATGTCCATGATGAGGTCCATCTCTGCAACCACAACACCATGCAGTGCGGTAGAGATGGAGCCAACAACATTCCGGATGGACCACACCAATGAGTGTCGCATATGCCTTCAACCAGACAATCGTCAGAGACGAGTCTGTAGGCAACCCAGTCAGGCTGAACGCCTCAGACACACTGTCCAGCGATTGCAGCGAAGTGGAGGTTCTTTGCTGTTTTGGGGTGACACTGTATGGGGCCGACATACTGCACTGGTGGTCATCAAAGCCGCTGTAAAGGTTGTATGATATATGAATGCCATCCTATGACCGATGTTGTTGTTGTGGTCTTCAGTCCTGAGACTGGTTTGATGCAGCTCTCCATGCTACTCTATCCTGTGCAAGCTTCTTCATCTCCCAGTACCTACTGCAACCTACATCCTTCTCAATCTGCTTATTCATCTCTTGGTCTCCCTCTACGATTTTTACCCTCCACGCTGCCCTCCAATACTAAATTGGTTATCCCTTGATGCCTCAGAACATGTCCTACCAACTGATCCCTTCTTCTGGTCAAGTTGTGCCACAAACTTCTCTTCTCCCCAATCCTATTCAATACTTCCTCATTAGTTACGTGATCTACCCATCTAATCTTCAGCATTCTTCTGTAGCACCACATTTCGAAAGCTTCTATTCTCTTCTTGTCCAAACTATTTATCGTCCATGTTTCACTTCCATACATGGCTACACTCCATACGAATACTTTCAGAAATGACTTCCTGACACTTAAATCAATACTGGATGTTAACAAATTTCTCTTCTTCAGAAACGCTTTCCTTGCCATTGCCAGCCTACATTTTATATCCTCTCTACTTCGACCACCATCAGTTATTGTGCTCCCCAAATAGCAAAACTCCTTTACTACTTTAAGTGCCTCATTTCCTAATCTAATTCCCTCAGCATCACCCGACTTAATTAGACTACATTCCATTATCCTTGTTTTGCTTTTGTTGATGTTCATCTTATATCCTCCTTTCAAGACACTGTCCATTCCATTCAACTGCTCTTCCAAGTCCTTTGCTGTCTCTGACAGAATTACAATGTCATCGGCGAACCTCAAAGTTTTTATTTCTTCTCCATGAATTTTAATATCTACTCCGAATTTTTCTTTTGTTTCCTTTACTGCTTGCTCAATATACAGATTGAACAACATCGGGGACAGGCTACAACCCTGTCTTACTCCCTTCCCAACCACTGCTTCCCTTTCATGCCCCTCGACTCTTATAACTGCCATCTGGTTTCTGTACAAATTGTAAATAGCCTTTCGCTCCCTGTATTTTACTCCGGCCACCTTTAGAATTTGAAAGAGAGTATTCCAGTCAACATTGTCAAAAGCTTTCTCTAAGTCTACAAATGCTAGAAACGTAGATTTGCCTTTCCTTAATCTTTCTTCTAAGATAAGTCGTAAGGTCAGTATTGCCTCACGTGTTCCAGTGTTTCTACGGAATCCAAACTGATCTTCCCCGAGGTTGGCTTCTACTAGTTTTTCCATTCGTCTGTAAAGAATTCGTGTTAGTATTTTGCAGCTGTGACTTATTAAGCTGATAGTTCGGTAATTTTCACATCTGTCAACACCTACTTTCTTTGGGATTGGAATTATTATATTCTTCTTGAAGTCGGAGGGTATTTCACCTGTTTCATACACCTTGCTCACCAGATGGTAGAGTTTTGTCAGGACTGGCTCTCCCAAGGCCGTCAGTAGTTCCAATGGAATATTGTCTACTCCGGGGGCCTTGTTTCGACTCAGGTCTTTCAGTGCTCTGTCAAACTCTTCACGCAGTATCGTATCTCCCATTTCATCTTCATCTACATCCTCTTCCATTTCCATAATATTGTCCTCAAGTACATCGCCCTTGTATAGACCCTCTATATACTCCTTCCACCTTTCTGCTTTCCCTTCTTTGCTTAGAACTGGGTTTCCATCTGAGCTCTTGATATTCATACAAGTCGTTCTCTTATCTCCAAAGGTCTCTTTAATTTTACTGTAGGCGGTATCTATCTTACCCCTAGTGACATAGGCCTCTACATCCTTACATTTGTCCTCTAGCCATCCCTGCTTAGCCATTTTGCACTTCCTGTCGATCTCATTTTTGAGACGTTTGTATTCCTTTTTGCCTGTTTCATTTACTGCATTTTTATATTTTCTCCTTTCATCAATTAAATTCAATATTTCTTCTGTTACCCAAGGATTTCTACTAGCCCTCGTCTTTTTACCTACCTGATCCTCTGCTGCCTTCACTACTTCATCCCTCAAAGCTACCCATTCCTCTTCTACTGTACTTATTTCCCCCATTCCTGTCAATTGCTCCCTTATGCTCTCCCTGAATCTCTGTACAACCTCTGGTTCTTTGAGTTTATCCAGGTCCCATCTCCTTAAATTCCCACCTTTTTGCAGTTTCTTCAGTTTTAATCTACAGGTCATAACCAATAGATTGTGGTCAGAGTCCACATCTGCCCCTGGAAATGTCTTACAATTTAAAACCTGGTTCCTAAATCTCTGTCTTATCATTATATAATCTATCTGATACCTTTTAGTATCTCCAGGGTTCTTCCATGTATACAACCTTCTTTCATGATTCTTAAACCAAGTGTTAGTTATGATTATGTTGTGCTCTGTGCAAAATTCTACCAGGCGGCTTCCTACTTATCTGCATTAATTTACATTTTTCTACGTTTAGAGAATACGGCCATTCATCCAGACAAAACAGAAATTCTGTCTAAGTCACACTGTATAACTCTACAGTCACACAAGGAGCACATTTCCGCATATACTACAGCTTCATCATACGGTGAGGAGTAAAAATTCTGCAAATTCTTTACTAAACAAAGGCAATTAATAACAAACTCCTTTTCTTATTATGGAAAGAAAGATGTTCCAGCTAGTAAACACAATATCCACTAGCCAAACAGTTTCTTTTTCTCTAAATATTATATGCTCCTGCAGATATTAATGGCACTGTACCACTTGGAAGTGAGTCTGTACAGCCAAACTAACTTACTGTGTTTCCATCCAGCTCGCATACTCAAAGTGTAACTATGTTCTGACAATTACGTCAAATGCATTTTCATCTTTAGTATGGAATGGAGATGTAGGCGAAGAGAATTGTTAACGACTGTGCAGTGGCCAATAGCCAAGTAGTGCTTTTCGCAATCACACTTCTTTCATAGGTGTGGCCCTGGTGGAGTCGGTGCAGCTTTGCCCTTATCTGTAGTGTGCACAGGATCACACGGACCCACTGTCCCACCCGGACTTCTAACACTGGTCTTCTTTTCGTTCAGTGTTCAACCCTGAGGTTGGTTTGCAGTAGAGCGCCAATGTCTTCATTTCGACGTATGTGTTACATCCAACGTCATTCATGATGTGTTGCATGTGTGATATCCTTGATCACCCCCGCCGATTGCTTCCCTCAGTAGCTCCTTCTGCTATTGTTCCAATCATTTTGTTGTGTCGTAGGACGTGCCTTAAAAGTTTGTCTCTTCTTGTTTAGATGTGCCTCCACAGACCTGGTTTCCTGTACTCTTCTAAGCACCTCTTCATTTGTTACTTTTTGTCTCTCCAGCTGATTTTCATCGTTCCTCTATAGCACCACATCTCCAGGGCCTCTAGCCGTCTTCTCTTCCAATTGTCTAAGTTTCACACCCTTATAGGGCTACACTCCAAACGAAAGCTTTCATGATACGTTTCCTCATGTTCAGACTGATGTTGTTACTGGTGAGTAAGTTCCTCCGCCAGTTAAATGCAATTTTGGCCTTTTGTATTCTGGTCGCAATTTCTTTCCAGCTTCTACCATCCCTTGTGGTTTTGCTTCCCAGGTAAGTAAATTCCTCTACGACTTCCAGCTGCTCTCTTCCAATTCTCATTCCACACTGATTACATAGAATTTTTTCCATTGTTCTGAGGACTTCCCATAGATCTTCTTTTGTCTCCGTGACTATAGCAATATCATTTGCATAACGTACCATGTCTATCTTCAGCCCACTAATTTTGATACCCACCTTAGTAGTTTCTCGAACGTGGTCTATACATTCCTAGGTGCAAGCATTGAATATAAGATGAGAGAGAGCACATCCTTGTCTTACCCCTTTTCTAATATTTGCTTCTTGTTCCTGGTGACAGTCCCTAATCTCTGCCACCTCATTCTTATAGAAACTGAGTATCACACGGATGTCTTTGTACCTTATTCCACTTTTCCTCAGTACTCTGAACATCTCTTGCCAGATAACGTTAACAAACGCCTTTTCCAGGTCTACAGAGGCAATACAAGTTGGTTTATTTTTCTGTCATTGCCTTTCGATAACGAGTCTTAGTGCCAGAATCGCCTCTCCTGTTCCCAATCCCCTTCTGGACCAAACTGATCTTCACTCAGCATATCCTCCACCTTCTCTTCAATTCTCTTCAGAACTAATTTTATGAGAATTTTTGATGCATGTGATATTAGACTTAGAGTCCGGTACTGTTCACATTTTGTAGCTACTGTCTTCTTTGGTATAGTGCAACGTAACCTTCCAGTACTGGTGGTGGTAAAAGTCTACCTAAGTAGGTGGGCTACCGTCGCTTTGACCTGTCCAACCGCTCCTGCAAGCTACCGTCTGCAGTAAATGGTTTCTTAAATTCGTGTGGACCACGATATTACTGGCCCCTGCGAGTTATTGCTGGGTATTAATAATTTCTAGCGGAAGGTTTTAATGAACCGGTAAAAACTGGAACGCCACGGATAACCCATTTTTTTTGAACCACTACAGAAGGTACCTATACATGGCTTAATAGGCAGTATATAGCTTTTATTTGCTTTCATGACCCAGAATTCGCCTGGGGTACTCACTGTCACCTATTTTTTTTTGATGGACGGAGTAAAACCAGTGGGCGTTAAAATCCGATACTTTTCCTAGTGGCACGAGTATTTCACTTAGCGCACAACATCGCCAACAAATCAGATCGTTATGTGGGTGCACAAGAAACATCACTGCAATGCTGTTCAACCGACATGGCCAAGCTTCAGTAGGCAACAGAAACCCAGAAAAATATGGACACACACGATTATCCCTTCCCTATTTTACTCTCGCTCACTATCGTATGATTATTCATCGTATACAATATATTTTCAGACCGAAACTACAGTTTATCAATGCGGCGGTTGCTCCAACCGACCACGTGGCGCGAAAGCAAATTCACAAAGAAAGCATATGGAAAATAAATAAAAATTCCAAAAACATTACTGTAAATGGAAGAGCAGATTAAAATACATTAAATGAGTGAATTTCCATTAAGCATAGAGCAGTAACGTGACCGTGAGCTTAAGGCACATGGTGCGTTGCCTGAACAAGGCACTAACGCAAGGCCTACTGAAATTCGACTAAATTAAGAAAATCAATTCCCTTATGGTGTTCAGTGGTAATCTCGCACCTGATTTCAACATCTGGACTTCATTACAGAGCAGATTTGAGACAATCTAATATCTATGTTAACATTACCAAAACGGGAGCTGCGTCTCCATGTCTGTCCAGCACCACGACCCAGGAACAAGTGCTCTTCCAACCGAATTCGCCTAACAGTTCCGCTTACAAACGTGGTGGGGGTGGCGCGCCAACCTGACAGAGCCAATACGCGCGCCTACGTGTCATCTTTGCCCTGACCTGCAAACTTGGTCTCTGCTAAACTTGTTCGCACTTGGGGGTTGGTACTACCCTACCCCAGAACGACCATTCATGCAGTGTTTCAATCTGTGCCTAAAGCTTTCTGGTAGTTCACACACTCACTCATTTATACCGTCCAGGCCGCACAAAGGAAAGGAAAATGGGAAATGTGGTACATAACAGAAAAAAATTCAGTAAATAACACTGTTTAGTCCATTCTCTCGTTTTGGACACCAGCTGAGGTATTACCTGCAAGAGAAGAAACTCTTGCTGATAATTTCTGCGTGCTAGCAATTTAATAAAACATTGGAACGGTACAACAAGTTCCGTTTCATCGCACTCTGGTATCTTCGAAGAAAATGGACTTGGGGCTGTCTTTCTGATGGAACGACAGTCCAGAACATTTTTCAATTGATGCCACGGGGAGGAGACCCTAATCTCCACGCTGCACCAATCCGTTATATATATATATATATATATATATATATATATATATATATATATATATATATATATATATATTTTAACATGCTATGCTAGCCACTGTTCAAAGTACAACATTGGACAGTTAGTCTGCCAAGACCGCACAAAATAATGTCATTGACACAGTGACGATTGTAACAAATAATCTCAGCATTGTGAATGTTCTATAAGTGACATCATCTCAGGTAATTAATCTCAATTATAAAATACAGATGGGTACACATTACGCAAACACAATGAATTATTGCAACAAATATTCAGAGCATCCTTGAAGGTTCTAGAAACGATATCACCTTAAGTAATTAATCACAATTGTACAATACAGATGGGTACACATTATGGAAACACACTTAATTGTTTTAACACACTGTGAATTGGTACACTCATAACAAGGGGGGCAGTTAGTGGTTCTCAATAGGCATCACAGAAGTACTGTTCAAAATATTAAAATGAGTAAATATTCACGTAATTACAAAGACAAATAAATACCCATAATGGAAACACTCTTAGTTATGTCAAGACACTGTGAGATGAAACATTTATAGCAAGGGTGGCAGTTACTGTTTAACAACACATCAAAAATGAATAAACAATCGCTTAATAAAAATATATCGCCTTCAGGGGCTACAAACCTTTTTCTATTATTCATCTTATCAGAAACTCTAATAAGAACTCTAATTTAAGTTTCATTAGTTATTGAGTCTGCTAGCCTATCACTAAACCCTTAATAAAGCATTCTCATTATTGATTGCAATAAAGCTACGTGGGCCATGAAAGCAATGTTATGAACAATTATATAGGCACAAATAGCTCACAAAACAATATCCTTTTACACATGTCTTAGGTCCAGTTAAAATCAAGTATCTTATCTCTGCTAGACCGAGGCCTATGGCCGCCTTGTCACGACACACACTTAATTCTGGCCAGACAGGATTGAGAGAAACATTGTCAGCCTAGGTTCTGATTAACTCAAGGTGTACATCTTGCTTTGGGTCAGAAAATTTACCCCATCTTACATCCCCAGTTTCAGGTTGGTAGAAGACAGAGTAACGACATGCACCTTACTATACTTCTAACTTTAGAGATAATACTTTATGTTAAAGCCAATGGTCCTCTCCTTTTCCTCTCTGCTCAGAATCTGCTACGAAGTCATCAAAGAAGGATACACTAATGACACGACTAACCTAGGACAAGTAACACTTTATACATCTTACTCAACATATTCACATGAATAAGATACAAGATTCTCTCTTGAGTGGCATGATACAGAAACACTTGAAAGAAGGGGCTAGCTCTCTGGTTAGGTCGGTTATCACTGGCACTTCGTACACTTCAGTTGTCATACGCCACTGTTAAGTCACACGCACACAATCTAGGGTTATCGTCAGGGAGGGCTTTCTTCCCCCCAAGTTACTTTACTTGGGGGGTAGCCTATTACACTCAGCCGACTCTCATTCCTCACACGCTGTCTCCTTAAGTTTTATTGCGTCCAGCGCCATTGTCTTCTGCGAAATTCTGGCGGCAAGCTAGTCGTCCGTTGGCAGTGAACACACTGTTAAAGCGGTTGCCTTTGTTGTCCTGCAAGCACCATGACTAGTGGAATGGGCTGGACTAAAGGCACAGCAGTTCCCGTAGGCCCACTTTCATCACCTGTCATACACTCGTTCTGAACGTTTGTGTCCCTTTAAGGCTTGAAGTTTTCCTACTGTCCTCATTCAACCGCTAAATTATTGCGTGGCAGGTTTACTAGTGTTTATTGTCTTAACTTTCGGTGGCGAACAGTTCGTAGCTCTCTCAACAGGCACTGCTGGCGGTTTCTACACCTCAACGCCGTGGATCACTGAAAATGCAAGTGAAGATCATCACGACACACTTTTCTTAATTAAATATCGGTGCGTCCAAGTCCTCTTTACGTCAAAACCTATCATGGATCACGAAAAGTGCTAGTGAAGTTCATCGTGATACCGTCTACTTAGTTAAATATCGGCGAGGTTATATCCTCTTTGAGTCCGAAACCTAACATGGATCAGTAAAACTGCTAGTGTAGTTCATCACGATCTAATTAAATATCGGCGAGTTTATGCCCTATCTCTAAGTTCGAAATCCGCTGTCTTTATATTGCCAGTCTTTCACGGGTTCTCCCTAATTTCCGTGTCCATAGTCACTACAGGGGTTTCCTATGAGAGTAGGAGCCTTCAGTCTGTACCCCATCATCTCTTAGCTCTGGAAACAAACCGAACAGCAACCTACTTCTCCACTGACAAGTTCGGTAACGCTAATGGCTTCTATTAAAGTCATTACGACCGCCACCTCTTGCGTCCCGTCGGAACGGCAAGCGAGTCGCCGCCTGACAAGATGCGACGGAGCGATAACATCAGGGCCTCTTTAGTAGTTAAAGGCTTAGCAGCTCCGCCGGGCCGGTGAGTCCCCTGCAGGTAGCCGCCCGAGGCGGCCGGCGCGTGTCAGCAGCTGAGAGTGGTGCGTCAGCACAGGGCCGCCATGGACGACGAGCCACGCCCCGGCTCTGCCGGGGGGGGGGGGGGGTTGGGGGTGCAAGGCTCCATTCATACCGCCTGCGCCTGGCCCGTGCGTGCGCGCCCTTCCGCGCCCGGCTGTAGCACCGGGACAGGTTCCCCCGCGTCCTTGCTACCTGGACTCGGTAAGCCGCCCTTTTCTCGCAATCGCCTTCCAACATTCAGACAGAACAATTGTCATTCTCTTAATTGTTAGTGGGCATCATCTCCTCACTTGATTACACCAAGTACATTTCTCAATTAACATACAGTACACAAAACTTAATTATTTACAGGTTTCACCAGGGCTTTACAATGGATGGCAAATAGTTACCAATACAAAATAATTCTTAACCTCTACATATTACATTTTGTTTGTACACAGGCCTCTCTGAAATCTTACGCTAATCTGTTTGGCAATTTACAGTAACTGAGTTCAAATACAGGTTTCTCGACTCCTGAATAATAATTACAACAAAGGAAAAAATGAGTCCCCAAAAGGCGTTACTGTGTGGGAGACGTTTTATAAAAATTGCTAGCCTATTCTTTGGTTACAGGTGATTTACTTCTCTCTGACAACTGTTAAATTTTTATGGTTACTTCTTTAGATACTAATCATATTTGAGTGCCCATAAAGTAACAACCCTTCTGTCTCGATTGCGGAGTAGGGCAGGTACCTTGGGTTTTGGGTATTGTTATGTAAACCACTACACCACCACCATGATCTACCTCTCTATCTTCCTTCCTTCTTGCATGCTCGCATTTCCAAACTACCCGAGTATTACTCCAGACATTCATATGTCACCACAACGTTTTAGATATTCCTTTCACCATCAAAATTTTCTAATCTACTATTGTGAGAGATCGTTAGCAGTACTGACAGATAGCTAGAAGCATTATCCCAACGTTTTTTTTTTTTTTTTGTTCCTTTAACACGCAGGCAAAGCCAACACAGGCGACGTAACTGCTCATTCATTAGGTATGACCAGTTTAGCACACCATCAAACACTGAGTAGCTAGTTACACATCACAAGAAAAACACAGAATAGAAGTTCATTGGAACGATACCACCTGGAGTTATTACCTCTCGTTACAGTTTCATACTTTACCTGACTCAGATGTTTCCTCTTTGTTTTGTCAAGTTCAGTCCACCAAGAACAAGTTACGGCGGCTTTTACTTGGAAAAGACGCGAGAACATTACACCAACAACTTTGGTTCATCACATCAGTCCTCTTTACTTGCAATTTCATCTGAGGCCATTCTTATCACCATCTCGTCCCTTTTAGTGCTGTTTATTCCCTGGGAACAAACATTCAAGCACAGAAACCGCATACCACATACTAATAGTTATAAATCTAAGGGCACACTTTACATCTTGTATCTAGAGTGTCATCATCCTGCATCAAGATCTCATTCAAGACTGCAGTCGGTGCTCCCTCCTGTTACCTCCCTGGGGCTTCCTCTTCATTCAGTTGTGCCTCCATTCCTCTGGATGGTTTACCTCCAGGAACCTTAACTTGCCTCTTTCTGATTATCCTTGCTATGGTGTGTCACATACTCCTTACCAAGTTCAGCTCGCTCTCAGGGTCTCTCAAAGTCATCACCGCATAAGTCGGTAACACTTCATAGCGCTGCGTATCTGCACAACACTAAAACACAAATACCACAACCACACAAGAAAATTCGGTGCCTTTTGCAACCGACAACTGGTCCCGTTGCAACCTCGGCGCGAGCCATTACTACCACATAAGCACATCTATGGCGCGTTTCCCCATCAATATACTTTGCAAAGGTCTACCTTTCCCAGCGTAACTACTTCTCGTTTCCCTTCCGAGTGATCCTCGCTTCTCCAGAGGAAATCACCACCATAGCGTACGAATATCTTCCTTCGACACTCGATTTATCCACTTAGCTTCTAGCTTATGACAAGGCAAGGACAGCAAGAAGAGTACCAAATCCATTGCCCAAGATGTTGTGGAGTACTATGATTATACTGAACTAAATGGTTGCCTGTACAGGATGACCCTCCTGTCCCTTGTTCTTACTCTATCCATTTTTTGATGTTGGATATGTGGTGCAAGCGTCTTGGCTTACGAGACCTGACAGTTTCGATTTCAATGGCGCTCTGCTGTGCGACACGTCTCACCCTAAAGGGTCCTGAATACACGTTGAAAAACTTACTGCTAACATGCCGGTGTCTTTTGGACAATCTATGAGTCCTCACGAGAACCTTATCGCCAATTTCCAGTACTAATTGTCTAACGCGTCCCTTTTGTCACCTTTTTCTACTTAACGCCTCCTTCCTCATATTTGCAATTGCTAACTCTACTACTACTCCTCTGTGTCATTGTCGCCTTTCTGGTGGCCAATCAACCAGTTCCCTAATTCTGTTGGGAGGTGACTGATTCTTCAGGACCAGTGTAGGACTGAGCTTCGTCGTCCCATGTGGAATTTCGCTCAGGATTCCTTGGAAGTCTGCCAGATATTGGTCCCACTGACGGTGCTTATTGTGGCAGTAGACTCTACACAGTTTTACTACTTCCTTTGTCATCCTTTCTGCGGGATTTCCGGCGGGAAAACAGCGGGAAATGAACACCGGCTTTATCCCTTTCTGCCTCAGAGTGTTTAGCCAACATCTCGACCGGAATTGTGGACCATTCTCCACTCTTCCTACCTCTCTTAGGAAATGCCTCTTAAGAGCAGACACGACTGTTTTTCCGGTCGCAGAGCGCAATGGGGTAAATGTCACAAACTTGGAGACTAATTTCACCGCAACCAGAACATATCTATAACCCTGATTAGACTGCGGGACCGGCCCAAACAGGTCCACCGCTCCTAATTCCTTTAGCCGACTCGCTATTATAGCGTGTAAAGGTGCTGGGCAACACTGGGTCGAGAGCTTCTCTCCCTGGCAGACTTTACACGTTCTCAATACCCGTTTGATTCTACGCTCCATGCTGAAGCTGCATAAAGCACTTCCGCGCCCCGAAGTGGCCGTAACTGAGATGTGTATACCATATTAATTTATTTATTATTTCTCCCGGCACACAGACCAACCATTTATCACTGTTGATTTCCCTTCTGAAAAACAACACGCCCTTCCTTAGCGTGTAAAACCGACGCCACTCTCCGGCGCTACCGTCCTGTAGCTGAGTCTTAATATTGCCCCACACCTCATCTCTGTCTTGCTCTCTTGTCATGCTACTCAGCGCCGCTCTTAAATAGTTTTCAAATGTCACTGGGCTCATGTACATTACATCGAACCTATTCTCCTTGAATTCGTCATCTTTCCCTTGCATCAGTCGAATCAGACCTCGCGATAAGGCATCAGCTACCACGTTTTGCGGGCCAGGAATATGGAACATTTTGAATTAAAATTCTTGAAGATACAGGGCCCAGCGCAGTAGGCGGTTGTGCGTAAGCTTCGCCGTCATGAGAAACTGCAAAGCCTTGTGGTCCGAATACACCTTAGTAGTTCACCCAAACAGGTAGTACCGAAACTTAGTGAACCCCCATACAATGGATAAGGCCCCTAGTTCGGTCACCGTGTAGTTTCTCTCGGCTTGGTTTAAAACGCGACTTGCGAAAGCCACCGTTTGCTGGATAATATTTCCGTCCCTGTTTGCATCTTGGGAAATGGTAACGGCTATGCCATCACGCGAGCTATCGGACGAAATACCAAATTTTTTCCCCAAGTCGGGGTGAATCAGGATAGGCGCATTTAACAATGCCCCTTTCAGGGCATCGAACTCCTCTCGTGCCTTACCGTCCCAATTTCAGGTTGTTCTTTTGCCTGTTAGTTGGCACACTCTTGGGGTAGTAACACTTTCTATCTTAATAAAATGTTTGTAAAGTTAACTAACCCAAGGAAGGCGCGTAACCTGCGCTTTGTCTGTGGTGTCGCTTATTATCCAATTGCTCGCAATTTCTCGGGGTCAGGACGATTGCCTTCTGATGAGACTTTATGGCCCAGGAAGAGAATTTCCTTTCTTCCAAATTCAGACTTTCTATTTCTCAGAGCTTCCAGTAATGACGCGAGCACTCTGTGATGTTCTTCCCACGACTCTTACGCGATTAACACATCATCGATGTACCAAGTAATTCTTTTACGGAGCGCCTCCGGTAAAAACGTGTCCAATGCGCGTCTAAAAGCGGCAGAAGAGACACTCAACCCGAACGGAAGCCGTCGGAACTGGCAAGATCTGACAAAGCAGAGAAATGCCGTGTATTTCCTACATCCTTTCGCCAATTTTACTTGCCAGTAGCTTTTTCGCAAATAGATTGACGTAAGTACACGTACCCCATGAAATTTCTGGAGCAGGGTGTCGAGCGTGTCTGGCCGATCGGTTTCCGTCTCAATAATATTATTAATCTGCCTAGAATCCAGAACTAGACCGATCGATCCGTTCTGCTTCGCCACAATGTGTATAGGACTATTGTAAGAACTTATTGCAGGCTCTATTATGGCCTGCTGCAGCATAGTCCTGATTTCCTGTTCCACAGCCGCGCAGTGAACAGTAGGTATCGGATATGTTTTCGCTACAAACGGCGTATGGGGCTTCACTTTAAATTCATACTCGAAATTTTCGATAGGGCCACGTGAATCTGCAAACACGGTTTGGTACATTGTGAGAATCTCGCGTAGCTGTTCCCGCAATTCAGTCGATCCTAAATGACGCGTTTTCTCGTGGATTACCTCCCCGACCGTTTTCACGTCAGTCTGCTCACAGGCACACCTCGGCGCCACCATCCTCGCCGATCACACACATACCGAGGGACGCACACTCATCTCCTTCTGCTACGCGACCTTCATCGAAACCAACTGCCATTTTTGTTTTATGACCGCTAAGATGGACGCACATCCTCTCAAAGTTTCAAAAAGTCAAGTCCCAGCACTGCCTCAACCGCAAGTAATGGCACAATCAGGAACGCGGCCGTAAGTTCGCACGACTGACAAGTAAAGTCGATACACGCCTGCTCTTTCGTTTCTACGCTTTTGTTCACTACGGCACCCCTTACTCTTGTTTTCTGTAAAGGTAGAGTCGGCCACGTGTAAGTAGGCTGTTTCTGTTTTCTTATTGGCAACGTTATGTAGCGCTCTGTACGAAAATCACTGGCTGTCCTGTGTGCAGTCTGTGGCTATTTTGCATTGTTGTCTGCCATTGTAGTGTTGGGCAGCGGCAGCTGGATGTGAACAGCGCGTAGCGTTGCGCAGTTGGAGGTGAGCCGCCAGCAGTGGTGGATGTGGAGAGAGATATGGCGGAGTTTTGAAATTTGTAAGACTGGGTGTCAATTATGACTATTAAGTTAAATACATTGTTTGTTCTCTACTAAAATCTTTCATTTCCTAACTATGCCTATCAGTAGTTAGTGCCTTCCGTAGTTTGAATCTTTTATTTAGCTGGCAGTAGTGGCACTCGCTGTTTTGCAGTAGTTCGAGTAACAAAGATTTTTGGTGAGGTAAGTGATTTGTGAAAGGTATAGGTTAATGTTAGTCAGGGCCATTCTTTTGTAGGGATTTTTGAAAGTCAGATTGCGTTGCGCTAAAAAAATGTTGTGTGTCAGGTTAAGCACAGTCATGTATAAATTGTTCAAAGGGGACGTTTCATATGGCGACCCTGCCAGGATACCTCACTGGAATCTTCTGATTTTTTCCTTGTAGTTTGTGTAATTAGTGTAGCTATTGTTTATTGCTAGCGCATAATTGTAGAGAGAATATCCTTTATAGTTGCAGTCTTTCATTGTTGTACAGTAAAACAGTTGTGGCATGCATGTAGATTTGCACCAAGTATTTCGCTGCTGCACTTGCAATTAACGAGATATTATTTTCAGTGCTATGTTAATGTGTTCTCTTATTTTTGCTCTTCAAATTGTCCTTTTCTGTGTTATCGTGTGAAATATTGTGACAATAATGGCGTGTGAAGAATGTAACACTAGGCTCCAAAGTAAACTGAGAAATATTAGTGACGACGAGTGTAGCTTACCAGCACTGCTGTGTAATGAATTAACAGACATTCAGTGTAGTAATTTGGTAACTGTGCATAGGGAAATGGAGCGGGCGTCAAATAATGGTGTAGACAGTGAAACAGGTAGTGAACAGGGAAGCATTATCGATCGATCGGTCGGCAACAGCTCGCCTCAGGAATCGGGAATGACAGAACACAATATTGCAAATACTGTAGACTCAGGTTTTGGGTTCTCACCGTTTTCTCAAATGAGTCAAGAAACATTTTCTGCTTGTCAAAATGTGAATGTTGGCGGTGCAACTTCACTGCCAAAAAGCACTGAGGAACATGTTTCAGACACCAGTGCATTGTTATTACAGTTAATGCAACAAATGGGACAAAGGCTAGAAAAATTAGACACAATGGAACACAATCTTCAAAAGTTAGACACAATGGAACAATACCAGAGACAAATACAGCAACAGTTAGACACAGTGGAACAAAATCTTAAAAAGTTAGACACAATGGAACAAAATCTTCAAAAGTTAGACACCACACTTGAACAAACATGTGAAGATTTAACTACTGAGTTACATAACATTGAATCGAAATGTCAAAAAATCTGTAATGACGTAAAAACACAAATTTGTGAGCATTTTCAACCTATTTTTTTGCGGCGTGAAAATGCATTACAGAATCACGAAGCAGCCATAAAAGAACTGCAAACCATTGTTCATGAAAATCATCAGACATTGTGGGCTAAAATTGACTCAGTTGCATCTACCAATTCGGTTATGCAACTTGCAAAAACTCAGGAAAACTTAAAGGACACAATGGATTCGATTTCAACACAAATGGACACTCTGAAACTTTGTTCAGAAAAACACACTGAGGAAATGTGTTCACTATCGGAGAAAGTAGCCGAACTTTCGGATCAGGTCACTAACTTATCTACAAAGGTAGATGATCTGAATGACACAAGACCCGTAGCCTTCACTGACACAGAAGAGTATGAACAAATTAGAAAATTCAAATAAAATCAAAATCAAATCAATACACAGTACAAAAGAGAAATCCGGGAAGTACAAGATCAGCTGACACAGGTAATACAAGAATTACGTATTTCAGAGGACACTCGCACCCCAATACGGGAAGAGGGACATAGAAATACGGAAAAGTCACAAAATAATAACACAGGGCACTTCAGAAACTATGAAAGAAATTGGCAAGGTGCACCGAATTTTGAGATGGAACCGCCGACACGACGTAACAATGACTGATATGCGACTCGCCGGCACAATGATTTTGACTTTAAGCTGTTCATTACTACTCGTAAATTCAAAACGTTTAAGAATTCTGCCAACGACATTCATCCACAAGCGTGGCTCCATCAATTCTCTCATTGTTTTCCTCCCAACTGGTCATTGGAGCACAGGTTAGAATTTATGTGTGGCTACTTGGAGAATGAACCAGCTGTAAGAATGCGATCGGTCATTCCAGATTGTCACAGTGAAGGAGAATTTTATCATGCCTTCCTCTCAGCGTATTGGTCTCAAGCTACACAAGACCGAGTAAAACATAGCATCATAATGATATAACGTTTCGAACAATCTGAATTTTCCAGTCTTATGAAATATTTTGAAGACATGTTGCATAAGAATCAGTATCTTTCAAACCCATACAGCCCCTCAGAACTCATCCGCATTTGCTTAATCAAATTACCTGAACATTTACGACATATTATTTTAGCAGGACGTTGCAAAGACGACATTGAAGCTTTTCAGGGACTGTTACAAGAACTGGAAATTGACACTGACAATCGCGGAACGCGAAAACAGGAGCACAACAATTACAGGTCACATCTGTCACAATTCCGCGATGACAGAAATAATACACGACAAGGCTATTCTTGTAACATAAATCGAGACCAAAACAGACACCACCCGTATGACAACCGTTGGCAGAGTAGTAATAATTACAGGGAAAGATCACCTCTCTGCGGTAATGACTATTTCAGAGACAATCAGAGAAACAGACAATATGGGAACCAAAATAATTATTACTACAGGAGACAGAATAACTTTAGACGCAACGGTCCAGCGCGCAGTTACGATTCAGGGAGAAATTCTCCACCACTTAACTGACAAGATAGAAACTACAGGAACTACCGACATGACGACAGACGATTTGATCATAACGACAGACCTGAATTGCATCAGAACTAGCGGGATTTAAACAGGGCAGGGCCCTCTCGTCACGGTGAATTTGTAGAAGTTAGGTCTCCAAATCCCAATAACGACGCGCGCCAACAAAGAGACAATAGGCAATGACTCACACCGCTGGCAGCCACAAAACGTACTTATGAAACTGACGACGCAGCTGCCGTAGCTAGTAATTACGTAAAAATGGAAGACATTAGGGACATCTTACTCCAGGAACACGACGTAAAACATAACAACATTGCATATCCTGTGATTCACATTACTGTAAATGACGTAAAATTTACGGCAGTACTTGACTCTGGCAGTCCCATTTCAGCAATTAGTGAAACAGCTTTTAGCAAATGCAACAAATCGAACGATTGCCCCACACTTCCGTTACGCAAGATTAAATTACAAGGTACAATCTTTGGAAAAAGTGTAGATGTACGCCAACAAACCAATTTAGAATTCTTTTGCCAAAGCCACAGCTTCTCTATGAACTTTCTTATTGTTCCATTATTGTCGACGGAAATTATATTGGGAGTAGACTTTTTGAATGAATACAAAGCAATCTTAAACTTTCACGATGCTGAAATAAGTTTAGAGAAGGAAGGTAAGTCAATAGCTTTGAAATTTGAAGATTGGCTCTCAAACCATGACGAAGAAATTAATCGGCTTTACCTTCTGTTGGACAACAGTTCGGAATTTTCTACAGAACTAGACACTAACAATCACTCTGCAAGTACTGACAGGGATGATATCGACGGCATATTTGAAATTAATGAGTTAATTCAGAATAAAATTCAAACAATTGAGAATTGTAATGACACTGATAGGCAGGACCTTTTTGAGATTTTACAAGAACATTCCACAGTTTTTACTCACAAAACAGGAACAATCAAGGGATTTCAATACCAATTTCGTGTTCGTGAGAATACTAAATTTTGTGTTAGACCATACATAATTCCAGCATATTATAGGGACCGTGTTAGAACAGAAATACAATCTATGCTTGACGAGGGCATTATTGAGCCTGCAGTAAGCTCATACAACAATCCATTACATGTTGTTGAGAAGAAAAATGGATCGATCAGGCTTGTCTTAGATTCGAGACAAATCAATACTATCATTATTCCTGAAACAGACAGGCCGCAAACGTTGGAAGGACTTCTTCAAAATTTTAATGGTGTAAAAGTGTTGTCTTCCATTGATCTCAGATCCAGCTTTTATCAGATCGAACTTCATCCAGAATGTAGAAAATACACAGCTTTCCTTTGTTTCGGCGTTTGTTATCAGTTTCGGAAACTTCCTTTTGGTTTGAACATTTCTTCGGCAGCATTCATTCGCGGGCTAAATTCCATATTACCTGAGTTCTTCAAACGTCACATCACCTTATATGTGGACGATATTCTAATAGCAGAAGCTTCATGGGAACAACGTAATCGCATCCTCAACAGTTTGTTACGTATTTTTGCAGAATCTGGAATTACAGTTAACTTGGAAAAGTCTTAATTCGGTAGGTCAAAGGTGAGGTTTTTTGGGACATATTATTTCTTCTGAAGGTATTCAGCCGGATCTTGAAAAGTTAGATGCAGTAAGAGCCATTCCAGTTCCATCCACAAAAAAACAAGTCCGCAGTTTTCTAGGTCTTGTAAATTTTTACCGTCGTTTTCTGAATATGCAAATTCTAGTTACACCAAAACTTTGTTCTCTCACTGGAGAAAATACTACTTGGAACTGGGATGAACAAGCACAGTTGCAATTCAATTCTTTGAAAGAATCGCTACTTAACGCGCCAATACTAGCTCATCCAGATCTGTCACAAGATTTCTGCCTTAGCACGAATTCTTCTAAAGTCGGTCTTGGTGCCCACTTATTTCAAGAAGCCATAGAAAATGACACTACCGTTCAGAAAACCATTGCTTTTGCTAGCCGAGTGCTAACAAAATCTGAAAAAAATTATTCCGTTACTGAATTAGAAGCTTTAGCTATCGTTTGGGCATTTAACAAGTTCCGTTTCTTTCTTTCTGGTAAGCACGTAAAAGTATACAGTGATCATCGTGCATTACAATTTCTTATGTCTTCAAAACTAAATCATGAAAGGTTAAAACGTTGGGCATTGTTTCTGCAAGAATTCCACTTCACAATAGTCTACATTCCCAGCAAGGAGAACATTGTTGTGGACGCACTGTCACGCGCACCGGCTGGGCTTGAGAAAAGTACCACAGAAGGCAACCTCGAAAAAAATTTCAGTATTCTTTACATTCAGAAAGTCGCCTTTGAAAACTTCATCACCACATCTTTAAAGGACATTGCTCATGAACAAGATAAAGATCCGATTTGGAAAGACATCAAGAGCAAATGGCATGGAAAGACACACACACAGATTCGGCATTATTATCTGGTTAGAAACAACATACTGTTCAAACGCTGCACTGTTGATGACAAGCTATGGGTACTTTGCATTCCAGATGATTTTGTTAATAAGCTCATTTGGTACATTCATTTCAGCTATGCACATTTTGGCCCACGAAAATGTTATCATATTCTTCGAACGACTTGTTATTTTAACAATATGGAAAAGAGAATTCGAAGAGTCTTGTCTATTTGTAAACTTTGTCAAAAGGCGAAACCATCTACTATCTCCCATCGTGCTTCGCTGTTTCCTGTCATTCCTTCTAAATTAAAAGAATTTGCTGCTGTTGATCTCTTGGGACCGCTTGTCAGAACACCTAATGGATTTGCGTACGTTCTAGTCGCTGTTGAACTTACTTCAAAATTTGTTTCTTTCACTCCGTTACGTAAAGCCACTGGACGGTCTGTATCCAACGCCTTTGTTAAAAATTTCTTACGTGAAGTTGGCCACGTTGCTAAAGTCATTTCAGATAACGGTCGGCAATTCAGATCTGCTGTTTGGTCACGCATGCTTCGGAATCATAAAATCAAACCTGTTTTTATTTCATTGTACTCACCACATTGTAATCCGTCTGAACGGATTATGAAAGAAATCAATAAGCTTTGCAGACTTTATTGTCACAGAAAGCATTAGCATTGGGACAGATATTTACACTTATTTCAAAATGTGCGGAATGAAATGCCTCATGATTCCACTGCTTTACCACCTACTCTTGTACTAAAGAATGAAGAACCACCGAACAGAATCAGAGAGCTTGTACCTTTCCCGAATACACGTAAACTTCGACACAAAGACATGATTGATTTGGCTCTTAAAAATATAAAATCTGCAGCAGACAAAAGGAGAAAAATACACAGTAAAGCAAATGCAAAGAAATTGTATATTGGTCAGAAAGTTCTCATTAAAGCTCATTCATTGTCACATAAGAAGAAACACTTGAGTCACAAATTCTTTCTAGGTTACAATGGACCTTACAGAATCCGACATATACCACATGATAATTGCGTTGAAGTTGCAACTCTGCGTACTAGGAAGAGTAAAGGTTTACACCACACTTCACATGTAAAACCGTTTATTGAAAGATAATCTGCTTTTTAACTTTGTCTTTGCCATATAACTTTTCACTTTACATTGCTAGTATGCTTTGTCAGACTTAGAATCTGTTAACATACAACAATGTTTGAAGTTAAATATTCAATCAATAACCAAGAGAACTTATTTAAACAGAAATTACGAATGCATTGTTGTAGTGAACAGATGTCACAGTGTTATTGTGTGTGTACATTGTTGCTTGTTAGTTGCATGATTATGTAACGACTATATGGCTTACATACTTAGAACATTTACCAGTACTGCTAATGAGATTTTAATGCAACATTTTGATTTACTTGAAAATACATTCTGGATTTAAAGTACTTTCAGTGAGATACCAGATGACACAGTGGTTAGTTTATTTTATCACGACGCTACTAATGAGTGACAATTTACAATGTTGCTTTTGCGGTGTCTCTGTTTTATATATGCACAGTTTTCTGTTTTATTCTGGAAAGTAAAACACGTTTTAGTAGTAACTTTTGTGGTATAGCTACAATGAGACTGCCTTTTCCGTAGCACAACAATACGTTACAGCACAGTACTTTCTTCATCATGGCAATAAGCGTAATAACTAAGATATCTATACGCAAAGCATTTCACTTTTGTTTATCATGAGGTAAGTACATTGACTTCTGCAGAACTTAGCTTTCGGAGGACGACAACTACGACACTTCCACAGAGATTATCTTACAACAAGATGCACAGTTTAGCGCTACAGTACATGAATTTGAGTGATTAATTTTATACTTAAAACATTTATTTTTAAAGGTTTTTGAATTACAAAGAAAGTTTTCCATGATACATTTTATTCCATTGCAATAATCTGTAACACCTGAGGGCATAATTACATTAATCCTCAGGGGGGTACACGCTTACTTTGTGTACCATGTGTTTGGCAAGCACAAGGAGCCCTAGCTAATATGGTATTTGCTTATACAACTTCACACATCGGTACCATATTTCTCTAACACAGAATTACACAGCTATCTGATCATTTAACTGAGAGAGACAAATATTTAATTTACTACATCAGTGACAGATATTTACGTAATTACACAGTTGGATAACTTCACACTTATGAAATTGTATTTTGTCTGTACTTTGTGAAATGCTCATATTTTTCTGGAACCATTGTGATACTATGAGAGCTTTGAATGATGTATTTGGTAAAGGAGCATGATTTTTAAAGTAAGTTTGAGGTAAATGACACTACTGACATGAGCAGAGAATTTTTTTTGGGTTTAGAAACTATTGGAGGAAGCTACGACGATTTTGAGATTTGGCTGAGGTTTTATGATGTTATTATTACGATGATGGTGTGTATTATGCTGTTGCCATATGTTTATGATCAATAAGCTGATGCTATATGAGTTATTTGATTATGCTACGTATCTGTTATGATGAAATACTGAAGAAGTGTCGACGAATATTTATATGTGTATTAAGGTAAGGAGTAATGAATAGTGGTTAGGGACTCTGACTTGTGAAAAAGGAAGTTGGAAACCAAGAATCATACTTTAAGAGTTATGAAATGTGTGTAAATGCGTGAATGTATCACAATGCCGGCGAAAATTTTTTGGACACTGTTATATTCATAAGATTTTGTATCTACACATTTGCAACACAAATTCTTGACCCGTGAAATTTTGTATGTGAGACTGCCACTGTAGTGCAAACTGGTGTTGTAAATACACTCCTGGAAATGGAAAAAAGAACACATTGACACCGGTGTGTCAGACCCACCATACTTGCACCGGACACTGCGAGAGGGCTGTACAAGCAATGATCACACGCACGGCACAGCGGACAGACCAGGAACCGCGGTGTAGGCCGTCGAATGGCGCTAGCTGCGCAGCATTTGTGCACCGCCGTCGTCAGTGTCAGCCAGTTTGCCGTGGCATACGGAGCTCCATCGCAGTCTTTAACACTGGTAGCATACCGCGACAGCGTGGACGAGAACCGTATGTGCAGTTGACGGACTTTGAGCGAGGGCGTATAGTGGGCATGCGGGAGGCCGGTTGGACGTACCGCCGAATTGCTCAACACGTGGGGCGTGAGGTCTCCACAATACATCGATGTTGTCGCCAGTGGTCGGCGGAAGGTGCACGTGCCCGTCGACCTGGGACCGGACCGCAGCGACGCACGGATGCACGCCAAGACCGTAGGATCCTACGCAGTGCCGTAGGGGACCGCACCGCCACTTCCCAGCAAATTAGGGACACTGTTGCTCCTGGGGTATCGGCGAGGACCATTCGCAACCGTCTCCATGAAGCTGGGCTACGGTCCTGCACACCGTTAGGCCGTCTTCCGCTCACACCCCAACATCGTGCAGCCCGCCTCCAGTGGTGTCGCGACAGGCGTGAATGGAGGGACGAATGGAGACTTGTCGTCTTCAGCGATGAGAGTCGCTTCTGCCTTGGTGCCAATGATGGTCGTACGCGTGTTTGGCGCCGTGCAGGTGAGCGCCACAATCAGGACTGCATACGACCGAGGCACACAGGGCCAACACCCGGCATCATGGTGTGGGGAGCGATCTCCTACACAGGCCGTACACCACTCGTGATCGTCGAGGGGACACTGAATAGTGCACGGTACATCCAAACCGTCATCGAACCCATCGTTCTACCATTCCTAGACCAGCAAGGGAACTTGCTGTTCCAGCAGGACAATGCACGTCCGCATGTATTCTGTGCCACCCAACGTGCTCTAGAAGGTGTAAGTCAACTAACCTGGCCAGCAAGATCTCCGGATCTGTCCCCCATTGAGCATGTTTGGGACTGGATGAAGCGTCGTCTCACGCGGTCTGCACGTCCAGCACGAACGCTGGTCCAACTGAGGCGCCAGGTGGAAATGGCATGGCAAGCCGTTCCACAGGACTACATCCAGCATCTCTACGATCGTCTCCATGGGAGAATAGCAGCCTGCATTGCTGCGAAAGGTGGATATACACTGTACTAGTGCCGACATTGTGCATGCTCTGTTGCCTGTGTCTATGTGCCTGTGGTTCTGTCAGTGTGATCATGTGATGTATCTGACCCCAGGAATGTGTCAATAAAGTTTCCCCTTCCTGGGACAATGAATTCGCGGTGTTCTTATTTCAATTTCCAGGAGTGTATTTCAGTAAGAAAGGTAAGTGACCTTGATGTAATGCGATTTGGGCGCCGATCTGAGAGGTAGTCGTCTGACAAAAGAAAGCCATTAGGTGGAGAAAAAAAAAAGAGGCCATTATCCTCGCCATTGACATTCCTTTAGAGAAAGCATCGCAAATACGACACGCTTATTACTTGGAAAGATACTTACATCTGCACACCTGATTATGACAAGCGTCTTTCTACGAGAGTTGAGAGAATTTCTACTAACTTATGAAATGTCACATGACTATTGAATGATATTTTTATGCTTTGCTTTTCATAGTTCCTTATTTCATCTGATATCTAGTTTCCAGCTGTGTTGCAGCATTGGTTTTATAAAATAAAATAAAATGCATTTGCTAATGTGAACACTTTCTGTCAACAGATCTATTAAATAATAATTTTGTGATCTACATTCTTCAAAAAAGGAGCACTTGGAAAGGAAAGAACAATAAGAATGGACTAGTAACAGTAACTGTATACATAATATTCTTTTCAAGTACATGGTAATATTTTTTTTACAATAAGTTGTTGTGGTGCACCACTTTAATTACATAGACACTAAGATGTGACACAGGTATTAGACATGGCCATTTTTAGTGTAATATTTCTTCTGCTTGAGCTTTGTCATGTTTAGATATAAGTTTTTGCATTGCTGCTGCTGCTTGCCAGGCATAGTGTTACTGAATTTGAATTTGTGTTACTCTGCTAAGCCAGTTTACTGATTTATTTTTCTTGTTTGCTGCACATTGCCTTATATTAGCTGTAATATTGCAATTGCTCTGCTAATTTATTTTACTGCTGCTTGCTTTGACAGTGTCCATTTTTTTTCATTGCTCTTTGTATTAATTGTTTTATGCTGCTGCGTTGCCTCGTCCCTTAGTTTAGCATCTGAGCTCAGTAGATTTAAGTTAGCTTAAGAGAGGGTAGACTATATAAGAGAATGAGTTGCAATGAATTGAAAGAAATGCATTGAGAAGTTACACGAAAAAAAGTACAGAAAGCAGGTATAGATAGGACTTTTGGGAATAATGATGAACCAAGGGAGATCTCCATGCAAAATACTGCAGTAAAACAAACCCTGTCCTTTCCTTTTGTACTATTTTGCTATGTGTGTATGTACCATTGTGTATTTGTCTTTTTCCTGTCTTTAAATGTTTAGCTAATAAGATTTATGTTGTAGAATTTTTCAAATACTATGTTATTTATCTTGTAAAGATGCTTAGACATTATTTATTCTGTTTTGTTTTAATGCTCATATGTGAAGTTGATGTTTCAAAAGTTATTCTGATCTTTATGTATGTACTTATGTCATAATTCTTGTAACACTGATATGCATGTTTATTTCTATTCTTTTGTAAAGCCTGTTTTACTACAAATGTTATCTGCACTATCATTTTCTTTAATGATGTATTTTGTACCTTTGTTATTGTTTTCTTATGTTATAAAATTGTAATTGACACCAGTTCATCAAATTAAGTAACTTGTAAGTTACATTTCACTGCACACGTTTCTGTTGGTCATAGTATATGGACAATATGTGAGAAGTAGGGACTGTTAGTGTCTGCACGTGTGTTAATAATTCAGCAGGGTACAGGATAACAGCATTGCTGGTTCTAAGGACATTTCAAAAAAATTTTTCTGTGCGTGCACAAGTGGTGGTTTATGGACTTGCTATATTCTCCGCAAGACTCTTTGATGGTGATTGTGCACCTGCACAGTTGCAACAGATGGCTGTTGGCCGTCTCTACAAGGACTGCACTGAGTCGGCACCTTTGATGACCCACCAGTACCATTATTTCTACAAGGACTACAGTGGGTCTGCATCTTTGATGGCCCACCAATATCGTAATCTCTACCAGCACTACAGTGGGTCTGCGCTCTGATGACCTACCTACCAATATTCTTCAAAACTTCGACTGACTCTGCTGTGGGTTTGCTCTGTTGTGGCCCATTACCTGTCTGCATGTCAAGAGTCAGCACTGTCTTTCCGTTGGAAGGACAACACTGCTTCTTCAAGACAGCATGGAAATCCACTACTTCCGTGTGCATTTTCTTTTACTGCTAAGACTTTGAGAAAAACACTGCAATTGTACTGTGATGAATGATCAGGACTGTCTTTATGTACTGTGAGAAAATTTTAGCTTTTGACCAACATTGTATCAATAAGTGGGGGCATTTGATATCTTTGTTATTGTAATTATGAAAAATTTTATCAGATCGTTATTGGCCACTGCCCAAAACAATTTGTAAAATTTTTTGTGGGGAGCATGGGGGCTATGTAAGTAGGCTGTTTCTGTTTTCTTATTGGCAACGTTACGTAGCGCTCTGTACGAAAATCACTGGCTGTCCTGTGTGCAGTCTGTGGCTAGTTTGCATTGTTGTCTGCCATTGTAGTGTTAGGCAGCTGGATGTGAACAGCGCGTAGCGTTGCGCAGTTGGAGGTGGGCCGCCAGCAGTGGTGGATGTGGGGAGAGAGATGGCGGAGTTTTGAAATTTGTAAGACTGGGTGTCAATTATGACTATTAAGGTAAATACATTGTTTGTTCTCTACTAAAATCTTTCATTTCCTAACGATGCCTATCAGTAGTTAGTGCCTTCCGTAGTTTGAATCTTTTATTTAGCTGGCAGTAGTGGCGCTCGCTGTTTTGCAGTAGTTCGAGTAACGAAGATTTTTGGTGAGGTAAGTGATTTGTGAAAGGTATAGGTTAATGTTAGTCAGGGCCATTCTTCTGTAGGGATTTTTGAAAGTCAGATTGCGTTGCGCTAAAAAAATATTGTGTGTCAGGTTAAGCACAGTCATGTATAAATTGTTTAAAGGGGACGTTTCACACGGACTGCCCACGCTGCATCGCGTGGAAACATCCTCCCTCATCACCGATGGCTCACTTCCCGAGTCTAGTAGACAAGGAACTGCAAGCCCATTAATTGTAATGCTGATCGTAGGGCACTTGACCGAGTTTACTACCACTGTCTCCTCCAGCAATACGTCCCGTATGTCCTCGTACTCCAAGCACATTGCACTGACATGGTGAACTTCACCACTCGGCATGACAATGGTGTAAGCTCCTGTCACCTCTTGTCACGCTTCTCCGTCTCCGCGTTCCGTATCACCGCGGGATTTACGTGGCTCCTCTGACCTCCCGCCTGCTGCGTGGCGTGAATTCTGCTCGTTACGGTGGAACCGCTCTTCCCTAGAGCGTCCCCAGCCTCTGCTGCGTTGTCGCGGGCTCCAAGAGGCCCGCCCACGCCTGTCATGGCCACGACCGTGATTATTATTACCGGAAAACTGAGGTCTCCAACTCTGGTTGCGCCTTCGCCCGACATTCTCGTCGCGGTTACCTTCAAACCTAACGGCGTTTTGCTGCTCACCTATATTTCTTTCAGTACCCAACGCTTGCAGCAGGTTCTGAAACCCACTAACTTCGTCCATACCTCTTCCCGCAATTGTAATTTCTTTAGGCAATTTGCGCGGGAGTTTAGTAAGACAGATTCTATTGAGTTCCTTAGGATCATACGGTGCATCAAGGAAGTGATTGCTCTTGACCATGTCTTTGTAGTACTCTACCGGGTGTCTGAACGTACTGTAAACGTAGTTCTCTCGCGTTTAGTTGCCCAATTTCACCCGCTCTTGCATGCTCCGAGACCAGAACTCGCTGAGGAAAGCCGCCTTAAAGTCCTCGTACGTTCGACAGTCCTTAAGCTTTATTTGTAATCGGGGTAGCCGCTTCACCTCTCGGGTGGCTGCACGCGAATTTTATTCTTAGCACATCTCCCCAGGAGCGAGGCAGCGAGTGTTCAAACTGATTGAGCCACATCGAGGGCGCTACGTCGTGGGTCGGGTCGGGGAAAAGAAAATAAGATTGCACTGAGACAAAGTGTCTCCTGCATTCTTCCTCGTCAGTATCAAAATTC
Source organism: Schistocerca serialis cubense (assembly GCF_023864345.2). NCBI lineage: Eukaryota > Metazoa > Arthropoda > Insecta > Orthoptera > Acrididae > Schistocerca > Schistocerca serialis. The sequence continues at coordinate 108,613,538 of NC_064648.1, forward strand.
ATACCATGATCAGTCGTCCGAGTAGGCGGCTCCGGATTACGCCTTAAATTACCGAGTCTCCCTTCAAAATCACGGTATTCCTCTTCTTCTCTGCGTCTACGTTCACTGCTGGAACTTTCTGCTCCCCTAGCCGCATTACTGACAGAATTACTGCCGTTGGCGCTTTGATTTTCCTGCAGCTTATTATGCAGGTCAGCTATCATGTCCCGATTGCATTTGTTAATATCGGCCTGCACCCTTTTAAACTGCAGAAGTGACTGAATTTCTGCGGATTCCGCGACAGGTACTGGCCGTGTCCTATCCGAGTCCGTTCCATTATTCAGCGCGATTTCCTCTACCGTACTCGTCAGGACGCCTACCTGATTCACGACCTTATCAGTCTCGTCTGCTTGCGCCGTTAGCTGCTCACCCTGAGCGGCCACCTGTTCGCTCACACGAGCAACCACTTCTCTCTGTTCCGTGCAGACGCTCTCTAATACTTCTCTAACTTGCGAGTCGGAAGGAAGCACTATTTCTCGCAGGGACAGATCACTTTCAAGCACTGTGACCCGGTTTTCGAGTCTGCTTGTGGCCTCGCTGACTTCGGTTTGCACAGACTGTATCTTCTTTAACATGGAGTCAGCCAGTGCCTGGTTTCCAGCAGTGGCTGTTTCGACTCGGGTTTCTAACGCTTCTAGGCGTTCCTGTTGGTGCCCTAGTTTGCGCTCTTGTTCGTCGAAACGGCTATTAATTGCGCCTATCTGTTCATCTAATTTTCTTGTTAGTTCCTCGCGTAATGCCTTATTTGAGCAATTAATTTGTAAGGTCAAATTATATTATAACGCCTTGTTTGAGTCCAGTAATGTCTTATTTGAGTCTTCTAACGCCTTATTTACCCTCTTCTGATCATCGGCTTGCTGCTTCATGAATTGCAAAACACTTGCCAGCAGTGGGTTCTCGTGACCCGTATTTCCTGCGCTAGCCTGTGCTGTGGAAGTTGGCTCGGATGCACATTCCTGAGTCGCACCCTCACTCGTGCTGGTGGCTTCCAAGGTCGCCTCTGCACTACCTGCCTGGGGCCCGAGTCCCGTTACGAACGCACTGGACTCCATTTACAGAAGCATGCTGAAGATTAGATGGGTAGATCACATAACTAATGAGGAGGTACTGAATAGGATTGGGGAGAAGAGGAGTTTGTGGCACAACTTGACTAGAAGAAGGGATCGGTTGGTAGGACATGTTCTGAGGCATCAAGGGATCACCAATTTAGTATTGGAGGGCAGCGTGGAGGCTAAAAATCGTAGGGGGAGACCAAGAGATGAATACACTAAGCAGATTCAGAAGGATGTAGGTTGCAGTAGGTACTGGGAGATGAAGAAGCTTGCACAGGATAGAGTAGCATGGAGAGCTGCATCAAACCAGTCTCAGGACTGAAGACCACAACAACAACAACAGGCTCCATTGTTTGCGCGGTCAGCTCGCCCCGGTTTGGTACTCCGCACCAGCCGGCAATCCCTGCGTGCTGCACGCACCACCGTTTTCGTCGTGCAACATATCCATCTCTGCTATGCTTTTCGCGCGCACTCTAGTAATAATCTGACTCATTACCTATGTTTACGGTTTTAATCACTGTCCCCTACACACTATACAACGTACAATAAAATAACCCAGAAATATCTAATTAACCGATCTCATGTACCAAAACACCCGTAAATTCAACTATAGGCCAAGACACAACAAAATCAGCAGAACACAACATAGATAGAAGCAACGCTCTATTCAGCACAAGCAGAATTGTGCTCCACTGTACAAGAAAAAAAATTATTATTTCATTCAATTTTGTTAATTTAATGCAACCTAATTACTGATCAAAACGACCTGTGACTCGATATCCAGGCGGGGTCGCCACGTGCAACATAACCTTCTAGTACTGGTGCTGGTAAAAGTCTACCTACGTAGGTAGATTACCGTCGCTTTGACATGTCCTACCGCTCCTGCAAGCTACCATCTATAGTAAATAGTTTCTTAAGTTCGTGTGGTCCACGAAATTACTGGCCCCTGCGAGTTATTGCTGGGTATTAATAATTTCTAGCGGAAGGTTTTAACGGACCAGTAGAAATTTGAACGCAACGGATAACGCATTTTTTTAACCACTACAGAAGGCACCTATACAGGGCTTAATAGGCAGTATATAGCTTTTATTTGCTTTCATGACCCACAATTCGACTGTGGTACTGACTGCCACCTATTCTTTATGATGGACGGAGTAAATAATCAGTCGAGGGTAGAGATTAATTGATATTTATGCAATACCGATGGTATTTCAACAACTAGTCGTGTTTCTCTTGCAATGTACATCATCAAAACCGGTCTCTAGTTAACATGGTTCAGTTTCGCCACGTAATTATGAAATGGGACAGAAGAGCGCAGACCTGGCTTCAATGTAATTTTATACAACCGCACAATTATACCTAAACCCTCGGTTATTACGTTCAGTTGCTATAGATTACTCAGAACAAGTTCCGCAAAGACAATACAAGCAAAACTAGGTCAGGGTGGAAGAGTATTTCGCAAATTTTTATCAAATCAGTGGGCGTTAAAATCCGATACTTTTCCTACTGGCACGAGTATTTTACTTAACGCACAACATCGCCAACAAATCAGATCGTTATGGGGGTGCACGAGAAACATCACTGCAACGCAGTTCAACCCACATGGCCAAGTTTCAGTAGCCAACAGAAACCCAGAAAAATATGGACACACACGATTATTCCTGCCCTATTTTACACTCGCTCACTATCGTATGATTATTCATCGTGTACAATATATTTTCAGACCGAAACTACAATTTATCAATGCGGCGGTTGCTCCAACCGACCACGTGGCGCGAAACCAATTCACAAAGAAAACATATGGAAAATAAATAAAAATCCCAAAAATATTACTGTAAATGGAAGAGCTGATTAAAATACATGGAATGAGTGAATTTCCGTTAAGCATAGAGCAGTAACGTGACCGTGAGCTTAAGGCACATGGTGCGTTGCCTGAACAAGGCACTAACGCAAGGCCTACTGAAATTCGAGTAAATTAAGAAAATCAATTCCCTTATGGTGTTCAGTGGTAATCTTGCATCTGATTTCAACATCTGGACTTCATTACAGAGCAGATTTGAGACAATCTAATACCTATGTTAACATTACCAAAACGGGAGCTGCGTCTCCATGTCTGTCCCGCACCACGACCCAGGAACAAGTGCTCTTCCAACCGAATTCGCCTAACCGTTCCGCTTACAAACGTGGTGTGGATGGCGTGTCAACTTGACAGAGACAGTACGCGCGCCTACGTGTCATCTTTGCCCTGACCTGCAAACTTGGTCTCTGCTAAACTTGTTCACGCTTGGGGGGTTGGTACTACCCTAAGCCAGGGCGACCATTCGTGCAGTGCTACAATCTGTGCCTAAAGCTTTCTGGTAGTTCACACATTCACTCATTTATACCGTCCAGGCCGCACTAAGGAAAAGAAAATGAGAAACGTTGTACACAACATAAAAAAAATCAATAAATAACACTGTTTAGTCCATTCTCTCCTTTTGGACACCAGCTATTACCTGCAAGAGAAGAAACTCTTGCAAATAATTTCTGCGTGCTAGCAATTTAATAAAACATTGGAACGGTACAACAAGTTCCGTTTCAATAGGAACAATGATACATTTCTGGAAGTCTGTCGGTATCTCTCCTGTGTTATAGATGGACCTAATATGTTTAAGCAGCATCATTTTCGTGCTGTCACCAACATTCTTTATTAGTTCTGCAGGAATGTCATCAATACCCATTGCTTTGTTGTCTCGTAGTTCTTTTAGAGCTCTGTAAAATTCTTCTTGCAGAATGTCTTCTCCCTTGTCACCTTCATCTTCTTGCTCTTCTCTTCCTATTACTTCCTCGGAATGAGGTGTTCCGGCGTACAACTCCTCTATGTATTCTTTCCATCTCTTCACTAAGTCTTCACCGAACAGCAATTTCCCCTCTTTATTTTCTATTGTGCCTAAGAGTGTTGTTTTACGTTTGTTAAAAAACTGATTTGCCTTTCTGTAGGCTAAATAAGTTTCTTCCGTTTTGCATATTTTCTTCCACTTCCCTGCACATTTCTGTAGAGTGAAAATTTCATTCCAGAAACGTCCCCCAGGCTGTGGCTAAGCCATGTCTCGGCAATGTCCTTTCTTTCAGGAGCGCTAGTTCTGCAAGGTTCGCAGAGTGAAAATTTCATTCCAGAAACGTCCCCCAGGCTGTGGCTAAGCCATGTCTCGGCAATGTCCTTTCTTTCAGGAGCGCTAGTTCTGCAAGGTTCGCAGGAGAGCTTCTGTAAAGTTTAGAAGGTAGGAGACGAGGTACACCCAGAAGTAAAGCTCTGAGGACGGATCGTGAGCCGTGCTTGGGTAGCTCAGATGGTAGAGCACTTGCCCGTGAAAAGCAAAGGTCCCGAGTTCGAGTCTCGGTGCGGCACACAGTTTTAATCTGCCACGAAGTTTCAAATTTTCATTTGCTTTCCTAGATTCTCTATTAACTAAATTCCTTAGTCTTCTGTATTCAGCTTTTGTTTGTTCATCAGTTGCATTTTTGTATAATCTCCTGTTTTCTATAAGCCATGTAGTGCTTCATTAAAAAAAAGAAACAGAAAAACAGGGGATACTGGTAGTGGTCAAAATCACATATACTTGTCTGCAATTGCAAGTCAAACCATGATACATGAAATCAGCCCCTTGAGTATGGAGCATCCAAACTGACAACGTACAGACAACTGTTTGGATGTCTACCACCAGTGCTGGTGCTATGGTAATGAACTGCTAACTGGTTTTAATCAGTCATTTTTAGCCTACCATGCAGTCTCATTATCATTCTACATTTTGTTTGACCAGTTCTTTAATTAACGGCTAGTTGTCTCATCGTTTCCAGTGTAAGAAACCGCCTGCTCTAATCCAATAGTTTCTGAGTCGCTGAGTTACTTTTCTGTGATGGACATTTCTATTGGTAATTCCGCACCTCTGTGTGATTGGCTGTTAAGAGGCGGTTAACTAGATTATGTGATCAAAAGTATCAAGATACCTGGCTGAAAATGACTTACAAGTTCTTGGCACTAGCCATCGCTAATACTGGAATTCAAAATGGTGTTGGCCCACCCTTAGCCTTGATGACAGCTTCCAGTCTCGCAGGCATACTTTCAATCAGGTGCTGGAGGGTTTCTTGCGGAATGCAGCCCATTCTTCACGGAGTTCTGCGCTGAGGAAAGGTAGTGACGTGGGTCGGTGAGGCCTGGAACGACGTCAGCGATCCACAACATCCCAAAGGTGTTGTATAGGATTCAGGTCAGGACTCCGTGTAGGCTAGACCACTGCACGAATGTTTCCGTCGTGAACCACTCCGCCACAGACCGTGCATTATGAACAGGTGCTCGATGGTGGTGAAAGGTGCAATCGCCATCCCCGAATTGCTCTTCAACAGTGAGAAGCAAAGAGGTGCTTAAATCATCAGTGCAGGCCTTTGCTGTGAGAGTACCACGCAAAACAACAAGGGGTGCAAGCCTCCCCTCCCGCCATGAAAAGCCCGATCACACCATAACACCACCGCCTCCGAATTTTACTGTTGGCACTACACACACTGACAAATGATGTTCACCGGGCATTCGCCATACCCACTCCCTGCCATCGGATTGCCAGATTATGTACTGTGATTCGTTACTCCACACAACGTTTTTCCACTGATCAATCGTCATACGTTTACGCTCCTCACACCAAGCGAGGCGTCGTTTGGCATTTACCGGCGTGATGTGTGGCTTGTGAGTAGCCGCTCGACCGTGAAATCCAAGTTTTATCACCTCTGACTTAACTGTCATAGTACTTGCAGTGGATCCTGGTGCAGTTTGGAACTCCTGTGTGATTGTCTGGACAGATGTCTGCCTATTACACATCACGACCCTCTTCAACTGTCCGTAGTCTCTGTCAGTCAACAGACGAGGTCGACCTGTACGCTTTTGTGCTGTACGCGTCCCTTTGCGTTCGAAAACATTGGACTTAGGGATGTTTAGGAGAGTGGAAATCTCGCGTACAGACGTATGACACAAGTGACATCTATCACCTGGCCATATTCGAAGTCCGTGAGTTCCGCTGATATGGAGTAGCTGGCAGTAGATAGCAGCACACTGCACCTAATATGAGAAACGAATATTTTTGGGGGTGTCCGGATACTTTTGGTCACATAGTGTAGCAGCGCTGGCCCGCCGCAGGACCGACTGACGTCAGCTGCAACGAGGGGCCGGCGCCACGTTTGAAGCTGCCGCTCCCGTCTCTCTGAAAACGCCGAGCGTCCACCGTTGTTTTCTCTCAACATACAATGGCCGCCCCCACGCCCTGACAACTGTGTTCCCCTCGTCTCTTTTAAAACTGTTGCTGTCCACTCTAATCTCATTCCAAAAATGGTTCAAATGGCTCTGAGCACTATGGGACTTAACTTCTGAGGTCATCAGTCCCCTAGAACTGAGAACTACTTAAACCTAACTAACCTAAGGACATCACACACATCCATGCCGGAGGCAGGATTCGAACCTGCGACCGTAGCGGTCGCGCGGCTCCAGACTGAAGCGCCTAGAACCGCTCGGCCACCCGGCCGTCTAATCTCATTCATCTCTTTTATAACGGAATCCCAGTATGTTGACGCGTGAGCTAGGGCTCTCGTGTTTTCGAACTGTAGTTCACGTCCGTTTTCCAAGTAAAGGTCAGTTATGGTCAACTTGACAAGCTCCCTTTGTTTAATATCTTATGCTCAGTACAACGCTCTGCAACTGTGAATTGTTTGACGCATGTAAATGCTGCCACATTTACAAGGAACGCCGCACATGCTGGGCACATGAACAGGTGTGCTGTCTTTATGGGGGTAGGACGTCAAACGGGCCGACTTGTAAGAGGAGAGGCACCACAGGACATTTTATTCAGAAATCACACTCATAGCAGTGGAAGTTCAAAAACATAACAAAATAATTTTCTTTTTACATGTGGAATTTCAACATTTTTCACCCACTATTGGCTGCATTTGTTGCTATAGGTATACTTTTCTTCATAAGTAAGAGAGATTCTACTATGAATTTGGGACAGCATACAAACCATACTTACAGCTGTATGAAGCTCTAGAGTTTACTTAATTTATGAAAAAATGAGTAAGCTGTTACATTTTAAACTTTATGTTTAGATAAAAAATCTAATTTTATTGTCAATTATCTCAGTTTTTACCAGAGTTTTTATAGATTTGGAAAATTCTAGATTTTCATACACCTGTAAGCATGGTTTGTACGCTGCGCCAAATTAACCGAAGAGTCTGTCTTACCTATGAAGAAAAGCCAATAGCAAGTGAAAAAATGATGAAATTTAATTACTTTATTTTTTTGACTTTATCAGCAATAACAAAATTAGGGCGACAGTCTTCGTATTACATTCGCATGTTCTGCGCGGGGTCCCTGGAAGCGCTGCCCCCTGTGTGAGGCCCCGTAGCAGGCTGCAGTTGGTACCTGCCGGCCTCGCAGCCGTTGGCAGCACTGACTGCGTGCCACAGCCCTGCCGCTTCAGGCGTCTGTCGCATTTGTAGCGAGTCGTGTCCAGTGTGACGTTCTGCGTTGGGATTTCGTGCTGGTGTTTCTGCGCCGAGAATTTCTTCTGCTACACCCACATCTTTAATAAGGTAAGGACGACTGTTTTCATGCGTTCCCACAGTACTCAATTATTTTCTTTGTTTTCTTTTGGTTTGTTTTTGCAAAGTCACGATAGCTGTAAGGTTTCATTTAGGTTCACTATGGAGACTATCGCGTATAAAACAAACCGCGTTCGTTTATTACGTTCTCAAAATACTATCGAATTTCGTATTACAAATCTTGTTATTTTAAAGTCCTACCGACATTCCTATTAATTCTGCTGTTCATGGACTTTAGGCATGAGAGAAAAGCATAGGCTCGGACGAGATTTAGACTCGTATTCGCGCCATTTTGTTGAATTTTTTTTCCCCGAAATGTAGGTTCGTATTTGTACACATGTGATCCATAAAAGGATTATTCTGCTTGTTAGGAATAACAGAACAGAATGATGGAACACTGCTTGTGCAAGTAGATAAGGTGCTATGGCAACTTCGACTATAGAGGAATTAAACAATTACTTTCCGTCAGGATAGTGCGTAGACCTTGGGACAGTCTGATCCTACTCCTAATGGCTTGAAATCAAACCAAGCGAGACGCATTTTGACAGTTCCATAGTGGAGCATTGAATCAGATATTTCCCGAAGCAGTCGGCTCCACGAAAACTGCCGAATTTAGTACAACTAATCTGTTCGCGTCTTTCCCCCAGTCCTGCATTAGCAATCGTCAGCACGGTAAGTCACGCAAATGTGCTTTAGTACAGAATGCTGTCCCATTGAATTTCGATATCTTCACTTTTCTAGAGAAATGTTTTTGGTGACAAGGTAGTCTGTTGGGTAGTCAGTAAGACAGATAATGTTACCCTCCATTTCGTCTTTGTTCTATATGTGTAAGTGCAGAAATGAATGAATTCTTACGTTGACCTAAAATTGATCCTCTTGCTAGAAAAGTCGTCAAAATTCCCGGCGTTAGGGGCTTAGTCTTCACTTCTGTTAATAATCGTGCACCTCCAGGCAGTGACTGTGCCGTACACTTACCAAAAAAGTAGTCGGTTTTCTGCTAAGGGGGTATCTGGACGAGTGAAGCAGTGCCCCACGTAAAGGACCAGTACTCAAACACTTTGGCAGTAAAACCAGCCATCCTCAGAATCCTTTCTGACAAGTGTTTGTCATTGCTCAGAACGATATCAAAATACAGAGTATCAGTTACAAATCTCACTGCAGAACTCAACTATTATGCATATTCTTGATGGAACAGTCCATAGCTGTACTTTCGGTTCATAGCGTGCACGTCGGACACTATGAACAGGCAGTTCACCTGTGAACTGTTCCATCAAAAAATAAGCTGGGAGAAACTGAAGATTCACATACATGTTCCTGTCAAACCAAACGGGTGCTCCTGAGTAATACTTTATTACGACAAATAAAGAATTATTCAAATGTTGTGGCTTTAAGAAGAACGCATTGTTACATCTGTAGTTACCTACAGTATAAAGTGTGTTGCTGTTGCGTAGAGAAAGGAATACACAGTTTATATCACAGCAAGCGGATCTCTTGACATTAATACGTTAAGAGTAATTTCATCGTCTTTTGTGGAAGTAAATGAAATATAGCAATGCAGGTGGTTGTAGACAAACTTCCACAAAGAAGGACTGATACGATAGCCACCTCCTCACCTCCCTGAAATATGGGTTGTGTTGACAAATTGGTCTGCATACATACATACGTACATACATACACACATACATACATTGATTCTTGTTGCATAGAGCATTAATACATTTCGTAATGATGTGGGATGTGTCACTTTAACATAAGTTTTCTTTATACAAAATAGTAAATATTTTTATAGTTAATACTTCATGTCTAAAGATTCATCTATTCAGTAGGAGCTGTCATTCAGGAATACTTTTATTTTCTTTTAAATGTTGTTTAGATATCTGCCGGATTTTTAATGCTATTTGGCAAATGACCAAATATTTTTGTGGCAGCATAATTCACACCTTTTTGTGACAAAGTGAGATTTAATCCAGAGTATTGAAGATCTTCGTTTCTTCTAGTGTTGTAGCTATGCACTTTGGTGTTATTTTTGATTTGGGGTGAGTCATTGACAAATGTCATAAATGAATATCTCAAGTTCATTAAATAAATGTCCGCAAGGTCATCTTCGGTGGGCTCCAGCTGTTAGCCTGATGCTATGAATACTTTTCCTCTTAGTGACGAATTGCCCCCAAATACGATACCATGTGTAAGCATTGAATGAAAATAGGCATAGTAGGCTAATTTAATGATATTCATCACCAATATTTTGCAATAACCCCAGTAGCATAAGTAGCTCAACCTAATCATTTCAGCAGATCACTGATGTTTCTTCAAATTCAATTTCTCATCAGTGTACACATCCAGAAATTTTGAATACTCTGCCTTAGCAATAGACTTGCTTTCATAGCCTATATTTATCAATGGTGTTACGCCATTTACTGCACAAAATTGCATACACTGTTTTCTCTCAAAATTTAATGAGTGTCCATTTGCAGAGAACCACTTAATAATTTTGTGAAAGACATTATTTACAATTTCCTTGAGTGTGATTACTGTACTTGTATGATTAGCAAAAAGAACTAGCTTTGCATCTTCATGAATACAGAGTAGAAAGTCATTAATGTATATTGAGAGCAGTAAGGGACCCAAGACTGTGGGACACCATTCTTGATACCTCCTCAGTTAAAGGACTCTGCTGATTTTTGCAGACAATCTGTAGTGCTAATTTCTGCCTTCTTCATTCTTCCAGTTAAATATGAATTAAACCATTTGTGCACTGTCCCATTCATGCCACAATACTTAAGCTTGTGTAGAAGAAATTCATGATTCACACCATCAAAAGCCTTTGAGAGGTGACAAAATATCCTAATGGGTGATGTTTGATTATTCAGTGCATTTAATATTGATCAGTGAAAGCATATTTATAACATTTTCTCTTGAAAAGCCTTTCTGAAAACCAAATTGACATTTTGTTAGTACTTCATTTTTACAGGTACGTGATGCTACTCCTGAATACATTAGTTTTTCAAGACTTTTGAATAAACCTATCAGAAGTGAGACTGGCTGGTAGTTGTTAGCATCAGACCTATCCCCATTTTGGAAATACGCAAGCGTCCGATCCCGCCCATCTGCTTTGACGTCACAAATATGGCGGAAAGGACCATAAACCACGATTCCAATATGGCGCATATAAAGTCGTTACGTACACATTATGAGGACGAAAATACATCGAAAAACACACACACACACACACACACACACACACACACACACACACACTTTCCATAAAAAGCCTAATGACACTAACGGGACAAGCGCGGGAAATGGGGTGTTTTTGGGTGGAGGGTGGGGGGGCAAACTAAATATAAACGAATTTAGACGCCCACCCCCATACAAAACCACACAAAACTCCCCAAATACCACTAAACACAATATTATCTGGAATCGGACACTTCCCTTGACCTATATAGCTCAACAGCAGCTCCCGATCCCATAAATTAGGATCAAACACGTTCCTCGGCCTATATAGCTCAAAAACATCTCCCAATACCAACATACACAGCCATACATTGGGATCGAACACTTCCCTTGACCTGCGCACTGTTAATTTTATCCGTCATATCCATTCCTGAACAAAAACAACCGATTAATTTTACTAAAATTACCACACGATGTATAGCGAACACTAAATTAACCTTCACACAAAATCGTTAACTCACTGAAACGAATTCCACCACAAACACAGCCGACACTCGAACAATTCTGGATAATGAGCAAAAGCAAACTGAGCCCATTACACCACACAAACTAAAACCCTGAACATACCACCAGAGAGCACAACAAACCACAACACGACGACATCTACAAACACGCCACACTCACAAACCAAACTCCGCGCCGTCGTGACGTCACACACAACACCCTTACGTCACGGGTCAAAGCCGACGCGTGGGATCGGACGCTTCTGTCGACCTCTCATTTTTACGCAGTTTTTGTACAGCGTATTTCAGTCTGTCTGGAAAAATACATATCTGGCTGAGACTCTTATTTGTTGGGAACAAGATTTCAGTACTCCGTAGCACAGCGAGAGGTCTAGGTTGGTGTGGAGTAAGGTGGTATGGCTGTGAGACGGTAAGACAATGAACGTGAATGCGAAATAACGGGTGGGGCTACGGGGTTCGTATGTAGCATGTACTTCATCATAAGAGCAAACCAGATGTAAACAAACGCAAGCGCGGTGACTGGCCAGCAGCCGTAGCTCTCTTACCACTGGTGGTGGTCCGCTCTTGGAAGTAGGTCCAACTTAAGTGTTCGGTAGCTTATTAGTATGTCAGTGCGGAAGAACCTTTCAGACATTCTGACGTATTAACAGCCATCAACGTCTATCTTAATCGTACTTTACCTACGTAACTTTTATCTTAAAAATTGTGTACAGTCACAGTCCCTGTAACCAGTACTTGTGCTCTGATTGTCTCGCTGTTCATACGTACCGCGAAAATGGACGACACTGCTTCCTGCTTCGTAGTGAAACACGCGCGTGGAACACCGTTAATGGCGAGAAACAAGTAGTTAATGTTCTTCACAAGATTACAGACAAAAATCAGCTTTTGACTTTTCGAGTAGGACTATGTATCAGAAATAAGGGAGGTGTTAACTGTATGCGTGGCGTGATGGACAGGGTCGTAAACTGACCATCGTGTGTGCCGGCGGGCGGTGGTTCTACGCTCCACGTGGTGCGTAATTTTCTTTGTTTGGTTTGAATACCTAAAGCATATAAATATGAAACTCATCACATCTACATATACATCTACATGGTTACTCTGCAATTCACACTCTAGTGCCTGGCAGAGGGTTCATCGAACCATTTTCATACTACTTCTCTACCATTCCACTCTCGAATGGCGCGTGGGAAAAAAGAACACCTAAATCTTTCCGTTCGATCTCTGATGTCTCTTATTTTATTATCATGATCATTTCTTCCTACGTAGTTGGGTGTCGACAAAATATTTACACATTCGGGAGAGAAAGTTGGAGATTGTAATTTCGTAAATAGATCTCTCCTCAATCAAGACTGCCTTCGATTCAGTGACTCTCAGCCCAACTCGCGTATCATATCAGTTACACTCTCACCCCTGTTTCTGCTCAGAGCTACATGCTCTGCTGCCCTCTGTTCACTTATCGTTGCTTCAGCCTCGCCCGCACTCACACTTAGTAAATTGTGCACTCGACCCGAAACACTGCTAGCTGTGAGTGGAACAGGCTGTGCACATCTTTTAAATCTAAACATCTCCGCTGCACCCCTGAAGTCTGGCTCACTCATTTGCCTCGCATCGGAGGAATCTACTGTTTCATTTTGCACATTTTCGTGGCTAAAAGTGGGGAGCATCCATCTCCCACACGTCTCTGTACCGTCGCAGTCTCTTTTTTGGGCATTTCGTCTACTGACTCCTCACCACCTTTCTTCTTTTCTCCTCGTACTGCTTTTGGAGCGACTACACGTAATTATTTTCGAAAAACGCAAATGAAAATCTTATACAGAAAAAACACTATCTGAAACAGATTCACTTAAATAACATGCTAAATTTTTACTAAGTTCATCACACTGGCTAAACAAGAGTATTCATCACAAGCAACCTAGTAGAATGAAAATGAGCTTCACACGCAATTCCCAGCGCAAAATCATTGTCGCACCGAGGATTAATTACATTTAAACTCCCCAATCAAAAGGATTACGACGAAAAGCTCCCAAAGTACCATAAACACACTTCACACAAAATTCAAAACAGACATCAAAGACGACACTGTTTCATAAAGCAAGCAACAACGCTGATCAACCACAATGAAGAAATTGAGAGATCTGTAGAAAATAAAATTTACGTGTTAGTACACCCTAACAATGTCACAGCATCAACATGAGATCCCTGGGGTGACCGAAATCCTGTGCAAAAGGGTCTCGCCATTATGAAGGCTACCTGTTGTCCGCAAAATTCAGATTTAATGGCAGAGTCGGTGTTCCGAATGAAACCTGTTGCTGACTTCAAATACCAACAGCCACCAGGCAAACAGAGGTTATTTTCATTTCATTGAGCACGCACCAGACACACAAACTTAGATTGTGGCTGAAATTCGTTCATGTACTGGAAAAATAGCCGAGAAAACCACCACCTGCCAAGCTGTTGTATGAGCTAAGGAATGAAATATCCTCGTACTGGATACACAAGGCAACATATTACAATTTTATTGATTGATCGCTATTAAGGGAAGATAAGAACTGAATGATTTTAGGGAGCTTGACTAGGAAGCAGAGTGGCTCTATGAGGTGGTATGTAAAGAGCCACTCGACATTTATGTCTGAATTAAAATATTAAATGGTGCTTAAACTTCGACATATGGTACGTCTCTCTCGAATGCAGCCTCCAAATGTGGAACCCAATCTGCCAAATATGGGGTAGGATTTACTTGATGCAGACACTGACCATCCATACATTATATAGTTTTGAAAAATGCTTGCTTGTTCTGCTTTTAAGTACACTGGGACAGAGAGCAACTACTTTCGACAGTCAACTTCTGAGGACAAAGACCCGTTGCAAGAATTCACTATAAATCCAATAATTAGACAGTACAGTTACCGAGTAAGAGCACCTCTACTCTGTACTTGACAAAGAATTTTATGTTCGGTGTTGGCCTCTAATATGAGACACACTAACACCTGTGCGGAATGAAGTGGTTCTAGCACTACAGATTCCACCCTCCAAAGGGAACTCACAATTGAAAATATTCTTTCCACAACAATATTTGTCTGGTACAGCAGGAGCAAAACTCACAAGCGTGTCTATATTTTTACATGAAGTACCTGTACTTTTAAGTGTGTGGAATATATCGCACAGTCTCTTAACTGTTTCCAAGTTAGCTTTTTTCAATTCCTCAAGTTTCTGGGATACAATGTTGTTCACGCATCCTATCTCGTCTGAAATGTTGCACATGAGTCTACTGCCTTAAGAAATATCAGAAAATTTAAAAGTTCAGCCCAAGAAACAGTATTTTTTTTTGGTGTTCTCCAATGAAATATCGAGGTTGAAGTGGAGAACTCTACTTTTCCAAACAAGTCACAAAAGTGTCGAAGTGTCTTAGAATTGGTAAAAGGCTCGTATTTTGACAGAGTGAAAGTACCTTCCTTTTCCAAGTTAATTAAAATGGTATTGATTATTTCTTGAAGCAAGCTGAAACCGTGGTTATTTCCTACTTTTGGATTGAATTTAAAAACATTTTCAATGGGCATTGTGTGAAATGAAGCCAAAGAAGTGACTGTTGGTTTTCGAAAATTTGTTTCAGCAACGTGGGACACCTATTCTGAGATAGAAAACAAGATTTCAAAGGTTCAATAACTTTCGTAACTCCTGGCAACAATGACAACCATCTAGTTTTAAAACTACCTAGAACTTTGCCGCATCCGGTATCAACGAAATCACAGAATGATTTCAGTTGGTCCACACGTTGAGGGTAAATGTGTGTCGTGCTCAGTGTAACTTATTTTAAGTTAAAGTAGTACGTGAGCCCAGGCACCGATGACCTCAGCATTGATATCCCTGTAACGTTCTTTAACGAAAACTTGTCACATTCGTCCGTCATTTCTGGAGTAGCAAATGATCGATACGAATCGCGAAGCCCGCTCGTAAGTCACTGGCACTCAGCACGATGACGGAAGATGTTGTGTTCACACCTCTCCTCATCCCGTGACCAAAATGCAGCGTCTTTGTTCCATCTTTGCGTTCACCAAAAGCGGTACTGGAGAATCGGTTGACGAAATCCGGTTTTTGGGGCGCCAGGCGAAGGGTGTGTGTGTTGGCAGCTGTATAGCGCGGTTCGAGATAACTGACTGTGGCGTGGGTGGGACACAGGCGGTCCGGCAGTGCCGACACAGACGTAGACGCCCTGCTGCAGCCGTTCCCTCGCCTGCCGCGCGAGTTGGCAACGCCGCCCCATGACGTCAGCGCTGGGTGGGGCAGCCGGCGGTCTGTGCGGTCCAGTTGTGACGCAGCAGCCTGGAGGGAAGCAGCGTGCGACATTGTCCTGCCTACCCAGACAGAGTTTGTGTATCTTGTGTCTCCACGGGAATACCACAGAAAGGTAAGGCAGGAATTTATGGGAGCGGCGGGTGTTCTGCACGCTTTTGTGTGGTTTTTGTCGCGTAACTCACTGCTCTTGTCTAATACTTCGTCTTACTTTGAAAAATTACGACCGCTACGAACAAAGGGGGTGGCTAACAGTGTGTTAAATTACCGTTTTGAGTGTTCAGTACTTTATAGGTCGTTACTTGTGGTATTGCTCCAGTCTGTGAAAACTTGAGCGGGAATAACTTGGAACGAATGGAAAATGACGCCACATTCAGTCGGCTAGTGTTTCGAGGTGCCAGTGTAGATTTCCACGGAATTCACGTACAACAGGCATTTAAAATGAAAACCTCGCGTTCTTGATTATGTTCGTAGGACGCAATTTTACGAAAACCATCAAACGCAGAACTTTGTAGTAAGAGAGTTTTTAGTGCGACAAGGCGTGTAGTGGCTTGCAGGCGTGGCAGAAATTTATTTTTTTAAGGTTTCGCGTAATGTGACCAAATTCAGACATCTAAAATGTTGTCAAGATGTACTCATTCAGAGGTATAATCTTAAATTGCGGTTGTCACACAGTAAGAGGAGTACCGCAGTTGGAAACATTGCGCGTCGCGAGGTAACGTGACTAAGGGCGCCGAAATACGCGGACGTTATTCAGACAGTATTTCAGAATGAGGGCAGCTACTGACTTCCAAGAAACTGCACGCAAGACTCCAAAAACTGGAGCGAGTTTTTCGATCCCCCCCCCACAGCCACGTTATCGCTGTTCATGGAGTCAACTTGGACATCAGACGTATCGTTGTAGTTTATCGGTACCTACCTATTCGCGACGCCGTTTGCAGACAGTATCCCCACACCCCTTAGGGTATCTGCAAAAATTACATCGTCGTACGGCCCACACTTCAGTAGACATGACGTGTCAAAAATTTAGACGCGCGATAAACGGGCTTTTCTTTAAAAAGCGGCGCAAATTAAGCAGACTGTGTTTATCCAGTATTTCAGAATGAGCACTCGCTTTCGAACACACATTAAGAACAATTTCAAACCGTTTGTAAACTTTATCTCGCTTACATGCTTAACGTCAGATGTTACACACGTAAACTCGTCTGCAATGTAATGAGACGTCGGAAGCTGTTTCGTGCGCGGGCGTTGCGGATCCTGAAATCCATTCGCGAATCACAAATCGTGGCGTCACGCCGACACGCTTGTGGCGATGAGACGCAGCACTCGGGTTCATTTGCGTATTTCCACAATGTTCTCGAATTAAGGTTATGGTCAACGAGCAATCTGTAGCTTTCCCCAACACCCTCATTACAAACAGGCGACCATATGCGTAGTAGTTGGCGAATTCTTGAGAATTTATCGTAATGTTTGTACTTCACGAAATAAACATTTCGTATTTTTTATCGCCCTGTCACGTCTCCTCGTTTGTGATTTGCTGATGAAATTTTTTTAGCACTCTACAACGCTGCATCGCTTTGTTGGGCTGTTCTGGTGTTACTATTTGTCTGATGAGAGAGCCCGGTGTGTCGACAAAGCAACGCGTCAGCGATCTGTGAGGCGCGCCGTGTTGTGTGCGGCCTGCGCTTCAGTCGTGTATTATGTGAGGGAGGAATGAATGTCGGTGATTCTGACGCCGTCACTTACCAGCTTCTTCATTTGACGTTGAAATGACACGATTAAAGTGCAGTGTAGATTTCTATGTGCAGCCTGTAACGGCGGCAGAATCTAGATTTAATTTGTGCCATTTCCAGTGCAACAGTTTCGAGAATAGAGGTAGATTTGTTGTTAGTTTCCGTCAGAGGGCTGAATCACGTCAAAATTATAACATTTGTGGGGGCGTTTGCTAATTATGTTTGACAGAAACCTACAGTAAACATTATTTCGTTTAGCCAGATACTGTTACAGAAGCCTTACCCGTTATCGACGGTAAGTCACAGTTTCGGAATCGTGGGTGGCCACCGACGTCGCATTTACAGACACTTCGGCGTGACAAAGTACTGAAGACGACCCGTCTTGAAGAGTTCAAAAATGCCATGTCAGACTGCACATCGTCGTAAAACGCAAATTTGAATACCAAAACCATAAAATTGACAATTTTCTTGGCAAACAGGTAGATCAACACGACGACTGTTCAGTGTGCTCCCCTCATCCACTGCCAGCAAAGAACGCGTGACGTCACAGAAAAGTGACTGTCGTCACACGTGAGGGACACGATGATTTGATAAAAGTTGCACGAATTTTATGTATAATAAGTAACCCGGAATCGGTGCTCTAAATGCCCTTCACTTTCGTGACGTGGAACTGTGTGTGGTGGTTTTCGTATTTATACTCGCCTATCACAAAATATACAACGCAATTCATGCACGCCGTATTAAAGACCTGTTCAAAACGTATCGTGTGTAGCGAGGTAAGATTTGCTGAATTGTAGAAAACTGTGGCGTTCACGGATGAACAGTAGCGGCAGCCAAAAGTTTCCTAAAAAGGCCTCCATGTAATCGCGATTGTGTGGAATCAGCTCTTTAGGTCACACATAGATATCCAATAATAAAGGAGTAAGGTCACTCGTGACTTGGGAGTGTGTACAGTGTTTCCGGGTGCTTTCAATGCATTAGGTGTTCTGTCCACCAGTAAAATGTGATGTTGCATAAACTTTCACACTGTGGTGTCTCAGATGATACTTGGGCTGGCAGTAAACGTGACGCAACGTGGAGACGGTGGCGAGGTGTCGCCCTGACACGTGGCTGAGGGTAACCTGCGTGCAGCAGTAACCGTGCTCTACCACTGGCTGCTTGCAGTCTCAAGTTGAGCCACTCGCAGAGCTCCATCGTGGGCTGTGACTGCTGTATGGCGGCGAAACTCGGTATGCTAATGCGCCCTTGCGGAACCGATTTACACTGGAAAGAAATGTTCCCATATCTAATGCATTGGGGACGGAATGTGGACAGGAAGGGACAAACAAGTGAGAAAGGCAGAATGTCGATATTATTAACCGCCACTTGCAGAACTTGTTCAGTCTGAGCACCGGAGACTTCCGCGAGGTGTTGCACAGTGACAGATTCGCACCTGCTAACCAACATTGGAATTGATTTCCTCCGGCGCCAACTGGTTTCGCGTTAACGCTTTAGCATGTCTACAGTGTTTCGCTGCCTTACCATACTCAGACCACAGTGGACTTGGGTCAGTAGCTGCATTTTACTTACAATCACCCGGTACTTGAATGTCTCAGACGGAGAAAAAACGGTTCGTGAAAATTTCGCTGTCGCCTTGGTGGCCCATGTGGTCATAAACGATTTAGTAGTTAATCAGTTAAAAAAAAAAATCTACAGTTTTCTCAGACTTCCGTCGTGTGTTTCACTTTTCTCAAAGCATCAAGGCTCTGCAAGTACCCGTATTTCCAGTACAGGCGGCTGCCTAAACTGGAGCAGCTCGCAGCTGCTGATAGCGGCCGTCGACATTGACCCGTGGCGTAATGGTGTGCTGCGTGACGTCACACACACTCACGGATACAACAGAACGCGTGGCTGCTATATTATTTTTTGTAAAGTGTGTTGTGGAGAAGTGATGCGTTGCTTAGCCAGAGTTCTGGTACAGGTTGTCAGGTTACAGTATGGTTGTCACTCAGCGGAGCCAAAGAAATGAAATGTTACAGTAACAATTTTTGTGTGGCACGTATTTCACGCATGTTAGATTTCGAAGAGTGTTGTATGTCCGTTTTGGTGACGCACAGTTGTAATCGGCAGGTTCAGTGTTGGGCACCGCTTGTCCCTAGTGTGGAGGCAGGTTTACACCTGTGCAACTTTGCGTGTGCGAGAGACGCACGCAGCCTCTGCACGAAGAGGCGTCTGTGCAGCCGGCCGGCCAGCCGCGCACGCCCCCGACACGTGAGCACGGCGCCCCGCGGGAGCCCCCACTCTCCGGACGAGTACAGACCGCGCTCTCCCGCCCGCGGTGTTTTTCTGTCTGTTTTTTGTACTGCGTCTCACGGTTACGTTGCTGTGTTTCGCGCCCTTTCAAATTTTCGCAAGCCCATTGGCCGAGTGGTCTAAACAGAAACAAAATGGCTCTGAAGATCATCGTGCATACATACCTGTGGCGCGAGTTCTCTGTAACATCCATTATGGCCTCTACTTTGTGTAGTCAGTGATAGAGTGGCCTTCTGCTAATATTTCAAGTTCAGTTGAGTCAGCCACAGCGCAATGAAACCCTATTTTAATCGCTAGATTTTCGAAAATAAACGTTAAGAGAAACAGGGCTGTACTAGAATTATAAACATTATGACTTAAATATAGGAGACAACCGCAATTACGACACACACAGTTTAATTACACAAACCGTGACCAGTTTCAGATTTTCAAACATCCATTGTTAAGTGCTTTTGCAAGCTGGTCAGTACTTGCGTTAACCGCCTACGGCCAATCCAGCGATGCCAAATTTCGTCGTTTAGGTAGCAACAAACATCGATGCTCCCTGAAGGAATGAGTAGTCGAAACAACCACAAGTGCAACATATCGAGGTAAGATGTACCCGCCACAGTTGTCTCACAGTATTAAAACGGCCCATTCAGCTTCGCCAGTCACACTGCACAGGATACATTAACCCTCGGCGAATCTCCTTCATGCGTCGAAATGTGGTGAGGTTTTTCAGTACGGCACACGCTCACATTGCGGAGATAAACTTTTTCAGAAAAGTGTTAGTTGCTTTGTCGCTGAATATCAGCGTGGGGGCGAAATGTCCATCCTCAGTTGCTGCCTCCAATTTGGCGCAAATCTGAAGGCGCCGGCCGTAACAGTCCGCTTTTAATTGTTGTAAGGGATCCAGACGGTACGGTTTGGAGTCTAACCGCCGACGCACTGTCTTCCACACACTTTGCTGCGGCGTTCAGAGTTCGTGGCTTCTGCGTGCTGTTGACTTGTGTGGACTGCGTACAGAAATCTCGTTCAGCCCCCCCACCCCTTACACGGTTTTTTGCAGCTGCCACATTTGGTCAAATACCTCGCATGTTACAACACACGAAAAGTCTTCCCTTGCCTTGTCGGCATTTTGGCAAGGCGCTGAATTCGTAATGGCATGCAATCATATTCGTACATCTAATACTGCGGAAAAATTCGAATTCTGGAAACGAGTGAATCGTTGACGGTAGCCCGCTGTCTCGCCTTTTACCCGTCGTCTTTAGTTTCTGCACCAGTACGGTGCTGAGCAGCCCAACTCATGATCTCGATCCCCTTGCTCATTTTACACAAGGCCAAGGATTCTTTAAATTCTTAGTCAGTCTGGTTGACAACATTGCATTTAAGAATTATTTCAGTAACGTACGTAATATCTGTACACGTAATGTGCCTCCAAGAACACGTGCGAAATGTTAACCATCAAAGTACTTCTGTGCCCTTACAATTAATCACTGCTGCCCCTAATTTTAATTCACAGAATCTGGTACTTTCTGAACACGCTTGGTTACACTTCATGTGCTGACTTCAATCCCAGTACATACACTGTGTACCTTAGTGTCGGGAATCTTTCCGTAAGCAATGAAAGATAATGTACGTAAATGAGTATATGCCTACTTCTATTGAACCCATATTACTCCTCTGTGGTACACAATTTAATTATGTACGTACATGTAACCGATGCAGTTCCGCGTGTAACTGACGTATACAAAGACGCGGTATCGTTAATACGTCGAGTGTAAGTGTTTGAATTCTAAAATTGGATGTAGAAGTTCGTTATGTGGAGATCCAAGTACGGAAAACCACTGCACAATGGCTTTATTCTCCTTTCAAAATAATGCTGAGAAATTTATACACAATTGCTTTCTAACGCGTAAATACCTAGTGTATGGTGAGCTGTCAGTGTTGCTGTTCATTAACTTGTAATTCACGCCCTACCTACCCTTAGTTCATTTATAGTATCACTGAAGCGTCGTTCCTTTCCGTACGTAAAATTGCGATTACAAGTTACGAAATGCCACAGTAGGTGAAGTAACGTCCTCTATAAAGCACTGCAGGACCTTTGCTTGTCTCTGAGTTGCACAGCTGATACAATGAATTTTCGTTACCACTCACGAATAATTCCGTCTCCCGTTTACTGACGATTAAAATGCTTAATGCTTGGGCAAATCTGCTGATAGCAAATGTCGTTCTCCTTACTGTTTATCTAAATATGCCCCCCGACCTTCATGCCTTCTTTCTTCTGTCGTGTAAATTTTGCCAACTCCAAGGAAACAAGACGACCGGCAAGTCAGGGATTTTTGTCTCCTTATCTAGGAGTTTCAAACAGCTGTTTCTCTTTCTTTTTCTCCTACAGAAATTAGTATTGCGTATTTACTTATACTTACTGCGTGTACAAATTATTTCCTCTTTTTACTTATTTACATAAAAATATGCAAATAATCATTACCACCTAGACGGACGTAAAACATGAAAATTATATCTATGGACGGTTAGTCTCTAATTTGGCTAAAAGATAATTACTACCATCTTTGTAGCCTCTTTATTGTAGGTGCTTCAAAAATATATTAATTACATCATGGACGGTGCAGTTTTTATAAACTCACGCAAAGCTTTATTAACGTGGCTTTTCTCGACCGAAATATTTCAGACAGGACTAAAGAAAACGATGGCGTCAACTCTTACCAGTTTTTGTGTGGTGATCCACAGTGCGGACCTTACTGTAGTTAGTTTCTTACTGTGCTTAGTTTGAAGCGTCAGAAATTAAACTTGGTATTTGAATCTAAAGTAAGTGCAGTTTGCGGGGATGACGTCATATAGCGATATTTTGCGCGGTTATATTGTAAGAATTCGTACCTGTAGCTACGAGATTTCGAGGGATTTTTTCCTTGCTCCTGGTTCAATACAAAGCCACTAAATGTGGCACCAGTGCTCCGGTAGTATCAAACCGAATACGGCGACCGGTCAGTCTCTTCCGCATCAACGAATCAGAGCGCAGACAACAGCCACTTACTGGGAACTGTTGAAAGTGACCAGCGCAAATATATAAGGGTTACTGCAAAAAAACAGCCGCCATAAAATAAGTCTGACCATCGTACTCGGCGCAGCACAAGGGAACACACAGGAAAAATTTAGGTTCCTCTTCCGCCCACGAATGGCGCGTGGGTAGGGTGATCCTCGGTAAGGCGTCTGTATTGGCCGCAGTTTCTCGATTTTTCTCGTCGTCGCCATTTCGCTGCAAGCCTGGAAGCTTCGAGGAGACGCGCTGGCACGGCGGAACAGCGGCTTGTGGGCAGGAAGCGGGCGTCCGCGCAGTGCAGACAACTGCGGGTCGCCAGTCCAGGGTCAGCGGGTGACGTCACGCGGCGAGGCTGGTGGAAACCGGCTGCTGCGAGCACACTGGGAAAGGGGGGGGGGGGGGGGCGACGGCGGCAGCAGCAACACTGACGTCACGGCGCAGCGAAGAAAGGCTTCGGTGAACAAAGCACCCACCACCACATTCGGCAAAGTCGTCTCAGGTTTGGATCTGTTGGTGGTTTCTTAGTTTTACTGCATGCCCCATCACGATATTAATTTTGTGGTGCTTTAGGTTTAGATTTGATTGATACACGACAAGTGTGTTGGAAAAGAGCACTGTAACGTATTACGGTTATGCACATGACGGTATACAGTTACATTCATGACGGTGCATTTTGTGTGCTTCATATCGTTTGAAAGCGATGTTTCACGCTGAGCCGGGAAACATTGGCGCGTAACAAATGTGTACGCCACAGGAAGTTTTCAGGCAGAAGAACGTTTCCTTCAACTTGGCCGATCTGCTCGGCGGTCGAGATGACCCGAAGTTACGGGGGGGGGGGGGGGGGCGCACAAACACCGAGAGAAGGTAATTAGCGACTCGGCCGGGAATCGAACCTGGGACGCTAAACACAGACTGCGGACACTGCTGCACCGACCGTGAACACGAGTCTGTCTAGGATACGCCGTGTAAGGCTCACCACCTCTCTTTCCTGCTAGAAGTAGTCAGTGTTTCGAAATTCTTCCGTTCATTACCGCCTTAACAACGTCGCATTTTGTCTCTGGGGGGGGGGGGGGGGGGGATGCGACGACGTTCTACAAAACAATAATCTACTCGCATTTTGACCTAGAACATGCGAATTTCTTCTCAGATGGGTCTCTGATAAAAGCCGTGCTGTCCGTTCAACGGAAACAACGATTGTGTTTTGCGGCATGGAATATCCGCTAGCAAACTTCGGGGTCACGTTATTCTGTTTACACTTGTTTATAAATGAAATGGCCACGCTAGTACTCCGAATTGTGTAGGGAAATCATATTACAAATCGCCTACTTTCAAAAAGAAATTCATAGCTCAGATCCTCAATAACAGAATTGCGGAATTGTATACAAAGAAAGGTTGGTTAAACGAGAAAGTTTATTAGTTGTATCTTGAAATATCGATGCACTATTCGAAGTCTTAAAATTATCGAATAGATAATGATTTCATTGGTAAACAGAAAGAAGAAATCGCTGCAAGGCATGCGAAAAAACTGTCAAATTTGTCCAAGGGTGTTACCAGAGGTAACCAACAAGGATGTTCCAATAATACAGGTTTCACACGCACGTTCTGTGAGCGTGTTATTAATAAAACTTCTATAATGTTTTCAACAGCTAAGACCCAGTTACTGTCAAAAGCGCTGAAATTCAATATCGCACCTGCGATTAAAGAACCAGACGTGGTAGACAATTTCATAGCAGGCCTTAAATTAGGTTTGGAGTGTACCAAAACGCCAAAGAATGTTCAAACGCGGTTAGGCTAAGAATTCTGTGAAATCTTGGAAAATGAATTGTCTGTCGCTCAATCAAAGCATTACGTTATAGACCGGTGAAAAGTATTAATGGTAAACTGGAGAATAATGGCGCCCTAGTTACGAAAGCCGATAAGGGGAACTCGTTAAATATAGCTTCCAAAGCGGAATACATAGAAAAAACAGGCATTTTTCGATCAAAATGGCAGTACTTCTATCGAATCAGATCCTACTCAAGCGTTGCAGAAAGAGATAAGAACAAGTTTGCAGAAAACCAATAAATTAATAGGAGTGTTTCTAAAGAAATGACTCCTGAATATGAACCCGAAGCCGCCCGTACTAACGAGACAATTCAAAGTTCACAAAAACTTCCATCCGATACGTCCGATCGTGGACAGTACAAATCGTACGTACCACAAGCTGGCTATCTGTTTACATTACAAAATTAAGGACAACTTCGCTTTCCAGAAAAATTACTTTCAGAAACTCTGTCGAATGGTAAATAAACTGAATAACGTAATCTGCCATGCCACATCTGAGCTGGCCCCCTTTGAGGTTTCCAGCCTCTGTACCAACGTACCTGTAGATCGGACTTACACTTCCATAAGAAATTGTCAGATATTGAAATTGATGTGCTCATGAATCTCCCGCGCATTGTTTTGAAATACAATTACTTTTCTTTTAATGACAAAATACACCCACAACCGTACGGGTTAGCATTGGGTAGCCCTCTAGCAGGGATTCTTTCCGATATATTCATGGATACGATAGAATCTCAATATTTTGTTAATAATATAGAGATGGCGGAGAAAATAAAGTTGTATGCCGAGATACGTGGATGATATTCTCTTGGTAGTTGACTCGTCCCAAGAAGACACAGATCAGATACTTGTACTGTTCAACGATGTCCACGACAGAATTATTTTTACTCTTGAAAGCGAGTCACCCAGTAGGACGTTGAACTACTTATATCTTACGTTATCTATAGTAGATGATCACATTGAATATGACATCGGTTGAAAAAATGCCACACCTGCCGATTCTGCACACCCGCTGGCGCATAAAATGGCACTTTTTCATTCTAGTATACGTAGAGCGATATCCATTCCCCTATCCGCAGAAGCCTTGGAACACGAACTGGCAACCCTTGAAACAACAGCCCGAAATAATGGCTACGAGCTTGAAATAAAGAGACGGCTCTATGACAGGAAAGTAAATAATAATAAAAGTTCCGCGTTAGGTTATCGTGCTGGAAGTCAGTCCCTTCATAGGTAAAGTTTCATATTAAATAGGGCGTCTTCTAAAGAACCAGGGGTTCAAGACAATTTTGCCTACTAATAATAGGCTGCAGAAGAACCTGATTCACTCTTTAAAAAAGCCTAAATTGTCATTATCCGGAGTTTACAAGATTGCATGTGACAGTTGTCCGAAATTTTACATCGGCCAAACAGGAAGAGCCTTAGTAACGAGATAAAAGGAGCCTATACCTCTTAAAGTTGCGGATGGCAAGCGTGGTTCGACATTCGCTGAACACTTGGTGCAAACGGCTCACGCACTCAACCCTCCGAATAATACTCAGCTCCTGCATTGCGAAGTTCCCGTACTACATGACAATAAATAACCTTAACGACCAGCTGCAGCTGCGAAGCAAAAACTTTTTTGAAGGTGTTCAACCGTTATTCCATCCGCCATAATCGTAGGGAGTAATCAACATGTTTTAGCACTCCCGTTTTGCCGAATAGCTGGGATTATCCGGTATTTCAAACCCGTAGTTATCCCCATGCGGTCAAGTTCGATGTTTAGCTCAAATATGCTAGGTTGGCTTAAAATAGTAAACGCATTGGTCCCTTCACTTTTGACGTCCAACAAATTATTACAAATGTTAAGACAGTCGCTTTGTCTGTGCTCCTTACTGGACAACGTGTACGTCAATTTCGTTAGCCGCACCTGGTTGTTCATAAAATTTTAAGTTTAGGAGTACACGTTGGTACGAGTGTTAACATAGTGTCGCGCATGCGCTCTCGAGGCTGTGGACAGTACCAGTACAACGTCCGTTGCTGCCGTACTGCGGTCGCGGAGTGGGGCCGTGGCTGTTTCCCGGGTAAGTTATTACAATGTGGCGACGTATTTCTGTAATATAGTTTTTAGTTTCTGACGTTGACCAGTATGGACAAATCGTAGTTCCTTTTATTCTGAAGATGGTTGGGTTGCCCCAACTGAAACCTAGGTAAATTTAGGTAAACATTGCAACTGAGGCTGTTGTTAATTTCAAATTAATATTTATACAGCTGCTGACAGGGCCGCGAAATGTTGAAAATGTTGCAATAACCTCATCTCCTCTTCATTACTGCTCACACATAAAGCAGTTTATTTTCTGGAGTTGGGCTTTAAGAGCGTCGTTGGTGGCTGCTCCACACGCCGGGCAGGGCGGCGTGAGGCGCACACAGATTGTCCCTACAGCTGAAAGCAGCGTCGTGCCGTATTCGCGGTGCGCACTAAACGCTGCCGACACAGACTGCCGCATATCGGCGGCCATATTTGTCTGTACGGCATGCAGCCCGTGTTCTTCTCTGGAGTGCGTTAGCTTTTTTCACAAAAACGTAATACCTGGTTTTGGTAGATACATGCAGACATCAGTTTGAAGAGGTACGGGCACAGACAAATTTCGAAATTACCGATACCGGCTGTGTTTTACACATAAGGACGACGTCGTTTTGAGATCTCGTGATAACAGAAGACAGGAATGTGCTGCAGGAAACTCTCGTGCCGACGTCACTCGCTATTGCAGTTCGCTGATGAGCTCTGAATAGAAATGAAAGAAAACTACAGGTTCCCTTAGAAACGTCCTTCCGTGCAAGAAATACAACTGCGTCTTTGCAAAACAAAACGAAAGCTAATCCTACCGCTGATGAAGAGAGCATACTTTTAAACTGGGCCAAGCCATAGATCCAGTCTCATGTGTACGCCGTGACAACAGTATTGTGGGAAATCGTAACCCAGTAGTCTCCGTCAATGTACGATAATTCCAGTTGCATATTCCAGTGTACTCAACGAGATTCTAAATCGAAATACAGTGATACGTAGTTCTGAAATAAATTCAACTCCATGTTTGCAATGTACGTGTTAATTTCATCTCCGGATCACACTTCAGTGCCCTTGAGAGATGCAGACACACTCTTCTCACGATTGCAGCTGTGGTAAACATTACCAAATGGTTTCGCATTCTACGAACCCGGATTGACGTGAGCTGTGGAAGTTTGTGCGGCATTCGGGTTAGAGTTCAGATCCGGCCCAAATTTTCGTTTTTCGCAAACAGCGGCGGTCAGTCCGGAATCGCGAAATTCTAATACAGTACCCAATAAATGTAAAACTGTTTCCCATCTACACGAACCTACCGTTATATATAGGGATATGTTTGTCAAGCCCTAACAACTTCTGTATCGGAAAAAAATCAGAATAAATGGCGATTTCGTAAGTTTTTCATTACTGTGTCAGATGTTACGCTTGCACATGTTCTGTATAAAGGAGATAACTTAAAGTGAATCATTACCACTGCCGGGTTGCTTATACTATTGTAAAACTTGCTGACACTTTAGTTTTGTGAAGCACGATGGATGTAGCTTGCGTATCTAGACACGTTGAAATTTGTGCCGTAAGGCGTGGGCGGATACCTCAGCTGGCAAGACTGAAGGCGTGGGCGGATACCTCAGCTGGCAAGACTGAAGGCGTGGGCGGATACCTCAGCTGGCAAGACTGAAGGCGTGGGCGGATACCTCAGCTGGCAAGAGTGAAGCTTCCACGTTAGCATCCTCATGTGGGGCGTAAACGTCTGGACAGCCTGAATACGCGGGTGTGGTTGACGCTTTGCTGAGAGGCGCAGAAGCAAATACTCCGGCTGCGAGGCTGAAACACTGAGGAGGCACACAGCCACTGAAAGAGAGAGAGAGAGAGAGAGAGAGAGAGAGAGAGAGAGAGAGAGCTGTCTGCCACCGGGGAGCGGCCGCCCGCCGCGGCCAGCCCAGGCTCCACAGAGGCCGGGACTTCCCCGGGCAGCTGGCGCAGTGCGGCCACACCCGCGGAAAAAAAGTACCTTTTGCTGTGGGGGAGAGGAGTGTGCGGCAGCAAGGCTGACGCGGCGACGGAGCGCAGAATGGCCTTCGTGCCCCGAGTACCCTCCGCCACACACCGTAAAGTGGCCGGAAGTAGCTGTTCTTTTTATTTTTGGATCGCACTCCAGCTCAGGACTCATTTTGTACTGCTAGATGAAGAATGTCGTGTCAGAATCAGTTTATCGACGAAGCGTGTTCGTCATAAACGATAGTGAAATTCAAATATAGCTGTGTCATTGCTTAAAAGAGCTATTTTTGTTTCAATTAAATCTTGCGGTCGCTTTAGTAGCTTGCTAACTGTTGACTTTGCTTTAGTGACTTCACATTTTTTTCAGTAATTACAAAAATGGTTCAAATGGCTCTGAGCACTATGGGACTTAACTTCTGAGGTCATCAGTCCCCTAGAACTTAGAACTACTTAAACCTAACTAACTTAAGGACATCACACACATCCATGCCCGGGGCAGGATTCGAACTTGCGACCGTAGCGGTCGCGCGGTTCCAGACTGTAGCGCCTAGAGCCCCTCGGCCACTCCGGCCGGCTTCAGTAATTACAGTTTTTACGTAATTACAGTAATTACGTAACCCAAAACCTGAAAGACGGTAGACATTGTGCTGCACATTACTTTCTATCCATCTGGTCATTTTACACTTTGCCCATAATTCCTTCACGTCCAACATATCGAAAATAAATGATGCACATTGTCTTAAGATACTAACACCTGCTTAGCTACTCTTTGCATCGTAAATATTCTCCTAGACTTGGTGAAGGATGTATTGGCTTCAGTAACCATCGCCCCTACGTTGAAATCGTGATCGTTAATCCCTGTGTCTGTAGTCTAATCGATTCCCATTCTGTGTGGGTTCTCGAATTAGCGGTTCGAGACAGTTGTCGGAAAATGCGCAGTGGCGTTATCTCCTGTCTGATTCCAGTTGCTTTTCTATCACATGGTCGCATCTTTCGATATCCGCCATTCTGATATTCTTCCGATGGTTAAAGCGGAACTAGGACTAACACCGTCAGTAAAACAGTTTTCTGAGAAGACGTTGGGGCCTCTCTGTGTAATCGCCGTTTTTATACCATTGTGCTAAAATGTAATAACTCAGATTCCAAACAAAGTAGGTGCTGACAGGTGTGAATATTACCAAAATAGTATCAGTTTAATAAGTCATGGTGGCAAAATGCTGATACGTAATATCTGCAGAAGCTTGGAAAAACTGGAAGTCGTTGACCTCGGAAAAGATGAGTTTGTGCTGCAGAAAATTGTAGGGACGTGACAGTAGTGACCCTATGACTCCTCTTCGAAGATAAAATTAAACAAAGACAAACCTGTTTTTATTACGTTTTTAGACCTACGAACACTTGACAATGATGACTGGAATATTCTTTGAGATTGTGAAGGCAGCAAGAGTAAAGAACAGGGAACGAATGGTTCTACGCCACTTGACCAGAACCCAGACAGCAGTTACAAGACTTGGAAGGGAAGGACATGAAAGGGACGCAGTGTTTGAGAAGCGACTGAGACAAGATTATAGCTTATCCCCGATGTTATTCGGTCGTTGCACTGGACACTCGGTAAAAGAAACCAAAGAAAAATGTGGCGAAGGAATTAAAGTTCGTGGAGCAAAATGAATGTTTTGAGGACAAAACGGAATGGACAGTGTCGTGGAAGGAAGATATCATCAAGCGATGCAGTGTAGCCGAATAAAATTAGGCAATGCTGTGGAAATTAATTAGGAAACGACACTAAAAGTAGAAGGGTTTTGCTATTGATTCATAACTGATGAGGAACAAGGTAGAGAGGACATAAAATGGAACCTGGTGTGGCCAAGAAAAGTATCTCTGAAGAAGAGAGAGGTTTCAAATTCCAATATAAATTCAAGTTTTTGCAGGTCTTTTCTTGAAGGTATTTGTCTGGCACGCAGCTTTGTGTGGAAGTGAAATGTGCACGATAACGCGTTAGAGAGTAGGGAATAGTAGGTTTCGGATTGCAGTGCTGCAGAGGAATTCTAAAGAGTTGATGGGTAGATGACGTAGCTAATAAAATACTGAAGAGAATTTGCGAGAAAAGAAATTCGTGGCACGACCTTACTAGAAGAATGCGTCGCTTAATACGGCACATTGAGACAGGGGGATCGCCAATTTAGTAATGGAGGGAAGTATACAAGGGGAGGGGGGGGGGGGGCAGCTGGACAGATGGTTTCGACCTATTTGTTGACTTAAAACGATCGACAGAATTCGACTTGTAAATTCGTTGAACGCTGCACATAAGGCTCACCGTACGCTAATTTAATTCTGCTGTGGGGCTTTGGCCGCGTGTAGTTTTGCAGTTGAGTTGTGTTGCTTTCTAACGCTGATGTGGAACCGCGGCCGGTCTTCGCCCTCCCCCACTACTCTGCCCGTCACACACACACACACACACACACACACACACACACACACACACACCTGAAGCGTGTCACACAGGACTCTAGAACTTTTTCCACTGGTGTTCAACACAGCCACCTGTGGTGATATTTTCATGCTGACCCCTCAGATAATCTGCCTTTCTTTGTATGCGCATTTACAGCCGTACTCAGTGACGCTGTAAGGTACAGTTACCTGTTTGATGGCTGGCTTCAGAAATTGTTGTGGAACAAAACAGTGCAGTGGTACTTCAAAGGTGATTAATCCGTCATTTATTCAGTATTCTATTTTGGCAAAGTAAATGTTGAGTATCAAGGCACGTCCCTTGGACCTCATACAACCGCTCTCTCGACGAAAGATCCGTAGCTAAAGGCTTGAAAGTCGCACAGGTCACACCAGTATTCAAGAAAGGAAATGGAAGTAATGCCATGAACTACAGACCCATATCACTGGAATTGATTTGCAGTAGAATTTTGGAAATTACACCTTGTTCGACCATGAGTTACCTCAAGGAAAAGATATATTGACTCACACATATAACACGGATTGAGAAAAATTTTCTTGTAAAGCACAACTAGCTCTTTATTCACAAGAAGTAATGAGCACTGTTGATAGAGGATCTCAAATTGATCCCATATTTATAAATTTCGAGAAGGCTCTTGACGGTGGCCAAGCGACTGGTAATCAAACTGCGCACCCAGGGAGTACCTTCTCAGTTGTGCGACTGGATTCGTGGTTTCCTCTCACAAAGGTCGCAGTTCGCAGTAATTGAAGGAAAGTCGTGGAGTAAAACAGAAGGTGCATCTTTCGTGCTCCGAGCAAGTGTTCAAGGCGCTCTGCTGTTACTGATCTACGTAAATGCTTTAGGAGACAATGCGAGTAACCATTTTAGATTGTATACAAATGATGCTGTCATTTACCGTCTGGTAAGGTCAGCAGAACATTGAAACCAAATGCAGAATGATTTGGAGACGATAACTTGTTGGTGAAAAGTGGCAACTGCTCCTAGGTAAGGAGAAGTGTGAGGCGAAATAGAGAACCGACTGTAATTACCATTACGAACAACTTAAATTGGGAAGAACACACAGAAAATGTTGTGGGGAAGCCGAACCGAAGACTGTGTTCTATTCGCAGAACAGTTGGGTGCAACAGGTCTACTAAAGGGACTGCCTGCGCTACGCTTCTCCCCTGCCTCGCTGGGAGTGTTTGCTGTGCGGTGATGGACGCTGACCAGGTGCGACTGACTGAGGACATCGAGAGTGTCCAAAGAAGGGCAGCTCGTTTGGTTTTATTGCCAAATAGGGGAGAAAGTGTGACGGATATGATACGCGAGTTGGGCTGGCAATAAGTAAAAGGCCATTTCGTTGCGGTGTCATCTCTTCACGAAATTTCAGTCACGAGGTTTGTCTCGCCAATGCGAGAATATTCTTCCGACCCTCACCTGCACGGAGAGAAATGATCAGGGTAGTGAGACAAGTTGTCGTGGGACGTTTTGAAGTGTCCGCCGTTCTCGCGCGCTGTTGGGAAGTGGAACGGGAAAAGAGTTAGTCGGAGGGTAATTCGATGAACCCTCTGCCAGGCTCTTACGAGCGAATTGCGTGATACTCATGTAGATGGAGAAAATGTGGTGTGGCTTAAACTAGATGAATACTTCAGCTGGATAACTTAGTTTTATATTGCATAATGAAATACACGTAAGTTTTTGCTACGAAACATCTTTCTTGGTGCCACAGCGCACACAGACTGATTCCGCCATAAGACGAGAAGCTCATATATATGCCACAGTAGGTGATGCAACGTGCTTTTAAGCGCAGTTGGACCTCTATTATATCGCAGAGTTGTACCGGTAATATAATTTTTCGTTACCACTCACGAATGATACAGGCTCTCGTTTATTTACGCTTAAAATTCTGGATACGTATGCAAATCTAGTGATAGCAAATATTGTTGTACTTACAGTTTATCAAAAAATGGCTTCGATCTTCACGTCGTCTTTCTTTTGTCGTGTAAATTTTGCGAACTGCAAGCCGACAAGTTAACTGGCAAGTCAGCCGCATAATTTGTCTCCTTATTTAAGTTTCAAAAAGCTATTTCTCTTTATCTTTTCCTATTATGAAAATTAGTATTGAATATTTCTTTCCATCTACCGCCTCTACAAGTGATTTCCTCTTTTTACTTCTTTGCGTAAAAGTATCCAAATGATCATTACCGCCTAGCTAGACGTGAATCATGCAAATTGTGTCTGTGGACGGTTACTCTCTAATGAGGCCAAAAGAGAATTACTATCATCTTTTTTCTGTGTGGCTCAAGATTAATAATGGAGGAATCCTATGTACTTAAATGAGAATGAGTCAGCTTACTTATTAATCACATGCTTATTTGATGTTTATTATAGTCACAGCAGTTTATCGTCGCCTATTAACGAGTATCGGGATAGCTGAATACTCGGACCAACAGCGATGGTGAATAATCACGAAAAGTGCGAGGAGAAACCCGGCGCAGTGCAGTCAGGACTAAGCAGCCGACACGGCGGTCACGTACTGTCCCAAAACGTGTGCAGTCGTCACCCAGGAGCTCTCGAAAGAAGAAAGTGGGTGTGGCAGTGTCCGTTCTCACAGTATGAGAGATGCAATAGCCAGCCTTGACGTGACGAATGGCGCTGTTTTCATAAGTACATGCAAAACTTTACGATCGTATCCCGTCTACAAGTAATTCCTGTATTGTCCGGAAAAGAGGTGGACGGTGCAAAGCACAGTTTGCAGTTAAACTGCAAAGCAGGGCCTCCGGTATTAAAACAGGCGCTTACGATCTCAGTCGTGTCGTTACTGAACAGGGCTGAGCGGCGGTAGGCGCAAGCAGAGGACGGAGTTGTTTATTCGGAACGCGGCGTTCTGTCGCGGGAAGCGTTGCGTGTGCTCGCTACGTGGAACAAAATAAGACTACACGAAGCGCGAAGGTCACGGCTTGCAGTGTTCGTTGCTTGTGGTAGGGTCAGGGTGAGGGGGGTCACGTGACGTCAGAGCGGCTGCCCCGCCCCGCCACTCGCTTTCCTACGGCAGGGCGTGTTGTGGGGGGGGGGGGGGGGAGCAGCAGGCGGGAGGGAGACTCCCTCTGTCCTGGAGACGGGAGCCTGGACTGGACTGGACTGGAGTGGGACAAAGGAGCACGTTTTCGTAAGGCGCTTCGCAAAAATCGAAAAGTTTGCAGTGAAAAATGGGCTCGCTATGATTTTATGTTTGGTGCGTATGAAATATTCCTCGGTATCAAATTTCGCTTCGCAAAAATCGAAAAGTTTGCAGTGAAAAATAGGGCTCGCTATGATTTTATGTTTGGTGCGTATGAAATGTTCCTCGGTATGAAATTTAGATGGAAGTGAAACATGCGCGATAACTAGTTTGGACAAGAGAATAGAAGCTTTCGAAATGTGGTGTTACAGAAAAATGCTGAAGATAGATGGGTAGATCATATAACTGATGAGGTATTGAATAGGATTGGGGAGAAGTTTGTGGCCCAACTTGACTAGAAGAAGGGATCGGTTGGTGGGACATGTTCTGAGGCATCAAGGGATCACAAATTTAGTATTGGAGGGCAGTGTGGAGGGTAAAAATCGTAGAGGGAGACCAAGAGATGAATACACTAAGCAGATTCAGAAGGATGTAGGTTGCAGTAGGTACTGGAAGATGAAGCAGCTTGCACAGGATAGAGTAGCATGGAGAGCTGCATCAAACCAGTCTCAGGACTGAAGACCACAACAACAACAACAATGAAATTTAGTTAACAATTTGAATCTTTGTTTAGACTTGTTAGGCGGTCTCGATCTCGAGAAAATGGATCCTGCGTAGCGCGTTCGTTCCCTATCTCTCGCCTCCAGGAATGAAATATTTAGAACGTGCCTCATATCTCATAAACCGCTACAGACATGGAAACGAAGTATTGGCGAATGATCGCACACAAGGAGATTACTTTACCTTTACCGGTTCGTAAACACATCGAACTTTCTTATCTGTGGCGATTCATCTGAAGTTGTGCTTTCTATTTTAGTTAATAGATTCCAACGACTGTAAATCTGTAAGAGTTATCGCAGCTAGCGAAACAAGACATTCCTAGTATGAAAATAAACAGGAAATTTCTTCTCTTATGCTAAAGTGCGCGTCATTTACGATGGCGGCCGAGTTTAGGTTCATTCTGCGCTTCTGACGTCACAAAACAAGTCAGCCAATGAACAGAGAACGACGCTGCCAGAGTTCGACTGCAGTGCAGAGCACGGACGAGTGTCTTCAGTTTTAGAAACGTTCAGTCATAAATAAAGTAATTGAACAGAAGCAATGTCTTGATAGCAGACTTTCTATAAAATAGTTTGGAAAAAGCATTCTTTATACCAATTGCTCCATATTCTATTAATTAATTACACCAAACAAGCAATAAGCCTCCTAATTCAGGCAATAGCAAGGAAATTCTCACTAACCGCTTTTTCACTATAAAGAACAGCAGTAATTATTTCCTATTGTTCAAAATGGTTCAAATGGCTCTGAGCACTATGGGTCTTAACTTCTGAGGTCATCAGTCCCCTAGAACTTAGAACTACTTAAACCTAACTAACCTAGGGACATCACACACATCCATGCCTGAGGCAGGATTCGAACCTGCGACCGTAGCGGTCACGCGGTTCCAGGCTGTAGTGCCTATAACCGCTCGGCCACCACGGCCGGCTATTTCCTATTGTACTTGGATGAAACGTGAATAATTCATAGTCATACCAACAGTGTTTGTCGGTATTTTGCGTGATACTTTAAAGTCCTCCAGGAATTATGTTGAATGACGAGCTGCGTTAGCGTAATGGTGAAGGTGCTTGGCTGCTAAGCAAAAGGTTCTGAGTTCAAACATTGTGCGGTGTTTAATATTTCCTTTATTTAAAAACAATATCGAAGTGTCTTCATGAATTTCATTCGTTTGGATGTAATTATTTGAAATTTCTAGTGGCAACTAAAATCGACTATACGGAAAGTATGCGCTGTGGACTTTTGCCTCTGCAAACACTTCAAAATTTCGTGCAATGATTTACTACACTTAATCTGCGCAATAACTGCGTTGAACATCGAAACAAAATAGTCAGTTGTGGGGGGAAGTTATCAGTGAAGATGATGTGTTAAAATCAAATTTTTGGGCCAGATAGATTATGTGAAATCGAATAAGTGTGTCAAAGCAGTGGGAACACCATGTGTCTGCACAGGCGAGCAGTGCAGTGATGACAAAATCGCGCACAGCGCGGAATGCGGGGAGCACGTCTCTGTAGCAGCGAAAGGGTTAATGCGGCCGTGGTGGCTTTACTTCATAAACTGCGCGCTCCTCCCTAAACGTAAGTTTGCGAACTATACTATACTATGGCGCTGCTTCTCTTGGCGCGTGCAACTGGCAATGCAGCAATCTCCCGCGTCTGGGCGGGCATGCGCGAGCCGCCAAGATAAAAGAATTGAACTATACCACAAATAGACACGATGAGGTTCTTCGTAAGCTATTGAGCTCTCTGGTCGCCAATTACTTGTTTAATGAGACACTTTCAGAATTCTTTCACAGTAGCTGTTCCAAAAATGAATGTTAAAATTATAGTGTGTTTTGGCAAGAAGTACAATTAAACCGGTCAACAAGAGGAATGTGACCGTTACTCACAAAATAGTGATGCTTCTTCGAATTAGGAAAGGTTTACAATTGACACAAAAATAAACCGCCAATGCTGTTGGAATTTTGATTGAATCCCATAACCCATCGTATTTTTAACACTGAGCGACTGGAATGGAAACTTTACAAAGTATTTTATTCCTTTTCTTCATCTGACGAGTATTAAAACTAATGACGAGCGTAGCCGTCGGGCAATACGAGACGCACTTGCCATATACTGGTTACTGACTTACGGCTTGAAAACTATGAGAAAATGTGATTCGGGAATAAAACGGTTGTTGGTGAGAAAAGTAAACAGTTGATAGTTGACACAACACATTGCTCAGTGAGCTGAGAATAATGCGCGCGACAGGAATACGGCTGCTGGCCGTTTGTGTTTTGTGAGAGGAAGAGATCACGTCGTTCGAAAGACATCGCCATGTAATTAGATCTGCCTTCATTGGCAATACAGTTCAACAAGTTAAATACATCAAATCACCACAGACTTTCACGATACTCGTACTTTCGAAATAATACCGACCACTACTTCATTTGTGTAGACTGTTGTATAATTACTTTATTAATGCTGTGTGTGTGTGTGTGTGAGAGAGAGAGAGAGAGAGAGAGAGAGAGAGAGAGAGAGAGAGAGCATAAATGGTCATGAGTAAGCTATCGTTAAAAGAAATATGTCGTATGTCATAGTCCCGCTTTCCTGTTTGACGATGACAATTACCTTTTATTTGTTTTTCCTAGTTCTTACGCTTGGAATTGTCGTAATGCATGCGATCTAATGCGTAGGATTTGGGTCTAAGAATGTAGTCGCTGTCATGTTGACGCCAGGTACACTCAGCTGTGTAATGTCCCTGAGCTGTGGAAGTCATTCCTAAAGCTGAAGACAGCGTCGTGTTTTATTTCGAGGCTCGTCTAAATGCGCTCTGACCTGCAGCCACAGAACATCGCGTATCCAGTGACATACGTACTGTTCTATGAAGTGAGTAAGCTTTACTTTGCAGTTGTTGCCGGTAGTAATACCTTGAATTCAGTATAAAGAGCGGCAAAGTAGAGACTACTATTACAATTACATAGCCGCCCAGAACAAGGTTGTAACAGACAAAACTAAATTCCTTTTTCAGGAAGAAGGAAACATTCTGTTGCACACAGGTTTATACAGCGAATGACAAAGTTACAATGAAACAAGTGTACTGACCTCGTTATTTCACTAACAAGCACTTGTAAGGGTCACATGTAGATTAAAAAACAAGTACTTGAAAAATAATCTTGCTCTACATACCTCATCTGGTGATTCTGCCACTATTAACACCTTCTTTGATACCTCTGTACACTACTGGCCATTAAAATTGCTACACCACGAAGATGACGTGCTACAGACGCGAAATTTGACAGGAAGAAGATGCTGTAAAATGCAAATGATAAGCTTTCCAGAGCATTCACACAAGGTTGGCGCCGGTGGCTGACATGAAGAAAGTTTCCAACCGATTTCTCATACACAAACAGCAGTTGACCGGCGTTGCCTGGTGAAACGTTGTTCTGATGCCTCGTGTAAGGAGAAGAAATGCGTACCATCACGTTTCCGACTTTGATAAAGGTCGGATTGTAGCCTGTCACGATTGCGGTTTATCGTATCGCGACATTGCTGCTCGCTTTCGTCGAGATCCAATGACTTTTATCAGAATATGGAATCGGTGGGTTCAGGAGGGTAATACGGAACGCCGTGCTGGGTCTCAACGGCCTCGTATCACTAGCAGTCGAGATGACAGGCATCTTATCCGCATGGCTGTAGCGGATCGTGCAGCCACGTCTCGATCCCTGAGTCAACAGATGGGGACGCTTGCAAGACGACAACCATCTGCACGAACAGTTCGACGACGTTTGCAGCAGCACGGATTATCAGCTCGGAGACTGTGGCTGCAGTTACCCTTGACGCTGCATCCGCAGACAGGAGCGCCTGCGATGGTGTACTCAACGACGAACCTGGGTGCACGAATGGCAAAACGTCATTTGTCGGATGAATCCAGGTTCTGTTTCAGCATCACGATGGTCGCATCCATGTTTGGCGACATCGCGGTGAACGCACATTGGAAGCGTGTATTGGTCATCGCCGTACTGTCGTATCACCCGGCGTGATGGTATGAAGTGGCATTTGTTACACGTCTCTGTCACCTCTTGTTCGCATTGACGGCACTTTGAACAGTGGACGTCACATTTCAGATGTGTTACGACACGTGGCTCTTCCCTTCATTCTATCCATGTGAAACCCTACATTTCAGCAGGATACTCCACGACCCCATGTTCCAGGTCCTGTACGGGCCTTTCTGCATCCAGAAAATGTTCACTGCTGCCCTGGCCAGCACATTCTCCAGATCTGTCACCGATTGAAAATGTCTGGTCAATGGTGTACGAGCAACTGGCCTGTTACAGTACGCCAGTCACTACTCTTGATGAACTGTGGTCTCATGTTGAAGCTGCATGGGCAGCTGTACCTGTACACACCTTCCAAGCTTTGTTTGACTCAATGCGCAAGCGTATCAAGGCCGTTATTACGGCCACAGGCGGTTGTTCTGGGTACTGAATCCTCAGGATCTATGCACTCAAATTGCGTGAAAACATAAGCACATGTCAGTTCTAGTATAATATATTTGTCCAATGAATACCCGTTTATCATCTGCATTTCTTCTTTGTGTAGCAATTTTAATGGCCACTAGTGTACTGTTTTCCAGCAGCCGTGAGTCGTTTACGCTTCACGTAACGCCACCCACTCACACGTTGTTTACACTGTTTGCCTCTGTTCGTGTGTTCCTCACAGTGATATCTGTACTTCCTCCATGTTGAACTTCAGCTGTCAGGTCGTGCCAGCCGTAGGTGCTCCTATTTCGTTTCTTGCCAAACTGCAACATGGCTGCTAGGAAATGTCACTAGAACACGAAAAGAAAATACTTCCGGAGTCGGCTTCCACATCAGGCTATTACATCACATGTTGACATAAAGTTCAAAACAAGAAATGGGTCTGCAATTCTTTATCACGTACGGACCGATGGAAATATGTTTGCCGAACTACAACATGGCGGACGATGCAAAGCACATGAATCGGCAGACACGCTACAGTTCCATACTCAAGAGACCAGACCTCTACAGTCATGTATAGAGGTGACCGGTTTTTGAGTACTGACCGTAATGAGTGTACCGGTACTTGCTGTGTCCGCCATCCTGCGTATGGATACACCCTCGTTCTGTGCAACGCAAACTTGGCAATCTGACGCCAACACAAGAGTTGGTAGACAGTTCCAGTATCCCTACCTTGCGCCAATTACTGTTAGGAACCTTATTCCATGTAAAACCCAACTTCTGTAAAAATGAGGGTTGCAACCTTGTTCTGGGCGACTATTCTATGTGCTCAGTTTAATCTCAGAACGAACGAGTTTTCTCGTTGTTTTGGTGATACCTGAAGGCAGCGACATGCAGCTTTGACCTTTATACAGGTCATGATGTAGGTAGGATAGATTCAGCTTGCTATTAAGTGGCAGAACAGAAACGAGAGAGAAATACGGGTTCCCCCAGGAATGCTTTTTTACGAAACAGATGTTATTGTACGTTAAGAAGTCGAACTATGACAGTGTTGACGATCAAATAGGTAACATAGTTTGGAGTACGTGCTGACTAAAATACCCTCGAATTTCTGGTCCTGCCCTAGAATGCAGCCGATGTAATACTGTAACAATTACCAACGGAGGGGGGACCCTGTCGGTTTCTGATAGTATCACAGCGGGCATTAGTGGCAACTAAAATACTGATCTCGACAAGATTTCTCTTGATATTATCTTTTCACTCCTGTTACGCTAGCGAATGGCGCGTGGGTAGGGTGATCCTCGGTAAGGCGTCTGTATTGGCCGCAGTTTCTCGATTTTTCTCGTCGTCGTCATTTCGCTGCAAGCCTGGAAGCTTCGAGGAGACGCGCTGGCGCTGCGGAACAGCGGTTTGTGGGCAGGAAGCGGGCGTCCGCGCAGTGCAGACAACTGCGGGTCGCCAGTCCAGGGTCAGCGGGTGACGTCACGCGGCGAGGCTGGCGGAAACCGGCTGCTGCGAGCACAGTGAAGAGGTGTCCACATCTCGCGGTCTTGCGGTAGCGTTCTCGTTTCCCGCGCACGGGGTCCCGGGTTCGATTCCCAGCGGGAATGTGTTTGTAAGGTGCAGTAGCTGCTGTTAATTTTTTCCAGAGGAAATCTGTTTCTACCATGTAGAACACTCCAGAATGATTGCAGCTTGCCGTACTTCAGACATTTGGTGGGTGATGTGATAAATATAATTGATACCTCTTGACTAGCTTTTTCCACTCAACTGATTAGTCATTCGACGGCTCTTCACTGATGAGGGATCTGACTTTGAGCCACGAATAGGTTTTAAGCAGTCCTTTAAGGACTGCATGGTTTTCGGAGGTTGGTGGTTTGAGTGGGGAAGCAGAGCCACTTTGCCGGAGGACAGGAGAATCTCGCGCGTGTCTTTTTCAGCAGGAAGGGCGTCCTGCTTTTTAGCCGGGCGACGTGTCTCATATGTCACCTACAATGCAATAGTGTTGCACAATCGCAGTTCCCCGACTAAGTGCATAATGAAACTCATCGTATGTGTCAGTATGGGCACTGACTCTGTTGTCAGTAATTCTGCCCATTGATCACTTTACGATGTCTGCATACAGGGGGAAAAAAAAACAAATGACGAAAACCGACGTTTGGTAGACACACAGCCGTCCATTTATGTAGCCTCACAGTTGCATTTGTGTGCGCTGATGACGTGATGACGTTCAGAGGGAGCACATGGTCGTAATAAGGACTGAAAACGCCACACACTATGGGTTTCTTACAGTATTTAACGACCGTTAAGTTCTAAATGTTCCTTTCAGCTCTGCAGGAAGTTTCAGTACAGTAATGCAAAGTCTATAGTTACCGCAGATGGATGATGTATTGCTCATAATTACGGACTCGTTATGTATTACCCGAGTTGTTTACGTGTGAGAGCAGCAAGGCTCTTATATTTACTGGAGAAACCAATCAGTTACAGTCTTTTAAAAGGTAGTGTGATTCTTCCTCCTCCCAAACGGAGTCTCATTTATCTACACCATTGAAACGACTGTGAAGTGCATGGCAGTGGGTACATCCATCGTATCACTTACTAGGAGTTCCTCATGGTCCATTCACGTTCAGGGGTGTGTGAAGAATCATTAAAGTGCCTCTGTGTGTGTGTGCAGTAATCAGTCTAAACTTGTCTTCGTGATCTGTGCGAGAGCCATACGAATGGAGTTGTGATGTATTCGCAGAGTCCGGATTTGACGTTGGTTCTACAGACTTTCTAAATGTGGTTTTATGGAATATTGTCTCCTCCACAAATAACCTGTACTCAGTGCAGTCCTTAGCTCCTCGAAAAGCATGCAGAATGGCAATGTTCTGAGCTGATTTAACAATTGCGGCAATCACTCACCCAGACGCAGTATAGAAACATTCCTATAATGCATATAATGTCTCGTAATCCGCACGAAACACGCCGCGCAATGTTTGTGTACGAAATAAAATGTTCACATGCGAATATCTCCTAAAATAAATCACTCACAAATCTCAGGCTTTCACAAAATATTCAGTACTGTAGTCGCTCTTTGTCAACGGCAACAGAAGCAATAAAACCCGCAAATTTCTTTATTTTGGAATAAATTTGATCAGCGCGATTTAACACAGGCGTTTACCAGAAGATGGTTCCCGAACAACTTAATCGGCTCCTAGATCGGAGGCACAAAGCCATACTCGTACGCACGGGATATGCTTAATTCCTATTGGCTAATATGTTAAACAGCCAATCAGATCATTTCGAGCACTTGTGTACTTCAGGTATTTTTAATAACAGCCAGTCAGATTACTGCAGGTAATTTAGACGAGAAATCGCGTAATTCTGAAACAAAATAAAATTTAATGAAGACAAAATTAGATTCCATTCCGCAACATAAATTACTTACAAGTTTAATACTCAACTCCCCTTCTGGATGCCTTTTACAAAACCAAACTAAGTCGGGCATACGCCACAAATTCCACTATTGTACAAGAAACGTTCTCACACGTACATTTACTTAATTTCCATAAAATTTCAACGTATCTCCTCAGACCCTGCGAAACACGTGCGTAGCCGAAACACGTGCGTAGCCGAAACACGTTCAGATAATAATTTTCCAAAGTACTTTTTATTTAGTCAGAAATCTGTGGTAATGAAACGAAAGAAAATTCCGGACAATTAGATTTTATGGACCTGTACTTCTGGTTGTAGTTTCAATTGATACTATAGATGAATCCATCAC
The DNA here is from genome assembly GCF_023864345.2 of Schistocerca serialis cubense. Lineage (NCBI taxonomy): Eukaryota > Metazoa > Arthropoda > Insecta > Orthoptera > Acrididae > Schistocerca > Schistocerca serialis. The sequence goes on from NC_064648.1 coordinate 108,656,606, forward strand.
AGTCGTCCCTTAGGTAAAAATTTATATCTCCGAAAGTACTGAAGTTATTCACTTGAAATCAGCTGGGCCAGCGTGAGAACCAAAATTCTGCTCTCCTCCCAGCTCCGCTTTCGATGTAAGATGACAATTCGTAATAATTAGCTACATTGCAAACCCAGAGAGTGGTTGAAAAAGTGTTCATATAGCTGACATGGCCAGTTTCATCTGGTTGTTTCATTCAACTGATAAAACTGACAGAGTGAGTAAACAGTTGATCAGCCACTCACGTCTTGCTGCATCAGTGACCTGCCAGTCATCCGTGTACTGCTTGCCGTGGAGTGCATCCTTCGTTGGACCAAACAGACGGAAGTCGGAAGGTGCGAGATGCGGGTTGTTCAGCTATGAGTGATCCACCGGTCACCCTGAATGAGAGCACGTCCCCACATCGCAGGAGTCACAGCCGTCTGCAGCTGACCGACACGTGGAGGTCGGCCAGATATGCACAACCCTGCTGCGACGATGACGCTGCTAGGCCAGGCGTTGATCACCAGTAAGCCCTTCTGACGCTGACAGACACCTCGCACTACGACTCACGGTGCTTCTGTTCACTGCCAAATCTCCTCAGACATTCTGCAAGCGGGTATGAACATCTCCGATGCTCTGGTTTTCATCCGAAAGAAACTCGGGTGACCGCTCTCAGCTTGGGTCGCACCTCCTTTACGGACGTCATTTTGGAGGCTGCATACGGTGCTGTCAGCTGATGGAATTCTATGAAGCTGTAGGGGCTGAAGTGGAATATTCCACGATGTCTCACAAATTCCGCATTTTCCCAACAGAAATTGGCCGAGAAAAAAGTGTAGCGTTGCAGATCGAACGCCCCCGTTGGACGATGATTGTGCTTATGTATTTTAGTCTGGTTCCTTGATCTTTATGTGGCTAGATTCTTCACAATGCCTGTCTTCTTCTCAGCATCTGGTAGCAAGAAATGCGTGTGTTTGAGAATAGCTCCTCCTTAGATTTCTCCCTGAGGTCACTGGAAATTTAATATCGATCTCGGCCGAAAACACTAACGTCTTACTGCTATCTGAGCAGCACAGTGAAGTCGCTACCACAGCCAGGACAGACACACAGCCAAACCAGTTACAGAAGTACTGGCTTGCACGTCAACTAGTTCCGAAAATGACGAAGAGATTAAGGAAATGCTTTTTGAGAGAGGAGAAATTGCTCAGATCTTTAAGCGAGATGAAAACTTGTGATGCGGCACTCGAAATTGATAGTCGGAATACGAAGTGGAAGAAAAGTTGGAGGAAAAAGAATTGAATTAAGGGAATGAAAGGGGAAGCTGCCTGGCAGAATTTTGCACAGAGCACAATTTAACCACTGCTAACAGTTGGTTTCAATCATGAAAGATAATTGTGTACATGTTAGGAGTCAGAATGCACCTCACTATTTGAGACATACTATATAGTCCTAATATTTACTATTATTTGGCAAATAAAAATGTGCTCGGATCGAACCTTGTTCTCTCATAATGACTCTGGAAGTTGCTAATGTCCATTCCCATCAGCTGGAAAATTATTTCCTGAACCAGAGATTACGAGTTGCAATTTTCATTTTAATCAGCAACGTGGAAAGAAGTCCCCTCTTAAGAAAAACTAAGAAAGACATTGTTACCTAACAATCTATCCGGAGTACGATATATTGTCTTAGAAATATTGGACCATGGAAGGCTGTCTATTCAGAAAATACTGTCTGAAAAACTAGTTTCGTCGATTATTTGACTATTTCTGGACCAGTTGGTTGATAAAGACCAGATGCCATCAGACATGTGGAATTACAGTGGAAGGCCCCATCACATCAAAAACGCCTCTCAGGGGTGGAAGAAATTGATAATATATCAAAAGCTCAGCCAAATGTTTAGTCATTAATAAACCAAGAGGGCGTAGTTCTTTCGCTGATTAATTGCTAATTCGGATGGAAAAAGAATAAAGAAGTCTGCAATTCATACTGGTTAGCGACTGTAATGATTCCAAATTGATGGCACCGTGAAATCGTTTCTGACTGGTGTGACCCACACACGGAAATTACACTGAAGAAGAAAACATGACCACCATTGGAAATTATATAATATTGAAAAGTAGTTTAATGCAAGTCGTACTCATTGGAAAGCTTGTAAACAACTTTAATGATGGACGAAATGAGACCACTTCCTCACGGTTTTCCTGGGAAACGACACACCGACAGCTAAATACCTGTTGCAATTTGTGGAACATTCGGTAATGAAGACCGGTAGGGCTACCTTAAAGGTCATGCCTCTCCTAGGGCACCATCACGGCACTCCTATTGAGAGAGACTCTATGAAGAAAAACCTGTGTGGGTGGACAGCAAACAGAAAACCGGTGCAGAAGACACAAATGACAAGCAGCCACGTCCACTCATTCGCCCTTCGTCTGCAGACCTGCTGCAGACCACTGCACGGTGTGTGGTCGAACCACTGTTCTCCCGAATGTGAGTCCAGAGTGTCTCACCGCCGCGCCCTGCATATCTACATCTACATCTGTACTCCGCAAGCCACCTGACGGTGTGTGGCGGAGGGTACCTTGGGTACCGCTATCGGTTCTCCCTTCTATTCCAGTCTCGTATTGTTCGTGGAAAGAAGGATTGTCGGTATGCTTCTGTGTGGGCTCTAATCTCTCTGATTTTATCCTCATGGTCTCTTCGCGAGATATACGTAGGAGGGAGCAATATACTGCTTGACTCTTCGGTGAAGGTATGTTCTCGAAACTTTAACAAAAGCCCGTACCGAGCTACTGAGCGTCTCTCCTGCAGAGTCTTCCACTGGAGTTTACCTATCATCTCCGTAACGCTTTCGCGATTACTGAATGATCCTGTAACGAAGCGCGCCGCTCGCCGTTGGATCTTCTCTATCTCTTCTATCAACCCTATCTGGTACGGATCCCACACTGCTGAGCAGTATTCAAGCAGTGGGCGGACAAGCGTACTGTAACCTTTGTTTTCGGATTGCATTTCCTTAGGATTGTTCCAATGAATGGCATCTGCTTTGCCGACGATCAACTATATGATCATTCCATTTTAAATCACTCCTAATGCGTACTCCCAGATAATTTTAACTGCTTCCAGTTGCTGACCTGCTATTTTGTAGCTAAATGATAAGGGATCTATCTTTCTATGTATTCGCAGCACATTACACTTGTCTACATTGAGATTCAATTGCCATTCCCTGCACCATGCGTCAATTCGCTGCAGATCCTCCTGCATTTCAGTACAATTTTCCATTGTTACAACCTCTCGATACACCACAGCATCATCTGCAAAAAGCCTCAGTGAACTTCCGATGTCATCCACCAGGTCATTTATGTACATAGTGAATAGCAACGGTCCTATGACACTCCCCTGGCTTACCTGAAATCACTCTTACTTCGGAAGACTTCTCTCCATTGAGAATGACATGCTGCGTTCTATTATCTAGGAACTCCTCAATCCAATCACACAATTGGTCTGATAGTCCATATGCTCTTACTTTGTTCATTAAACGACTGTGGGGAACTGTATCGAACGCCTTGCGGAAGTCAAGAAACACGGCATCTACCTGTGAACCCGTGTCTATGGCCCTCTGAGTCTCGTGGACGAATAGCACGAGCTGCGTTTCACACGACAGTCTTTTTCGAAACCCGTGCTGATTCCTACAGAGTAGATTTCAAGTTTCCAGAAAAGTCATTATACTCGAACAGAATACATGTTTCAAAATTCTACAACTGATCGGCGTTAGAGATACAGGTCTATAGTTCTGCACATCTGTTAGACGTCCCTTCTTGGAAAACGGGGATGACCTGTGCCCTTTTCCAATCCTTTGGAACGCTACGCTCTTGTAGAGACCTACGGGACAGAGCTGCAAGAAGGGGGGCAAGTTCCTTCGCGTACTCTGTGTAAAATCGAACTGGTATCCCATCATGTCCAGCAGCCTTTCCTCTTTTGAGCGATTTTGTTTCTCTATCCCTCTGTCGTCTATTTCAATATCTACCATTTTGTCATCTGTACGACAATCCAGAGAAGGAACTACAGTGCAGTCTTCCTCTGTGAAACAGCTTTGGAAAAAGTCAGTATTTCGGCCTTTAGTCTGTCATCCTCTGTTTCAGTACCATTTAGGTCGCAGAGTGTCTGGACATTGTTTTGATCCGCCTACCGCTTTGACATAGGACCAAAATTTCTTAGGATTTTCTGCCAAGCCAGTACATAGAACTTTACTTTGGAATTGATTGAACGCCTCTCGCATAGCCCTCCTCACACTACATTTCGCTTCGCGTAATTTTTGTTTGTCTGCAAGGCTCTTTGGCTATGTTTATGTTTGCTGTGAAGTTCCCTTTGCTTCCGCAATTTTCTAACTCGGTTGTTGTACCACGGTGGCTCTTTCCCATCTCTAACGATCTTGCTTGGCACATACTCATCTAACGCATATTGTACGATGGTTTTGAACTTTGTCCACTGATCCTCAACACTATCTGTACTTGAGACAAAACTTTTGTGTTGAGCCGTCAGGTACTATGTAATCTGCTTTTTGTCACTTTTGCTAAACAGAAAAATCTTCCTACCTTTTTTAATATTTCTATTTACGGCTGAAATCATCGATGCCGTAACCGCTTTATGATGGCCGATTCCCTGTTCTGCGTTAACTGTTTCAAATAGTTCGGGTCTGTTTGTCACCAGGTGGTCCAATATGTTATCGCCACGAGTCAGTTCTCTGTTAACTGCTCAAGGTAGTTTTCAGATAAAGCACTTACAAAAATTTCACTGGATTCTTTGTCCCTGCCACCCGTTATCTATGTTTGTCTCCCAGTCTATATACGGCAAATTAAAATCTCCACCCAGAACTATAACATTGTGGGGAAATCTACTCGAAATATTTTCCAAATTATCCTTCAGGTGCTCAGCCACAACAGCTGCTGAGCCAGGGGGCCTATAGAGACATCCAATTACTATGTCTGAGCCTACTTTAACCGTGGCCGGCCGCGGTGGTCTAGCGGTTCTAGGCGCGCAGTCCGGAACCGCGCGACTGCTACGGTCGCAGGTTCGAATCCTGCCTCGGGCATGGATGTGTGTGATGTCCTTAGGTTAGTTAGGTTTAAGTAGTTCTAAGTTCTAGGGGACTGATGACCACAGACGTTAAGTCCCACAGTGCTCAGAGCCATTTGAACCATTTTTTTAACCGTGAGCTACACCCAAATCATTTCACATTCCGGATCTCCGTCAATTTCCTTCGATACTATAGCACTTCTTATCACTATAAACACGCCTCCCCCCTTGACTGTCCAGCCTGTCTCTGCGGTATACATTCCAATCAAAGTTTAGGATTTAATTACTGTTTACGTCTAGTTTCAGCCAACTTTGTCCCTAGTACTATATGGGCGTTATGACCGTTTATTAATGAGAGCAGTTCTGGGACCTCTCTATAGACGCTCTTGCAGTTTACTATTAGCACATTAATATTGTTATTCCCTGTTGCATTTTGCCTACTCCTACCTTGCCGCGTCTCAGGAGGCATCCTATCAGGCCTAGGGAGGGAATTCTCTAACCTAAAAAACCCCCATGTGCACTCCACACATAGTCCGCTACCCTTGTAGCCGCTTCACGTGTAGTGCACGCCTGACCTATTCAGGGGGGCCCTACGTTTCTCCACCCGATAGCGGAGGTCGAGAAATTTGCACCCCAAATCTCCGCAGAATCGTCTGAGCCTCTGGTTTAAGCCTTCCACTCGGCTCCAAACCAGAGGACCGCGATCGGTTCTGGGAACGATACTACAAAGAGTTAGCTCTGATTCCACCCCGCGAGCGAGGCTTTCTGCCTGCACCAATTCCACCAACCGCCTGTACGAACTGAGGATGACCTCTGAACCCAGACGGCAGGAGTCATTGGTGCCGACATGAGCAACAATTTGCAATCGGGTGCACCCAATGCTCTCTATCGCCGCAGGCAGGGCCTCCTCCACATCTCCGGTGAGACCCCCCGGCAAGCAGACAGAGTGAACACTGGCCTTCTTCCCCGACCGTTCTGCTATCCTAAGGGGCTCCATCACCCGCCTAACGTTGGAGCTGCCAATAACTAATAAACCCCTCCCCCCGTGTGCCTGCTCGGACCTTGCTGAAGGAGCAGCCACATGTCCACTCACAGGCAGATCGGGCGTTGCCACACGGCCAGCCTCCACATTGACCCTCCGCCTCGTGCGCCGCGAACGCCGCTGAAACCGCCGCTCCCCTTGGGGAGAGGGTGGCCCAACCGCGCCCGGTACCCGCGAAGATGTCTCGACAGCAGGGACAGTGGGTGACGCATGTGTAACACCTGGGGTGTACCTTGCGACGCACCAGACTCCCCACTGCCGCTACACTCCGAGGCAGCAGCCTGAAGACGGCTGACCACGGCCATCAACACGCTCAGCTGTTCGCGAACAGTGGCCAGCTCCTCCTGCAGGCCACTACTTGCATTTCACGCACGTTTCTCTGCCAGTTACATGGCGCAGACACGTACGAAGATTGTGTCTCCAAAATATGCTGAAGGTGATCGGGATCATGGCTCTCTGTCTACTGATAATTCAGACGCGATCCCGCTCAGTATCTTGGCAAGTTTGTGATTACCTAGAAAACCGTTTGAGTGAAAGAATCTGCGAAAGCTCAGTCTAAACTACAGTCGCATTACGAGTGTCACAATAAAGTAGAACACTACACCACTGATCTCCGGATACATTAAAGATTTATAAGACAATGACGTCTGTTTCTTAGACGAGGAACATGTCGATGCTCGAAGACTGTATGGAAATGTGAACGGCTTTACAGCTTTTACCACTTAGTTTATTGACATGCAACACCACTTGGGTGTAGGAAAATACGGTAACAACACCTTTAAACAACAGTAAAAAGTCGTTCATTATGCGATTACAACGCCAGTGTCCAAATTTTTGAGCCTATAACATTGAGTGCATACTTTGTATGGGGAGGCGAAAAAACCACAAAGCGACATAAAACGGAAACAAATGTACAACTAACTAACGAGGGATGGGAAAGGAAGACTCGGGTTGGTCGGGTGGCTTCCAGAAGCCTGCAGTGTACGTGTTGGCCTGCGACCCTGCGGTGACGTCCGGCGCTACGCTCTGTTCAGCACTGCCTCGGCGTCTCGATCCAAGTCGGGCGGGCGCGACAGAAGCCTTCGGACGAATTCTTAGGCGCTCTGCTAGCACCGTAACGGTCCGGCAGACGTCTTACGCTGGTGGAATGGAGATTCTGATTCGGCACGTTTCGAAAAAAGTGGACGCCGTTCTCGCAAAACCCACTTGTCTGAATTTCGGAAGCCAGTTTACACTGTAGGGTGTGGAACTATTTCACTGACTCCGTCGTTTGCCCCCTCATACGACCAGGAGAGTCAAGAGTGATGTCAGAGCTGTGATGGAGCTTACTTTGGTTTAGCCGTGACGTATCTGTCATCTAATAAGTACCCGAACGTTCTGTGGGGCAAAGATGCTCTACAAACACGTCCACGCCAAAAGGAGATGCTAATTTATATTTGTGCGAAAGTTCCACAACACACGTTCTGGAAATGGAGGCAACGAGTTTCATTCCTAAACTGCTCAACCTGGAAATACCTGGGTACACCATAGCTCGCAACAATCGGATAAAATGGCGACATGATTTATGATTGTATTATGCAGCATTCTTTACCACGGAGGTGGGCGCTGCATCTTTTTCTGAAGAAAGAAGACGCAGGTATCAATCTGTTCAAAGGAGAGTTAAACATACCAATGAATTTAGACTAGTGGTTCAAAACCGCTCAAATGGCTCTGACCTCTATGGGACTTAACATCGGAGGTCATCAGTCCAATAGAACCTAGAACTACTTAAACCTAACTAACCTAAGGACATCACACACACCCATGCCCGAGGCAGGATTTGAACCTGTGACTGTAGCAGGCGCGTGGTTCCGGATTGAAGCGCCTAGAACCACTCGGCCACGGTGGCCGGTCAAGTTTAATCGTGCCTACCCTGAGACATTCACCGAGGAAACTGATTTCTGCATTACATGTACATTGCTTCTGATCAGGTGTCACGGATCTGAGGAACTTGAGATAAGGAGGAAGAAAATTTTTCCTAGTTAGAGGTGCCACCAACTTGGATTTAAATATAAGTCGTGTAACTTTATGCCTGAAACAAGTTTGTTGCTTTGCCAATTTTTTTGCTATGACATAAATAAACCATCTTTTGACTGAGAACGATAACATTTTTAGAAGGTGAAAGCAGTCTATCGTAGCACCGCGCTGGTAGTCACAAACCTTAGGTGATCACGAAGCAGTACGGACCCTTGTCATTTGAAGGAAACTGGTGACGTTGCAATTGATTTAGGGTGGACAACACTTTAACAGCTGTTGTTTCGTACATGTATGCATGCGCCTCGTACAAGTGTTGAGGGTGCAGTGTGAGGGCTGCTCAGTGGCACTGTGTTTCAGGACCACCCACCATGTCGGCAGTTACGGAGGTTCAGAACAACACAACCGAGGCCCTGGCCGCCCTGGTAGATGGGGGTGAAGACGCCCTGGTGACGCTGGTGGCGGGCGAGACGAGGGTGGCGGCTCACAGGGCCGTGTTGTCGGCCGCGAGCCCCGTGTTCGCAGCGATGTTCGCGCACGACATGCTGGAGGCCAGCTGCGGCCAGGTGAGCATCGACGACGTGGAGGGCCCGGTGCTGAGGCTCCTGGTGGCCTACACGTATACCCTGCAGGCCCCCCAGCTGCCCGACACGGCCCACCAGTTGCTGGCAGTGGCCGAGAAGTACGGCTTGTCGGCCCTGAAGGCTGCCTGTGAGCGGCAGCTGATCTCGCAGTTGGCCGTCGAGACCGCAGCGGCGACGGCCGTCACGGCAGTGAGGCACTCGTGCCCGGACGCCACCAGGGCTGCCGTCGCCTTCATAAAGGACCACCTGCAGGTGATGGCCACGCGGGGCTGGGCGGACGCTGTGCTCGAGTACCCGCAAGAAGTCATTGAAGTCGGCCGTCTGCTCGGTGAGCCACCGGCAGAAGCCAGGTAAGCACGATTCCCTTTTTGGCAGTGCTAGTGTGAATTTGACGTCGTCCTTGCTTTGTTCGTCATGGGTTTCTTTGCTGCCTACATTGCATAGCACCTTAACGTCATCTACTTAATGATCGTCAGTCACGATGCTAAGTCTCTCACTGTTTCCACTTCTACTGCTTCTTATCAATTTCGCCTTTCTCTGATTTACTCTGATTCCATATTCTGTACTCATTAGACTGTTCATTCCATTCAGCAAACCCTGTAATTCTTCTTCACTGTCACTGAGAGAATCGGTCATCAGCAAATCTTATATCATTTCACCCTGAATTTTAATTCCACTCTTCAATCTTTCCATTATTTCCGTCATCGCTTCTTCGATGTATAGACTGAACAGTAGGGGCGAAGGATTACATCCCTGTCCGACACCCTTTTTAATCCGAGTACTTCATTCTTGGTCTTTCACTCTTATTTTACCTTCTTGCCTCTTGTACATATTGCAAATTACTTGACTTCTCCTATAGCGTACATGTATTTTTGTCTGAATTTCTAACATCTTGAACCACTTGATATTGCCGAACGCTTTCTCCAGGACCACAAATCCTATGAACGTCACGGAACTTCAATTTTCTTTTCATTCTCCTGTGTATTATCCTTGTCAGAAACGTGGATGCTTCAGCTGTTAAGCTGATTGTGCGATAATTCTCACACTTCTCTGCTCTTGCAGTCTCCCAAATCGTGATGATTATATTTCTTTCAAAGTCAGATTGTATGTTGCCAGACTCATACATTCTACACACCAGTGAGAATAGACCTTTTGCCACCTCTCCCAATGATTTTAGAACTTCTGATTGAATGTTGTCTATACCTTTTGCCTTCTTTGATCTTAAATTTTCCAAAGCGCTTTTAAATTCTGATTCTAATCACCAATATTTTCCATACCGACTCCTGCTTGTTCTTCTGTCACGCCATCGGACAAGTTGTTCCAATCAGGGAGGCCTTCAGTGTACTCTTTCCAACTATCTGATCTCGCCTCTGTATTTAACACTGGAATTCCCATTGTGCTCTTAATATTACCACGCTTGCTTCTAATTCTGTGGAAGATTGCTTTGACTTTTCTATATGCTGCGTCAGTCGTCCCAAGAATCATTTCTTCTTTGATTTCTTCACATTTTTCGTGCAGCCATTTCACGTTAGCTTCTCTGCACCTCCTATTCATTTCATTCCTAAGTGACATATTTCTCTATTACTGAATTTTCCTGAATATTTTTGAACTTATATCTTCGATTGATCAGCGGAAGGATTTCTTATGTTTTCCATGGTTTCTTCGCAGTTAGCTTCTTTGTACCTACGTTTTTCTTTCCAACTTCTGTTACTGTCTTTGTTAAAGATATCCATTTCTCTTCAACTGAACTACCTATTGAGCTGCTTATTATTGCAGTAACTGTAGCCTCAGAGAACATAAATCTCATCTCTTCTTTCCTTAGTACTACTGTATTCCACTTCTTTGTACATCGATTGCTCCTGACGAGTCTCGTAAAATTGAGCCTACTCTTAATCACTGCTAAATTGTTATGACTCTATATCTACTCCTGGGTATGCTTTACAGTCCAGTATCTGATTTCAAAATGTTTGCCTGACAATAATATGGTGTGACTTTAAACCTCCCATATTTCGATTCTTTTCCAAATATACCCCCTCGTCTAGTGATTTTTGAACAGACTATACCAGCTATTACGAGGATAAATTTACTGTACAACTTAACTAGCCTTTCTTCTCTCCTATTCCTATTATCAAGTACATATTCTCGTGTAACCCTTTCTTCTACTCCTTCCCCTACGATGGCGTTTCAGTCCCTCCATGACTATTACATAGTACTGAATTACCTGTTCAATATCCTCACTTTTTCTCTCTCTCCACCTTCAACTTGCGACGTCATCATGTATACCTGAACTATGCATGTTGTTGGTTTGCTTTTGATTCTCATGAGAACATATCTATACTCACTTTCTGCCCTGCCTTTCTATTGATACTGAATCCTACTGCTGTTGCTACTACCCTAGTCTCATGTGACCAGAAATCCGTTTCTTATTTTCTGGCTCCCAACCACATTCGAACTCCTAACTTTCCAGCTCCAGAATCATAGAACGTTATCCTTTCGTTGGTTACTCAACCTTTGATCATTGCCAATTCTTCCTCATTTAGGAGCAGTTTCAGACCTCAAGGGAAAGAGAGTGCCCTGAACCTCTGTCGGCCCCTCCGCCCTCTGTGGAAAGGTTGTTGGCTGAAAGAGGGCGACACCTGATGCTGGAAGTCTTCAGACACCGATGCTGATGATTCTTATTCAAAATTCAACTGATGGTGAGGTTCAAACCTGGGACTGAGGATTTTCCTGATTACTAAAAAAGACGCTACCCCTAAGTGACTGGCCCCAAAGAGCAGGGTATGTCTCCCTGAGATATCCAGTAAAGCAGGAGCTATGAGCACTGGAGCTACTCATGCACACTGGGGGCAAACAAGAAGAGAATACTCCAGCCAGCACAGTAATATTGTCACACTCGATGCAGTGCCTTACAATCACATTTCCTTCTTGTCTCTGTTCAGCTATCGCCCTGAATATTTTCCGTGCATTCCCTTTAACAAAGCAGACAGGAAATCTCTGTCCCCCTGTCTTTTTTGAAGTTCCTTGTGGCGTTACCAGAGGTCGTCCAGGGAATCCTATCAGGTTTCCTGCTACGGGCATACAGCAGATTATATTCGCTGTTCATCTACAGGTGTACGACATATCTCCCACAATGTCAGTATTGATGTGACGTTTTCATCCAGCTATCATTTGTTGCCTCTCTCTCTCGGATACATATGCTCCAGACAAGTCTATTTTGTTTCTTTTTAAATTTAAAAAAAAATCCATATTCAGTAGACTACAGGTTACTTCGCAAGTTTTAAACGTTGTCCATCAGATAAAATTGCATACACTGTGTAATCTATTTTTTTTCTTTTAATGGTGGCCTCTACTGCAAACTGCTCAACACGAAAATTGTTGTTTATGAAACACATCACCACTGCTGTCTTTTCAAGGAATCGAATTGTGGAGACATTACATGCATATATACAGTTCTATTTGCTTTACTGAAATGCAAATTTTGAATATACTCTTGATAACTTTTATAGCATAGCTCTTGTAATTCTTGTCCATCTTCTTCATTCCCTTGGGCTTCACATCAAATAGCCCTTGCATATCCATGACCATATAGTTTCAACAGTAAGTTGATACCCCAACTTATCTCTCTCTCTCTCTCTCTCTCTCTCTCTCTCTCTCTCTCTCTTCCTCCAGTGATATAATTCAGCATCCATATATCAGTTTTCAAATCACCTCACAACCAAAAGTAGCAGCCAGATGACTTTAACTGCTTCTAAATTGTGTCTGATAGTTGTTCTGTCAGGGCAGCAAAATTGTTGGCCCTGATGTTTGGGATTTGGTTTGTGCTTCATTGTGAACAATTTGTTGTTTTGCATCTCAAGCTATGCCATTGGGGTATATAGCAGAAGTGGTGCAGAAAAAGACCAGTTAATTGGTGGTACAGTCACCTTAAGTGAGGGGCTGGTGTTGTTGGCACTGAGTGTTCTGTTGCCCTGGTGGACAGTCCCTCAGCTGTACCGCCTGCAGTGAGCCCCTGTGTGAACACGCCCACCCACACAGTGTTTCTCTGTGCAGCTCGCCGACCGCCACAGGGGGCGGGTCCACCCCCAACTCTGACAGTCAACCCCACAGCGGCCACAGCCGGTCTCCTGCTGCAGCTGCGCCTCCCACGTCTGCCCGACACACCCCTCCACCTGATGACGCAGCCGTCTCTCGCTTCCGGTGAGTTGTGTTGCCACACGTGCCCAAGTCTTACCCTCACAGTACTGCTTATTTTGGCATTAACCAGCCGATATAGTAAATAAAATAAAATACAGATTCCTTCAGTTTTTGGATAGAGGTTACAGTTGCCATTAAACATCATTTATTTCTCACTTTTTTGGCTATGATATTTTGAAGATTGAGCACATGTGCAGAAGATTTCTCGCTCTCTGTATTTGCCGTGAGAATTAAGTTCAGTTCAGAGTCGCTCAACTTTAGCTACGTAGGAAGTGTCACATACAAATCATACCCATTTCCAAAGATTCTTTATATATTGATGTGTTGAATCTAGATTTTGTTTTTAGTGATGATTGTGTCTCTTACAAATTGATTCTGAATTAAATGGGTATGCAAACGGGATGTTTCACACAATTCCACTCAACAAAACTTACGTGAATGGTTGTAGATATAAGTTATTGAAGACACTCAGGAAGAAATGACGAAAGAAAGGTAAACAGAAATAAAAGTAATAATTACAAAGTTATTATTTAGTACCGGTATGAGGATGCAGCTTGTTTCGGGTTTGTCTTAAAATGTAATTTGAATATTCCTTAAATGGTTCCCTAGTGAGTTACATCTGTAGTGACTATTGGAAATCTGTGCCGCACTGGAACAGGAACCCAGATTTGCTGCTTATTGCAGGCAGTCTCCTTGACCAGTCGGCTGCCTGAGCACACCTCCACTTCTGACTCAGCATCTCATCGACACTTCCACTAGAGTTTATCCCGGGGGACTTGTGGGAAGAGTAGCAAAAGGGAAATCGAATCGGTGGATGTTACCCTACTGTAGAGGATGTACATGAGAACCTCTGGCGGTAGTGTTTGCAAACCATGGGTAAAAAACATGATCCACAATGGTAATTCCATCTACGCCAGCGAACGCATCAGCTGGTCTAATGGTTGAGATGTTACCCTACTGTAGAGGATGTACATGAGAACCTCTGGCGGTAGTGTTTGCAAACCATGGGTAAAAAACATGATCCACAATGGTAATTCCATCTACGCCAGCGAACGCATCAGCTGGTCTAATGGTTGAGGTATCTGCTCTCGAGAAGGGAGAAATGCAGTGGGTGTGGCTGAGTGGAGATGCGTACAGCACTGTATGGCTCGTCACTCGTAAACAAACTCCTGTATTCGATGGATGATGGAGGTCACCAGGTGTGATGAGTAGTGGATTTGATTCACAGAGGAGAAGTTTTGCATAATTGCATGGTATAGTAAACTTCTAGTTTCAGAAATGAGCAACTGACGTGGGCAAAGATAGTTGGTCCTACTGAAAAATATATTGACATCTCACAGTGAACTGATACATTTGCAAGATGACTTCATAGCCTGTGGATTTCAGTATCAAGTATGGACCATTTTATACTTCAGTTTTATATATACCCAACAGCAGTTTCCTCAGTGATGGTGCCACTAAACCGGAGTTACTAAATACAGTTTTCCTTAATTCCTTCACGAAAAATTATATATATTAGGTGTTGTGAAACAACTCAAATCACTTAAGAAAGGCAAGTCTTCTCGTCCAGATGGAATACGAATTAGGTTCCTTTCAGAGTATGCAGACACAATAGTGCCTTTCTTAGCAATCATATACAACCGTTCACTTGGCGAAAGGTCTGTTCCTAAAGACTGGAAAGTAGCAAAGGTCACACCAATACTCAAGAAAGGAAATGGGAGTAACCTATTGAATTACAGAGACATATTACTGACCTCAATTTGCTGTAGGATTTTGGAGCATATACTGTACTCGAACATTATGACTCACCTTGAAGAAAATGACTTAATTGATACATAACCAACACGGATTCAGAAAATATCGTTCGTGTGAAACACAGCTAGCTCTTTATTCCCATGAAGTAATGAGTGCTGTCGACAAGGGATCTAAGATCGATTCCATATTCCTAGATTTCCAGAAGGGTTTTGATACCATTCCTAACAAGAGACTATTACATGGTGTATACGGCCCGGAAGATCCCGGAAAGACGCAGGAATTTTTTCATCCGCAAGAAAACTGGGAAAAACGGGAATTTTCTAGAATCCTGGGAGTTTTTCATTGATGTAGTTTTCAGTTAATTTTTTGTCATTTTGACTGTTAATAACCGATACTCTAACTAAGGACATTACTGTATCCCGCTGCTGGAGAATAATACTGCAGCAACAAAATATGAATGAGGGAATGCTTTATATATAAACGAAACAGTGCTCATACAAGTGTCTGCCAACAGCAAAATGTGTGAAAGGCTGTAGGAAGACAATGCAGTGCTTCGTAACAACAAATTACCTCTGATGAGCATTAAGTCACAACTGTTTACATTAGATTCATTTAAGCAGTTACGAGCGGAATCACGCGCATGCGCAGTTGAGTCGCGTCAGAGTAGTACCTTCTCCCGCTTCTGGAAACAAATGTCGCTGTTGGTTCTGCACGCAGCAAACCAGAGTATCTGAACCGGGCTCCAATTTCTGTGGCGAGGGGGGGAAAATTCGTATTGTTGAGGAAAAATAACCTTGTTTCACAAAGGACCTAGCGTCTAGAGCACATTGGTCTTTCGATTATTCAAAAGAGTTTGAAGCTCATCGCTGTTGATTTGTGAACATTTTGGATCACATTCTAAGTTGATTTCTGAATGAATCGTAAGTTGATTTTTGAATGCGTGCATAGTGTACGTGATGTACCTGCCAGGGGAATCCTCGTCGCATCTGGAAATAAACTTTCCTGCAGACAAAAGGGGACGGGGCTACACGAGCTGAGCGGAGTAAAGCCGCACGGGTGAATGTAGTATGTGTGTGTGACTGACTGGTATGCAGATTACGAGCGTATAGCTACGTCCATAGATTCAGACTACCAGAGTGGTAATGAACGACCAACAGCAATAACAGATACGAAATATTAACGTATTATCCAGATACGAAATATTAACGTATTATCTTGTCGCTGTATCAGAGGAAATGAAAGTTTGACAGAAAGTTTTTGACCAGGTCACTACACTAGAGAGGGCAAGTTGTACATTTCCTGGTTAGCAGCCGCTTAAGTTCCATTCTGGGAGTAGCGCGGAAAACGCGTTGTACGAACACGTAATAACGCCTAACCGGAGAATAATCGCTGGATAATCACTAAACCGGTGATTCTGGCAGAGTCAGTAGAGTTAACTGGAGAATGAGCTTTGACAATGATAGGAATAGTTACAGAATTAGGGATGAGAAGATTTTGTTAGAATGAGGAAGGAGAAGAAACGGGGCGGTTCCAAATTTATACAAAACTTTCGTACTACTACTTTTGTACTTTTCGAGCTCATGCTTAAGAAACTGGAGCTTATGAATGAAACATGAAACTATTTCCTAACACAAAGCCTTTCGCTTGTGGTAGGCCAAACAGGCATTTCATATTGGTACTTGGCGAGTTATATTCTGCCATATTATAAAAACGACCATTATTACCAAAACAATCTCGCTTGTTTGGTGTGTGTTACAGTTGCTGCAATATTAGTAAGGCCTATTTTCTTTCGTCCTGCAAACAGTGACAATAGACGTAATGAGATCGAGAAACCACACCAGTCTTTGGTACATTTTCACGTAGCAAAACATTTGACGAATTTTGATGAGGTAACAGATTCTTCCGCAGAAAGGAAAGCACGGCATGTAAAGCTAGAGCAAGATTAGTGAGAAAAGAACGCAAGCATTGAAGAAATATGTACTGTCTTGCTTGTCTCTTGTCTTATCTGGTTTTGTGTATCCTATATTTCATTTTGTCACCCAGAACAGAAAGTTATTAGCTATTAGGCAGTAAAGAATCCAGATTTTCTGAAGAGTTCTTCTTCCGGTTACAAATAATTCCATCCAGTATTAATTGCGAGCTTATTTTGTTTAAAATCAAAGGACATTTCAATTTCCGCTGTCCTGAATGTAGTTCGATGGCATCCGTTACAAAATAGACATTTGAGTCCCACAGTGCGAAGTGCAGTGATGTGCAGTGCAGTAAGAGAATGCTGTGTGAAGAGGCGTGGCACTGCACTTCGGCACACTTAAGACCAAATAACGCGTCTTATATTTTCTCGAACACGTATGTTTTTGTTTCAAATTTTTCAGAATGATGTGTTTTACAAGATGCCCTAGGGTACTTTTGAAAATTCGATTTTTTTAGTGTTCACCGGTTCGCAAATATAGTAGATCCGAGGCCGATGCGCATAGAAGTCTGATTTATAGTGGGCAGTCTCCACATGGCCCGTGTTAACGTTCAGTGATTTTGCTTTTTCTCCTTCCGTTTACTCTCGCGTCAAATGAAAGCAAAGCGGATATCTTTGGCCGGGAGGTATCAAGTGAATTAAAATACATTCACATAATTACTGAAGGCTGATATACATTATTAGTTTCAGACTTTATTTTATTTCCAAGTTTCTGACAGTCAAGCACTAATCGCCTTGCAGAACAATAAGCTATTTTTGTCTGTTTGCTAAAGAAATTTGGCTTTTATTAACCTTTTCTGCAGAGGCATCCAATGTATTTGAAACGAAATTTTTAATTCCACAGTACTGGCTAGTTTAAACTGGTCGCTGCATTTCAAGTGCAAGTTTTCATCTTCTAGCACGTATGGCATTATTCCATAATAATGAACCAAACATGAGATAATGCAGCACTGGTACTCCAAGAAAATTTACATCTGAATCTGGACATACGAATGTGCGCTTTAAGTAGCAGTTTAAATGTGCACATTTTAGTATGGTTCACGAAATTCTGATCTCTTGGAGTACCCTGGGACGTCTTACTGCTTTTACAACGTAATGTAAGATCTTTCAATGTTGTACACGTACGCACATACGGGCTTCCTACGTCATGTTAGCTGCGCAAGCTCGGGGCACCTCTTACCTGGCGCTCTCCGGCAGCTGCTGGAACCAACCTGTTTCCAGCAGGTCGTGGAAAAATATTGCGAATGTTGATTTGAAAAGCGTTAATTTCAAAGTAAATATCCTTTAAGGTAAGTTGCACTATGCGCGAGAATGTACCATGAAATTCTTAAATCACAGTGTTTGACTCCATTTAAAAATCAACTCTTTGATGACAAGCCATGTAGAAGAATTTCGAACCCTGGAGATCAGACATTTATGTCATTAAATATTTTACTGCCACATTTGTGTGATGTCTCTTAAAGTGTAACACGCGCAAAAAATCAACATTATATCGAAAGATTAGCTTCTCTTGCAGCTTATTAACCTTAGTGACCAATATTATATGTGGAAGCTTTGCTTTTCATGTAGCAACACTATGTATATTAATGTAAGCCATTAACTCGTGTGTTACCGCTGCTTAGCAGGGATGTTGCTATTGGCTGACTACATCACGCGTCCTATGCTCTGAATACTCGCTGTCATGAGCTGGCGAGATCACGTGACATGAGCTGTGACTGGCTTACAAAAGCGCATCGCAATCTCGATTTCAGTGATTCGGAAAGTAGCATGCGGTGTTTGGTGGAATTCCATTGTGTGCTGTCGTAATACGAAGATACACAACGCACATGTTGCTGCACATCAAAGATATTTCCAAAATTTGTCTTTTTTCCCTGAGTTTCGTTTTCTAAAGTGCCAGGAAATTCTACGCCCATGTCCAAAACCATAACCATTCAAAGGACTGATAAGTTTTGCACTTCCGAGGGAAAATATACTGTCACTTAAGACGGAAAAAGTGTTTTCACGCGGGAGAAAGTGTATTTTTAAGCGGGAAATCCAGGAAAAATCCGGGAACTTTTTTTCCTTGTCCACGTATACATCCAGTATTAATCAAATTTGATACGTATGAAGTATCGTCTCTATTGTGTGACTGGATTCTTGATTTCCTGGCAGAGATGTCACAGTTCATACTGATAGACGGCAAATCATCGAGTAGAATAGAAGTCATATACGGCGTTCCGCAAGGTAGTGTCGTAGGCCCTCTGCTGTTCCTGATTTACGTAAACGGTCTAGGTGATAATCTGAGCTGCCCCCTTATATTGTTTGCAGATGACGCTGTAATTTACCGTCTAGTAAAATCATCAGACGATCAATTCCAATCACAAAATGATCTAGAGAGAGTTTCTGTATGATGCGAGAAGTGGTAATTGGCACCAAACAAAGAAGTGCGAGGTCATCGACATGGGTACTAAGAGAAATCTGCTAAATTTTGGGTATACGATAAATCGCAAAAATTTAAGGGCTGTCAATTCGACTAAATACCTAGGAATTACAATTACGAGCAACTTAAATTGGAATGACCACATAGATAATATTGTGGGAAAGGTGAAACAAAGACTGCGCTTTATTGGCAGAAACTTAGAAAATGCGACAAACCTACCAAAGAGAGCCTACATTGCACTTGTACATCCTCTGCTGGAATATTGCTGCGCGGTGTGGGATCCTTACCAGGTACGGTTGGCGGAGGACAGCTAAAAAGTGCAAAGAAGGGCAGTTCGTTTCCTGTTATCGCATAATATGGGTGAGAGTGTCACTGATATGATACGCGAGGTGGTGTGGCAGTCACTGAAACAGACGGTTTTCTTTGCGACGAGATCTGTTTACGAAATTTCAATTGACAGCTTTCTCTTACGATGGAAAATATTGTCTTGACATCCACCTATGTAGGGCGAAATGATCAACATAATTAAATAGGAGAAATCAGAGCTCCAATGGAAAGATTGAGGTGTTCCTTTTTCCTACGCGCCATTTGAGAGTGGAATGGTAGAGAAAGAGTATGAAACAGGTTCATTGAACCCTCTGCCAGGCACTTCAGTGTGAATTGCAGAGTAACCATGTAGATGTAGATGTTGATTCCCTCCTGTATAGAGATTAAAGTACTTCCTGCTTTGATTGACAAAGATAATCAGCTGCAGATATCGACTTTGGAATCCACTGAACATTTAAAACCCTCCTGCACCTCAGACAGGCAACAGAAGCACACATATTTCCACTGGCAGTCATGGAAGACACAGAGAATTAGTGTTGAAATTATATAAGGAGCAAGCAACAAACAGAAATTTTTCAATTTTCGTGCATACAAATGATGCGGGTAATAACACGTAATTTGGCACAGGAAGTACATACTTACAAGTAAAAAACATTTAAAAACGCTCAATATAAGATGACACACACCTACATGTGCTACATGCACACTAAAAACATCATTGATAGTGTCGAATTGTATACTTAGTGTCCAGGATAATAGTATTAATTATGCAGCACATGCTGATATCAAAATCAGTATGCTGCGTAGAGAATGTGAAACAAAGCAGAAAAAAATAGAACGCCAGGATGAGATGCAAGACTTGGAAAGGTAAGAAGAGGGGAAATGTTTGGGATGCAAACACAACAGGTTATGTTACAACGAAAAAAGTGAGAAACTTACAGTTAGAGGAGGAAGCAATGGACCTACAGCACACACAATAACAAACTAGGACAGTGAAAAACAAAGAAGAAAGTTTTGGGGGATGAATCGGTAGCTTTCAGAGAAGGTAGAAAAAAATCAAATAGGTAAAAACAGGGCCAAATAGAAATCCTTGGTTAATGCAAGAGATACTGAGTTCAACTGTTAAAAGAAGAAACTATAAAAATTCAGCAAATAAAGCAGGCAAAAGGAAATATAAATGTTTAAAAAATTAATGATGATAAGTGCAAAATGGCTAAGGACTGTCTAGAAGGTGTGTATATATGTGTGTGTGTGTGTGTGTGTGTGTGTGTGTGTGTGTGTGTGTTGTTCTTAGCATGTTAGTTAAAGTAGTGTGTAAGTCTGGGGACCGATGACCTCAAGAACCTGGTAGTAGACAGCATTCCTTCAGAGCTACTAACAGTTTTGGGAGAGCAAGGTATGGCAAAACTCTCCCATCTGGTATGACACAAATCTCCCATCTAGTGTGCAAGATGTATGAGGGAGGCGAAATACCCTCACATTTCAAGAATAATATGAGATTTCAGTTCCAAAGAAAGCAGTTGCTGACATGTGTGAGCACTAATGAAATACCAGTTAAGTCACTGGGTTGCAAAGTATTAACATGAGCTCCTTGCAGAATAATGGAAAAACTCGTACAAGCTGATGTCGGAGAATATCAGTTTGGATTTTGTAGATGTCTAGGAATATATGAGGCAATACTGACCCTACGATTTCTGTTAGAAGATACACTACTGACCATTAAAACTGCTACACCAAGAAGAAATGCAGATAATAAACGGTTGTTCATTGGACAAATATATTATACTAGAACTGACATGTGATTACATTTTCACTCAATTTGGGTGCATAGATTCAGAGAAATCAGTAGCCAGAACAACCACCTCTGGCCGTAATAACGGCCTTGATACGCCTGGGCATTGAGTCAGAGTTTGGATGGCGTGTACAGGTACAGCCGCCCGTGCAGCTTCAACACGATACCACAGTTCATAAAGAGTAGTGACTGGCGTATTGTAACATGCCAGTTGCTCGCCCACCAATGACGAGACGTTTTCAATTGGTGAGAGATCTGGAGAATGTGCTGGCCAGGGCAGCAGTCGAACATTTTCTGTATCCAGAAAGGCCCGTACAAGACCTGCAACATGGGGTCATGCAATAACCTGCTGAAATGTAGGGTTTCGCGTGGATTGAATGAAGGGTATAGCCACGGGTCTGAAATGTAATGTCCACTGTTGAAAGTGCCGTCAATGCGAACAAGAGGTGACAGACGTGTAACCAATGGCACCCCGTACCATCACGCCGGGTGATACGTCAGTATGGCGATGACGAATACACGCTTGCAATGTGCGTTCACTGCGATGTTGCAAAACACGGATGCGACGATCATGATACTGTAAACAGAACCCGGAGTCATCCGAAAAAATGACGTTTTGCCATTCGTGCACCCAGGTTCGTCGTTGAGTACACCATCACAGGTGATCCTGTCTGTGACGCAGCGCCGGCCGGAGTGGCCGTGCGGTTCTAGGCGCTACAGTCTGGAGCCGAGCGACTGCTACGGTCGCAGGTGCGAATCCTGCCTCGGGCATGGATGTGTGTGGGGTCCTTAGGTTAGTTAGGTATACTTAGTTGTAAGTTCTAGGCGACTGATGACCTCAGAAGTTAAGTCGCATAGTGCTCAGAGCCATTTTGTGATGCAGCGTCAAGGGTAACAGCAGCCATGTCTCAGAGCTGATAGTCACGATTTATTCGGAGCTATGTGACATACTACTGGATTTGCTTATCATGTCAGGGTTTTCATGGAAGGTGTTGGATTTGCCTGACACCTTACATGGGGTCTTCCCAGAGAGAGAAATATCACTTGCGTTATCCATCAGTATAAGGAGACGTATCCTGTTCCTTCTTTCAAAAGGTGTAGGATTGTTATGAAAGATACCTAATCCTCGTACCCTAGAAAAAAAGCTTTCCAGGCAATCTTGAATTCAGCCTACAAGTTAATATATAGCTTACTTTCATACTTTTCAGACTTTCGAAAAGACCAAAGGGAGATTTTATTGAAGCTATAAAACCTTTTTGGAAAGGCTACATTCTTTCTTTGTCACCAACGCGCATTGCTGGACAGATATCTAAGAATCTGTTCAAAGTATTTTCTCAAATTGAGAGATGGATTCCAAACCCACTACGGAGGGATGAGCATTCATATTTTGGAACTCTAGAGTTCAAGACATCAAAGTCGTCGTTAACGAGTTCAATAAAATTACTTTCAACGTCTTTATGAAGAACATACTTCAAAGCCTGAGCTGTTTGTCGTGAAATTAGTCGCACTGCCATCTGTACATTGTACCTTGCTTGTCGAGTTACGTTTAAGTGCGCTTCAGTAATGTGGTGTGTTATCGTTAAGTCACTCTTCTGATGCTTTAAAAGTTCCTGTATAGCTGTCCGAGATATTTTGGACCCATCAGGTAGCGTAATGCCTGTATCCAAGAAACGGTTCCGTAATAACTTTTAACAGGTGTGGTACATCGAAGAAAACCCATACACTCGTGGTGTCGTCTGCTTGATTTACGAAATAAGTTCTCTCTGTATCGACAGACAGTTCCTTCCAAATTTTTTCCGTGCATATCACACGTCACAGCAACAACACCGATTCCTGATTCCTCAACCGCCTTAATGATGCTCTGAAGCAAATTACTGGTCATCACAGTGTCGAAATCATAGTAAACTGGTTGTTTCCACTGCTCACACAACCCACGTATCATGCAAACTTGTACATTGGAATGTGGTCCGACTACTACGTCTTCAGACGAATCGTAACATATGCGGCCATCAACATTGATTACGTGAAATGTCAGAACAGCTAGTCTCTCTCTCTCGAGTAGTAAAAGTGTGTGACTTGGCTTTCAATAAACACAGGATATCTTAAAGAATACCCGGTCTGCGTTTAAATTCCTTCGTCCATTTCTGAAGGGTTGCCCTGCACGGCAAACGAATTTTTCGCTTTCGCAAATAAGTGTATGCTTTAGGTGACAGAGCTCTTAAAGTTAATGCATGGGCTATGTCCTCTGAATTCCACTTTACCCTTTCATTTTCGTTTAGTAGACATCTTATTTGCGCCCGTGTAAAACACTTTGACAATACACTATTTACACTTTTGTGCAATACGACTTTTGCTTTCGCGTCAGATGACTCTTCTGCCCGCTTCGACGAAAGAACGCGTCGGAGATCTTTCGTTTTACTTCGTAAGCCTGCATCACATTTTCTTAGTGCCTCTTCTTTCTGTGCATTCAGTTGTTTAAAAGTTCAATCTCGGCCCTCAGTTCCTTAATTCCCAAATCCTTATTGACTACTTCAGTGGGTTCATGAACGCAGTCTGTACATGCGGTTGGGTCGACTTTCTTTTGGTGACACAGTTTCTAAAGCTGTCAAAGATAGCTTTTGCAAACTTCTTGCTCCACAGCGTTGTGCACGTCTTCCAGAACTCTAAAGCATAAATTTAATTTTATTATTCCTAAAATTATTTACCGAGTATGCCTACTATTCCTAAAATTATTTACTAAGTACTATGCAACTGCATTAATTTCTCACTAAAAATCAGCTAAATTGACAAAAGCGGTGAAATATCAGTGGCATAAGCGACTACAATAGCTTAATTTGATAAAATGTAAAAATAAAAGTTTAAGAAGAAATAGAGGTATAACCTCCAACATGGGAGTCAGAAACCGTACCACTACGCTACGAAGTCAACTGGTTAGCGTCAGCTGTTCTTACAGAAGTAAAGGTAAACAAATTACGCGAAATATGCTGATTTTGTCATTTGAATTATATACTAGCTTTAAAATAGTCAACATATCGAGAATACTTAAAAAAACGGCTATTTCTAAGACAAATGTAGCTATTATATCCAGGAGGAAAAGCAAATACACTTGAGCAACATTATTTATTGCCTGTACAACATAGCGAGTCATTCACTCCCGTACAGCAATATAGTAATGCGTCAAAAAGCGTTGCATTTATGTGAATTCGTTTGTATTACGGTAATTTTTCAGTTTCAATTATTGAAAGTGTTATGTATGTGCAGACGTCTTACCCTTGCGTTTGCATCACCGCTTTCCGCAATTTCTTGTCCACGCCAGTTCGGAATGTTTATGCAGGGGATTGCTGCTGGTAATAACTTCTTCCTTGAAGGTAACCCTAGAAGCTCATTTCTCAAATCCCGTTCATAACCTTTGGCCGATAGTGAGCTGACCACACACGTGCAGGTTTCACATTCACTTTGTCCTTGCGTTTGCATCGAACCATCCATTCACGTCGCAAGTGCTCATCCTTGGGAAAAACGTGATACGTAACGTCCGTCGTCGTTCGAGCACGATTAATGCAATGTGCCACGGCACAGTTACAGAGACCCTTGCTCGTGGCTGTCTCAAAGCTGAATGCACGGCACTGCAGCCTCCTCTCCTCTCCGTGACGTCAAGGCGCGCGAGGGCGTCTGCGAGTTTTTTACTCGCTTGGGGCCGGAATGGCCGGCCTGCTTTTCCTATATGCCTCGGTTCCGAAATGCCGTGCCGGCGATTCCGCGGCGCGCGCCTTAAATCTGTGGCGACGCACTGAGCAGACCCATCCGGGCAGCGTTCATTTTTAGGTAAATGAGTTGGCACCACTGCGAGACAGCAGACGATAGCCATCTCCCGAAACACAACATTGTGGAGTAAATTACATCAACACAGGAACAGAAATCAAAAGCCAGGGTTGCTACATCTATTACGAATATACGTCAGAACCGAATGCCTGTTCATCTGAATGCATTTTCATCTACAATTCCCTCCTAAATGTATGGATTATATTCCGAAGCGATTATAAACGAAATGTGCTGTAATTATGCCGGACAACTGAAGACTTGCTCTTCCATTGTGTTTCCTCTAAGAGGTAAAAGTTCCCCTTGATTGGGTGGATTGAAGCGTAACCATTCTTGTGATACGAGTAGTGCTCAGAAGTAACGGGAAACTCGCCATTTCACGCGTTTTATTACTCAGATTCCTACTTCCTTTTTGTCATTGTGTGTACAACGTTATGCGTATCGGTTATTTAGTGTGTTGTCAGGTGTTAGAAAGCTTACTGGTATTTTAAGAGTATCAGCGATTATTTGTTTACTGTAAAAATGGATTACCGCATTTGTATTAAAATTTGCTATGAGAACCAATTAAAATGCATCATGGTTTTAGAAATATCATATACTGCTTTTGGTGAGTATACTAAGAGTGAAATAGGTGTTTACGGCCGGTATAAACCTTTCGAAGAAGATTAGCATGGCGAGAAGGTCATAATAGAAGACGAACTGAGAGTTAAACCAAACGATGCGTAAACCACCACTCAATCGTCTCGGTGACAGATGGCAAGACCACCGAAATGTGAATGTTACGTTTCTGACAGTAATCTTCCGTTTTGACAGTACAGTGCACCACGACTCCTTGTCCCAAGATGAAACGGCCAGTAGGCAGAACTTCTCACCAGCTGAACCCCGATGGCTTGAAGCAACACAGAAAGGTGTCCGGTTTTGTGGCGGAACAATTCATTGTTTCTGCACTGCGATAATGCACCTCCCCATAGTTAATTGCATGATTGTGCATGTTTGGCTACAAACAATGCTGTAGTGATGTCCTTGGCCCCACGTTTGCTCCATGTGACATTTTGTTCTCAAAAATAAAGACAAAGCTTAAAGAGCTGTCTTTTACATAAGAGATGAGATTCAAACTGCACATCTGAGAGAACTAAACGCTACTGTAAGGATTGTTTCGGAATAGTTTTAAGCATTGGAAGAACCACTGGAATAAATGTATAATATGTAATGGGAAATATCTTGGTGAATACGACATTGATGTAGACTAATAAATAAACCAAGTATTGGATTCAACATTCACCGCTGTTGCTTGCACTATCATATTGTCCATTTTGGTGCCAACGTCACGATCCTGTCATCGTCTTCTAAGAGGAATGTCGTTGGTTCACCACACAAGTTTCGTCGACATAAAAGAGTTCTGTTAATTTCCTGACTTGTATCAAGTATCTGCATCGCCAGTCAGTCATCACTTCTCTCTAGAGGGACCTTTCCTTTACTTAGAGGTCTGTTGCAAGTAAATCGCATTTCATGCTTTCATGCTTTCTTCCAAGGAAAATAATTTTTTTGTTTTTACGGCAACAACTAATTTGTGTAATGTCAGCACCATTTTTTAGCCATACAAAAGTCCCTATGGTTGATCAAATTACCGATTTTGAGAAGCTGCTTGCAATGATGGATTTATACTGCAAATTTGTTACTGGTGTTTCTTGGTGGTTCTGGCAAACCGCGTGGTTTATTTTTGGGTGCCTTTCTGATGCGTCCAATAGCAGTAAGGCTGACTTTTGTGTAAACTACAATCCTTTTATTGCGACAGGCAACATTAGCCCCCAGTTCTCTCTGTGCCGACTCTTTAATACAATCCGTGATTGCAATAGAGGTGACTGAGCCATTTTTACCCCAAAGATCGGAATTCTTTGCATTGTGCAGATTTTCCTGTGATGTGGTGCGCTAATCGATCATCTCTGAATAACATATTGTTACATGTCCACAGAGCATTTCAGACGGTGGATTACTGTCGACTGTCGAAGAAGATAGAAACGTGTGGAATAGGTTCCCATGTATGCGAGTGGACCTCAGCTCTTAAGTGACGGAACCCAGTATGTTGTCCTCAGTGGCGAGCGTTAGCGAGAGGCAGGAGTGCTGCAGAAAAGGGTGGTGGGACCGCTGTTACTGTCTGTATACATAAATGGTCTGGTGGACAGGTATCTGCGGCTGTTTGCTGACTGTCCCCTAGTGTACAGTAAGATGTCGTCGTTGAGTGAGCGTACAAGGACACAAGGCGAGTTGGACAAAATTTCTAGTTGGTGTGACGAATGGCAGCCAGCTGTAAATGTAGAGAAACGTAAGTTGATGCAGGTGAGTAGGAAAAACAAAACAACAGTAGAGGTGTTCCGCTAGACACAGAAGCGTCGCTTAAATGTCTGAGCGAGAGTTCGCAAAGTGATACGAAATGGAACGAGGTTGAGAGGACTGTGGTAGGGAAGGCGGGAGGTCGAAATTTTAGGAAAGTGTGGTTGGCCTGTAGAAGAGGCTGCACGTAGGCCGCTGGTGCGACCTATTCTCGAGTACTGCTCGAGTGTTTTGTATCGGCAACAGGTAGAATTAAAGGAAGACAACTAAAGGACTGAGAGCTGAGCTGCTAGATTTGCTGCCGGTAGTCTCGAGTGGCGCAGAGGTATTGTGCGGAAGCTTCAGGAACTCAAATCGGAATCACTGGAGGGGAGGCGAAATTCTTTTCGAGGAACTCTGTTGAGAAAATTTAGAGAACTGTTTTTTGACGCTGACTGCAGAACAATTCTACTTGACACAATGGGCGCGAAGATAGGGTGAGAGGCATTGTCGCTCGTACAGAGGCACACAGGCAGTCGTTTCTCCCTCGCTCTACTTGGGAGCGGAACGGAAAAAGCAGATGACTGCAGTCAGTTGAGAACTTTTTATATGTACCAGTTATTACTTTTGTTTCATATGGTTGCTGCTCCACTTACATTGACTATTTTGTACTAAATGCACCAGTTTTATTGCCTCTGTAGTTTCTAGTTAGTATTTCAATTGTCTTTGAAGCTTCTTACTGGTCTCTCGCTTGGGATTAGCCTTCAACTGTGGGGACAGGTTCTCGCGACATTGGTTCAAGTTCAGCAATGCTAGATCTATACGAGTATTTTGATATTTGTAAGTGAACATGCAATAATCAAGTAACACTATGTGTTTCTATTTCTTACAAACACCTGATTTCTTTCTGGCATGATCTAATTTATGCATAGCATTAGATACAGGAAATACGGTACTTTTTTGAGACTGGTCTAAAGTTACGGTTAAGTGTTTCTACTACTACTGAAACATAAATTTTACTCGAGAGCAACATAGTTGGTGTACGTTTACAGTTCCGAAGACCTTCTTAACTATAAATGTAAAGTGTTACGCTGCCTGTAGTGGTCTGTAACTTAGTTTGTGTCCAGAATTTTCAAAAATTGCAAAAAGTTAAACAAAGTTAACATGACTGATTATAGTAGTTGTGCAGGATACCCTCTGCCACAGACCATATGGTGGGTTTCAAAGTGTGTAAGTAGATGGAGATGAATGTTCCAGTCAATGTATCTCTTGTTGCATGCGTGATTATATGAGCACATGTGACGATTAGTATGAAGCGGGTTGTGTGTGTGTGTGTGTGTGTGTGTGTGTGTGTGTGTGTGTGTGTGTGTGTGTCAGGGAGAGTCCACCTGGTGCCCTTGTTGTATTTGAAATATGTCTACCAACTTATTGTGTACGAAGCAATGACTTTTATATTTTTTGTCGGTATGTCAGAAAATTTCCATGTTACTGGTCTGAATCACTTAGCTGTCTGGTGAGGAAATTGTATTTCAGTACTTGCAGATGCGTTTAGTTTCTAGTGTTCTCTTCCTAAGTGACAGAAGGAATTGGTACCCAGAGAAGGTAGTTTTAGGGGTGTGTTTGAATGTAGATGAAGGATTAGGCAGCAACTGCATGCCGAGGTGAAAGGAGGCGGATCTGTGGAGTGAATTATGAGGAAATGTGCCAAATGAATTTGTAACTGGATGGACTGCACCTATTCTTAATGGGAGATGGCTGAAGTTTTTGGTTATGGGCTAGTGATGTGGATCTGTCTGTAATACGCTGGTTAACCCGTATCGCAGAAGCGAGATTTCTAGATTTGTGACTTGTCGCTCGGAAGAAGTGTATTCCGAATTGTTGGCAGTTTTGCGTCTGTTACAGTTTTTCATTTGGTGTGTGTGTGTCTCGATAGTAGAGAGTAAGTGTGTCGATGTTTTGTGCAGGAGCCTTTCTGATGCAGAGCGAGGCAGGAGGCTGATAGAGGCGGCTGTGGAGGGGGCGGTGGAGGAGGTGCGGCTGTTGCTCACGGCTGGGGCGGACGTGCGGACGAGGGTCGAGGTGGACGAGTGGACCGCCCTGCACTGCGCTGCACTGAGAGGCCACGCGGCTGTGGTGCGGCTGCTGCTCTCTGCGGCGTCCGACCCCAACGCCAGGTCTCGGTGGGGGCTGACGCCGCTGCACTTCGCGACACGGAATGGCCACGCAGAAGTGGCGGCTGCATTGCTGCAGGCCGGAGCCGACAGGTGGGCAAGGAATAATGACGGGAGGACCCCCCTGGACTACGCCAGGCAGCTAAAGCGGCAGCAGCTCGTCGAGATGCTAACAGAGCATTAATACGTGCCACAAGAGGAAATGACATGTACTTCATTGTACATAACATTAAAATAAAAAATTGAGAAAAAGATCGCTTTCTCTATTCATTTCTACCTTTCGCAGTCCACACAATTACTCCAGTAACACCACAACTACTGCAACAACAGGAGATATCTGTAAACCAATGTGACAAACCTTCCTTTTGAGATTTCACTCTGTAAAACATTTCACAAACAATTTCTGCAAAAGCTCAGCAACAATTGACAAATACTCCATCATTCATAAACTTCACTTCTATCTCCCTCTCTGTCTTGCGTTTCTCGCCCCACATACAATATTCAAACAGCTTGCAAGCATACAGCCGACGTCTTTCACAACCGCCTGTATTTCGAAACGTAAACACCCAATCTCTTCCAAGAGACAAATGCGAGAATACCGGTTGTTGTGTAACACGTCGCCCAGCCGCAGTAACGTCACTTCTTCCCACCAGTCCGCTACATTACCTAATTACTGCAAACTATTTGCTAGCAGTGTCTATGTTGCTACATTAAATCACTGCAAACTGCGCCATACTCAAATTACTGCCATATAAGCTGTTCAGTTAGAATGTATCTTCACTTCAGATTTCTCACTGAATTCAGTTCTGTGCATGCACCGCACAAGTACTTTTCGTGTTTAA
The DNA here is from genome assembly GCF_023864345.2 of Schistocerca serialis cubense. Classification (NCBI taxonomy): domain Eukaryota; kingdom Metazoa; phylum Arthropoda; class Insecta; order Orthoptera; family Acrididae; genus Schistocerca; species Schistocerca serialis. Next base: position 108,686,910 of record NC_064648.1, read on the forward strand.
CTGTAATGTCACATTTGTAGCAGTGCTCACACCACTTCATGCTCACACCATCTGCAGCCTTCTTGCCAGCTCACCTTCAAATAAAGGCAATTGAAGATCCACCTCAAATCACTTCTCTCTCACACACCTCGCTTGCTGCTCTTACAGAGCACACTACCATATCTCAGGGAATTATACTCAATCGCGTGAGACATGCAGCCAGTAGTGGAAATATACATGACTTTCAAAAAGTACACTTTTGCGTCTCTGTAGATGTTTTGAAAGCAGACCACATTTGGAACATTCATTCCCCCCTCTGCTGTGATAGAATTAGACTTGGTGTCCCCATGTGTGCATGTGACGGAAGTGGCAGACTGCATTCTGAACAAGACCTTCTGTGGCCCTCATGTGGCGGCGTTACACACGGGAGCTCCTTAACATTCTCTGTGAGGAAGCAGCGACGCCAGGAGACAGTATTGACTTGGTGAGTGACCTCCACGGCATTGATGAATACTTCAGGCTCTGACAGTTGATCCTCAACATAAATAAATGTAATATACTGTGCATACACAGGAAAAGAAATCCACTACTGATCACAAAATGCTCAAAACAGTAAGTTGACTAGCAGTAACTATCCAGAGCCACCCTACGTGGAATGACACCACTTACTAAGAAACTGCGATAGATCTTTTCTCAGCGATTCCATAATCATATGTTTTGGGCTCCTAAACCCAAATTTCGTGCTTCCTGCCTTATATGTCGGCTTTACAACAAAAGCCTCAAAATTTTCCGACTTTTCACACATTTTCCTTTCTTTGACAAAGACTACGTGTTTGTGAAAGATGAAAGCCCTACACAAAATTAAATTGGACAAACTCTTCCACAAAATGCAGCAATCAGCAGTGATCTTCTGACGACGAGCGGCGACGGCACTACATCCTGCTGAAAAACGGCGAGTTCCCAAAATTCGGAATGCGCCTAACGCCATTCATCTGTTGCACTCTATTACTACACTTCGGAATGGTATGGCAGTCTTCAGCAAAGGGAAAACAGCCCAGAACTCCAACTGCGTTCTTCGCATCATCAAACACAGCGGCATATATTCGAAACGTGTTCGTATTTGTTTGAAACATGTTCGTATTTATTTAAACTCGTTGGTTTAAGTGTGTGGTTGGTATCTGAGAAACTGCTAAAATTTATTTCTGTATCGAAGTACGTAAGTCTCAGTCCAGTGCGACAGAACTGTGCAAAAATTAAATTTTGAACGGAAGTATGCGAAGTACACGCTACACGATGCGAAATCCAGGCTAGCCAGTACATCAAACAATTCGCCTGCGAAAGAGCAGGCCGTTTTCAATGTAATTTATACATAACATTTGTCTGCAAAACAGATAACTCAATTTAAAATATTGGTCCTGAATACTGTAAATCCTTATCTTCAAACTTGTAAACAATAACTGCACCAGATCTGCTGTCGTGTCTATTGTGCAAATGAAGATAAAATGTAACGCATCCCGCATTGTGTCAAAACTGCTTGAAAATTCACAAGATAACGCCTTTCTGAAATAACTTACCGATTTGGAAAGTCTGAAATGATAATTTCACAGATACATTCTGGTGTGTGGCGGAGGGTAGTTTGAGTACCACAGCTGTTCCGGCCTTTTCCTGTTGCAGTAGCGATGCTAGAAATATCTTTGAACTACTCGTCTATTAAGAGCTCTGAATGGAAAGTAAGAAACCCGGAGAACATCTGGCGTGCATTTCCTCTCCATGTTACAGTTTTAGGTGGAACCTTTAACCTGCCACCTCTGCAGCGGGCGACATAGGTGGCTGAGACTGAAGGCAGGGCCAGGGAATCGTGAGAAAGTGATCCAAGTGCTTCACTCAAAAACTACCTCGGGCCATTAATCTGAGAAACGAGTCGTGAAGACAGCATCTTAGACTTGCAAGTGACAAACAGATCGGAACTTTTCGAATCTGTTAGGGTAGAGCGGGGATTCAGCTATGACAAGAGCGTTACAGTGTCACTGAATACGACCGTAACCATAAATAGAAAATAAGTAGGGAATATTATTGTGCTTAGCAAGAGCGACGAGAAACAGGCCTCAGCTTTCCTTTCCTCTGCAGCACCAACAGCGCGGGTATCAGTGGAAGGAGTGGAAGAGCATTGTGAATTACGCTTCAGGCAGGTGTGTACCGACCAAATGCGTTTCAAGCCCGGTTTCACATCGACGATTTCGTGGCACTTGCTTTCATTTGAGTGCGCGTCTTGAACGCCAGATCACGAGATAACAAAGGAATTTCCGAGATCCGAATTTCATCGATAAAAATGACGCCAAAGAAACAGTTGTTTCTGGAAAGAGCAACATAACTGTAACATGTTGCATTACTCTCTACAACGTAACGAAAGCCTGTGTAAACATTCGGTCTTGTCTGTAAGGCAGAAACGCTTACAACACTGTTATTCACGTGCAAACAGCAACAGGTGGCGTCAGACTGCCCGCTAGAGGTGGCAAAAAATAACGTAACTGATAGAAATAACCTGTTACTGAAAAGTAACGGTTACTGCGATAACCGTTCCTCTGATTCTGGCAGTTATTTCAATAACTGTCTAATGTCAACAGTGCCTCGCGCCATCTGTTGACTGAAGATCGTACTACGCTTTCCCGTCAACTCATCGGAGATCTGGCTAGGAACTAAGGAGAGGGTAGACCATTTGGAAGGCGTTCTATAGGCCATGGGAATAACTGTGACACTGCGCGCCATCTGTTGATAAGAACTGTGTACTATATCGTGCGCCTTCGTTACTTTTAGCACGAACAATTAAATAAGGTTAATGTCCGAGCGGTGGCTGATAGGAGATGCAGTACAGGCATTGACAAGTACGGTCGTTCCCTTAAGCCATCGCCTCATATGTCAATTTAGCTTGGACAGGTTGTATAAAGAGAGGTACCATAAGGAATTCGAGCGACTATGGAAATAACTGTCAGAGATTGGTATTTTCCTCTGGCAGTTATCGTTATTGGCTCACAGTTCTCGCTCTCTGGCAGTTATCGGGCTACCATTACAGGTAACCTGGAAGTTGGTAACGGAATAACTGTGTGTCTGTGTTCCTGATACAGTGACTCCAGTCTTAGACCCCGGTGATATTACAGAGACGATAGTTGCTGGAGCAAACAAATATTTACGTACTTCTTCGGAAATAGCTGCTGGCCATCGCGAATGACAAATAACATGTCAGAAAGTCTAACATAATACAGTGGAATATAATAGTTATTATCCTCATCATTTGTCAGGAGATTGTCAAAATATGTGAATATATCGCAGTAATTGCTAATATTTACAGAATTGATACACTGTCAGAATTAAACACAGTCACGCACTTTTAATAAATTTATCATACACAGAATACCCGATCTTGACTGTTGCAACCAAGTGCTGTCAAAACTGAAATATAGCAGAATTTTTACCTAAGCTGGTCTATCAGTCTCTGTTACGATATTCATCTACAGAGTAGGAGGGGTCACTGGAAGCGTCTGATTCCACCCGTCTGCTTCGACGTAAAGGTGTTGTGGTGTGTGAATGTCATTACGGCACGGTGTTTATCAGTTGGTTTTTGTGTGTGTGTGTGGGGGGGGGGGGGCTGTCGATCTAGGTTGCAGTGCCGTAATTTGCTGGTGGTAATTAATTTTTTTTCTAGCTGTGATGTTTTGTGTATTTATGAAGTATTGAATGTGATTTAATTTATGTAGGGATGATTGATTTGTGGACTTTTGGGACTATGGTTTTATTTTTCGCAGTTGTAGCTGTTGGTTTTTTGCCATCAGTAGCTGTGGTGAACATATATGGGTCACCGGAAATGACCGATTCCCATTTTCATAGCTGTATGTGTTACAACTATGATGTTGTTGTTTTAGTATGTCATCTGAGGTTGACCTATTTAGGTCAAGGGAAATGTCCGATTCCAATTTTCGTACTTTTAGTTGAGGGTATTGGTGTTTTGGTATGGTCACCTATGGTTGACCTATATTGTTCAAGGGAAGTGTCCGATTCCTGCAGATTTTTGTTTTTTTCTTTTTGTTCTTCATTTTGTGTTTTGGGATCATGCTGTGTTTTTTTTTACTAGCTTGTCCTCACCCTAAAACCCCCAACTTCCTGCAGTTGTCCCGTTGGTTTGATTGTATTTTTGGTGGGAGATGTTATTGTATTATTTCTATGTATCTTCGTGTTTGTTGCCATGTGTATGTAGTGACGTCATAGACACACTTAAAATAGCCATTTCCGGCATATTGATGACGGGTGGAATCAGACACTTCTGTATCAAATAGTCTTTCAAACACACTGTAAACTGTGCTTTATCTGAAACCAAGTTTTTAATGGTTGCTGACTTGCTGGCAGTTTATTGAAATTGCATGTTCCTGAATATTGGACCCCTTTTCCACCAAGGTAAGTGATTTTAGGTCTTTATGTAGATTGCTGTTCCCATTTCTAGTACTGATATTATATATTAAGCTATTGGTTGGAAATACTTGTAACAAATTTCGTTAAGGAATAAATATACTAGGAAGCAGTGATTAGAATACAAAGTTGCTTGAACAGGTTCCTACATGATGTTCTTGGATTGATACCACAAACGATTTTTATTACACGCTTTTACATGCGAAAAACTTTTGCTACGTTTGATAAGTTACCACAGAATATGCTCCCTTATGAAATAATAGAGTGAAAAAATGTGGTATGCCCTTCCCAACTGAATTTATTATCCAGTTGTAGTCCCAGATATGTAACACTGTCAACCTTTTCGATCTGCATGTCTTCATATGTTATAAACACGCTGTAGCTGGAGAAATCGAGCAGTTTCCAAATCTGACATAAAACTTGGATTAGCGTACTCACACTTTCCCCAATAGGACTATCTTTTACAGCACAGGAGTAAACGAATCTGTCACATTACGTAGATTTTTTATTGTATTACAAGGCTGTACACTATATTCTATTATGTGAGCAGCACAAGAAATTAAGCTTCGAATTTAACCTACAGTGCTCAGTTTACATATTACTTCATACTTAAAAACGCACGTTGTTAACATTTTACTTAAACAGTGCTTTGGCGAAGTTCCGCGTACTTTCTGTCGCAGCTGCCAAGATAATATTTCTAATAGCGACCGATAACCTACAAACATATAATATGAAACACTAATAATCGTTCTAACATCAACTGAAATGTACCCGGAGTTAATAAGCTAAGGTTATGACACCATTCATACGACATTCCTGCCATTTCACACTACTCACAGTTATACTGATAACTAAACTGATGGATTCCAACTACGTCGTTATTTAACTGTCGGAGTCAGGCGCGGCTCGTGGTTTCTATACGGGGGAAGGCTGTGTCATTTATTGATCAGAGCCAACATAGACCTCGGGTTACGCTTCAGATTAGTCTGACGTAAACAACTAAGAATTCAGGGGGAGGGGGTGGGCAGATCACGCTCTACCCATAATTTTACGTACTGTATCTTCTATAATCAGGTATTAAATATCATTAGAAGCCAACTTCGTGTTAAAATCTTTGGTTAGTGTTTTTATACGTCATTATTGCATTTTCTGACACTTTGCAGCAAATCATATGAAAAGACGCGTTTCGGAGAGATCTTTAATGCGGGTCTGGAAGCACCAAGTTCTTTCACTTTCATCCTATGGCCGTGTTCCAAGTTTTTACCTATTAATTTGCACACTGAATTCATATTGCGCTTGTTTCACACTCGCGGTATGTTGCAGGTATTCACCAGCAAGTAAAACTCACTAAAATCCTGCAAAATATACTCCGAAAAAGAAACTTGCTAATATCACACGGTATCAACAAAAGCAGTCAGCATCAGCAAGCAAGGAAGGTAAAGTAACGGGACAAATTTCGCGCGTTTTGTCCTCTAACCACTTCTGAAACTCTCGCTAGATGGCAGTACTGGTACGTTACTGTAGTGTAGTGCACTCTGGCGGGATATTTGCAAACTTATTCTAAATGTGGATGAAATAGCCAATAGCAGAAACAAAACAACTATGTAAAACATTATCAAAACAATAATACTAAATGTCGATTAATGACGCATCGAAGCGTAGTAGAGATATGCAGAGACAGAGATTGGATAGCGAAGTTTCGGCCACTCTACATTCCTTTATTACATAGATAGTGGAACCTGAAAAATATGTGGTGGTTGGTACGACACCGTTAGGCTGCAAGCTCTGAGCCTTCGGGTCGCCCATAAAGAGCAGTACTTTGTAGAAGCCACGCCCCCAAACCGCTACTACATGCAGCTTACGGACGTTTCAAGGCGCAGCCTAAACACTACTAACCATTCGGAAAACATCTATCGATACAAACAGTTCCAAAAATGTTGACCGTCGTTATTTTAATCGGAACGGGAAATATGCGAAATTCGTCCTGATAATTTAAATTATGTAATACGTTCTTGCGAAATTTACTTTAACATATATTTTGGGGCGGCTCCGCCTCAGAGCCTTTAATTACGAGCCGCGCCTGGTCGGAGTTATCGGTATTCGCTAGCGAAAAATAACTTGACAGTTATTAATAACCCGTTAAAAGTAACGGTTATCAAAGAATAACTGGAATGTGTGATAACAGTTAAGCTGGCCGAAGTGGCCGTGCGGTTAAAGGCGCTGCAGTCTGGA